>NW_027223763.1:54447580-55677997 GCF_028538775.1 Myotis yumanensis | reverse complement strand
CCTCCATGTCGGCACAATGCCTCCTTGAGGGTAGTCTGGATTGTTCGATTTGATGTGAGCAAAGTCATTCATTCACATCAGGACCTGAATAATAGATTGAGGGTGCCCTGGAGGTGGGGCACTTGCATTTTCCAGGAAGTTATCGCCAGGAGTAGTTTTACAACATGATTTCTCCGTGGGTGGATTATATGAAGAAGCTGCTGTGGTGTATGGTCTTTTACTGCAGGATTCAAACATGCAATGGAAACAGATGCGGATGAGGCAGACGCATAACTGGGTTAAGTAGGCAGAGCTGACAAAAGGGAGGTGGGGAGTGAAGACTTCACATTAGACAAGGACAGCTGGGGGATGTTCATCTCACACTACTTCCAAATTATACCAGGAGCCCACAAAGCACCCTGCTGCTCTCCCACCCCCAGTAGTGTGACCCCTGAGGAAAATGTGTGGAATCTGCATTGTTTTATGGCTGCATACGCACGGTGACCTCTGCCCAGTGCCCCACAAGAGGGAGAGGAAAAGAGACTTTTCTAAGAGTAGTCACCCTGTACTGATCTCTTCACTATTTTCTCTTTCTCACATTTTCACTATTTCAGAGTGGAAATCCTCTGTTAGTACAAAAATAAAGTGGCTTTACACAATCTATCCAGAGAAATATATACAAGGAGAGTGATGGAACTTTATCATGGTAAAGCCCAATTAAAACATTTTTAATAAATGTACTTTAATCAGGTTGTAGCCCAATCTCCATTTATACTCCATTTCTTTCTCTGATTTGTAAAAACACAAACACACAAACAACCTAGTGTTTGCAACACTAAACCAAATTACCCAGATATTTACATATTCCCATGTCTTAACTGCCAAATAATTAGTGCCCAGTTTATCAAATAGAAGACACTGGTTAAATTAAGAAGAATAATTGAGTTTTCTGTCCCAGAAAGAGTTGATTCCTCTTAAATAATATTCCATACAAAACATAGTGTAAACTGGAATTTTAAGGAAGTACAGAAGTGGGAATCCATGTACATACATTTGGCTTTTCCATTCATTTACTGTGAATTTTTATTTGTGAAATTTTGCTGCAGTTGTTTCATAATCTAGCAAAGTAATCAGTTCCAAATTTGTGTTCAAATTAGATAACAGTAGCATAGAGAGGAATATCCTGTCCTGTTGGTAAACACAAACACTCTTTTATTGCAGAGAAGTGTCCAAAAGAGCATATTATCAAGAAGTCCAGGGTTCAGCCTAATAAATTTCACTTTATACGTTATTGCCAACACAGACAAGGGAAAGGAAGAGGACATCATAGTCTCCTTTGCTTCCTTCATTTGAAAGAAAGTGCATGCACCACAAACCAGAATGTAATCAATCACCTTTAAGGAACTTGAACATTTTAATGTATGAGGAAAAAACAAGAATCACATTCAATTAAGAAACTAAGAGATAAAACAGAAACATGCAAATGTTACTTATAGAACATAAGACGGGATTAAGATCACAAAAATGTGTAGTGTACACTATCAATTTTCCATTTTATTTATTCTCACCTGAGGATATTTTTCCATTGATTTTTTAGAGCGAGTGGAAAAGAGAGGGAAAGACAGAGCCCAACATCGATGTGAGAGAGACTTATCGATTGGTTGCCTCCTGCAAGCACCCCAACCAGGGCCAGGGCTGGGGAGAAGCCTGCAACCGCAGTACCTCCCCTTGATTGGAATCGAACCTGGGATCCTTAGAGCTGTAGATCAATGCTCTATTCACTGAGCCAAACAGGCTGGGGCCGGTTTTCCATTTTAGATCTAGCTCCATGACAGTCACTGGGTATCAGCTAGCCTTTAATTAGATAACTATAAGATCTGGAAGCAGCCTAAGTGCCCATCAGTAGATGAATGGATTAGAAAACTGTGGTACATCTACACAATGGAATACTATGCTGCTGTAAAAAAGAAGGAACTCTTACCATTTGCAACAGCATGGATAGAACTGAAGAGCATTATGCTAAGTGAAATAAGCCAGTCAATGAAGGAAAAATACCACATGATCTCACTCATTCATGGATAATAAAGACCATTACAAACTTTTGAACAATAATAGATACAGAGGCAGAGCTGCCTCAAACTGATTGTCAAACTGCAGTGGGAAGGCCAGAGAGGGTTGGGGGGCAGAAGGGAGGGGAGTAAGAGATCAACCGAAGGACTTGTATGCATGCATATAAGCATAACTAATGGACATAAGACACTGGAGGGTAAGGGAGGGCAGGGGATTGTCAAGGGCGGGGGGTGGGGGAAGGACACATATGTAATACCCTTTGTAATACTTATTATAATATTTTTTTTAAAAAGAATAAAAAAATGTAAAAAAAAAATTAGATAACTAAAGTAAGTGGAATATAGTAGAGGTGAAAGAAATGGTTCTTAAATGCTCTCCACTTTTTCTGACCCATTTGTGGGTGTTTCCCAAGTCCTCAATATCTATCTTCAGTTTTTCCAAGAAGTTCTGATTTTGTCTGTTCCGATGTTGCCATCTGTCAGTTACACATGTAACCTTTACGTCCTTGTAAAACGTTGCATAGGAGCAAATTCCTGAAACAGAAAAGACCCAGATTTGATTTGTTTTAGGCTTGATATCAGAGGCGCACCACCAAATTCAGAGTACTGGAATGATCTCACCTCCGGGAGAATAGAAGTCCATTGGGCCTGGTAGAGATCGTATTAATTTCCTCACTGACCTCTTGCCTGGGTAGCCTGAAATCAAAACTGGGTTCTGCTCTAGCTTATGCCCTCTCTGGGAGTCCTTATTAAATTGGGAGTATGCTGCCTGGTGCTAATGAAATCCACATGGGCTGCCCCAGGCTCGGGGCTTTACCCTTCTTGTTTTCTGTTTCTGTAGCACTGTTCCCACAGGCTGCCCCTCTGGCGAGACGTCTCAGGGCACGTTCTCTGCGCAGCTTAAAGGAGGTTTGTAAGGAGAAATGAGTCAAATTAATAGCACACGTTACAAATCGCCAGTGAGCCACCAAGATTTTCCCATAGCAGTGACAAAGGTACGTAATAGAGGCCAATAGAGGGCAGGGAAAGTTTCAATGAGAGGGAAGCAGTGTCGTGGGCAGTAATACAGAGTGGACATAGGTCACATTTGTTGAATGGTTACTGAGGTAGGCCCTGGCCTGAGGATTTTACTTCTTTATCTTATTTAATCCTCAGAAGACTCAGCAAAGGTAAGTACCAGTAATATTCCTGTTTTACCAATGAGAAAACAGAGGTATGGAGAGATGAGGTGACTTGTTCACGTAGTGGGGAAAAAGAGATTTACATAGCATCCAACTAGCAGACCTAAGTTGCTTAACATCTGTCTTAAAATTCAGTGCCATGAAATCACTTGACTTTTTTTGAATAGTAGAGAACTTGAAGATTTTAGGAATTCTCTGAACCCCAAATTAGAACTGGAGATTAAAATAACCAGTGGCCTTCTCTGTTTTCTAGGATTTGCATGAAGTGGAATATTTTTTGTCATCAATTTCAATTTCCAAATTACAGACCTCATTAAGCTTTGGGGAAGGTAGACATTCAAACCTCAATATGTCATCATAGTTTCAATTAATTTACCTTCAAGTACTAGTAATAGCTGCTGTTTATTAAGGATCTATTATTGTGGGTCAGGGACTGTGCTAAATATTTTTCATACATTATTTAATTTAAGTCTCAATAATTTTTTGGTTATAATTACCTCCCCCCCATTTTGAAGAGAGAGATTCAGAGATTAAGCTGTTTCCTCCAAAGTCACGCATCCTTGGTGAGGTGGACCCAAGATTGAAGCCAGGTATGCCTGACGACAGAAAACACAATCATCGCCTTTATGTTATGTCTTTTACATTCAATAAACCAAATGATAAGTAAAGGGTATTCAAAAGTGTAAAACATTTTTAAAAATTAAATTCCATTTATTGGCATAGTAGCACATTAACACCTCCTCAAAGAAGGCTTCCTGGGGTGTGGCTAAGACCTGATCCATATTGGGCACCAATTATGATACTCGCATAAATCCGAGGATGGCCTAAGGGTGCTGTGTTCTTGTGAAAACCAAAACACCCAGGAGTCACAGGGCAGTTAGAAGCCCTTGCCCTGCTATTCATTCTTCATGCCCAGCACTCATTCAGAGGCCAGGGGAGCCCAGATGCGAGGCTAAGGCGGCCGGGGCCCATAGCGTTGCAGGTACCTGAGGTTTGGAAGTAGCGTCTGTGTTCACCTGGAAACTTTGGTGGTTCACTGTTGGCCAGGCAGTCTCATTATGATGCAAGTGGGCTTCCAGGCCTCAACAAGTTTTCTTTCACACTGCACGCCCGGAGGGGAAAGGAGTGCTTGGTATGGCCTCATTGTTTGTGCCTGCCGTGCAGGTGCCCGGCTGTGAAACAATGGGTCCCATTGATGGTGGTGCATTGCCCTGCACATGCCAAAGCCAACGCATATCGCTGTGGGCAGGCACAGAAGTCAACAGGGAGGCATAACCAGGTGGGGGTTCAGGATCGAAAATGGCCTCCTTCTCCTGACGGAATTAATCAGGGCCACGCTAGCGAGCAGACGACCAGCAATATTTTGAAAGGCCTGTCTGTGAGCGTGGACAGACACTTCAGTTCTGAAGCTCTAATCTCATGGCAGATGCATCTATTTTTAGTGTCTTCCAAAAATAGAGAACTCTTAAGTCTGAATGTAGAAAATTATACTAGTATGCACTTTATTTTTAAAGAAGGAATCATTGGAGAACTGTCTTTCCTGCAAAAGAGGAAAAAGAATCCTAGAAACTTACTTGGATTTAATTTTTGTTTGTTTATTGGAAGAAATGTAGATAAGAGAGTGCAATAAATAATGGGATTTTAAAAAATCATTACTGTGATTTTCACTGAGGCCCTACTGAGTGCCTGCTTTCACATGGCTGAGTGTTGTTTTCAGGCCTGATTTTTCTAAGCCAAATTTTCTAAGAGGAGGCACACAGACATGGGGATTTATACAGAACACTTGGAAGGAACGGGCCAGAGACACGTGTCCCAGTCTTGTCTTGAAACACTATTGAGAGAGAAATCATTTATTTATTCATTCACTGATGAAACATTTATTCATCTCACATAAGCGAGCACTATTCACGCGTTTGATTCTTAGACATCAGTGCTTTGGGCTTCTTGGTTTCCAAGTTGTGGAAGATCATTCACCTTTAAGCCGGGGCCATTTTTATTTTGTCAAATCAGGTGCCAGCACCACGATTTGCAACGAGGACACAAGAGGCTGCAAAACTGGCTGACTCCTTCCTCGGCCCAGGGAAGGGCTGCTAATGTCCTTTAGGCATTTCCTGGTTGACTAGCACCTAAGTGCAGCTCCAGTTCAATAGGAATGAACCAGGCAAGTATGACAAGTGCCCAGCAGAGAGCCGACCTTTGTGGGTGAATTACTAAACCACGTGAGGCCTCAGTATCCTCATCTGTAAGATGGGAGCAATAAGACCCACCTTAAATGGTGGTTGTGGGCGATTAAATAATTCCATCACTTGTCATGGTGCCTGAGACACAACAGAAAGACCAGAGAGGGTGCTGGTGGTTGTGATCAGCTTTGGATATCTTGCTGCTCTCCATCTTTCTATAGCTGAATTTATGCACAGCTCTAGGGATTGAAGCGAAACTCTGTCCCCTAAGGATTTGTCCTGTGGCATTTCCAAGTGCATGACAAGTAGACTTTGGTTTCTTAAAAATCTCAGATTCCTATCTGTTTAGCACCACATTCTTGCCTTTCTCTCTCCAATGCACCTTCCCAAAGGCAGCATTTTCGCCTCACATTGCATTATACTTCCCTCTTGTTGTCCAACTGGGGCAAGGGACAGGAGCATTCGAGGAGGGGGTTCCCCCTCCCTGATGCCCAAGCTCACCCCCACTCTAATTCCCCACCAAGGGAACAGGCTCGTCATTACCTTCAGGAATATTTGAAAACCACCCCCTGGATGTGTGGGCAGCAGCCGCGCTGAGAAACCCATCTGGCTGTCAGGTCTCCTGGGAAGATGGGCCTGGCTCTTTGTATTGGCTTCCGGAGAGCCTTCCACCTGATGTCGTGCTAAGCTGGCATTGTGGGGAAGTCCGTCTGACCACTGGCTTCCTGCAGTTGGCATTTGGTTACGCTGGAAAAGGGCCTGGGGGCCAGCCTGCCCATCTGGTGTTCAAGGAGGACCCCTGTCACGCAAGCACCCACCTCCCCTCGCTTGGAGCCGAGAGGAGCAGCACAGGGAAGGACCTAACCTCATCTCAGGAACAACCAAAAAGTCGGGCTTCACTTGAACTGCAGGAGCTGTGCCTGCCCGGGGCTAGCATGGGACAAAGACCTTTTCTCCCGCCAGGGTCACAAAGAGTGGGATCCAGGTCAACACAGAAAAGCTGCACTGTTTCCCCCCTTCTGTATAACACCTTTAACACCTTTGGCCCCAAATACCTTCCGCCACTCCACCCTCCCCACTCCTCCTTACCAACATCACCAGGTTTCTGATGTCGAGAGCGTGAAACCAGAAATCAGTTCACTGCCTTTGACTTACTGGCCTTCCCAGGTTTTGGTTAAATATGATAAGAGCTAAATGAGTTTTGCTTGGCAGGAGTAAAAAAAAAAAGAGGGGAGCAGGTCCTAAGGGGGAGAAAACAAAGTGAAGTTGGTACATGTTCACTTACCTTGGCCTTACCTGATCTCTGGGCCAGCCCGTCCCCTCTGCCCGCACTACTGTGCGCCTCAAAGGTGGGTGCCAGGCAGCTTCTGGCTCTGCCCTGCTCCTGTCCCTTCCTCCTTTTCTTGTCACCGTCATGTGTCACTCCTCGCACGTTCTAAAGCAGGAGCGACTGACTAATCATTGGTCCTTGCTCTGACCCGTCCTCTCCACTTTCCCAGGTGTCCTCCCGGTTGGCCTTCGCTTAGTTTCAGGATGGGGGGAACTCTGTGGGGGCAAGATTTAAAGACTGGCAGTGTGGCCTGGAAAGGCAGGGTTTACAGAGCCAGATCAATTTGGGTCCTCGCCATGTGTGTTTTGGTCCAGTTGCCTAATCGCTTTGAGTTTCAATATCCCCATATGCACAGTGACGATAATGCAGTTTGGCACCATATAACAGTAGCAGATACTTCATAAATCATCCCTGTGATTGTTACGGTCGGGCTGATCTATGAGGAGGCCTGGGAAGGTGGGTGTGTTATTACCCCAGGTACCTTTATCTCCCCATCAGTGCTATGTCCAGAGGCTGCTCTGAGGAAATCTGGAAGCCAAAGAAAGACGAGGGAGAAACAAGCAGAGGGAGTGATGGCGCGCTGCGTGGAGTCAATACCAAGTGGTGACTGGCTTGGGCACTTGTGGCCACAGTGTTTCATTCACCCGAGGAGACCAGAGGCTCAGTGGACCAAGCCTCGGTGATTTGGGCAGAGTTAGCTGCTGTCTGCTGCGGCTGGCGACAGGCTCTCAGGTGTCCCAAGTCCCCTGACCTCCCCAATGACCCCAGCTCCCACAGGCTACCCTGTTCTTTCTGTGCCGGTGGTTCTCCACCCTGGCTGCACACGGGGAGTGGGGCTGGCTAGTTTCTACAGGTCCCCGGTGAGCCTTCTGCATGCCCAGAGCTGAAAATCACTGTTGGAGACACAGCCTGAGCCTGTCACAGCTTTTTCTGTGGATGGAGGCTGCTAGGGCTTACCACGCTCCCAGATGGATCCCAAATTCTCATGGAAGCTGATGGTCATTATTCCCGCTGCTTAATCTGTGCTCTGCTTTACAACTATTTATTTACTTTAAAATTCATGCACTCCTTAGTCCAAAAGCATAGTCTAATTTGGTATGGTCATCTTCCCAGAGCAACATTTTCCTAGCCTTATAATAATAATAATAAAAGTGTATGCGTGTGTGTGGGGGAATCATTGCTTAGTGTTCTGTCTGGAGCCACTGTCAGTGGGTAATTTGGGTGACATTAAACATACCCGCCTGAGTCAAGGACACTTTCTGGAATGATCCTTCCACTTCTTTGACCTGGGCAGTTAGCTAGGGCAGGAAGCCTCCCAGGCCGTGATGGACACCTCGTCTCCCAGGAGGCGAAGCTGCTCATTGTGAAAAGGCAGGTAGGTGCTTTGTAATTCTGTGCACGGCAAGCCTTGCACACAAATGGTTGACCAAGCTCCTACTTTCACTGCAAAGACGGAGCTGTGGCATCCCCCAATTTTTAGAAAAATTTATTTTATGGAAAGAGCTACTGTGAAACTTTGTGTCGGCACAGTAAGTATCCAGGCAAACTGAGGTGGGTGACCCCGCGGAGCGTCGCTGCACCAATCAGTGCAAACACCTGAAAGTCAGGCGGTAGCTGGCTTGTTAGTTACAACAAGGACATTCACCTGGCCAGGCAAGTGTAAGCTCTACAGTTGACCTTTGAACAACCCCGGGGGTTGGGGCGCCGCCCCCACGTGGACAATCCTCATAGAACTTTTGACTCTACAATTGGTCCTTTGCATCTGCGATTCAACCACTGAGAATCTGCGATTGGGAATCCACTGTTTTCCATTCACGTTTGGCTGAATCTGCGGATGCAAAACCGAAGGATGCAATCAGCGGACAGTGTTGGGGCGGGGGGAGACAGCCGCATTTAAGAGGCCCTGCGTAGTGCAAACCTGTGTTATTCAAGGGTCAAGTGTACATTGAAACCCACGGGGACAGAAAAAGGTAAGAGAATGCCTTCAATCCGCATCTAAAAGTATCTCACATTTCCATGAGAATTTTAAAAGGAGCTTTCATTCTAAGGTGTTTCAGCTGCTCTTATCCATGCCTGTGTGGCTCGGGAAACTAAGGCTCAATGAAATGAAGTCACTTTCTCTGAGCCTTGCAGGTGCTGAAGGGCAGAAACAGCATTTAAATGGAGGTTTGCCTCACCCAATTTATGAAAACTCTATCCTGGTATTAGGGTCTATTTTGCTCATTGTTTTGTGTTTGTTTGTTTGTTTGTTTTGGGGTGGTTTTTTTGGTGTTTCTTCACATAATAATTGCACTTTATCTTCAAAAAGCTCATCAAAATGAAGTAAATTCAGTACGTATTTGGGCAATGATTTCCCTAATATGGGGTCTGAGCCTCAGGCAGTTTTCCGCTGTGCTGGTAGACGTGGCAAGAAAGGCCATCCATTAGGTGTGTTTTCCAAGAGAGTTCATCAAATAACAGACCTAATAATAGATAGACTAATATAAATCTTATTCCAATAGGCCAGGCCTACTTTCACATTAGCATTTTGTTGAGTTGTGATTCAATTCTCCCCCTTGGTGAGCAGAAATAGTCTTTGCACCAAGAGGTGTGCTGGGGGTGCTTGCGGACAGCGCATGCCTGGTTCCTCAGTCCTGCCTAGGAGATCCAGGTCATTTCCAAATCCTGGCTCTGCTCCTTCTCAGCCGATGACCCCGAGCAAGGAAAGTCTATATGTTTTATAATGGCAGTTTTCTCAGGGGGTGGTTGGTATCAAAAGAAATAATTCCAGGTAAGTGTCTCCTATGCTACAGGCATGGTTTTCCTTCCTCCTCCCTCCCTCCCTCCTTCCTTCCTTGCTTCTTGGGCAAATATTAATTTAGCTCTCACTCTGCACAGGCAATGTGCTAGATGCTGAGGATAGAACAGTCCATTAGACAGAGCTGTTTCTCTTTCTGGGAACTTAAAGCTCAGTGGGAGGTGGACTAAAACAAGTAAACAAAGTAACAATCGTGAAGAAGCCTGTGAGAGAAACAGAAGGTTCAGGGACAGACCATCAGGGTAGGGCGCCAACCTTCAAGAGAGCAGCCAGAATTACTATTATTAATTGCATTATTTAAATATGGTTTAAGTGTCTCTTTTAGAAAAACCTGTTCATTATGGAATTTTTAAATATATGCAAAATTAGAGAGTGATACATATACCATCACTCCACTAGAACCAGTATCAACTTCTGACTACTCACATTTGTTGATATTTCTATTTCCACATCCCCCTGCAACTGGATTATTTTGCCAGAAACATCAAACGTGTAAATATGTTAGTACATGTCTATAAGTGATAAACATAACTAAATGATTTGGATAATCTTACTATTACAGGTGAATCTTTGGGGGGCGTTGGGACTGAAACTCTTGGATGCGCTCTTGTCTGCTCTGTGTAATCTCATTCTGATTTCTTCACGATGCATAATGCCCTCACATTTGGACCTTGCCTGGGCCTCTAGACATTTAAGTGGGTTGATACTTGGAAAGTGCTCAGAAAAGCATCAACATAGCATAAGCGCTCAATAAGTATTAATTATTAAGAATGAGTGTGACAGGAATATGAAAATTTGCCACATATTCTTGCTCAAATTCTTTTCGGTATGTAGCATTACCTTTTGATTGCCCCTAGAATTCTATCATTAGACTTTTGCAAAATGTTTTATTTTGTGAGGCGCGGATATAACAAACCCAGGAAAACATCTGAAGCACCAGCTAACAGCTTATTTTATTAACCTGATTTCTATTGAAATAATTAGAGCAGTGTATCTAGGCATTCAATCTTGATTGACTATCTACTGGGTATTGGGTGCTTGCAAGATTCTGGAGAGACATACATGAATAAGTTACTGAATTTTTCTCATAGACACACTTTAGCAAAGTGAATAAACAACAAAAACAACACTACAGAATTAAACAGAGACCTAAATAAAACACATAGGCAATACATTCTCTTGGGCCATTCAATTTGGGCAAGGAAGGGGTGAAGTAGATTCTGGCCTGAGGGAATCTTCTAGAAGGAGTTGGTATTTGAGCTGGGCCTGTAAGAACAGGTAACAAACACTGCGCCATGCAGGGAACAGGGGAAGGGCATTTGAGGTGGTGGTATAGGAAGTGGTGTGTGGCAGTGCCCAGGTATTCTGGAAAGATTGAGCTGTCTGGTCACTTCCTCATAGATTCATGAGGTACATGGCGACAGAGGATGGGAAGATACCTTGCAAATAATTTTAAACTCTTTCCAAGGTATGTAAAGGTGTTCCATTGTTTCCTTAGGGCAGTTGTGGCTGTTCTGAAATTTGGAATTCATGCCTAAGGAAACGGTGAAGCACAAAGATGTTGGAGAGCAGAGGAAGCCATAATTAGAAAAATAAACGGATGGCTTGGCACAATGCATCATCAAAGATTCACTGTCTTGTGGTAGTAACCACCTCCTCCCCTCCTCACCCCCATGAATTTCCCCAGGTGCCATTGCTTTCCACGTTAGGATCTTTACATTCTTTGTGGGTTTCGAAGGTGGAAATAGGGGGATCCATGAAGTATTTTCAGTATTTCAGTGAGCGCAAGGAAATGAAGCATTGCCTATGAGGTTAAAACCAACCCTCTCATCAAAGCAGCCGGACTCTTGCTGTAGTTAGATTCTTGTACGGGCCTTTGGTCACCAACTTTAGGGCGCTCCCCCTGTCAGAGAGTTTACGTGGCACAGGAGTTATGAGTGTGGCTTTTGGAGGCAGACAGCCTCAAGTTTGAGTCCTGGCTCTGTCACTTATGAGCTATGTGATGTTGGCCAACTTATTTAATCTCCTTAAGCCTCACTTTCCTGGGCTAACTAATAGAAAACTATATATATATATATCATTATGTAAGTATGAGGCCTGCCTGCTTTAGGGTAGTGATGAGAGCTGCCGGGTAATTCACCATCTTTTACTAGTCTCTGTCCATCAGCATTGCTGGTAAAGAGGGCACAGGACGAATTCGTTCCTCTTTGGGGCCTCTGGGTCTGCGAGGTAGGCTGCTGCCAGCATTTCCTAGCCATGCCCCTGGCGCTCCAGCTCGCCACGGTGTCAGCCGATAGCTCTGTTTGCGTGCCTCCCAGATCCCAGTTGATCTCCTTCTTTTCGCCTTGTGCCTTGCTGAGTGGATTTCCTGAGCCTGGCTGCTTGCCTCTGTCTTGCAAAAGCCAAGGGAAAACATTCTCCCTGCCATTCCCCACCCAGCTCATTAGTCAACTTCAGGACTTCAAAAGACATGCTCTGTTTCAGTTCGCTGTTCTCTATACCTGACACATCCACCAATGTGTTCAATGCGCACTTCCCACACTTGTTCGAGGCTTCGGGAGCCCTGATGGAGACCCAGTGGTTTTATGCTCTTTAGTCTGTGCTGCCTGAGAGCTGATGCAAAGGCTCCGCACGGAGGTGGGAGGAATGGATGTCATTGAATGTTACCATCACATGGCAAGTCTGAAAATGATCTCAGAGTGAGTTGTGTGTCTTCAATGGCCTTTTCATATACAATAAGCCCCTCTGGAACATGGTTTGAAATCCTTTTATTGACTTGACTCTGAGGAATATAGAATCATTGACAACTCATATCCAGCACTGTTCATTGTACAGAGCTGGGCAAACATAAAACGACTGTCTTTGGATTATTGCCCATGGACTTACTGTTCATATACACTTTCCAAAACTTTTAGATCTGGAAAACATAAAAAAAAAAAACCCTCAGGAAATTCACCTGAACAAATCTCACCCTTCTTGGGCAGATTTCTGGCAGATAATGCTTCCTGTTACACAGGAAACACTCTTAAGCTCAGCTTCATGAATGCTACTTTGGCTTGCCTACTGTGTACGCTGTAAAATGTTTGGTTGCTAGTAAAGTGAAACAAGAACAGCATGAGTGGAAGATGTTAGAGATTTGGTTTTCTCTCAGGTCATATACATGTGGAGACGGACCCTCAGCTGGGATGGCAGTTTCCTGATGCCATCAAAGACTGTGGGTCCCTCCAGCTTTGTGCCCCATCATCTGCAGGCTGTAACCGTATCCTCAGGCTCTCCAGGTGGCTGCCGGAATGCCAGCCATCATGTCCATGTTCAGTTCAGGGCAAAAGAAGTGTGTGAAGCCTTGTTGTAAGGTAGTTTCTGAAAGTCTCTGTGATTTCTGCCGACATTCCATCAATCATCATGCTCTCCCCTGATATTCCTTAGCTGTAGGGAGGTTTGATTCATATTGGAATCGGCCCATTTCCTCCTTTACTAAAATCGGTGTTTGTTTATAAGGAGAAAATGGCTATTTGGTAGCAGTCTCTGATACATCTACCTTTAATATTACCTATAATTTTTACTGATTCTTTGGTTAAAAAGTCACAGGGGAAACTGAAAAAGTTAATCTTGTAATTGTCAAATTTTAAAATGTTTCTAACACGGAAGAGCTAATTAACCACACCCCAATCTACAACAATGCATTTGAAAAGACTTACACAGTGGTTCTCATTTATCCACAGGGGATCCATTCCAAACCCACCAGTGGATTCCTAACATTGTGGATAGAACTGACACCTGCTATAAGATATGTTTTTCCTATACAGACAGACCTGTTATGAAGTTTAATTCATAAATCAGATACAGTAAGAGATTAACAATAATAACTAATAACAAAACAGAATAGTTATAACAGTACACTGTAATAAAAGTTATGTGAATGTGATCTCTCTCTCCCTCTTTCTCTCTGATAACCTATCTGACAACCAAGATGGCAACTAAGTTTCTAACAGGGGGTACTGTATACAGCAAGCATGTCAAACCCGCCGCGGTGAGTTTGACGTGCTTGGTATACAGAGTGCATACACCAGACAAAGGCAAGATTCACCCCGTGGGTGGGACTGCATGAGAGTTCATCATGCTACTTCAAATGTGTATAATTTAAAACTTATGAATTATTCCTGGAAATTTTCATGTAGTATTTTCAGGCCACTGACTGCGGGTACAATGACAGATAAGGGGACACTGGCTGCCTTGTCCTTTCTTTGGTTTCTGCTGTCCCCTGAGCACTTGTCCTCTTGAACCTCTGGTGTCTCATTGAATTCATTTCTTGTCTTACAGTTTTCAGTGGAAGTTTCATGATGTTTTAATCTTGTTAGAAGGAAGAAGGAGCCCTAACCGGTTTGGCTCAGTGGATAGAGCGTCGGCCTGCGGACTGAAGGGTCCCAAGTTCAATTCTGGTCAAGGGCATGTACCTTGATTGCGGGCACATCCTCAGTAGGGGGTGTACAGGAGGCAGCTGATCGATGTCTCTCTCATCGATGTTCTAACTCTCTATCCCTCTCCCTTCCTCTCTTTAAGAAATCAATAAAATATATGTTTAAAAAAAAAGGAAGAAGGACATTTGGATGGGAAGATATTATGCAAACTCTAGGCTCCAAGCACAATGTCCAAAATTGTTTTGTTGTTTTCTGATAATGATTGCAGTAAGTTAATTGGTGGGAAGGAAATAAATATTACCACCTGTGATGAAAACTGTAGAATGGTATGGTACAGTGCTTCTAAAATATATTTAATAATAATGTTTCTTTAAATGAAATCATCCTGAGTATGTTAACTGTACAAAAGAGATAAAAGCAGACTTCCTCTATTTGCAATGGAGCCCTCCCCTCCCTCTCACCCAGTCCCAATCTCCACGGTCCTGGGGCACTTGCATGCAATGCCAAGAGCTCTAGAGAGAAAATTTGAAAATCACCCTCTCGCTGGATTTTTGCCTCAGCTCTGCCACTAGCCGGCTCTGACCTTTGGCAAATTATGTTTTTTGACTGAGCCCCAGGTTTCTGATATCAAAGACAGGAGGGTTGGAACAGATGATCTTTTTTTTTTTTTTTTTTAAAGATATTTTATTGATTTTTTACAGAGAGGAAGGGAGAGAGATAGAGAGTTAGAAACATTGATGAGAGAGAAACATCGATCAGCTGCCTCCTGCACATCTCCTACTGGGGATGTGCCCGCAACCCAGGTACATGCCCTTGACCGGAATCGAACCTGGGACCTTTCAGTCCGCAGGCCAACACTCTATCCATCGAGCCAAACCGGTTCCGGCTGGAACAGATAATCTTAAAAAGTTTACTTAGCCCCATGATTCTAGGCTTCCCTGACTAAGGATATGTATTGTCAGCTTCTAGTAACAACTCTTATCTATTCTTTCCCACCAAAATGGCTGGAGGGGGGGAAAAAAAAGCCCTGTTATTTGTATTGAGTAGGAAGATAATTAAAGGTAAAAATGCATTTCTCTTAAATATTTCCCTCCTCTTAGGGAAAAAGCTGAAGGGCAGTAGTAATAGAATTCAAACCACATGGTAGCATGTACCAGTGAGTTCTATAAAAGGAAGCCAAGGCTAGTGAAACCTGACCATTTCAGAGCACCTTCTTATCTTCAAACCATAATGATAGTTGTTCTTCCATAGTCCATTTCATTGAAATCATACAAGACTCATCAGAGGAGGTATTACTACTCTTCTACAGGAACCTGAACCAGATTTGTCCTGGACGTGAACTTGCATCTCTCTCATTAATGCTCCCACTGATTGAGTCAAGTCTGGGCCTCGGTACTAGATTAAAAGCTCAGACTCCCAAACCAAAGAAGGCCTTGGGCCTGCCCTCAGGAGCTCTAGTGACTAATGCCCTTAGGTCCAAGATGCTTTTTACTGATATCAGTAGTCCTCCACCTTTGTTATACTTCAGAATTAATCCGAGGGGAGGGGAGCAGTTGAATAAAAGGCAAATGCTCTGATGCCCTTCCTGCTCTGAGATCTTCATTGGGCAGATCTGGGGGGATTCCAGGCATCTGCATTGCAAACCTGCTGCTCAGAGCTGGGAACCAGAGCTCTGTGCCTGTCAGAGTTATCGATGTGTGAGTCTGCCTTCCTAACCGCATGGCGGGCTCTGGTTGAGTGGGGACTGGGCCTTTTTCGTATTTTGTGTATTTGGCATATAATAAGTGTTCAAAATTATTTATAGATTGAAAGTTAAAAAAAAAAAAGGAAGAAAAGAACTGTGTTGCATCAAGGCATGGAATTCACTCACACCATTGAAAAATAGATTGTAAAAGCATCAACCAGAGAAGAAGGGTCCATCTGAAGGGAGGAATCCTCATGAGCATTTCGGGATTCAGAGGAGTGGCCAACACGTAGGGCCTGTCTCGTCCCACCCCCATGTATTCCTCTTGTGCTGACTTGTTTTTATCTAAGTACTTAACACCTGCTTGCCCCCGTCCTGCTCGCCAACCCTACTACTGCTAGTGTCAGTTCCTGGGGAGTGAGGATCCGGTCTCCTGCTCACTCTGTTCTCGCTCGCAGCGCATACTACAGCCCCTGGCACGTAATGAAGGGAACGAGAAAAGAATTATGTGGTGGCCTGAGTCACAGCAGCAAAGAGTGAGATCGGAGGGGATACAGGCGAGTCTTGAGTACTGCAGGGCTTGTGAGGCAAAATGCTAAGTTACTCCAACACTTAATTAGCTATTTTTATTAAGTGTCCAAGGCTCCTTCATTTCATGGGTGTTTCACTCCTTTTATCTCAAGAAAGATGGCAGACGTTTGTGTCTTTTGGCTTTGATCACATTATTTCTGGGTTTTGTTACTTAATAAGGCAGAAGTTTAAATTAACATCGTTCTCCCTTGCCTGCTTTTGGGTTAGCTGTACAGTATGGAGTGGTTTTGGCAGTTTTTCAGTGGAGGAAGGAGAAGGAAACTTCTGTTTGGGAGCTGCAGCGGCAAGGAGGGAGAGCCATTTACCTGTGTCCCTGGGGCTACATCTGCTCCCCAGAAAAGATCTGCCGTGAGATCCTGTCACTAGAGCCGAGCCGGGTGGGGGCTGAGCTCAGGCCCAGGTAGGGGTCTCGCCTTCTGTAGTCAAAGGAGGCCGAGAGGAGAACGGGAAGGTGAGTTCACAGTCATTGCTGTGTTCAAGTCCCGCTCACACTTTACAGGGAGACCAAACACTTTGTCCGCCTGAGCAAAAGCCACTCCTGCAGGTCCTCCTCAGAAAGGGAACTGGCCCGCCTCTGATTTGAGCCTCATGCCAACAGGATGTGCATTTGTGTTTTTTCTCTCCAGTCACTCACTGCAGAGATAGCTTGATGGTTTACAGAGCCCGGGAGCACTTGCTCGCTGCACATTTGGATCACTTCAGCCAAAGGCTTGCTGCTGTATTCATTAGCTTCAGAGGAAACATTGCCTTTACTCAAACTGTTTGAATACCTCCTGTTGAATCCTACGCTTGACTCAAGTGGTATTCATTCAAGAATCAAAATGCCTTTTGTCCATATCAGATAAACGTTGCCATAGCAAGTGTAGTATACACAGGTCTGTTCAAGCCACAACAACCTATAGAAGCCCCCAGACAAAGGAGGACCCGTGTCGCATTCACAGATGCCCTGGGGTGGCTGTCAATGCTACCCCTCGGCCTGGTGTCCAGCCACATGAAGCCCGCACTGGCGAATGGACCCCGGGGCCCACCGATCCCAGGGAGAAGCCTTTATTGTCGGTGGGTTTTATCGAATTTGAATAGCCAGCGGAACATCTGGCTTTAATATGGATAGAAACTGTAGGATTTTGGCTGTTCTCTGGCCTTGCATATTTTCCATCCTCTGTATCAGCGCCTGTTGTCAGCGATTTGATGAAGTTAAATCGACTGCATTTGATTCTTTGAGCACAAGAAGGATGACAGGGTGCATGCTCCCCTCTCTCACCCTTTCGGAACATTCAGAATAAGTTTGCAGCGAGTTGGTTTAGGTCAGGAGCCCAAGGATTTAAGGAGAAGGCATGAACTGAGAACCTTCCAAAACCGCCTTTCCGATGAGCATCCCTTTTGCTCAACAATCACAGGGGGTGTCGTGAAGCTGCATGGGTGATGTCACTGAAGCAGGACCGGAAAAAAGGATGGCGAGAGAGGCCCGCGATGGAAATGAGTGTGCAGGGTCTTTTGATGTCAGCCTTCCCCAGAGGACCTTGTCAATCTCACAGACCCTCTGCCGGTCCAGTGGACGTCGTCTGGCACAACTGGCAATCACGGCGCAGAAAATGACAGGACCCAAGTGAGGATGGAGATTGAATTCACACCTCATCACATCCCATAAAGGGCAATTTTTCAAGGTCAGCGTTTAGGTGAATGAAAGGAACAGTGTTTGGCAGAGGGCCCTCTGCTTACCCCTCGGCAGGCCATCCGTCCAGCTGCCGCTCTTTGTGTGACGGGGGCGCTCAGACACACACAGAGCCCGCACCCCCCTCCCCCCCCCCCCCCCCCCCCAGCCCCAGTGAGTGCATCTGAGCGCTTCCAAGCAGGCTGGTGGGTTGGGGTGCATATTGTATTTGTTAAAAGATGCCCCCATGACGTCTAAGAGGGAAAATGGAAACAGTGATTGTAAATATGTCGGTGATGGGAAAATAGGCTCTGGAAGGACCAAATTATTTTCATCTGGGCGTGAGAGATTTTCATCTGCAATTTACCTAAATGTCAGTGCGGGGCCTGCGCACCAAGTGTGCTCTCGGGGCTGCGGGCTGTTTTCCATGGGGACGGGACCGACTGCCTTCTGGAAAGGAAACATTGATGTGTTTTGGTCATCGGAGAGTTCTGTCGTGTCAGAGCCCACGGCGGGCGTGGAGGTCACCCAGCCCAATTGCTTCAACTTAAGGATGAGGCCCTGGAGGTGCAGAGAGGAGGAGTGAGTTTCCTCAGGCCCAGCAGCTAGTTGGGGGCTGAGGCAGGGCTCTAACACACTGTCGTGATTCCAGCCCAGGGCTCTGCGGGTCCCCACACTGCCTCCGAGATGCGGGCGAGCGGCATTGCTCGCTATTTCCAACCGCAGGTCTGTCCTGGCCAGTGTCATTCTCTGGTTATGTACTTTTAAGACATTTACTAAATACCCGCCACATTCCTGATACTGGTCTGTGTCTTGAGGAACAGGGAGGTACAGATCTAGCATGGGAGATTGTAATCTAAAAGATTCATTATGGCCAGGCCGGTGTTGCTCAGTGGTTGAGCATCGACCTATAAACCAGGAGGTCAAGGTTCGATTCCTGGTCAGGTCAGGGCACATGCCCGGGGTTGCAGGTTTGATCCCCAGTAGGGGGCGTGCAGGAGGCAGCTAATCGATTTTCTCTCATCATTGATATTTTTATGGATCTCCCTCTCTCTTCCTCACTGAAATTAATAAAAATATTTTTAAACAAACAAAAAAAAGATTCATCATGAAGCAGTGATATGATTATTATTCTTATTTTACGGAAGATCAAACTGAGGCCCAGAGAGGTAGATAAAAGGGCCGTGTGAGCACTAAAAAGGGGGAGATCTCTCCCCACTGGGGACCTGGGAAGGGTTGTGGGAGAGGTGTTTGAGTTGTTTCTTAAAGAATGGTTAGGATGCTGACAGGAAAAGCTAGAAGGAAGAAGCATTTTATTGAGAAATAGCATGAGAAATATGGGTTTTGGAAGCTGACACCTACAGAGTTTTGTCTTTTTTAGTGAAAAGTTCATTTTCTCTCCATGTATTTCTACAAGTTGTAGCCCAAAGAAGTTGAAATTTGTTATGTTTTATATATTGAAACTTATTTCTATGCTTTGAAGGAGAAGCAAAGCAAAAAACCCCCCCAAAACATGACCACAATAAAATAGGCTTTGTGTGTATATCTATGAAGAAACTATGCAATTCAAATATAATAGCACAACAAAACAATAAAAATAAGTTAGAAAATTAGGATGAGGAAAAGAAGGAATTGAAAAATTAGGCAAGGTTGGGGCAGTGAAATAATACAAGAGTAGAACAATAGTTTATACGTTTATTCTTTTAAATATATTTTTATTGATTTCAGAGCAGGAGAGAGAGAGAGAAACATCAATGATAAGAGAGAATCATTGTTCAGCTGCCTCCTGTATGAATGGTACCCTGACTAAGAATCAATCTGTGACCTCCTGGTTTATAGGTCAACACTAAACTACTGAGCCTTAATGGCTTGGCACAAGTTTAATTCTTAATAATTCTTATTCAAATGAAGCTTTAATTAGAAGAGCAACAGAGAAGAGAGGATTAAGGCTTCCTTCCCAAGCCTAACAACCACTCCAACACACACACACACACACACACACACACTCACACTCACACACTTTGTCCTCTGTCATTTGTCAGCCTTTGTTAGTATTGTCACTGTGATTCATTTTTCCAAATTCTGGCACAAAAATAGATAAGTGTGAAAAGAGTGAACAAATTTATTCCAAAAATAACAGTACCTCTTGTGTGTCCTGTGCTGTGATATGATTAACATATTCATCTATAACAGCGGTTCTCAACCTGTGGGTCACGACCCCTTTGGGGGTCAAACGACCCTTTCATAGGCTCGCCTAAATACATCCTGCATATCAGATATTTACATTATGATTCATAACAGTAGCAAAATTACAGTTATGAAGTAGCAACGAAAATAATTTTATGGTTGGGGGTCACCACAACATGAGGAACTATATTAAAGGGTCACGGCTTTAGGAAGGTTGAGAATCACTGATCTATAATAATAAAAGTGTAATATGCTAATTAGACCGGACAGCCAACAACATTCCAGTCGTCCTTCTGGTCGAAGCGCAGGGGCCCAGGCAGAGGCAGTTAGGGGCGATCAGGCAGGCAGGTGACTTGTTAGGGGCAATCAGGTAGCCAGGCAAGTGGTTAGGGGCGATAAGGCAGTCAGGCAGAGGTGGTTAGGGGTGATCAGACAGGCAGGCGAGTGGTTAGGGACAATCAGGCAGTCAGTCAGAGTGGTTAGGGGTGATTAGG
The DNA here is from genome assembly GCF_028538775.1 of Myotis yumanensis. Classification (NCBI taxonomy): domain Eukaryota; kingdom Metazoa; phylum Chordata; class Mammalia; order Chiroptera; family Vespertilionidae; genus Myotis; species Myotis yumanensis. The sequence goes on along the minus strand of NW_027223763.1, from coordinate 55,657,436 downwards.
CAGGTGAGTGGTTAGGAGCCAGTGGTCCTGGATTGCGAGAGGGATGTCTGACTGCCGGTTTAGGCCTGATCCGTGCACCAGGCCTCTAGTATTGTAATAAAGTTCATAACTAAAGAGGAGACTAGTTGAGCATTTCTTAAAACTCATAATTCCGTAATAAGAGAGTTTGGGCAGTGCTTGGCTGTGGACTGAATGTTTGTGTACCCCCCCCAAATTCATTATGTCCCCCCACCTTAACCCTCAGTAAAATGGTATTAGGAGGTGGAACCTTTGGGAGGTAATTAGGTTTAGTTTAGGTCCTAGGATGGAGACCCTTGATGGCTTTAGTGCCCTTAGAAGCAGAGACACCAGGGTCTCTCTCTCTGTTCACCTGAGGACACAGAGAGAGGGACTTCCTGCAAGCCCGGAGGAGAGCCTACAAGGAACCCCTTCTGCTGGAGCCCTATCTCATAGGCTCTAGACCTATGAGAAATAACTATGAGCCACACAGTCTGTGGTATTTCATTTGGCAGCTTGAGCTGACTAAGATACACCCATGGCTTTTTATTCTCTGTGAGCTCTGTAATTCACATAAACCATTAAAGATTTCTAGCCTTAAAGAGACCTGTTTCACCCAGTATTTCCAAACTCATTCTAGAGAAAAATCTCTTTCTTTTCCTTTATTTGCCACAGCTGTCTGTCATCTCTTGGGACACCAGGGTTATGCGGAATCTACTATATGACGGTTTGTCTTTAGACATGTTGATAATCAAGAGAAGGGAGCCTAGTACTGGGATCTGGAGCCTGGAGCTCCATGCCCCATGAGGTGCAGGAGCATTTTCAACTGATTTCCAGTGCCTTGTCTCTCCCTCCCAGGGTTTCCATTTGAAAAGTGGGAATTTGCTCCTACTCAGTACTTCATAGGGAAGCTTAGGAAATAGCATGCCTTTTATCCTTCATGAAAAGGACCCCTTCATGAAAAGGAGGCATCTTATTTTCTTCATTTGCTTTGGGGGAGTAGATATTTATGTGCAATCATTGCGCTGATAGATTGATACTCTTCAGAAAAAGGGAAAAAAAAGGAGTTAAGTGTTGTTTGCTGTCTATTTGAAAGTGAAACATCTTGGTTATGATTCTTTTTTAAATCAATAAACCAGAGGAAGGGGAAATGAAACTTTATTTACTTATTGAAATTCCTAATTAAGTTCTTAATGGCAGAAACATCTCAGAATGTTCCAAAGTTTCCCTTGGCACGGAGGCCAGTCACTCAGACTTTCTCAAACATTAGGTCAAGATATTGGGTTGGACACCTCAGGAAAACAAACTTCCTTAGGAGGGCCCTGAGGTGGGGAAGCGTGGAGAGAAGGCGCGCCCTGTGCAGTTCTGATAGAGCCCTTCCTGTGGGAGCTGAGATTTGTGGAGGTGGTTGGGGGCAGGGTGGGGGGAGGGAAGAAGTCAGCAAATTTCGGAGGCTTATCCATCAAGAAAGAGTAGACTGAAGTGAAGTTGTGCTTGCAAAAAATTAAAAGAAGTTTTCTGTGTGGGTAAAGTTCCTAGGCTACTCCATGTTTTAGCAAATGCTGGCAGTTAGAGACAGCTTCCTGATTTCTGTGTCTCCGTAGGGTACCTCAGTTGAATCGAGTTGGTGGCACCAGACGCTGGTACCACAGCCAGCCGTTGTGGGCAGGGGTTCCAAACATATGGCCCGTGCATGGCATCCCCATCCTCATCCCTCCATGACTTATTTTTACGTTGGATGCCAACCTAGAAACGCATGAATCTTGGTGCACGCTGCCAGCCTGTTACCAGCCAGCCCTCCTCGTCCCTTCCCTGCCATATTGTGGATCCCTTTACCCTCCCGGGCCAGAATCTGCCCTGAGCCCCAAATGATGGCACGTGGGAAGGTGTGTGACGGTGGCACCAGGGGCCTGCCCTTTCTGTCTCGAACCAAAAGCCGCCCAGCACACACCCTGGGTCTCGCCTGCCACTGTGCTGGGTTCCCCAGAACAGCTCGCTGCTGGGCTGCTGTGAGAGTCACACAGCGACCTGCAGATCTAAGGGAAAAAACAGATGTCCCAATAAATTTTTGTCAAAACGTAATTACCTCGGGATTAGAAAACCACATGGGGGTGGGGAGGACAGGAACAGATGTATGACTTTCAAATATGCAATCATTATTCTGCAGAAGTTTAAATAATCAAGAGGTTTAAATGATGGCAGCTGAGAACGGCCCCACCCCTTTATTTTGGTCCCCTCCTGTCCCTTCAGCCGTGGACCCTTTGGTGGCCTCTCCTTTACAGGGATGGTGCTCTGAGCAAGAGGACTGCATGTCGCACCAAAGTATCATCCCGAGTGCTTTTTCCTAAATAAATCTAGGCAAATATGACAGGCTATCTTTCCCCCAGGATCCTGGCCAAGTCTTTTCTTCCTCTCCAGCCGACAAAATATGATAAACTATGAATTTTCCCAGTAACCATAAAAGATTCTTATTTTCAAGATTTGAACTGTTAGGTGCAGGTCAGGGTAGTATATCAAAGAGGAATTCTTGCGGGGAAAATCCTTTTTCTGTTTTCTGTTTTCAATTTTTGTCGAGTGGGAGGGGGTGCTGGGTGTTGACTGAAGATTCATTGGGTTATTTGTTAGCTGGCTGTCATAGGCCTCTGAAGGTGAGATGTTAATCTCTTCTAAGTATTCGCCCATAGTGAGGGAGTTGATTGGGTAGGAAATGTGAAACCCCAAGAGGTCCAGGGTTCAAGGAGCTACTGTTGCTTCAGCTCATTGGACTGTGTCCTCATTGGGTGGAGGGTGGGTGAGATGTTGCTAAGTAACTGCTCTCGAGCTTGTCTTCAGAAGTACTGTGAGGGGCTAACTGACTCCTTCACGCTCTTGGATTATGGAAATTCTAGTTATGATTTTAAGGCATTTACCTTTATAGAAAATGTTTTCTGCCCGCTAATGTATAAGCTGGTATTCAGAAATCGTTACCAATGGCAAGTGTCTACTAATTGCCAATGTCCCTGCTGAGTGCTTTACAGACATGCTCCCTGATGGTCCTTGAGGTATTATAAAGGAAGCACTGTATCCCAATTTAGAGATGGGGTAACTGAGGTTCCAAAGGTTTAAAAAGTTGCAATGCTAACTAAGCAAGTAAGTGATAGAACTCAAGTTTGAATCCATGCATCAATGTCTACAAAGACTTCATCTATCCATTGATTTGCTGTGTTTTGGGGATCTGACACTTTGCATAATTGAATGTGTTCTGAAAGTGGTAATAATAAGCCAACAAGAACAACTAATGTCATGCCATCCTGGCCATGATATATACATTTTCTGCATGAAGAAGGCATTTGTAATAGAGCTGTTTTACTTCCCTTGGCTGATAATGGACTTAGAAGCTAGGCTCATGGTCTCCTAAATTTAGTCCAATTGGCCCAGAGCTACCCATGGATGCCTAGACGTGAAAGAGTTAAAAAGGAAATCCGCAGCCAGGCAGTAAGCAGAGTGTTGATTCCAGCTGCTTCCAGGGGATGCCTGATGGAGGGAGTCAGTCAGGAAACCACCTCGGGGAAGGCATCCTGAGGAACGGGGGTGACTTCCTGGTGGTCAGCAGCCTGAAAGCAGCCTTCCCACCTTTAGGTTTGTAAAACTCAAAACTTCGAAGCAGCAGCAGCATGGGGAAGGGGACAATTTGCAGAGAGAGCGAAGAGAAGACTTTTACCCTGGAAGAAGTGACACCTTTGAAGGGCCTAGAATGGGTTTGTAAACTAGCAAACTAGAGGAAGTCAGAGCAGTTGCAGTTGGAGTGGTTGAGAACTCTGAAATTGGTCAGTAGCCCTTATTATAAGAAAGGATGAGTCCAGAAAGAGATATTGACACAGACAAGAGCATTCAGAAGGCAACACACAGATATGAAGTTGGAAAAGGGAGAGAGAGCCTAAGACAGTATGAGACAAAGACCTATCCACCGACACTCTTCTTGACCGTACTTAAGTCATGGTGCTCTGAGTCCTATTTTTGATTAGGACTTGACCTTGGGCTCTGTCTTTGACCTGCCTAGTCTAGACTTAGCAAAAATCATGCTGAGTCAGTTTAGTGAAAATCTTCCACCCTTGGTATATAATGATTATCCTCACCTGCCTTGAACAAGAATCGTATGGAGTTGCTCTTGTGAGAATGCCCCTCGCCTAGATGTTAATTTTACATCTTGGTAATTTTCCATCCACTGGAGTCTGGCCCCACCACACTGCTTGGCCATAAGTTTCCTTTCTGTATGTTGAGCTCAGTCTCTCACCCTTGCTGCAAGGCCCTTATTGCAGTAGTCTCTCTCGAGTAAAGTCTTCTTTACTGTCTTTAACAAGTGTCTGAATAATGAATTTATTAATTAGTTCCCTGCAATTATAACTTGTACAGGGAAACGAAAAGTAAAAGAAAACACCCACATTTGCAAAACTCAACATGTGTGAAATTTGCCTTCATTCAAACATCAATAGCATATTTCACATCGATGCCTGGATTGTCAGCCTTTTATTGCATTCGGCAATAAAATGCAAAGTACAATACAAATTGATTGCAAAGTTAAATAAAAAACTTTGCAAATGATGTGGGGTTTCATGAAAATGATATTGAAGAATCACTCTAATCACAACATTTGATTATTGAGCTGCTTTAGCTCAGTTAACATTTGGGGAATAGAAAACCAATAAGGATGGTGATGTCACAGTTATATTGGAAGACAAAGACTTCAATGTCAAAGGGTTAAGAGAAGCCCTGGGAAAAATTGATGAAACCGTTTAATATTTTTCTATAAGTGGCTCTTTTTATGATCATTTCATTAAAGTCAAATGTGAAGGGAAGAAGGCTATATAACAAGCAATCATGTGCTTTTGTACCCCTAGATTCTAGCACTTGACCCTTTCTTTGTTTTAAGAATTAACAGATTATGACCTAAACATAAGACAAACTTGTCTTAGTAATTTTATTTTATTTATTTATTTTTTGTTAATCCTCATCCAACAATGTTTTTTCCATTGATTTTTAGAGAGAGAGTGGAAGGGAAAGGGAGAGACACAGAGAGAAACATAGATTGGTTGCCCCCAACATGCACCCTGACCAGGACCAGGAATCAAACCCATGATCCTTCAGTCTGTTGGCTGATGCTTTATCCACTGAGCCAAACCGACTAGGGCAATAATTTTAAATTTTGGTCAAATCCTTTTTTTAAGTATATTTACTTTAAGTAAATTTTCTGCTGCAAAGTATGCTCACATAATGAGGCATACCTGTGTATTTTAGTTAACTGGATGTAGTTTTTTCTTTGGTGTGGCATCAGCTCTTATTAACTTATCCTTTTGATTACTTTTATGAAGTGATTTTTCAATAAAAGGACTCTCTCAGTTTCTAAAATTGAGAGCACAGCAAATGGAGAAAGGAAAGGAAAAAATATTGAGAAATGTAGTAAAGGAAAATTTCTTTGGAAGAGCTTCCTGTTCATTAAGAAATATTTGATGGTAGTTTAACAGTCAGTCTGAACACAATGGGTAAATATCTACCAAATTCAGAGAGAAAGAATCTTTTCAAGCCAGATGCTATTGCTCAGATTTAAAGTTTATGCCAGACATCCTCAAGCATGAACACATGCAGCAGACATGGCACCCATAAGCCCTTCTTGAAATAAAATTTATATTAAGATTACTCCAAAAAAGATAAGTTAAAATAAAGACTTTAGTAATATATTGGCTGTGGTAAAAACAGGCAATAAACACTGAGCTCACTTTGATATGAAGCTAAAATGACATGACCAAGAGAAGAGCAATTGCAGAAAGGACAGTTATAAACACTAACCTAGTAAAAAGGACGAAAGAACAAAAAGCTGGCCAGTAGAAGTATGGGAGTTGAGGGCATGTGTAAAGTGCTAAAAACCACTTCCGGTTTCAAAGCAGAGCCAATCGATATTGTCTAAAATGGAAATATGTAGTTATAAAAAGGGTCCTAACTTCTTAATAGTTTTAATAATCTCTCCTGTGTATTTCAGAGGACTATATTAGCAATTAATATTTCATGGAGAAGAGGTATTTAATCTGAAGGTCTGCAGTTCCTTTGATTTTTAATTTACTATTATGTTTGCAGAACGTTAACGGATAGTCTAATACCTCTTCCATTGAGAGCCACTATCTGGTGCATGAGGACATGAAACAATACTCCAGGCCCCTGTCCACTGAGAGGAACATTCTAGGTCCGAGGTCAATCCAACTTCACTTCACATTGGTTAACTACCTCCAACACTTAGTGACAGAGATTCAGTGGAAGATCAACTGTATCCTGCCTATTGCTTTTCTCTACAGTTCCTCCACTGACACCCAGTGAAGTCCAGTTCAGTCCTAGGATACAAACAAGGAGGATTTAATGTGTAAATGGTGCTGCTGGTCCTTTTGCACTGAAGCCAGAGCTATCTGTGAGACTTTTCTAAAAGCTCTTCATGTCTTTTCCAAAAGTAATGTCCATATTACATTTTTTTTTCTTAGAGGTAAAAAGTTGAGTGGCAAAGGGCACATGTTTGAATAAATCCTTTATTTTAGATTGCTAGAGAAGTTTAAAAGATTTAGACTATCAAGGCAATGTTTTTTAAAAAAACATATGCTCGGCTCACTTTTCCCTTCTAAAATCTTTTCCATAAAGCATGCTCCCCTGCCCCCCAAACATACTCCTAGTTGATTTAATTTGCCAGAGACTAATTTTGGCGCTTCCTGTAAATTTGAACTATGTGAAAAGAAAAAAAAGACAAGACATGCTTTCCCAGTGAGCTCTCTCTCCGGAGGCCTTCAATTCTGGGGCTTTGGGAGTCCTTTTTCCCAGGTTATATATCCTGATGTCATGGTTTCCAACACTACACTCTCTGGGTTCTTATTCACTTAGTTTGGGTAAGAGGGTCCTTTGATTGTCAGGAAGAGTAGGGAGAATGAATGACAGTGGCATTACTAAAATGGCTAAACATTGAAATGAAATCTTGGTGTCCATTGACTACTGGGCACCTTCTATCATTATTTCTTCCTAACAGGTAAGAATCCGTGTATCCTTTTTCATTCACAAGAGCACAGAAAGATCACAGACTTGAACCTGCTTCCTTAAGCCCTCGCTGGAGTTTGGTCTGAGGAGAAAACCTCAGGAAGGGAAAGTTTCCAGAGTATTCGGGATGCAAATGACATTGCCACCTTTTTTCAGGGGAAGTCCAAACAAATGAACAAAAAATTATCAGACAAAGATTTCCTTGGCCACTGCTTAAAAGTGTCTGTTGACACTTTTGAAATCCTAAAGATTGGGTTTGGTGGTGTGAAATAGGTATCATTTTGTAAGGCCTATTGTGTACTTTGTGACCATTTTACCTGTGAGCTAAAGTTCTCGCTCTAATCCGAGAGCTCTATGTTTAGAGTGACTGCTTTCTTTCAGACCTATGTATTTGCTTTAGCTTCAGGTACCTGGATGTGGGGAAGATGAAGATACTTGGTCAAAAGAGGTTCCTTAGAGGTCCTGCTTTATGTACTGACTAGAGGCCCAATGCACGAAATTCGTGCAATAGTAGGCCTTCCCAGCTGCGGCAGCTGCGTGGATCTGTCCCTCGCAGCCGTGGCAGCTGCCTCCATCCCTCGGCTGCAGCCCCACCTTCGTCTGGAAGGACGTCTGGTCTAATTAGCATATTACCCTTTTATTATTATAGATTTCCTCTTAGCTGATAACCATGGCGCTTTCTGTGTAATACCATCAACATTCCCTAGATGTATATGAAGTTAGGTATTATTAAAACCCTTCATGCTTAATGTCATGTGAGCTTCAAAGATTTGGTTTCTTTTGAGTGTAACAGCAGCATCTTAGATTAATATTAATTTATGAGCCATCAGTCTCCCATATCTTTTTAAAGTGTAATATCCAGATATCGTTCCTCCTTGGGCATTCTGAATGCTTAAAGTTTTGTAGGTGCATATTACCTGTTTCATTAAATGGTGTGGTGATTGCCCTATATAGTTTTCTCAGCCATGCTATGTTCAGAAATGAAGATTCTATTACCATGAATAAGAAAATGTTAATAAGCACCATGGTTTTAAAACAGGTACCGTGTGATTACAAGATGAGAGGCTGCTATCAACAACAACACAACAAAGCCACAATAGTCCACATATTGTCTTATAGCTCTTTTGCATGCATTGTTTTGACTGAACCTAAACTAAAAAATGCATAGGCTATTGCTATCACCATTTAACGGATGAGAAAATTGAGGCAGGGTGTTGCAAAGTAGAACTGAAAAATGTGCCTTTAGATTAAGTTGTTCCCACATTTGTTTTTCATCTTCAGTAAGTTACTTCTTCAGATGTAAGCAGTAAGGTAGAATTTTTCTAGTCATGTTTTAGAACCTTTATATTAGGATCAGTTGGTAATTTATAACCCAAATGAAATGAATTCTTGTCCTGCATTTTGAGATTTTGCCTCCTTGTCTTCTCTTCCACATCCCTACCCTCATACTTGTCCATTCTGCTGGAATGTGAAACTCCAGCATTGCTTTTCCTGAAATGCACATGGTGCCTTCCAAATGGTGTGAGGACTTCTGCTCGGCTCCAGAAGGGAGGAAGGAGGAATGATTATCTGTAGAGCAGCCACTGATAAAAGAGTCAGAGTGAAGAGCCGTCATAAATGTCCCCAAACAAACAAACATTCCATCAACATATCATGATTCGGTAAGAAATGAGACAAAGTAATTTAACTTGATATATGAAGAAGGACACAATAGCATAAATGCTATTTTTTGGTTTTCATAGAATTTACGTGAGTAGTAGGTTAGACATACTTGATACTCTTTCTTCTATTAGACAGAGTTACTAAGAGTCAAATTTAGATGGCATCCCATTTAAAAAGAGATTAATTACAATATAATTAATCAGTATATTTCTGCATTCTCATCAAATAATCTAAATATTTTCCAGTTATCTCACTAACATTCCTCCCAAACCCTCATTTCATCATTTCCTATTATTTTGGTAACTAAATAACACAGGATTTGAAATGTCACAAATAATATTAATATTATGTGCTAGTAGTGAAGGGATATAAAATCTTATTTCTCTCAAAGCTGTCTGTGCACTTCCTGATTACTCTTATTTATAAGAGCCCCCAAATTGGATAAGAGACCTGGGTTCCAGACCTAACTTTGTTCTTACTGACTGCACAATTTTTGTGGGCAATTAATCTTTCTAGGCCTCAGTTTCCTCCTCCGTAAAAGGAGAAAGTTCAATTAGATTATCTCTATGGTCTCTCTAGCACCAATTTTTGTTTTTCTTTCGACATTCAGAGAATCTAATGGCAACATCTGGAATTGATTCATGAAGGAAAGCATAATCATGCTATTTGCCCCTACTCCCTTTAGCCTCAAACTACTATAACTTTTCATAGTCACAGAATATCCCTTCTCAGATGATATCATAAATTCAGAAGATTACCCTGGGCTTCTCTATAACGTTTCTCTAATGGGCTAAAGGAAATTACTGCTGTTGAATTGGCATGCTCGCAAACAACCAATCTGTGAAGTCAATGGACTTCGCACAGTCTAATTTCCTTAAAAGATAGATTTGAGAGAGTCCATAGCCTATTCCCTCTCCCCCCTTGGTATAATTTCACTTGGTTAGACAACAAAGGAAATTTGCTTCTTTCTTAAGTCTAGATGGAAAAAGAACCTTAAATGTTGTAAAGTGATGGTTTTCTAGGTGGATTGTTTGAAAGTTTATCCTATAATGTGACCAAAAAATTCATTTTGACCCATACTGTGACAATTTTCAAACACAAAGTTTCTTTAAAAAAAGTTTGGGAATGCATTTTTTGAGTTTCGAAGTAAGTATATATTCAGTGGAAGTTGCCAAGAAATGTCCAGAAAGACACACCTTCTGATATGGGTTTTCCATCAACTGTTTAGAATATTTATAATGGATACAACAAAAGAGTGGTATAAATACATACAAGAACATGGAACAAAGTGTGCCATATGATATCCACTTAATTATGAAATGAAAACTAGAAGTGATAACATTAAATCTCTGCACATCGCAGTTGAAACCCCTCTTAAGAAAAAAAGGATTGATGAAAAGTCACTAAGAAATAAGGAACGATTTGAGTACTTGGGGCTTTAAAACAATGTCAGAAAGAAAATGTATAGAACAGAGTTTTGTGCCCAGATAATTCTAAACTTAAAATACATCCTGAGTCTATTTGAGAGGCACTAAAAACACATTAAGAAGTCATAAGAAAAATAATTAGAAATTGTTACTTGAAAAATTTTCAAGAAACCTGATGATCATTCACATAAAGTCAAATGAAGATGCACTATTATCAACAGTACTTTCCTCTGGATGATAGTATTATGCATTTCTGCAGTATTCTAATTTTATCATAAAAAGCAAATGTTACTCTTGTTATCAAAGGAAAAAGCATTAATGAAGAATAGTAACTTGTCTACTTTACTAACTTTGTGACTTGGGTAAAGGACACATCACACTGCCTTCCCCCAAATTGATCTTATATATAACTATAGTACAATGCCAAGACCAGGAGACTCACATTGGTATAACCTACAGATCTTATTCAGATTTCATCAGTTATATAGGGACTTATTTGTGTGTGTGTTTGAAGTAATTATATGTGTAGCTTGATGAAAATGTATTTTTATAATAAAAATATTAACCAAATTTTAATTTGAGGCTTGTATAAAATTTAATATTGTGTTTCTATCACATCAATTTCTTGTATAGGAGTTTTGTTTCTAATAATAATTGAATATCTCATAGGTGAAACTTTAAAGTGAGAACAATTAGAGAAGCTATATCAAATTTTTTAAATATATTTTATTGATTTTTTACAGAGAGGAAGGGAGAGAGATAGAGAGTTAGAAACATCGACGAGAGAGAAATATCGATCAGCTGCCTCCTGCACATCTCCCACTGGGCATGTGCCCGCAACCCAGGTACATGCCCTTGACTGGAATCGAACCTGGGACCCCTCAGTCCGCAGGCCGACGCTCTATCCACTGAGCCAAACCGGTTTCAGCAATTTTTAAAAAATCTGTTTTAAGGTGTCAAAAAAATACCAAGGCAGCCAAGATTTGAGGGTCCCAGATCCTTTAAAGGAGGAAAACACATTGCAGTAAGATGGGTACTTTAGGCAACTTTTCCTCTTTAATTTTTAAGGGGCATGGGCTGCAAGGGAAGGAAGCCAAACACTGAGCATCTGTTAAGAGCGAGAGATGTTGATCAGAGCTTTCAGTCCTCTTTCAGAGCTTGGAAGACAAAAACTGAAATTCAAGGCTGTGAAGACAGCCAGGAACTGAGGTGCCAAGCCTATCAGAAAACAGAAATGGCAAGGAACCAACCAGAACTCTCAGTAGTCTCAAGGTGACATGGAGCTAAAAATTTAAGTTCAGAGTCTGCCAAGGAAGAGAGGTCATGAGTGAATACCTCAGGCTTTCCACTGGGATACCTGAAGACGTACCTTGTGTTTGATGGAACAAAGGTGCTGTGCCCTACTCTCCCTACTTGAAAGAAACTAAAGGTGCAACCAGGCCTTGTACAGTTTTTAATATGCAATATTTTACATTCAAACAAAAATAAGATTTGCCATGAAACAGGACTACATGAAACCACGAGTAAAAATAGCCAATAAAAATAAATCTATAGTTGATCCAAATATTTAACATGTTTTTTAAAAGATACCAGTATGGATAATTTCAACAGTGAAACCAATAAAGAAATCAAATACAAGTTGCAGAAGTAAAAACCGAATAAAGACCTCCTAAGATAGATTTAGCAGCCGATTGGATACAGCTCCTTTTTATTAAAAGGTATCCAAAACAAAGCTCTAAGAAAAAATAATGACTAATAGAGAAAAAGCATAGACACATATAAAACATCAGAGATGATGTCTGAAAGTTTTCCCAAACTGTTGAAAGATATCAAACTCCAGCTTTAAGAAGCATTTTGTACCTCAAGCAAGATAAATGGAAAGAAAAATCTACCTGGCACCTTCTAGTAAAACTGATGAAAACCAAAGACAAGGATAAAAATCTTGAAGGCAGCTGATAGAAAAACACACTATCTACAAAGAAGCAACAACAGTAAGTCTGACATTTTGATAGAAAATATGGAAGCCAAAAGAAAATAAATGTTTAAAGTGCTGGAAGAAAATAACTTTCTACCTAGACTTCTACATCTAACAAGAATTTATATCAATAGTGAAGGCAAAGTAAAGACATTTCCGGACAACCAAAACCTTTCAGAAACTTGGGCTAGTATTCCCATACTGAAAGAAATACTAAAGGGTGTTTTTCATAGGGAAAAATGGAAATATAAAAAGTAAAGAAAAGAAACAAATGGTAAATAGTTGAATAAACTTTAAAAATATATTAACTATCCTATATAATAAAACCCTAACATGCAAATTGACTGAACGGTGGAACGACTGGTTACTATGATGTGCACTGACCACCAGGGGGCAGACGCTCAATGCAGGAGCTGCCCCCTGGTGGTCAGTGTGCTCCCACAGGGGGAGCACCACTCAGCCAGAAGCCGGGCTCATAGCTGGCGAGCGCAGTGGCGGTGGCGGGAGCCTCTCTTGCCTCTGCTGCAGGTGGGTGGTGAGGAGTGAGTGGTCCCAGACTGCAAGAGCCCAGGACTACGAGGAGGATGTCTGACTGCTGGCTTAGGCCCGGTCCCCGGGGGGGATTGGGCCTAAGCCGGCAGGTGGACATCCCCTGAGGGGTCCCAGAGTGCGAGAGGGGGCAGGCTGGGCTGAGGAACACCCTCCCCCTCTGAGTACATGAATTTCATGCACCCGGCATCTAAGGCATCTAATATAAAATAAATAAGGCTATGTTTGGGATTTAAAATATGTTAAGAGTGAAAATACATGAAAACAATAATCAAAAAAGTATGAGAAGGATGAATGTAGTTAAAGTGTTTAAAGACCCATTGTTTGGAATAGTATAAAAATACTAATTTATTCTAGAACCTAAAAATCTAGGTCACACTGTAATTTCTAAGACACTACTGTCCAAAAGAGTGAAAGAATATATAACCAATAATGAAACTGGAATAATAAACTACTCAATCCTAAAGAAGGCAAAATAAATTTTATATTAGTAGAAAAGAAATATATATTAGTAGAAAGAAAGAAAATGAAGAGTTAGATGACAGCATCAAACTTTAAATAAATGTACTAAACTCTAGTGAAAAAATAGACATTATGAGACTAGATTTAAAATACCAATTTCATTCTGCTTTTAAATCCTTTTATCATAGATTTTCAAACTCAGATTTTCCTTTCTAATTTTCAAGAGGACATTCTCTCCTTTCTTACCTCTTTCTAGAATTTTCTACGCTTGGTGGAATTTTCTAATCTATGAGACAGGACAGAAAAATGGGAGGAGAGCAGCATTTTACAAGGGTCTATGAACTTCCTAAATGAACGGGGAAAAAAGCACTTCACCTCCTTAGGCTTCCATTCCTTAATCTTAAAAGTAAATTTGGCAGGAACTTTCTTTTTCTTTTTTTTTTTTTTTAAGTCCCAGACTCCTTTTAATCGTGGCTTTGTATCTGTTATGGGGATAAAGTTTATCACTGTTTAAATGAATTTAGTTTGAATGTTGTTGAGAAGGGCCACAAACTGAGACATCATATATCATTGATCTTTGATTATATATTCTTCATCTGCAATGCTTCAAATACCAAAAGTATGTATGGCAGGCATGTGGTAGAAAGTGAGAGTAGACTGGTGGAGGGAACAGTAGATTAGGCTCAGGAGAGCTAGGTTCTAGACTTGACTCTTCTGTTAATGAGCTGTGTATTATTGGGCAAGTCACTCAAGTTCTTGGGCTCTGTAAAACTGGAGTGCACACTATTGCTGTCTCTAAACTTGGAGACACTGTTACATGTAGAAATGTCCAATGGGGACTTGGTGTTCTTCAATAACTCTATTCCTTCCGCTGGGTCTAAGACTGACTCATTTAATTTAATTTATTATTGTTGGTTTTTTATCTTTATTATTGAAAGTATTACAGATATCCTCCCTTCCCCCCCCGCCCCCAGACCCTCTCCCCCCCTTTTACCCCTCCCTCCAGGCCCCATCACATTATTGTCTGTGTCCCTTGGTTATGCATGTATGTGTGTAAGTTCTTTGGTTAATCTAGTTCCACCTCTTCCCCCTCCCCCCACCCCAACTCATGACTCATTTTAAAGTGTATAAAAGTCTATTAAGTACAGTATTTTCAATCAATGAGCTTCACTCTGGAGTTGTATAATGGGCAATGGAATACTCATCAAGAAGCATGGATTTATTTAATACTCTCCTGGCTGTGTGATCTTAGAGATATAGCCCCGTTAACCCTGCCTCCTTACCTGGAAGATTCCAGTAGTAATACTTCTCTGTTTCAAGACCAAAGACAATAATGAATAAGAAAGCACTATGTAAACGAAAACATTTTACAGGCATGAAGTGTTGTTATGGAAGAATTTTGTAAATAAACTCTGAAGAAGTCTGCAAATGTGATTTGTGCCAGTAATAAGGGAACTAGAAGCAAGACTAAAGCAATGATTTCCGTTTATCAGGCCCTGTGTTTCAGTATCTTACCCAATGAGATATGTGATAGGACAGGTTGCTTCACCTGTCTTCCTCCCTCCAACTTTCCGTCCTTGAATAAGATTTTGGATCACATATCTCTTCATTTTTTCCTATGTATTTACACAAATATTTGGGGCTTTTATGCCCAAATAAATAATTATATTGTATTTTGTACATTTGCTTTAAAAACACACAAAAAAGAACAACAACAACAACATACCGTCTTGCAGATCATTAAAGAACAATAAATAAAAACTTTATTCTCCACCCCCCGCCCCCAATCTAAAAGGTTTTTATGCACTTGCTGCAGGCCATCTTACTTCTCACAGTAGCAATACCAGGGCTCAGAGAGAGAGGACACCCGTGTAAGCCAACTGCGCACCATGCAAAGGCTTTCCTGTGAAACGCTGGAGTGGGCTGTGCTTCTCAAAGCGGGGTTCCCTTTACATGCAGAGCTGAGGCCTCACAACACACCTCCCTTCCTGATCCCCAGCCGTCACCTTGGCCCTTTCTGGCGCCGCATCTCTCCGCCTCCAGGTGCTGCTCTGATTCCTGGAGCTCCCAGGCGTGTCCCCGGGGTGAGCTCCTCACAAAGGGCCCTCCTCCTGTTCGTTTGCTTTGTGAGCTCAGCCACCTGCTTCAGCCCAGCATGTACCCCGACGCCCCTGCTCTTTCCTCTACTTATACTCCAAGGTCTGCTCGCTGAGCACCTCGTGCTCCATCCCAGACCCAAGCGCACAGCCGGGCCCAGGGTGTGGCCCGGCGATGGGGCATCCCAGGCCTCGGGGCCCCTAAATGTCTGTATATAGTGTTCCTCTACACGGGGCAATTGCCAGTGACGGACGACCTGGGCCGCAGCCACCTGCTCTTTGTCCTGAGCAAACACTGTGGGTGGCACTTCCCGCAGAGTTTGCTGGGACATCAAAGATGCCTTCCGTGGGCCCGCTTCTCAGTGGGACGGCTTCTGTGCCGAGTTCAAGTTCGAATTCTGTTCAGCAGAGTCCTCTTCCAGGACAGGCGCAGGGGGAGAAGTCTGCAGTCAGAGGCGCGTGGACAACTCCGCGTTCCAGGTGTAGATCTCTCGGCTCGCTTCGGAGGTGCACAGCAATAAATATGTTGGGGGAAAAGTGTTCATTTTATATGTATGGGTATGTGTCTGTAACCTGCACTTTGCATTTACTGACTATTTTTCCATGTCCTCATAATCGCCACACAGTATTCCATTGTGTGAGTCATTACAATGTATGTGGTCAGGCTCCCATCGTTGGACATTTGCACTGTTTCTAATGTTTTACACCTTAAACATGCTGAGACAGAATAATTTGAAGCATTTTGTCTTAAATAGTTGGTACTAATTACATAATGGATCTGAGTAAAAGGTGATACTGTCAGGGTATGAAGAGCTCTGAATCGTGAGTTAAGCTGATGCCATTTATTTTATTTATGCTTTAGAACTCCCATTTTATGAACCAAAAAAAAAACACCAAACAAGCCACACCAACCCACAAACAAACAAACAAACACCCACCCACCCAAGCTGATAGCAACCCATACTTCCTGTATATAGAACCTTCAGATGAGCTTGAATTGGGACAAACCTGTGCCCCATTCTCCCCAGTTCCCTACCCTATCTCTTATTGCACCTACTATCCTCTGGCCTTATTCTTTAAAAAATATTTTTATTTATTTCAGAGAGGAAGAGGAAAGGGAGAGAGAGAGAAACATCAATGATGAGAGAGAACCATTGATCAGCTGCCACCTGCACACCCCCTACTGGGGATCCAGCCTGCAACCAGGGCATGTGTCCTGATTGGGAATTGAACCTTGACCTCCTAGTTCATAGGTCAGCAGTCAACCACTGAGCCATGCCGCTGAGCTGTCCTTATTTTTTATATCACTTTTCTTATGCATTAAAAGGCAAAAAAAAAAAAAAAAATCAGAGCAGGGGTTTGATACACTCAGAGCATTAGCAAACAAATAATTTGAGTGTTCTCCATGTAGGGATACCAAAATGAATAATGGGACAGGGATATAATATTTACTTAATGCTTTCTCTGTGCCCGATCTTCTATATTCATTATCGTACTCAATCTTCACACTATCTCTGCAGAGTTAACATCCAAGATGAGGAAAATGAGTTCCAGGGAAGTTCCAGAACTAAACCAAGATCAAACCTAGGAAGTGACAGAGTCAGGTTGGAACTCAGGGCTGCTTGGCTTTAGGCCTCCTTGTGGATTAAACACAGTCCCTGACCTCAAGGAATTCACTAATTTGTGGCATTCAGAAGTTGTGCCCTAATCTAATTCACTGGCATGCATACTTCTGTCCCCTGTCTATGTACCCCTTTTAGTTTTGAGGAGGAAACCCAGGTAGTTCCTTAAAGCAAACGGATGTAGCTCTTCAGCAGGACTTAAACTGGAATGATTACAAGAAACTATGTAATGCATGAACAAAATACACATGGACGAGCACTGCGAGTTGCAGCAGATGATGCATTCCTGGGAGATAGGCTTTTTCAAGAATTATAAAAAAAAAATTAAAAAATCAGCCAAGCACATGTGATCGTCAAATATTCAATGATGAGAATAAAAAGTAAAAGAAAATAAAAATAAAAAAGAAAAAGAACAATTTACTCACTTCCCTCCAAAGTTGGAAAGTATCAGGGCTGTGGTGAGGCTGGGAACTAATCAGTAACCTTAGGATTGTCTGAGAGGATCAATTCATTTAATAAGTTGGGAAACACCTTGAGTACATGACAATAGCAACCCTGTCTCAGAAAATGTGCTTACACTTTGATTTTCTTTTAAAACGTAACCTTCAGTTCAGAAGCCTTTGTTTGAATTTTCTACCCAGGAAGCTGGAGACAGTCCCTGCTGAGCTCTCTTGGGTAATGCATGTCTTAGGGCAGTGGTCGGCAAACTCATTAGTCAACAGATCCAAATATCAACAGTACAACGGTTGAAATTTCTTTTGAGAGCCAAATTTTTTAAACTTAAACTATATAGGTAGGTACATTGTTATTAACTTAATTAGGGTACTCCTAAGCTGGCCTTTGCTAAAAACGTCCTCAATCTGATTGAGGTACATTCGCTGAGGTCGACCCCTTCCAACTCTCCCATCCACACTCGTCTTGTACACTTGTTTTGTCTATCTCCTTTCTGAAAACAGACTTCTGCGCATGGGCCACGAAGTTTCAATCGCACTGTACATGCACGCCCGCACGTGGTATTTTGTGGAAGAGCCACACTCAAAGGGCCAAAGAGCCGCATGTGGCTCGCAAGCCGCAGTTTGCCGACCACTGTCTTAGGGTCTTTTCTCCACACCTCTGTGACTTTATCTGTTCAGACCTTTAGCTTGAACCACAGAGGCCTTTGAAGCACCTGTTCAAGTTCAATTTGAAAAGCAAATACAGGATTATAGTTAGAAATTTTTTTTTTCTCAAAAGAGAAATAAATGTACCAAAATCTATGTTATGGTGGAAAGATCACCAAACTCAGGGTCAGAGCTGTCAATTTCTTGTTCTTCTCTTACTAATCATATGGACTTGGGCCAATGTGTTAACCTGTCTGGACTCAGGTTGTTTATCCAGGCACAGTGAGAAATATTTGCCCCACCCACCACGTAGGATTGCTAATGACAATGCAATTAAATACCATATGTGCAAGCCATCTGTGAAATGTTGAATGCTACATAAATTTGTTATTATTGTTAGAGTGGGTATTATTATTAGCCACACAATGCCCAATATAACTCGGTACTTGGTTACAACTTGCTTTTGTTGTTTTAGTAACATTCCCAGAGCAAAGAGCTATAGTTCTGGAGCTCTGTGGGTTCAGGCTGGCACAGTATGTGAAGCTGTTGAAAAATGATGCCTGATAAGTGAAAAGAGGAATTTGAGAAATTTGTGGGCTGCTCACCTCCGGCCCCGATTTATTGTTCCCACCCAGCTCGTTAGAGTCTCTCTGAAGCTGTGACCATTACGTGCCAACACGTAAGAACAGACGACAAGAAATAGGCTTCCTCAAAGTTAAGATGACTGTTCAAAACTGACAAACATACAAAAAAAAAAATCCAAAGTAATAATGGTGACAAAGCATATTTCAGCTGGTCTGCAATCTGTAGAGAACCAGGGTGTGGAGTGTATGTGTGTGTGAGTGTGTGTGGGGGGCGGGGGGGGCGGGGGAGTTGCAAAGACCTCTTGTCACAGTGAGATGGGCCTGGAGACATTGCCTGCTGTCTTTCTGTGAGTTGAAGTCCAGGGCACCAGCAGAAGGTTCTTTGGCCTGTGTGTCTTCTGCCTCTTCATGCTGTCCACAGTCTACTGAAGGGTTAGCCAGGAACACCTGATGGAGAATTTGTTCCCTGAAGCTGTTTCTGAAATTCCACAGAGTAAAAATACAACCTGTCCAGGTGGCAGATGAGTTCCTGGGCTTGGGCCCAAGAAAGGTCCATATATTCAGAGAAAGGCCAGACTAGTGCGGTCCCAGGGCAGCATGGGGTTCATGCTGAATGTCTGGGAAATGTCAGTGCTACAGTCTGTGCTTTTAAATTAAATTCTTGGCCTCTTCTGCCTGCCTTTTTTCTTCTTCCCTTCTCTTATGCATCCTTCTTTCCCCTTGTCCTTACACATTTTCACTCTTCAGAATCTCCCCCTCATTCTTTCCTTTTTAAAATTTCCATTACTTAATAGATACACACACAGCCTTGTGCAAGTGTGTTATCTGCTTTGTGTTGCATTTTTCCTACCTATAAAACGAGCATAAAATACTCACTAGAGGACTGATGGAGATTATTTACCTGTTGGTTCCCTCTCCTCCCTTTTTCTGCCCTCCTCATCTGACCTCCTTTTCCCTTCTTTCATTTTTTCCCCTTTCCATCTCTTCCTGACGTTCAAAGCCGCCTCCCACCAGCTTAGCTTTATGCTTTCCGTAAGTCACCTTGGGACATTCCGTTTTCTCAACTAACCACCTTTCCTCTGCTCCTGGGGCCGGGAGTGTGGCTATGACCAGCAAGACTTTCAAAACCAATGATAGGACTTCATTTATCTTTACTCTCATACCGCTGTTGCCGAACCCCAGGCTAGCCCAACTACATCTGGTGGCATTTTCTATCTTTTTCAATGAGCATAAATGAAATAGGAGGCTGGTGGGAAATCTTGCAAACCACAAACGTTATTTGGCTTGACATTTTCAGCAGAGGTCTTTCCTTTCTGAAAAATAGCCTGACTCTTGACACGAAATCTAAGGGCTGCCCCCTCACAGCTATCTCTCAGGGTCAATTCATCAGAGCCACGAAACGTTGACCATTTGCATGTACCTTCGGAAAAGCAGGGTTGCTTTCATTAAGATGATTCTGATTTTTAGGGAGGTTTTCTCTACCTGGACTAGCATAGCACTGAATTGGAGAATGAGGCTTTTTGAGTAGAGCTGGTTTGGACCACTCAGCCCTGTTTATTCTGGGCTCCCACCATGGGCCCAGTGCTGAACTGGGGCACCAAGGTGGACAAGGCATCTATTTTGCTGCCAACAGCTCACAATTTGCTGGAAGAGAAAGCAAGTCCATAGGCAATCTCTCTACCTGTACTCGAGGTAAATCAAGGACATGGGGGAGGGGGGGCATATGAGTGGTGCTCAGCAGCTCTCCCAGCTTGGGGGCTGGACTTCCCATGGAGAAACACCTGACTTGAACCCCAAGGTGAATGAGGGGACGTTAGATTGGAGATTGCACTGGACAGGAGGAGGGAGGTTTTCCAGCCGGAAGGAGCAGCCTGTTCCAAGGCTAGGATGTGGGAGGAGAGATGGCGCATGTGGGCTCAGGTGGTTCCATGCCACTGGTCAGTGAGGATGGAGGCAGGGATAGGCAGGAAGTGCGACTAGAGAGAGAGAAGGCGACCGGCAAGCTTTGATTGATGATCAGGCTAAGGGATTTGGATATTTTTTCTTTAGCCATTAAGGAGGTTTTTAAGGACCGTTGAGCAGGGAGAAAACATGACCACATGTGTTACTTTGGAAAGCTCCCTCCTCGCTTCAGTGGAATCATTGATTAGAGGAGAGCAGGACGGGACCCAGGAACGGCAGACAGGGCGGTTGCGCTCACCCTGGCTGCAAGTGGAGTTGCTTGGGGAGCTTTAATCGAGACTGATGCCTCGGTGCCACCCACAGAGACTCTGATATAATTGGTCTGGGATGTAGCCTGGGCTTTGGAATTTTCAAACGCTTCCCAGGGTATTGCTATTCGCAGCCGTTCAAAGGTGGAGAAATGGAGATGAGTGAAGGACTGTGAGATGTGTCCAGGTGGGCTGGACCATGCCCTAGCGCAGCGGTTCTCAACCTGTGGGTCGCGACCCCTTTGGCGGTCGAACGACCCTTTCACAGGGGTCGCCTAAGACCATCCTGCATATCAGATATTTACATTACGATTCATAACAGTAGCAACATTACAGTTATGAAGTAGCAACGAAAATAATGTTATGGTTGGGTCACAACATGAGGAACTGTATTTAAAGGGCCAGAAGGTTGAGAACCACTGCCCTAGAGCTTCCTGAAGACAGAAAAGGTTTTTCTTCTAGAATGGTTAGGAGGTCAAGTCCTGAACTTGATGACCAACTACAGGTGGGCTCTCAAGGGACTGCCCTGAGGAGAGTGATGAGCTGTGAACACATCAGTTCCGAGCCTGAGATGCTCATGGAGGGGAAGCAGCAGAGTCTCAAGAATTCACTGATTGGTGACAACAGGATGACAGCGGAAATGGTATCGTTTATTTAGAGTCTTAAGTTATTTCTGAATCGGCCTGCGTGCACGTATAACCACTTAAAACACCCCCCTCATTTTTTTCTAAATTTCACTTTTCATTTTCTTTCTCAAGTTGATTGAGATGGGACAGAAAAACAAACAAACACACAACTCTAACTAAACCGCATTGAGAGTTTTATATTTAGCCTGTCCCAACGATGGCTAATTTGTGAACGCAACACCACACAGAAAAGAAGCATGTATTTTAAACTTGAAAAGAGGTTTGTTCAGTTTCTTGCTTTTGTTTTTCCATGCATTGTTTTCCACAGAGAGCACAGTGCCATACCGCACCGGCACAGGCCGCATTCCCCCGTTTCTACTTAGCCCTTCTAAGAACTGCTCGGCCTGGGAACACAGAACATTGGGGCACGTCCCAGTCCCGTGGAGTTAACCCCTCTGTGCACAGGGGCTCTGCTGGGAGCTGCCCGGTTCAGCAGGCTCCTGGTGTCTGCCCAGAGACCGTGACGTAGGGGTTAACTGCAGTTTGCAATTTCAAAAAAAAAAATAAAAAAAAAAATGCCTGATTTGTTGAAAGAGGCTCCTGAAGAAGAACATGTGAGTCTGAAACGGTTTGCAACATCTGAGAAGGTGGGAGTGCACGCTCGGAGGCCCTCGAAAAATCGGATCGGGGCCCGGAATCAGGAAAGAGACTCTATTGCGGTTTCTATGACTCTCGTCAACGTATAAGCCTTCCTGTTGAAATCCCTGACAGTACCTTTGACAGCCTGTTATTATCTTACCATAAAATCTGTCCCCAGCCCCCTCGCCCTGCTGCTCCCCCAGTTTCTAAGAAGGGGGTGAACGGTGAACTGTGGGGGGGGGAGGGTGGGGATGGAGAGTCCAAACCCAGATTCTCCACCTTCCTGGTAACTCGGCGAGATGGGGACCGAACTCTCTCATTTCATTTTCACTGGCATTGAATTCACAGCAGCAAGAGAGCCCCTCCAGGGTTACAGTTGTGTGGCTTATTGCGTCTCTATCCTGTAAAACAGAAAACCACCTGGAGAATTCCGCTCTGTGGGCTTTTGTGTGTGTGTGTACCAGGAAGTAGTAAAATGTTTTGAGGTGCTTTTTAAGTCTTTAAGTTACCAAATCAAGATTCCACCTTAAAAATTTTCCATACTGTACGTTGTTGCCTAGCCCGGGGTGCTGACTCCCTGCCAAATATCTATCAGGGAGTGATTTATGGCATATGATACGCTCCCCGGCCCAAGTGGAGACTGGGTCGCTGACACATGAGAAAGGGGGAGGCCTTGCTCTCTCCAAACCATGATGACTGGTTTCTGTTTGGCTTTTCTGGGAGAACGTACAGTACAAAACGTGCCCTATTTTGCAGCCCCAGAACTTATGTAAGGAACAAAGCACAAGGAGGTTCAAAAACTTCACTTCTCAGGGCCGTTTGTTTGGGGCTGTTTTCACTTGGAGTGGCTGGCTGTTCTCTCTTTTTCCTCCATGCTTTCCCGCCTGCCCTCCCCGCCAACCTCCCATTGTTGCTAATTCACTGAGCTCAGAAATGCAAGCAAACGGCTCTGTACTTACCATTCACATGTTTTAAAAATGAAGTCTCAACTCTGTGCTGTAAATATTTCATGTGCTTTCCATCCTGCCATGACTGACTATCTAGAGATGCTGGTGTCTTCTGTTCTGCAAATGTTTCCCTTGCAGCTGTGGGACGTACGTCTCCCGTATGGCCGTTAGGACACTTTGCAGGTTGCTTAGATAAAGCAACATGGAATTTAAAAAAAGAAAACAAAAGCAACCATTTTTTCTTTCATATCAGAGTCTTCTGGGCTCTGGTGGATAGTCTAATTGACTGCAGTTGAAAGGACTTCGGCTTTCAAAAGTACTGTTAGTGATATTGCTACAGGTTGTTTTTCTAGTCTGTCTGTAAATGCCGAGGACTTTTGTTGGTATTTCTGTGAATTTTTGTTCTCTAAATAGAACAGAAAGCTACGGTCACTGAAGAAAATTTGGAAAATTCAGAAGGATACAGTCAAGACAATGTACAAGAACCCACTTCGTTTCCCAAGCTACTTTCCATCATTATGATTTTTCAATGTCATTTTACATCTCCTTTGAAAATGGGATTCCTAGTGGCTCCATAATTTATGACAATGTGATCTACTTAACAGTTTCCTTATTATAGGACATTTACGGTATTTCCATTTTTAATGGCGATGTTCTTATAAATAAGTGTGATAAACAGCTCTGAATATGGAGCTTTGGCCATATTTCTGTTTACTTCCCTAGGACAGATATTGAATAATTGACACTGCTAAGTCAGAACTTATAAATCTATTTTAATAATCTTGCCACATATTTTCATATGGACCTAGAAAGTCTATACTGTGTATTACTGCCTCTGCTGTAAGCTAAGTTTGTGTCAATCTCATCCTTACGTTCTTCAGTATGCTGGTGGTTGGTGGTGGTTTTTTAAACCTTTGCCAATTTAATACATATAACATGATACAATTAATAATTAATAAAATTAATAATTGTTTTAATTATTAAACCCACATAGCATATTTTTCTCTTGTGTATACAGTCCACTGATTTTGAGCATTTACTGGCTTGGTTTAGTAAGTTTTCCCCCAAGCCACACTTTCTATATATTAAAGATTTCTTTTGCAAACTCTCAGATTGTGTATTTCCTTGTAATAACCTGGGGATTGATTTTCTGTTAGAGCAGCTGAGTACAGTATGGATATCTGGCCAGAACTTGACTACTTGGTTCTGAAATGTTTGGTGTCTTAAACTCCCAAGTCTTTTTAACACAGGACCTACCCCATTGGGAATCCTGCTTTCTAGTCACGTTCCTTGGCAGGAGCGTGTTAAGGTTCCAGGGATCAACTGGGATGTATTGCTTTGTGTTCTTGGTTCTGCTCATGAACTTGCACTCCATTTGACAAACGACTCTTGAATTTAGGATACTTTTGATAATGCATTTTTGGACCATTTTAATCTGTCTTCCCCCAAAACTGTTCCCACTCAAGGCTTCTGTGGTTTGCTTTACCAGGATTACTGCTGGGTCGTCCCCAATACTTCACTGAGGATGAAGGTGGCAGTTGGAGCCCCTTGAAAGGCAGTCCTGGGAATGCCTCCGAAATCCCCCCAACTTCTCTGTCATCTAAGCTACCACTTGTTGAGCATTATTGCATGCCAGGCGCCTTCTATACTTCATCTCATTTAACCTTCGCCACCATCCATTGGAGTTTTTATAATGGTCCAAAATCATAGGCAAAAATCATCTCAGAAGCATTAGGTCAGAGAAAAAAAAAGATAATAAGTGGTACTTGGCAAACATGCAGAGGTTGAAAATTCCTGTTGCGTAATTATATAGAAGCTGTGGGAACAAACATACCAAGGGCTCTCAAGTGAAGAACTGAGTGTTTCAGGAAGACCCTGGGGGATCTCCTCATTAATAACATGCAGGAGAACTCTCTTACCTGCTCTCTGGAGAACAGTTCACAGTGTTTGAAAGTCATTTTGAGCATCTCAAACATTTCTTAGAACATATACACACTCTGAAAGGAGGGCAGACATTTTCCCAGTGACCTCAGGCTCTTGGATTTATCCCCCAACTTTGGACGAGTACCTTGAACTTCTATGTGTATGTGTCTTATAAATGCTTTTGCTTTGTGGCTTTGTAGCAAGGCATTTACCCTCTGAGCAGTGCCGCCTGCCCATCCAAACAGGGGTTGATCTTTTATGGAAGTTAACCGTCAAATATGTTAAAGGTGCTGTAAGGACAGGCTTTGGGTGTCCATTCTCGGAAACCTGTATTTCAACTTCCCAGAGTCTCAGGATTTTAAAGATCAGGCTTCCTAGCCTCTTCAGCGTCTGCCAGCTGAGATGATAACCTGTTGCTATTTTTGAATATAACGAGACCTTATTAGGCATAAAAAGAACTGCCCAAGGGTTTTCCCCCCTCTCTCATTTTTGTGTTTGGATTATTAGCGGAAGCCATGAGCTTTGAAACTTGGGAGGCAGTGCCTGTGAACAAACATCCTGTGGACAGAATTGTTGGCCCAGCACTCGGTGTTCCAGGATGATTGACAGGAAGCAGGGTGTGTGGTGAGGAGGGAGGATGGACACTCTGAGCAGGGTGGCTTCCAGTTCCCTCAAACAATAGCCAGTCTCCCAGGGAGGCTCACACATTCCTTTTCCCCTTTGCTGGCTGCAAGTTTGAATGGTTGTTTGTGCTGGGAGTTAGGGAAGTTGTAGGCTGGGCCGGGGGTGAAAAGAACCCTGGTACTCAGTCCAGCAATTACAAATAGAAAATCCAAACCTTTGATAATGCTTTCATGTGAAGGCTAGGGACATGTTAATATGCTGAGATCTGGGCTGATGGTTTGAATCAGACAATGACTAGAAAGGAGCCACCCATCCCCTAACCGGTTTGGCTCAATGGATAGAGCGTCGGCCTGCGGACTGAAGGGTCCCGGGTTCGATTCCGGTCAAGGGCATGTACCTAGGTTGCGGGCATGTCCCCAGTGGGGAGTGTGCAGGAGGCAGCTGAATCGATGTTTCTCTCTCATCGATGTTTCTAGCTCTCTATCCCTCTCCCTTCCTCTCTGTGAAAAATCAATAAAATATATTAAAAAAAATAAAAAAAAAGAAAGGAGCCACCCAAAGAGATGATGACCAGTCAGAGCTAACACCCAGCAGAACTGTGCTGGAGTCTGGTGGTGGTGAGGAGAGATCAGGGATGGTTAAAAGAAGTGAAATGAAACTCACAAGGAAAAGAAAACAGAAGTTTTCCAAAGCCCAGCTACGTATCAGATTTTTGCATTGCTTATGCATTTGGTCCTATTGCAGGTTTTTGAGGCAGGTATTACATTAGTTATTTTATTTTTCAGATGATTAAACTGAGGCTTGGAGATTAAATAAAGTTATTCAGTGTGACAGAGTAAGACCATGGAACAACTGGTATTTCAGCTTCTGTCCTTTAGGATCTACATTTCCTCCCTAAACGTGTTCAGGTCTTGCCCTCGTCTTGATCTGCTTCTGCCCTGGTGGGATATATAGAAACAGAATTTCTCTCTCCAGCTCAGTCTCCTACAACTTCCAATGTGTACCTTCCTTTCTAGTCTTCTTAAACCTTTCATATCTCTAGGTTTTCACTATATTGTTACCTCTGCTACAATGACTTTCTCTTCCTTCTCCCAACACGACCTACTGCTCACCCTCAACATCCAGTTCAGATGCCCGCTTCTTCAAAGAGCTCACATATCCCATTGTCCTCATTCCCTATGTGGGGTCAGTAGCTTCCCAACACTGTAGTCTCACAGCAATTTGTGTCTATCTGTTATCATTATCACATTATTTTCAAATTTGAATATCCCTAGTTCTTACTAACTCACAAGTAACACACACACACACACACACACACACACACACACATGCACCCCTTAAAATTAAGTTCTGTCTTTTGATAGCTTATTGATGCCCCATTTAGGTAAGTATTAGGCTTTAATTCTCCTTTCCAGATCTGTCCATTCCTCTATCTCTGAGAATTGCCTATAGATTATAGTCTATTTAGAATTAGTAGTAGCCCTTATGGGATTTCATGAATTAATCTAAGAAGGAAACGTGGGCACAGTCATTTGGGAAGGGAATTCCTAGCTCTTCCCTCCCTCCCTCCCTCCCTTTCCTCCTTCTGACATGGAATTTTGTAAAAATTTAGGGACCAAATTGGGGAAGCTATGCTATATTCTATTTGCATTTGAAATGGTTGACACATCTAGATTTGTAATGGGATATATTCCCAAATTTTCTGTTCAGAGAGCAAAGTCAAGATTTCATACCTTGGCATTCAAAACTTCATGTACCTGATTCTTCAAAGCACTCTTTTAGCCTTATCTCCTCTAACTCCCCTGCCCCAGGCAACCTGGTCTCCTCACTGGTTTTTGGAATAATCTTGCTCCCTGGGGTCTTATATCTTATCAGCACTGACCAACCCCCACTCACAAGGCTCCCAATTCTCTGCCCAGCACCAGCGGACCCTTCCTAAAGGCCCTACCCAGGTCCCACCAGCTCCAGCTTCCATGATTTCCCTCTTTCCTGACTCACAGCACTTTTCACTTATTTGGCAATTAATCCTCCATGGGTTTGTGAAAAATCTTGTTTTGTTTGTATTCCTGTGGGACTCATCTAGTGCTTTATTTTTCTGCTTTGTATTTCCAGTCTTTTTACCTCCACAAGAGCCCGGGCCCTTGTCTTTCGTATTTCTTTCACTCCTGCAGCTCGAAACACTGTGTTATCTGAGCAAATCATATGTCTTTAATAAATCACTTGTTTATTTATTGAAGAGATCACTTTTATTACTTAAACTACCAAATGAGGGATCAAGGAGGAGAAAACTGGTATCTATTGATAAGAGTATTTTCAGGCACAGGACTAAAAGTTTTATGATACAACCTTATTTAATCCTGCCCTGAACCTGGTAAATCAATTATTTTTAATATCCAGTTTTACAGATAAAGACGTTTCACTTAGAAGTTCCAAGCTGTTTGCTTAGGATCATGGAGAGTGTGTGTCAACGCTTGGTTATCATTTCTCCCACAAAAATGTATTCATGGAAACACTCATGAAACAAATGTTCCTTGAGTACCTTCATGACTCGGGCAGTAGAGATACAACGATGAGGAAAAATCTACCAAGCCCTTATTTTTATGATACTTAGACGAGTAGAAAAATACATGCAAACCAAAGAATGACCTAAATAAATGTAAAACTGCAATTATGTTCAATGCTGCGATAGAGAGATCCATGTTGCTAAGGGGGTATATCAGAGGCTGTTTGACTTGCTCCAGGAAGGAAGGCAATGTGTTCTTTTTAAAATAATACCTGGGCTGGATATGTAGGGTGAGTAAGAGTTAACCAAGTGAAGGGGGAAGGAAAAGCATAGCCAGAGAGGGATCGTCATGTAGAAGGCCTTGTGGCACAGAGGGGTATGGCAACAAGAAAGACTGGAAGATTCCAGTGTGGCTGGTGTGCGTGCGCCATGAGGTATGAAACTAGAGATACAAGCCTTTCTGTTTGTTTCTATTTTCATCCTGAAAACAGTAATGCATTCAAGACTTCAGCATGTGCATGATATGCTGATTATTCTGGTTGCAAGGTGGAGAGCAGGCAGGAGAAAGAAGGATAAGAATAGAGGGTGCCCTAGCCGGTTTGGCTCAGTGGATAGAGCATTAGCCTGCAGACTGAAGGGTCCCAAGTTTGAATCCAGTCAGGGGCACATGACCGGGTTGCAGGCTTGATCCCCAGTAGGGGGAGTGCAGGAGGCAGCCGATAAATGATTCTCTCTCATCATTGATGTTTCTATATCTCTCTCCCTCTCTGAAGTTAATAAAAATTATTTTTTAAAAAAGAATAGAGGGTAAACCAGGCAGGAAACTATTGGAAAAGCCCCAGTGATAGACCAAATAGTTGGCCTAGTGCAGAATGGTGGTGGGAGTGTGATAGAGGAAAATGGGATGGAAAAGAAAGCTATTTAGAAGGTTCTACTGAAAGGACTTGTCGGTGGGTTGGTTATAGGGGAGGGGAAGAAGAAGGCTCTAGAATTTTTGCCTGCAAAGCTTGCTAGATGATAGGGCCATTGTTTGTATAGGGAACTGTGCAAGATGATCATATTTGAGGGGGACATTTTACCTTTAGATATATTGTAAGATATCCTTTAGACCGTAGGTCACCAACCTTTCAGAACTCATGGACCACCAGTGCTTTAGACATCCAAGTTGAGACGCTAATTTGCATAAATATGTCTGGAGTTTAAATGAGAGTTCTGTCCTGGACATACAAACTTAGGAGAACCATTGGAGGGGTGGTTATAAAAGCCATGCCCATGGATAAGATGGCCTCAGGAGCTTTTCTGAGGGCTACTAGCAGGTACTATTGGAGGCACTGAGGACACAACAAAAATGATACTCAGTCCCTGGTTTACAGGGACTCTCAGTTTCGTGGTCTTCACTTTGATTAGTGAGATTCCAAAGCCACAGTTTTTTAGTGACATCATCTTTGAGAAATCAAAGGCTAAAGTGAGTGGGAGTCTATGCTGTAATTCTTGACCTTTAAGTTTTTATTTTCAGCTTTGTTTTCTAAGACATGTGGTTTCCTGCCACTGTTTTGGCACATTTGTTGTTGAGATTGAGAAATGGTAGTGTGTATCGTATTTGGCACTTACGCACATTACCTTACCATGTTTGTGTGAGCTTAGGAGGTGTACACTTCTTACTTGGCAGACAGGAAAACAGAGGCCCAGGCAGGGGGGGAGAGTTTTGAGTGAGATCACCAGAGGACTGGAACTAAAGATTAGAATCCAGGACATCCCAACTCCCAACACACTTTCCATGTTTCTGGAGCATGTTGTCATGATGTGCATGTGTTTGGATCACCTTCCCCTCCCTAAGACTAGGCACAGTGGGTAGAATAGGAGGGCATTGCTGCTAAGAGGGACTCTTGACCTGTCCAGTGAGCTCTAGAGGAAGTCCTGATCATCCAGGTTATTGCTAGTAGCAGAAACATCAGGGTCAACATCACATTCGCAAACTAAAAATAGCGAAGGTGAAAAGAAGAAATCACTTCCATTCCAATAACATGTAGTTCATGGTAATAGAAATAAACCACCACGGGACCAGTTTTATAAACACTGACAGGATCCACATGAAAAGGAAATATTGGACCTAAAGAACCTTGCAGTGATTAGTGACTCTCCAAAATAATTTGAGATGTGAGTTTTTAAAGTTACTAATTCAAAGAAGTAGCATCTCCTTTTGGTACAAGATCCAAACAGTGCAGAAGGGTACAGTGTGCCATTTCCCGCCGCTGAGGTGACAGTTGTCACCAGCATTTTATTTCTTTCTTCTGAGATATTTCTTTTGCATCTTTTTAAAAAATCCTCACCCAACGATATGATTATTGGTGAGAGAGAGAGAGAGAGAGAGAGAGAGAGAGAGAGAAAGAGAAACAGTCCCAACCCCGGGATCAAACCTGCAACCTAGGCATGTGCCCTGACCGGGAATTAAATCTGCAACCAGGCGTACTGGACAATGCTCCAGCCAGCTGAGCCATCCCGCCAAGGCAAGAGAGTGCAATTTTCAATTGTGTGGTTAAGAACACCTTTCTAAGCAAAGACCTGAAGCAGGTGAAAGAGAGACCTGCTCTCTGGGGAAGAGCAAGCAGAGAAAACAGGAGGTGCAAAGGCCCTGAGGCAGCAGCATGCCTTAGATGTTTGCACAGCAGATAGGAAACCTGTGTGGCTGGAGTGAAGTGAGAAAAGGCGAGTTGTAGAAGATAAATTCAGCCAGGCAAAGAGGATGGGAGTCGGTAAGCTCTTGTAGGTCATCCAAGGAGTTCTGGCTTTTCTCAAAATAAGATGAGACACTTTTGGAAGATTTTGAGAGAAATGGTCTTAGAGACACGGTCTGACTTAGTTTTAAAAGCATTACTCTGCCTGCTGGGATGAGACTAGAGCAAGCATGTCAAACTCGCGGCCCATGGGCCGCATGCAGCCCACAACAAATATTTTACGTACAATATAATGATATGTAAGAAACGTTTTATTAAAAGTTTCATAACTTAATTTTTACAATATCCTGTCGTACATAATTATTAATAACGAACTACAACATTTGCTAATGACTGATTACTATAATCGTGTTGCATTCATTTCCCTTATGCATCTGACGTGCAGGCTCATCATTTCTCTTCACTAATACTAGCAGCGAATATTTTAGCAGCCGATTGTCACATCATTGTCTTGTACTGACTTGTTTGGTGTGCGCAACAGAAAATATTTTGCTTTCAGAGAACAAGAAAAATAGGTTTATTTGCATTATGCTTATTAATTTGTGCATTTATTCAGTGTCTGGTAAGTTAATGTTCAAGAAAAATTATTAACTTTTATTAAAATGTTAACGATGACTCATTTAGTTCAGCCCTTTGTATTCAGCATGTCTCTATTGCAATAAACCTACATTTCTATGAAAATTGAAGCTTTTTATTTTTTTTTTTGCGGCCCACATAAACTTAGACCTTGTTTATTTGGCCTGTGTTAGCCTTTGAGTTTGACATTCTTGGATTAGAGTGTAACAGAGAAAGGTCAAAGGAAAGGAGACCAATTAGGAAGCTATTGCAATACTCCAAGTAAGGGATGCCGGTGACTTGTACAGGATGAGGGCAGTGGAGGTGATGTGAAGTGATGATTTGATAGGGGATTTGGATATGAGTTGTGAGTGAAGAAATGAGTCAGGAAAGATGCTAATGTATGGATGAATTACCCCTATTGAATTATGGAGGACTGTTGGTGGATCAAGTTTGGGGAGCAGGGTGAAAAATATCAGGAGTTTGATTTTGCAGACATTATGGTTAAAATTGATGTTAAGTAGGCAGCTGGTTACATAGATGAGTTCAGCATGGATGTGTGTGTATGTGTGAATGTATGAATTTGAATATGCATATGGTTTTTAAATTATCTTAGAATAATTTAAGAAATATATTTTAAAATAAATTTGCATCATATTTTTGCAGAATTCCCAAAGTGTAATTGGAGAACTTGCATTGAGCTCAGGTTTGCAGCTGAGCATACTATTGATTTAATAAGTACAGCTTGATACAACCATCATAACCACTTTTTTTGTTTGTAATAGGATAAGAAGAAACTATAGGATTTACCAATCCAAATCCCAAAGGGACTTATTTCAATGATATTTCTATTCTCTGATGTTGCATCTGTTTCTCAGAAAAGTACCTGGATTTTTTACTTACCTTGTTGAATATGCTGACATGAACCATGGACTGCTGACAGGTGCTCTTGATGGAACATGTACAAAGGGACAGATCACTCACTCCTTTTTAGGGTCATATTGGCATGGCCCAATGGAGGGATTTCGTGTGATGTGCAAGTTGTTATGATGTACTTTTTAAAAATAGTGACACTGACACATATCCACTAAAATAAATTAATCTTCCTATCTTGACTGACTCATTCTGGAAACAGCAACTTCACATGCCAGTGATATGAGTGGCAGGGTTGGGTAGGGGCGAGAAAGCAGGACCCCATCAAGAACACGGCAGGTGATAGGCCTTTTAGTAGTTTTCAGCAGAGCAGTGCAGAGGCTATGAGAATAAAGCTAGATATGTACCAGTGTGGGTTGTAATCCAAGCCCCGTCACTTTATAGCTGGGCAGGATTTAACTTCTCCAAACTCAAGTATTAAGAAATGAGATATAACAGGAAATAATATGACTCTCTGGAACAAATGAGCTAATGTTCACAAAAACACTTAGAATAGCACTTTGCCCATAACCGGTTCTTGATGAATTATGGTTGTTATTATCAATACCTCTTTCATTTAAATCTAAAGAGTTTGATCTTTTGCAGTATCTTAAGAGGATAATGGAGAGACTCAATGATCTCTTTCTCATCTTTTTACATCCAGTTCTTTTATTTTTAATCATTTCAATGGCACATTATTTTCCCCCAGAGATTAGTTTCAGAGTGTGATTTTATAAGTTGTGGGCTGGACTCTGTGGATTCAGGGAAGGGTTCTTATGAAAGGGAGCCCAAGTCCAGGTGCAGGGACATGCCTTTGAGCAGACATGGATCTAGATTGCCATCTCTTAATTGGTGAGTAGGACTGCCACCCCAGCCTCAGAGTCAGCTGGGACAACATCCATAGTACAAATGAGCCTCCAGATCATTCAATCTTACCGTTGAAACCCTCCCACTGCACATTTGAACATTTGACACACACACACACACACATTTCATCTTCCTTGGCTGTTATTTGGGCTTATTAAGCATTTCTGCAACACGTTTTCCCCCTAAACTGGCTGCCTTTCAATAGCGGTTCCTCACATCACCCTATGTGAAAGGTGAGTACAATAATCCATATTTTATAGACAAGGAAATTGAGGTCCAAGTAAGCCTCGTGCGGTTTGGCCAAGGACACCAGCAAATTAAACCCTGGAACTAGTAACTGAATCATGAGTGCCTCACTGTTGAGTCATGGTTGTCTGTATCAAGGAGAATGTTCTCCATAGAGGACTCCACACATTCAAATAAAACACAAAAGTGATATACCTTCCTTTGCCTATTAACAAAAAGTACTCTGTGATTTCCTAAGTCATGATGTTATAGCCAGAGTGATCATTCTAAAGTCAAGTCTGATCAAGCCCCTTTTCTATGTCAGGGTTGGGTCCTGTCCTCCTTTGCTTCGAGATAAAGTCCAGTGTCCTTAATGCCGTGCATGGTCTTCTCTGTGCTCCTCTGCCAGCCTTGTCCTTCATCCCTCCATCTGCACTGTAGTCACACACGACTTTCCGTTCTCTCAATGTGCCTTATACATAAAATCTAGAAGAGAACCTTCCTCCATCTCATTTCCTCTCCTTTAGTTATGTGTCACATTTTGCAAGAAATTTCCCTACATTTCTCAAGGTTGGGTTACGTGTACACTCCTACAGTACATGATGTTGTGCCACCATTGTTACTAAAATTATATCTTAAATCAGTCTTTCCCATGACACTGCAATCTCCTTGAGGGCAGTCATTTACCTGCCCACCTTCTAGCATAGTGTCTGCAAACAGTAGAGATATGATAAATGTGTTTGAATTGCACAAACGAAGATGTTTCTTCTGATTTTGACATGATCTGTCTCACAAGTTATAAGGTGACTACCCTTTGTGCCAGGCTATCCGATAGATGCTAGGGGTACACTATGTTATGGTTTAAAGTGTTAACAATGCAGATGCGGGCAAATGTCCGGAAGGAGGTGAGATGGCCTATGATGTATACCGGTGAGATGTTTTGGCTTAAGATTAGGCTCATCTTGGTCCCTTGATCTTTTATAGGTACAATCAGGGTGACCATACAGTTACCCAAACTGGTACATCTTTGTGAGTAGAAGTGGACACTGTTGATAATTATACTTTGACAGTCAGCACAGACAAGGACCGCCTCAGGCAAAGTGAGTGTGCGGTCGCTCTAGGTGAGTGGTCAGCAAACTCATTAGTCAACAGAGCCAAATATCAACAGTACAACGATTGAAATTTCTTTTGAGAGCCAAATTTTTTAAACTTACACTATATAGGTAGGTATGTTGTTATTAACTTAATTAGGGTGCTCCTAAGGCTTAGGAAGAGCCACACTCAAGGGGCCAAAGAGCCGCCTGTGGCTTGTGAGCCGCAGTTTGCCGACCATGGCCTAGGTCCATGGATTATCTTAATGTGTTGTTAGTCCTGAGCTAAATTCCTGGTTTAACTGATCCATCTCCTGGGCTCAACGCTGCTGCTGGGCGAGGAATTGCACAGTTGCACTAACTGAAACAGCTAAGGGACATGTAGCCGTCACTGAGCAGCATATGGCTTGACAACCCTTTTCCTCACGTAGCTCTAAACATAGTAGTGGTTATATCTCAGTGACAGTAGCAGGTGAGAGAGGCAGTTAAACAGTAGTTCTAGCGCACAGTAAAAGTTTTGGCACCTGGATTTGGACACGAAGAATGCTAACCGGGGAGCTGAAAGATTTCCAGATAGACTGGATCGCTCGAAGCTGCCAAGTTGGCCTGAGAACCTTTCTTTGTGAGTGAGATACGGATGATAGCTGAGACCACTCCTTAGCTGGAAAACGCAACTTCAGCATATGTTTTAGAGAAGCAGTGATTAAAATATTACATTTTCAGAGTCCTTCCGTGCTCCTGAATCCACGGCTGTGCCAAATACTTCACTGTGCAAAATGGTGATGATCTTTCGAGAACAGCAGAGGAGCTTCCCCTTTGCTACAGGGTAGGTCTCAGTGCTGGAAAGAGTTTAGGAGGTGAAAGAGGAGGACTCGCACATTAGTAATAAAGGTGAAAATCCCTAGCACCTTGAAGGTGTTGAAATCCTGGTGAGATTACTTATCTTGTTTTGGCGAATGTCCTATAGCCAAGGGAAGACGGCATGTTCCCATTGCAAATTTCTCTCTCTCTTTTTTTTCCTGATAGAATTTCTCTGAATTTACGTCCATTACCTATGTCTGGAGAAGGTAATAATTTGTAACTAATAAGGTCATTGGCAGTATGCAATATTAATTGCCACTGAAATGACCATGGGTTTGAAATTAGGGATCCTTTTGTATAAGTAAAGATTAGGAAATGGATCATCTTTTTAAATATACCATACAAACATATACCTGGAGAAAGTAAAACAAAAAACCAAAAATCAAACAAAAAAAACAAAAAACCTCCATAAAACTGGTTGAAATCAATCAAACCCTGGACTTTCAGCTTTGTATCCTCTTACTCTTTTCCTAATTTTATATTAGTATCTTTTTATGAAGTTCTGAATTAACACCAGGTGCATTTGTAAAGGATATTTTTTAAAAATATATTTTATTGATTTTTTACAGAGAGGAAGGGAGAGGGATAGAGAGTTAGAAACATCGATGAGAGAGAAACACCGATCAGCTGCCTCCTGCACACTTCCCACTGGGGATGTGCCTGCAACCAAGGTACATGCCCTTGACCAGAATCAAACCTGGGACCCTTCAGTCCGCAGGCTGACGCTCTATCCACTGAGCCAAACTGGTTAGGGCTGTAAATGGTATTTTTAATTCTCTTATTTAAATTTCCAGGTCAGCTATATAATAATGCTTTAGGACTGGGTTCCTTCAGGAGAAACCAACAGCAAAACAAAACAAAATGCATGAAATAACAGTTACTATAAAGTCAATTGCACCAGCTATATGCCATATACATGTGGGGAAATGTACTGTATGCCAAAAACAAAACAAAACAAAAAAACAAACACAAAAAAAACCCCCCCAAAAAAACAAAACAAAAAACGATTCACTGCTTGGTGTAAAGAACGATAAGTGACAGGATGCACATGAGTATAATATAATCAGGACGCACATTGTAGCTGATACCCTGTGTGACTTTTCTTGGCAAGGTCTTCCCTGATACCCAGGTCTTCCACGGGTCCAGAAGGACTGAGGGGTTTAGAACAGGATGTGGAGTAGTCACCCTTCCAATGACACAGATGAAAACAGCTCTAGTGATGAGTATGTTTCTGGAATTAAACAGCCTGGGTTCATATCACTGCTCCATTCATTAGTTGTATAGCCTTGGGTACGGCACTTAACCTTTTAGCTTCCGTTTCCCCATCTTTAAAATGCGAATAGCAAAAGTCACTACCGCAAAGTTTTGGGTGAGGATTACATGAGATGTATGTATAAACATGAAACCAATAAAGTACTTGCCATAGTAAGCTCAATATATGTGAATTATAATTGTTAATTTCTCATTTATTCGACATTATGGCTGCTATTTCTATTTCAGGTTGTGCTTGAGTAGAGAGTATTATGCTTGAATGTTTGTATTTCACTGAGAACATGTAGGCCTCTAGCACTGCACTGCTCCTAGGCCAGGGAGCTCCTGAAACAAGGTCTATCCAAAGAGCCCCATTTTCCCAAAGTATTTTTGTGAGACCCAGTCCCCCTTCCCAGCGTAGGCCTGCCCCAGCTGGCTCAGGGGAGCAAAGGAATTGCAGCACCAGGCTGGGGCAAGAGGCCACGGATGATTCTGTTTCTCAGGAATGCCTTGAAATCTCGTATATGCTCTGTTGCTATGTTATTTTGTTTCTAATTTTTTTCTATTTTTATTCGAACACAAAAATCAATAAAGAGGCCGAATTTAATGTCACAAGATGTGGGTATTGAGTTTCCTTGAGAAACCATATATTTGGATGGTGATTTGGCACCGAGATCTCTCACCAGACGCTGAGAACATCTCGTCCTTTTTCTCAGTCTCATTCTTCTCTTCTCCTTCCAATAACTGTGACCACAATAATACTCATCACTTTCTACTTGTGTTGCTTCTCTCCTATTTTGCTTCTCCAGCCCTTCCAACTTGTTTGTAGCCAAGTCCTTATATTATATTCCTTTGAAATACAAGTGATATGCTAGGGCAGTGGTTCTCAACCTTCCTAATGCCGCGACCCTTTAATACAGTTCCTCATGTTGTGGTAACCCCCAACCATAAAATTATTTTCATTGCTACTTCATAACTGTAATTTTGCTACTGTTATGAATCGTAATGTAAATGTCTGATATGCAGGATGTATTTTCATTGTTACGAATTGAACATAATTAAAGCATAGTGATTAATCACAAAAACAATATGTAATTATATATGTGTTTTCCAATGTTCTTAGGCGACCCCTGTGAAAGGGTCGTTCGACCCCCAAAGGGGTCCTGACCCACAGGTTGAGAACTGCTGTGCTAGGGTAAGAAGTAAGGAGGTTTGGGTGAAAATCTTGAATCCCTTTAATTCGCTTTTATCTTGGTCTCAGTTGTTATAGATTGCAGGAATAAGAAGCTCATCTTATCTGTTTCACAAGATTACCTGTTATAAGGACAAAATAAAATGTTAGGTATACAAATGCTTTTCAATGCTCTTCAAATGCTGTTACTATTTTTGAAAACATATTTTTCTTATGAAATATGCTCAAATGGATCCATTTCTTCTTTTACTTTTTAAAAGACTATATTTTAGAACAGCTTTATTACACAGAAAAATTTAATTGAAGGTACACAACCTCTTCTTCTATTTTTAACATTAAACTAAAATATGACAAAAGTTTTTCTTATGTATTGATTCTTTAAAAAATAATGTTTTTCCTTTGCCAGCCTAAGCTTTTATTATTATTATTATTATTATTATTATTATTATTATATTTTGGTCTGTTGGCTTTGTGTAAGTGGAAAAGTAAATAGCTGGCCTAGAGGCCTCTTACACGTTCCTCTCAGCAATCCAGGTCCACTATTGAAGGGTGCTTACGCGTGTTTGCATAGCTGCTGCCCTGGCCTATTTGTAACCTCTACAATGTTTTTGATGATCATGGGAAAATATTTATCATATGTTAGTGAGGAGCTGGGATAGACATTGTCCAAGAAATGAGAATCTGTTCATTTGAAAGTAGGGTTGTACTGAAGACTATTTGTCATAGGAGCAAATAACCACTAAGTGACTAGAGCATTCCTTTCTTCTCTCCATTCTCCTAAATGGGCTGCTTCAGTAGCACCTGGGTGCAAAGACCTCTGAGACCAATAGAGAGTGCATTTAAAAGCCAAGAGCAGGTACCACAAAACTCTTCACTATGAGTCAGGGACTATACTAGTTGCTTTATATCTGCTAACTTGTTTAAATATTATAGAAACCCTCTGAGGTAGATCTTATGAATCCCATTTTATTGATAAGGAAACTAAGGCAGAGAGATGAAGTAATTTCTCAACAGAGTGAAGCATTCTAGTTGAACAACTAGTATTTCTCCTCATATTTGTTTTTAACTAGTCCTGACAAAATCAAGTACATAGCCTTTTCTACTCAGAGATCTTTTAGTGTTATACACACAAATGGCATATGCATTCTATCATGAATAGAGAATTCCTAGACAAATGCTCCTCCTCCTCAATAATTATTACAATAGTATTCATACGTGTTGTGTTAAATATTTCCTGCATCTTATCACATTTAAGCCTTGCAATAATAATCCACCGAGGTAGAAACATTAGCTGATAATATTGAGATTCAGTGAGGCGAATTGCTTGCCCAATTCATGTAAATGTGTCTCTGGAACTCCTTAGACTGTGGCCTTCTCTCTGTTTCATAGTGAGACTCACTCACCTCATCCTTGAAGGAGTAGTTTCCTTAGAAATTTAAATCATTGATGCCTCCAGCAATACGTACCTACTGCAGCTTCCTTTTATCTCGAACTTTTCTATGATGGGGTGACGGGTACTGTGGGATGCTGAGAACTTGCAGCTGGAATGACGATCTTGTCTTTTGGCCATGTTTGAGACCTTTTGCCAAGACTCTGTCAGGACAGTATCTTAAGGATTCTTTCCTTCTAAAATGGTCTTTACTTCTGATTCATGCCACAGAAACAGAGAATTTCTAAATAAACAAGCAGAAGGTACGTTGGAATGACTTCATGCTCGGGTTTCTGATTGCTCGCACAGATGACATCCCAGCTCTGTCTCACCACTCATTATGTTTTAAATAATTTTCTCTAACCCAAGTATCTCCGGTAACCAAATTTTAGTAACCTTCCCAAAGCAACCTGAGGTTTGGAAACTAAGTGGGCAGTTCCAAATTCTTAGTGGACCATTTTAAGGCATGCAACCACAGAGCTAAGGTCAGACCTCATTAGAGTGGGGGGTAGGGAGAGAGGATAAGTGGAGAGAGATTCCAGTCTTCCCATTGTACTGGAATGTAACTGGAATGAGTGAAGGCAATTTTATTTTAAAATCTTTCCCCCTGTCACCTCATTAACACCTCCAATGGAAGGCAGCTGTGAGACTGTTAACTCTTTGCTTACACATTCTTGAAAGTGCTATTGGCTGGGATCTCTTGTCCTTGTGAGAAGATACCCTGCTGTCACCAATCTGGGTATCTGTAGCATTGAAATGAGGGCTTTTCCAAGACTCATATTTATACCCCAATAGTGTGCCATTCCATAGAGTGAGACATGCATTTCTGCCAGGTTTTGCATATTTTGAGCTACTATTCCATAAGCTGCAGTATGTTGGGTTTTTGGAACTTGGCTGCCTCAAATTCATTTTGGGAAAAAAAATGAGAGTGTATGTGAACATTCACTAAGTTATTAACTCCTTCACTTACTCACACTTTTAATAAATCATATTGGAGGAGTGCCTGTTATATGCCAGGCAACATGTCAAATTAGGAGAATAAGACATAGTCCCTGCCCTCAAGGTGTTTCCTATTTAATGTGGGTTTAAATTGTTCCAATATAATGTGATAAAATGATAATAAACATTACTATGGGAGCAAAAAAAGGAGAGGCAGTAAAGCAGATTAGACTAATGGAGGTCAGGAAAGACAAAAGAGAAAATACTTGAATTATTTTGAGGAGGTTTGAGTTAGCTGCATGGGGAAGACCCAAGATGGGAAAGCAACCTGTGCAGTCAGGAGAGAATGGTTTTGACATGATGTTAGAGACGAGCTTGGCTCACAGTGTAGTGGATATCGGTGTCCTGGGTGCTGTGGGAAACAGCCCAGACCCCCTTCAGGATTGAAACACATTCTGGATTGCTGGATTGTTCTATAACAAGTATGTCAAACTCAAAGGCTAACACGGGCCAAATAAATGTGGCCTTCGGGCCTTGAGTTTGACATGCTTGTTCTACAATATCTCAGCTGAACCCTTTTGGGAATTGTCTTCAATCAAAAGGAAGCTGCCTTGTCCAAGTTCATACCCCTTCCCTTGGGACAGAGGTATATACATCCAAGTCACAGAGGTATAAAGGCCAGTCCCTTTCATTTCCAGGTAGATAATTCTGAATACCCATCCCATTTCAAGAGCTCCCAGTAAGACCTTCTGAAACCTCTGCTGCAACTCTACCACAGTTCAACTTCTCCCTCTGTATAAACTTGCTTACCACACCGCTGACAGCCGGTGCTCACTGGCAGATTATATAAAAAGGGATAGAAAAGCTCAGAGAGGTGGATATGCTCAAGTCGTAGTACATATAGTAAGGCTAGAACACCTATCAGCTGAATATATTCATCAGGAGGGCCTGGTAGACACCCCAGTTATATAAGTGATAGGGAATAGGCAGATGAGACAGGATCCAGCATCGTTGAGAAATTCAGTGGTGGCTGATTGTAGGGGATGCTATTAGTAACTGAGGATGATAGGATTCAACTAATAGAGCTCAAGTGGTGACTCTTGATAAACAATGATATTTCTATAATGAGTGGCAAGATTAGAGTATCTGCTTTGTGGGGCAGTTGTGGAGATAGTAAATAGAATACAGTGGCCCTACAGGCAAAATAGATGGAGAGCCAACAAGAGTATTGTTCAATCCACACAGTCAAAAGAAATCAAGAATGGATGATCAGAAGGTTGAGCCAAGTCAACTCCCTTGCCAAGTCCTGAGACAGATTTTGTACCTGGAGCCCTGAAAGAAATGCAAGGTATACAACAGAAGTTGAAAGAGGAGGAAAAGATCAATCTTGGTTCATGTATGGGTCATCTCAAAATCTGAGTGCAAGTTAAAAGTGGACCATGGCCACATTCAAGGAAGACCTTAATGGGGCCATAGTCAGAAGAAACCCTTCCTATGAGCAGAGCTTCTAATGGTGCACCTGCCCCTCAATTTTTTTGGGGGGGACAGAAGTGGCCTAAGGTTACACACACACACACACACATACACACACACACAACAAACAAACAAACTCCTGGGTAGTAGTGAATGGGTTGGTTGGTTGATTAGGAGCTGGAAAGAAAAACATTAGAAGATGTGGTGAGAGATAACCAAGATGGCGGCATAGGTAAACACCGGAGACTGCTGCCACAAACAACCACTTCAAAAATACAACTAAAAGATGGAACAGACATCACCCAGAACCACAGGAAAGCTGGCTGAGGAGAGACTCTTCAACTAGAAGGAAAGAGGACAGCATACCGAAGCTCAGAAGAGACGCAGTGTGGAAAATATAAAGGTACCGAGGTGCGAGCGCAAAGCAGGCTGGTGGCTGAGGGCGCGGTTGTCGTTTTCAATCAGGAGGGAGTCTCAGACTCTGGGCTCCAGATCCGGGTGAGTCTCTAGGGACTCAGACTCAGACGGGAGAAGCGGGATTGTTGGGCATCAGTTGGAATCTGAGGGCAGCCTTCTCTCTGAGGTTTGCAGTGGCGGCCGGGGTTCTGAGAAGCAGAGCCTCTAGGACTGGAACTGAGAGCAGCCATAACTGCTCCCTCCACCCACCCTGTTGATCCCGCCCCGCCCAAGCCCTGCTCAGAGCCATTTGCTGGATCGCCTCAGGCAAAGGCTAGATTAGCACCTCCCCAGAGGACAGAAGTTTTTCACACAGCTGATTCTCACAGCTGGTCAGCCTGGTGGTCAAATCCCTCTAGTATTAACTACAACAATCAGGGCTTAACTACAACAAGACTGCGCACAAAGACTACTAGGGGGTGTACCAAGAAAGCGTAAAAAATGCAGAGACAAAGAAACAGGACAAAACTATCAAGGGAGGATATTGTGTTCAGAACCACACTTTTGAGGTCTCTCAAGAGGCTTCTAGAGTCTGTCGATAAACTTGATGAGATGTACAGGAAATCTAATGAGACCCTCGATGGTGTGATAAAGGACCATCTAGAAAGTAAGCATACACTGACTGAAATAAAGAATATTATACAGACTCCCAACAGCAGACAAGAGGAGCGCAAGAATCAAGTCAAAGATTTGAAATGCGAAGAAGCGAGAAACACCCAACCAGAAAAGCAAAATGAAAAAAGAACCCAAAAATATGAAGATAGTGTAAGGAGCCTCTGGGACAGCTTCAAACGTACCAACATCAGAATTATAGGGGTACCAGAAGATGAGCAAGAGCAAGATATTGAAAACCTATTTGAAGAAATAATGACAGAAAACTTCCCCCACCTGGTGAAAGAAATAGACTTACAGGTCCAGGAAGCATAGAGAACCCCAAACAAAAGGAATCCAAAGAGGACCACACCAAGACACATCATCATTAAAATGCCAAGAGCAAAAGACAAAGAGAGAATCTTAAAAGCAGCAAGAGAAAGAAACTCAGTTACCTACAAGGGAATACCCATACGACTGTCAGCTGATTTCTCAACAGAAACTCTGCAGGCCAGAAGGGAGTGGCAAGAAATATTCAAAGTGATGAATAGCAAGAACCTACAACCAAGATTACTTTATCCAGCAAAGCTATCATTCAGAATTGAAGGTCAGATAAAGAGCTTCACAGATAAGGAAAAGCTAAAGGAGTTCATCACCACTAAACCAGTATTATACGAAATGCTGAAAGGTATCCTTTAAGAAGAGGAAGAAGAAAAAGGTAAAGACACAAATAGTGAACAACAAACATGCATCTATCAACAAGTGAATCTAAGAATCAAGTGAATAAATAATCTGATGTACAGAATGAACTGGTGATTATAATGAATCAGGGACATAGAAAGGGAATGGACAGACTATTCTTGAGGGGGAAAGGGGAATGGGAGATGCGGGAAGAGACTGGACAAAAATCGTGCACCTATGGATGAGGACAGTGGGTGGGGAGTGAGGGCGGAGGGTGGGGTGGGAACTGGGAGGAGGGGAGTTATGGGGGGGAAAAAAAGAGGAACAAATGTAATCTGAACAATAAAGATTTAAAAAAAAAAAAAAGAAGATGTGGTACAAAATAATCTGGTGGTGAGACATGTGTGTGGACCTAAGAAATAGAGTAAAATAACAAGGAAGAAGCAATAAATAAGTACTAGTAAATATATAGAAAGACTTTACCAGTTGACGTCAACTCTCTCAACAACACAATTGATACATAAATGGATTCAAGAATATTTCATAGAAGAAGCTCTTCAGGGACTCCTACCCATCAAGGCTGACCTAGCGACTGCTAGCTAATATCCAGTGTGCCAGCAATATAGATACACACTCTGTTCTTGACCTACCACCATTTTTTGAGGACATTGGTGGCAAGTTGATTACATTGGAATCCACG
The DNA here is from genome assembly GCF_028538775.1 of Myotis yumanensis. NCBI lineage: Eukaryota > Metazoa > Chordata > Mammalia > Chiroptera > Vespertilionidae > Myotis > Myotis yumanensis. The sequence continues at coordinate 55,613,488 of NW_027223763.1, read as the reverse complement.
ACCCGGGAAGGGACACTATTTATCTAGACTAGAAATGTCACATAAACAGGTAGGAATTTGACTTAGTCATCATTACAGTGTATGGTGCACCAACAAAGAATCCCATAAAATATCATGTTAGACCAAGGGACACTTTTCAGCAAAGGAGGTGATTGTGATGGTATATGACCATGGAAAACATTGGTTCTATCCCTTATCACATCCAGAAACTGCCAGCCCGATAGACACACAGATTGCCTAGTGCAAATGAAGTCCTCGTTCAGAGGTAATACCCAGTAAGAATAGAGCACCCTCCTCTAGGATGCACCATGTCTTCTACATCAAAGATGATTAAATGCTGTTTTGTTTCCAACAAGAAGAATACATGAGGCCAGGGACATATGAGTGGAAGCAGAAGTGTTTTTTCTTATTGTCATTCCCATTGACCTCCTTGGGAAATTTACACTTTCTATTTGCACAACACTGGTATCTGTATGTTAACAATTCCTGGTTTTCAATGGAAAACACTTCCACCAAAGGACACAGCAAAAGTCTCATTAAACTTTAGGGTATAGTTGTCAGCTAGTCACTAGGGATCCTTGTGCTAAGTGACAGGAAAATAAAAAGAGTCACCATCCTTCCAGGAGTAATTAACCCTGATCATCCAGTGGAGGTAGGGATGTTAGGAATGCAGGGAACTGTATGTTTTGTGCCCAAGTGATCCATGGAGCATCTCTTGGTGCTCCCTAGACCAAGGGACAAGTGCTAAAGCAAAAGTCTGAGAAAAGCCTGGCAACCAGGGACTCAGACCTTTTAAGGATGAGGTTCTAAGTCACCTTGGCCATCTAGACCAGTGGTTCTCAACCTTCTGGCCCTTTAAATACAGTTCCTCATGTTGTGACCCAACCATAAAATTATTTTCATTGCTACTTCATAACTGTAATGTTGCTACTGTTACAAATTGTAATGTAAATATCTGATATGCAGGATGGTCTTAGGCGACCCCTGTGAAAGGGTCGTTCGACCGCCAAAGAGGTCGCGACCCACAGGTTGAGAACCACTGGTCTAGACTATTAGATGTATAAGTTGAGAATGAGGATAATTGAGACAACATGATATAGGAGGGCATGATGACAATCACTTGCAATGTTGAGACCAGCTGCAGTGGTTGGGACTAAATTTTGTTCACTTCCTGTAAGTTTCCTCAAGGAAAGAGATAAACTTAGAATCCAGGATTTACTGTTCAAGATACTTATTTGAAACAAGTGGGTCAGAGCTATGGCAGGAGTGGACTGAAGTGAGTACTGTCATTACTCAGCTTTACCGTCAGGGTTGAGGTGTGCATTCCCGACTGTTGGACATATTGGTGGCTCTCGGCTCTCACCTGACACTTGTTGAAAATAGCCAGGTATTTTTCTCAGCCAAAGACAGCATCCTTACTCATACCCCCCTTTCTTCCTCAGGGACAATCTGCATGTAATGATTGGTCAGTCTGGAGGTACAAATGTCTAGTCTTCTTGCTTCAACAAGAAAGGACATTTCAGATTCAGAGCTTCCCCTGGAATAATCAGTGGCTTCTATTATCACTGTGTGTGGTTCACATTCTTTCTTTGCTAAACCCTACTTCCCTATCCATCATAATACGGAGAGCCCTTTCCAATAAACCAAACCTCCTACATGCATGTATCATAGTCTCAGATTCCAATTCCTGGAGAAACCAACCTATGACAAAAAGGGTATGTATTAGTTAGGGTAAAGGCTGTTGTGCAGAGACCTAAACATAAAATGGCTTCAGTAATATAGAAGTTCTTTCTCTCTGTGTAATAATCTGGATGATCAAGGCTCCATTCAAGGACCCACTTTCCTTCTATCTCAGTGATTCACTCCTCCCATGAGTATTGTGTCATTTGAATGGTTGAAGCTGTTTTTCCACTGTGTTCCAGGCCATGAGAAGGGGGGAAAGTATGGGAGGGCATATATCTACTGACTTAAAGCTCAGACCTGGGCGTGGCTTGCTTTTTCTGCTCATATCAGGAGAACTTAACCACATGTCACACTTAGCTGCTGAGTCTGCTGGGAAATGTAGTTTCTAACTTATGTGCTTATTCCAAACTTTGTTATAGAAGAAGAAAAAACAGGTTTTGGTGTACAGTGCATCTAGTTCAGAAGCTAGGGCAGGAAGCAAAAATCATTTCATGTATAAATGGAGTTCTAAGCTAACGCATTATAATTTTTTCTGAAAATTGTGGGGAGCCATTGATTAGGGCAGGGTTTGGATTGTGAATAATTTGCAACAGAAAATTTTACTGTTAGTTAAACTAAACAACTATATTGTCTGGAAATACTGCTTTGTCCTGGCATCTTTCATAACCAGACGTGATCTCTTGTCTGAACATAGTTGATGTTTCTGTTCCCTACCTTCTCCTCACCTGAGGACAAAAAGGAAATTGTCCTGTCCAAACAGTTGTGGATGATTATTCTCAACAAACAGAGCAGTTCCCTCCCTCTTATCCCCCCAAAACACAGAGGCTGGGCCCAAGGGTGAGTCTTAGAGCATTAAAAAAAGGGGGAGGGGGAATGTTACCTACCAGGAGGTGGAAATAGGGTCATATGATGTGGAAGAAAGAGCACTAGTGTATTTGGGTCTCGTCTAGAGATCTGAGCTTGGCTTCACCCTGGCTCTGCCTCTAGATTTAGGACTTCTCCCAAATCTGGCATTCAACTCTACATTAGGTTGTTTGACAAAATAAGCTAGAAATTTCCCTTCCCCTTAAAAACTTACTTTAATTTGAATTGGCCTTAAAACTGAAGTTTGGAACCAGGTAGAGTTGGAGCTCAAGATATGTTTGTTGAATTTAATTAAAATTTTAATTTTAATATTAGCAAAGTAAATCACTGCTTGACCTTCAGCCCACATGGGAAGCCCAGCCCTTAACATCACAGCAGTAGCAACAACTGACAACGGCCTAGTGAGCGTTCTGTGCGCTCTAATAAACTATCCGAGGAGATGCGTTTCAGTTGTATCTGCCTATTCCAGAGGCCAATTCCACTGAATGATGAGCAAGGGAAACAGTCCAAGAGAAGACCCCCTGGTCAACCAATGGCCACCTGGAGTCTATCTCATACATCACAAAGCTTTCGAGATGCTGAGTACAAAATGGAACGTCTAATGTACTCTTTTCCTCACAGTATTTTGATGTCTATGGTATTGAAACTAGGAGCAACCCAGATATCTCTGGGTTGGCATTCTGTGTGGGAAGCAGAGCACATTCGCTGTACCCTGCGGCTGCCTTGGGAGGGACAGACACATTTCCACTTCTCTGGGCCTGGTTCGGGGAGGAAGAAAGTGGTTACCGTCTGTGATGGCAGTGGCTCAAGGAGGGCAGGGATGGGGATCTGGGGCAGAAGGCAATAAACCAAACAATTCACCAGAACACCAGGACTCGTATTTGCAAAAAGAACCGCGTGATATTCTGTGGCCACGCACAACCCTGGCACCTCAATTTCTACATCTTAAAAAATAAAGTAGCATCTGCTAGAGTTTTTGTTCTAAGCAACTTTAATAAGCCCTCGCTGTGGCATTAGGGCAAGAATTATATATTTGTGATCAGAATCAATGGATAGCAAGGTGTGCGCACAAACAGGCGATGCTTTGATGGCAAATCCTCCCTTTTGAGATATTCTTGAAGGGCCGAGTTACTTATAAAGTTGTATTTCCCCCAGATTAGTGGTCGCATCAGCACTGAAAATGCTAGCGGGGGAAGGAGTCAGTATCATGTTTGTCTTTAAAATGGGAGACGTGGGACACCTGGTCCTCTGTTAATACTGGGACACTGTACAAGAGTCCACCGGGGCACAATACAGTTCTTATTCTGAATCGGAATCCATCTGCACTCTACAGTAGGAAGACAAAAGGGGATTGTTAGCACTTAAAGGCACCTCGACAGAGTCATACCGCTTGACTCCTTTATTAATTGCCCCATCTGCTAAGTGAGAGCTCTCTGACACAGGTTGGTGCAGAACTCTTAAAGCCCTTAGTCTGCTTCCTATTGGTTCCACATGTGTTTGTGTTTGTTCTCAGTAGGCAGAGATTCCAGAGAGAAAATGAGCCGCTGCAGATCGATTGCAGTATCAGTCATGCAGAAGACATGGTGAAGCGTGCCATTTGATTTTGATCTACTGTTAACCCTTGCAAGGTGTTGCCCCGGCTTCTTGGCTTTTCTTTGCCTCTCTCTCTCTTTTTTTCTTTTTCTAAAGTGACAGACACTAAAGGTAGGAGAAAACACAATACAGGAATGCCCTCAGTTTAAGAAATACAGCAATTCCCCTTTAAGTCATTTAGTCCTAGCAACCTTTCAGTTTCTGTCTGGGATAGAGCCATTGAAAAGCCAGAAAGCATTAACAGTGTGTGTGTGTGTGTGTGTGTGTGTGTGTGTGTGTGTGTGTGTGTGTGAGATTGCTGCCATGAAAAGATATGCCTTGTTTATGTAGACAATGATAATTTCCAACAAAAGTACATTGACAGCGCTGGCAGAGTCTGGACCTACACTGACAAAAGACAGACTTACTGAACTCGATGGTTTACTTAGGCGACCACTCTCCCCAGCATGATTTGTCTTTGTCCTTCCCTTTCTTATTTTGTTTTAAAGAGATTCAATGAGATTGAGTTAAGGATGTGGTGTCTATTTCAGCCCCAACTTTGCAATTTCCGCATTTAGCCTGGATTATGTTACAGCCATCATGGTTCTGGGATATTTTTCTATGTACAACTTGGAGATAGAAGAGAGAAACGGGAAAGGCGTGGCGCCTCCTCTTAAAGTTTTTATCCTGGAGTCTGGACATCACATGGATATGTGTGTGTGTGTGTGTGTGTGTGTGTGTGAGAGAGAGAGAGAGAGAGAGAGAGAGAGAGAGAGATGAGAAGAGGCGAGGAGAGAATAGGAGAAAGTACTGCTCAGACAAACAAAGCTTTTTCTCCTTGATTAGACTCTTTATTTCCTCAATAAGGATATTTGAGCTCCCTGCTGTTTCCTGAAATTCCAGGAACTAAAGATGGAGACCTTAGAGAGAGGAATGAGCCGTCATCTCGCTGATGTTCAGGAATGACTTAGGACAGTTTTCCTATTGGCCCTTGAAAAACCATTTGCTGCCCTAACCCGTGTTAAGACTCTGAGCCCTGCTCCGCTGATTTCAGTAGGTCTGTTCTGGGGAGGGAGAACTGTATCCCTTGGGACTTTTGTTGTCAGGGGCAAAAATGAAAACATAGTCCAAATTGGCCTACATAAAAGGTGTATACGTTCACATGAGAGTATGGGACAGGGATAGGGCTGGCATGGGTCATGGCTGAATTGGGGGACTCAAGTTCAGCTGGTCTACTTCCATCTTTGACCCGTCTCTGCTTTCTCTAAGTCTGGCTTCTTTCTCAGACTCCATATGTTGGCCTGATGATTTCATTAGTTCCTTCCAATTTTGTGTCCGGGTAGAAAGAGAACCTGTCTATCCCTAGTAGCCCCAGAAACTCTCTCACTGAGTCTGGCTTAGATTAGTTCACATGCACAACCATGAACCAGCCCCATGGCCAGGGGGAGGCAGCTCTATGGCCAAGACTGAAGTTATCATGTTCTTGAAGCTGGAGTAGAAGTCAGCTTGAAGTTCATTTGGGAAAAGGTTGTTTCTAAGAGAAAAAATCTGGGTGCTGTTTTCAAAGGAAGAGGGTGCAGAGGCTGCTTGTCCAAACAACAGTCAAAAATTATCCACTGCAAGAGTCTTAGATGTTGAAAGAAAGAAAAGGCAATTTGGTCATAAAGTATTTATGTATGTATGTATGTATGTATGTATATATGTATATATGTATATAGTGTGTGTGTGTATGCTGGTAAGGATGCTGGTCAAACACACTAACTTTGGAATCAGATGTCCTGGGATCAAATTCTAACTCTACTGGTAACAATTTTTTTTGACTTTTTGATGAGTTACTTAAAATTTTTATTATTTTTTAAAATATATTTTTATTGATTTCGGAGAGGAAGGAAGAGGGAGAGAGAGATAGAAACATGACTGATGAGAGAGAATCACCAATTGGCTGCCTCCTGCACAACCTCCACTGGGGATGAGCCCCCAACCCAGGCATGCGCCCTGATCGGAAATTGAACCATGACCTCCTGGTTCATAGGTCAATGCTCAACCACTGAGCCACGCTGGCCAGACGGAGTGACTTAAAATTTTAGATTGCTTTAGATTTATGCTACAAAGATTTGGGGTTGGGTTAACTCAGCACAATTTCTAAAGAAATAAGTAAGTATATTTATTAACTGCCTCATTTATCTGTTCTCATTTACTCTTACCATAAATAAAAGCAATATTTCATGACAATTTAATAATTGCTTAAAAATATTTGATGTACTCTCAGCTAGGATCTTGAGAGTTGTCCAAAATTCTAAGTTGTACCTTGAGTTTCTAAAGAAATTGCTTTTCCTTCCCAGATACATCTTCTCCATTGTCAAAGACCCTTCTTGGGAGTATAAGTGTTGCTTAAATGTACCAAGAATGACTGTGTACATATTAAGAATGAGATGATTTGTCATTTTAGTGAAAACATCTTTTGCTGCATTAAGCTTATGCCCTGCCACAGGAATCTATTAGTCCACAAAACTTTCACCTTCCCACAAAAGTTTCAACAGCTGGTATGCAAAGTCTCATTCAGAGACAAATGTGTGCACCACATTTACAGTCTGACATTCAATCTTCAAGCATCACTTGATTAGAATGAACATTACGATGCATTGTGATTCTTCTAATTTTAATAGCAGCCAACAAATTTACACTGCAACCCGTCCCCCTCCCCAAAGCATATTCAAAAAGATTTCAGTACATGCCATTTTGATCAGCTGACATCTAAATACTTAACAAATGCTTTAGGTGCCCAGGGCATATAGCATAGCCCAGTATGTACAAGGCTGACACATGCACACATGTACATGGAAGTCACACACGCTTTGGTGGCTGTTAGAAACACATTTTCTGATTCTATTCTTTAAAATTTATTATTACTATTATTATTCCTGCAAATTAATCTAGGATAAAGATGGTATCTTTTGTGGACGTTTACAAACCTTTCCCTAAAAGTTCCATATACTCCAGCTGATGTGCCTTCTAGATGAAGTAAGGATCTCACTGAATGGATGTTGCTCCTTCCCCAGCCCTCCTGAGGACACTCTTGGTCCTTCCGACCAGCTCTTTTGTCCCTCTTTTACAGATATGTCACTAACATAACGTCATTTTTTCTTTACTCATCACGTTGATGGTTCTTTGTTGCCTCTCCCTGCCAGAATATAAGCTCCATGAAGACAGGAGCCTTTGCCTTTTTTGTTGAGTGATGTATCCCAGGCACCTTGAATACCATTTCTTTCTATCCCAAAAGACATTAAAAAAGTAAGGTGGGACATACTTACAGTGTTTCTGGGATGAGAGCAAGTCACATTCATGTAAAAGAGGGATTAAAATGTTGCCATTGGCCAGCCCTCCTTGTGGCATCCTCTGCACGCTGTGAACCTTTGCTGCCTTGCCGCATTTGGGAATGGGCACCGATTCTGACCTGGGTCTTGTGGAGTACAGACTAGAGCAAGCATGTCAAACTCAAAGGCTAACACGGGCCAAATAAACAAGGTTTAACTTTATGTGGGTTGCTAAAAACCAAAAGCTTCAATTTTCATAGAAATGTAGGTTTATTTAGAAAAATATAGTAAAAAAACAAAACAAGAGCAATGATAAAATTAATGTTTTCTTCCTGACACTTGTCATCTCTTCTTTGCTACTATCTTTCCTACTTTGGGGGAAATCTTGTTCGCAGTGATTACTTTCAAAACTGACCCAAGGTGAATGTTAGTAATTCTGGATGGGACAGGAGACTTATTTCCTTTCATAATCCTATCTAATAAAAGAGAATCATGGTAATTAGCGTACAACCGCTACCCTTCCCATTGGCTAATCAGGGTGATATGCAAATTAACTGCCAGCCAAGATGGCGGCCGACAGCCAGGCAGCTAGAAGTGAACATGAAGCTTGCTTGCTTCAGTGAAGGAGGACTCCAACATTCCCCGCCTGCCTTGCTGGCATCTGAGCTGGCAGTTTGAAACATTGTAACAAATATAGAAGCTAAACAAAACCCCAGAAACCAGCTTTCAGCCGACCGGGATCTCAAAGCTGGAGATGATACAGTGTTTCGATTATAGAACCGAAACAAACCAGATACCTGCTCTCAGAATTAAAAAAAAAAGAAAAAAAGGAGCGGTTGGGAGCTTCAGTCACCCACTAGCCTGAAAACAGCCCTCAGCCCCTCAGCCAGGCTGGCCAGGCACCCCAGTGGGGACCCCCACCCTGAAGGGGGTATGACCAGCTGCAAACAGCCATCATCCCCTCATCCAGGCTGTCCAGGCATCCCAATGGGGACCCCCACCCTGATCCAGGACACCCTTCAGGGCAAACCAGCCAGCCCCTATCCATGCACCAGGCCTCTATCCTATATAGTAAAAGGGTAATATGCCTCCCAGCATCAGGATCAGCAGAGCCGTGAGGCCTCCCGGCACCGGGATCAGCATGACAGGGGGCAGCGCCCAAACCCCCTGATCGCCCTGCGGCTCTGTGTGTGACAGGGGGCAGGGCCACAACCTCCCTATCTGCCCTGCCCTGTTCGTGACAGGGGAAGGCACCCCAACCCCTTGATCAGCCCTGCTGTGTGCCTGATAGGGGGGAGCTCCCCAACCCCCTGATTGCCCTGCGGCTCTCTGTGTGACAGGGTGCAGCGCCCCAACCCCACCCCCACGGGCCCTGCTCTGTGTGTGATGGGGTAGAGCCATAACCTCCCCATCAGCCCTGCCCTGAGTGTAAGAATGGCGGTGCCCCAACCCCTTGATGGGCCCTGCTCTGTGCGTGACAGGGGGCAGCGCCCCAACCCCCTGATTGGCCCTGCTCTGTGCATGACAGGGGGTGGCGCCGCTACCTCCCCATCGACCCTGCCTTGAGTGTGACGGGGCGGTGCCCCAACCCCCCAATCGGCCCTACCCTGAGCGTGACTGAGGGTGGCATCTCAACCTTTCAATCCGCCCTGCTCTGTGCATGACAGGGGGCGGCACCCCAACTCCCCAATCGGCCCTGCTCTGAGCCTGACCAGGGGCTGCACCTAGGGATTGGGTCTGCCCTCTGCCACCTGGGAGCAGGCCTAAGCCAGCAGGTCATTATCTCCCGAGTGCTCCCAGACTGCGAGAGGGCACAGGCCGGGCTGAGGGACCCCCACCCCCCTCCGAGTGCACACATTTTTGTGCACCGGGCCTCTAGTTGTAAATAACTGCTCACACCAGTTATATTGGTTGGGCCGCAAAAAGATTCATTGTGGGCTGCATGCGGCCTGAAGGCTGCGAGTTTGACATGCTTGGACTAGAGCAGTGGTTCTCATCCTTGGCTGCACATTAGAATCACCTTGGAATCTTTTTAAAATCCTGATTTCTGGGCCTCACCCTCCGGAAATTCTGTTTCTTTGTTACTAATGTTGTGGCCCCACCCCATAACAAAGAAACAGAATTTTCGGAGGAGGAGGCCCAGAAATCAGGATTTTAAAAAGATTCCCAGGTGATTCTAATGTGCAGCCAAGGTTGAGAACCACTGGACTAGAGAATGAGAAGACTCACTGCACAGATTCCTATGACTTAAAAACTCCTGGTGTGCTGGTTGTATAGTGGGAACTGAATAGGAAAAAGAGGAAAAGTGCTATCTTGTCTTTAATCACCCAGACTCAAAACGTCTTTCATCTGTGGACATCATCTTCATCTCCTCTTCCTGGGCAACCCCAAGGCCCTCAGATGCTTCCTTCCCTGCATCTTATCTTCCCTGCACCAGTTTACCAGTGTAGCAGCTGTCTTGCATAGGAAAGAATAATGGCATCTTTCAGGTAATACCTTTTCCTGACATAAAAATAATGCAAAGGTAGAAGGTTGGAATGGTGGCACCATGAGGCATCAGGGATACAGCCCTCTGTCAGCTGTACTACATCTGTGTGGTCCTTATCTACATGATCTGAGCTGGGGCTGAGTGTGAGTCTGTATATCTGTGTCCAGGCTAGGAGGAATGTTGGGAGGACAAGGACAAGGTGGGTAAGAGAAGCTCCCGTGGAACACTTTGCTGGGATTTAATGGCCAGAAGTTCATCTCGTGGCCATCATATCTATCAAGGAGATCTGGACATGTAGCTTTTATTCTGGATGGGCATGTGATCAGAAAATTTGGGTTTTTTTTTTACTAAGAACGAAGGAAATAATGGATATGGAGGTAGGCAATTATTAGCATTCTCAGCCCAAACCACCTTTATAATACTAACTAGATCTTGGGTCATTGTAAACTTAATACATGTCTCTATCTTCTTTTCTAGAAGTATAGAAGCCAACTTTAAAGCATACTTTCTTTATTTCATGCCATTGCTCAAACTCTGTAAATAGTCCCCAATTAATAAGTGGACAAAATCCAATATCACTAACTTGGAATTTCAGGAAGTGGCATTGTATGATAGAAAGAATTAGGCTTAGACCCGTGGTCAGCAAACCGCAGCTCACGAGTCACATGCGGCTATTTGGCCCCTTGAGTGTGGCTCTTCCACGAAATATCACCTGCGGGCGCACACGTACAGTGCGATTGAGACTTCATGGCCCATGCACAGAAGTCGGTATTTTGTGGAAGAGCCGGTATTTTGTGGAAGAGCCACACTCAAGGGGCCAAATAGCCAAATGTGGCTCGTGAGCCGCGGTTTGCCGAGCAGCAGTTTGCTGACCACTGGCTTAGACCTTTCCCCCCTGCCCAAAAAAAACCAAGAATTATTACTTCTTGTGGGCCTCTGTATTGGCTGAGTGGTTCCTCTCCTGGTCTCATGGGCTCCCTCATGCAGCTACCCGTAGCTGGAGGGATGGCTGCACTAGAGAGTCCCAGATGTCCTCACTCATATTCGGTGGTGTATGCTGGCTATTGGCTGCGGTGTCTCAGTTCACTGTCACGTGGCCTCTCATTCTCTAGAAGGCTAGGCTAGTCACCTTATGTTGTGGTTTTAGGGTCAAAAACCAAAGCTTCAAGGTCGCTTAGGGCCTAGCCTTGGGAGTCATAGACTGTCATATCTGACACATTTCTGTCACAAGTCCCTTCTTGATTCAAAGGATGGAGAAACAGGCTATACTTTTTGGAAGGAGAGGTAAAGGCATTGAAAAGAGGAATTCTTTCCAGGACACGTGGAACTTGAGGTTATTTTTTGCAATCCACCATAGCAACTATGTGGTCTTAAACTTAACATGGCTGACACCTTAGTTTCCCCATCTGGAAAATAGAGATACTAATCACATCTAGGGTATTTTAGAAATAATGATATCCAGCTGATAAGGTACCTAGAGTAGAGACATCTAGTCAATATTAATTCTACCCCCATTCAAAGTTCTCCCAAATCTTGCCATACATCCCACTGATGTGAAAACTGCTTATCTCTTCATGGCCCTCTGAACCTCCCACTGGTGTGCCCACTCAGTGCTTCTGCAATTTCCTTTACCTGCAACATTTTTTCCCTTCACTTCCTAGTCTACAAAACTTTATCCATAGATCAGGGTATCAAGTCTGACTTTCTTCATCAAGCCTTGCCTCCTCTGGCCATCTTCATTTCTTGGCTAATTAAATTCTAGCAGCCCTGGTGACTTATGCCTCTATTTATCCATTTACTTGCATGGCTTCCTGTGACTATTGCGTTGCCTTGTGGAGTTATTTTACATTAACACTCTTTGCCTTTTTAAACTGCATAACAACTATAATATAAATACACAGGATCAAGACTGTAGGATAGAGTGGTGAAGTAGAAAAGGACCAGAAAGATTAGTCATATGGCCTCAGTTTTAGTCTTTAATGCTTACTAGCTGAGTAGACAGGAGCAAGTCACTTAACTTTTCTGAACCTTAGCTTCAGAATCATTAAAATGATAATATTCTGGGTCCGGTTAGCCATGAAAGAACACAGGAATGTTCTTTAAGCATTGCAAACCATCACATAAGTATTTGGCCTGTTGTGCTAAATTTAATGAACATTTGATGAATAAATGCTAAATGCATATGAAATGTAGGAAACTGGATCTATTGAGTTTATTTGTGCAGGGACATGGATATTCCTTTAATTTGTGCCCCAAAAGGAAACCAGAATACCATGGTTTTGGCAACAACAATTTGATGGGTTCCAGTTGAATGATTCTACCATGTACAATTCTAATTCCATTTTTTGAATATAGTTCAGCATGAGAAGACATGAACGGAGGTCCAACATTATCCTAAAATAATTTCTGCTACAAAGTTTCTTTCAGAGGGAACGGTTTGGAGGAGACTAAATTTTGGCCAGCTGTTGCATAAATGAGATATTAATGTGGTTACAATTGAGTTGACTTTTAAATACAGCAGAAGAAAGTTGGTTTTGCACTACCTGGCAGTCTCTCATCCTACTGGAAGGCAGGTAGATTTAGTCTATCAGAGTGAGTTTAGGATTGACAGATTGTAACTTGGCAGGCTCCATGCACAAAACTGTTAATGCAGACCCCCAAAGAATGGCCTGTTCATATTAGTTTAATATTTATTTATTTATTTATTTATTTTTGAATTTATTGGGCTGACACTGCTTAACAAAATTACACGTTTCAGGTGCACAGTTCTACAACACATCATCTGTATTGTATGTTCACCACCCTAAGTATTTCTAGGATATGGAGCTATGGATTTTCTGTGTCTATCACATATATATTCAAGAAGGTCATCTTGCCATTGAACACCAAATTCTTACTGAAATGTGAGACTTTTTTTTGTTGTTGTTCCCTAAATGGGGTTGGCGAACAGCTGGTCAGTGTCATTCCTATGAGAATTTTCCTTCACTAGAATTCAGTTGGTAAGTTCTCCCTCTTATTTTCCTTTTTCCCAACTTTCTTAACCTTCCTAGAGAGGTCGTGTTTTTCTTTCAAAAGGTAATTGTTATGACCATTTTCAGGGCTCAGAGAATCAGGCCTCAAACTAGACAGAAATATCAAGTAACTCCTGGCCATTGTTCGTAATGACATTACTCCTTGTCTTTCCTTTGAGACACTGATTGTAATATGTCCTGGCATCATATATTTTATTGTTGATTCAAATTCATGTCATGTACTGTCACATAGTGCTTTCTTTAAAAATGGTCCTTCAATATTTTTCTTTCCATATTTAAAAGCAATGCACATTTATTGTTTGATATTTGGAATATATACATAAGTACACAAGAAAAAATATGCAGCACACACAATCCCTCTATTCAGGGATAACCCCCTCCCCAACCCCAGTTAAGATTTTGGCTTCACAGTCTTCAGGACAGAAAAGGTTGGTCTTCTCATTCCTTTCTGGCAAGGTTGCCTTCATTCTGCCAGGTTCCTTTATCCCAGAGGGGACTAGCGATGATTTAAGTTAGCCATGGAAAAGTGGACTGACAAGAAATTGAACTTTATCAAGGAAAAAAGATATTAAATCAAATTCTTCAAATCTTGGAAAAATGAATATTTTCTCTGATAGATCCCATAAGTATTAAATGAAAAAATATATTTTATATAATTGTTAGAAGTGTGTTTGGAACATAGTAAGTGCTAAATTAATGTTAACTATTATTATTTTATGTGCAGTAGCTATTCTTCTTCCAGCTGTCATCATAGTCTGTCATTCACATCATTAAATGCTCCCTATAAGGCTGGGCCCTGGAACATAATAGTAGATCCCTGAGCTCCATGACCTCTTGGTCTGGTAGGAGCAACAGACATGTAATTTTGTACGTGCAGTCTCCAATAGATCTAAAACAAAATAAAGCAAAATATACAAACAAACTAATACCTGTATTAGTTTCTTAGCTTGCCTAAAATAGCTAGCACCAGCCTCAGCTAAGTTGAACACATCATGATATTTTAAATACCCTTTGGTCATTCTATGCCCTCCTTCAATAATTTATCCACTTCATTTTTCATTATCTCACTCATCATTTCATGACCATCAAACATTTACATAAAGCAAAGAAGGTATTCAGGTCCCTGTGTTTTTAATGTCATCTGTCATCAACTTCTTCACTTATTCAGGGAGGAGGCCCTTCCCTTGTTTACCCACTTTTGATGGTCATAATTAAGAAATGGTCGGTGACTCTTATGGCATTTGCAATCTAGCATTTGGTGTGTTTTTTTTTATGATATCAAAGCAAATAGGGAAACTTGTTAAAGTAGTGAAAGAATTAATTGAGCTGGTTGTCAAACTTAAGACATAATTTGCATTGTTGTGTTTGGTTTGGCATCCTCCAAATTACCCCCATGTGACTTGGTAGATCTCTTTCAAGAATTTTTTGTTTTGTTTTAAACCATATCTGTTTTTATGGACATTTGAAAATGTGCACAGATTGACAGAAATGCAGCATGGTCTACATTCTATCCTTGCTTCCATTCAATTAAAGCAGCTATCATACAGTACAAATAAGAGAATTCCATTAATAGAGGAAGGGTCTTGATCCCTAGGGAAGTTGCAGCATTGAAATGAAATCCATATTTACTTGATGGTCAAATCTCCTCTCCAACTTGCTGTTTCTCTTGTGGTGTGTCTGTGTTAGTATGTTTATGAAGAGTGGCAAGTGGTGGGATAAGTGTCCAGAGAATAGTTGAGTACTTAAACGTATTTAATTCGCTTTATATAGCGTGTTAATTTTATGCCTCCCCCACAAATACTAGTTTGTTGTTCTATTTGATCCCCACCAATTTATACCAGGTAATTTCTAGACTCCACTTTGCAAATGAGAAAACTTGGATGAAAGAGGATGATGAACTTGCCAAAGTCACAGAGATACCGAGTGGAAGAACCAAGGTCAAAACCACATTTATCTTAATTCCTAAGCTTGTGTTCTCCTTACTCTAGTAGGCTCCTCTCCAGGAAGCAAAGCCCCAATCGTACAGAGGGTCCCATCTCTTGCATTCTCCAGAGGTGGCTTGCGCATAGAAGGTGCTAAGAAAATGTGCGTGAAATAGCTTTGAAGAAAAAAATAGGGAAAAATGTTTTAAAAGAAATCCATTGATGAGGCATCCTGGGAATGGAGAAATCCAATACCGTGGGTGAGAAAGTCCAAAGCAATTACCTCTGTGAGTGTTAAAAGCGCGTCCTGTGCTTGCTTTCTCAGCCAAAGGAGGAGGTTGTTTACAATACGGGAGAGTGTTCCGGTCTGTCCCGAAGAGCTTGTTAAGGGTGACAGACAGGTTTGCTGCACGGATGTGTACTCCAAATTAGATGAATGGTGAAATTATGAAGCAATCAAATGGCAAAGCTTTTAGCAGACTACAGTGCATTGCCCTTTTCTGCTACCCCTAGGCCTGTTAGCATAAAAGAGGCTATAAAGATAAAGTGCACAATATTATTCAAGTCTCCAAGCTCTACAAACATGGGCCGTGGGCAGTTTATGGCAAGCATCCTCACAGTGGCTCCAAGCCCCTCCGCCTCCCCCACACGCTGAGTGAACCACTTCTTTCCCTCCTTGCCAGGCCGATTCGGGGGCCTAGTGTGACTTAGCAAGAGGAGCCAGGCACCCGGGACCCGGGCTTCCCTCTAAGCCCCGGCTTCGCCAGAAGGATGTCCAAAAGGACATCCAATCTAATTAGCATGTTATGCTTTCATTATTATAGATTATTGACTAAGGTCCCTATGCTGTACACTACATCCCTAGGACTATTCTGTGACTACCAATTTGTACTTCTTAATCCCTTCACCTTTTCTTACCCAGGCCTGCCTCTGCAGTCCCCCAGTTCCCTCAGCCCCCCAACCGCCCAGGGCCAGCCCGAGGAGCAGGCAAGCCTTGGATGGTGGCTGCTCAGCCGCCCAGGGCTGCCTGAGGCTCAGGTAACCAAGGCCAGCCGAGGCTGCGCTGCCGGCAGTGGCAGCAACAGAGGTGTGATGGGGCATCGCCTTCCCCTGATCGCCAGTTCACCCCCCACCTCTGAGGGCTCCAAGACTGTGAGAGGGGGCAGGCCGGGCTGAGGGACCCCCACTCCAGTGCATGAGTTTTCATGAACTGGGCCTCCAGTTTGTTTATTTTTCTTTGCAGTTTTTCTTGACTTGCAGATATTGACCCAACCTTGCATCCCAGAAATAAATCCTACTTGATCATGGTGTACATTTTTTTTTTTAATTTTGCTGGATTGAGTTCATTTCCCTGGGGAGATATGTCAGAAAGCATATTGTTAAGAGAAATGTATGAGAATTTTTACTGCTTATGTTTTCTTCTAAGAGTTTTATAGTTTCAAGTTTTACATTTAAGTCTTTAATCCATTTTTGTATAAGAAGGTGGTCTAGTCTCATTTTTTTTTTTTTTTGGCATGTATCTGTCCAATTTTCCCCATTGAATAGATTATCTTTACCCCAGTGTATATTCTTGCCTTCTTTGTCGTATATTAATTGACCATATTGGCATGGGTTTATTTCTGGGGTCTCTATTCTGTTACATTGATCTATGTATCTGTGTTTATGCCAGTACCATGCTGTTTTGATAACTATAGCTTTGTTACTTCTCCCCATTGATATCAGTGTAGTGTAATACCTCCAACTTTGTTTTTCTTTCTCAAGAATACTGTGGCTATTTAGGATCTTTTGTGGTTTCATAGAAATTTTTGGATTATTTGTTCTAATTCTGTGGTAAATGGCATTGGTGTTTTGATAGGAATTGTGTTGAATCTATAGATTGCTTTGTGTAGTATGAATGTTTTAATGATGTTAATTCTTCCTATCCATAAATACAGTATATGCTTCTATTTATTTATCTTTCTGTCTTCAGTGTCTTATAATTTTCCAAGTACAGGTCTTTCATCTCCTTAGTTAAATTTATTCCTACATATTGTTTTAATGTGATTGTAAATGTGATTGTTTTCTTTCCCTTTCTTACAGTTCATCATTGGGGTATAAAAACACAACTGATTTCTGAATATTTGTTTTGTATTCTACTACTTTATTGAATTCATTTATCAGTTCTAGCCATTATTTTGGTATAATCTTTAGGTTTTTCTATATGCAGTATTGTGTCATCTGCAAATAATGACAGTTCTATTTCTTCCTTTCTAATTTGTATGCCTTTTATTTTTCCTTCTTGCCTGATTGCTGTGGCTATGTCTTTCAGTACTATTTGGAATAAGAGTGGTGAAAGTGGACATCCCTGTCTTGTTCCTGATCTTAAGTGAAACACTTTTCGTTTTTCGTCATTGAGTATGATGTTGGCTGTGTGTTTTCCATATATGACCTTTATTATGTTATGTTCCCCTATACCCACATTACTGGATTTTATCAAATGCTTTTTTCTGCACCTAATGATATAATCAGATGATTTTTATCCTTCATTTTGTTTATGTGATGTATCACATTACTTGACTTGCAGATATTGACCCAATTTTGCATCCCAGAAATAAATCCCACTTGATCATGGTGTACATTTTTTTGTTTGTTTTGCTTTGTTTTTCAATTTCGATGGATTGGGTTTGCTAATATTTTGTTTAGGATTTTTTCATCTATGCTCATCAGGGATATTGGCCTATGATTTTCTTCCTATGTAATGCCTTTTTCTGGTTTTGAAATTAGGATAGTGCTGCCTTACCAAATGAGCTTGGGAGTCTTTCCTCCTTTTGAATTTTTGGAATAGTTTGAGAAGGATAGGTGTTAGTTCTTCTTTGGATATTTGGTAAAATTCACTGAGAAAGCCATTGGTCCATTTTGTTTATTGGGAGTTTCTAAATTACTGCTTCAATTTTGTTGGTTGTAAATAGTCTGTTCAGATTTTCTGATTCTTCTTGATTCAGTTTTGGAAGGTTGTATGTTTCTAGGAATCCATTTCTTCCAGATTGTCTAATTTGTTGGCATAAAGTCAGCTGTTTTTGTAATATTTTCTTACAATCCTTTATATTTCTATGATGTCAGTTGTTTCTTTTCCTCTTTCATTTGTGATTTTATTTATTTGGATCCTCTCTTTTTCTAGATGAGTCTGGTTAAAGGTTTATCAATCTTGTTTATCTTTTCAGAGAAGCAGCTCTTGGTTTCATTGATCTTTTATATTGTTTTTTAGTCTCTATTATTTACTTCCTTCTATTCACTTTGGGCTTTGTTGTTAATTTTCTAATTCCTTCAGCTATAAGGTAAGATTGCTCATTTGAAATTTTTCTTGTTTCTGAACGTAGGCCTGCATTGCTATGAATTTCCCTTGTAGGACTGCTTTTGCTGTGTTGCATATATTTGGGGTTGTTGTGTATTCATTTCCATTTAGATATTGAGATTCTTCAGGCCATGGCCCACGACTAGGTGCTTTTGCATGATGCTTGTTTTTCTAGATCACTTATAATTTAAAAAGCCAGGTAGAGAATGTTTTGTTTTTATCTGTTCATATCTCCCCCATACCTAACCACTTTACAAATTTGGTCTGTGACTATTTGGGGTGTGTTTTTTAGGAATTATTAGAAATAACCATCAAAAGCTTCAAAGTGGTGCCAGATCTTGCTCACGTAGGCCTGTCAATTGCAGTAGCATGTTGCTAACAATGGAGCCACCTCAGCTGCCCTATCTGCACAGGAGGGGCGGGCTGTTCCTGACACAGTACTATCCTAGAACAAAGTGGATAGATAATTCAATCCATCATACAGATGTTTGGACCACAGAACAGCAAACTCCAGGATAGTTAGTAACATCTGTTTTTTTGGTAAAGTCTCTTCCTCCTGTTGCATTGTCTCCATTTCATAAATCCACATTTAGAATACACTTTGGAATTTGATAGGCCCAGGGGAAGTGTGGGAGATGATGGAGTTTAGGACTGAGTTACGTCCCCCAACCCACCATAGATGGAGGAGAGGAATGCTGATTATTGTTGGACTTAGCTGTTTGCTCCCAAGAAACAGTGATTCGTTTATAAAACTGTGTGATTTCTCCTGCAGAAAAAAATAAAAACACAAAAAAATAAAACCAAACCCAACTGCTATTTTTGGAGACTTTTTTTTTTAAATGAAAGGGCTCTGAAAGTAACCCTACCCAGCCAGGAAGACTGTCCGTGAGCTTTCCAAATCTATCCGCTAAAGTAGGAATTTGAAAGCCCTACCACAAATTGCTTTTCACTTCAACCAGGATGCTTATTATGATCCCCTGGCTCCACTCTGCTCTCCTATTACTTACACATGAATTTAGTTACCCTGTATTTTAATTACATGTGTAGAGCAAGTTTTATGTTCTCTTCTCTGAGTACTCATAAACTTCACAGAGATCACCAAAAACCAGATTGTTCTTAAAATAATCTTTGCCTCCTATCCTTGCAGTGATACCAAATGATACTCTCTCGACCCAGCCCTGGCTTGTATAAGTGCATTAGGATCCTGGCAGGCATGCTCTTCCAAACGATGCTCTAGTTTGAGTTAAGTTTGTCCCTGGTCATGGAACTCAATGACTAAAACACACCATCAGAGACACATGATCAGCAACAGGCCCAAGCTGAATTTTAATAGAATCCTTTGAACCCACAGGTTACCAGTGTTTGAGTCAAAACCTTAGACATGGAGGCGGTGTTTATTTTGCTTATTAGCTGTGATGAAAAAAAACAAAACAAAACAAAAATGCAAGGATCTCCCATGCTTACATCCCACAGATATCTTATCCCATCTGGTCAATTCCATCATTTTGTAGTTTGAAATCCACAGGATGTACCTTTTGCATCTATGTGAGGATTGTAATTTTGGTTGACTTGAAAGCCCAGTCACAATATTAAACGTCCCAGAGAACTTCACACTGAGAAGCTGTATAAAGAGAACACTATGTTTTACAATGAGGTTGCACTATTACAATTACCCTTTCCCCCCTCTTTGCTCAAGATTATTTGATTGTGATGGGAAGCAATATAATAAAAATATAAATCAGTCTCTGGCTCACAAGAACTGCTCAAGTCATCCTCCTATGCTCCTAAAAGTATAGAAGAAGAAGACTATCCCTCTAGTAGATTGTTGATAAATCAGACATCAGTGATGACATTTCAGGTAACATGACCATAAAGTATAAATCCTGAATGCTTTCCATCCTGAAATCCCACTAATTGTAACATAATTTACCAATACAATATTTTCTTTAAAAAATTCACATAAACAGTCCAGCTCAAAGGACTGTTTTAATAATGGAGTAATATCACATCACTGTATTTTTTTAGAAAGCAAACATGATTGGCCCAGCTGATGGCATTGGTGGGTAAGGGTCTGGAGTTCTGGACTCCCGTGTTCTGAAGTGTTTCTCTCATTCCCTCTAACTCTCTAGGGGGAAGAACAAAGTGATATTTTCCTCAAACAACCCAGCAGTCATAATGAAATAATTTTAAACTGGTGGTGAATCTTGAAATGTGTCCTCATGTCACTACACAATTGGATAGAGAGAGATGAGTTCAATGGGTTCTTTTTACAATTGGTGTTCCTATGGTCAGATCACCAGTATGACTGCACCTCCCTTCCTCTCCTTCACCCCAAAATCCATGACTTTGACAACTTGTTTGGTTTTTGTGTATGAGTTTGTGAATATTTCCAAATTCCTGGGTCTGTAATGGTAATTCTTACTGATGAAATATCTTTGGGAACAGGAATTCAGAATGAAAACAGATGTTTCAAAATTCATGTGTTTGACAATAATTTTTCTTTAAAATAACAATAAAGTCTATAGCTCAATGTCAGAGAAGCTCATAGCAGTGGCTCTGATGAAAAACACTTGGGTATTTCTCTTCTGGTGTATCATGGCAGCAGGACTGTTGATGATACCCTAAGATGAGTTGAGTTATGGCCCTTCGTTAAGTAACTGGTTATCTAGTTTTCTTTTTCTCTGAGATTTGTTGAAAAGTCTCAGTTACATGAGCATGAAGGTTTCCAGGTATGCATGTGAGGTATGTGGAGATTGCCCACTGTTCGGAGGGGCGCAGACTGGAGACCATATGTGCAGTAAAACATGAGCTCGTGCAGTGTCCTTGGCTGGAAATTCTGGGCCAGGGCCTTTTCCTTTTGTGGTTGCTTGGTTTCTAATTTTGGTTTCCAATTGTACCAGCCAAATTACCACAAGACCACAGCTGGAAGGTGGCACTCAGACAAAAAGAAGTAAGTCTGTTAATACCTCCCCTTCCTGTTAGATAGCTTAAACACTAGATTTTGAACTTGCAAGAGAGTTTATATGCCATGTATTTTATTTTCCCTGATTCTCCTCCATAACGCTCATTAACCAAAACACCCACATTTTATGGATGAGGAAATAATTCAAAGAATCAAATTATCTGCTCAAGTTAAAGCAAGTCGTTTTTGCTTTTATTTTTTAAAAGGTTTGAGAGCTAGAAAGTATAGTTCATACAATTTCTCAAGGTGTTGGTTTTGTCACCACATGTAGCAAGAATCTAGAAAATATGTGAGAGCTCTTAGAGCACGAAGTTTCTGTGTTTTCTTTTTTGGTTGGGGCCTGAGAAAAGCAAACTGAATTTGGGAAGAGGAGAAAAAAAATGCAAGCAACAGGGATAGCTGTATTGCAGTAAGACATCTTAATGAGTGAAAATGAAGAAAGGCCTGGAAATAAAGCCCTGAGTTGAGCTTTTAAAAAGGACATGAAACTCAGAAGAAGAAGGTTTGGTTCTTTTCCTTAGAAAATCATGGGGGAAGTTATCAAGATATTTAAGGAAAGAACTGAACACATGGAATAAAAATAAAATTGAATTATAAACTGGACCGATAGAGATTAAGAACATATTTTTATATCCTAAGTTGAAGTATAGATAGAACATTGCTAGGATAAAACTTTATTTTGTTCAATGTCTTCTCAGGATTTCTATTTAAAAACAATGGAAATATCAGGCCAGCATCGCTCAGTGGTTGAGCGTTGACCTATAAACCAGGAGGTCACAGTTTGAATACTGGTCAGGGCACATGCCCAGGTTGCAGGCTCCATCCCCAGTGGCAGACATGCAGGAAGCAGCCAATTAGTGATTCTCTCTTAACATTGATGTTTCTATCTATCTCTCCCTCTCCCTTCTTCTCTGAAATCAATAAAAATATATTAAAAATAAAATAAAATAAAAAATACTGAAAGTACAAGATGATATATGGCCTATTCAAGTGTAATAGGTGACTAGAAGTGTATATCTTGGAGTTTCACTTGAACAATAATTAAATATTTGATACTGGAGAATAAATTGCTAAAGTTGTTTATAAAATTTAGAAAAAGATTTTTGTATGCATTATATTTCATGTTGGCTAGCCTAAGTTTAGGGTACATAAGTAAATGTATGCCTCGTATCCCTCCACTCCTGAGTCTAGTCATATTTGTTTGGTTCTATGTACACTTTGGAACCAATAAAGTCAGAGAATAAAGTAAAACAAGGAGGAATATTACTAGCACATTGATTAATAGGAAGCTCAAAACACTGTAGTTAAACTGTGACAAAATCCAAATACATGGCTGTCATTACTTACAAGACAGATTTTCATAAATCAGTGTATTCCACCCCCCTTTCCTAATCCTATACTAATAAAAGACAAACATGCAAATTGACTGCACTTTCGCTATGCATTAAGCCACGCCCACCAGCCAATCAGAGCTGCTATATGCAAATTAACCCAACCAAGATGGCAGCCGGCAGCCATGGAGCTGGAGCAAGCAGGAGGCTTGCTTGCTCCAGTGATGGAGGAAGCCAAGGTTCCCCGCCTGCCACGGCCTGGCTCTGAGCTCCACTGAAAGCAACAACGTTTCAATTATAGAAGGTAAACAAACCCCAGATACCTGCTTTCAGCCAGCCGTGGCCACGGGGCTGGAGCGAGCAGGAGTGGGTTGCCCTGGCAATGGAGGAAGCCAAGCTTTCCACAGGCCTCCACTAAAAGCAACAAAGTTTCAATTATAGAAGGTAAATAAATCCCAGAATTAAAAAAGAAAAAAAAGAAAAAAAGGAGAGATTGGGAGCTTACGTTGCCAGGGTGCTTGGCCAGCCTGAAAACGGCTCTCAGCCCCTCACCTAGACTGGTCAGGCACCCCAGTGGGGACCTCCCACCCTAAAGGGGGTATGGCCAGCCTGAAAACAGCCATCAGCCCCTCACCCAGGCTGGCCAAACCTCCATGGGGTGAGGGTCCCCATTGCGGTGGACATTCTCCGAGGGGTCCCACACTGCAAGAGGGCATAGGCTGGGCTGAGGGACCCCCCCGAGTGCACAAATTTTTGTGCACCAGGCCTCTAGTATTTTGATATAAGCTTGGAATGGGCTGACATGTATAACATTGCAAGCCTCACCCCATACAAATCTCACCCTGATAGTGTTGTATGAATGAAGATGTTGGTCATCTGTCATGTTTAGTCTCTATACTCTATGCTTTGCTTATGTGAATTCCTTTCCTATTCACAGTAATTTGTTGGATAAGTATTCTTTTCATTTGCTGAGGAAACCGAGGCTCAGAAAGTTATTGTAACTTGTTCAAGGTTATTCACTCACTAGGGTTTGACTTGAAATGTGCATAACTCCAAAATATGTAGACTTTCCAAGTTGCTCATTGGCGCTCAGAAAATTCAGCAAAGACTGTGAATCTGATATCAACCATTTTCAAAGTGTTGAAGACATTTCTAAGCAAAACATCAACTTATCTGTTTATAGTTGGGCACCCAGGAAACATTTTTCTCCTACTAAGTTATTTCGTCAGTGGCCTCATGTCAAGAAAACCGTATAAATGAATATGACCTTACACTAGTCCTCTGAAATCTTTTGAATGCACCAGTTATTTCATACGTGGCTGTAAAAATGTTTAGAAGAACAATTATAAGTCATAATAGTTATTTTCTTAACCTGTGGTTACAACCAGCAACATCACCACCAGAAGAAAACCTCTTCAAACTATAGTTGATATAATCAGAGAAAAAGTCTTCAACTTTTGTGTATATTCTTTTTGTTTTAAGTAAGGAACAAGGTATTATAAGTACAATACATGCAAATTGTACGTGACTGCTGAGGTTTTGTAGCCCAAAGCTGACAAAGAGGGATCTGAGGAAATAATAGATTGAGAGGTGCTGAAATGTGAGTTATCTTCAAAGGCATTTTGTTGTATGTTAGGAGGCCATGCATTTGCTGAGATAGCTCCTCCAGTTGCTGATAAACTCAGGAAAGAGGAAGAAGCATACATACCCTTTGGTTTCACAGCCTGACTTAGGACCATAAGCAGTTATAGCTGGAATTCTCCCAGCCAACTCCCTCACTTCAGAGATAAGGCTTGGAGAGGCAAAGCAACTTTCCCAAAGCAATATAGTTAGTTAATGGAAGAGCGGAAACCAGAAGCCAGAACTAATGGCGGCTCCTCTCAGTGTTCATTTGGATTAGCATGGTGGTGGGGACCCAAGGTTGAGAAAGCTTGGGGAGGGAATGCGAGTAGCCTGTGATTGGGAGGCCCATCTAAAACAGATACAACTGAACTAACAAGTTTATAACAAGTGTCAGTGTCACTAAATTAGAAGGGGCCAAGCCATTTACCTTGCACCTAGAAATGTATAAGTATGGACTAAACTTGACCTTAAGCCAATCATGTCTTTCCATTCCCCAGAGTCGCAAGAACAAGCTCAAATATGCATGTACCGCTTTACTTTTCTCTCTCTGCAAACTTTGGGTAGAGACACACTGCAGGAAGTGTTGATGATAAGATTTCCTAATAAACCCTATTTATTTTTTCAAATAAAAGATAATTTGGTGTAATCACTCATTTTGCAGAAAAAAAAATAATCTTAAATGATGCATAACTAAACGGGCTCTGCCTCCAAATTGAACTGTCGCAGGTTAATTGAATTGTCTTGCGTAGCTTGGAAATAAACCCTCTATTTACTCAGAAGACAGTGTGGGAGACATTAGTGCTGTTTCGGATGCCCTCAGTGCTCCTCCTTTCCTGGGCACAGGTGAGGGTTGACCCTATACCTCCTGAAGTTAGCCTTGGCCTTCATAAGACTCACCGTGGACAATGATGCAAAAGATAAAATGGTATGTGTCATTGTTGGGCCACTTAAGAGCCAGCCAGCGTGTGAGCTTCTATCCTTCCCCCTTCCGACTGCATGGACCAATGGCTGCTTCATTAGCCCAGGACCCATCCAATTGATATGACACAGAGCAGAGCGTCCGTCAACCTGGGATGGGCATAGAGTGTGAGAGAGAAATAATGCTTTGTGGTTTTAAGTCACAAAGATTTGGGGGTGGTTTGTTACCACAGCACACTTTAGGCAATCCTGACTAGTGTGCATTGCTGATGGCTCCTATTTTCAATAAAATGACATGTTTTCAGTAAATGTCTAATGACTAATGGAAGTTTCCACATATCTGTTGAAAGAATGGGAGAGGTCAAGAGTTGGTTCTCTCACTGTGGCCCAGAAAACTTGCATAATCAGAATATTGTCTTCCATTTGGATTGTGCTTGAATTTTTAAAGCCCTTTCTCAGAAATGACTCTCTATCTTACACCTGTGGGATAGATAGATTGGATGATACGCCCCCCCCCACCCCCAGATAAATAAATGTAGAGTTTAAATGACACACTGGGAAGGTGCAAGAGATCTGTGTTCCATTCACTAGAATATTCTGCCTCTACTCTTCAAAGAGGTTGAGAAAAGTTTTTCAGTTAATTCTTTTGTGGCGGGGGAAGGGGTTAGGGGGAGGTAGCCAAAAGCAAATACATTGTACCTGGGGGAAGGTGACTAAGTTTTATGTAACCTTATCTGCTGGGTGCTCTCTATATTGGTTAGTATTTGGCAGGACTCAATAAGTATGGATGTGGTTTAACTTTTAATGGGAACCATATCCTTTCCCTCCCCATTGCCACATTATTTCCTATCTTACCGCCCAACTTCTGTCCTGAACCAAATAGGCATGCAATTCCTTATAGAAAAAGGGACAGAGACTGGTATCCCACAGTTAAAATAAATACCCCTATGCTATTGTTCTAATATGTGTCTCCCAAATTCGTATATTGAAATGTTAATGCCCAGGGTGGTAGGACCTTTTGTGTGTTAGGCCCTTTGGAGAGGGGATTGATGAATGGGATGAATGCCCTTAGAAAGGAGGCCTGAGAGAGCTCCCCTGCCCTTCTGCCATGTGAGGATACAATGAGAAGTCTGAAAACCAAAGAAGCCCCTCACCCAGCCATGCTGGCACCCTGACCTTGGACTTCAAGTCCCTAGAACTGTGGGAATAAATCTCCTGTTTATAAGCTACCCAGTTTGATATTTTGGTATAGTAGCCAAAACAGACTAAGACACCCTGATTAATGCTAACATCTAAAGTTCATGCTAGTGAGTAAAGGGTGGCTGTGATAGGCAGTCTCTAAGATGGCCCTCAATGGTCCCTGCCTTTTGATATTCACTCCTTTGTGTAATCCCCTCTTTGAGTGTGAGGTGGATTTGCTGACCCGATTCTAAAACATAAATGTGGCAGAAGTGATGGAATGCCATTGTAAAGAAGAGTTATCACACGACCATGGTTTCTGACTTTGTCAGTCTCTGACTCTTCACTCTTGGACCACCAAATGCTATGTCATGAGGATACTCAGGTAGTCTATGGAGAAGTCTGGGTAGCAAGAAACTGAGGCCTGGCAAAGCCAAATGAGTGGGCTTGGGAGCTGATTCTGCAGCCTCAGGTGAGCCTGACATGACTGCAACCATAGCCAACTGCTTGATTGCAGCCTCATGAGGGATCCTGAGCCAGAGGCATTCAGCTAAGTTGTTCCGGGATTCCTGGCCCCCAGTAACTGTGACACTCTAAGTGTTTGTTATTTTAAGCCTCTACATCTTGGGGTGGTTTGTTATGCAGCTATTGATAACTGCTATAAAATCAAAACCTATTTTGAGGGCAGGTTTTAATGGGCAAGGACCTCAGGCAGGGCAGGACAAACTCTGGAAAGGAAGTTGCCCATAAAAGGCTAGAGATGTACACAGGACAATGTTTGCCTATCGTCACTCTCAGTATACATTTGTCACCCTAATTTTTCAGGCTATACAAATATAAAAGTTATATTTGATTGTACAGACAGTGAGGACTGAACTCACCTCGCCCAGCTCTTGCACTTGACAAAATAGAAAACCAAGACCTGGAGAGGATGTCTGATGTGTTCCCTGTCACCAAATCCACCCCGTGACAAAGCTGGGACTGAATCCCAGGCCAGGCACCGCCTAGTCCGGTGCTCTTTCCGCTGTGCCATACCATCTTTCTCTTCAAAGTTAAAGAAAGAAGTATAGGATCAACCATTGCAATTTCACAAAGTATTCTTAAAAGCTGACTATGTTTCTCATTTTAATAAATGTCCCAAACTGACTTTTAAAGACCTGGAGAGTATTATGCTAAGTGAAATAAGCCAGTTAGAGAAAGACAAGTACCATATGATTTCACTTACATGCGGAATCTAATGGACAAAATAAACCAAAAAACAAAGTGGAGACAGACTCATGGATACAGAGAACAGATTGACCGCTGTCAGAAGGGAGGGGTTTTGAGGGGATGGGTGAAAAAGCTGAAGAGTTTAAGCAAAGAAAAATATCCTCATAGACACAGACAAGAGTACAGTGATTACAGAGGGAAAGGGGGTTGAGGGAGGTAGAGGAAGGTAAAAGGGATAAATGGTGATAGGAGACTTGACTCAGGGTGGGGAACACACAATACAATATACAGATGATGGATTATAGAACTGTGCACCTGAAACCTATATAATTTTATTAACCAATGTCACCCCAATAAATTTAATAAAAATTTAAAAAATAAAGATGTGTACAAAATCGGAGTCATGGGGATATAAAGTACAGCATAGGGAATGTAGTCAATAATATTGCAATAACTATTTATGGTGCCAGGTGGAAGTATTGGGGGGACCATTTTGTAAAGTATATGATTGTCTGATCACTATGCTGTACACCTGAAACCAATACAAAATAATATTGAATAAAAACTATAATTGAAAAGTAATATTTAAAAAATGTCTACAGAGTTTTAAAAAAGATTTTTTCAACAGTTTGTATAGAATATAGTCATTCACTCATCCAACAACATTTTATTGAGCATCTACTATGTGACAGGCACTGTGCTAGCCACTGGGGGGGGGGTTATAATGGTAAAAGTATTTGTTTGAGATACAAAATACATATATATAGCACATGAATCTTGTCTCTTATAAGTGGTGATTTCTTCTGTCACTGTCAATAAATATACTAGTATCAGTTCCCATGGACAGACACTATTTAAAGGCTCAATTATTTTCCATATTGATCCAAAGTTTTTAATGCTCTTTGAGAGAGTTGATTGCAGTTCCAGACTCAGTGTGGGCAAAGAAGGTTCCAGAGAAGGCAATATCCATGTTTCCAGGTCTTCCTTCCTGGAGTAGGAGAATGTGTTGGGCTCCTGAACCCCAGGTAGTTGCATATAAACAATCCTCTCTGCATAACTGCTACAGCTTCACTTGAATTATTAGGCACCAACTGAATTCTTAAGAAGAGGAGACATGAGACATTCTCTGATACATTTTGTGAACCACGTGTTCTAGAGGCGAAATACTGTTCTGGAGGTGAAATAGCACAGGTTTCTGGAGTCCAAAATTCTGGAAACAGTGTTGGTTTGACACTCTTTAATTAAGTGACATTGAGCAAGACATTTAATATTGAACCTCCTGATATTCATGTGCAAAATAATGAGGATAATAATTATACCCCTTGCCTGTGCCTGTGTGAAGTGCTTCATAAGCTAATAAACAATCTTTAACACTTCCCTTATTTCCTGATTATAAAATCTTTGAAAGCAGAGATGGTAATCCATTTTTCAATATTCTGTAGTCCCTACTGTACCTGATACTTAATTGGTACTCACTATTTGTTGAAAAGCTACTACTTAATAGGGATAATCTGGTGACCTACCATGTGTCTAACAATGTCCTAAACCCTTCATTTCTATTTCTATTAGATTACTCACCGTGAGTCCATAGGTAAATACTATTATCCTATTCTACAGGTGAGGAAACCAAGCACAGGGCAATTGAATAATTTGCATAGGCAGATAGTAAGTGGCAGAGCTGGAATTTAAATTTACACAGACTGGTTAAGTGCCAAGATTTACTGCCCCTCTTTAAGAACTGTGTATCCATGCACTCTTTCTCATTAGAAGAAATACAGGCAGAAAGAAAAGACTTAGTTCCCTTATGTTAAATTAATGGGTTCTTCATTTAAATAGGCTTTTAAATATCTCAACCCCCAAAAACATAGAAGCAACCCCCCCAAAAAAAACCCAAAATGCCCTCAAATCATGTTAATCCAGATAAAATCACATTGCATCATCTTCTGTCTTTCTTCCAGTTGGATGAGGCCTTGACAGTTGGCCATACTGAGATGAAGCTGAGGGCTCTTTCTGTGGGAGAATATCTGAAAGGCAAGAAGAAGCAAGCTGTGGGTTGATAGCTGTGCTTGAAAATTATTTATGCAAATCAGTGTGTCTCAGGCGAATCTCTGGACTGTAGCCTGCTTATCTTCTGTCACAGCGAGCATATAGTGGTAGTATATGAATAAATTAAAAGATTAGGAGAGACCTACAAACCAGGCAAATGGCAGAACCAGTCTAGAAGAGTGGGAAAAGGGAGGTAAAGAAGAAACAAGCATGCCTCGAATGCAGCTCATGCTAGGTATGCAGCCTTATTTCATTTTCACTCTGGTGAACTGGGTAGTGCTAAACACATCTGGCAGATAAGGAAGGGGAGGCTCAAAGAGGTTAAATAGTGGTCCCCAAGAAGCACTCTTAGCAGGGATTCAAAAACAGGCTTTCCCTGCATACTCCAATGCTCACGGGCTTTCCATTCTGCTGCTAGTACATTCTACTTGCACTATGGTAGCCTTGATGGGTTGTTTCTACTAAACTGCAGTTAGTTGTAAGGAGCTACTGGTGAGCCAGAAGACTATTACAAAGTGGCCAAAATAAGTTGCTATTATGCTGGGCTGGGGGTTGGAAAGAGGTTGAAAGAAATGAGGAAGCAGAACAAAAATCACAAACGATGATGAGTCGGGCCCTGGCCGGGTAGTTCAGTTGGTTAGAGCATCATCCCGATATGCCAAGGCTGTAGGTCCCATCACAGTCAAGGTACAGACAAGAGTCAACCAATGAATGCATAGATAAGGGGAACAAAGGAAAAAACAAACAAACAAATGAGACTATATGAAACTAAAAAGCTTTTGGAAAGCAAAAGTAAGCATCAACAAAATAAAAAGGGAATCAGGTGAATGGGACAACATATTTGCCAATGACACATCTGATAACGGGTTAACTTCCAAATTACATAAAGAACTTATACAGCTCAACACCAAAAAGACAAACAACCCAATTATAAAATGGGCAAAGGACCTGAATAGACACTTCTCCAAAGAGGATATGCAGATGCCCAATAGACATGAAAAAAGCTCAACTCATTAATCATCAGAGAGAAGCAAATTAAAACCACAGTGAGCTCTCACCTTATGCCTGTCAGAATGGCTATCATCAATAAATCAAAAAAACAAGTGCTGGTGAAGATGTGGAGAAAAGGGCACCCTTGCGCACTGTTGTTGGGAATGCAGGTTGATATAGCCATTGTGGAAAACATTATGATGTGTCTTCAAAAAATTAAAAAGAGAACTGCCTTTGACCCAGTGATCCCACTTCTGGGAATATGTCCTAAGAATTCCAAAACACAAATTCAAAAGAATATATACACCCCTATGTTCATTGCAGCATTATTTATAAAACTCAAGATCTGGAAATAGCCCAAATGCCCATCAGTAGATGAATGAATAAAAAAAGCTGTGGTACATTTACACAATGGGATACTACTTGGCTATAAAAAAGAAGAAAATTTTACCTTTTGCCAAGACATGGATGGACCTGGAAGTTATTATGTTAAGTGAAATAATCTGGTGGGAGAAAGATAAATATCATATGATCTCACATCTCACTTATATGTGAAGTATAATGAACAAAATAAACTGATGCACAAAATAGAAACAAAGGCATGCTTCCATGGAACAGGCTGACAAATGTCAAAGGGGAGGGTGGCTAGGGGGCTGGATGAAAGAAGGTGAAGGGATTAAGCAAAAATCTATCTATCTATCTATCTATCTACCTACCTACCTACCTATCTACCTACCTACTTACCTACATACCTATTTACCTAAACACATAGACACAGACAATAGAGAGAAAGGCTGGTGAGGGTATCTGGAGGTGGGCAAAGGGGGGAGAAATGAGGACAGAAGGAGACTTCGCTTTGGGCGATGGGCACAGATGCAGTGTGCAGATGATGTTTTATTGAGTTGTACACCTGAAACCTATACGGTTTTGTGAACCAATGTCATCCCAATAAATTCAATTTTAACAAAAGATAAATAGGAACTGGTATTCTTCCAGTTTTATTTCTGAGTCCCCTTTTAAAGATTTTGTTTTCCTCCAGTTAAAGATTTGAGTTACAACTTAGAAATCATGTAAATGCCTTCCTTTTTAACTATCTTGTCAACAAAAAGACATTCTATTCTTGACAAGCTGTGCCAACCAATCGACAATATTTCTCAAGAAAATAGAAAACAGATAGTAAATCCGTGATCTTTTTATTCTCAAATACCACCATCAACGAGGCCAGCTTTCTTTTTCCAATGATTTCTCTAAAACTAGATTTTAAAAAAGTCCCTCAAAGGGCTGGAGCCATGTCTTATCTTTCTGTGCATGTCCAGTAGCTCACACAATGCCTGACACCTTGGAGTGGAAAATAATCTGTTCCCTGGTTGCACTTCTCTTTGCACTGTTCACAGTGCCTAGCATGATGTTGTATATATAAGCGCTGAACAGTTTTGTTATTGTTGAAATACTGTATAGTCCCTTTGCCTCATTTTTCAGGTTGCTTAAAGAAAGAAAGGGTTCATTTAGAGAATGTGCCATTTAGTTTGAACCACATTTCTCAGACCTTTGCTTTCTTTGCACTAATGCCAGAACATTATCATGGGAAGAGCCCTGAACAGGGCTCAGAAAACGATCTTCACACCTCAGTCCCTTTTAAAGACCCCTTGGATGCCAGTGTTTCTGTCTAGGCAGCCATTGGAACATTTATTTTTATTACCTTTCCCGCGCATGCTCCTGTCTTTGTTTAGCGCGCTTCTCTGGGCCTCCCTCCCTGCTCCCCTTCCCGCCCCCCAGCCCTGCAGTGCTCCCAGGTGGGGTGCTGCCTGGTCAGGAGTCAGGCTCAGGGCTTCAGCTCAACTCATAAACGTGGAAATAACAAAATGTGTTCCCTGAAGCTTTGCAGCATTGTCAGGAAATGGGCTGCTTGCATGCTGCACTTCCACGGATCTGGAAATTCTGCCGAGCTTGGGTTGACTCCAGAAGAAAAGTTTAAAAGTGTTCAGGGGAGAGAGGAATTAGAGCGGGCCATTAGCTGGAGACACCAGCGCTCCTGCTGAGTCTGTGTCTTGGCCGGCTCCTTGGCAGGGAGCAGTGCTGGAGCCAGTGTTGTGTGCTGTGACGGCAAAGTTTGCTTTTCTGAGGACGGGGCTTTGCAGAAACGATCCTTCCCACCTTTGTCATATCTCAGAAATCTGCGTGACCCCCTTGGGGAGGGATAGTCATTGTTTTTGGCTGGAAGCAAACGAGGCACAGAGGTCTAGACTCAGAACTCGGCGAGGATGATTGTTGTGTATTAACCATCTTAGCACCCACCTGGCTGAGGCCCTCAATGAACCTGTGAGGAATAAGGGAATGGGGGAAAGTTATTTCTCTAATGGTTCAAGTCTCCAAGGCAGCACCTGAGCTCACCCTTGGGTCTCATGGGGGACCCTGAGCTATGAAAATGATCTCAGGGGACAAGGATAATGGAACTCAGCACCAGTTTTCTTCGGTTGAGTGGCTGACATAACAACTTTCTCATTATTCTAAGCACAGGAAGGAATTTTCTGGCATTTGCAAAGGTCTACATTGAGTTATCAGGTCATATAATGGAGCTATTCTACCAGGGAGATTGAGTTGGAGGAAGAGAAAGTTAAGGTGTTTTCCTTTGTGGCGTTTTCTCTGTGCTCCCGGACTACAGGGCTGTGCGATCCAGAAGGTGAGAATCTCAGGGCAGTGGTCATGAGACGTGTGCTCCTTGCCCTAATTTAGGACATAAGATTATAATATTAAAAGGCTGACTAGTCACCTAGAAGATCCACAGCTGCTTCTGGGAAGTTGGTTTAATTTTTGCCGTAGCATCTCAGGAACGTCTCCAGGTGACTAGACAGGAATTTTATCACCAGTCAAGTAAAAGGAGAAGTGACTGTGGATGTAGACTTACGGTAGGCCCTCAGGTTACGTCGGAGATCCGTTCCTATGGCGAGAGGTAATGTGATTTTCGCCATAAGTCGGAACCCACCTACATAAGCACCTACGTCACTCACATGGAGCACATACACAGCAGTAATGAAGTGAAACAGTAAAAAAAATTTAAAAGGAAGATAATAATTCCTGACCTTTACTTGTGGTAAATAAATAATAAAAAACATAAAGCACATATGTACATACGTCAAAAGATGAAACTTCTTAAATATATAAATAAATGGGAGATGGTGACATAACCACGAAACGACATACGTCAAGTCTGATGTAATCTGAGGACTGTCTGTATTTTAAACTAGAGGCCCGGTGCATGAAATTTGTGCATGGGTAGGGTCCCTAGGCGTGGCCAGCGATCAGGTCTGATCAGGTTCCTCACCTCCCTGCCTCCCCACCTCCTCCTTCCCTCACTGCCTGCATATCACCGCCACCGTGCAGTTCCCCCCGCCTCCCCGCCTTCAAATCGATAGAGTCCTGTCTGGAGCCTGGTGAATGAACTCGTTGAACTATAAGGTTTTCTTACAAATAATAGGATCCTGTAAATTTCTGATTTTTAATCTTCATTACTTTCACAACTGGTTATTGAACCATTTCTGGCTATCGTTCCCCAAAGTCCTTTTCAGAGCACAGTGCACTAAGTCTCCAGATGAATCTTAGGGGAATTTGAGTACGTTGGTTAGTGCTTTTGAAACCTTAAAATGAAAGGCTCCAAATGTCTTTTCAAGCGTACACCTCTGTGCACCTCCTTTGTTTTGAGCACCAGTTATGAAATTGAAGCTGAGATTAAACTATAAAATATCAGCGAATGCTTTGGAGTCTTCTGGAATACATTCTTGCAATGTAAGCACTTTGTTACTTGTCTCTAAATTATTGAAAAAAAAAAGGTGGGAGGGAGCTGGCTTAGATCACCTAGGCAAAGCCATTTTCCATGAACACTGCTATCCCAAAGCACAACAGGAAACTTATTGAAAACCTAGCGGGCTGGAGAAAAACAGTAGTTAGCTGAACAAAGAGTGTCAGGAGAAGATAGGAGAAGAACAGGGAGGGCACAAAATTACCCAAAGAGTGCTGCACATAGCTCCCTGTAAGGAAAGCTTTCTGTAAAGCCATGCCTGGAAGTGTCTAGAATTCTCTAGGGGGGAGCTCATGCACAGGTACACACCCCCACATGCACGCACACTCATGTGCACACGTGTGTGCACACACACACATGCACACACACACACATCTGGCACTTGAGTTGCAGATAACCTAACCCTGCATTAACCTTGGCATAGCTACAGAAGTAATATTTTTACCAAGATGAACTGCTGAACAATTCCTCCAGTGCATTCGTCATGCTTTAACTTTAGACATGCAGGTTTTCTTTAATTTTTAATGTACACAGCTTTATGGTTTGATCTAGGAAAGAAGAATATTATCTATTCTGAATGCCAGAGTAACAGTAACTAACTACTCATGTGATATAAAAGCCATAAAGTATCATCTATGTCCAGGGACTATACTTAGTAAAATAGGTGGACCTGCCTTTTATGAGTTCCACTGAATCACCAGAATTAGGAAATCACAAAATTAGTTATAGAAACAGAAATAGAAAACAATGGTGAAGTCAGTATATTGCTTTGGACAGGTAATAATTTATTCTGCCAAATCCATGTTTTACTGAATATAAGAGGAATTAAAGGATCTGCTATTACTCTTTTATCTTTTATTGGAATTCCTTTTGAAGACCTGTAAAAAACTTTGTGTCTTTCTACAGAATTGCAGTAAGAAATGAAATACTGATGATTTTTGAGGGCTTATTATGCCAGGCATGATACTTAGTGATTTAGCTACAATAGTAAAGCAGTCATCCTCAAAATAGGGGCCCAGAATGCATTAGCATCACCTGCGAACTTGTTAGAAACCCAAATTCTCAGACATCATTCCAGATCCTGAATTAGAAACTCTGGGATGAGACCTAGTAATCTTAACCTGCATATTAATGTGCCCTCCTGGTAATTCTGATGCACACTGAAGTCTGAGAACTAGGGAGTTAGTTAGAGTAGCTAACTACTTAGTAGTAGATAACTACTCTATCTACCGACTTGGGTAAGGTCAGTCTCCTGTAACAGAGATGGAACAAGCTAAATCTTGCCAAAACTAATGAGGAAGAATTGTCACACCCATTTCAGAGATGAAAATACTAAGGCTTAAAGAGATTAAATCCACACAGTTGGGATTCCATTCCAAGCCAATTTGTCTTCAATGCCTATGTTTTTTTCCACCAACCTATGGGAGCAACAGCTGCAGTCCTTCTAGGCAGATGAATTTACTCTAAACTCGTTTCCAAAGAGGTTTAGATCTGGACATAATCAAGATCAAGAACTAAATACACTATTTGCCTTCAATCCAGATAATATGTTTCTTTCATTAATTTGCCTTGTGAACTCAGCAAACGACTTAGAATTTTTCTTCTCTCATTTGAAATAGGATAATAATGGTGCATTTCATCGCATGTCTGGTGCGTACCCAGGAGATGGTTTCCAGGGGACTTGGAACTGCTCAGCTAGTACTATGCTATTTAGTTGTACTTTACTAAATACATAACAACCTGAACAGCTCTATGAAAATAAAACTTTTTCAGTGAGGCATGATTCGAATATACCAGAAAAATGTCAATATAAAATATTACAACCCCAAGTTGGAGTAAAAATAACATATTTGTGATGCAAACCATATCCTCCAATACAGTATGTTTGCCAAGGAGCAATAGGAGAAGTCTCTGGGAGTCGTGCATTACAGAACAATTGCTTCCCTGGGAAAGGGTGGGATTGGGGATTATACATTTCAGAGGCACAATAACAAAGTTATTATTATTAGTTTTGGTCCAGGAATATCAATAGTAAAGGTGTTTTATAGTTATAAGTGTATAGCTCTAATACCTTAGCATCCCTGACTACATTCAGCATTGGATCATATTGAGTTTTTCTTAAAAATAATAGCCTTCATTTTCCAATATAACCAGCACTATTGTTAATACAGAAGTATTCAACCTTTTAATTTGAACTTTGTGCTTTACGTGTATAACAACCTTTTTTAAGCTTTTGTTATACACGTAAAGCACAAAGTTCTTCAAACTAAATGCTAAGGTATATGTGTGCTTTTTTTCCTACTCTACTGTTAGTCCCCAAAGGAAAGTCATTTCAAACAATTTTCTTACCTTTTTAATCAATTAGGTACTTTATTTTATTTTTATTCCATTAAAATCAATGGAATACTACGCGGCTGTAAAAAAGAAGGTATTCTTACCATTTGCAACAGCATGGATGGAACTGGACAGCATTACACTAAGCGAAATAAACCAGTCAGAGAAAGATAAATATCACATGATCTCACTCATTTGTGGAATATAGTGAACAACATAAACTGAAGAACAAAAATACATACAGAGACAGAGAGGCATCAGACTGTCAAACTTCAGTGGGAAGGTAGGAGGGTGGTAAGAGATCAACCAAGTGACTTATATGCATGCATATGAGCCAGTGGTTCTCAACCTTCCTAATGCCACGACCCTTTAATACAGTTCCTCATGTTGTGGTGACCCCCAGCCATAAAATTATTCTCGTTGCGATTTCATAACTGTAATTTTGCTACTGTTATGAATCATAATGTAAATATCTGATATGCTATATGTGTTTTCCGATGGTCGCGACCCACAGGTTGAGAACCGCAATGGACACAGACACTAGGAGGGTGAGGGCATGTGCTGGGGGTAGGGGTGGATGTGGGAAGGTCAATGAGGGAAAAAGGAGACATATGTAATACTATATGTAATACTTTAAACAAAAAATAAAAAAATAAAATGAAATCAATTAGGTAGCTGAAAACTTTCATTGCACACACAAAAAATCATAAATATATTTATGTGTTGTTAAACTACCACACACCTGTGTTTTAAGGCTTACTATATATATATATATATATATATATATATATATATATATATATATATAAAACTTTTGGGGTTTACAGTAGTATAGAAAGTGAAAACGGGACTTAGATTTCCTGAAGTTCTCTGATTAAAGCAGCCTAGCTTTTAGTCTGTTCACATAGCAGGTGCTTTCAGAAGGCACAGAGGAGGGAAGCACTGGCGGACAGGAGCTGCACACCCAAACGCCTCTAGAGGCTAGGAAGCTGAATGTGGGACGTGGGCTGGGGGAAAGGCAATGGAGCACAGTGGGGACTGCGGCAAAGCCAAGAGAACGTATCCCCCAAACAAGGGGACTCTGCATCTCAGCTCCAGCAGACGGCTGCCATGTGGAATTCCAGACAACTGTTGCCAGGTATTTACTTTGTCAAAAGGAGCTGGAAATGTGAATTTCGATTTAAAATTTCTTAATTTCAAATGTTAATTCAAAAGCTGTTATGACAATGTGATTTCTAAAACACAAACCAAACAAAGCTCATCTGTGGGCCGGGTTTGGCTCATTGTATCTGAGAATTAGAAGTGGTGTGTGTGTGTGTGTGTGTGTGTCGGCAGGATAGGATAGCAATAGTGAGGAGGTTATATTCATTGCATCCATTAAATATGCTCAAGCATAGCTTTAGGTAACTGGTAGCAAATGTGACATGGCCTTGAGCACCACCGTTATTTTAGGAAGCATGGGCCCATCTAAATTCCAGCTCAGCACCAGCATGATATCTTCTCAGGGAGTCACGAAAGAGGTGAGTTAGGCCATCCTTCCTTGTTGGCTGACTAATTAGGGTTATATGTGGTGAATGCCAGTCTATAACCACAAATGTCTCCCCCGAAGCCTAACTGAAGTTTAATATGTTTAAATTGGTTTCAAGTCATATTGGTAACATGAGCAACTGTAGGTGCAACCACAACTTGGTATTTGTAATTGAATTGTCCGGTAGACATCCTCAGGGCGTGACTTCACTGTAAGAACTGAACAGAGAGACAAAATTCCCTTTTAATTTTCCCTCTGCTGGGGAAACCTACATAATTCAGTCCATGGCAGCATTCTGCTCTTTGTGGTTGGTGCGGTTCCTTTTGCTCATAAAAATAAAAACCATCTCACATCATCTCTCCTCGACTGTCTCGTAAATGTAAATCAAAGAGAGGGAAAAGCTATAAAACAAACACAAATACCCACTAGATAGGCTAAGAAATAATGGACTGGGATTATTCCGTAACATACTTAAGCACAGTGTTTTGCATAACAGATATACCTCTCTTTAGTCAGTAGATGGATTCCTGAAAAGTTACTTGTAAATCAATTTTGCAAAACAAAATCATATTTTAAATGCATTAGATGAGTATGCCATTTAAAGGAAAGCTAGTGTGAATCTTTTTAGAAAGAAAAAATATTCTCTTTAAAAAATGAAATCTCAATTCTAATATATCTGTGCTCCAAGTTCATGGAACCATTGAGTGAATTTGTTTCAACTGTGGTTCTCATCTTATACCTACAGACCTACAAAATCTTCACAAGTAATGTGTTCAGAGTGTTACTTTTAGATTCATCATTGCTTTACTTATCCACAAAGACTTGAATCAAATCTAGAGGTACATAAAATGTTTGCAAATCAAATAAATTTGCAGGGAGAAGAGATGTCTACACAAGGTAAGATTCTTTTTTAAAAAATATATTTTATTAATTTTTTTACGGAGAGGAAGGGAGAGGGCTAGAGAGTTAGAAACATCCATGAGCGAGAAATATCAATCAGCTGCCTCCTGCATGCCCCCTACTGCCAAGGTACATGCCCTTGACAAGAATCGAACCTGGGACCCTTGAGTCCACAGGCCAACACTCTATCCACTGAGCCAAACTGGTTAGGGCCACAGGGTAAGATTCTTGGAGTTGCACAGACAATGCTGGGTTCCAGGTTAAAAATGGGATTTATGGCCCTCTGAGTTTCATAGGATGGTTTTTAGTTTCTATTTCACACTATGTAGAAGTTGAATAGCTTGACCAAGAACTCATACTTATCTCTACATCTGGACTGCTGCTCCCTCAGATGTTGTCTTAATTCTGTACCCTAATAAGCAGATATGAAACTCATCTCATTTCTTGATGTTTTTAAAATAGTTTTTTTCCCATTGATTTCAGAGAGAGGAAGGGAGAGGAAGAGAGAGATAGAAACATCAGTGATGAGAAGAAATCATTAATCAGCTGCCTCCTGCGTACCCTCTACCTGCAAGTAAGGCATGTGCCCTGATGGGGAATCAAACCAAGATCTCCTGGTTCATGGGTTGATGCTCACCACTGATCGACCCCATGTGAGCTCATTGCTTGATTCTGACAAAAATTCACATGCAAACAAAGCATAAATAGATGCAGAAGATAGTAGGGTGGGATGTAGACAAAGGAGTCTTTGCACTGTAGCAAAAATAATTTAAATTGAACATTAGACATTATGTCTTTCAGCCTTCAACCTTCTTAATTGCTGTTTTTATTCCTTCCTTTGCTTGTTTTCTCTTTCTCCTCTCATCAAAAAGCAATCAAACAAAAAACCTGCTCGCACAAGCACAGAGGAGTTAAGCATTTTCTTGTTGTCTCAATGCATGCCATGTCCTCAGATCTCACCTCCTGACCCAAGCAGTTTAACAAGGTATTTTCTAAAATAAAAAATCCTCTTTTGAATTTTTCAAATAATAACACTCTTACCTCATGTCAAAAGAAGCAACGGTGTGCCTCTCAAATGATTAAATTATTAAAACCTTAGGAGTTATAATTAGATCAGGGGAGAATCTCCCAGGACATACACATAGGAAGGATGGTTGCCCTGCATGACTGCAGTGAGAACTGGAGTGCAGTCCAGGCTGAGTCTGTCCTCTGGTCTGGTCTTGCTCTCCTCAAGGCCACTTGCCTCTTGTGTCATAGTCTCTGTTCATACTTCCTCATTTCTTTCAGTAGACAGGTGATTTTTGCTTCTTTATGAACATGGCTGCCTCATAGCCCAAGTTCACATAAGCCAGTTCTAGACACCATCCCTTGTAAGAGAATATGATTGTCAACCTTGGATCTGATGCCTGTTAGCCATGGGGCTGGGGCATGAGAGAGGGAGATGAGGTGGAGCAGGAGATCCCATAGTAAAATCAAAGGCTGTTATGAGCCTACCTCCAAGGGTGGAGAAGGACAGTGTTTTAGATAAGAGGCTGAGCAGGGTTTGGTCTCAAAATAGGAGTCAAGTGAAGATTAAAATCCTAAACAATTACAATGTCTTTGAGCTGCAGGTATAATTAAAGTATGGCATTGCTACATGGTACTTATTCAGTAGTGCATGAATTCATAACAGTAAGAGAAGGCAACATGACAGAAAAATAACCTTGATTCCTATGAGCAGACCATATAAAGGCGAAGAGTCCTCAAAGAAGACAACTTGAAAATAAGCCCAAAAGGCAGTATGGTTTAGGACAAAAAAGAATTGGGATGCAAACATGAGTTAATTGAATTTTAATTGTGAGAAACTGAATGCCTGACCAATGTGGCTCAGTGGTTGATGGTAGACCTATGAACCAGGAGGTCAGGGCACATGCCTGGGTTGTGAGCTCCATCCTCAGTGTGGGCCATGCAGAAGGCAGCTGATCAATGATTCTCTCTCATCATTGAGATTTCTCTCTCTCTCTCTCTCGCTCTCCTTTTCCCTTTCTGAAATCAATAAAAAAATATATTTTTAAAAATAAATAAAAATAGGAGAGGTTCTCCTTTTTTCTGGGTAAATAAAGGCAGAAGAGGCTAAGACTGCTTCGTGAACTCTTACACAGACTCCATCCCTTCAGTCCACCATCTGTTGGTTCACATTAAATCCCTCTTTTCAGAGTCACACATCTCGAACCTTAAATTTTGGAGACAGAACTTCACAGATCTCTCCTAGAGCACTCCTTTTGTTGGATATATTTCTTAGTAATGTTTAAAATTTCTTAAAGCACATTTAATTTTTATGGCCAATAGATTGGTGCGCATTAAGGAAATAATGTAGTCTTCATTTTACTCCACCAGGGTTTCTGCTTGGTCTCTTTGAGCTTAAATTCTTTGGGCTCAGGTCACATGAAGACATTATCATCACCTCATTGTTCAAAGCACCTGGCCATAGAACCTGGCGTGTGAACAATAGCTGAATGACAAATGCCCTAAATGCTGGCCTGCCCTGCCTAATTATACAGCTGTCATGGTGCACTGGGCAATTTTTCTTTCCAGCGTCTCCTCCCCTCTGCCCAGCTTCCAACCACAGAGTAAAGAGTAGACTCCGCATTAGGGCTTTTAGAGCAACCACAGTATAATCAAAGTATCGGGCTGCAGGGGCGGCAGAAGCCATTTCTAGAGTGTGGTTGACCCAGAGCTGTCATGTGGGTAGGACGAGGGTGTTGCTCACTGGGGCCACAGACTCCCTTGTTCCCACATCTCAGTTCCACACTTTGTCCTCTAGCTCTTTCAATGGGCAGGAAGCCGATTGTTTATCTCTAAGGTCTGTCCCTGAGCTGGGGGGTGGTGTTCACCTCCAGCCCAGAGCTCTCTGGGATGTTGTTGGGGTCCGTGAAGAAGTAGATAACACGAGAAGAGTACAAGGACATATCGATTGAGGGAAGGAGGTAAATTTAACCTATGGTGTGAAACTATCATTTGCTCTCATTGGGAACCACTATGTGCATCTTATGCTAAGAGCATAATTGTAATAAGAAAAGTCCCTACAACTGTGTGCAGCATGAAAAGGCCCCTGCAGATGGTTTCTGCTATGAGATTAAAGTTCATCAGAATCTATGGACTCTGGCCAAAACTGATCAACATTAGTAAAAACAGATTTTATATTTCTTGTACTTTCTCCATTTCCATTGCACGGCGTAATATATTGGCTCATGGCTGGCTGTTGGCACCCAGAGACTTGGTGGTAGAAGATGAGACTGATATTTGCCTCATGTCATTGTTTTAAAGTACTCCCAGTGTGAAGATCCAGGATAGCATAAACCATGTATCCTATTTTCTTATGTTTAGTTACTAGCCATTACTGTATTCTGCATACAATAGAAGCTTCGTAGGCACTTGATGACTAGTGCATGGCAGTATGTTTGATTAATGTCATGATGTCAATAGGCATTATATAGAATATGTAAATGTAAATCATATATATGTTATATATAAATTATACACACACACACACACACACACATATATGATTTCCATTTAGTCAAATATTCACTTATATAATTTTACTAGGCTTCTACTGGTGCCAGGATTTTTTTCTCAGGATTTGGAGGTTTAAACTTATAAGAAATTATTCCAATATTAGGAATCATATTTGACAGAAATTTTGTGATATACTAATGTAAATATATTTTGACCACACTATGATTGCTTATTCAGATATTAACACTTATTTATTGTTTACCATTTTGTTCTTGCATGTATATATCCAAACTCAATTATGGAAAGACATTGAGAATGAACGCTTAATTGTCTTGTGGAAACAACATGTTTTCCATCCTTTCTTCTTTCTGCTTCTCTTTATATGATCTGATTTTATTTCATGGCTTAATCTCATCATAGACAAATCAAAGCCTGTACATCCCAGAGGATCATATAAACATTTTTCTTTTCCTTTGCTCTCAAAATAACTTTTTATAGACTACATTTAGCTTCCTTAGAATTACTATTTTTCATTTCATCTCTAAGGAATTTTGATGACTCCAATGTTCTCAGACTCCCTGGTAGCTCAGTGGAGCCATATGGCTACACTCAGGCCAATAAGATGTAATCAGAATTGGGTGCTAAAGAGCATCCTTTAAAGGGAATGTTCACATAGTTCCTCGCTCCTTCCCCCATCCTCCTGCCTGGAGCCTAATTGGATGTGTGGAGTCCTGGCAGCCATTTTGGATTGTGAGTACAAGCACCGCTTGGTAGGGATGCGAGAAAAAGGAGATGAAAGGAGCCGCCAGCTTGGGATGCCTCCCTCCTGACTTCTTCATGTGAGGGAAGAATAAACTTTTATCCTTTTTACGTAACTTTGTTTGGGTTTTTTTGTAACGTGCAGCTCAACTGAACTCTAACAGATCCTTCACATCTCTGGATTTTTGCTGACATTAATATTTAGATATCCCCTTGTGGAAAATACCTAGAAAATTTTTTAAAAATCATGAAAAATTATTCTTCGGTACTGAAAACAGGGAAATATAGCTATTCAAAGGCAAGAATTTCTACTGGATTCAATGGAAGCCAAAACAAAGGGCCTTCACACACACAGCAGCACCGCCACTATCACCACGAAGATGGAATACCATCTGCAAGGGAGTTTTGTGACTTTGAAAGAAGCAAGAGGAAGAAATCTTGGACCTTACGAACAACTTTAGAACTTGGAGAGGCTGGACTGGAGTCAGAGAAGGGTGTGGAATGATAGAGAAAGTAGCGCTTGAAGCCCTTTCTGTTGGCAGAACTAGGGTGAGAGTTTGGGTGGCTGGATGGGCTGAGCAGAAGCCTCCAGAAGCACTGGTGGCAAGGACTATGGAAAAATCATTTTCTGAGACTGAAATGATCTTAATTGATGCAGCAGAGAGCTGCCTGGAGAAATCCAACCTGCATATTCATGGATGTGGGCAGTTACATGAAAATGCCAGCTTCTGCAGTGGCAGTAGTCACAGAGGAGCAGCTTTCTAATAGGGAACGTTTCTTCCCCAATGTGGTGGGAGCTATAAGCTGGGCCTGGGAACTTCAGGGCACAGGAAGCACAGGACTGACAAAGATGATAAAGGTTCTCTCTTACAGAGAAAGGGAGATCATCGCTGCTCCTGGAAGGCAGCTGCCCCATGGTTGGTCCAACCTTGAAATAACAGCTTTAGCCCAGCTGGCATGGCTCTGTGGTTGAGCATCGATCTATGAACCAGGAGGTCATGGTTTGATTCCTGGTCAGGGCACATGCCTGGGGTGTATAGGAGGCAGCTGATCAATGTGGGGTGTATAGGAGGCAGCTGATCAATGATTCTCTGTCATCATTGATGTTTTTATCTCTTTCTCCCTTCCCCTCTGAAATATATATATAGCTTTACTAGGAGTGGAGAAGAAATCCTGTGTTGAAACCCCCTACCCCACCCAACAGCATTTCAAAACCTCATTTATCTTTCTATGTCCTTCAAGCTCATTAGCTGGAAATCTAAAAGCTACCTTCTCACTGAAAGCCAAGAAGAATCTC
This sequence comes from Myotis yumanensis, assembly GCF_028538775.1. NCBI lineage: Eukaryota > Metazoa > Chordata > Mammalia > Chiroptera > Vespertilionidae > Myotis > Myotis yumanensis. The sequence continues at coordinate 55,568,912 of NW_027223763.1, read as the reverse complement.
TCACCCTATTTTTGAAGGAAATACTAGTCCTTAAATGGCTTTTTACTATTTCAATGTGAGAAACTAGGGGGGAAAAGGGACTTTGTGAGTAATTCTGAATCATAAAGAAATGAGCATATAGTTAATCTAAAGGAAAAACACATATGAGTGTGTTTTTTCAGCTTTCCTTAATGGTAAATTTACATTTTTATCAAAGTAGTCTATTTTATAGTAGTTTAAAAAGTCATCTGAAAGACTTGGAGTGCAGTCACCTTTTCCTCATTGTCAATTCTCATTTCTAAGGCAATCACTTATAACTCTTAGTAGCTACCCCCCAAATTTAGCACATTATGCTATTAATTTTGAGGGTTTAAGGATTATTTCCTATTAGAGGAAATAGGTTCTTCCCCCCACATCACTCATTAAAATTGTATCAATACTTTATTAATCAGTATTTACCTTATTATGATTATGCAAATAATGCTCATACCTGAGGCACTTTTGTACCATTCCCTTCCTTATACAACTTCTTGCTTTAGCTGGAGTTTATAATTGCCTCCTTTCTGTTTTCTTGGTTTCTGTATACCTATAACTAATTTATTGTCAAATTCTCCAATTTAAACCTGAATCTCCTTATCATAGGCAATGGCATTGACATATAGCTCCTGGGCCCTGCGGTCACCTGACTCCATCTAGGCCTCCTGCACATTGTCATCTTGGAATCTCCCTCTACCGTTTTTCTAGATTCCCCTGTCTTTAACTGTATGGGACCCCCAGTTGTCTGATTCCCATGTTTTCCTCTCTTGTGATTTACCCCTTTGCTGCAATGGAGCCCATCCACAAGTGCAAAAGGAACGTTAGAGGAATGGTTTTTGAGCCCTTGACCGCCTGATCCTGATTCTGCTTTGATGTTTGATGTGTGATTTGGGTGGAATGAGGGTTCTGACTTGGAAATAATTGCCAACAGAACTTGGAAGATATTGCTCCTTTATCATGTAGCTGCCAATGTAGCTCAGTCAGATGTCATTCTTGTTCTCCATCCTTCTGAAGTGTCCTGTTACTTCTCTTTGGGGACCTTGGGGCTCCTCTCTTTATCCATCGTGCTGTGAAATTTCACAGTGATATCCCTTGTGGTGAGTCTATTCATTATGCTGGGCACTTGGACCGGTGTCATCTGGAAACCTATTTTCTTTAGATATGACACATTTTATTACTATTTCTTTGATAATTTATTGTTCTTCATTATTTTAAAATCTCCCTTCTTCTGGGATTTCTATTACTTTGATGATGGATCTCTGGGACCGCTTCTCTGATTTTGATAACTTTTCCCCTCGAATTTCCACCGTATCTTGTTTATTTTACTTTCTGGAGATTTCCTCATTTATCTTTCTTTTTTTTTAACAACATTAAAAAAATTGTTTTCTGAAAGTTTAAAAATGCCAGCATTTTATTATTTCATGATGCAAAACTCTTCTCGAATTACCTTGAGACAATGAATAATTCTTAAAAAAATGTAAGCCTTTTTTTTTTTTAATGCTTGTTGCTTGCCTTTGTTTATTCTGAGTGTATTTTATTTGTGTACTTTGCCTTGTTTTCCTGTTAGAGACGTTTCTGAAATGTGTAGTGAATGAACATTGGCTTTATGCTCATACTGAAAGTGAAGAGTGGAATTCCCATGTGCAGGGGTAGGGCAGGGCCTTTCAGCTCATAGCTTCTGAGTGTCATTATCTGAAGGACTTTAGGGGGAACCATTTCTAAAGGGAAAGTCTCTAATCCCTTGCCTGCGTATCGGGGAATCTCATAGCTCAATATGTATTGTTTGCCTGGATCCCATTCCCATTTTATGAATGATATCTCACCTTCTCCCTCTGTTATGCCTGAGAACCTTGACTCTGGATTCTCAATGGTTTAGTCCCTCCACCGAATTAATCTCCCCAGGGAGGGTCCTCTAGGTAGGGTAAGATTCTTGGCTAAATAATGGAATGTCAGGACAAAAAATCCTTGCCAAACGATTTCAAACATTTATCCTGGTTTTGCCTTATCTTTCAATACTGTTTTCAGAAGTACCTGGAATAATCAATTTATGATACTTTCTAGGGTTGTGTGGTACAAATTATCGTGTTGGTTCATTTTGTTCTTTTCTTCTAGGCTTAGGTTTCAGCTTTTGAATACACACACATACACACTCTCACACAACCAGGATCATACTATTTATACAGAAAAACAAATTTTTAAAATTTTGAAGGAGACAAATATATTTTATAAACTATTTTGTGGTCTTGCAAATATTTGGAAAGCATGGATTATCCTATATAATAAAAGGCTAATATGTAAATAGACCAAGTGGCAGAACAACAGAACAACTGAACAACCGGTTGCTATGACGTGCACTGACCACCAGGGGGCATGTGTGGAACATGGCGGGCGTCGGCTGCAGTGGGATGGTGGAGCAGGTGAGCGGGGGCACCAGACCAAAGCAGAGTGCCGGTCACTGTCATTGGGGTGAGCCTCTGGTGGTTACTGAAAATTCTTTGCTCCCGCGCAACATGGTCCCGCCCAGCACTCGCACCTGCTGCCGCGCCGGCCCTGCTCGCACCCGCTGCCAGTGCCCCTGGCGCCAGCCCCCATCGCTCGGCGCCATCAGTGGGTACAAGTGGCGGCTTCTGGCCCCGATCGCCCCGCAGGGCTTCTCCACTTCCCCTGCTCCTGAGGGGAGATCTAGGCCAGCAGCCGCCTCTCACACCCACTGCAGGCGATTGCCTGGCTTGCACCCGCTGCCAGTGCCAGAGCCGCAGCTCACACCCACTGTCAGCGCCAGCCCTGCTAGCACCCGCACCCGCAGCCGGTGCCGGAGCTGCCGCTCGCACCCGCTGCCAGTGCCAGAGCCGCAGCTCACACCCACTGTCAGCGCCAGCCCTGCTAGCACCTGGAGCTGGTGCTGGAGCTGCCGCTCGCACCCGCTGCCAGTGCCTAGTGCCAGTCCTGATCGCTTGGCGACATCAGCAGGTGTGAGCAGTGGCTGCCGGCCCTGATCGCGCCTGAGGGCTTCTCCACCTCTCCCTGTTCCTGAGGGGCGATTGGGGCAGCAGCTGCTGCTTACACCGCTGATGGCCCTGGCCCCGCTCGCACCCAGTGCTGGCACCAGACCCAATCGCTCTGCGCCTTCAGTGGTGCTAGTGGGGCTGGTGCCGTCAGTGCATGGGAGCAGCCATGGTGGGAACAGGGCTGTCAGCAGACAGGGGACCAGGGGCCATGGCGGGAGGGGCTGGGCGGGGGTGTGGAAAATGGGCCAAGACCCGCCCCTGTGCCTACTGTAGCCTCACAGCCCACCCATAGTTCCTTTCAAGGTGCAAGAATTTGTGCACTGGACTCCTAGTATAAAATAAAACCTGTAAGATGAGACGATAATATAATAAACAGATTTGAAATTGGAACTGGTTTGAGAGTCAAGGATAAATTTAAAATGAGTTGTAAGAAAAAAGAAATATTTTAAAGTAAACACTTAAGAATAGAGTTTTAAAATGCAGCCAGAATAGAAATAACACCAACCTAGTCAGTTGAACTCTCCTGGGTTCCCTCCAAGAAAGTTTGCCTTCATTTGCAGATTCATCTCAATATTCTTGGTCTATAAATGTGTCTGTTCTTCAGATTCTCTTTGAACATCTGTCTGATTCCCTCATGAGTTAAATAACATCTTTAATCCATACTCATTTCCACATTTGTGTGAAAGTAATAGTTGAAGTTTTGTGGAAATGTTTCTTTTAGTAAAACTGATCAGTTCTGATCAGTATAGATGGGTTAAACCCTGAGCAGAAGAAAAATAAGGATATCAGAGGGAATTAAAGCAGCATAATTGTTTTTGCTGTATTAAAGGAACTCAAAAAGGTAAAAAAGTAAAAGTTTGGACAACAATATTTTGTGCAAATCAGTCAATGTATTTGAAATTTCAATTTAGAATGGATTTGTATAGGCTTTAAATATATATATGGAAATAGATAATGCAGAAAATGTTAGAAAACAAGGAGAAATGGTTAGATCCATTAGTAGTAAGAATCTCAGGCCTCTCCTCTCTACTTGATACATGGAGCAGACAAAAATAAATAAATACTCATAAATGAGGCTCCAAGTAACATAATTGACAATATTGATTTATTGGCCATGTATTGAACTTTGCATTCCATAGTGGGTGGATGACATGGCCATGTAGGTGTCCCTCTTGCAGAGTAAGTTTACAGTGTCAGAAAGTTTGATGTGGCCAGAAGAACAGATCATTAGTTTTATTTTTAAAAAAGAATACAATCTATAAAACCCTCATCAGACCCTTGAATTTTACTATGTCCTTGACATATAGCTTTAACTCACTCAGCTTGACTCCCACTGAAGCCTGCCTACATGATTGATAAATTCATAAAAAAGATCCAAGAGATGTTTCTTTGAAAAAATAAAATAAACCTCTAGATAATCCACTAAAACTAAAAACAGAAACTGAAATGACTATGCATACATTTATTTTTTGTTTAATTAAAATAATGAAAAATGGTGTGTATAATAATTTATGCAAACAATCTATGTTAGAGCACAGATTATAAATTATAAAATTGAAATAATCTAGATGTTCATGACTAGGCTATTGTATTATATTATATTTCATCTTTAATTAATCAGATCCTATTATGCCATTAAGAAAAATATTGTAGGTCTTATACCTCCTTAGTTAAGTTTATTCCTAGGTATCTTAATTTTTTTGGTGCAATGGTAAATGGGATTGTTTACATCAAAATAAAAAGCTTCTGCACAGCAAAAGAAACCATCAACAAAACAATAAGAAAGCCCACTGCATGGGAGAACATATTTGCCAATGCTATTTCAGATAAGGGTTAAATCTCCAAAATTTATAGGGAACTCATACAACTTAACAAAAGGAAGATAAACAATCCAATAAAAAAATGGGCAAAGGACCAAAATAGACACTTTTTGAAAGAGGACATACAGAAGGCCAAGAGACATCTGAAAACATGCTCAAAGCTACTAGCCATCTGAGAGATGCAAATCAAAACAACAATGAGGTACCACCTCACACCTGTCAGAATGGCTATCTATCATCAACAAATCAACAAATGACAAGTGCTGGGGAGGATGTGGAGAAAAAGGAACCCTCGTGCACTGCTGATGGTAATGCAGACTGGTGCAGCCACTGTGGAAAACAGTATGACGTTTCCTCAAAAAATTAAAAATGGAACTCCCATTTGACCCAGTAATCCCACTTCTAGGAATATATCCCAGGAAATTAGAAACACCCATCAAAAAGGATATATGCACCCCTATGTTCATAGCAGCACAATTTACGATAGCTAAAATTTGGAATCAGTCTAAGTGCCCATCAGCAGATGAGTGGATTAAGCTATGGTACATCTACACAATGGAATACTATGCTGCAGTAAAAAAGAAGGAATTCTTACCATTTACAACAGCATGGATGGACCTGGAAAGCATTATGCTAAGCGAAATAAACCAGTCGGAGCATAAGCCAGATCATAGCACATGATCTCACTCATTTGTGGAATATAATGAACAACATAAACTGATGAACAAAAATAGAGCCAGTGTCATAGAAGCATTGAACAGACCATCCAACCTAAGAGAGAAGGCAGGGGAGGGTGGGGGGTAAGAGATCAACCAAAGGACTTATATGCATGCATATGGGCATAACCAATGGACACAGACAGTAAGGGGATGAGGGCATGTGCTGGGGGGTGGGAGCAGCTGGGGAGAGTTCAGTTGGGGAAAAGGAAACTTATGTAATACTTTAAATAATAAAGAAAAAATATTGTAGGGAAATACTTAGTAACATAGTAAACATTCATAGTATGTTAAGTGGAAAAAAATGACTGCAGAGACATGCAGTATAATTTTATATGTATAAGAAGTGTAAAATGTATGAAAAATATATACCACGATATTACAAATCCATTTTTTTCTGATTAGAAAATAGAGATTAAAATATTTTTAATGCTCAGCTATGTGTTCTAACTTTCGACTATAAAGACATGTGATGAAAATGTAAAAGTTTTGATACCTGCATTAGGAATGTTCCGTTTTCTCCCTGCCCCACTCCTTTCCTGAGGAGTTCGCCCAGGCAGTTAGTGAATGAGTGAGTGGCCCCCATGGTATTCCTGGGTAGACAACAGCTGATGAGGCCAGAGGTATACACACCTGCCACAGGCTCATTGGGTCCTCTCTACTGAACATTTTAAATTGGGACCCAAAATCGCCTGTCAGTTAGCTGTGAGAACAAGAATCACACAGACAGACTGGGGAGGCAGGGGGCTGTCATTCGAGTGTGGACATTCAGATCAGAAGTCATTTGCCTTGAGCAAGCAGGAGAGTTGGTTTGCAAAGAGAATAATCAATAGTAACAATAATATATGCCACTTATTGTGTGCTCCTTATGGGACAGGCCTTCTTCTAAGAACTCTGTATTAATGAACTCATTCACTGGCACAGGGAACCTTTAAAGTAGGTACTGTCGGTGTCCCCATTCTATGTGTGAAGAAAACAAGACCTGGAGAGTGGAGATGAGTTGAAGAACAGTGCAGAGGGTCAGGAGTCGAGTCACCATGTGGTCTCAGAGAGACAGTGAAAAGAAGAGTGTCTTCCTTGGACCTCAGAGCTTTGCAGATTCTAGCTCTAGTCCCTTGTGGGGCCCACTTGTGTTTCCTGCCATCTGTTCCCAAGAGATTACTCTGACTCCTTAAACTCCTTGCCCTTCACAAGCTTGAGTGGATACCAGTTTCTTGCAGTCTACCAACCTATGGCTAAGAGGAAATAAATGCTGTGGGTGACTGCATATAAAGTGTCTTTGATATCATTGAATTCTTGAAATATTATCTTGAAATCCAGTCCAACAGAGGGAAGAAGATATTGCTGGAACTTCAGCATATGCAACTCCATACAATAAGTGGCATCTATCCTCCCAAATCACCAATACTTTTAGAAAGTATTAAAAATATGACCACTGAAAGCAGTCCTTGAATGATTGAGGAAAGCTCTAGATCAGTGGTTCTCAACCTTCCTAATGCCGAGACCCTTTAATACAGTTCCTCATGTTGTGGTGACCCCTAATTTCATCGTTACAAATTGAACATAATTAAAGCGTAGTGATTAATCACAAAAACAATATGTAATTATATATGTGTTTTCCGATGGTCTTAGGCGACCCCTGTGAAAGGGTCATTCGACCCCCAAAAGGGTCGCGACCCATAGGTTGAGAACCGCTGCTCTAGATATTCTTCCTCCTCCCCATAAAATGCATATTTATTTATTGTTCACTTACAGTTTACATTCAATATTATTTTGTGTTAGTTTCAGGTATACAGCATAGTGGTTAGAAAAAGATCACATATTTTACAAAGTGGTCCTCCTGATATTTCCAGGACCCACCTGGTACATAGTTACTTCAGTATTATTCACTATATTCCCTATGCTGTACTTTACATCTCTGAGACTATTTTGTGACTACCAATTTGTATTTCTTAATACCTCAGCTTTTTCATCCAGCCCTTTAACCCCCTTCCTCTGCCAACCCTCTGTCTGATTTCTGTATTTATGAGTCTGTTTTCTATTTTGTTTGTTCATTTATGTTGCTCTTCAGATTCCGCAAATAAGTGAAATTATATGATAGTTGTCTTTTTCTGTCTGACTTCTTACACTTAGAGTAATAATCTCTAGGTCCATCCATGCTGTCACAAATGGTAAGATTTCATTCTTTTTTATGGCCAAGCAATATTCCATTGTGTATATGTACACAGCTTTTCTTATCCATTGATGGGCACTTGTGTTGCTTCCATATCTTGGCTATTATAAATAATACTGCAATGAGCATAGTGCTGCATATATTCTTTCAAATTAGTATTTTGGGTCTCAACAAAACACAAATTTATATAAATGTTCATAAACAATTTCAGGTAGAGTTCACATTCTTTAATGTGACCACCAACTTTTGGGTTAGAGGCTGCTGCTTAAAAAAAAAATAATTGCACTTTCTTTAGGTTGTATATTACTAGAGTTTTGAGTTAACTTCATCTAACCAGACTGTTGAATGTTTAATACACCCTCCTCCTACACTAGCTTTGTCAGTCTGTGGATGCAAGACAATTGGAGAAGGGCAAAAAGAGCATTCCTGAAAAAGGAATACAGAGACAGGAGCTTCAAAAAGACTTTTAGTATGGGAGTGGGAGGGGCTTAAGCTGTGAAAACTGGGTAAGCAACTTCCTTCTCAGATCCAACGCTTGGACTCCTTGCTTCCTAGGTATTAGGATATACTGCCCTATGAAGTTTATTTTTTCTAACAAAATACTTTTCTTCGGCAAGTAATATGTGTGTTTCAGAGTGGTAACATAATTGAAAGATTATTGAAAATTATTGGAAACCTATAAGGGTTTACCTTGGACCTATAGGATGTGCCTCCTCTGTATTTTGTTGCAGGAATGTCTGTGTAACAGCTAGCTGGGTATTTTTACCTAGAGGACTCAAGGAAAATTCAGTAGCCAAATATCCTGAAGAAAAGACAAGCATTCGGTTAATCATCTGGATGTTTGGTCTACATGAGGGAAAATCTGTGATGTTTCCAAATATTTGAAAAAAAATATTTGGGAACATCCAGATGTTTGGCCTTCTGCAGCTCAAACATCCAGATGTGGGACCAAATTTCCCCCTTTCCAGTTGGGTGTTTCAGCGTCAAGTAGACCCCAACCATGGTTATAGCAATCCCAAATTGGTAACTCGTGTCCCAGAAGATTATTGGGGGGGAGGGTGGTGGGAAACATGGCACACTAAAGTGTGAAGGTCACAGATGATTGTCAACCTGAAAAGTGGGGAAAAGGGAAGGAGGGGATTAACACCGCTGACCACTTGGGTTGAGTCATTACTAATGGAAATTGTCAGCAGTAATGTTCTCTTGCAGAGGGTCAGTAATTAGGAATAATAAACATAAGCTGGTGGCCCTTGCTGATTAAAAGGAAGCCGGTAGCACTTGCCGTGTTTATGAAACTTGAAAGACATGGAAAGGGACATCCTCTGCTTTGAAATGAGTCGGGCGTTCTAAACTTCATGTAAAAGGGTTAGGAGAGTTCATTTTCCTCCTCGTATTTTATTGGGCTCATCTAATGTGACCCTGAAGCGTCTCCAATTACAATGTTCTTAAACTTGTGGGAATCAGTCTAATAAAAATACTGTAAAGGAGTACAGCTCATCCCGCAGCTGCGGGCCGGCTGTGTAGATTACCATGGTGCAGGAGCGAGGGTCAGCCTGCAAAAAGCAGATTCCATTTTCGACATGGCAGTAACATGAACTTGAATGGAGGCGTTAAATGAGAAGACAATGTTTTGATTCTGATTAAGATTCTAAAATCTGATTTTTAGCCAACTTGTTGTTGGCGCGGAACAGCAGTGCCATAAATAAAATAGGCACAGATGGGTCTGGATATCTGTTATGAACAACCATCGAGAAAATGTTTTTATTTTAATTAATTGATACTGAACAAAAGTAAGAATTCAGCCAAGATCTCATTGCTGGTCCTGTTGTAATTATTTTTTTAACCAGTTCACCGCTGCATTCCCGGGGAGTGGCAAGCCCTCCTACAGAGGTGCTTGGTACAAAGTCTGCACCTGATATGTGTTTGGCTTTGCATACCACGCCTGAAGTTGTTCAAGAAATTAATCTCTTTTTTTTTTTTACTTGCAAAAGCACAGCTTGTTGGAAAGTAACATAGAATTGGTCTGGGTTTCTTTTTAAAGTTAACAATCTTCAGAGAACCTGGGGTTGGGTTGAAGTTAGGAATAACATGGGCTGGCATTGTTTGTAGGATGGGGATGGTTGTGTCAAAGCCAAGGCTGACTTTTCAAGGAATTTATCCAGAAGATGGGAGAAGGAGACCTTAAAATCTAAAGAAGCATTTCATATTTTTAGTTGCTTTATGAAGAATTAGACTCTGAGTTAATTTGAGAAAGCATCTCAAAAATGCTTCACACTAGAGGGAGAATTACCCAAGTATGATTCAATTAAAATATGTACTCATATATGCACACATTACATACATATGAATATCAGGGATAACACTTAGCATTGCTTGTTTTTGATAGAAACAAAACAGTTCTTTGCTTCTGAAAATGGTTTTACGTGGGTGGAGGAGGAAATATAATTGCAGTCCTGCACAAACTGTATGGAACCCACTGAGGTATTAGCCATGGTTTCTTCCTCTGATGAGAGTCATACTTCACACCTGAACATGCCAGCTGGAAGAAATGTCCTACGATGGTATGTTGAGAGGTCTTATAGGAGAATTGGAAAGGATCAGTGTCAACGAGAGAGACTATGGGCCTCATTGGGAACACATATTTACAGTGAATAAGAGCGACTTAGAGACAGTGGTATGGGTGAGAACCAGAGGTCTATCTCTTCTGGCTGACTCACCTCATTCAAGACACAGAACATCTTTGCGCCTCCATTTCCTCATCCACAAAATGGAGATGATCATAGTAGCCCCGATGCCCAGGTGTGTAGCAAGGATTAACTAAAGGAACATATGTGGAGCTCTCGGGTGAATGCTGCTGTGTGGGTCACCTTTGAAGTCAAAGTGCATGAACCGAAGAGCATTGAGTCCAAAGGCATGTGAAGATCTAAGATGGGAATGGGAACCAAAGCCGTACAGCAAGATGCTGTCTGTGACCAGAAATAAAACGAGACATGTTTTGACAGTTAGTGACACTCTAAAAGATGGGGAGCAGCAGTACACACGTGTCTGCCCAAAGTGTGGTGAGGAGGTGGGGGGCTGGGCACAGGAGATCCATCTCCCAGCTTTCCATTAGGCGGGGAAGAAGGCTGGAGCTCCCAGGGAAGGAGCTGGCTGATATTATTATTATTATTTTGATGCAGCATTCCAGAAAACATAATCAGTGGCACCCGTCCAGTTCCCATTTAGTAACCAAAGAACTAGCTGCAGCTGTTTTTTATGCCTGGTGGTGCCAGTTTGATAGTGTATAATCATATTTGCATAAAGATAAAAAGGAAGGTGTTATAGAACACAGTTAAGCCTATGGTTTCACCACGAATTAAAGGTAATTTCAGACTAATTAGGTATAATTTGTTAAGGAATTCTCCCCCGCAATGATGACTCTGATTTTGTAATTACAGGACAATGCTAACTGTGGCTTTCACGGCAGCAGAAAGCACACCCGAGGGGGTCGTGTCCCACACTCGGCAGATCTAATGGTGCCACGAAAGACAGGTGTTTTGTCAGATTTCAGCCACACACTTTCACACCTGCAACGCATTAACTACAGCAGCAATGTTAATGAAGACCAGGTGCCTGTTCTCCCACGTCGATGAGGAACTGGCGTGAGGTCTGCTGTTTGCTACCTGACGTCTTCCTCTGTGTCTCTGAACGCGGCCTTCTGGTCGACGAGGAGGCCGTGCGTGCGGGGTGAGTAGGCTTCGGGGTGGCTTCGCCCCATCCTTCTGACTGGGAGAATGGAGGTGCTGAAACACCGACCTTTGCATTCTGGTAGTTACCTCTCTACCCACTGACCGGACCCACTCAGTCCTCACCCTGAAATAGGGGAGGGGGCTCTCCTAGCACAAAGTAACCCCAGGCTTCCTGTGTTGCCACCCCTTCTGTGTAGCGTTCTGCCTCCCAGGGTCCTGGAAAGAGTTGAGCTGCACAATCTACAAAATGGCTTTCTGGGAAGTGCTGTGTTATCAGCTGCTACCAGGGAAAGTTTGATTGTAGCTACTTGAGTCTTTTCAAACTTGAAGTTTTGCCATTCTCTCCGGAAATGAGTAATGGAGGCCTTGAGCAAGCTTTTTCATTTTAATAAAACACAAGGTTTTCATTGTGTGGGGCTACATCGTTGTAATGGTCTCTGTTATGAAATACAAAATCTTTTCCTCCCTCCCTTAAAAAAAAAATCCCTCAGCAGTGGGGCTTTAACCTTCTCCTTTTTCCTCTTTTCCTTTGTTTCACTAGTTTGAGCTGCAGTGGTCTGCTCCCTGCAATTTCCAGCAGTGAAGTGAAAAGTTAATATTGTTTCAAAAGAAAAAAGAGAAAACAAAAAACCACACACGGGAATTGAAAGTGGGGGAAAGAATGGACAGGTCTAGGTTCTCAGCAGCAGGAGTGTAATTATCGGACTCATTACCAGTGACTTCTGGCACATGAGAGCCCCGCACAAAACCCTTAGCCTCTTCACCCTGGGAGATGGAAGGATGGATGCGTATCAAAATGTGTGACGCTGTAGTCAGACTCCCAGCCCTAATGAAATCTGAAAAGAACAAAATCACTGACTTTTGGCGTAGCAGATGTAAATCTCGGAGTGGGAAGGGCCTCTCTCGTCTAGAGTTCTTTAACTCTTCTGTTCCTGGAGTGACTGCACTGGCACCCCAACGTAACCTTCCGAGACCAACTGTTGAAGTGACCCGCTAGTAAGTGAGATCCAAATCATTCCTTTCACGGGGCTTTGCAGTATTTTTCTACCTATGTTCATAGTGAGCTTGAGAGAATTGTTCAAAGCCACCCCAGAGGGATCCAGATGGCTGGACGGGGAGGCCTTACCAGATAGGTAGGACTCGGGCTTTCCTTCGCACGTACCCCTACCCACCATGAAAGCAGTTTTACTTTTCAATTTATTTATTTGTCAAGATTTATTTTTAGAGCAATTTTAGATTCACATCACAATAGAGGGGTGGGTGTAGAGATTTTCCATGTACTTTCTGTTCCCACACGTGCCTAGCTAGCCTCTCCCATTACTGATATTCCCCATCGGGGTGGTACATTTGTTACAGTTGATGAACCTGCCTTGACACATCATTATAACCTAAAGTCCACAGTTTACATTAGGGTTCACTCTTGGTGTGGTGCATTCTGTAGGTCTGGACAAATATATAACAACATGTATTCACAATTGTAGTATCATGCAGAGAGGTTTCTCTGTCCTAAAAATCTTCTGTGCTCTGCCTATTCATCTCTCCACCCCAGCTCCTGGAAACCACTGATTTTTTTTTTTTTTTTTTTTTACCATCTCCATAATTTTTCTTTTTCAAGAATGTCACATAGTACAAATCAGAGTATGTAGTCTTTTCAGGGTGGCTTCTTTCACTAAGTAATGTGAATTAAAGTTCCTCATTTCTTTTCATGAGTTGATAGCTCACTTCTTTTTAGCACTGAATATGCCACGGTTTACCTAGTCACCTACAGAAAGACATCTTTGTTGCTTTCAAGTTTTTGGCAATTATGCATAAAACTGCTATAAACATCCATGTGCAGGTTTTTGTTTGGACATAAGTTTTAGACATAAGTTTCCAATCCTTTTGGGTAAATACCAAGGAGAACAATTCCTGGATCTTATGGTAAGAGTATGCTTAGTTTTATAAGAAAATTCCAAGTTGCCTTTTAAAGTTTTTTTTCCTTGTCTGTTTCTCCTTTTCTTTGTTTCACTACTTTTAGCTGTAGTTGTCTGCTCCCTGAAATTTCCAGAAATTATGTAAAAAGTTGATATTGTTTAAAATATCAACACCTTAAACTTAAGATACAGAGAACAGATTGGTCGTTGCCAGGGGGGTGGTTGTGTGTGGAGGGGAAGAGGAATGGGAATGGGCAAAGGTGGTTAAAAAAAAAAAGTGCCTATACCAGTGATGGCGAACCTATGACACGCGTGTCAGAGGTGACACGCGAACTCATTTTTTTGGTTGATTTTTCTTTGTTTAAATGGCATTTAAATATATAAAATAAATATCAAAAATATGTCTTTGTTTTACTATGGTTGCAAATATCAAAAAATTTCTATATGTGACACGGCACCAGAGTAAAGTTAGGGTTTTTCAAAATGCTGACACGCCTAGCTAAAAAGGTTCGCCATCATTGGCCTATACTATTTTGCATTTCACCAGCAGTGAATGAGAATTCCTGTTGTTTCAAATCCTCACCGACATTTGGTATTGTCAAGTTATTTCCTTTTCTTGTCTTATTGCATTAACTGAGACTTACAGTGCAAAGTTTACAATGAATGGTAACAGAGTACATCCTTACCTTGTCCTTTTCAATTTATTTTATTGATTTGGTATCTATCAATGATTTAATATGAAGAATGGTTATAGCTGCCAAAGAATACTTTGAAACCCCTATCTTAAGTTAGAGAACCCTTCGGCCTCTACTGAGTATTCCAATGTTTGAGCAAATTCAAACACTTCTTGTGAATAATGTTGTCTGTGTGTGGAGATTATCTTAAAGACCACCCCGGGCAAAGGTGCTGAGGCCTGCCTACAGAGCAAGAAATGAAGTAATGTTGAGGCAACTGATACTTGTGAGATTGTCTCAGGCCTTGCTACTCAATGTGTAGTCTATGCACCAGTAGCAGTGAACTAATTTGGGAGCTTATTAGAAATGCCAAATCTTTGTGTCCTGCAGTAGAGGACTGGATAAAGAGATGTAGTACATATACACAATGGAATACTATTCAGCCATAAGAAAGGATGAAGTTGCACCCTTTGCAACAACATGGATGGACCTTGAGAACATTATGCTAAGTGAAATAAGTTGGTCAGGAAAAGCTAAGAACTATATGATTTTACTCATATGTGGGATATAAAACTGAAACTCATGAACACAACAGCAGTGTGGTGATTTCCAGAGGGAAGGAGGTGGGAGGGGAAGGAGGTCCTAATATAAGGTAACAGGAGAAGACTTGACTCTAGATGGTGGGCACATAGTGCAATATACAGATCTTGTAACATAGAAATCCACACCTGAAACCTGTATATTCATGTTGACCAGTGTCAGCACAACCAATTTAATAAATAAATTTTTTTAAGAAAAAAAAAGAAATGCCAAATCTCAGGCCCCTATTGAGACTTCCTGAAACAGACTATGTATTTTTAACAGATTCATCTGTTGTTGAGCCAAACTTTTGACTCATTTGTGTATTAAATTTTGACCAGCATTGGGCTAGGACAGTGGTCGGCAAACTCATTAGTCAACAGAGCCAAATATCAACAGTACAATGATTGAAATTTCTTTTGAGAGCCAAATTTTTTAAACTTAAACTGCATAGGTAGGTACATTGTTATTAACTTAATTAGGGTACTCCTAAGGCTTAGGAAGAGCCACAGTCAAGGGGCCAAAGAGCTGCATGTGGCTCACGAGCCACAGTTTGTAGATCATGGGGCTAGGAGACCCTGTAATCCTTTGGATCAGAAAATTAATTTGGGATCCTTTTGATTCACAAATAACCTAATTTATAAACTCCCTGCAATTGCGAGCAAAAGTGAATCTGTGTGATGATGTATGTATTTGTGTTTTCGATCATAGGCTCACTTTTTTTTACATTGACTACATTTTTATTTTTTAATCTTTATTGTTGAGAGTATTATCCCATATTCCGCCTATATTCCCCACATTGCCCCCCTCCACCCAGTTCCTGCCCCACCCTAGGCCTTTACCACATTATTTTCTGTGACCCTGGGCAATGCATATAGTAGTATGCATATAAGTTCTTTGGTTTATAATTTTTCAACTTTTAAAAATATTGCAAACTATTCAAATAATTACTTTTTTTTAGATGGCAAGCACTATTCTTATGCTGGGCTGGAACTTCAGGCTTAGAAATGCTATTATAAAATTATAATTTAATTGAATTTTCTCAGCATTTGTTGAGCATAAGTAAAATGAAATCATTTTTGCATTTTCTGCAAATGGCTGTTCAGTTTGCCAAAGTGTGGTTCATTATCACTTATTAGAGTTTACGGCAATAAAAACATTCCTGGTTAAATATAATACTTATTTTTTATCAGACAGTGAGTGCTATACAATTCACTGTCCCACCCTGCACCCCTCCTTTGAAAACAATTTTGTTTGATGTTGCAAGTAGGGTGGAAGTTCAGAATTAAATATTGCACTCACTTATGAAATTCTCAATAATTCCTCCCAGATCTGTGCAGTAGTTAATGAATACTGCACAGAGGCAGTAACAATAGAACTGTGCTTGATGAATAGGAAGGATCTTCAGGGATGGAAAAGTAAAAGGAGGTATGTAAACCAGAAAAACAAGAACTAAGCAACAAGCATAATGAGGGTTGGGTTCACTACACCATATGTATATCTATCTATCTATCTATATATATTCTAGAGACCCAGTGCATGAAATTCCGTGCACTGATAGGGTTCCTAGTGGCTGCGGGCTGCCGGCCTGGTACTTCCTCCCTTCCCCCAGCTACCTGCTGCTTTGGCTGCCGGCTGGAGCCTCCCTTCTTTCCCCGGGCTGGCCCCGCCCCCTGGACAACTCTCGGTTGAGGGGACAATTTGCATACTATGCTTTTATGATATAGAAAATTATATTTTAATTGCAATCAAACATTGAACTCTACACATTAAATACATGCTATTTTAAAAAATTAAATGTATTGGGGTGACATTGGTTAATAAAACAATATAGGTTTCAAGTACACTTCTATGATACATCTGTACATAGCACTGTGTGCCCACACCCGAAGTCTCTGCACTTTTCTTGCTACTCTTTGCCGGACATGAAGTGTAGCGCCTGGCTAGCGATGCTGGGTACATACCTTTCGCCAAACAGACAAATCAGCTTAAATACTTGCTGAATGCCAACTTTGTGGTAATGTGAAATTGTAATTAAGAGTTGAAGTCTTAAGTTATCCTGTCTGGGCTCTAATTCCAGCTCCACCCCTTAACGCTATGTGATGTTTGGTAAATTCCGTATCCTTCCTGTGTCCAGGCATTTTTCAAATATAAAAATATGGATAAAATGATACCAAAACCATAGGGCCATTCTGAAGGTGACTTTAATTAATGCATACTTGTTGTTAAAATAATGCCTAGCATGTAGTAAGTACTCAATAAATAGTGACTGTTACCATGTACCCAACACTTTCTTGGCTCTGCGGAAATGATTATAAGATAAACACCATCCCAGCCCTACTATGTCTTTTATCATATAAGAAAATAGACACTTAATAATTAATTTTACCATTAGTTACTTTACATTGGGATACATGTTACAAGGTGCATTTTGGAGGACCTGGCCATCGTCAAGAACACTTCGCTGTGGAACTGAATTTTGCTGAAGGGGAAGAGGGAAATGGAGAGAAATTCAGGCCAGGCATCCGGATCCAGCCCAGCAAGAGGGGGGTGAAGGGCGGGAGGTAGAGCTGATGATGAAGGCAGGACCTCAGCCATGCAGTGTCTCATAAAGGGTTCTGGCCTTCAGTCTAAGAACCTGGAGGAGTCTGAAAAGGGTTTTAACCAAGGGTATGAGATGAGTGGGTTTCAACTTTTACTGTAGCACTCCAACAGGCATATGGAGAGTGGGCTGGAAGTGAAATAAGTGCCGAGAGACCAGTTAGGAAGCATTTATAGCAGGACATGAAAGAATTAATTGTAACTTCGTGTAGGATGTTGGCAGCAGAAGATAAAGAGAGGTGGATGAATTGGAGAAATATTTAGGTAAAGTTAGGAGGGCTTGTTGGTTGATAGATTCCTGATTGAATTGTGTTGTGCGCTTCCCTTTTTTCTTCCTTCCAGATAATGAGTCATTCAAAAGTGACTTTATTTCTGGATTTTCCCCTTTAATCTATAGACACAGACCCATCAGCTCTCACAGGCTTTCTCTTATTTTATACATAACCCTGTAAGCATTCTCATAGGTCCATACGCCATTCACATTGTCATTCCTTCCCCTCTACAGCTACTCCTGTTCATTATAGAAGCAAATTCATTTATGGTTGCCAGACAAAGGCTCTATTCTTCTCTGTTGACAGTTTCAAGAAGCTTTTGAAGTTCTCTGAGGTGTCTGGGGTGGGGCAGGTTACATTCTTACCTTTGCTTTCCTTAGAAGGAATACAATATGCCATATATTCTGTAGGCTGTGATCTGCAAACTTCCTGGCCCCCACCCCCCACCTTCAACTCCTTAAACTTAAGCAGGTGCTGACGGAGAATAACTCACACCATGTGTGTGTAAAATCTTTGCTCTTGTTTTTCTTTTCTTCTTTTTGTAAAATATATATATATATATATATATATATATATATATATTATTGATTTCAGAGAGGAAGTGAGAGGGAGATATAGAAACATCAATGATGAGAGAGAATCATTGATCAGCTGCCCCCTACTGGGGATCAAGCCCGAAACCCAGGCATGTGGCCTTGACCAGCATTGAACCTGGGACCCTTCAGTCCGCAGGCCAACGCTCTATCCACTGAGCCAAACTGGCTAGGGTGCTCTTGTTTTTCTTTGGGGATGCAAGCAAAGAAGAACCCAAGTATCCAGAATCTTCCATTTCTTGCTTTCTACCAAGATTTTTGGCATATTTAACCTTCATCCAGGCCGTCCTCTCCTTTATCTCATTCTGGAGGGGATGGCATGATAATAGTTATTCCCCCTCAGAGAAAAAGACTGTGGTTTCACACTAGATCAGTGATGGTGAACCTATGACACGCGTGTCAGAGGTGACACACGAACTCATTTTTTTTGGTTGATTTTTCTTTGTTAAATGGCATTTAAATATATAAAATAAATATCAAAAATATAAGTGTTTGTTTTACTATGGTTGCAAATATCAAAAAATTTCTATATGTGACACGGCACCAGAGTTCAGTTAGGGTTTTTCAAAATGCTGACACACCGAGCTCAAAAGGTTCACCATCACTGCACTAGTTGGACTCAAACTAATCATTAGGTATAATACTAAGAGTAACAAAATGGTAATAATAAATGATTGTTAGAGAGACTACCATGTATTGACCACCTACTAGGTGTCTGAAACCACGTTCTGACTATTATTATTCCCAGTTTGCTAAGAAACCAAGGCAGGGTGTTGTTTACGTTGGCTCTTTTTTTCAAGCAGCGGCCACCCCTGGCCTTCGCAGGGTTCCCCTGGCTCCATTCTACCCTAGCCCCCAGAATCCAGTGCCTCTGGATGGAACTGCCTATCTCTAAACACTGTCTCCACCGTTCCTCCTGCAGACCACTTTCTGCTGGCCTTTATCCTATTCCCTGGGCTCTCTTCCTTAAGGCGATGGCCGAGAAATCAGGTAAAGGACTTCAGTAATAGGTGTGCACACAGTGAAGGAACGCGTGTGCCTCTAACGGGCAGACAGTCCAGCATGTTGGGTAGCACAGGGGGGCATCTAGATGAGACCCTGTGGTTGGCACCGACGCGTCAGTGTGCAGGGTTGCTCACGGCTCGGCATCGTTTTTTGTTTCCTTATGTAAACAAGGTGTGGGATTCAGGCTCCTGGCCCTGCCCCGGACCCGTTTGCACATCCCTGAAGTCTGAGCCGGAGTCTGCCGTCTCTCCAGCAACACTTAATTGTTTTTAATGATCCCTCCACTGAAGCTGAACCATCCCTCACCCAGGTCACAGCGCAGAACATGGCTCATAAGTTTTACGAGCCACCTTGTGCATCCCACCCATGTGTGCAGCCACCTTTCCTGACCGTGAGCCATCCATCAGGCCGATCCCCCTGCCCCTGACAGGACCTGGATGCACAGCGCAAGGCCAGACTCTCCTTTCAGCGTGTTGCCTGCCAGAGAACCAGGAAGCCTGGCGATGGGCCGGAGGCTTGGATTTCAAATGTCAAGATTGCATGCGAGTTGAACTTTGAACTGGTCCTTTCTTTCCCCACCTCTGAATATCATCAAATATGACCAAACTAAAGGGATTTTGGATGTTTTCAACTCAGTTCTTCCTCGCGGTGAATTCTCATTCTGAATTTCTACTGAGATCTCAGGCATTGGGCCTGAGCCCTCATTGGAACTCTAGATACTTGTGGAATCAATGAAAAGCCCTCTTTATGGCCATGTTGCACAGTGAGGGTCCTCACTTAATAGTGGATTTGACAGAACCCTGAAAGATCCAGAATGTCTTTCCCACTGGCCCTGCTCAGCATCTGAGGTCTATTGATTAATTAATCCAATCATTCCTCAGTCTTTAAGAATAAAGCTTGGAAAAGAGAGGCGGAGGGCTACCAGTCACAGCCATGAAATGTCCAGATTCTGCCAAGTTTGACTTTTCTCCCCTGGATTAACCATGAAGGCATCCAGGAATATGCAGCTGGGAAGGATACTAGGTGAAGACACACTGATGGATGAAATCTCAATGCGGACAAATTGGTTAAACTAGCTGATTGGCTCAAGTAGGCCCAGTAAGAAGAATGCTTCCCAAAGAGGGTGCAATATCATATGTTAAGCAAGATGGCTTTTGGAGGTCTCTGTCTCTGAGTGAATACTTTCTTATTCTTCTAATCTATTTACTTAAATATTCTCTTCTATTGTTTGCAAGGGATACTGTTTTCCATTTAGTAGTGATGAAAACTTTCCATTAAAAATGCATATATTTAGCCCAGTTCAATTCCCCATCAGGGCACATGCCTGGGTTGCAGGCGCTATCCCCAGTGTGAGGCATGCCTTCATGGTTAATTCAGGGGAGAAAAGTCAAACTTGCAGGAGGCAGCCGATTCATGATACTCTCTCATCATTGATGTTTCTATCTCTCCCTCCTCCTTCCTTTCTGAAATATATATATATATATATATATATATATATATATATACACATACATATACATATACATATATTTAAGTTAAAAAAGTGAGTCAGTGAAATATTCAGTAGTGAATAGGGCATCAGTGGTACCTGGAAATGTCAAAAGTCCTGAAGGGTGGTTCATAAATGATTAGATTCTGAGAAACAGTGGGGTAGCTGGTGGGGAGCTTTGAATAAGAATGGTGTCCTGGAGCATTGGAGGTTGTAGGACACCCAGTGCAGGGTGTGGGGTGAAAGAGAACATCAGAAAGGCATTGCCAATTGGCACCTGTCAGCAAGAGGGCATCTAAGGAGACTGTCTGCAAGCATGTTCCCTCTGGAGGAGCAGCATTGGGCTCAGAGGGGAGAGGAGCCTGGGATGAAGAGAGAAATCCCAGGTATCCGAAGGTCCCCTGCTCCGCAGAGACTGTGTCTGTACCAGCGCTGACAGCAGAGGTTCCAGAAACTCCCCAGCGGCCGTTTCTCCACCTACATCCAGCCTAGTCCCCTGTCCCATTTCCACCAGAGGCAGAGATTCCTCAAGGCGTGAGTGCTCCCGATAAACTGATTTTGACACCAAAATTGCTCTTTGCTCTGCAGGGAACATCCTTTGATGCTTATTGTCCCCTTTGTCCTTCCAAGTGGCCCTGGAAGCGGGGGAGGGGGGGGGGAGGGCACTTGGCAGAACATGCCTTTGGTTTTGGCAGCAGCATTCCAAAGCTGTGGTTCCCCTGACTGTACACGGAGCATCCTCTGAGGGAGTGAGCATGAGAGGGCGTGGGTACGGTTGTGGGTGTCTGTTTGTGTGAAGGGTGAAAAGGAATCTTTGTGGGAGTGAAGAAAGGGATCAGTGAGCCGGCCAAGCGGAGGGAGTGGGGGAAGGGAAGACTGCAGACAGTGGAGGACTCCCTTCTAAATCAGTAAATGCAAACTGCGGTGGGAGGCTGACCTTTTACTGTAACTGATGTCAGCTGCAAGTTGTAACCTCTTGCCATTAATTATAACCCAGCATACCTCTGGCGGGCTCTCCTGTTGGCCTTGGTCTTCCTCTTCCTCCCTCCCCACCACTTCCCTCCTCATTTCCCACCCCACTGAAAGGCTCAGGTTGCGGGCTCAGCTAGGAGATGAAATGCTTTTTAAAATAATGGGCCTTATAAAGCCAGAGTTCATTCTGTGCATTTAAATTTCTTGCAAAGGGATTTTCTTCTGTTAGAGCCTGAGATGGTCTGAGAAGGCTCATTTCTTTCTTTCTTTCTTTCTTTCTTTCTTTCTTT
Organism: Myotis yumanensis; assembly: GCF_028538775.1. Taxonomy (NCBI): domain Eukaryota; kingdom Metazoa; phylum Chordata; class Mammalia; order Chiroptera; family Vespertilionidae; genus Myotis; species Myotis yumanensis. The sequence goes on along the minus strand of NW_027223763.1, from coordinate 55,547,064 downwards.
CTTTCTTTCTTTCTTTCTTTCTTTCTTTTCATTTTATCGTTTTAGTTAAGCAAAACTTTAGACAAACAGGATCCAGAACACACCCAAAAAAGTAAAATATTCATCAACTGACACTGCAATGTAATAAAGCATCCCTCACTCTCCTTTTGGAAAACATTTGCAAGCATATTGTTGCATGATTGGGAACCCAGAAAAAAATAATTTAAAAGTAGACTTGAAATATATATGTCATCCAGAGCATTCTTGCCTGGGAGAAGAAAGACACTTGGCTAAAGGTCTGAAAAGAATTAAAAAATTCTGGGCCCTTCTTTTCGTTCCATTTCTTGTGAGAGTTTATTGGGAAATTGGTATTCACTTTGTGTGAGCATCGTTGGTGTTTAACTCAATGGAAAGAATGAAAAACTACAGACAGTTTATGCAGACAGTGCTGGCTTCCAAGGCTTGAGACACGCACTGCCACTCGGCCCTGTGCTGAGAGGAGCCTTGCACTGGGTTCTGTATTCTGCTGTCCCTATCCTCAAGCTCAATTTTAAACGAAGGGCTTCACATTTTCATTTTGCGCCTGACAAAGCCATTCCTCTGCAGGGGCCTTCATAAGTAAAGAATATAAGTGGTAGGTGGAGCCAGTACAAAACTTGGAAGAGGTTGATGTCTCCTGGGCCAATATTATTTCTGGAAATAGTGTAACCTTGAATAAAACAAACATATATTGAGGCTTGTCTTCCCCTGCAAAACTAAAGTTGCACATCATCTCCGTGGTTTTTATACTCTGAATAATTAATTTAGCTCACAGATTGTCCATAGTTTGTTTGCCTTTTGCTTTGTGTACTTGGTTCAAAGCCTTTTAACAGTTTTCTATTTAACTTTATCAGTTCATTTATTGCACAGACATTTAATATAATCAGGATGCTATTTTAAAATTCCATGGTAATAGTGAAGACTAAAGCATAGCTACATTTTCAGGAATGTTTCTCCCTTTGGAGAATGAAACATTAAAAAATAAAACAAAAACATGCATAACAACACCTTGAAAGGAAACTGCATTAATTGAGATCCAATGAAGTGTTTTAGGAGAGCTGAGGAAGGAAAGATATTTTTGACTGTGAGAATGAGGGAAGGTAAGGAGATCTATCTATCTGTCTAATTTCAACTTATAGAGGAAAAACCCAAAGGCTCTTCTGGGAGGAAGGAATGACAAGGAGATGGGAGAACAATTGGCATGTTCAAGCAACAATGTCTAGAGCAGTGGTTCTCAACCTTGGCTGCACATTAGAATCACCTGGGAATCTTTGTTATGGCCCCACCCATAATGAAGAAACAGAATTCAGGATTTTAAAAAGATTCCCAGGTGATTCTAATGTGCAGCCAAGGTTGAGAACCACTGGTCTAGAGCAGGGGTCCTCAAACTACGGCTCGCAGGCCACATGGAAATACAAATATTGTATTTGTTCCTGTTTTGTTTTTTTACTTCAAAATAAGGTATGTGCAGTGTGCATAGGAATTTGTTCATAGTTTTTTTTTTAAACTATAGTCCGGCCCTCCAACGGTCTGAGGAACAGTGAACTGGCCCCCTGTTTAAAAAGTTTGAGGACCCCTGGTCTAGAGCAAAGTGACTGGTGTTTGAGAAACAGACAGGAAGGAGTTGATGTGGGAGAGAAGGCTGAAGCCAGTTGTGATGTGGGAAGTTGTTTTTAGTGGCAAAGGGGCTAATGGAACAGAAGGATTGCTCATAGAGGTGAGCTAGCTTCGTACAGAGAAAAAAATCTATCCTAGAAACTATAACTCTACCTTATTGAGTAATTGAGATTATGAGCCAAGAAACACCAAACAGAGAAAGTGGAAGTCCTGACACAGAGCTATGGTGCATTCGCTAATAATAGTGATCACTCCTCAGTGAGGTCTTACGAGGAGGAGGAGGAGGAAGAGGAGGAGCCTCACGGTTGCTTTATGGTCGTAACATTGACGGTCTATATAGGACTTTCCCGCTGGTGAACGAAACTTGAGAAATGTTCTTAAACATCTCCACCATTGGTCGGGATGTTTTTCCGTGTCATGGAAATAATTTTCCACCTTGCATTTGAGTGGTCATGATAGGAATATGTAAAAAAAAGTCTAAGTACATGCTTATAGTTGGAAAAACAGCCATGTAAAGACTGCATATGCAATGCTCTGATTGTGTATGGTAATTGGAAAAGTCATAAAGGATGGTACATAAATGGTCAAATTTTGGGAAATAGTGGAATAGATCAGGAGCTGTGAATAAGAAGGGAGCTGTAGGTGGTAGGATACCCAGTGGAGAGTGGGGTGGGAATGAAAAACATCAGAAAGGTATCTACTCCTGTCAGCAAAAAGGTCTCCAGGGAGACTGATGTCTGCAAGCATGTTCCCTCTTGTGGAGAGATGGCTGGAGAGATATATGGGCTTATGCTGATAGGAAACATACAAGAATTTTGACAATGACATTATATTTGGAGACTGAGATTATGGGTGATTTTTATTTTATTTTTGAGATTTGTAGAAAAAGAATGTATTGCTGTTGTGCCTAGATTAAAATCCCACTTTTTTATGCATATGTATAGCATTAAATTCATCTTGCTATACAAGATGAATTATTATTCCAGAAATTATTTTATAATGATGCTGTGGCCCATCAGCGCCATGTAGTACAGTGGGTGGGATCCTGTTAATCAGGAAGACCAATAGGTACAATGCTGATTGAGTCTTCTGACTTGTGTAGGAATGTGCCTCAAATTGGTTTTTGGGGGAGGGGACATTATTCAACTTTTAGTTTTATAAAAATAATTCACAGGGTACTCTTGGACAGTGGGATTTCAAGTTGTAAAAAGCGCCTTTCAAATTTTGGATACAGAACTTACTGTTGCTCCAGGAGTACTTGGAAAAGAATTTCAGGAGTTCTGTTTTTCTTATGAAACATATTCAGGGAGATGAATTACTTTTCCATGCCGTGAACTCAAGTAAAAAGTGAGATGCAATATCAGCCATGACGGGACTGCTCATTTGGGGATGTCCCACTCCACAAACTCGGATAATTTCCTGTGTTGTGTCTTGGGCCAAAATCTATTGAAAGGATATGATTTCAAGAATGCAATATCTTCTGTGTGAATGACAGCTATTGACAATATATTCAACACGCTCATATATTGATTTGAATTTCATCCAGGATCACATGCTAAGATCTTGATACTTTTAATTATATTACTTTAATACTTTCATTATGTTACTTTAATACAGTGGGGCCTTGACTTATGAGTGTCCCGACTAACGAATTTTTTGAGATACCAGCTGTCTTGTCTCTGGGCTGATTTTTTGCATTGAGTTGACAGAGTAATTTGAGTTAACGAGCTCCTTAATGAGCTTCTTAACGAGCTCGGTCTTGGAACGAATTAAACTCGTAAGTCAAGGCCCCACTGTACATAGTTTGTAGTTCCTAACTTGTGCTTTCTAATTATGTTGATAAACATGTATACATAGGACTGAATCATGTGGTATTGTGGATAGTTAAACTTTAAAAAACTTCTTTGTAACTTATTTTGAGATATAATCATGTATTATTTATATTCTGCCCCATTTGCTTTATCATTTTCTCTATACATTTTTATATATTTGTGTATTTTCTGAATTATTTAAGAGTAAGTTGGGGACATTGTGTTTTCTTACCTCTAAATAATATAGTTTGTATCTTAGAAGCAAGGACAGTCTCTTATATAACCACAGTATCATGATAAAAATCAGAACATTTAATATTGATACAATGCTATTTTTAACTCATAGTCTAAATTCATGTGTTGTCAATTGTCACAATAATATCCTTTATGACAGTTTTGTTTTCCTGGTCTAGGATCCAACCCAGAGTCATACTCTATATATCACTGTTGTCTACAACTTGGAATGATTATTAAGCCTTTTCTGGGTCTCTCTTGACCTTGTCACTTTTTCATTTCATTTATTTATTTATTTTTGCCTCTCCCTCCCCAACCCTGAGGGTACTCAGATAGATGACTAATAAGATATTAACCTGATAAGAACAGATACTTCACCTGATCTCAGCCAAAAGGCTGAGAAGGAATGGACATTGTCACTTTGTAAGAGTTCAGACCAGTTGTTTTATAGAATGATTTTCAATTTGAGTGTGTCTGATCTTTCCTTATGATTAGATTCAGGTTATGCTTTTTATAAGAAACTAGAGGCCTGGTGCAGGAATTCATGCATGGAGTGGGAGTGGGGGAGCGAGATTGGGGGCGGGGAAGGTGGAGGGAGGGGCTGAGGGTGGTTGTCTGGCCAGCCCCGCCCCCTGGTGGAACTCCTGGTAGAACTCCCAGTAGAGGGGACAATTTGCATATTAGCCTTTTATTATATAGGACTAGAGGCCCGGTGCACAAAAATTTGTGCACTCGGGGGGCAGAGGGGGTCCCTCAGCCCATCCTGTGCCCTCTCGCAGTGTGGGACCCCTCGGGAGATAACGACATGCTGGCTTAGGCCTGCTCCTGGGTGGCAGAGGGCAGGCCCAATCCCTAGGTGCAGCCCCTGGTCGGGCTCAGAGCAGGGCCGATTGGGGAGTTGGGGCGCCGCCCCCTGTCATGCACAGAGCAGGGCAGATGGGGAGGTTGTGATGCCACCCCTAGTCACGCTCAGGGTAGGGCCGATTGGGGGGTTGGGGCACCCCCCCCCTGCCATGCACAGAGCAGGGCCGATCAGGGGGTTGGGGAGCTCCCCCTTGTCATGCACAGAGCAGGGCTGATCAGGGGGTTGGGGAGCTGCCCCCTGTCACACACAGAGCAGGGCCAATCAGTGGGTTGAGGAGCTCCCCCCTGTCACGCACAGAGTAGGGCCAATAGGGGAGCTGGGGCACTGCCCCCTGTCACATACAGAGCAGGGTCCATTGGGGGGGGGGGGTAGTTGAGGCGCCACACCCTGTCACACTCAGGGCAGGGCCGATGGGGAGGTATGGCTCTACCCCGTCTCACATAGAGCAGGGCCCGTGGGGGGGTTGGGGCGCTGCCACTGTCACACACAGAGCCGCAGGGCAATCAGGGGGTTTGGGTGCTGCCCCCTGTCACGCTGATCCCGGTGCCGGGAGGCCTCGAGGCTCCGCTGATCCCGCCTGGCAGGGTCACAGATCCGGGTCCCAGACCGCAGACAGCCTTGCCTGCTGCCGCCTGCCTTCAGTATGCAAATTAGCCGCCATCTTGTTGCTTCAGGGTGGGGTCCCCACTGGGGTGCCTGGCCAGTCTGGGTGAGGGGTTGAGGGCTGTTTTCAGGCTGGCGGGCGACTGGAGCTCCAAACCTCTCCTTTTTTTCTTTTCTTTTTTTTATTCTGGCATTTATTTACCTTCTATGGCTGTCACAGGAACTGAGAGCCGGCTTTCTCTCTGAGGCCCGGCTGAAAGCAGCTTTCTGGCCTTTGTTTTCTGTATTCGAAACAATGTTGCGACTCCAGCTCTGAGATCCCGGCTGACTGACAGGAGCTTTCTGGAGTTTTGTTTATCTTCTATAAATGTTACTATGTTTCCAACTGAAGCTCAGAGGCCGGCAGGGAAGTTGGAGTCCACAGCAAGCAAGCCTCCTGTTAGCTTCCAGCTGCCTGGCTGCCGGCCGCCATCTTGGCTGACAGTTAATTTGCATAAGGATACGCTGATTAGCCAATGGGAAGGGTAGCGGTCGTACGCCAATTACCATGTTTCTCTTTTATTAGTGTAGATACCACAAGTGATGTTTTTTTCCTCATTGTATTCTATCAGTAGGCAGGTCATCTCGGTTTGTCCTAGTAGTGATGGTAGCTTGCATCATTGGTGAAGGTGGTGTTTCTCCACATTAGAGTTTTTCACTCTATTTTACTCTTTTTATTTAGTATGAATTTGCAGAGAGATGCTTTGAGATCATGTAAATATCTTGGTCCTCATGAAACTTCACCCATCCATTGATTTTCTAACCCTATCATTCTGCAATACTTTATTGAATGGCATTGTACTATAAGGAAGAGGGTTTTCCTTCTCCTTCATGCATTTATTTACTCATTCATTTATTTCTATAAGTATGGTTTTTGATATTAAAGTGACAATGTCATGTGGTTCAACCTGATACTTCTGTGCGATGCTTTTAGGTTTGCAGGCAATACCATGCCTGTATCTTCTCATCCAATTATATTTGCAGTAATATATATATATTCCTCATTGATAAGTTTAAATTTATTGTAATTTTACCTTTTCTCTTACCTGGTGACTGTATCTATTCTCAGTCAGGAATTTTGCTTGTCAATATTGAATTCTCTATCACTTTGCTTACCCACAATAATTTATTTTATTAAGCCTCTGATGAAACAGCTGCAAGACAGACCCTCAGTTTAATCCATTCTGTGTTGAAGGCAGTGTGAGTTGTGTATGTATAAATATGAATGTCTTTACTGGGGTCATTCAAATATTTTGTTTTCATGAAGCCTCTATTTTTAAAACTTTAAGTCAATAACCAAGATTTGAGGTTGGTTACAAATAATTTGAACTCATCTGGCAGAAATATAGGGTTTCCCTCCAAAATGTACACACACTTTGAATAATTATAAAGGCAGTGTTAATTAAAATACACTTCATTTTCAAAATTGAGCTATCAGCTGTTAAAGTGTGTATATATTTTGGGGGGGGACACCCCTTACAAACTCCTTCAGTCAATTTACCTACACACTTACTTTAGTTTTCTTTTTAAATGTAGCATTAGGAAAAAAGTAAACTATTATACAGAAATTTTCAGAAGAATTGTCACCAACTTGAATGAATTTGCTTTAAATTTCATTTACCTTCTGTTCTTATTTTTATAATAGAAGTTATTTAAAATTTTAGAACTATACAAAGTGCTTTTGAAGATCCTACATATGGTCTTTAAAGAGATTTCATTAGACTTACATCCCATTGATAGCGGTGTTTCTGTATTCAAAGTAAGAAAACAAAGTAAAGGCAGTTTGACATATATTGGCTAACAGGTAGACCAGTTTCATGATTTCTCAGCCAATACATCTTTGAAAGGTGTGATATAGAGAATGGTACCAGTTTCCTATGAAAGGATGTCTCAGATGGCCTGGCCAGGGAAGGTTAACAGACAAGGGAGCCTGTGGTGACTGTCTTGAGTGGAGAGGTGAGAGAAAGAGGAGCAGGGAGTCCTCGTGGATGGCAGGAAGTGGTTCTGACTAACTCTGCTCATGGGAACCTTACCTACACTGAAAAGCTATGGAAGTCTTTTATAATTTTCAGTGGTGCACTAGCTCCATTGAAGGAGACTGTTCAACATTAGACACTCCTCCAGGCCTCAGTTTCCACAACTGTAAAATGGAGAAAAGATTTCCAGAGTTGTCAAGACTAGGTACCAGGTCTCTATTAGACACTCAAAAACATTCCTTTCAGCCACCCACTGTGAGTCAGTAACCTAGATGGGCTTTCTGACTCACTGCATTTCCTGACATGGCTGATGCCTAAGCTCTACAAACAGACAGGTGTTGGGGTTGTTTGTTGGTCCAATTGTTGCTTGCCCTGGCTGAAGGCAGTTTGCATGGGAAGCAGTGGCTTGCATCCAGGGAAGAGATTGTGAAGGGACAACAGGGCATTAGACGGGAACCTGGATGAATAGCATAAGAAATTCGGTAGTGGTTTGGCAGCCACACCACAAATGAGGAAAATTCCATTGTTGGAAAGGTCCTTAGAAGATTAAATGATTCTTTGTAAACCTGTTTGCAAAGAGGATGGGAAGAAAAGGAGGTAGAAAAGGAGATTGTTGTGTGATAGAGGAAAGTCTTAGGACTGCTGGAAGGAGTTACTGGAGGCCAAAAACTAAAGAATACAATGAAGGGAGTGGAACAGAAATGGAAACCCCTCTGAGAAAAAAGCTTTAATGCCAGGAATTAATCTATTCCAATGTAACTCCTCAAGCTAGTTCTTATTGAAGTCTAATTAACTGCTGATATTTTAGGTTTAAGAGGCATTTAACCCAAGTAGCCACATGTCTTAAATATCCAACTTTTCTATGTAAGGTGTGAGCCTTTCAGTCTGAACGTGATCACAACTGAAGCCAGATTGCATCTATGAAATTAGAATTTTTTTTAATGTTAATCTTTTCTATGGGGTGGAATGTTTCACAAAAAGCATTTTTTTTGCGGGGGGGGGGGGGTATCTGATTTTTGTCAGATTTTCTAAGAAATCAAAATTTAAAAGAATTCACCTGCAGTAAAAACATATTGTCCAATGTGTAAGACCTTTTGATCCATTTTTTAAAAAAATGAGAATATGAGATGTTTTGGGGAATGACTGAATCTGTCTTGGGTGCCAGGAGGACTCATTTTAGTCCTTGGACTGCTATTAATTGGGTGTGAAATTATGAATGTTCTCTCCTTTGTAAAACAAGGGCCATGACTCCAATGGCAAAGACCCTTCTGGACTGGACAGTGGTAGATCCTGTGTCTGTGTTCCATCTCATGTGGACTCACAGACACTGGGAAGAGCATACTGACATAAAAGCAAAACAGCCAGATTGCTCTGTTCTGCCATGTCTCCTGAGAAACTGGGGCATTCTATTTTTTTTTAAACAAAGTTTGGGCTAAAACAGTTGTTCTCTAGGTAGCTGTGTTTTCCTCTTCAAGTGAATTTATTACTAATAGGCATTCTCAAGTATCTGAAGAATGCATTGGGCAGAGTTTCAAGGTAACATGCATGCACAATCCCATACTCATTTGGCCACTCATGCCCTTTCTCCATATTCTATTTAAATGCCTTAGGGAAATTAGAAAATTTCATTAGAATGAGTTAGAAATGGGTGTTTACTAATTTACAGCTGCTCTAAAGGTAAGGTTTAAAGCAGATTCTTTGTTTTAATTCTATATTTACAATGAATATGTAACTAAATGTAAACATCAATATCCCAGACATTAATTGATTCTTTCCTTTCGATTGATTTTTTTTAAGGATATAAAATACGAACACTGAAAAATAATGAATCCTGAAAAATTCTGTGTTTAGAGATGATGGTGATTGATACACACTCAAGCATTATGTCATTTATTATTTGTGGCATACTGCTACTTTTTAGAACTATCTATTTTGCATTAAATTTATTTAGGATTGTGGTTTTAAAAATTATAACTAAATAAACCAACCACATTCTCCTTCTTTTTCATTAACATAATTTTTATTTTCCCAATAATCTCTCTTCCTACTGCATAATTATTTAAATAACATTGTGTAATGTATAGTGAAGCAGCCAGGAGATTCAAAGACTTGGGTTATATTTGAACTGTGCTCTATATCTTCAAGCAAATCATTTAAACTCTGTCAGTTTTCTTATCTCCAAAATGATATGACGGAATAAGATGTTATGTATGGTTTCTTCTCTGACATCCTATGATTTTATTAGCCTTTGGCTATAAGTAAACTGAGCAGAGTTTCATACTCAATAAGGCAATTTTACCATTATGAAAGGCAATCTAGCTAATTTACCTTCAGATTGCCCTTCTTAATAACATGGTAGAAATCCTCTTTCTTTTTGGTTTAGCTGAATAATTGCTTGAATTCTGTCCAGGACCATTTCGCAGCAGAATTTCAAATTTCAGGCTCCATGTTATCTCGTTGTCATTTGACTCTGTTGACTGATAATCCTGGTCTGAGGTCCTATTTCTTTTTGAATCTAAGAGTAATCTAAAACTACAAACTCATATGGAATTGGCAACAACCTTAAAAATGAATGTGCCCGTCCCATTGCGAAGGCTGGTGCCTGTTTTTATTGCATGTTAAATGTGTGCACTGAGTCCATTCACAGGGCTCATGTGGAGGATTCTATGACTGCTTTTAAACCAGCTGTTGCTTTCCTTCATCCCTTTTTAAAACCATGGGGGAATTGTTTGGAACATCAAATTTATTTCCCGGCAATTCCTGGCATGGGGCAGCATTGAAATAGAGCATGTGTTCAACTTTCCCAGATGAGGGCAATAAAAATGAATAAGAAGAAAACTTTGATACTGCTTTGAATATTTTTTTATTGTGGTAAAATAGACATAACATAAAATTTACCATTTTGACCATGTGCAATTCTGTGGCTTTAAGTATATTTACATTGTATAACCATTACTGCCATCCATTTTCTGAACTTTTTTATCTTCCCAAAGTAAACTTTGTACTCTTTACAATAACTTCCCATTCCTCCCTCCTTTCAACCCTGGAAACTACCATTCTATTTCCTGTCTCTGAATTTGATTTCCCTAGGTACCTCATGTAAGTGGAATCAGATAATATGTGTCCTTTTGTGGGTGGCTTATTTTACTTAGGAAAATGTCTTCAAGGTTCATCCATGTTTTAGCTGTGTTTTTTTAAAAGTCTGAATAATATTCTATGGGATATATAGATCACATTGTATCTATGGATTCATTTGTTTATGGGCATTTGGTTGTTTCCACCTTTTGGCTATTGTGAATAATGCTGCTATGAACATTCGTGTACACATATCTGTTTGAGTCCCTAATTTCAGTTGATTTCGGTGTATACCCAAGCAATGCAATTGTTGGATCATATGGTAATTCTATGAGCTTTGATGAACAGCCATCCTATTTCCCACAGGGCTATACCATTTTACATTCCCACCAGCAATACACAAGGGTATGATTATTTTAATTTTTTCTGCATCTTTCCCTCTTCCCTTCTGCTTCTTTCCCTTCCTCCTTTTCCTCCCCACTCCCACATCTCTCAGTCAAAGCTTACTAATTGGTTACTACTGACTTAGGAAAGTGAGTTCCTTTTTAGTAGAGGACAATGATAAATGATTTATGAAGCTGATCAGGAAGATAAGGAACCCATGATTTCGAGAAAATAGTAGAATCAATTTATACCCACCATTATTTTCATGTACCCTGGTACTTAGCTAGCTCTCAGACTTTGTCAGCAGTGAGGACACAGGATGAGGGAGGACAGTTCATAAGGAGCTTTATTAAGGCTATAAAATAGTTTTTTGTATAGCCTGAGTATTTAAGTGACAGTCCCAAATGCCTTTCTAAATCAGGTATAAATAAATTTGGAATATCAATTGCTCTGCATGCACTATCTCTTTGTTCTCTCAACACATGATGAGTGATAACTGTATAAGTAAGATCTCTGAAAGCAAGGGCTCATGGGAGGGTTTCATGGTCACTGACTTCTTTAAAACGCATTATTCTATAAAAAATCTTAAATAATGTCAGGATGTTGGACTTAGAGGGGATTTCAGATACCTCTAGTTCAGTGGTTCTCAACCTTCTGGCCCTTTAAATACAGTTCCTCATGTTGTGACCCAACCATAACATTATTTTCGTTGCTACTTCATAACTGTAATGTTGCTACTGTTATGAATTGTAATGTAAATATCTGATATGCAGGATGGTCTTAGGCGACCCCTGTGAAAGGGTCGTTCGACCGCCAAAGAGGTCGCGACCCACAGGTTGAGAACCGCTGCTCTAGTTCAACCCACTCATTTTAAGATGTAGAAATTGAGAATTCCTAAGAGCTCAAACTTCAGACTATACACTAAGTCCAGTATTTTATTTTCTGCCAAAATATATAAGTTGAATTCTTAAGAATTCTGACATCAATTATCCTTCTCTCACTAATATCAATACACAACACCTGAAATGTAAGTTCAATGGAAACTCCAGTATCCTCTCTTTTATAAAGGTGTAAATGGAGAAATAAAAGTGGAAAACTATAGTTAGTACCAACACATGTAAAAACACATGAAATTCCCTTGAAGATTCTATTAGTATTCATCTGTATCAGATGTATCATGCTCATGAAGCTGGATCATGGGAACGTTTCTCTGGGAACATCTTAAGTACAGATGTGCTGATGACTCTAGACTTTCCTTTGCATGGAAATTGGAGTGGGTGCCAACTTACAGACACAAGCGTGGCCATAGGGTCAGATTTTTAGAAGATTTTGGGAAGTTTTGGTTGTATGATGATAAGAATAGTTTTAGAATGAGTGATTGGGGTAATTATATTGGTGAGGGTTATCAGGTTATATTGCTGCTTTAAATGTGATCAATTCCAAGGGTTGAACAAGCCAGCAATAATGGAGCTTTTGCCTATGGATTGTACCTTTATTTCTTGCTTATTTGGGGGGAAGCATGATACCTTATTCAATGACTACATTGAATTAACAATAGTTGGAGCAAGTGAAGAAAAAAAGTGCTAAAATTTTAAAATGAGAGTAAAATACATTATTGAAAATATTGACAGCTTAATTTAACAGTCTGTAAGGAATTATAATAAAGCTAGTAATTTTCCATTCAAATTCAGCCACCTCAAGACATAGACATCACTAGTATTTGTTCAGCCATACTAAAAGGAGTCATGAAAACTCAGAAAGAATGCCTGATATCTCCAATAATGGTATTTTCAAATACTATTGAGGTTTGTTCTTTGATAGAAAACGTTTATATTGAAAGATGTGTAGGGAATTTGTCTGATACTACCAATAAAAAAGGTAGATCAAACAAGTTATATAATCATTTAATAAAAGATACTGTCTCAAGACTGAGATCACTTTTTGTTATTCTTTTTTTAGATCCAAGTGATTCTGAGAGCAATCTCCATATGTAAGCTTTTTCAATTATGAGAGAGGAATGGCAATATTCAGCAAATAGTTTTCTCATGAGACTAATGTATAAGTGAATAAGCTTAAATCCTTTTGATTGTTTTAATGAAAGATGCTAAAAAAAAAAACCCACAACAAAACAGATAGTCAAAATTATAACTTATTTTTCTATCCAGAAAGTGTCAGCCTTTTAAATCATAATCTCTGCATGGATTTTCTTGGTTTGCTTTTATTTTTATTGTTATGCTTTTATACTCTCATTAGAGGTCTGGTGCATGAAAATTCATGCACTGAAGGGGTGGTCCCTCAGCCCGGCCTGCCCCCTCTCACAGTCCTGGAGCCCTCAGGGGCGGAAGGTGACCCAGCGATCAGGAGAAGGCGACGCCCCCATCACACCTCTGCTGCTGCCACTGCTGGCAGTGCAAGCCTCAGCCGGCCCTGGTTACCTGAGCCTCGGGCTGGCCCTGGGCGGCTGGGGGACTGAGGGGACTGGGGGTCTCCAGAGGCAGGCAGGGATGAGGAGACTGGACATTGCCATCTTCTGGCTGGGGGCACCGCCATTTTTGAGGGGGTGGCAGTCAATTAGCATATTCCCTCCTTATTGGTGTGGGCACAGCCATCTTTTGTGATGCTGTGAGGGTCAATTAGCATATTCCCTCTTTATTAGATAGGATTTTCTGTGTTACAGTTTTTACCAGTTTTAGTAATTCAAGAGGTCTAGTCTGGATTAATTTTGCTAGCAACAAAAATTACAAATAAACAGCATAGTCTCATTGGCCTACACATTATTACATATATTTATTTTGATAGCCATTTTGCACATTTCTCTTGGTTCTGCCAAGATTTAAACTATACTAAATATCTCTGATTATTTTTTAGATTACTGTATTGGTACTGTTGATAATAGTCAGAGTGTGAACTTTAGTTATTTAATATAAAAGCATATTTCAGTTTAATATTTTGTTTTTTTAGCTTTGTCCTGAGTTATGATTGACTAAAAATTGCATATATTTGTGCAATGTGTTTTTCTAAAGGTATACAACATGATGATTTAATATACATATATATTGTGAAATGATTACCACAATCAAGTTAACTAGCACATCCATTGCCTCACACCGTTCCTTCTTTTGTGTGTGTGGTATGAATACTTAACAATCTACTCTCAGCAAATTTCAGCTATACAGCTTAATTTTAGTAACTATAATCACCATGCCATAAATTAGGTCTCCAGAATTTATTCACCTTGTAACTTAAATTTTAGTCTTATATTTTGCATAATTCACATAGTCAGGCTGAGTTAGTATGGCTGTGTTAAAATTCGTGTTTAGTTTAGGGCCACCATTTGAAAGACATTTGATTAATGTTGTTGACATGAATAATAAAGTAGTCAACCTCTACGAAGTCAAGTTCATGTAGAAGTAGATAATTGCATGCTTGAAAAAGTAGGAACCATGAACTATTTGGTTAACTCTATTCAATATTAAGGGAGAAATTAAAACAATCCAACATTATCCTTACAATATTATTTTTTACAAAATCCCCCAAAGGGGTTAGCAAGCATAGAAATATGAACCTATCACTTAACATATTTGTTTCATATTATCTCTCATGTCCACAGTTGATATTATTATATTTTGATAAATATTTCACCTTTAAGCCAAAATAATGTTTTTCTTTCTGTATTTATAGCCAAACTCACTGGCTATTTTTTTACTTCATTTCAAAATTTCTACTATGGACCTTTCTAATGTGATGCCTCCAGGTACTGATGGCAGTGACTGTAGCTTTTTGAAATTATGTACCTGAAACCTATATAATTTTATTAACTAATGTAATTCCAATAAATTCAATACTAATTAAAAAAAGAAAACAAAGAATAATTTTCCTCTAGTGTCCTTTTTAAAGTCTACAAAAAGTTCAACGTGGGGAGGCAAAGTAAAATACCCATTTTTTAAAAAATTTTTGCTTTCATTGGATATTACTTTTCCTTGGCACTCTCTTATCTTATCTGTACTTGGCTAGCATTCCTGAACTTTCTTAACTGCAAAATCTCCATCTCCAAAATGCTTATTCATTCTCCTGGAGTCTTTGTTTTTAAGGCTATTCTCCCCCTATTTTACCATGAGACTTATTTTACCTGCTCTGAACTAAAAGCAATACATTTTCCTTATTGTATAATTTCCTTAGGGGTCACATTCCTCGTGTCCCTTATACCTGATTCTATGGCATTCTTGTCATATTTTTGTGTTTCCTCTGATCACATAACATTGTTCACTGCATTCGGAAATTACCGTCTAAAACTGAGTAGTTTGGAAAGTAGGAGAGAATGTACTATTTCTCTCTCTTATAAAAGCTCCTGAAAACTCTGAGGCTTATATTACTAAGAGCTATTTTAGATTCTTTGAGGACCTTCCTTAACCTCATATCATTTATTACACTCTTCCCAAGTGGGGAAACCTTATCGGAGCGTCAGAGGAGCAGCTGAAATGTTTATTGTAGCAAGATGAGATAACAGTCTTTATTCATGGACGGTGTGTCTTGGCAAGGAGTATTTTATTTTATTTTTTTGCATTTTTCTTCACTGTCTGGATACTTACTACCAAATGTGGACCTTGGGCTGCGATGTAATCAGTGCATATCATGTATCTTATTTGGGGTCAGAGCTCTCCATATCTTTAAAGGAAAAGAAAAGTGATGTGCAGTATTTACCATCAAGATAGAACACCTTTTCAGCACCTCTGTAACGTTGAACATTTATTCATCCATCCATCCAGTAAGCATACACTGGGTCCCTAATATGTGTCGGGTTCTATCACAGGCATGGTCATGATGAGATATTTCAGGTAATTGCTCTTGTTCTTAAGAATCTTCTTGACAATTGGAATGATAATCTATGCTAATAAAAGCCTTGGGGGTGATCTGGCCAGCAGGGGAGGGCAGTTGGGGATGATCAGGCCAGCAGGGGAGTAGTTAGGCGTCAATCAGGCCAGCAGGGGAGCTGTTAGGGGGTGATCAGGCTGGCAGGCTGAAGCAGTTAGGGGCAATCAGGCACGCACGCAGGCGAGCAGTAAGGAGACAGCAGTCCAGGATTGTGAGAGGGATGTCCAACTGCCGGTTTAGGCCCGATCCCGGCAGTCGGACATCCTGGGATCAGGCCTAAACCAGCAGTTGACATCCCCCAAAGGGTCCAAGATTGGAGAGTGTGCAGGCTGGGCTGAGGGACAACCCCCTCCCATGCACGAATTTCGTGCACTGGGCCACTAGTCATGTATAAATACAATGCAGTGTGCCAAAAAAAAAAGGGTGTATACAGGTTGTCATGGGAGTAGATTTCTGTCCACATGTTTTTGTGAAATGCTCAAGTGTGTTCTCAACTCAAAGGTTTATCTAGGAATTGCCCTGTACAGCCTCTGGTCTGAAGAAAAGGATTTATGATTTTAAAATCCTTTATTTCAAAGCTCAGCTAAAGCCCAGACAGATGTGGGGGTTTGGACATTATGTCTGTGGTATTGGATGCTTGGTAGACAGTAGATGCCCTTATTCCTGCTCATGCCTGTGGCCATCACAGCTACCAGCCTTTTGTTGACATTGGCTGGAATTCTGGGTCTGTGGCCCTTAGGCAAACCCCAGATTGGTTAGCCTAATTTTCAGGGTTTGAGAATATCACAAAGGTGATGATCTGCCGCTGCCACGGCTGTTATGGTAGCTGGAAAGGTCTGCTTTCCTCCATGACCACACGTGGAGTGCTCACTTCACTCACCACCATTTAGGCAAAGCGGTCAGTGCCCCTGCATCCTTGCTCTCCTTGCACTGGCTTGCACTGAGGGTCTTCTAGGAAGTGGATTAGGTTTTTATAGATGTGAAGACACATGGGTTGGGTTAACCTTTTGTGTTCCAGAGAAAAGCAGCACAAAGAAAAACAGATTTTTCTGAGGTAATTGTCCCTGAGGCTTTTAAAAATGGGGCCATCTAACAGCATATAGGTAAAGCCATCATTTCTGGCTCCTTTATCTAAGAGGCTGAATTTTGACTGGATTCATTTATTTCACTTTGCTGAGGAATAAGAATTATCAAGCTTGTGCTCATGTTTAAACTGTGTGAAGATGACCCTTTAAGAAAACTCTTACCCAGTGGTTCTCAACCTTGGCTGCACATTAGAATCACCTGGAAATCTTTTTAAAATCCTGATTTCTGGGCCCCTTGAGTGTGGCTCTTCCTAAGCCTTAGGAGTACCCTAATTAAGTTACTAACAATGTATCTACCTATATAGTTTAAGTTTAAAAAAATTTGGCTCTCAAAAGAAATTTCATTCATTGTACTGTTGATATTTGGCTCTGTTGACTAATGAGTTTGCCGACCACTGAGGTCCTAGAGTAGTGCTCCTGCTGTCACACAGAGTGGGTCATTGTGGCCACTGGCACTCCATATCCTCCGGAAGGATTGAGATGATTAGGCCTCTCCAAGCATGCACCTTTTCCAGGTATCTCCAGTGTGAGTTGTAGACATGCTTACATGCTTATTTATGTCCTGCCAAGAGCTCTTGGATGTCTTTCTCTCTTCTCCTCACCTTACCTCTCCTGTCTGTCCTCCCTTCTACTCTCTCCCCCTCTAAACCTTCTCCCCCATCACTCTCTTTTCTCTCCTCCTGGCTCTTCCTTTCTCTCTCTTCTCCATGTTTTTCTCTCTTCTACCTCCCCTCTCTCCTCCTTCACTATCTCTCTCTTTCTCTCTCTCTCTCACACACACATACTTTGAGAGTAAATGTTAATTCAGTAACAGGGCCACGTAATTTGAAAGGTAGCTTCTTTCACAAAGAAGTTAGTACCAATATTTTCAAGTAGAGCTGTGCTAGTTCCTTTTATTTACCTCCTTCCTTTCAAAGCCATTCCCTTGGCTACCCAATGACCCCGACAAAAACATGAAATTGCTTCATCTGAGGGAGCATTTATGATTTTAGACATGGCCCATCTAAATCCTTTATTTCAAAGCTCAGCTAAAGCCCAGACAGATGTGGGGGTTTGGACATTAGGTCTGTGGTATTGGATGCTTGGTAGACAGTAGATGCCCTTATTCCTGCTCATGCCTGTGGCCATCACAGCTACCAGCCTTTTGTTGACATTGGCTGGAATTCTGGGTCTGTGGCCCTTAGGCAAACCCCAGATTGGTTAGCCTAATTTTCAGGGTTTGAGAATATCACAAAGGTGATGATCTGCTGCTGCCACGGCCGTTATAGTAGCTGGAAAGGTCTGCTTTCATCCTCCAGGCCCTGTGTGGTGGTGAGGATGAAAACGGATCACGGCTATGCCTTCATTCATTCAGTATGAGCAACTACCGTTCAACAAATAACTTGTCAGATGCATCTTAGTGCAATTTGCCTCACCCATTTATTTCATCTGCTCTTTTCTGTATTATGAACAAGTAAGCTGATGTTTTGACTTTTTGTCACTAATGTGAGCATTTGGTGCAAGCAGATGGCCATTCAGCTTTTGGGCGAGGTCAAGTCCCTAAGTCCCAGTCTTGGCTGTATAGCAAAATAAGGAAATTTCAGGTTATTTGGAAAACACTATTTGACGGGTCACTGAGCTTTTCCCTCCCCATCACATCTTGTCAGGTATCAGAAGCAGCATGCTGAGGCAAAGACGACTAGAGTCCTAAGCTCTCTCTCTGGGTTCTGATCCTGCTCATTGCTAGCTGGCTAAAGCTTGGTCGAGTCTCTTGACTGATCTTAAAGATTAAATGAGAAACTAACAACAATAGTTAAAAGCTGGTGGGCATCCCCTGCTGATATCATTTAACTCGGTGAATCCTTTCCTCAAGCAGGTGGGCAGGTGCTCTTTTTCATCCTATTTAACGGGGGCAGAAAGGGTGAGGTAGCTTGCCCAGAAGATCAGCTAGAGGTGAAGGGACCTGTATGTCTCATTCTGGAGTCAAGAATGTCCTCACTCTACTTTGAATGAGTATAGAGTTTATACTACAAGGTATAAAACATATCAACTCAAGGTATGGACTCTTGCTTGGTGGTTAACACTGAGAAACGGGGCAAAGGAAGCTCATGTGCGGACTTCCCTTCGTCTTCTTTTACCTTGAAAAACAACCCGACTTTCTTTAAGAATTTATTCCTGTATCAGTTTGAAAAGTTGAGATGCTTTCAAAGATAGGTCCGGGTAAGAGTGTAAACTGCCGTCTAACGCTCAAGTCCCTGTCACAAATCAGGTGAAGTCTCCTTTCCACACTGCTCAGTTCTGCCTTTGGTGCTCAATTCTCAAATGTTCCCAGTGTCCCTGAGGTGGGGCCCCAGACAGTCTAGCTCCTTCAAGGCCCGATCACTCCCTCCTCCCTTTTGAGCCCCATTTTCTTGGAAACTTGTCTTCCGACTCATTCTCTCCAACCCTGAAAGCTCACCTACATACTTGCCTGCATCACTCCAAGGCCACAGGCTTCGGCTCCTAAGTAGACAGTCTAAAAATGTGGTCACAGCAGAACTTAGGCACTTCTCCTGGGCTTCTGAGAAGTCTTTGAGGAACCCTGGTGGAAAGCACACAAGGTTTGGAGATAGAGCTAGTTTCAGATTCTGTGTCTACCACTTTCTAGCTCTGCGCCCTGAGGCAAATCACTCAACTTCTTTGACCATCAATTCCTAACCTGTAAAATGGGGATAATAATAATAGTGGTTCACATAGACCATGTGTTAGGAAGTAGGAACTAGGCTACACATAGAGATGATCATGTTTTTCATCACAGCAGCCTTCGCCTTAGATCCAATAAACTGTATAGGTCAGGCCTGCGCCTTTGAAAGGATAAACAAATTAGCTAAGACCTGGCAGCCAGTAAATGTTGTAGCTGGAATTCAAACCTAGGTCTGTCTGACTAGAGATCTTAAGCTCTTATCCCTTAGTAAACACTTACGGCCCTCTCTTTGATATGTGCACTGATAACTTCTTCAGATACTTGTAACATGTAAATGAAGTAATGTATATAATGTCTCCAGCGTCCAGCCAAGTCTATTTTCTTAAGAAATATCAGTTGCCTTTCTTCTGCCCCCTCTCCCAAGGCCCTCGGTGATGGGAAAGGCAGCTTTGGCAGGCCAGATAGGGGAGCTATTTTTGGCCGGGTGAGCAGAGCTGGGGAAGAGGAGGACCAGGAGCTTTTCTGCATCTCCAATCAAACCAGGCTGGCAGCTTTCAACTCCGTCTATACATAGGCCTGACTGGCTGGCGGGGTTGGTTACGTCTTTATTTAGAAGCTCGTGTCCCTTTTTGAACCGTGTAACCTGAGAAAGAGTGAACAACTGGAGGAAAAATGAAAAAGATTAATGGATTAAAATATATTTGCAAAAAAAAAAAAAATTCCTATCGGAGTTGGGGCTGCTTAGCCCAGTGAAGAGAAGACGGGGGGATATGTTCTTTGACTGTGTAAAAGATCGTGTTATTGACAATGGCGATATGTATTTCTTCAAAGGTGAGGGGTTGGACATGATGACATCCAAGTCCTTTCAAAATCTAAAATTTCACATGTCTATGAACATGAGGAATGGAGAGTTAAAATGAGAATAGAAGTTGCAGAACCGTGAGGACTCAAGGACACCGAAAACCTGATACGGAGTTTTCCTGCTCTTTGGACACTTTAGGTTTATTATGGGTCTTTCCTTCTTCCTATGTTTGCATCCAGTCAATTTAGATGGGAAACAGTCACCTATATAGTGTGTCCCCAAATATTGCTCTTTAAATCCTTCATTTATGTAAAAAATTCGGATTGTTTTTTTATATTAGGGCATACATTTTTCCCTTAAGAATATGAATATTTCTTTTGTATTCTGTGAATAATGGTCACACTATAAGCAATTTTAGTCACTTATACCTCAGCGCCCATTAGTTTAACAGCTCTCTTCAGCTGAATAAGCATAGGTTTTTTAGAAAATGAAATAAAAGTATTGTTCCAAGAATATTACTTTAGTAAGACGGAAGGGATTAGTGTAATACAGAAAACTCAGGCAGCCACTGGCACCAGGAGGGCAATGATCCCACTCAGGAGAGAAGATGAGAGGAGCTCAGGGGAGGATAGGAGAATGGAAAATGGCAATGATGCTTTCCTTTAGTTTATTAATCATTTAATCAACAACAATTATCTCCCAAGCACTGAGCAGATGCTGCAAGCACAGAGGTTAATAAGACATGGTTTTACACTTGACAACTATATTAATCAGGGTAGCATTGGCTGTTGCAACAAAGAGACTAACTTTATATGTGAAATTGTTCAAATGCAAAAGTGTATGTTCTGCTTTTAAAATGGTCTAGGTGGATGCTCCTGGTGAGTGAGCAGCTCTTGTATCCTGTGTTCCTTAAGGGACCAAGTCTCCTTCAAATGTGTGTCTCCACCATCTACTGGGGTCCCCTCTTCAATCATATTCAGCTGGTAGAAGGAGGCAGTGAGGATATCCCTTTTCTTAAAAGTGACTCAACTCGCTCAGGTTCACATCCTGTTG
The DNA here is from genome assembly GCF_028538775.1 of Myotis yumanensis. NCBI lineage: Eukaryota > Metazoa > Chordata > Mammalia > Chiroptera > Vespertilionidae > Myotis > Myotis yumanensis. The sequence continues at coordinate 55,525,968 of NW_027223763.1, read as the reverse complement.
TGACAACAAGCTGCATGGCCACAGTAACAGCAGGTGTGGCTGGGAAATGCATCATGCCTGCTGGACCATGAAGAAAACAACAGAGTTTTTGTGAACAGCTAGCATACTCTGCTACATGAACAAACTAAATATATGAGAGAAGTTACCAGTGGTCACATGAAGCCTTCCTGTCCTACCATGCCAGTTCTGCACACATGAAATCCCCTAAGCCTGTGCAGGGGACGTGAGATGTAACTTGCTAGCAGTTACGTTTGCCTTCCTATCGCTCACTCTTCCTTTCTCCCTTCCTCCGCCCACCTTGCTTACTTCCCTGTGACTCAGGGCTACTCTCTACCCTACATATCTTCCAGCGAGGAGTCAGCAAAATGTGGGCCATAGACCAGATGCAGCCCGCTGCCTAGAGTAGAATGACAAATGAGCTAAGAATGACTTTTACACTTTTAAGTGGTTGAAAAAAATCCAAAGAGGAATAATATTTCATAATGTATTAAAAATTATATGAAATTCAAACTTTAGTGTCTATAAATAAAGTTTCATAGGAACACAGCTGTGCTCTTTTATTTACATATTGTCTATGGTTGCTTCTGCCTGTAACCACAGAGTTAAGGGGTTGCAACAGAGACTGGCCCATAAAACCTAAAATGTTTACTGTCTGGCCATTTACTGAACAAGTTTACGGACCACTGGTCTAGGTCACAAGACAGAGAGCCTCTGTTGAGGGACAAAGACTATGAGCAGCAAGCCTGAAGCTTGCTGTAAATATGGTAGAAGAGACAAGAAGGTGAGACCAGACTCTGATATCAATAACAAATAGCTCAGCTGGCATGGCTCAGTGTTTGAGCATCGACCAATGAACTAGGAGGTCACAGTTTGATTCCTGGTCAGGGCACATGCCTGGGGTTGTGGGCTCAATCCCCAGTAGGGGGGCGTGCAGGAGGCAGCCGTTCAGTGATTCTCATTATTGATGTTTCTATCTCTCCCTCTCCCTCCCTTTCTGAAATCAATACAATATATTTTTTTTTAAAAGAAATTGAAAAGAGTTTTTTTTTTAAAAAAATTATAGAAAAGATAAGGAGATGATCAACGCTAGAAAGAGAGGCATGTATTATGTCCTAGGCAGGAAAGGAAAAGAGATAAAGAAATAGTGAAAATGAAGGGGACTGATAGGGGGAATGCAGAGGGCCCCAGAATCTGGAGCCCAATCCTAATATTTCATTTGTGCTTCCTTTATCCTTTTTTGCTTTATATTTGTGTGCATGCTTAGTCTCTGTAGACTGCATTGCTTTATCTTTTTTTTATCTTCTGCAATATCTAGAACAGTGTCCTGTACTCAGTGGACCACTCAGAAGATACTGAGAGGGCCGAAACCGGTTTGGCTCAGTGGATAGAGCGTCGGCTTGCGGACTGAAAGGTCCCAGGTTCGATTCCGGTCAAGGGCATGTACCTGGGTTGCGGGCACATCTCCCAGTGGGAGATGTGCAGGAGGCAGCTGATCGATGTTCCTCTCTCATCGATGTGTCTAACTCTCTATCTCTCTCCCTTCCTCTCTGTAGAAAATCAATAAAATATATATATATTTTTAAAAAAAGATACTGAGAGGGAATAAATGAGTAAATGAACGAAAGCAACCTGGACGGCAGCTCATTTGTATGACACTGTGTAAATTTGAGAAGTTGACGAATTTGGGCATATGCAGCTCTAGGGGCAAATGCCTTGGCAATAGGTGACCTGTTGCCCACCTTCTGCCTTCCAGTGTAGCACCCTTGTGCAGGGAAGTCCTTGCGCAGAGGGACACAGTGACCCTGAATGGAGTAATACATTTCTGTTGGGCAAGAGCTTGTAACTTAGCAAAATTCTTGCTTATGCTCAACAGTACACATGGCAGCTGTCTGGCCCCCTAAATTGGTCCAAATAGAACCGTGCAAAGTAATTCTCAGGCTATCTGCCTGCAGCCATGCAAGTGGCTTGGTACAAGTATAACTCCTCAAATACTCAGATAGTGATCACCTTTCAGCTTAAAGGATGACCAAACACTCCTTTAGAGGGAAAGGTGATATGCCATAAAAATACTTCATGCCAGATATTGGAGCCGTGTAGAAATTGGAACCTATATAAATATCTTGGTGCTGTTCCATTTGGATACATGCCACAAAAATAACCTAGAGTAGTTCTGAAAAAATGTCAATAAATCATCTATTTAGCTTGACACTGCAGTGTACCAATTTATTTCTTTTGTAAGCCTAAGTGCTCTTCAAAGCCAGACAACTTTAAAGCCCTAATTTGAAATTTATCCGCAGATAGACCTAAAGGATGACCAAAGTCTAGTACAAAAGAAAGATTAGGGGAGGGGGCGTAAGTTCTGCTTGACTAAAATAACTGACATTTCAATGATTTCAATGCAGTATCCCTGAACCCAGTAGGATTTTGAATGAAAAGACTTATGCAATTCCTTCCCACCTATGCCCCGGCTATTTGAGTGAATACTCTACTGCCTTTTCCCTTCTTTGTTTTCTTTTCTCTTTTGTTCCCCATTAATTTGTATTCCTTATTATTTGCACCCCAGTTATTCTAACTAGCTAGTTAGTAGCCTCTGGGTACATTACTAAGCTATGTGACAATGATTCCAGAATGAAGAGATTAGTGATTCGCTTGATTTCCCCCCAAGGTCTTTAATATACTAATAACACTGTGATACTTTAAGGTGTAGGTACACATGTAGAATTCTGTGTCAAACTTCAGAGACTTGACTTCAGAACCTCTTTTTAGGTGAAAGGAAGACTGTCCCTGAGAGCTCACTTCACGACAAGGTGCTCCCTGGGACAGCCCCATTTTCAGAGCCAGGAGAAAACAATGTGTTGAAGATCACACTACATCTGGGACAAAGTTAACAAAGGCTCTCTATATTAATAAAAGCCTAGGTGGTCCTCTTTCGCGATGTCATTACAAGATGGCTACCACAAGATGACCGCACGCACAGCAAAGGTGGGGCCTCGTGGCCACTCCGCGCATGCGCGCGATGAGGCCTGGAGGTCCCTCGGCTCTGCATGGTGCGGAGGAGGCCTGTCCTGGCAAAGGAGGCAGGTCCTGGAGGAGGAGGCGGGTCATGGCAGGGGAGGGCAGTTGGGGGCGATCAGGCCATCAGGGGAGCAGTTAGGGAGCAATCAGGCTGGCAGGCAGAAGCGGATAGGGGCAATCAGGAAGGCGGGCAGGCGAGCGGTTAAGAGCCAGCGGTCCCAGATTGTGAGAGGGTTGTCTGACTGCCAAGGGGTCCCAGATTGGAGAGGGTGCAGGCCGGGCTGAGGGACACCCCCCTTCCCATGCATGAATTTCATGCACCGGGCCTCTAGTTTATTCATAAGCTTGTGTGAAGAGAACTCATCCGAGGTCACTTCTGTTTCAGAGGATGTACACAGTTGTTAGAACGGAAGGTATATTTTATAGACTGAAAAGAAGAAATGCTGAGATGGTCTTTGATTGGCAAGCAGTCCATTAGGGTAGAATTTTGGAAGTGGGGAAGACTTTCCTCCAGGTCCTTCTCAGTTGACTACAAGGGGCAATAGAGCAGTGAGGAGATCTTTTAAAGGAGGAAAGCCGAGTGGGGGCCAATGGGGTGCTTTATCATCAGACTGTCATACTATTCCTTATGGGAGAAAGCTGTGTGGCAGGCAGCTTCCCAGACGTTACTGTGGATCCCAATATTTGATACTGGGTCAAAGTGAAAGGGGGCATTTCCATTGACCGGGCACTGTGCTAAGTCCCTTATGTTAATTTTGCATAGGCTATTTTCATTTAAGTGTGTCAAACTTTGAGGGAGTCATTATCATTTCCATTTTACACATGAGCAGAAGTTACATAACTATGCTTATGACAAGAAAGTCAGGGACTTCAGTCTCAGTCTGTCTGGCCTGAAACTTCTTCATAATACGTCAACTTTTTTCTTCTACTGACCCTGGTAAATTCAGATGCAAGGATTTGACATTATTATATCTTCCACAAGTCACAAAAACAGTAAATAATAAAGAAGAGTCCCATTTTGTTTGTACTGAAATATTGTTGAATTAAAAATAACTTGTAACAAGAAGCACAATTCACTATAGCTGAGATTTGGAAACAGCCTAAGTGCCCATCAGCAGATGAATGGATTAAAAAGCTGTGATACATCTATACAATGGAATACTATGCTGCTGTAAGAAAGAAATAACTCTTATCATTTGCAATAGCATGATAGACCTGGAGAGCATTATGCTAAGTGAAACAAGCCAGTTGGAGAAAGATAAACATCACATGATCTCACTCATTTGTAGAATATAATGAACAACATAAACTGATGAACAAAAATAGATCCAGAGACATAGAAGCATCGAATAGACCATCAAACCTCAGAGGGAAGGCAGGGGAGGGTAGGAAGGGGAGGATAAGAGATCAACCAAAGGACTTGTATTCATGCATATAAGCATAATCAATGGACACAGACAGTAGGGGGGTGAGGGCATGTGCTGGGGTGGGGGAGCAGCCAGGGAGAGGTCAATGGAAGAAAAAGGAGACATATATAATACTTTCAACAATAAAGAATTTATTTTAAAAAAAACTGTAACATGTTTATTCGATTTGGCCACACTGAAGTCGCCTTCTGGGAAGAGGTTTGTGTGTTTGTTTTTGTTCTAATGATATTTACTGTTATGGTATTTGATCTAAATTATTCTCTAGGCCTTTGAAAGTTCTCAATAAATACTGCAATGGTGGATTAAGGTGGTATTGAGAATAATGAAAAAGAAGTTGAATTATTTGTGTGTGTTTTTTTTTCTATTAAGCTTTTATTTCTTTTTTCATCTTTATTGTTGAAAGGATAACATATGTACCCTTCCCCCCCCATTAACCCCTTCTAGCCCACCTCTAGCCTCACCCCAGGCCTTCACCACCATATTTTCTGTGCCCATGGGTTATGCATATATGCATACAAGTTCTTTGGTTGATTTCTTCCCACCCACCCCCACCTTCCCTCTGAGATTCGACAGTCTTTTCCAAGCTTCTATGTCTCTGGATCTAATTTGTTCACCAGTTTTATTTTGTTCATTAGTTTATACATATGAGTGAGATCATATGATACTTGTCTTTCTCTGACTGACTTATTTCACTTAGCATAATACTCTCCAGGCTTCTCCATGCTGTCTCAAAGGGTAAGAGATCTTTCTTTTTTACTGCTGCATAATATTCCATGGTATAAATGTACCACAGCTTTTTTATCCACTCATCTACTAATGGGCACTTGGACTGTTTCCATAATTTAGATATTGTTAAGTCCACTGCTATGAACATAGAGGTACATATATTCTTTCTGATTGGTGTTTCCAGTTTCTTCAGATATAGTCCTAGAAGTGGGATTACTGGGTCAAATGGCAGTTCCATATTTAACTTTTGAGGAAATGCCATACCGTTTTCCATAGTGTCTACAACAGTCTGAATTCCCCCCAGCAGTGTACCAGTTCCCTTTTCTCCACATCCTCGCCAGCACTTGTTTTTTGTTGATTTGTTGATGATAGCCATTCTGAGAGATGTGAGGTGATACTTCATTGTCCTTTTAATTTGCATCTCTCTGGTGATTACTGAGTTTGAGCATTTTTTTTCATGTCTCTTGGACTTTTGTATGTCCACTTTGGAGAAGTGTCTATTTAGGTCCTTTGCCCATTTTTATTTGGATTGTTTGTCTTCATTTTGTTAACTTGTATGAGTTCCTTATATATTTTGGATATTAATCATATGATATAAACGATGACATAATGAACTTAGCAAATATTTGTAGATGTTCTATCATGTACCAAATTTTTTTGCGATGCCAGGGAAATGCAGATGCTCAAGATGATACCCTTGGCTTCAACTATCCCATAGTCTGATAAATTGTTTTTTGGACTACCATACATTGAACATCCAGGAAGAAGCAGCAATTGATTAACCCTGGAAGTGGAGGGATCATAAAAGGATTTATAGAGAAGGTACTATTTACACTGAGCTTTAAAGAAACTGTGGGAATATCTCACATAGAAAATATTTCTAAGTGGTCAAATTAAAAGAACCAAGGTATGAAAGGGTAAGCTGTGCTCGAGGAAGAATGACAAATCTGGGCCAGTGAAGGTGTGCTCACAGAAAGAGAGTTTAAAAGGTAGGTGGGGGTCACATTTTGAAGAGTCTAGCCTTCTGTTCCTGCTAGATAATATTTGGGGAGCCAGTGGGGTTTCTTAAGTAGAGAAGTGACAACAATCAAGATGCAGAGGTTGGGCAACATGGACAGTATTTCTCAAATACGGCTTTGGAATCAGAGGCATCCGAGTCACCTGAGGATGTTTATTAAAAATTCCAATTTCTGAGTCTAACCCCAGCCCTACTGAACAGAGTCATTGGGAGCAGGCCAGGGCACGTGTATTCTATGCCTCTCAGATGATTTCTGCTGCACACGAAGGTTAGGAAAAGAATTGGAGGAGAGTGTTAGTTTTCAAATTAGTCTCTGACCCATGTTCTCCTGATCTTCCTTGGAGCAAAGCCTCTCCTCTTTGGTTTTTCCATACTAAACATTCACATATAATTTTAAATATATTTTATTGATTTTTTACAGAGAGGAAGGGAGAGGGATAGAGAGTTAGAAACATCGATGAGAGAGAAGCATCGATCAGCTGCCTCCTGCACACCCGCCACTGGGGATGTGCCTGCAACCAAGGTACATGCTTTTGACTGGAATCGAACCTGGGACCCTTCAGTCCCCAGGCCGATGCTCTATCCAGTGAGCCAAACTGGCCAGGACTCACATATAATTTTAAATGAACAGAGGGTTTCTACAGCTAATGCTAACTTTAAAACCATTGGCCTGGAGGTTGGAGAAACGAGTGTTTTGTGAGCCATTGGAAGCTGTGGCTATGATGTTTAAGTGCCTGTGATGAGTGCGAGGAGGAACAGAGAAGAAAGGGCTGGGTTCAAACATTGCTTCTAAGGTCAAATAAGAGAACTAGAAGAAGAGATGGAGAGAATGAACAAGCAAAGGAAGTCTAGGTTAACTCCCAGTGGCATAGCTGGCTTAAGTCCCTAGGACCTATATTTGTCTATATCTTTTCCACTTGTTTTATTTCTGTCAACTCAGCAATGATACCAAAAAAATCACTAAGTATAAACTGTCAGATTCTCATCTATTTCCAAGTTGCCAGTTTACTCACCATAAGCCACTTGCTCGGTGGGTTAATCCTCCAACTGGTTCTTTATCACACAGTATTACCACCTCTCAGTATAAGGAAACTAGGTTTGCTTTAAAAATAAATGCCTCTCTAATTTAGAGCATGGGTAGGCATACACTGGAAACTTATGTTATTAAAATGACTCGGTGCCAAAAATTCTGCTCTTTTTTGGGCCGGGGAGTCAAATTTACTGTTCTGTTCTTGAGCAGAAAGAATTCATAATCTAAATAAAATAACAAAATGTAGAGTTCAAGATAAATAATTTTTAAAGCTTGGAAAGGAGACTGTTTTCATGATCTTCAACTCTTTTTTTATTTTGTTTTGTTCGACTTTTATTTTTAAAACAAATTTAACAGTGGTCTAGGTTTTCCCGTTGACCAAAATAAAGCAGGTTGGACCCTTCTTGTTTTGGTTCACTTAATGCTCAGAGGTTCCTAGCAGCATGGATTGAATACAAGAGGATCACGTGACTTGCATTGTTGGATTACAGTAAATAAGCAACCCCTTCAGAAAACTGATAAGTCATCTATCTGCTAACCTGTTTGGACAGGAGAAGAAACACAAGCATAGGGAGCTTTCCTAATGCGAACTTAAGTACAGGGGCTTATTTCTTTGGCTTTAGTGAAATCAACTCCTGGGGCCAATAGAAAAAATATCCCATATAATTAAAATCTTCATGGCAGATGGATGTAATAATAGATATTTATTTCTTCTATAAAATACTCTAAACAACACTACTGATTAAATCTATTATCAAAATATGAAGGAGGGCAAATACCTAGAAGGTAGTAATGGGATCACCTTCACTTTATCTTTCAGATTAATTTCCTGTACCAATCATTTAAATCTCTGAATACAAGGATAATCAGGAAATTAAATGTTACCACATCACAGAAATAGGGTTGGGATGAATGGGCTTCCTCCAGACTTACATTCTGAAGGGGATCAAGACACTTTACTGCTTTTTTTTTTTAAAGAGATGTGATCTTGATGAAACTCTTGACTTAGCCTTAGTTTCCTAATCTGTAAAATGGAACTAAAGTACTCCTTTAGGAATAAAGATATTGTAAATTATATAAAACTAGAGGCCCGGTGCACAAAAATTTGTGCACTTGGGGGGCGGGGGGGTGGGGGGTCCCCCAGCCCGGCCTGTGCCCTCTCGCAGTCTGGGACCCCTCGGGAGATAACGACCTGCTGGCTTAGGCCTGCTCCCAGGTGGCAGAGGGCACGCCCAATCCCTAAGTGCAGCCCCTGGTCAGGCTCAGAGCAGGGCCAATTGGGGAGTTGGGGCGCCGCCCCGTCATGCACAGAGCAGGGCGGATTGGGAGGTTGCGATGCCACCCTCAGTCACGCTCAGGGTAGGGCCGATTGGGGGGTTGGGGCACCGCCCCCTGTCACGCACAGAGCAGAGCCGATCAGGGGGTTGGGGTGCTGCCCCCTGTCACTCACAGAGCAGGGCCCATCAGGGGGTTTGGGGCTCTGTACCCTGTCACACACAGAGCAGGGCCGATCAGGGGGTTGAGGAGCTCCCCGCTGTCACTCACAGAGTAGGGCCTATAGGGAAGTTGGGGCACTGCCCCCTGTCACACACAGAGCAGGGCCGATCAGGGGGTTGGGGCGCTGCACCCTGTCACACTCAGGGCAGGGCCAATGGGGAGGTTATGGCTCTACCCTGTCACACACAGAGCAAGGCCCGTGGAGGGGGGTTGGGGCGCCACCCTCTATCACCCACAGGGCAGGGCCGATCAGGGGGTTGGGGCGCCACCACTGTCACAGTCGGGGCAGGGCCGGTGGAGAGGTTATGGCTCTACCCTGTCACACACAGAGCAGGGCCCATGGGGGTGGAGGGGTTGGGGCGCCGCACCCTGTCACACACAGAGCAGGGCTGATCAGGGAGTTGGGGCGCCTTCCCCTGTCATGAACAGAGCATGACAGATAGGGAGGTTGTGGCCCCACCCCTTGTCACACACACAGCCGCAGGGCGAGCAGGGGGTTTGAGCGCTGCCCCCTGTCATGCTGATCCCTATGCCGGGAGCCTCGCTGTTCTGCTGATCCCGGTGCTGGGAGGCATATTACCCTTTTACCATATAGAATAGAGGCCTGGTGCATGGGTAGGGGCTGGCTGGTTTGCCCTTAAGGGTGTCCTGGATCAGGGTGGGGGTTCCCACTGGGGTGCCTGGCCAGTCTGGGTGAGGGGCTGAGGGCTGTTTTCTGGCTGGCGAGTGACTAAAGCTTCCAATCGCTCCTTGTTTTCTTCTTCTTTTTTTTTTTTTTTTTTTATTCTGGGCCAGCTTTAGCTCTGAGGCCTCGCTGCTGAAAACATGGATACAATGTTTCGGTCCGCCTGGCTTTCAGTCTGGCTGATTTCTGGGGTTTTGTTTTCCTTCTTATTTGCAACATAGTACATAGTTGCTTAGACTTGCAGCTGAGAGGCTGGCAAGTGAGGTGGGGAACGTTGGAGTCCGCAGCAAGCAAGCCTCATGCTCGCTTCAGTGCCTGGCTGCTGGCTGCCATCTTGGCTGACAGTTAATTTGCATATACTCACTGATTAGCCAATGAAAAGGGTAGCGGTCATATGCTAATTACCATGTTTCTCTTTTATTAGTGTAGATACGTCGTATGAATAGCATTCAACATGTGTGTGTATGTATGTGTGTATGTGTGTGTGTGTGTGTGTGTGTGTTTGTGTGTTTGTTAATGTTTGTTAGTCTCTGAGTGGCCATATTGGTGACCTAGAAGTTGAACAAAAAAGGTCTTGTTCTTTTCCAGTCTGAAGACGTTTTCCAGCTATTCTTATGAGGTCATATTTCCCCTGGCCTGCAGCTTTTGTCATTTCTTGGTACTTTCTTGCACATAATTTATGGTAAGCTAAATTAGAACAATAATGATTGCCAATAATTGTGAGAGCCTTACAATCGGTAAAGCACTTTTATAGACCTTATTTTTTTGAATCTTCATGCAACACTTTAAGGGAATACTTCTATTCCCCAGTTTATAATGTGAATCCCGAGGCTCAGAGAAGTAATAACTTGTGTAAGATCATGTAACAAGTACTGAGTCCAAGACACTTGTATTTTCTACTGCAATAGAAAATGTTTCTTCTACACATATATTGAGATATAATTGCAAGGTGATGATGAAACTTAATCCAAATTGAGTCATGTTTTGGAGTGAAAGGATGTGGCATTAATAATAACACCAGAGATAAACTAGGACTGTCTTGAACAAACAGAAACATGGGTCATATTTGATAAAATCCCAATCATTTCTAGACTACCCTCAACAGGTAAAAAATAGTATTTTTATTTATCTATTTTTAAAATATATATATATATATATTTTTTAAAAAAATATATTTTATTGATTTTTTACAGAGAAGAAGGGAGAGGGATAGAGAGCTAGAAACATCAATGAGAGAGAAACATCGATCAGCTGCCTCCTGCACGCCCCCCAGTGGGGATGCGCCCGCAACCAAGGTACATGCCCTTGATCGGGATCAAACCCAGGACCCTTGAGTCCGCAGGCCGACGCTCTATCCACTGAGCCAAACCGGTTTGGCATTAAAATATATTTTATTGATTGTACAGAAAGGAAGGGAGAGGAATAGAGAGTTAGAAACATTGATGAGAGAGAAACATCAATCAGCTGCCTCCTACACGCCTCCTACTGGGGATTGAGCACGCAACCAAGGTACATGCCCTTAACCAAAATCAAACCTGGGACCCTTCAGTCCGCGGACCAATGCTCTATCCACTGAGCCAAACTGGTTAGGGCAAAAAATAGTATTTTTAAACCTTAGAGAAAAGTTTTCCAGGAAATAAATTTAAACAGAAAAAAGAATATTACCTTCTTTGTCATAGGGCAAGAGAGTACAAAATAATGGCTGAACTTCAAATTGCATTCTGTCTTCCTGTATAGGACATATTTTGTCACTTACTCTTCCTTGGTCAGATTTCTTGGGAAATAATTTGGGCTAATACTGCAACTGCCCTCAGAAGGAAAGAGTCATTGTATGTTAAGGAGATGACTAAAAATGTATTGAAAGACTATAAAAATTTAGTAACCAGGATTCTCAAGACAGCCTGGAGTTGTTGAGCCAATACACAAGGTTTCAGAGAATATTCAGTGATATTTTTTAAATATCTTTTTATTGATTTCAGAGAGAAAAAGAGAGGGAGAGAGAAATAGAAACATCAGTGATGAGAGAGAATCATTGATCGCTGCCCCCTGCTCACCCCCTTCTGGGTACTAAGCCTGCAACCCATTCATGTGCCCTGACCAGGAAGCAACCACTGAACCACACCAGCCAGCTGTAGAGTGATCTTTAAAGATTAAAGGCAAACTGTATCTGTTGTCTTCTATTTTCTTCAAATCTTCATTGATAACCAAAAAAAAAATATATCTATTATCAGAACAAAATATGTAAGGATAATGGAGGATTTCTCTATAAGCATTTTCAGTGAGGGAAGGAGTGATGAGCTGCAAAGGGATTTTAACTGCCTATGGGTGCTGCTGAAGGGCCCTCTCTCCCTCTTCCCCTCTTCTTCTTCCCTTCCTCCCACTCATTTCTTCCCTCTGTCCTTCCTCTCTCCTTCCTTTCTTGATATTCTTTCCATTCTTATCCTAAAGTCTAGAAATGGACATTGTGCTTACTAGGATTCTAGTAATACTTGCTGGTTGATTCATTTTTTTTAAAAATGACTAGTTGACCAACTTTTCAAAAAGTGCCCTTCTAACCCTCCAATCTGCATCCTCCTTCCCAGCCAGATGGGCAGCAGGTCATTGTTTAGCACTTCTGGCTTCACACTGATGTTATGAAGAGCCATTTCGTGTTGTCTGGCAATTACTTTGCACCTCATTAAGGGTGATCCTAAGCACATCTAACCTATTATTTTTTGGATATTGGACAATTTCTAGTCTTCATAAAAACAAAATGTAAATCACTTCAGTAAAAGTTATTTCAGACATTCTAGCCCGTTGAGAGAGAAAGGGAGGAGACTGTTTCAAAGTTTAAGAAAAAAAGAATGAAAGAGAAATGGGAAATTAGTAACTGGGAAAGCTTCATATTACACTTCATTTATCTCCTTCCTCCTTAAGTGAGCCAGTTTAACAGTGAGTGAGAGGATCAAAAGGATAATACTTCTAACAGAGCATCTACTCTACCTTGGTTTTTCTATCCTAGCTTGACCAGACCACTTCCTGTTTGTGTGACCCTGGCAGACTACTTAAACTTTTTGTAAGATGAAATAACAAGAGTTGTCCTCTTAAGGTGTGGATACTGGGATTAAATGAGGCCATACAAGTAAGACACCAGGAACGTGACCGGCACATAGTAAACATTAAAAACTGATGCCCATAGGACCACTCTCTAAAGTACATGATTGTCTGACCACGATCGCTGTACATCTGAAACTGATACAGAATGATACTGAATGTAAACTATAATTGAAAAATTTTTAAAATATGACATTATTTAATTCATGATGACACCGTTTTTATGGTGTTCACACAGTTCCTAATAATCCTGTCTTACACCCAAGAAGACTGTTGCTGCCTGGGGAATGTTCTTTTAGAGATTCTCCCAATGAACCCCCAACTTCAAATGCTTACTCCATGTGCTCACAAATACCCCAAAAGCTTTTGACTTGGAACAAAACCTCTGACTCTTCCAACACCCAAAGAGGCAGCCCTTTAGACCAGTGGTTCTCAACCTGTGGGTCGTAACCCTTTGGGGGTCGAACAAGCCTTTCACAGGGGTCACCTAAGACCATCGGAAAACACATATATAATTACATATTGTTTTTGTGATTAATCACTATGCTTCAATTATGTTCAATTTGTAACGATGAAATTGGGGGTCACCACAACATGAGGAACTGTATTAAAGGGTTGCAGCATTGGGAAGGTTGAGAATCACTGCTTTAGACTCTGTTGAGTCCAAAAAGGATTTTAAAAAAGAACAACTTTTGACATTGAAAAAGCCAGAGGAGGTAGGTGTTTTCTGGGCAAGAGAGCAAAGGCAGAGGAGAGAGGGAGACAGCAAAAGAGACACATCCCAAGGCACCAAAACAAATCCAAACCCTCTCAAAATTTTACCAACATCGCTGCACCTGGGTTAATTCATTCACCCAAATCCCAGGAAAGTGAATAATGGACAAGTAAGTAATGGCAGCCCACAGGGCATTTTCAGGACAAAGAAGATTCCCAGAGCTGCACATTTCCTGAATCACACCTGGGGAGAAGTTGTTGCACATGAATGAGTATTCCATTGTTGTTTTGAGGACTTCTTTGTAAGTATCTTGCTTCAAGAATGGAGGGTGACGTCAGTCAGGAAAAATCCTCCAGCAAATCCTAGGACTTATTGCTCCAATTAAGCAGGAAGACACGTTAGAGCATGAAAGATTGGGTAATAATTCATACCTGTTGTGTTTCAATGCTAACAGTGAGCCTGGATGGAGATTACCCTCACTTAAGCATGAATTCCTTTTACATAATAGCTCAAGGCCTTGAATATATAATTGCATTTTCTTTTTTAAAGAAAATTACTTATAAGGCAATGTTGAACATAATCTCCCTCGAAGAAAAAGTTTGTGCCTCATGAAAAATAAATCTGGGTAAATTGAGTTATGAAAGATCTATTCCAGTAGGAGCAGAAGCTTTGAAGTCCTTTTCCTGTTGGAAAACAAAACTCAGCTTCCCAGAGGATACATTTACAGCACAATAGGCCTTCCCTCCCGGTATCACAGGAGCCTGCGGGTCAATCGGCTTACAGGTCACCCTGGTTTGAAACAGGACTTACTGTCACTCTCCCTTCCAATGTCCTGGCACTTCTACTGGTGAGGAGGAGCCTTAAGAGGCTTTAAGGAACTGCTTTCTTCTCCTATGGCAGTATCTTGGTTTTTGAGACCATAAGCAGCTGGCCAGTGTGTGTATAAGCTGTGCCTGTGTTCTTTCTAAGAAAGGATTCGTAGAATAAGGACCTGGGAGGTCTTCCCCTGTCAACCAGGAGGTAGGATTCTATAAGGTCTATGGGCGTGGAATTTGGAATCAGATAGCCTGGGTTTGAACCCATTTTTGCCAATTTCCTAACAGGGTGAACTTGGGAAAATTACTTCATTCTTTAAGACTCAGCTCTTTCAGCTGTAAAGAGAATAATATTACCTGATAGGGTTTCAATGGGGGTTATAATGAAAAAAAAAAATAATGCAAATAAAGTGGATAGCATATTGCAGAGCATAAAACGAGCACTCGAAGGAGCGGTAACTGTTACGGTTAATTCTAAATATCTTGGGATGTAAAGGTTTTGTGGGAGCTCTTTTAACCAAGTGTTAAACTGAACTACAATAAGAAGAGATGTCCTCATTTGTTTATACACACACACACACACACACACACACACACACACACACATTATGAGGGCCTTCTCATGGCAAGGAGCCAGGGAGTAAGGCACTAGGAAGAATTTGTGGGGGATACTGCCCTCAAGTTGAGGGCCTTATTTTGAGCTTTGACATACACCTAAATAATAAGAGTACCAAATAGAAAAAATGGTAAGGCTATAAGAGAATGTAGATAAAGTGCTAATGGAATTCAGAGTCATGAGAGATTAAATTATAGCTGAGGGAGGTCAGAGAAGCCAGATGGGGGCCCTGTGATGCCTGTCTCTGTAATATTAATATTTTCACAATAGGAATCATATCATTATACTAGAGGCCCGGTGCATGAATTCGTGCACGAGTGGAGTCCTGAGGGGGGTTGGGGGAAGGCCAGGATGCAATTGGCCCTCCGGGTGGGCAGTGGGACACCCTTGCCCAGGATCCGTCCCACTGACTTTCGCGCTGGTTCTTGGGAGCCACCTGGCGGCTGCTTTTATATTGTTTCTTCCTTGTGGAGTATCTAGGGAGGGGAAGCGGCTATGGTGCGGAGGCCTGCTTCCAGGAGGCCGGTGGTGCTGTCGGGATTGTGCCACTGCCACTGGTCCATTGGTGCCTGGCCCATTCTCCGGAGATTGGACCTGCAGGACTACTGAGGGAGCAAGTGGCTGCTGCTGGGCTGGTGGGACGCCGGGATGGGAGGGTCAGCTGAGCAGCACTCCCACTGTGGGAGCACACTGACCACCAGGGGTCCGCTCCTGCGTTGATTGTCTGCCCCCTGGTGGTCAGTGCAAGTCATAGCAACCAGTGGTTCTGGTCGTTCTGGTCGTTCAGTCCCTTAGGCTTTTATATATATAGATGGTCTTGAAAATTGCAGGTTGAAAAGATCCATATTCTATAGAAAAAAAAAATTTGGACTTGTCTGAGAGAGTTCAAGATCAATGTTTATTCTCTGATTACAGTAACCTAGGGCCATAAAATCAATATCTATTTAAAATGTGAATCAGGTTTGGTTTTCCCCAGAGGACAGTTGGCTGTTTTCCCAGTGGTCTGTGCAGTAACATACTTTTATAAACTTCCTTAGTTTGGACAAAAGGGAAGGGAAGTAAGAGAAGAAACAAGAGAGAAGCAATGCTGATCTTTTGTCTGTAGAAATCACACTATGGCCCGGTTGTAAGAAAACTTGCCCCAGTTCTCAGGGAATGTTGTCCTGCTCTTGGTGGGAACAATGAAAACTTTTGTCTCATCCTCTTCTCTCCCATTCTAACACTCTCTTCTTCTTTCACGTTATTTGCCATTCTCTTCATTCTTTTGTCTGTTCATTTATCAAAGATTCATTAAGTTTGTTGTCTTAGAACTTAGATGCCGCTGGAGGTGAGAAAATGGATAAAGCAAGATTTCTTGTTCTAATCACCCCTGAAAGAAGGGCCAGGAGTGGCCAGGAATAGCTTCCATGAAGAATATTGGGAATGGAGTCCCTATGTGAAATACACGAAAAGGCCGACTTTTCCTGTATTTTTTTTTCTATTTCTATCTCTCTGTCTGCTTCTACATATTATTAGAAGGCAAGTTTGCCTCACGCCTTTGATTATTAAATGCTGTTGCTTATGCTTCTAGCTCTTTTATCTAAAGAAGCAGCTTTGCTGATAGGAAAAAGCATTTTTAACCAGTTAACTGTCACGATACTCTGAATTTAATTAAAAAAGGTCTGCTGCTTGTATCTATAGACACTTATGGTGTACAAATGGTTAAATTTCAGCATGAAGAAAGGGTTCTTCTTTGATTGGGTTGAGTTATGGGCGTGAAAGGGAAATGAGGGCTGAGTTGGGGAAAACTGGTTGTAAACATATTCTGAAACAATAACACAGAAGTGAGATTTGGTTGGCCTGCAGAAAGGAAGAATACGTTCAGTGTTTCCCTCTGTTGACTTACTTTTAGAGGCTCCTAATCATGGCTAATTTTTATAAGTGGACCTCTATTTACGTGGTATGTTTTGAGAGGATTTCAAGAGTAAGAGAAAGGCCCCAGTCCAAAAATATTTCTTCCTTTGATTCCTGATATCTCAATATAAGCAATTTAATTCTGTCTTAATTACTGCCTTGATTGGTCCTATTTTTTTTTTTTTAATGATCGTCCTCTGGGAAGGATTATAAGAGAAATCCCCGACTCTTGAGGAAATGCTCTTAAAGTCACCTTCTTCCAGAATTGAGAAAGATGAGCAAATCAGAGTTCTGTTCTTTGTAAATACGATCTCACACCATTCACTTGACTATGGTTAACTAGGAAAGTACAGATTGTTGAATTTCTTTTGCTGCTTTTTATGGAATGTGGGGTCATATTTGTGATAACAAGTAAATAGAAAAAGGAACATTTAACTAATCCTGTTCCCCTACAATATCTAGACAGTTGCATTACCAGTATTTTATGGTCTCTGATCATCAGGATCACTGCCTCATTTGACTCCTTCAATCTACATGTGGGGAGATTGCATTATGACAAGCAAGGATTGTTATGGTCTTCAGGCCACTAATAGAGAGCTTGTCCAGCTTTGCAAGTTGACTTAGTTGACACAAGGCAGGAAGCTAGAATACATTTACATTCATTGGTTCAGTGGAGTTCCTTGCTGAAGTGCGTTGTGCCACATTATCTCATCACTACTTTGTAACTGACATATGCCCAATTGCCTTATATAATTTAGAAGCAACTGTCGTTTTATCTTGAAGAACAATTAAGTCTTCTGAAGGCTAAATGTTTCCAAGGAAGAAAACAAAAAGCCAGACTGCAGTTTAATTTATTGAAAGTTATTTATAATCTAGTACTCATTGTCCTGAAAATGCTTGTCCCTTTGGAAATATGATTCAGATGCCCTGAACTGAAGAAACATTTCCCTTTTTCCTGTGTAAAATATGAAACAAAAGACAACCGAAAAACACTTCATTAAAGCAGTTCCTTTGTCCTTTTGACAATGAAAATTGAAAGGAGACTTACCAGTTTGGCTATGTGGGTGGTCCTCTTTCTATGCTAACCTTAACATGACCTCACAAAAATCACTGAAAATTATTTGATGGTTCTAGAGATTTTAAAAATGTGTTTAAAGGCAGTTGTAACATGCACTAAGATACTTCAGAAATGCCATCAATTAAAAATGAGTTTCCAAGAGCTGAAGGATGTGCCAAGCGCTTCTGCTCTTCCCAGACCTTGGTGTCCCCAAGACCTTGCGTGCTTTCACACCTGGGCAAGCCTGTCTCTACTCAGCTCATGCTCCTTCGTTACTTGGTCCACTCTTTCAAAGGTCCTCCACAGGCCGATGTTGCCATCAATTGCATGTAATTGGCTTAAGTCAATGTATGTAGGATATGTATCAAATGAACTTAAAGTATGTTCCCCCGGGGAATATCTCTGGTATTTTGTTGTTGTTGTTCAGTAATTCTAGAACATTCCTCATCTCATAACGTCCTGAACTCCTTCAGAGTGCAGCTAAACGGGGTGGGGGGGGGGGGGGGATTGATTATCTGATGAAAATTAGATACTGTGTTCTTTCTTCCTTTTTTTTTAAAAAAAACTTTTTACTTGTTTAGAATTAATTTTTAATTTCCAAGCAGTGTCTGGGAAGTCAGTCTAGCTACCAGAAACTCTGTTCTCTGATTAATCTGTTTTGCCAGTCATATAAGTCAGTCTAATAGTTTTGAGAAATGAAAAATGAACCATGTACTTTTGCTTTTGAAATTTGATATTTTACCTCTAACTCTATTAAAACGATGCTGTCCAAAACTATCATGTGGTAAAAGCCATTTTCTTTCTGTGCTATTATAAAGTAGCGTTGTCTAGTTAGGTTGTATAAAAAACAAGAATAAGAAGCAAAAGGTTTCTTATTTTAGTGACACGTCCCTGCTAAGTAGCATATAGGGGACCAATAGGGATGTTCTCGTGAAGTCTTAAAAATGTATCTTCCTTTTCTAAAATGTCACAAGATTGAAAAAATGAAGAATAACTACTCTGCAATCTTCCTGTGAAATTCTATTGCAATATATACTTTTAGCACATTATGCACCTTTTGTTATTCAACTTGACATGAATCATGCTTATAGAATGTTTGGCAGGACTTCGAATTTAAGTTTCCAAATGAGTATTCAACTTAGATTAATTAAGACTGTTATTTCATGGAATAGAAATACAACTGCTTATTAAAACATTTATTGAGCATAAACAATTATGTAATAGAAACCAGCTACAGAATATAATATGTCTAATGAAAAAGGCAATTGATTACAAATGACATAATTACTGAGGGTTAAAAGCTATGCAATTGATACGACTTGTTATTCTTTAAGTAGGCTTTAATAAGCATTTTGATCATTATTTAAAGTGCAATAACTCATTTATTACATCCAAACAAAGAGTTACTTTTCAACTTGGTATGCGGCTTTAACAGCCGTTCAGGGAGTTGAGAAGCTTAGCCTTGATAGAAGAAAGACATTGACAAAGAAAGTTAATTGTTACTGATTGTATTTTATTTTAAGAAATGGAAAGAAAAAAATTGAGGTCTTTGATTGGAACCTTTTGCCAACTCTCTGACAAACGAGATCCTTACACCTGACAGAGGCGCCTCAGTTTGCATGGAGAGGTAGGGATATAGCTGCCGTTAGAATTTGTGTGACTCGCTCTTTCCTAAGGAATTCCCTAAGAAATCATTTCGTTACCATTGTCGTTCCTGAGGGGGTTTATGAAGGATTAGTAGCTTTATTTTTACGCTGGCATTAAAATGAATATTTTCCCCCAACTTCTCTGTAGTTCCTTAGTTTCCACAGTCATTCGATATGCACAGTGGTATTATGAAGGGGGAGAGACTTACAGACAAAAATTGGTAAATTATGATCTCAGTTTTAGGCTGTGGAAAGAGGACTATGTGATGAAGTTAGAACGGAGTGAATGGAATGAGGCCTTTCTCAAGGGTTTGCAGGGGCCCAAAGTGGGGGAGTTGGAGAAGGGACAAAAGAGGCTGAACACAGTTTGCTTTTCTCTTTGGTGCATCAGAACCTACTGTCACTGAGTATTTCCAGGCATAGCAGTTTGCTTCCTTAAGGAAAATGTCTCCTTTATTCCCTTAAATCTGGTTGTGAACACTGCCCTCCAGCATCCTGGGGCTTCTGGGTCATTTCCTAATAGAGCACTTTTTCCGGTTCTTAAATATCGGCTATTGATCTTGTTAATTCAATGGTGAGGGGAGACGGGCGTGTTATCGTGGGCCTTTGTGTTTCTAGACGACATTTGGAGAACACCTTCATTTAGAGCAGTGGTTCTCAACCTTCCTAATGCCGGGACCCTTTAATACAGTTCCTCATGTTGTGGTGACCCCCAACCATAAAATTATTTTTGTTGCTACTTCATAACTGTAATTTTGCTACTGTTATGAATCTGTAAATATCTGATATGCAGGATGTATTTTCATTGTTACAAATTGAAAATAATTAAAGCATAGTGATTAATCACAAAAACAATATGTAATTGTATATGTGTTTTCCGATGGTCTTAGGCGACCCCTGTGAAAGGGTCGTTCAACCCCCCAAGGGGTTGTGACCCACAGGTTGGTGAGCCACAGGTTGAGAACTGCTGATTTAGAGGTTATGTCTTTAAGAAGAAGGCAGTCACCAAATCTCTGCTAGAGTTTGACAGCATGGAGTGGCCTTAAGCTTACAATGGACCACATATTACAGAAGAGGCTCAAAATGGCCTTTCTTGTGGATGTTAAGATGCCCACAACTTTTACCATTTGAAGGGTGTATCTCTTGGCATAATATGGGATTGATGAAGAGTGTGTGTGTGCTCCTTTATGTTATTTCATCTCTGTGGTTCTGCTTACCTCTAGATGTTTACAACGTGTGTGCCATTAGCGTTCAGATCACCATTATCTTCCCCTCACTCCCTCCTACTTACACCCATACACATGTGAACACACATGTTCATGCACTGAATAGGTAATTCTTAATTATGTCTAGACTTTCTTCCTTCATGCTCAATTCATAATTTAATTTAAAAAATCTGTTCGATGTTTTATTCCCTTTGGGCTCTGCTAAGGGTAGAAAAATATTATAGTGGTGTGGTTGAATGTGCTTTTGAGTCTCTATTCTAATACTTGTATCATTTTTTTTGTTTTGCTTTGTTAATCCTCACCAGAGGATATTTTTTTCCATTGACTTTTAGAGACAATAGTAGGAAGGGTAGAGAGGGAGGGAAGGAATGAAAGAGAGAGAGAGAGAGGGAGAAACATCGATGTGAGAGAGACATATGTCAATTAGTTGCCTCCTGCATGTGCCTCGACCAGGACCAGGGATTGAACCTGTACCTAGATCAACATGTTTTGCAAATGACATAGGTACATACCCAAGGCTCTTGACCAGATATCAAACCCTAGACCCTTTAGTACATGGGCCGCCACTCTCACCGCTTAGTAACACTTGTATCTTTACTACCTAAGCAAACCTGTTTAAATTCTCTAAGCCATGGTTTCTTTTTCTGCAGATTCAGAAAAAAAATTAAAAAAAATTTATGTCTACTATTCAGGGTTGTTGTAGACAATAAATTAGATGATTCATGTAAAGCACTTACTTAGCACAGTGCCACCCGTATAGTAAGTGTCTCATAAATTGTAGAGCAGTTGTTGCTGCTGTTATTGAAGAAGAATAAGCTGCCCCATGTAATTGTCTAATACCATCAGGTCTGTACAGAGGTGTGATAAGTTAGATCAATTGCCTCTATCTCATCGAGGCATCAAAGCTTATAGAGGCTATTGTCCTCCTTGACTCCTGCGCCCACTTCTGACTTCACAGGTCCAACTCGTCCCTCTTGTGAGCTCTCCTTGTGGCACCTTGTAAGTGCAATGGGTTAAGGAAAATGAATAACTCATCTTTGATTTTATCCAAAGTGAGAAAAAAAAAAAAAGATTTGTAACCTTCAAGATTGCCCTTGTTTCATTTGACTGGAATTTGACAAATTTATTGTTCTGAAAGTTGTAGGAGAGGGGAGTAAGGCTGAGCAAATGGAGGAGGAGGAAAGGGGCTGTCTTAGGCATCTTTTAATCTCCAATATATTGCCTAAGCCTGGTGCATGGATGTTTAATAAGCATTAGTTGATCTGTGAAATGAATGAGTGAATAAATACTGTTCCAACTATGCCAGGTAACCAAAGGCGCACACGCCATTAACCTCTGGAGCGGTTTGTAAGGCTTTCAGCTTGGAAGGGTACCTACCCAGGGCCTCAGTGTGGCTATTATGATGGTTTCTAGTAGGGCCTCATTTCTCTCTGCTCTGTAGCATCACACCACGTACATTTCTCACTTATAGGTAGGTACTCATTTAAAAAATGCTAACTCCCTGGCTTGATGGTAACCTAAGAAGAACTGGAATTGTTTTGTCTTAACCTGGAATTAGAAACAGTGGTTCTGTGACTCCTCTTAGAGCCAAATTTGTGGGTGCATGTGAGTTTTTCTGGGGGAAAGGAAGCAAGTTTTTATCAGAGATTCTAACTACCTCTAAATGTTTACCCTTAAAATTTACACACCATTCACTGTGGGCATGTGAAAACAGAAGCCCCTGCTTCCCGTGCCACACAAAGGGCCCCGGCCAATGCCAGTCTGCCTCAACTGCTCAAGTGTAATTTGAGGGTAATTATTCTGTCAACTTCTATATTTTTTTCGAAATATGGCCTATATGTAAATATTAAATCCTAGAACCCATGGAGAAGGTTTGGCATCAACTAGATCTAAGATGGGGTGGGGGACTGACTGAGGTCTCTAGGAGGAAGGAACCACTTTTTGGAGAAAAATAAATTTTGGAACAGGAACAGACCCGATGTGTCTCTGGAGTGATGAGATGACAAGTCGTATCAACTCGAGGACATTTGTGGGTCCCTCACCCTGTGGAGTCCCTCCTGGAGGCACAGCCCAATGACTCTTACACATGGGATACACTGTTTAGAGCTTCAGGATATTAAAAATCCTTAGAGGTGGGATAGGGACTTCCAGCAATGGCACATCAGCAAATGAGGACAGGGATCACTTCAGTGGTTTTCAGCTTACACATTTGGGCCTCTGGTCCTCACGCCGACATTGACCGATGAGAGAACCTATCTATATTTCACCCAGTTTTCACAGCTATGGCACGGGTCTATGCCATGCTTGTTTTACAGAAAATATGACTATGCGTTTTGCAAATGATCTGCATGAGCACCTGAGAAACCGATTTCTCTCTGAGTGGGAAAAAATATGGCAACTCTGGTTCAGTGGAAGGCTTATGATTTTTGCCATGGGGAGGAGCCAGGCTTGAAGACAAGCTTCACTGCTCAGCAGCTGAGTGGAGCTGGAAGAGAGGACTTCTCGCCAAAGCTCAGCTGCTCTATCTGCAAATCAGGGATATTAATGCTTAATTCTGGAGTTGCTGTAAGGCTCTGTGGTTAATATCTAGCTGCACAAATGCCAACTATTATTATTGTCAATGTTGAAAAGGATACAATTCATTGACATGCCATTAGGCAACAAAGAATTCATAAAAGTGAAATTCAAGGAACAGGAGCTTTCCCCTGAAATCCTAAATTTTTAGCTACTTTCTAAAGTGTATATCCTGTAACTTTTCCTTCCTTGAGAGTCCAGAAGTGACACATTTTCTCTTTTCTCAGGATTCGTTGTCATTTTCCAGACCATCAATGATGTATTGTCATACCGTACTGTAATGAAAATACTTGCTTCTAGATTGTTCAGGGCCACAGAAAATGAGATGAGCATGAGAAATACCAGGTGGAGGTGGGTGAGGGCCAAGAAAACAGTCCTTGGGGTGTGAGTGTGAGAAAGCAGAACCTCTGTGTTGTGTAAACACAGAGAGCTCTGGGTAAAGTTCTACTTGCTGCACTGACTGACTTCACCTTGATTTCCTCCTTGTTTTAAATACCTCCTGGGATCATGAAAACCCACTTGGTTAACGGAAGTAGTCTATACAAATGCAGGGGAACATAGAAAACAAATTTTCAGAAGAGTCAGAATAAAGGACAAGAAGCAAGCACAAATCAATCAGTTCTTCTCCTTACTGTGTTCAGACTGCTCTTTTTAAATCGAGGTATAATTGACAAACAACATATACTAGTTTCAGGTGTACAACACAATGATTCGATATTTGTATATATTGTGAAATAACCATGGCAATAAGTCTGGTTAACAAATGTTATCATACAGAGTTACGAATTTCTTTCTTGGGATGAGAACTTTTAAGATCTAGTCTCTTAGCAACTTTCAACTATGCAATGTAGTATTATTAACTGTAGCCACCATGTTGTATATGACATCCTCATGACTTATTTATTTTATAACAGGCATGCTGGTTTAGGAGGACTTCAACTTGGTTAAGAATGAAATGATCATTTTTAGAGAAGAGAACCATGCAGAATTTTAGCTCTAAAAAGCAAATGGCCGATGGTAGAGAAATAGAAAGGTTGGGTAACCTGCATAGATGATGTCTGTTGATAAGATTGTTTTAAGGTGGGGGGGGGGGGTCTTTCCTGAGTAATTGGACTGGCTTTCTGCTCAACCCCAGAGTTTGCCACTGCCCCCTTGATAACTCATTGCACATTGTAATCCCCTATGGAAAGCAGGCCTGTTAGATGACATCTGAGATGGTCTGATACAGTGTTGTTCAAACCTCCTCAGCATTTGAGGGTTCCACAGAAGTGATTCACAGGATGTATTTAGTATAAAAGATCCAAGAGAAGGAATCCAAGAAAGTGTCCAATAAGGCAGAACTATCAGAGTCTTGTCCCTACTTCAGCAAGAGTAACTCTTCCACTGCCTGTTTAAACATCAGAATTTCATGTGACATTTCATTTGAAAAGAAGGATTTCTTGGCTTAAAAACATATGAGATGTTAAATTGAAAGTGCTTTACTCAGTAAGCAGTTGGTCTGAAGAAGTTGGGAAAATTACCACAATAAAATCTGAACCCGGAAACTATATTCACCATCTATCTTCTGCCCTCCTTTCTGCTTAACTGAATGAGCTCACATACAATCTCCTGAAGGAACTTTCTACAATTGTTCCTAAGTACAAAGGATTTTCTTTTTCTGATCACTGTTTATATCTTTGTATTGGTCAGCATAGGCTGATGGCTGTAACAAACAGCCCCAAGTCTCAGTGGCTTATCACAGTGTAAATATTATTTCTCCTTTGCCCAGCTGTTGAGCTTAGATCTATGAACCAGGTGATCACAGTTCGATTCCAGGTCAGGGCACATGTCAGGGCTCAATCCCCAGTGGGGGGCATGTAGGAAGCAGCCAATCAATAATTCTCTGTCATCATTGATGTCTCTATCACTCTCTCCCTCTCCCTTCCTCTCTGAAATCAATAGAAATATATTTGAAAATAAATGTAAAACTAAAAAAAAAGGATTATTTCTCCTTTAGGCAACATCCAGCACCAACAGTCTTGCTCAGGTGGCTCAGTTGATTATTCTTCCCCATGAGGAGGTATGGTAGGTAGCATCCTTCTACCATGGTATCCCCTACATCGCCTCTGAGGCCTCTGATGGCCTTTCTGCATTCAGGAGAGCAAGAAGTGACAGAGTGAGAACTTCCTTGGGCATTTCAGTTACCAGGCTTGGAACTGGCTACATGACATCTTCCCACATTCTGTTAGCCACAACTAGGCACACTGTCCCATGCAGATTCAAAGAGAGCTAGGAGATGTAGAATTCCTTGGTGGCCAAAACAGAAATGGAATCTCTGTTATCACACAGCATCATCTTTTCTGCACCACTGGCTCACTCTTGTCCACATCCTGCCTCGGGGTCCAGGTACCTGTGTATCTGACTTAACTCCTTCACTAAATTGCAAACTCATAAAGATCAGAGTTATGCTTTATGTGCTACTAGTTGAATTACCTGAGTATATTTATTAGAATAGGCTACTGTAAAAGCAGATTCCGTGATCATTTCATACCCTAAGGAATGGATGTATTTTGGTTTTTGACTTAAAGCAGTCCTTGGAAAGTAACAGTTCAGCAGTAGCCCTCCTCATTAATCTCAAATTCAGTGACCTAGGCTGATAGCAACCTTTTCATTCTCAGAAAATTTTAATTTTTCAACCGGCAGGAAGATGAAGCTGTGGTGGAGTGTGCATGCAAATTTTATGGATCAAGCCAGGGAGAAACACACACATCATTTTCAAAACTCACATTCCACTGGCCAGAGCTCAATGACATGGCCACACCACCTTGAAAGGGCTATTTGGTAAATTTAGTTTCCAGCTGGGTAGTTCTAGTCCAACTCAGTTACAATGTAAGAAAGTGGGTAGTGGATATTGTTGGCAACTATCAGTCTTCCCCACACAGGGGAAGGGGAAATGTTCTTCTGTTCTGACAGTTCTTCAAATCAGTCATTGTCATTCTCTATTTTTGAAGTTAGAAACTGATATTCAGGCTGCCTATAGATTTTTCTAAGATTTTTAATGGTTTGCCACCTTATGTTTAATTTTTTTTATCCATTTTGAGTTTATTTTTGTGTATGATAGAGAGGAAGGAAGAGAAAGAGAGAGATAGAAATATTGATGAGAAAGAAACATCTATCATCTGCCTCCTGCATACCCACTACTGGGGATCAAGCCCACAACCCGGGCATGTGCCTTGACCAGGAATGGAACTAGTGATCTCCTGGTGCCTGGGATGACACTCAACCCACTGAGCTACAGAGGCCAGCATGATGTTGAAAAGAAGTGGTGAGAGGGGACATCCCTGCCTTATTTCTGATTTTTATGGGAAAGTTTCAAGTTTCTCAGCAAATTGTCTGCCTCATTTCTGTTCCAACTGAAATTCAGGTAAAAGAGGGATGCTTGCTTTGTCAAAGATCCTGGCATAAGAGAAGACTGACAAAAGGCAATTTGTAGTGGAAGTGGCTTTGCATC
Source organism: Myotis yumanensis (assembly GCF_028538775.1). Classification (NCBI taxonomy): domain Eukaryota; kingdom Metazoa; phylum Chordata; class Mammalia; order Chiroptera; family Vespertilionidae; genus Myotis; species Myotis yumanensis. Next base: position 55,499,445 of record NW_027223763.1, on the reverse strand, counting down.
ATCTTTCTAGGCTGTGTGCACATGAAATGCTGCTTACTCATCCTAATGATCTGGAGATGGCAGGAGAGCTTGTCATAAATAGTCAAAAGAGAATGACAGGACTCTTAAATAATCCATATTTTCATTCATTGTCAATGAATGAAAATATTCAATCTTTATAGAATATTTGAAATAATCCACACAAATAATGGTTGAGTCACATGTAAAAATGGATATGTGTTGAGATGGATCAAATTAAATTTTTAATTTTCTTGCAAAAAAAAAAAAGAAACTAATATTCAAAGGGGAAGTCATGTGCCCCGTTCTTAACACTGGCATTTGCACCTAGCGCTTGCTAGCTCCCAAGCCTACTTTTCTTCTTCCATACTATGCTGGGTCCTGCACATAGTAGGACCTCAATAAATATGTCAGGATGATATTATACCTGGTCCTTCATTCTTTTTCTTACTTCTTCTTTAACCTTCCTCTTTCTGTGTCCCCTGCCATTTTCACATGCAGTGATGTATGAAGAGTGACGTGTGTTGGACCTTCAACACAGTGTTCTCGGGTACTTCCAACATCTGTTACAGTAACAATGCGAATCAGAATCTAAAACCAGATACTTGCCTGTCTCTTGATACAGTTCTATTTTTATTTTGTTACAGCTGATTTTTTTCTCATTATGGTTGGCTGGAATGCTGAGCGAGTGTTTACTAAAGGTCCATTGCTGCGGAGAAACTGTTTTCTTGATGGGGAGGACAGAAAACTCAGATCTTTTCTGCCCTGAGGAATGTGAGATGAGCAGTGGGGCCGGCCACAGGGAATGCTAAGCAGGGGACAGCGAGGCATCCCACGTGTCCTTGATTTTGCTGGTTCCCTCTGGTGATGGTTCCTTTTGCTCTCTTAGAGGTTTTTGCTTCTTCTGGGTTCCATTACACCAGGAAGGGGCTATGAAAAAGTGCTATCAGAAATTCTAACACTATACCACTTAGAGGGTTGGGATTAATTAAGGACTGTAGAGAATAGTTGGCAAGCCCAGAGTTCTAATCCCTTAAAAGACTTAATATTTTATAGATAAGAGGGAAGAACATCTCACTCAATCTCTCTGCTCACCCTCTTTGCTCAGTCTCTGTTACACAGCTACACCTCTTCCCTGAATGTGTGCGTGCGCGCGCGCGCACACACACACACACACACACACACACACAATTTCCAGGTCAGTCTGCTTAAGAGACTCAGCAGAAATAAAGATGGCCTTGATTCAGATGTAGCTCTGTCATGGACTTGTGTGTTTTTGACCGATGCACTCGACCTTTTTAAGTCTCAGTGTCCTCGTGTGTAAAACGGGGATATCGTTTGTACTTATTTTGTAGAGTTATTTTGATGATGAAGTTTGGTAAGATGTAAATTGGTTAATTATTACATTTTAACTGTATTACTTTGTCTTAAATTCAAAATGTCCAAAATCTTCTCTACCCTGCATCATTTTAGACCAGTGAAAAGCAGAGAGGTTGTGCTTTGCTTTTCATATCCACATTTAAGAGAAGAAAGAAGTACGTATGTAGCTATTGATTTTGCCTTTTTTTTTTTGCTTGTTTGTTTTTAAATTTTAACTTTAGGGTTACCATATGTTTGATTCAAGCCACATTTATCTAGATTTCATCAGAATGCAACTATAACAATTATCCATCTCTTATTCCTGCACTTAGCCAATGAGACACGGCTGCATACATAACTGTCTGGTAATGCAGCGGTTTTGATAAATTCCAAAACGTTGGAATAATATCGTCAGTGTTTTGAATCTGGCCGGGAGAAAAGGGGCCTAGGCTTCCCATGGCGGGGACTTTTGTTGGAACCTAGATACCAGTATTAATTAGGCAGCGCGTAGGAGAAAAACACTAAGACCCCCAAAATAATTTTATTTAGAAATGTTTCATATGTAAGTCTCGAAAGCTGTTGTAAATAATAGAGATTTATTCTGTCTGAGATCAGGTTTCCCTTAATGGGATGGTATACACTGTTGGGGAAGATTGGTAGACTTTGCAATTCATAACAACGTTCTTCTTAGAGGCCTGGAGGGTGTTGACAATGGAAAGGTTTTTAGAGTGACTAATGCTCTCTGTGAATAAAGCCGATCCTTGAGTGGTCCTCTGAAGGCCTGAAATCTTAACCGTAACCTCTTCTAGGAAAACGAATGTCAGTGTTTCTTAAGAGCCACATGGATACCTTCAAGTTGGATGTGAGATACAGATTCAACTGAAATCTATTACCTGCCTTCTATTGGCTGATGCCTTCGCTGGGAGTTTTCAGGTCCCCCGTGCACTTGAGTCGTCACTGATCACCCTTTCTAATCAGATAGCAGTATTGATGGATCATTTTGCAAATGGAGACCTACCACCCTTCTCCTGGGGTTGTCGCTCGTATGCAAAGAAATCACACATTATTTTTGCTGACCTCCCTGGGGAAAGACCCGTTAATCCATGTTTGCAAACCATTTCCACCAGCAAAACCACTCCATTGCAGTCAGGGCTTGTCATGCTGGGATCATGCAGGTACTCCTTTCATGGGAGGTGATACTTCCAGACCAGAAGCATTTGTGAAACACACAGTGGGGATCGACAACGAAGAAGGCTGTACATGCTGCTTATTTTTCTTTTTTCTTTTTTTTGCATAATTTGAAATATCCCTGTAGCTATGTAAACGGGGGGAAAAGGAAAGAAAGCCAGGGATGTACCCTCTCGGTGTTTCATGGAGAGTTTACCACCCTACCGGTTTAGCAGAAATGCTGGAAGTCTGTCTGTCAGCTGCAGGATCCTTTCTTGTCCTGGCTTGTTTGGGAGCTAGGCCGAGAGCTGATCGTCTTAACCCTGTTTAATTTATGGAGCTTCAGAAACAAAGGTTGTCAGGGCCCACATGATGAAGAAAGAGGGGAGCAAAGCAAACGAGCCTGAGACTGGGGACGTGTCTAAACCATCTCCAGCCCCATTGTCGCCCTGCACATCAGGTAGGAAGAAAAACAGATTAAAGCAAGGTCTTTGTTTCCAGATTCCAGGCTTGCAAGGGATGTATTATGATACTCATTTCAAAATATGGTTACATCTTGAAAGCATTTTTGTTAGAAAGGCGTATTATCTTTAACAATGGAGCAAGCGGGGAGAAGGGTTGGTGCAGTTACAGTAGACTCTTAAAATACCTTAGCAGATCTAACTTTATGTATATCCTTTTACCCTCGCATTCAAAAATCCTTGGCAGGAACAATAGGGACGGTTCAAAGTTCAACTCATAATCATAAGCAGACTTCCCCCCGGTTCTCTCCCCTCCCTGCCCCACTGCTGTAGTTTTTGTGAGTGTATTTGGAGGGGGTGGGGAGAAGAGGAAGGGGTCACATTGAAACAACTCTTTCCCCCCACCCCCTTCCTCAGGATGAACTCTAATTTCATAATAGGATCGTTTTATTCAGAGTTAACTACTCTGGTTAGGGTTCAGAATGATAATCGGAGAAAAATGTTACGTTCTAAAAGCCCAGACTGTGAAAGAAAGGAATAGCGCAGCTTAGTAAAAGCATATGTTACTAGTGGGACCTCACAACCGCATTCAAATCACGCTCTTGCCAAATCACGTTATGTTTCTAAAGCTCCTTATTTAAATTTCCCAAGCGGGGTTCATATGGCCTGTTCTGTGTTTTTGCTGTAACAGTATTGAAGGAGGTCCTTAGAAATCTTTTCCCCGAAGAACCACTTTTTCTCTTCTAAATAAAAGTCCTAATTAAGCCTAGTTTACATTTATAGAAAACAGGACTCCACGCCACCGACAACAACAGGGGAAAAAAACGCACACAAAACCGCTCTTGGCCCTGTGCTGGGGTCTGATAATGGCCCGTGGGGCGATGGAGCCGCAGCCCCGCAGTCAGAGCGCCTGCCAGCAGTTGCTGTGACTCCTTAGCAGTTAGGTCCGATCCCGGTCAGCTTTTACAAGGCTCCAACAGGCCCAGCGGACCGAGTCCCAGGCTCAGAGAAAGCCTGCCTCAGAATCACCCCGGACCCCTGAATGCTTTACTTCAAAAGATGAAGAATAAAAGCCACTGAGTTGGAGACTCTGTTACCCGTTTTTTTGGACTGCGTTTTGATGCTTTAAAAAACCTGGGTCAGGAATTCACCCGAAGTTGAATGTCACCAGCTTATGCCTAATGTTTGCTCTCACATTGGAAGACTGTTTCTCTGTAGCGTTCCGTTCTGTTTAGAAAGCTTGGTCCTTTTTGCTTCTTTTGAGGCTCCGTTTTAATCATTGTTTATGATTTCGATAGTTCTCTCCTGGCACCTCTGAGTTCCTTACAATTTAATGATCATATCTATCCCTACAATGAATAAAGTGATCATCTTCCTGCCACCCCCCATTCTTTGGTTGTTGGCTTATAATAAGCTTTAGCTATTGTGACATGGAGATGTTTCTAAGTCATTTTCTGAAATACAGCACAAGGAGAGAAAGAAGAGAGAGGGAGAGGGAGAGGGAGAGAGAGAGGGAGAGGGGGAGAGAGAGAGAGAAAGGGAGAATAGTCTCTTATACAGGCCACATTCCCTAGTGAGTGCTGCTGAACACTTAAGCTTTCTAGTTTTGACTACCAACCCTCATATGGGTCTGCCCAATCTAAATATCTGTCATCTGAAACAATGGCATTATAAATCAGTATTTTATTCAGAAAACAAAAGGACGTGTTGAGAATCACAGAAGTGTGGATGACACAAAATATGGCTTATCGAGACATAATTCTACATGGTGCCTTGTAAATTCTGTTCTCTGAGGTCCTGATATTTATTGCTAATATCTATCTCTGTCCCTCCCTTCCTTCCTCCCTCTCTATCCCTTCTCCCCTTACTCCACCCCTGAACTGGGAATTTTTTTCACAGCTCTTATAACAAGGGAAGAGGGCAGCTTTATTCATTCTCATCCATTCTTTCTTCTTCTCTCTCTCCCTCATTGAGGACCTGCTGTCTTCTTTGTGCTTTATGTGGTTCATGTTCTCTGCTGGTACCCATTGGGCTTTCATAGTTTGTCCAAATTTCACTTAAAATAGACACTTCTTTTTCCTCTGACAAGCAGCATAATGTGATTATAAGCACAGACTGACTGTCTAGGTCTAAATCTTGGCTCTGTGATTTTGGACAACTCAGTTAAGTTTTCTGCAAAATGGAGAATAGAAATCATCTGTAACACCAGTGTTGTTAAGATGATTCAATGAATTAGAATATTTCAAGCACTTCGGGTTGTGTGTGGCCATAGAAGTCTATTTTGATATTGGCTATTACTCAACTACATCACTGCGAAACGCCTGGCTTCTCTTTTGTCTGTGAAGCCCGGAGTTACTTGTTTCTCTCTAATGTAGGGGTGGGGAACCTTATCTCTGCCAAGAGCCATTTGGATATTTATAACATCATTCATGGGCCATACAAAATTACCAACTTAAAGATTTCTGTGTTTGGGCAAACATTTCATTAACTTACCCCTAATGCCTCGGCAGGGCCAGACCAATACGGGCTGCGGGCCGGATGTTCCCCACCCCTGCCCTAATGCACATGCTCTGTGTTCTCCTTTGGTTGTTGTTGTTTTTTGTTTTGGCCAGAGGGAGTGCTGCCCCATGATATCGCAATGAAAGGAGATGTGTGCTTGGTTTCTTTTGGGGAGCAGTCAAGTCCAGATTTGAGTTCAAGGAGGGCTTCCTCCTTCTAATGAGAAAATATACTGAGGCTTAGTTTTTTTTGCTGAGTTACTAGAAAATATTTTCCCAGCAATTGCAGACATAACTCTTTCTTCTCAGGTGGGCTATACTTGAAAAAACAACTCAGGTATGTGCAAATGTAGTTATTTCAAAAATTCTATGCCTGAGCCTTTGTCATATAGTCATTATTCTATCTTTGTCACTTTAAGATTCAGATATGATTTCTGTATCATTTTTAGTATCACATGAAACATAAGGAGTGCGTTCTATCACTTAAGTTACTAGTGAAACAAATGGGAAAGGTGTCAGGCCGAGAACAAATCCCTGGAGAGCTGTGCCCTTTTAGGGATGAAATTCATTCTCAACAGTGTAATTTGCAGCTGTCATTCATATCTAAGCTAAGCAAAATGTTTCTAAATTATTGGTAAAGTATCAAGCATCTCAAAATTGCCATGACCATAAACAAGGTACCTAGTAATCTGTGATTTTGCTGTACATGCAAAACTTGTCCGAGCATAATATAAGAGAAAAGGATTCATCCAAAGAGAATAAATTAATCAGAAATTATGGATTAATTTTCTTCACAAAATAATAAATACGTTATCTAGTACCCTATGATCTTTGAGATGCTTACAAATTCATTTTTTTCTGTGTTACATTTTAATAGGGAGGCATTACATGCTACAGGCTAAGTGAACAGGCTCTGGAATTGGAGTACATGCTGGCTCTTCTATTTATCAGCCTTGAATGGTAGTGCATATAACTTAACCTCTCTTAGCCTCAGTTTCCTCATCTGTGAAATGGGAATGATGATAGTACCTACCTCATAGGGTTGTTGTATAGATTGAATGAAATGATGTATGTAGTTGTGCTCGCTATGTAGATTCATTGAAGAAGAAATAGCTATTATTAAATATAAACAACATTGTCCATCATCTTTGAATACTTAATTTGTCCTTTAGTCTTGAAAATATAGAAACATTGCTGCCTGACTTCTCCTTCTTATGCCTGTTTCTGTTATTACCAGATGTCAGAATGTAAACAGAATTGTGCTATGTTGCCTTCTTAGTGTCACCAGTTGGGAATTTGTCTTTAAATCTACCATTAATGATCTCCCGTCTTGCACGTACACTTAACAAATTCTGAATGCTTCCTGAGAGTGACGTGTATGCTCAGCCACAAACAACATTCAGCTCCCTGTCTCTTCCTCCCATTATGAAGAGTTTAAGATAATATAAGACAAAAGAACTTGGCAAGATCAGAGTTCAAGTACAGAACATGGCGTATTAGGAGGGTGAACATATAATTACTACCCAAACGGAGAAACTTAAAAGAGTGAAACCAACACTATTCATATTGAGGGTATGACAACAGGTGTGCCCTGGGCTGTTTCGGCAAACCAGGACCAATGGTCACTCTATAACACTGTCTTTCTGTTATCTACTTTTGTGATACAAATCACCCCAAAATAATAGGCCCAAAAATAAATCAATATCTCTTTTATTGTACTTACAGTTGTGTTGGTCGGTAGTTTGGATATAGCGTAGCTGGTCAGCTGTCACTGCTGCATGATGACTGGGACGGTGGCTGGAATGGCTGGCGATGCTAAGATAACTTGACTGGACCCGTATGTCAGGGGCCTTGGTTCTGATTGTCAACTGGGCTCCTTAGTTATTCTCCATGTGGCATTTGCTACGGCTGGAATGGTGTCATTGTGAAGAATCAAACAAGAAGAGAATTAAAAAAAATTATGAAGATGTAGGTATCCTGGCCAAAGGAAGACCTGGCCTAAGTAGTGGAGGGAACACCTAACACAAAGTCTCCCCAAGTGGACACTGAATGCCATCAGTGGGTTTTAAGTGCCCTTACCTTGAACAATACTGTTATTCAGCCACATAAATAAAAATGTTTACCTTCAATCCCTTTGATGCTTCACGACAAAGGGGAAAATCTCAGTTTGTAACGGGCGTGTCCTCAGCATCAGTGTAACCCTGGCATGACCTCTATCTTTAACAAACAGAACAGACCTTGGCCTAAAGCCTTCAATGGGGAGCACTATTTATCAAGGACTGAATAATGTGGGTTTTTATTTTAATACTAGAAGCCCGGTGCACAAAAATTTGTGCACTGGGGGGGGGGGGGGGGCGGGGGGTCCCTCAGCCCGGTCTGTGCCCTCTCGCAGTCTGGGACCCCTCGGGAGATAACGACCTGCTGGCTTAGGCCTGCTCCTGGGTGGCAGAGGGCAGGCCCAATCCCTAGGTGCAGCCCCTGGTCGGGCTCAGAGCAGGGCTGATTGGGGAGTTGGGGCACCGCCCCCTGTCACACTCAAGGCAGGGTCGATGGGGAGGTTGCGGCACCACCCCCCGTCACTCACAGAGCAGGGCCAATCGGGGTTGGGGCACTGCCTCCCTCCCCCCCCCCCGTCACTCACAGAGCAGGGCCCATCAGGGGGTTGGGGAGATCCCCCATCACGCACAGAGTAGGACCGATAGGGGAGTTAGGGCACCGCCCCCTGTCACACACAGAGCAGGGCAGACCAGGGGGTTGGGGCGCCACCACTGTCACACTCAGGGCAGGGCCGATGGGGAGGTTATGGCTCTACCCCGTCACAGACAGAGCAGGGCCCGTGGCGGGGGGAGGGGTTGGGGCGCCACCCCCTGTCACACACAGAGCCGCAGGGCGATCAGGGGGTTTGGGCGCTGCCCCCTGTCACGCTGATCTGGTGCCAGGAGACCTCTCGGCTCCGCTGATCCCGGTGCTGGGAGGCATATTACCCTTTTACTATATAGAATAGAGGCCTGGTGCACGGGTGGGAGCCGGCTGGTTTTCCCTGAAGGGTGTCCTGGATCAGGGTGGGGGTCCCCACTGGGGTGCCTGGCCAGTCTGGGTGAGGGGCTGAGGGCTGCTTTCAGGCTGGCGGTTTTGACTGAAGCTCCCAACCGCTCCTTTTTTTCTTTTTTCTTTTCTTCTGGGCCGGCTTTAGCTCTGGCTCTAGCTCTGAGGCTTCCGCTGCTGGTTTGTTTGCCGTTCTATAATCGAAAGAATGTATAACTTCAGCTCTGCTATATTTGTTACAAAGTTTCAAACTGCCAGCTCAGGCGGGGAACGTTGGAGTCCACAGTCACGGGAGCAAGCAAGCCTCCTGTTCACTTCCAGCTGCCTGGCTGCCGGCCGCCATCTTGGCTGACAGTTAATTTGCATAAGGATACACTGATTAGCCAATGGGAAGGGTAGCGGTCGTACGCCAATTACCATTTTTCTCTTTTATTAGTGTAGATTTTTCTATTTCTAATTATGACAGGTTATCTGCTCTTAAAAAGTCTATAATTGTGATATAGGCTTTTAAAAAAATCTGTAGAGTGATAATGGTTACAAAACACAATGAATAGACTAAAGACCACTGAAAGGCTTTTAATAGGGTATGGGGAGAAGATCTGGATCGTGTTTCAATGGGGATGGGAGCTGGATGGGTTTGAAAGAGACTGAGTTGAAGCTGCTTGGCCCCTGTACACAGAGATTCAAAACAGCCTGAGAACAGAGACCATCACTCTGAAAGGATGTTTGCAGAACTGGGCCTTGGAAATGGGGAGTCGAGGATGTACCCCAGAGTGGATCTTGAACCCTAACCTCACCCCTGGGCCAACAAGATGAGCGAAAAGAGAGATAACACGGTCCTCCCTTCCTCAAGTCCCTAAAGCCACTAACGGGCTGCGGTGGATAAATCAGTGTTTCTAGAGGATAGAAAAATAAGGTTTCAACTGGAAAATAACTGAAAATAGAAAATTAAAACTTTAATCCTTGGAAGTGCCTGAGAGATTTTTGAGATCTGCCCAAGATGTGATTCAGTCATCTGTCTAAGGATTCTGCCCATCTGTCCAGAGATTTGACACAGTACAATGGGCAGTGATTTGTGAAAAATGAAAAGTAGCACCTTTTATCCCAGTAAGATGAGACAATTCAGTAAACCACTTAAATATCACCTAGAAAACAAACACAAGCAAATATGTGTCAGTAAAAAAAATAAGGGTCAATGTGGGGAAAATGTAAATAATAATACTAAGCCTGTACCACAATATGTCCACTCTACCAGTGGGGCAAGGATGATGAAATTTTGGGAAATGCTTGAAATGCACACAGGGTGATCATTTCTGCCATGGCTGCCACCTGTGTTACTTTTCCTGATGAAAGCACTCATAATTCTATGGAAAGCTACATAAATCATCTGAGAGCGAGAGAGAGGAGTTTACCTTTAACTCACTGCGAGTTGTTATCGAGAATCATGCAGCTCTCAGATTATTGAAGACCTGGTTGTGGCTGAGTTCTGTTGTGAACTTAGGAAGTCTACGCCTGACACGTGGTGAGTTACTGTGTGCCAGGGAGGGCTCCAAACATTGACAAGGGAGATGGATTCCAGAGGAAAAAACACCCTTAGCAAAACAATTCCATGGCTTTGGTTCCTGACTGTTCTTGTGCAGACCGTGTCAGTCCTGTCCTCCCTCCCTCCCAGGAAGTCCTGTTTAATTTTCAAGCCTTGACTTATAGCTGCTGCTACGAAGGAATGTCCTCGCCCATTGATTGCTGTAAAAGTGCCTTATGGAAATGATGCTTTTGTATACAGTCCGAGACTGGTTTTGGGGGAGTCAGTAATCAACATTCATAATAAAAATTAAAAGTAGAAATTTAATTTTAAGAACAAACTGCATGCAGAGGTATGCTGTGCAACTATTTAAAAAAACAAAACACTACACACACACACACACACACACACACACACACACACAGAAATCCACACAAGTTTTAGGAGAAAGAGCCTGGATTTTCCTCTCTACCAGAGATTTTCAATTGGCGAGCCACAAGAATTTCTAAAACATGCAATACCTGACTGTTTAGTCAGGGGAGCTGACCTCTTTTTTTTTAGGGTATCAAATAGAAAAATGACAACAGCTAACACAACAATAGCCATTCAGTGTGAACGAATTAAAATTATAGCTATTTTTTTGTCAGATTGGCACAAAATATATTTTTTAGTGTGGCGCAGAACTTGTGTGCCATAAGATGGAAAAAGTTAAAAATTGCTGCTCTAGACAGAGCTGAGTTCAAGTTCTAACTCCTCCATGTACTAGGAGGTTGACCCTAAGTACTATCATCTGTTACCTAGGGATAAATATTTTTACTTCTTTGGTTATTATAAAGTTACAATGCAAATAACAATAATAAACAAGCAAACAAACAAATAAATAAGTGAAGTTACAATGAGACAGCATATATGGAATACACTACCCAGTGCCTGCAGCATAGTTTATGCTCAAGAAACATTAGTGCCTTCCCTTCCCTCTTCCCCTTATAAAAGCCATTATAATCAGAAAAGAAATACAGGAGATATATATATATATATATATATATGTAAATATATAGATTTTTTTATATATGACACATTACTAATAAACATATATAATATATGCCTATAATAATATTGGAGATATACATATATTTCCCATACTTATTTGTTTTATAGTGACTCATGTTTTGACATATAACTATGTATTTTTTTTTTTTTAGGTGATAGCTCAGTGGGCATTGAATTGTCTCAACGTGGTGGGGTAAAAACATGCTACAGTTTTATTTATTACAAATCACTGCCCCTTGTGCTATGTCAAATCTCCCAATCCTGTAGACACATTACTGAATCACATCTTGGGCAGATTTCAAAAACTCTCCCGAGTGTGTGTGTGTGTGTGTGTCCCCAAATGTAAACACTCAAATATTCAATGTAAATTCTAAATACTTGGAGTAATCAGAAAACCATCTTCCCAAATTCCTATCAAATTAGAAACAAAGTTAGTCGGCTCCAGAAACTCAGATGTAAAAGCAAACCAAATGACCAAGTGCAGAAGAAAACAGTAAAAATACAGATTTTTTTTCCCCAGAGGAGACTAACTCATTATTCCCTTGACATACATACACCTTTTGAAGACTACTTTGCCTTTAAACGTATCTGTGCTTAGTAATCTTAGAGGATTACTCCTCAGTGAAATTTTGTCAAAAGGTCTTAGTCTTTTTTCTTTTTAAATCTGTCCTGCAAATCTCCTCTGTTTCTTCTTCTTACTTCCTCCCAAATCCTCAGTGGCCCGGCAGCTGCCATCCCTTCCTCCCACTCGCCCATTCAGTGTGGAACTGCGTTGCCATTGGAGACCTCCCCAGCTCCCAGCAACTCGCTCGGTCCAAGAACTTAGGTGGTGGACTCAAAGTAGCAGAAAGTAGTCAATAATTAGAAAAACAGATTTTCAGCCAAACCGAGTAACTGGAGCTTGGAATTTCATACCTGAGATATTGGTTTCATTAATTAATTAGCACAAAAAAATAATGGTCCCGTGGGGGAACAGAGTTTTATAAACTTTTGGCTGGGACTCTTACAAATGAACAGTATGCACAGGAAAATGTTAATAGTTGAGGAGAAAGGCATTTTAACAAAGTTTTATAGTATGTGGTTTTGGGTCCTCAGGGCAAACATATGCATTACACATCTAACCCCACACTGAGAAAATAATCCCTAATGTTAGTTCCTCTGCTAGTCCTATTAAAAATTCCCCAAAACGTCAAGGCTGCCAATTTTAGACTAAGAATAAATGGCTCGTGGTTCCTTCTGAAACGGCATCCAAGACTCATGTTCTCAGCGCTGCACACGAGATCACTGGGGAGGAAGGTCTCTGGTTTCTGGGGTGCCAGAAGGGCCAGCGCATGCATCCAACCCCCGTTATTTCAGGCAGGGCACCCAAAGGCCACTTTCTGCGGGAGATGTTTACAGTGGGGAACTTCACACTCAAGGAGGTCGGCCCCGTGCCCCTGTGTTTGCTTTTTGTATAATGTAGTCAGAGTGTGGGGTTGGAGCCCATGATAGGGGAACTTTGAAAAGCTCTGCATTTTGCAGGATGTCACCTCTCACGGAATTTAACACTGGCACGTGGTAAGAGGGAAGGCCTCAGCCAGTCCACAAGCTGGCCATTTTTTGCAGGCGGCTCTAATGCAGTGTTAGTGGTGCTGGTATTCAAGTGACTGGATGGTCTCCTCCCACTTTACATATTGAAATTGTTAAACAGTTAGATTGTCATGTGAAGCATGATCATGTGAAGGGATGTGGGGTAGAGAGGTGAGAGAAGGCATGAAAAAACTAAAATTGGTTCAAATTAAGTTCTACTTGTTGATAGGGAAAACAACACACACACAGTTCGTTTTTGAAGTCAGAAAACTTTAGCTTTCCTGGGCCTCAACATTCACATCTGAAAAATTGAACAATCGCTGCCCAAACTACATGGACATTAGGATTAAGTGGGATAGTAATAACATAACATGCTATACAGATATAAGGTATTATTAGTTTGGGGTTTGGATATGCAGATGCTTAATATAGTGGTTGGATCCCATAAGCCCTTGTTGGGGTCCTTAATATTAGCCCTCACTCCAAGTCCCTTGTGACCTCTGGTTCCTGGTGGGTATCAATTCCGCACGTCATCCAGAATTCACACCCGCCCTGTGCTGAATTACGTTTTAATAATTTTACAGAAGTGAGTTCGATTTTATTAATTACACGAGTACCAAATACAGTGAGACCAAGCGGACAAGCTGAGTCTTGTGCTCATCTCCTAAGAGTACTTTATCCCTTTACTCAAGCTTGTGGCCCGAAGGTTGACTCATCCCTTGGCAGTCTGATGCCTTCTAGAGTGATGAACCCTCCATTCCTGGGCACCTTGGACGTTAAGGCATTTTCTGGCCGTCTCCGTTACTCCTCCGGATCCCTGGGGTATTTCTGTATATGACTTCCATGTTATAGGTCCACATCCTCCTAAGGCCACTATCTCAGGGCAAGAACATCTATACCTGCTCCTGAAACTTCTTAGCCTTGGATTGTGACTGACAAAGAGAACGGTATGTTTTGTTCTGGCTTCTCCCCAGGCCTGTGTGCAGTGCTTAGCTGAGTATGTGTATAAAGGACTGGCCTGCATTTCTGGGAATAAACAATTATTCACATGTAGACGCTCCGGGGCAATTTCCTGAGGATGCTTCTGAGAGGCCATGGCTGCACGAATACTATCTGGTATTTTCATTGACTCTAAGTCGGTCATTGCATGTATATTTCATGCTGACCCTATTCTAATTCAAACTCCTCTCAACATGACAGTGTCCCTGTTTTACTTCTAAGCCCAGCCTATTTTTCACCTTTGCCCCCTTTTATGTGTGGCAAAGGAACATGTAATTCAGTTGTGTATCATATGATGACAACTTTCACTCCACATCCTTGGAATGTTGCCTGGTGAGTAAATGAGGGGCTAACGTTAGGTTACACGCACACTCGTCTCTCTCTGTAATGAGAAGAAAGGCAGAGCAGATCTCTTCCATAAAAGCACTCCCCGCGCCCCCCCACCCCAGCAAATTCCTGATAGAGTATTGTTTTATGTAACTAAAGATCTGATTCTCAACAATTAAATCTGCTGTCACATTTTATTTATAATGGAAGTTCAAGATCAGACTAATAACTATAATGTCTTGATTTTTCCAGCAGTTGCGAGGCTGAGGGAATAAGATGGGTGTTCTTCAGTTGCATTGGTGTTAGTCTCCCTTAACGAATATGAATTTGGAGTGTGTTTGTTCTAAGGCTGTGACTCCAAGTGACTGTGATAAAAATAAAGGAGGCAGAGACGTTCTTGGCGAGTGTCATACTTAAACTGTGTAAACATAGCTGGGGGTCTTTGTGTGTGGGGTGAAGGGATAGAACAAGCAGAAAGTGGGGGTACTTGAGATAAAATTGTGTGTCACATTGGAGCTTCTTACCCTGATCTATCCCACATATTATTCTGTGTGTTGTTGTTTTTTAAAGATACATCACAGGCAATGGAGGTGGTGGTGGCGGGGGGAGAGGGGGGGGAGGGAGTAATAATACTATTTATTGTTGCAACGTGTAGAAAGATAAAGAGAGATGATAACATGTGGGATGGTGGAGTGACAGCAGGAAGAGCACTGTGCTGGAGTAGAGAATAGATGTTTCATTTGTGTTGGGAGGAGCCTTATGGGGAAAAAAAAAGGAAAATAGTGGCATCAGACAAGGCTAAGACAAGAAAAATAAAATGTGGTTGTATCACATAAAGCCCTTTATCCTTGGCCTATGACAAGTAGAATATAAGGCAAAGGAGACTGGTGCAGTTTTATGGGCACATCCAACAACAAAATGATGCAATAGAGCTTTGACATAGCTGCAATCCTTCCCTCTGTTCCAAATTGCAAACGAGCTCGTCTTGAGGGAATACTGTGGTGAGAAAGAGATAAAAACGTTTAGTCACCATCACCTGAGTAGGGTAAAGAGCACAACAGTATATTCTTGCAGTACTTTGCCAGCTTGGCCTTGTAGTCATCTGGGAAACGTCTAAAAAAGTATAGATTTTTGGGTTTCACTCTAAGGGATTCCTGATTTGGTAGATCTGATATGAAGCCAATGATTTTGCTAAGCTTTTGAGGTGAATATAATAATGAATAATTTGGGGAACCACTTTTCTCATTAAGATAAAATATCTTAAATTTGGATTCAGGGCACCAGTTGTGTGCAGTCAGACCCGTCCCAGTCCAATCACTTTAGCATTCTCTGGTAATAACAGAATGGGTTCTTTTCCTCATAGGGCATTTTGTAGAGCTCCATGTAATCATAGATGTGAGAAATAGTCACCTGGAAATGTAACTTCTTTTTTTTAAAATTCCTTATGCATCTAGGATTAAAAGAGATTGTTTTCAAAATTTTGGAGTAAAGATATTTCTAACCCCTTCTCTTAAAAATCTCCCGATACAACAAGAAAAATAAGGGAAAGCAAAATAGCCTATCTTTGAGAAAATTAGATAATTACATCTGCAATCTGGAACAGAGTGTTTTTAAAAGAATCTGAGAATAATATGGAGCTCTTGGGAATTAACAAATATAAGAGCTTAAATGAAAAAAAAAAAAACACAAAACCACAACAACAGTAAAGTATGTGGATAATAATGTTATCCAGAAATAAAACAAATAGATGAACAAAAAGAAAAAAAAGACTAAGGAAGTAAGTGAATAAATCGAATAAAATTTATAAAAATAATAGGGCAAAAAATATGAACTAGAAAATGACCAAAGAAGGAAAACAAAACCAAAGGGCAAATGTCTTAAGATTGAAAGGGCACAGTAAGTACCCATCCCAAGACATATTTGAAACAAAAACAAGTATTTAAAAATTTCCAAAGAATAGAAAATAAAAGACTCACACTTAAAATTATTTGGGTATCAGAATGCTATGACTTCCCACCAGCCTTGCTGAAAGGTAGAAGACAATGCACCTTCAAAATTGTGAAATAACTGATCTTCAATCTACAAATTTCTGCACATAAAGACTAAATATCAAATGTGATGGTAGAATAAAGGCATTTTTAGATATGCAAAGTCTCAAACACTCCAATATACTTTTTCTCAGTTACTGGAGGATGTTTTCCAATAAAACAAGAGTAAATCAAGAAGGAAAAGAGAACAGAACTAAGATTCAGTACAAGTCAGAAGGAAAGAAGATTTGCAAGGGGGGTCCTAAGATAAAAGCAGTTAAAAGTTTAAAGAGCAATGTATGTAGATTGGAGAAGGTGGATGGATAATTTAAGTAGGATTATCTACATTAAAAGTAAAATAATAAATTATCTTATGAATTTCATCATGTGCAAAATTGATTAAGGGACATATTTTAAGGATTTTGAAAGGTAGGAAATTTAACTAGATATTTGAAATAAAACAAATATATATATTTTTTAAATAAGGGAATTTAAAAAAATATATTTTTATTGATTTCAGAGAGGAGAGGAGAGGAGAGGGAGAAAGAGATGGAAACATCAATGAGGAGAGAGAATCATGGATTGGCTGCCTCCTACATACCCCACACTGGGGATCAAGCCTGCAACCTGGGCATGTGCCCTGACCGGTAATTAAACTGTGAACTCCTGGTTCATAGGTAGACGCTCAACCACCGAGCCACGCTGGCCGGGCAATAAGGGAACTGTTAAACCCAGGAGAAACAAAGAGCTATGCAAGAAAAGATGTGTAACGGTAGTCTACAATTTGGTTGAGCATTGAACAATATTCATATTATCTTATAATGGAAATACTATACTATAGCCATATGGAAGAGGGGAAAGGAATGAGTATAAAGGAGCTAAAATTCTCATTTATTAAAATGGGACTAGTAAAGTCTTAATTCAGTAAATATATTAGGTTCTAGAAAAATGAAGACAACTTTTTAAAGAAATAATTTACAAAGTTAAAAGGGGGTTACTTTTGGGGAGAAGAAAACGAAAGAAAAGAAGCAGAGAGTTTTTAACAAGCCTATTAACACAAATTTGACTTTTTAAATTATACCTAAATACTGTATTCTTTTCATAAAATTACACTTAAATTAAAAATCAAATACCAATTAGGGATGGAAAAGATTTTTAAAAGGCATCAGGTAATTCAGTTTCCAACCTGATGACCCCATTGGGCGCTAGGTAGGTGCTGATGTAGAAGCCCCTCTCTTTGCTCTCCTTTGCCCTTTAGAAGACCCTCCCAGGGTGTGGGGCCCAGGCTTACTCCCAGAGGAAATTGGTTTGCTAAGCCGATTTGCTCCACAGCTGAGGTCACAAACTTGATATGCGTTGGAGTCCCCACTATCTTAAAATGCAGACCTCTGCCATTCAGTTCAGAGAATGGGATTCAAGAGGTCTGCAATGTGCGGATGAATTGATCTTAACAAGTGTGTGAGCTGAATTTGATACGGGCAACCAAGGGACCCACTTAATGAAAACCCACCTAAAGGTATTGGAATTGAAAATGTGAATACTTCTAAAAATATGTACTCATTCATTCATTCATTCACACACACACACACACACACACACACCCCGCATTTATGTGCTCATTGTAGTTTCAGACAATATACTAGTTGTTGTTGAGATGATGAATACTCTCAAGAAATTCACAATTTAGTCATTTGTTATAGAAATAACAAGGTAAGCCTTGTCTCATATCACTGAATCATAACGCGGAATCCCAGAGGCCACTGTGGGAGAAACACGGAGCAGAGAGAGCCTTCCACCCAATGAACTATCTCAGCTTAAAGTCGGTTTTAAAATTAGTCACAGCATCTTCCATCAGGAGGCACTGAATTGGGAATTAGACCTGGTTTGAGCCCTAAACCTTCCCCTTCTGTGTGCAGGTTGACCAGAAATGAAAGTGGTCAAGAGCACAGGTTTATGTATAGGTGTACCAGTTAATAACGCAGATTTTTTTCAATAGATGGAGTTACACATATGTTGATATATATGCGATTTGATAGATGTTAACATCATATATATTTTTACGTTTAAAAATGTCAAATTTCATGCCAAAGGAAGAGCATTTTCTGGAAGTTTTAATTCATTATTTTGAAGAAAAGTGCTGCTGAAAGGTATTGTGTACTTCAGGAAGATTATGGTGAACATGCTCCATCTCAAGATACTTGTGAACGCTGGTTTAAATGCTTTAAAAGTGATGATTTCGATGTGAAAGACAAAGAACGTCCAGGTCAAACAAAGAAGTTTGAAGACCAACAATTACAAGCATTATTGGATGAAGATGCGTGTCAAACTCAAAAACAACTTGCATAAAGATTAAACGTTGCTCAGCAAACAATTTCCAATCGTTTATAAGCAATGGGAAAGATTTTAAAGGAAGGAAAATGGATGCCACATCAACTGAACGAAAGACAAATGGAAAACCGAAAAGTCATCAGTAAAATGTTGCTTCAAAGGCAGGAAAGAAAGTATTTTTTGCGTCGAATTGTGACTGGTGATGAAAAGTGGATTTACTTTGAGAATCCCAAATGCACAAAATCATGGATTGATCCAGGTCAACCATCAACATCAACTGCAAGGCCAAATTTCTTCGGAAAGAAGACAATGCTGTGCGTTTGGTGGGATCAGGAAGGTGTGGTGTAGTATGAGCTTCTAAAACCAGGTGAAACCATTAATACTGATCGCTACTGACAACAAATAATCCATTTGAACCACACTTTGATCGTGAAATGACCAGAATGGGCCAGAAAACCGGCTAAGTAATTTTGCTTCATGATAACGCACCATCACACACTCCAAAACCAGTTAAAGACACGTTGAAAGATCTTGCCTGGGAAGTATTAACCCACCCGCTGTATTCACCAGACCTTGCTCCTTCAGATGACCACTTGTTCTAATCGATGGCACACACACTTTCTGAGCAGCACTTCAAAACATACGAAGAAGTGGAAACTTGGGTCTCTGAGTGGTTTGCCTCAAAACAAGGAAAGTTCTATTGGGACGGATCCACAAATTACCTGAAAGATGGGGGAAATGTGTAGCTAGCGATGGACATTACTTTGAATACAGCACCTTTGATGTTTCTCTTGAAATTATCGTGTTTTCTTGGATGACAAAATCCGCATTATTAACCGGTACACCCAATAAACCCCCAGTCTGAGACTTTTCCTCTGGATACATGTGTTTGTTACATTGGCCAGTTCTATGACCTTGCTCAAGTGCAGATGATTCATTTTTAATATGGGTATCATTATGTCATTCGGAGGGTTTATTGAGATAATGTATTTAAAGTACCTTCCCACCATGCACTTAAGAAATGTCGGGACTCATTATTGAATGTATTCCTTCACTCAGTGTGTGTGTGGTGTGTGGAAGAGCACAAACTCACAAAGACAAATGGCACATGAGTGCCTGTCTGAGACTCCTGCAGGGGGAGACTCAGGTCATGGTGAAAGCAGAATTCAGTGTTCAGGATTCAAGCTTAAGATATGGTATTAAAAAAAAACAAAACAAAAAAGCTTATTGCTCCCTCTTCTTGCAGTGAGTGGCCTCTCCATTCTCCTTCACAGAGGCAGCCATTCATTTCGGATGTCCAGAGCTGGACTCCGATGCTTTCCACTTTATTATTGGGCGAAATGCTGTGAAGACTGTGACGGAAAGACAGAATTTCAGTCCAAAAAGGATTACAGCCCAATCCTTTCATATTTAAGTGGGAAGTTAAATGTTCTGAGTGCATTCCAGGATTGGATAAAAGCCGTTGAAATAGGAAATGACATGGGACTCTGTAGTTAGCAGCCAAAAAAGGAAAACCAGGCTCCATGACTGTATCTGAGAGGGGAAGTGGGTGTGGGCGAGGGGAAGCGGGTTGGCCTCACTCCGCCTTCCCGGCCCGGCTTCCTCCAGGAGAAGGCAGAGGGTCGTAAGTCTGTCCTCTGAACAAGGAGGAGAGGAGGCTAGAGGAGCCGGCCTGGGCTGTGCGGGGGTCCTGGGTCCAAGGGTTGGGAAGATATGGGAGCAAACCTCAGGCTGGGGAGCCGAAAGAGTGTCCCCCCTTCTACACACAGAAACACATGCTCCTAACACAGACTCCAGTGTTGGCTGAGGCCGCCTGCTGCTTGGGAAATGCTCTTGGCTCTGGGACTGTCTAAGGGGGCCAGGGCGGGCCTCCGATGAGAGGAGAGGATCTGGCTGCTTCCGGCTGGCTCCAGCCTCAGCAAGGAGGCCGGCAAAGGAAACTTTCCAGTTCCCTTGCAGGTCAGTTGAGTCCAAAGTGATGCACTTACTGTACTGAAGGATTTGCTCAGTCTTACCAAGCAAGGAAAGGGAGCAAAATTCAAAGCCAAAACCATATTCAGGAGAAAACATTGAATACATAGAGGTTGTATAAAGAGGAGATATGCCTTAAACTAGCAGGTCGTGGTTCGATTCCTGGTCAAGGCACATGCCCGGGTTGAGAACTCAATCCCCAGTGTGGGGCGTGCAGAAGCCAGCAGGTCAATGACTCGCTCTCATCATTGATGTTCCTATATCTCCCTTTCCCTTCCTCTCTGAAATCTACAAAAATATATTTAAAAACAAACAAAAAATGGAGGCATGGCAGCCTGGTGGGAGGAGTTTGGGTTTTAGAGCCAGATAACGCCTGGCTCAGTGTCGGACTGGGGCCTGGAAAGCCACCTAACTTACCTGAGCTTCACTGAGTTCCCTTCTCTGAAAAAAAGGTGGCGAATGATGCCTCCCTTGCAAGGTCCTGTGAATAGAACACACAGTACAAATCCAGTACCAATGAGCCTGGCATGTAAATGTGTTTGGATGAGAATTTGCATTAAAGTTGCTAGTATAATAGCAATTGGGTGTGTTTTCTATTGAGTTTATATTTTCCCAGCATTGATACAATATTAAATGGCTGGAGTGATGCTAAAGTCAGCAGGGCTCTCAAAGCTGGTGGAAGTGGGTGGCAGGAAGGTACAAGAAGAGGGTTAGAGGAATGAGACAATTGGTTAGAAAATTCAGGCTTCTTAGAGCTCCGCCACTTGGTTGGGGTTCTCAAAACCAGAACTGTGTTTTACTCATCTTTGTCTCTCATACCTGGCACAGAACTGCCCACCCTTAGTAGAGAATGGGTAAATCAATGTGAATGGCCTTACAGAACAAATGAATGAACAAATGAACTTACTTAGTCTGTATTTATCATTTCTGATACATACTTGGGCATCATCGCATGTTGTGACATGCTAGCAGAAGTGAAATTAATCATGGTTTAATGTTCAAGAGTCTGAAAAATGAAGACCTGAGTTATGTGATGCTAAGAATAATAACTCTTCAGGCTTGGATGCCAGGCTCCGAATTCCAAGTGGGCACGTCCTTGGGCAATGTACTTGACCTCTCTGTACCTCAGTTTCCTAAGCCAGTGGTCGGCAAACTACGGCTCGTGAGCCACATGCAGCTCTTTGGCCCCTTGAGTGTGGCTCTTCACAAAATACCACGTGCGGGCACGCATGTACAGTGCGATTGAAACTTTGTGGCCCATGCTCAGAAGTCGGTATTTTGTGGAAGAGCCACACTCAAGGGGCCAAAGAGTCACATGTGGCTTGCGAGCCGCAGTTTGCCAACCACTGTCCTAAGCTATATAACATGAGAATAATTGCAATATGGATCTCATGGTTTGCTGGGAGAAATAAATGAGTTGTTCTCTTTGAAGTCTGTGAAGCAGTGTTTGGCATGTAGTAAATGCTAAATAAATGTTAGCTGTTGTTATTTTAAACTTTGAGCAATGGCATTTTGTATGTTCACCCATAATATGACACTTAAACATTTTTCCAGATATTATTCCTAAAAATGTTAAGGCTGTAAAGCAATAGGTCAAAGTAATGAATTTACTAGTAAAGACTTACATATAAATTAATGAGCAGTCCTAAAGCTGCCCCATTTCTAGGTTTGATGTACATTCATGAAGCCAGCTTGCAAATGATCCCCAGTCCCTGGTTATCAGAGAAAATCCAATTCTAAAATTAAATCATGTTATTTTCCCCACCACAGAGTATAATAATAGATGGAAAGTCATTTTCTGCATTTTTCATCCACTTTGATTGCAGTCTTCTGGAGTTTTATCTGAGTTTTTCCTTGGATGGATCCCAAGGGTGAGGCTTGGGTCACAGGACCAAGACAAGTTCTCCAGTCCAGTGTTTGCAGTAATAAGATCAATGGTTTGCTGTTTAAAAATAAAGTGAATGTGTTTGCCTTTTATTCAGGGGAACACATGGAAGGTCAGGCAGATTCATCCATTTCAGGATACTTATTCTGAGACCCCTGAGTCCATAACCATGACCCTATAGACCAGGAACTCCATTGACTCCTGGGAGGGATCAGGTGTGGGGGGAGGGCTGCTTCATCAAGGGAAGCCCCAAGCAACTCGGCAGAAAGGTCATGAAGATCCCTTGAGGGAGTCCTTGCCACTCCCCTTGAGGAGAGGGCTAGTGTCAATTTCCTGATCAGTGTTGGGACAGAATTTTAAGGAAAAAGACACATGATTGCTGTGTGCAAAGACTCAGCCCATAGGTCACTGCCTTCTAGGTGCAGTTAATACATACTACAAAGTTCAGCCCCAGACCTGGCTGGCTTCACCCCCAAAGCTGTTATTAAGAAGATTCCTTACTCTTCTGTTGGAATACTACTCTGCTGTAAAAAAAAAGAAAAGAAAGAAAGAACTCTTGCCATTTGGAACAGCATGGATAGACTTGGAGAACATTACGCTAAGTGAAATAAGCCAGTTGGAGAAAAAGAGATATCACGTGATCTCACTCATTTGTGGAATACAATGAACAACATAAACTGATGAAAAAAATAGGTCCAGCAACAGAAAAGCATCGAACAGACTGTCAAACCTCAGAGGGAAGGCAGGAGAGGATGTGGGGGAGTAAGAGATCAACCAAAGGGCTTGTATGCATGCATATAAGAATAACTAATGGGCACAGACACTAGGGGGGTGAGGACATGTGCTGGAGGATGGGAGTAGCCGGGGAGATGTCAATGGGGGAAAAAGGAGACATATGTAGTACTTTAAACAATAAAGAATTTTTAAAAACCCAATATATAAAGAAATTGATTCCTTGTTCTTCTGGAAAATGCGTTCTGATCTGGCCACTGATGGCTTAAACTGCACAACCACAGAAACATGTATTACTTTCTGTGTTTTAGAGCATTTTAATACAAAACTTAAAGATAATCTCAGGACCTCCAACTAGCACCCACCTAGCAAGAAGGTGTTGGTTGATTGACTTTGGAATCAAACTAACTC
The DNA here is from genome assembly GCF_028538775.1 of Myotis yumanensis. Lineage (NCBI taxonomy): Eukaryota > Metazoa > Chordata > Mammalia > Chiroptera > Vespertilionidae > Myotis > Myotis yumanensis. The sequence goes on along the minus strand of NW_027223763.1, from coordinate 55,476,097 downwards.
AGTTTTCAAGCCCAGTCACACCACTTACTGGTTCTTTTTCCAGTTCCTAACCTCTGAGAGCTTCAGTTTCCTTATCTGTTAAATGAGAATGTAATCTTCTTGAGGTATTTTTGGTGAAGATTCAATATTTTTATGTAGCACAAGAAGCACCTAGAAGAGTGCCTGGCTCATAGTAACCACTCAGTAAATATCATAATAAACTAGAATCTTAAGGTCAGATGAACCGTTTCATGGTATGCACATTGCATAATCTCTTCAGCAACGTTTTCGAGAACATTATGCGCTAGGGATCCATAAATTTTCTGTGGAAATACTGGAGAAATAATTCTCCTGACATGTTTTTCAGACTGGCATGGAGCCTTGGTCGGTAACCACTGCTTTTCCTTAATAACTTCCTGGAAAGTACTCAGTGATTAAAGCAAAGATCCTGAGATGATGGTGTCTTGTTGCATGCTGGGAACAAGAGAAAATAGCAACTCATCCCTAGCTTCACCCTCGACTGCCAGCTGCCCACCCCACTCCCACCCTTACTAAAGCTTGATTTAGAAACCTTGTTCCTTGTCTTCTCATTTCCCATCATTTCTGGTTATCACCACTTTTCTGTGGACGTGAACATCTGAACAATTAGTTGTATGTTAGTGATCCCCAGAACACTGGTAGATAGCAATTAAACATTGTTAACTGTAGGGTTGTGTGACACCTGTGCCCGGGGAAAAGATTTGGGGACAACACTGCTCTTCATACCTGTCGCTGTCCCCCTAGATTTTGCTAACTTTGTCTGTCCTAAGACATGCCAGGCCACCTGATAAGCCCCTGGAGTTCTTTGAGTAAGCATTGCTTTGCATGAGGGAAAGGCTGGCCATGATCTGGAATGTTTTTGTTGAAGGTATTTGCTATGGAGTTCAAGCACACCCTTATCTGTAGGGAGGCTCATGTAGCTGTATTTCTGTCAGAAATAATTTTATCTCCCAAGTCAGTTCTAAATTGCTCGTCTCTGTTTTCTGAAAAATTCTCTAAGGATGTATTTATGACAACTCACCTTCATGGGTTATTTTATATCTATGCTTTACAAAATACATCCAGGCAGTTGTGGAACTAGTGTGGAGTGTGGACTAGCCCTCATTTAAATCCTAGGTCTGCCCCAAGCAGTGACATGAATTTGAACACATAATCTAATATCTCTGAGTCTTGATGTTTCTTTTGTGTGTTTTATTTTGTGCTTCAAATTGGTGTACTAATGCACATTTGAACTGACGATTAAATTAGTAAATATAAATAAGGTAACAAAAGACATTAAATATTAACTCCTTGTTTTCTTATCTTTAACTAGAGGCCTTGTGCACAAAATTTGTGCACTGGGGGCGGGGTGTGTTTGTCCCTCAGCCCAGCCTGCACCCTCTCCAATCTGGGACCCCTCAGGGGATGTCTGACTGATGGTTTAAACCGGCAGTCAGACATCCCTCTCACAATCCAGGACTGCTGGCTCCTAACCGCTCCTGCCTGCCAGCTTGATCACCCCCTAACCCAGGGGTCCTCAAACTACGGCCCGCGGGCCACATGCAAATACAAATATTGTATTTGTTCCCATTTTGTTTTTTTACTTCAAAATAAGATATGTGCAGTGTACATAGGAATTTGTTCATAGTTTTTTTTTTAAACTATAGTCCGGCCCTCCAATGGTCTGAGGGACAGTGAACTGGCCCCCTGTTTAAAAAGTTTGAGGACCCCTGCCCTAACCACTCCCCTGCCAGCCTGATTGATGCCTAACTGCTCCCCTGGTGACCCAATTGCCCCCAAGTGCCCTTCCCTGCCAGCCTGGTCATCCCCAACTGCCCTCTCCTGTAGGACATCTTGTGGCAGCCATCTTGTGTGAGGGTGTGACAGTCAATTTGCATATTACCTCTTTATTATATAGGATTGTTTCATCCTAGTTTTGAAAAACAGACAAGTTAACATTAAAATATTAAAATATCTCATAGAAACAAGAACTCTTCTGAAAGCAAACAGAGACAGAAAGGATTATAGCAATAGCAGTAACAATGAGCTTTCAAAGCTGGAGTGTGAGCCTTGCAGATGCAGCCTAGAGGTCAGTGAGCTCCTCATGCAAAAGTCACCTTCACTAGACTTGGAAACAATCATAGGTTGTTCCCTGCAGAACACGACTGTAGGATCCAGGGTCATCACTAACTGATAACTGTGACTCTGGGCCACCTGAGGGGTACGGTCTCCTTCTGCATTCAAGTCTGGTTGAAAATGGGGTAGGGCCCTGTCATTTCAGTTTCCAAAAGGCCAAAGTAATATCAGAATTCACAGGCACATGAAAAGTTACTGAAGGGTTAGGATAATTTCAGTGGAATATCATCATGTAGGAGAAACAAAGATTATAATTCTAGCCAACTCAATTTTCTCTTCTATCTCAAATGAAAGACTCCTGAAGCCTAAGGTCTTAGCAAGGAGGTGGCCCTTCCTGGGAGTCTCCTACATCCCAAATGGGATCTCCTGTCTTGAGATTGGTACTCCCATTCCAGGTGCCCCCTTTTGAAATCCCTCACTCTGACAACTCGAATGATTCCCTGTGGAAATTACCACTTCTTCCATCACATGTCTGGCCCCTTTCTGAGTACTGTAGGCCTTAGATAGGAGGGCATTATTTATCGCTGTTCCCCAAAGTGGGAGCAAGACAGAGAAGAAGGATGGACTTCAGTCCCATGAGCAAGGGTAAGCATGGATATAAGTTCAAGTTTCTTTTCAAACTTTCCAACAGTGGAGTGCTGTTTTCTTTGCTAGTTGAACCATTAAATATTTTCTCAAATGTAACTTTTTTTTTCTTCTGAAAAACAAGACCATCTAACCATGTTGATGGAAGATTTCTTCTCTTACCAAAACACAGGTCTTGTTTTTTTGAAACAAGTCTTTGTTTTTCATATGGAGGGCTGTTTGTTTGTCCTCACTGACCTTGAGTGGTCTGATATTACAGTAATGAATTCATTTAATGACCACTCTCCCTGTTAATCAAGGTATGGAACCAGTTTCTATGAAATTGTTTGATAAGGAATTGTGTCCCTGTGATGTTGGTTCCTACTCGACCCTGAATTATCAATACAATGTTAACATTTGTATTTGATATATAACCTCTTAGAGAAAAAAATTAATTAGTTCCAAGGGGCCAATGTAGATCAGAAAAGGATGTAGATTTATAAGTCAAAGATGATTAGGACATGACTTATAACATAGGCAATTTAATTCTGTCACTGGACTTCAATTATTCCTGTAGTATTCAAGAAAAATCTGTTAAGTTTGGCTAATGATTCAAAGTATCTTATATTCTCTGGAGTATAAGATATGGTAACACAGTTGATTGGGCAAATCTTTATGGTAGAATCTCATTATAGCCCTAACGCTATAGGAATAAGATTAAAATGATCTTTAATTGCAGCTTAGTGCTGAGCTGCAGAACTATGGTATGACAATAGGCTCTCATTATATTAATCTCTTTATGATTTATTTTCCTATTTGTCCACATACATTTAGGCAGGTTGTAGCTATTTGGAGGGGCAGTATAGTATACTAGATAGGCACCTGAATTTGGGGTTGGCCAGACCTTTTTTCAAATCCCAGTCTTGACATTTACTAATTACAATGGATAATGTAGTCATTGAGCCTTGTTTTTTTGCACATCAATTATGGAGATAATAACATCAATAAATGTTTATGAATATCTAATAAAATGTAATGTGTACAAAGTACTCAGCTCAGTGAATAGCATGCTATATCCACAAAAAATGGCAACCATACTTACATTTTTAGTAAATCATGTATTTCACATATATTTCATTCAATAGGGTATGTTCACTCATTCAGAAGAATATATTTAAAGTTTTGAATTTATAAAAGTAAAAAGCTTTAAAGTTATCCTTAAGGAGAGATTCCTGAGCCAGGTGGATCCTCCTGACAATTAAATCTCAGATCATGATGCCTAGATTGGGAAGAGTAAGGAATGGGTTTCTTTGTGAGGACTAAGCTTAAATAGTTAGTGCCTACTTTATCTAAAAACAACCTATAAAATTTTATAGAAAATTGTACATAGTTCAGTAATGTGAGGAGACAATTCTCTGTTGCGTCCCTTGTGTTTCTGCGGGTGTTGTACACTGAAGCACTAATTGCCTTTATTCTAAACTCTCTTTGCAAAGATGTTTGTATAGTGAACAGGCTAGGTAGATATGGTATTTTCTCCTGAGTGTTTCTTTATAGTTCAATATAATAAAGATGATGCTCCAACCAGAGCATATCTGAAGGGTAGGCATGCCTATTGCCCATTATAAAAGATGTGGATTCTCTAAGCTCAGGGTTCCTTTTCTGTAACAGCCCACTGGGCCCATAAGTGTCACTTATGTGATACTTGGGAACAAGGAGAACTGTTACAAATGCATTTTTCTTACTGCTTGATGTGCACTATGAATAATAAAACTATTTGACTCAGGAGTCCTTTGTGCCAGCATTTATGAAACGGTGGCGGGCTAATTTATTAGCTTTCAAGTATAACAAAATCTAAGACCCTTTACAGTGTTTGACAAATAACAATGAAGCAACTCCTCCTTTTTCTGAGGTGAACACCCATGCATTCTTTATACAGAGTGCTTTAAACAGATTATTTCATAATCTATTTTTCAATATAAAAATGTAGGTTTACATTAGTCACAAGAATGGACTAATGCTTGAGATGCATTAAAGGAACAGGAGACTTAATGGGCAGGACTCTTCTATTGCCTAAGTCAGGTCTCTGTAGCTGTTATTGTCCAAGGAAAACTAGTCAAGTCTGCACTCACCTTTAAAGGCCACTGGGCTTCAGCTATTTCAAATGGAACCTGAATGACCTGAAAGAATTTATGGAACTTCCAAATGTATATTTTTCATTATCAAGGCATAGATAATATATTGGGGGAATGTGGCAAACATGGGTCACCCCAAGCAACCTTTTTTGTTAATGAGAAAGGAGAAGAGTCTGTGACTTGATTTCAAGATCAACAAAGGTGCTTGAAATATGGGAGATGGAAATAATGTTTCTGAGAAAAAATTCTGGAGAAATATGAATGGGAGCTGGGAAAAGTTTTTATGATGAGATTTAATAATAAAATGGTCTTTGGTAATGTAGGCTGCCAGAAAATTAGCGTTCACCCTGCACTCTGTATAACTTTGGGAAGTTTTCTGACATGCTATGTAGAACAATTAGGCCTGTATTTCTCTGAGCACACAAATATATGTTCATCACAAATAGTCACACTGCATAGGAGTCAGTACTTACAAATATTGCCTGTCAACAGTATTTCCATTTCATTGTACATTTTTATTTGTTTGTTTCAGATAGTATAGAGAGCTTAGAACATCTAAGATTTTCCAACATAACTATTGAGGTAGAAATATGAAAGGCCATATGAATTTATGATGAAAATGAGATTAGCAAGGAGGTGAAACATGAGGGAGGAGTTTCATATGGGAGTTATTTGCCCAGAAAATGGAGAAATATATGCTTGGGGTCAAGCTCATTTTTAATGGACTTTGTAATATGGCTGTATTTTACAATGTTATCAATTTGACTCACTTTGAAGGGTTTTTCTGAAGTAATATTAATCTCTACATCAATTTGGAGATTAATTTTACTCCATGTCCTTCAAGGATCCTCACCTCCATAGCAAAGGTTGCCTGAGTTGGAGGCAAATAAAGGATTTTAATGAGGGCTCTTGGGAGACTGAAAAGCAATTGTCTGAAACTATTACTCAACTTCATGAGTTAATTAATGGGCATCTCTCTGTCTGCATGATGGAGAAGGAGCAGCAAGTTCATTTTGGCCAAGCAGGCCTCGACCTGAGAGACTTCATATTTGATAACAGAACATTATCTATTATTTCAGTTAGGAGTAATTTGATTGAAGCAACAAACAGACTCCAGGAAACTTCAGGGGGTTGGGTTTGGGGGCGGGGATTTATTTCACTTCTGGGTATACAAACAAAGAAAACCCACAATACTAATTAAAAAATATATTTGCACCCCTATGTTCATTGCAGTATTATTTATAATAGCCAAGATATAGAAGCAACCCAAGTGCCCATCAATAAATGAGTGGATAAAAAAAGTTGTAGTACATAAACCCAATGGAATATTTCTTGGCCATAAAAAGGAATGAACTCTTATCTTTTGCAACATCATGGATAGACCTAGAGGGTATTATACTACGTGAAATAAGTCAGACAGAGGAAGACAAATACCATATGATTTCACTTATATGTGCAAAAAAACACACAAAACCCCCAACAAAATAAATGAACAAACAGAACAGAAACAGACTCATAGAAACAGAGAACAAACTGATGGTTGCCAGATGGGAGTGGGGTTGGGAACTGGGTAAAAAAGGTGATGGATTAAGAAGTACAAATTGGTAGTTACAAAATAGTCACAGGGATATAAAGTATAGCATAGGGAATATAGTCAATAATATTATAATAACTAAATATGGTGCCAGGTGGGTACTTGAAATTCTGGGGGAATCACTTTCTAAATTGTCTAACCACTACACTGTACACCTGAAACTAATATAAAATAATATTGAATGTCAACTGTAATTGAAAAATAAAATTAAAAAAATATGAAAATAATAAAAAAAGGATTTTATTGAAGGCTATGGAGCTGTGATATTAAAGAAAAAAGCACAAGACCAAGATTAGTCTTTGAAAAGGAGAGCAGCAAGGAAGCTGAAACCGAGCAGCAGAACATATAGACAGTTTCTTCAAGGTCACGATTTCAGGATGTCAGTGTGAAAGAAATCTAGCCATTTTGAATTCTTGTAACACGTTGCTCAAGATTTAGGTTTCAGGGAGAGAGAGAACCCAATTGGTTTAGTTTGGGTCAAACACATACTTGTTGGCTGGGAGGAGAGAACAATTTAATTGAGAATCCCACAAGGTCACATCCAATGGCAGGTCCATTCTTCCACAGGATTATCAGGGGGATGCTACCACAGGTATGGGGAAGGGATACCGGGCAGCCAACAACAGACACTCTTTACCTCTAGGAAAGCATTCTCCCCATGGCGCCATGCATTATGGAACATCTGATAGCTCTGACCGGTTCTTTTCTGGAGGTCAGGGGAAATTATCAGTGTCCTCAAGACTGGAGGTGGGAGGACTACAGACTGTTACTACAGAATGAGCTGATGATCTGGTCCAGACCGTTGAATCTTCCATTTCTTCGGTTTCTCAGATTTGTGTATTCTTGAGGGGTGAAAAAGCAAATGGACTGAAGTCTTTTTTAGTTGCCTGCCATTTTGCAAGCAAGCTATGTATTCATGTGATGGACAGATTCATACTAATACCTGTGGCATTCAGAAAGTTCTTTGTAAAATCCTGATGCAGGGTGTTTCCGAAAAGGTGGCTGACAGATTTCTTTAAGTGGCACATGGGCACATGGGTATTTTTGTTCAGTCCATAGCTCACGCATGTCCACAGCAGTATTTGACTGGTGAAGCCGATTCTCCTTGGCCTGTGTGCATCTTTTACGCGTGGTTGAGACATGGGTGTTATTACTCGCCTCCTGAGATAGGGGGAGTCAGGAGAGTGTAGTGTGAGTGGTCAGGCTGAGATGCATTAAAAAAAATGAGAGCAGCTTGATGGTTGCAGTTCTAGAAGAGCAGGGTTTGGGGGAATCTATGGGGTGGCAAATAAAGATGAGGCTGTTTCTATTCTTGGTTTTCAACCGAAGAGAAGTCTGTTATAGATGTAGTTTATACTTCTCTCAAGTTGAAAGGTCAGTGCTTGATATTCAGATAACATATTAGTGGACAGAAGGAAATACTTCAGTCATTGGGAACCCGTGAGGTGCCAGGCATTTCTCCAAAGCTGCATGGTCCAATGCAGTAACTGCTAGTTGCATGTGTCCACTGAGAGCACTTGAAAAGGGGAGGAGTACGATGAAGGAATTAGCTTTGTAATTGTATTTCATTTTAATTATTTTAAATTTAAAACATAAATACTTGATTCAGTTTTTGGAAAACTTTTCGAACAACGTGGGTGTGTGAACCCATTTTTTTTCCCAAATATAAATCTTACGACATCGAAATAGAGATCAAGCATTTTCGGAGAACTTAGTGTCTGAATTGAGACACATTGTAAGTGTAAAATACACGCGGCTGTTGAAGATTTAACAGGGGCAATGGATGTAAACTATCTCATTGACATATGTTTTTCTACTGCTTAGGTATCAGAACAATAATTTGAATATGTTGGGTTACATAAAGTGTTACTGTAATGAACACTTTCCTGTTTGTTTGTTTTTTAAAAAATGAGGCTACTAGAAAGTTTAAAATTACATAGGTAGCTTGCGTTATATTTCTGTTGGGCTTCGAGTCTCCAGGGGCTTGTGCGAGCACCCTTTTACTAACCCGTTGAAGTAACTCAGTGAGGTGGGCACGACTCTTCCCACTCTCACAGGAGAGACGAAGGCAGCTTCGACTACTGGAATCTCTCAGGGGTTGCAGAGTGTGCGAGGCAGAACCAGGACTCCAGCCCGGGTTTGCATGGCTCCCTTTCTCCTGTTTCCACTCCGTCAGTCTGTTCCCTGTTATTTCTTCTGGCGAAGCCAGGGAGAGCTCGCACGCAGGCCTTTTCTCTTGACTCTTCATAGAAAATAATGCTGTGAGAGCAGGCTGAAACAAAAATGCTACCTTCTCTTCAGATGGCAACAGAAAGAATATTTGCGTTCTCTCAGAGAGGACGGGCAAAGCCCATTTGCATGAGCAAAGGGAGTTTTGCAAAGTAAGCGGAAAACATGTTTACAGCATCAGAGTGAAATTTGCGTAGCCAAAGGGCCCAGATTATTTAGTTTAATATATTGGTTTGTTTTCTTCCTCCACCCGCCCCCCTCTTTTTTTAAAAAGAGGATTTGAAATTCTGGGACATCCTATGGAAATTTAACATCTTCCCTGATGCTTTCTTTTTAATGCAAGTAAGATTTATGTAACAAACACAGGGTTGATTCCACCTTAGGAATTCTCCAAATTATTTTCCTTATATTGGTACCATTCAATACATGAATACATGTCCCCTTTCTACTTGATCGCTTTATCCACATAGTAGGAGCTGGCAGCGGGCAAAGCCTCCCTCAGTCACTTGCGTAATCAATGCCAACATGCTGTACCGAGTGGATGGCAGAGGGTCCTGGCCCCAAACTGGAGGAGGGGAGCAGGCTCACACGCCCAGTGAGGGAAACGTTTTCACGGAGAGCGAGGCAACCATTTAGGAAATCTTTGCTTCCACCCTGCTAGGAGCAGCTCCAGGCCTGCAAAAGCCGCCCCATCTGCTCTGCACCTGTGTGAGCTCTCGCCTCTCATAGACGAGTCACTCGCCTGGATCATGGCAGGAGCAGGCAGGCTCCAAACTTCAAGGTTACTTCACCTCGAGGAAATGTCATAGCGCCAGTGACAAAAACGGGTGACCCCATGTCATCCTCCGCCCAGAAGGTTCCCTTGTTAGGCCCTGGGTGCCACCCTCCAGGTTACCTTCCCCCAGTCTTCACCCAGTGGGCAGTGGAGGGGGCGCCCTGGCCCAGACCCCGTGATTGGCATCCACTGCCTGGTCCCTGTGTCCTTCCCCAGGCGGCTGGTCCGCCCCGCCAGGCAGAGCCAGGCTGCTGAAGAGCCTGGCTATTTTTACTTCTCTGCAGGGATCTCAGGTTACAGATTATATAGCGATGAGGTAAGTTACAGGTACGCACGCTCGTTTCTAATTTAGCTTGGCGCTGCTTTCAAACATTAAACAGTCTCTCGCCTGGCTCTCCCTGGTTCCACTCTCCTCCCATCTTTGCCATCTCAGTCCGTCCTGCTGGATCACACAACTCTCCGGCTTCTTAGAAGGGAGGGTCAGGGAACATTAATTTTCACGCAGAACAAAGTCCTAGCTTTTCCCCACCAGCTTGCCCGTAGCAATGTGATGGAAGCACACATCCTCACAAGAGGGGAATATTTGTGAGGTATTTTAGACGTTTTTCAATTGCCTTCGCACACATAGTCAAAGGTAAACATTGCACGAGCCAGGAAAATTTAGGATTCTGGTAAGTAGGTACCCTTTTCAGATGAGAAAATTAGGACTTAGAGAGGTTAATGAGTTGACTAAGAGTTCACAGTCAAGATGAAGTACAGAAGTGGTGGATGGATAAGAAAGAAACTTCTGGTTGGAGGTAGTGCCCTAAACACAGCAGTCTGGAGAAGTGGAATACTGTTCTTCCTTTCCCCTCCCTCCCTCCCTCCCTCCCTCCCTCCCTCCCTCCCTTCCTTCCTTCCTTCCTTCCTTCCTTCCTTCCTTCCTTCCTTCCTTCCTTCCTTCATGTTTTCTTTTCTTTTTCCCTCCCCTCCCCTTTCTTTTCTTTTCTTTTCTTTTCTTTTCTTTTCTTTTCTTTTCTTTTCTTTTCTTTTCTTTTCTCTTCTCTTCTCTTCTCTTCTCTTCTCTTTTCTTTTCTTTTCTTTTCCTTTTCCTTTTCCTTTTTCTTTTTCTTTTTCTTTTTCTTTTCTTCCCTTTTCTTTCCCTTTAACCCAGTCCAATCTCATGGTGTTTAGGTAGAATGTTTCTGCCAGAAGCCACTTGTGTGATAAACACACTGTATGTCATAAATTGAAACTTTATTGTGAATTTAATTAGAATATAGGTATTAGGGATAAAGGAATACCAAAATTAAAATTAATAAGGGTTACTAAGAATCAGAATACAAGTGCTCATATATTTTTGCTTCTTCAAAACATGCCCACATACTCAATTAGCACTTAAACAACAGCCCGGCCTGTGCCCTGTCACAGTCTGGGACCCCTAGGGGGATGACCTCCTGCTGGCTTAGGCTCGCTCCCTGGGGGATTGGGCCCAAGCTGGCAATCAGACATGCCTCTGGCAGCCCGGGAGCCCTTGGGGGATGTCCACTTGCCAGCAGGGAGCAGGCCTAAGCTGCACTCTGACATCCTTAGTGCTGCTGAGGAGGCGGGAGAGACTCCCACCACCACCGCTGTGCTGGCAGCCATCAGCCTGGCTTGTGGCTGAGCAGAGCTCCCCCTGTGGGAGTGCACTGACCACCAGGGGACAGCTTCTGCATTGAGCGTCTGCCCCCTGGTGGTCAGTGTGTGTCATAGTGACCAGTCATTTCCAGTCATTCTGCTGTTAGGGTCAGTTTGCATATTACCCTTTTACTATATAGGATAGAGGCCTGGTGCATGGGTGGGGGCCGGCTGGTTTGCCCTGAAGGGTGTCCTGGATCAGGGTGGGGGTCCCGCTGGGGTGCCTGGCCAGCCTGGGTGAGGGGCTGAGGGCCATTTTCAGGCTGGCCAACCCCCCCCAGCAAAAGAAGCTCCCAGCCTCTCCTTTTTTTCTTTTCTTTTCTTTTTATTATGGAATTTATTTACCTTCTATAATTGAAACTTTGTTGCCTAGAGTGGAGCTCAGAGCCAGCCGCAGCAGGCGGGAAGCTTGGCTTCCTCCATCACTGGGGCAACCAAGCCTCCTGCTTGCTCCAGCTCTGTGGCTGCCAGCTGCCAGCTTGGTTGGGTTAATTTGCATATAGTCGCTTTGATTGGCTGGTGGGTGTGGCTTAAGGCGTAGCAAAGGTGTGGTAAATTTGCTTGTTTGTCTTTTATTAGTGTGTGTGTGTATGTATATATATATATATATATATATATATATATATATGTTTTTATTTATTTTAGCAAGAGAGAGAGAGAGAGAGAGAGAGAGAGAGAAACATCCATGTGAGAGAGACACATTCATCAGTAGCCTCCCACATCTACCCAGACGGGGGATGGAACCTGCAACCTGGGCATGTGCCCTGACCGGGAATTGAATCTTTGTCCTTTGGGTGCACAGAAGGATGCTCAACCAACTGAGCCACACTGGCCAGGGCGTGACTGTGTTCTTGATTATAAGACTGTGTGTTGCTTGAAGGCATGAACAACACCTCTTATTTAATTTATTTTTTCATTTATTTTTATTTTTTGGTATTCCCATAATATACAGCATAGATAGCACATGGCATAGCAGAACAAGCATGGAATTTGTACATGGCTTGAGGCTTTTTTTTTTACTTCAAGCCTCTGTTTCCTCATCTGTCAAATGGGGATAATGTAATGTAAATTTATGTTATAGGGTTAATGAGAGCATTAAATGAAGTAATGCCTATGAAGTAGTTAGAATTGTGTCCCACAGATAGTCATTGTTCAATAAAGACTGGCATATGTAATTAATATTTTTTTAAAATATATTTTATTCATTTTTTACAGAGAGGAAGGGAGAGGGATAGAGAGTTAGAAACATCGATGAGAGAGACATTGATCAGCCGCCTCCTGCACACCTCCCACTGGGGATGTGCCCGCAACCAAGGTACATGCCCTTGACCGGAATCAAAACTGGGACCTTTCAGTCTGCAGGCCAACGCTCTATCCACTGAGCCAAACCGGTTAGGGCAGTAATTGATATTTTATATATCTCCCCCATATCAATTTGTTTGCTTGCATGGGTAGTAACTCTCAAACAGCCTCATTCCTCCTCATATTGCTGCTGATACTCAAGCACTGAGTAAATTGTTTTCAGATGAATGAAACAAAGACATCATAATGATGAAAGAGTTATAATGACATTGTCATTGATGACTTTCCTTTCTGATACAGGCCAAGTTGCACTCGGGAGAAAGGAGTGTGCCCTGTGAGAGTGGCGGATTTGATCAACTACTTCACAGAGAGAGCCGAAATGGAAAAACCAGGATGAAAAAGGTATTGAATATCACATGCTTAAGCCAACTTTCTCTTTCTCTCAGAATCATGTGCTTGGAAGGAACTTTCATATATAAATAACTTTAATTTGTAGTCCTCTTCTGCTCCATTTTAGCAGGGCATCGTTTTTGATGAATACCTCATCCAGAATGATTCATTTATTTCTTGTAAAGAGAAGGAACGGGTGGGGCTCATGCTTGTTCACTCACTCATTCATTATTATTTCCCTTATAATACAAACACAGGATAGTTTCAGGATTAGAGGATTTTCGTGTTGATGTTGTCTGATTTAATGCATTTTCCACATGTGTATTTTCTTAGCTTCTTTGAGTCCTAATTTATGTACAATAAATTGCCCCACTTTAAAGGTGCAGTTTGATGATATTGGCAGTTGTGTAACCAATATCACAATCAAATAACTTCTGCCTCAGAATGTTTCTCTCTTGCCCCCTTTACGGTCAGTTACCTTCCTCACCCCCTGGCTACAGGCAACCATTGATCTTCCCTCTATCACCTTCGTGTCTGGTTTCTTTCACCCCATATAATGCTTTCATAGTTGAGCCATGTTGTGTATGTACCTGCAGTTTGTTCCTTTTTATTGATGAGTATATTCCATAGTATGGATATGCCACAATTTTTTTTCTGTGTACCAGTTGAATGACATTTATGTTGTTTCTAGTTGTTGGTTATTATTGCTGCTACATACATTCATGTGCATGAGTTATTTTGGCATATGTGTTCATTTGTTTTTGGATAAATATCTATGATGGGGTGCTGGGTCATAAGTTGAGTATAGATTTAACTTTATGAGATATTGTCAAACTGTTTTCCAAAGGACTGTATACTGTGCATCTAGGATCAGCAGCGAGAGTAGCAGTTGCTCTGTATCCTCACCAGCACTTGGAATCGTCTGTCTTTCCAGTTTTTGTATTTCTAGTGGGTGTGTAGTGGTATTTCACTGTGGTTTCAATTTGTGTTTCTCTAATGCCTAGGGATGTTAAAGTATCTTTTCATGTGTTTAATGGCTATTTGTTTATCTTCTTTTGTGAAATGTCTGTTCAAAACTTTTGCCAATTTAAACAAATTCTTAGGGTTGTCTTATTTTTGAATTGTAAGTAGAATTCACTGTATATTCTAGATACAAACTCTCTGTCATATACATGTGTTGCAAATATTTTCTCCCAGTTTTTGCCTTGCCTTTTCACTTCTTTATCTTGTTTTTTTGAAGAACACATGTTTTTAATTTGGATGTAGTTCATTTAACCATTTTTTTCTTTTATAGTTATAAGGCTCTTTTTGACCTATTTAAGAAATATTTATCTTATCGAAACTACAGATTTTTTTCCTATAGAAACTTTATGATTTTAGTTCTTTTATGTAGGCCTGTAATCCATTTCAAGTTACTTTTTATATAGGTTGCAAAAAAACAAAAAATACCCACAAACAAACAAAACAACATAAACAGGAAAAAGTAGGGGAGAGCTTCAGTTTAATATTTATTTTTCCTCATGGGTAAGATGTTTGGAAAAAAAATCCCTTCTTCAATGAATTACTTTGGTGCCTTTGTTAAAAATCAACTAATGGTATAGGTCTAAGTCTCTTCTGATTCTTTCTTATTGATTTGTAGAGCTATTATTAAGCCAATACAATAGTGTCTTCATTAGTGTAGTTTTATAGCAAGACTTGGAATCAGAGAGAATTAAGGATTCCAAATTTGTTCTTTTTTAAAAAATTATTTTGCCCCCCCCAAAAAATAAAAAATAAATTAAAAAAATTATTTTGCCCATTCTAGGTCTCTTGCCTTTCCATATATAGTTTACAACCAGCTTCTCCATTTTTTTTTTCAAGAAACTTTTGGAGGGTTTAGTTTATTAAAATTTACTGTGATTATTGACATGGTTGGATTTTTGTCCACCTGTTTCCTACTAATTTTCTATCAGTTACCTTTCTATTTTGTTCTTCTATTACTTCTTTCCATTTTTTGTGGGCTTTTTAAGGTATGGGATTATTTAAATATTGAAATTTATTGTTTAATTGGAATTGTGAATGTATGAATGTCAATATCCTGGTTGTGATTTTGTACAACAGATTTCAAAAGGTTACAATTTGGGAAAAGCATTACCTGCAAATAAAAATTTTAGTTTTAAAATTACACCATTAATATTTTAATATAATTCAGACTTAAAGAGAATTATGTCTTTAAAAGTATAGAAAGCTTTAAACAAAAAAAATCATTTGTTATCATACTATGGAATTTCATATTAGGGAATTTTTGTTAATCGTTATGTGTTGTCTTACATTTTTCTAAATAAAAACTACAAAATATCAGTGGCATACAGCAATAGGTATTTACTCCTTGCTCACATGTCTGTAAGTTGTCTGGGTTGGCTCTGCTTCAGAATATAGTTTTGTGAGTCTGTGGAGATGGTTCTAAGCTTCAGGTTGGGTCCAGGGTTTCTCTATATGTTTCTTATCCTCCATGAATCAGTGGTTATTGGAGACATGTTCTTTTTATCCCAAAAAGCAAGAGTATATGAAAGTAAACACAAACGTGCAAGTATGTTCCAAGATTTGCTTGGGTCATGCCCACTAACATCCTTTTGATGAAAGCGATTCACATAGCCAAATCTAACTTCTAGAGGTGGGGAAATATATAGGCCCAAGAAAGGGTAAGGATGAATAGTTCTAACAAGGGGATGTGTGTGAAGAATTATGACCATTAATCCAATCTACCAAAGTGAATCACAAGATTATGGTATAGTGTTAAGGGTTTTCAGATTATAAACAACATCCAAATATCATTTTTGCTTATACTCCAAAGAGGAAGAATTGGATGGTGATATAGAGAAGAAATGGTGGCTGTGAGTTGATAATGACTGAAACTACTTTTGTATGCAGTTGAATTTCCCATAATAAAATGTTGAAAAAACGGTCCCAAAGAAATCCTGTATTAAATTTGTTCCTATATAGAAACTAAGGTTCTCAACTTGTTTGGTGGAGACAAGTAGTGTTTGCACAATGGGGCTAGAACCAATTCAATCCTTTTCCCTTAATGTAGCTTTCTGTCATTCACTTGGTATTTCTTTAAATATTTATTTAACACGAGGCTCCATGTAAGGTGTTATGGATAAAAAGACAAAGGTTTCTCTTCTCTCATATCCCCTGGACTAATGGGTCACTGTACTTTTAAACTGTTAGAATGCCACAGTGGGGCTGCTAAAATGCTAAACGGGGGTATACACAAACTCATAGGGCTATAGGAAAAGGTACCCCTACATCTGATTAAGGAAATCAGAGAACGCTTTTCATAGATGAGGTAAGGTTTGGACCAAGACTTTTGGGACTAGTTGAAAAAGCCAGAGACTGTGTCATGGGCGGTGGGAGCAGCATGTGGAAAGGTGTTGAGGTGTGAGAGAACACAGCATTATGGCACTCACTATGGGGGAATGATATGTGACTCAAGGTAGTTAAATGCTAGCTATAATATGTATATTGAAGTGTTCTGGTGAGAGAAGTCGGGGGAGATGAGGCTGGACTTACATGTTATGTAAAAAAGTTGAGACTTAATTCTGTGGATCAGTGTTCCCTGCCTTCTTATAAGAATCAACTAGGGCCCTGACCAGCTTGGCTCAGTGGATAGAGCGTTGGCCTGTGGACTCAAGGGTCCCAGGTTTGATTCCGGTCAAGGGCATGTACCTTGGTTGCGGGCACATCCCCAGTGGGGAGTGTGCAGGAGGCAGCTGATCGATGTTTCTCTCTCATCGATGTTTCTAATTCTCTATCCCTCTCCCTTCCTCTCTGTAAAAAATCAATAAAATTTATATATTTTTTTTAAAAAAGAATCAACTAGGGCTCTCATTAAAATACAGATACTTAAGTCATAGCTCTGATCTGATGACTGGGAATGTCTAGGGGTAAGTGAGTTTGGGAAGCATGATTGTGGGAGCTACCAAAGAATTCTAAGCAAAGGAGTGATGTGATCATATTTGCAAGTTACAAAGACCACACTGACAGTAGTGTGCAGGTTAGAAGGGTAAAACATAGGTGCACCGAGATAGAATCAGGTAGATGAATCAGTTGGCTACTGCAAGAGTCCCTAAGAGGTATAATGAGTTCCTAAACCATGACAGCAGCAATGGTGATTGAGTGGAAGGAATGTTAAGGAGCTGGGACTGGTAGGCTTCAATGAATAATTGCCTCTGGAGAATAGGAGAGGAGGATTCTCCTTTAAATGCCTGACTTGATGGGCAGTGCCATTGTTCACTCTTAGGCAGAGAGTTAAAGATGAATAATGAGCTCCCTTTGGGTCTTGTGGAACCTGACATATTTGTGGGACATAGAGAGGTGCCTACAGGTCAGGTCTTAAGCTTAAGATAAAAATCTTAGCTGGAGATAGAGATTTAGGAAGTGTCATATGGGAGTGTTACTTAAAACTGTACGTGTGCATTAAATAGATCATGTCATTTTAGAATAAAAGAAGCCAGGGCCCATTTAAGGGAGACTGAAGGGTGCCTGGATGGAAGGAGAAGAGGGAGTGTGTATTTTAGAAATCAGGCAGAAGAAGGTGGGAAAGTAGTCACAAATGGGGATGGAAATGTGCTTACCAGATTTGGCAAACCATATATTATTGGCCTTGGCCAGGGCAGTATCTGGGGAATATTCAAAGCAGAAACTATCAATTTGGGGTGAGTGGGGGAAAAAGGAAGCAGATAACAAATACAGATAACTCTTTCTTTGAGGCTATAATACTCTTTTATTTGAGTAGGAAACAGGACATTTTTGGGGGAGGAGGTGCAGAATTAAGTACCTTGCTGCTTTTTCTCTGGCAAGACCTATGATTCTTGACAGGTGTGAAGGTTTACTGGTTCACATGTTTTTAAAATAATTGATAGGAATACTTTTTAGTCCTTTTGTTGAAAATTAATTAGCCTCTCAGTCATTGTTAATTTATGGCATAGATTTAATGATTTGGAGTGAACTTGCATGAAAGAGTCCAGATGTGCCTACGGTATGTATGAAAGAATGCATATTTAATTTTATTCCTTGAGCGTCTAAGTGCCTCTGGTGGTGACTTCATATGTTTACCTGCATCAAGAGGGATACTTCCATGTATGGTTGTGCAAATTTTAAAACTAATGATACATAGGAAACTCATCAGATCTCCCCCAACTTTTCAAAATCAAAACTTTGAGAGGATATGGCTTGACTAGTAAATGTGAATTTTGAGACAAGCTGTCAGGAAAACCATATGTTAATGTTTAATTTTTTTTTCTCCATGATCAGATTATTTTCCTCAAGAGCTCTTAAGGGTCTGAAATAAGGTTTTAGAATGCATATCTGTTTATTTAAAAAATTCCATTTTTTGTTATCTGTTTATCATAACTCAAGCACTTCTTTTTGAACTACATGTTTGATTACATATTGCATTCTATTTCAGCCAAATTTAAGGCATTATTACATTTTTTTCAACCACATGTAACTTAGCTGACTTTAAGCAAGGTTGAAAAAAAAACTAAGTTGTTATTAAATTCTGTTCTAACACTTGTTGACACCACCACCTCCCCCTTTCTCTCCCATATTCATCTGTGAATTTGAGAACATTCTTAAGCTGACAAGAATCATGGGCAATAAATGAAATGCAGATGAGTTTTAGCAGTGCTATTGTCAAGACTTTTGTTGTCTGAGTAAAGAAAACCTTTTAAATAAGGAACTAGAGGAGCCTACCTTAAAAATAATTATTTGATCTTTGATGAGAAGATAAGAGGTTGCTACTGTTATGGAGGTTACTACTATAGCTGGGATGGGTTGGCAAGGCAAGAAAAGGGAAAAGACAACCAAAGAATGGGTCCAGAATGGAGAGTTAAGAAAATTGGTAAAGGTTTCTATTTTCTGCAGTATGGGAAATGAGGTCATCTGGAAGTATCTAGAAATAGATGACCAAATAGAAGAAACACTTTCTCAAGTATATAGTTTAGTTCACAAGAAAGTAAAAATAAAAAAAAAATGTTTTTGAGGGGAAAAAAAAATTTTTTTTTGAAACTAGATTAGTAAGTAGGCACTGAATCTATGGCTGCCCAAAGTCATTCCAGATCTTGGTAAACAAGAATCTTATCTTTAAAGAATTTTTTAGGCATTGAGAACAGGCCTTAGGCTGAGCAATTAAAAGAGTTGGAATCAAGACCTGCCCGTGTAATGAGGGGATCTTTGAAGAGCTCACTCAGGATAAGGGTAGGTTTAAAAATTCCTCCTGGCCAAGAGAGGTAACAAAATTATTCTGTACCTTAAGACTCTCGGTTTATTTTTCTTAAAAATAAAAACAAAATTTGAAATATACTATTTATTCAAAAAGTGTATAAAATGACCCTAGCCATTTTGGCTCAGTGGATAGAGTGTCAGCCTGTGGACTGAAGGGTCCTGGGTTTGATTCCGGTCAAGGACACATGCCTGGTATTGTGGGCTCGATCCCCAGTGTGGTGCGTGCAGGAGGTAGCCAATCGATGATTGTCTCTCATCATTGATGTTTCTATCTCTCTCTTCCTCTCTGAAATCAATAAAAAAAATGTATATTTTTTAAAGTATATAAAATGAATATGTACTACTTAAAAAATGATATTAAATTGGAAACCACAACCAGGTTTTGAAATAAATTTTTCTTGGTACCTGAAAAGATGTCTGGATGCCCCACCTAAATTCCTCCAACACCTCCCAAAAATCACCACTCTACAGACTTTCTTGCTAAATAGTCTTTTTAATTTCTTCATAGCTTTAACTCTCGTGAAGATATCCTAAACTAGACACTATTTATTTTTAGAATCCTATGAAATGCATAATCCTGGATTAGAGCCTTATCCAGAAAAAAATGAAGCCTATAAAGAACATTTTTTGTGATAACAAGCACATTTGGAATTTGGAATGGGAACAAGATAATAGTATTGTGTCAACAACGTTGAGTTTTCTGATTTTATGAAATGCACTGTGATTAAGTAATAAGAAGTCCTTGATTTTAGGAAATACACACTGAAGTATTTATAGATAACAAAATTAAAGTAAATAAAGTACAAAGCACAAGCTTCATTACCTCCTTAAGATGAAGGTGCCCAAGAAAAGAACAGAGTAATTCACTGACATCTCCTCTCAGAGTTCATAAGACATTATTTTGGGAAGTTGATGAAATAATAAAGGTATACTTGCCAGGATGGGGGAGCGATAGTTGCCTAAGGGGGGTAGGTTGGGGAAGAGGTTGCAAATATTCAAGGTTCTTGCATAAGGCTATTCAGTTCTGTACTACTGCACATTCCTTTCTGGTAAGGATGGAGGTTGGTGGGTGGCACTGAAATTTAACCCATGCCCTTTTCCCCAAGAAGCAAATCCTGGAAGGGAAGCCTCTCTATAATGTGTTTGCTTTTCCAATTCTCCCATCTGGAAGGGACTCTTTTTTTTTTCAATTTAGCTGCCTGAAGGAGGAGCCTCTTAGAGAATTTCCATGAAGTCCAAGGTCCGCTAGAATCGCATTTGTTCCCAAAGAGCTTCTAGCAAGTAGTTGTTATTTTACACCACACCACTGTTAACTTTGGGGTTCAGAGACCCCCTCGTGCTGTGAGTCCTTGTGCCCTCTAAGACGGTTTGACATGGTTCGTGCTGATTCTCAACTCTCTGCACTGCCAGCTCAGGATTCGGCTCTCTTGTTTTAACTAAGTCAGTGGCCACCTGCTTTACAGTTCCAAACGTGGTTACTATGTTTTCTTTCTTAGATTCCCTGTCCTTGAAGGTTTTTCTTTAAAAAGAAAAAAACAACCTTGGGGGAAGTCTTAGTGGGGTTTCAGATGAAGCAAACTGAGGTGCATATTTCAGCTTTCCATCTTCGCACACAAGCATCTCAAATATCTAGGGTTGAAATATGATCACTGGTATTTCTTCTTCCTTTAAACATCTGTACGTGCTATAGGGAATAATGTGAGGGAAGCTAATCACTGGATCAGTAAGGCTGCAGGGATGAAGTCTTTGGATGAAAAAAATAAATCCTCACTGTCTGTCCTGCCTTCTCAGATAACGCTCAGTTGTAGATTCTGCAGCCCCAAGAGTTCCCGGTCCAGGCCTGGCCAGTCCTGGAAGTGCCACGTGTGCTCCCTGCCCTTCGGGTGCAAGGGTCTAGAATGAGTTGGGTTATTTCAAATCTGATATATGTAGGCATTGCCAGCCTTAGACTCTAGCAAGAGAGTTCCCTGCCTTTGGCCCACACTTTAATCTCCACAGTGGCCCTTCTCTGGACATGTCTGTAAGGTCAAGGCCACGTCTCCACGCCTAGCTGAAGCCTGTGTCACCTCCACCAGAGACCATACCCTGGAATCCCAAGATTCCAGAATTTACAGCCCAGGTAGCCCCATGCCTCTGTCCCGAGGTTGTGTGGTTATCCTCCCTAGATGTATCCTTTGGAGGATATACCCTATTGATGGGTATAGAAGGAGAGGTGGGCAAGAGACAGTCTGCAGGGAGTATGACTGGCACTTGGATATACGGGCTAGGTGTTGAAAGGTGATCACATGGGGTCCTTTACTATACCAGATGGAGCTGACACTGAGTTGAGAAGAGAAGGGAAGTGGGTCAGGGACCAGGGACCAAGGACCAGGGGTGAAGGAATATGCCACATGTCCCAGTGAAGAATTCTAAGTAGCCTGAGAACCCCTCATTCAACACTGAATTTGTAGAGCCTTCTGAATATATATTTTCAGGGTAGAAGGAGAAAATATATTTTATGAAATGGTTACTTCTTAGCTTTAGTTTTAAGTTGTAATTCTATTTGTATGTGAACCTCAGTTTGAACTTTTACTCTGGGCCCTGCAGAGGTGAGAGGAGAAGCTGCGTGTGGGATGAGACCCCAGGCTGATCTGTACGGATGGAGATATATCCTTCCTCCCACAATTCATTCTAAGAGATCCAATCCTATGTACCTGCCCTGTGGGTCATGGTTCGAGCTCCATTTCTCTGATAAAAACAAAAAACAAAAAACAACTTGCCTTAAACTCCTGGTTAGGAGCCCTGGCAACCTGATAAACTCTGATTGTCCCCCTCCTCCCCTCCCTCTCTCCCCCTCCCCATTTAGCAGCCTGGATCCTGTCTCCTTTCCAATCAGCTCTAGCTGGCTTGCATTTAGGTAGTTATCTCTGGAATCAAGATGTTGAAGCCTACTTAATTCTAATGACATCAGCACAGCCACATTGGCCATCTCTGCAGTGCCAATTATAGGCAGATATTGCCCCGGGTCCTCCATGCACATGATTTCTAATTCTTTACACCAATGCCGGAGATAGATACTATAATTTGCAGGTGGAGAAATGGAGGCTCGGAATGGTGAGAAACATGCCCAAGACCACACAGTAGGTGGAGAGCGAGGATTTTGAACCTAGGTATCTCTGACTCCAAAGGCCTTTACTACACTGCTGAGAGAATTCCACTCTAGGTGGCATCTGCTAACTCAAATCCCCCCACCCCCAAACAGTTGGGACAGCCTAGACTGAGGCCTGAATCTGCTAATGGGTATTGAGTGCTCCCATAGCCTCTGGCCGCCTCCTTAGAAAACTACCCTCTGCCTGAGGTAGCACTCCTACTCTCAGTCTTGCCTTCTTGGTTGTCTTTCTTCCCCTTTGGCCAAAAGCTGAGCTTCTGCTCAGTCTTGTAGCATATACGCATGATTCATCTGTTGGCTGCAATTGAAAGTTATCTTCTGTGTGGGCCTGGATTTCACCAAAGAATTTTCAGCCATTTCCTAGTCAGAGCTCCTTTATTGCCAAACCGAGATGTACTCAGTGCACTGGAAGGCAAAATACAAAAAGATCCCTAAAATCAGTTAAAGCAAACCTTAGTCCCAAAACTTATAAAATGAAAACTGTATTAATTTCTTTCAAAAACACCTTATTAATATTTCATAAACTTTATAGACCCAGCCCACAGTTGTGAAATGGTGTCAGCCAGGAAGCAGTTGAGTTCAATGTGAGAGGCGAATGATATGGGTTTACCACTGAGAATTATTTATACTTTATTAAAGTTTCTCAGTCAAGATTAACCTAACTGAGCCCCTGCCAGTGTGGTTCGGTTGGTTGAGTGTCCTCCCCAGAGGTCTCTGGTTCGATTCCTGGTCAGGACTTATATCCAGGTTGCAGGCTCGATCCCCAGCAGGAGGCAGCTGATAGGTGTTCCTCTCTCCCCCCCCCCCCTTTATTTCTCTCTCTAAAATCAATAAAAACATTTTTTAAAAAAGAAGATTAAACTAGCTGAATAGGAAATCATGTTTATGAGGCAAAAGTCAGGGGTTTGATAACTGTGTGTTAATTAATTTTTCTTACACCCAAGATATTTAAAATAACTTCTGGAAATGGCAAGCCTGGCTGAGCTTTTTATAATTATACTAGTGACCCAGTGTACGAAATTTGTGCACATTAAAAGGGAATTAATTAGAGGAAATATTTTAATATTGCTATTTGTCCTTTGTCTATAATAGAAGTGTCAGAGATGAAAGAAAATTACTAAAATGTATATGAAAATCTTCCTCCTGTCAAAGTCTGGGGCGCGCCATGGGAATCAGAGTCAAGTCCCTGCCCACCCACATGTGCCTCAAAATCATGCGAGACCCAGACCCGGCCGGCCCCACCCCCATTGGGCTAGATCCAGACCTGTCCGGCCCCACCCCCGTCAAGCCCCGCCAGGTGGGGGGCATAGCCTGAGGTCCCCTGTCAAGCCCCGCCAGATGGGGGGCATGGCCTCAGGTCCCCTGGCCTAGTGCCTGGGCAGGGGGCATGAGCTCAGGTCCCCTGGCCTGGCACTGGGGTGGGGAGTGCAGCCTGAGGTCCTCCGTCAAGCTCTGCCGGGCAGGGGACGCAGCCTGAGGTCCCCTGTCAAGCCCTGTGGGCGGGGGTTGCAGCCTGAGGTCCCCCAGCCTGGCGCCGGGCCAGGGGGCATGGCCTGAGGTCCCCTGGCCTGGTGCTGGGGTGGGGAGGGTGACCTGAGGTCCCCTGTCAAGCCCCACCAGGCAGGAGGCACAGCCTCAGGTCCCCTGCCCCGGCCAAGTGCCATGCAGCCTCAGGTCCCTGCTGATTGCTCCTGAAGGTTCGTTATGGGAACTCGGCCTCCACTGTGGGCGCAGCCATCTTGACCTTTATGGCGTGACAGTCAATTTGCATATTCCCTCATTATTAGAGGGATACCAGCTCTGACAAGGGGAAAACTAGATAATGGGTTAGGGCCAGTGTATAAAATTCATTCATGCCTTGCTGATGGTAAATCAAAGGTTTTATTCATTTCTTTCTTGATTCATTAAGTGATTTCTTTAATAAACTTATATTGAGTAGCTTTATTTGTTATTTAGTCATGTGTTATATCAGGATATCAAATTATTTAATTCTCACAACAACCTTCTTATGCAGGAATGGCTTTTGTCATTGTGAATTTTGTTTTTTTGCAGTTATCTATATCTAATTTAACATTGTAGATTTAAATTGCATTAAGAATTTTTTAGCCACGTAAACAATCTGATTCTTAAGTTCCTATAAAAAATAAACAATAATAAGCATAAAATGCTGAAGGTGACAAGTAATGAGAGTGTACCAACCCTAATTATAAATCTACAACAATTTAAACAGCACAGTTTAGGGAATATGAATATAGATGAATAAATAAGGGAACACAAAATTCATAAGCTGAAATTCATAAAATAATTTAGTATATTAAAAAGGTAGCACTTAAGCCCTGGCTCAGTAGCTCAGCTGATTGGAGTGTCATCCTGTATCTCAGAAGGCTGTAGGTTAGATTCTGGTCAGGACACATACTTAGGTTGTGGGGTTGATCCCTGGTCGGGACTCATACAAGAGACAATCAATAAATATCTTTCCCTCTCTCTCTCTCTCTCTCTCTCTCTCTCTCTGTTTCTCTCTTTATCTCTCTCTCTCTCTCTCAAATCAATAAACATATCCTCCAGTGAGTATTTAAAAAAATGGTAGTACTGCCCTGACTGGTTTGGCTCAGTGGATAGAGCGTTGGCCTGCGGACTGAAGGATCCCAGGTTTGATTCCAGTCAAGGGCATGTACCTTGGTTGCGGGCACATCCCCAGTAGGAGGTGTGGAGGAGGCAGCTGATTGATGTTTCTAACTCTCTATCCCTCTCCCTTCCTCTCTGTAAAAAATCAATAAAATATATCTTTAAAAAAGTAAAAATAAAAAATAAAAAAATGGTAGTACTTAAGATTGTAGAATAACTAATAAATCCCGAACAATTAAATAGGTAGCCAATTGACATAAAACAAAATTTATACAGTTCTTAAACATATGAAAAAAATGACCAACCTCACCTATATTAAATGAAATACATATATTATTATAAAATATGTAAATAACTTATACAACTTAACCCCAAGACAACAATCCACTTAAAAGTGGGCAAAGGACCTGAATAGACACTTTTCCAAGAGGACATCCAGATGGCCAATGGACATATGAAAAGATTACATCACTAACATCAGAGAGATGCAAATTAAAACCATAATGAGATATCACCTCACACCTGTCAGAATGGCTATCATCAATAAATCAGCAAACAAGAAGGGTTGGTGAGGATGTGGAGAAAAGGGAACCCTCGTGCACTGTTGGTGGGAATACAGATTGGTGCAGCCACTGTGGAAAAATAAAAAATGGAACTGGTTTTTGACCCAGTGATCCCACTTCTGGGAATATATACCAAGAATCCTGAAACACCGATCAGAAAGACTATATGCACCTCTATGTTCATAGCAGTATTATTTACAGTAGCCAAGATCTGGAAAAAGCCCAAAAACCATTAGTAGATGAAGGGATAAAAAAAAACAACAAACCATGGCACATCTAGTCAATGGACTACTGCTCAGCCATAAAAAAAGGAAATCTCACCTTTTGTGACATTTTTTAACATGAGTGGACCTGGAGATTATTATGCTAAGTGGAATAAACCAGAGAAAGACAAGTACCATATACTATCACTTATATGTGGAATCTAATGAACATAATAAACTGATGAACAAAATAGAAATAGAGGACTGGGGACATGGAACAGACTGATAGCTGTCAGAAGGTAAGGGACTGGGGTAGAATGGATGAAAGAAGGTGAAGAACATATATGCATAGCCCATGGACACAGAAAACAGTGTGGTGATGGCCAGAGGGATGGGGGTCAGGGGCTGCATGGATGTGGGCAAATGGGGATAAATGGGGACTTCTGTAATAGTGTCAGCAACAAAATGTAAAGAAAATAAACTGTAATAAAATAACATTTTTTTCATCTATAAACCTAGCAAAGGTGAAAACATTGACAAGGGTGTTGAGAATCAACATTTTCATACACTGGTGGAAATGTAAATGAGTCTATATTCTATGAGCAAATTATCCAAATTGACCAAAATTTAATTTGATTGTATCTTAAATATACCCTTTGACATAGAAATTCTATTTCTGGGTTCATATTAGAATGTATCTTTGGAAGGTATATAAGAACCTGCTTATACTTGCTATTTCTGGTAAGGAAAAGTGGGTTGCTGGTGGCAAGGAAGTGAATGAGATTAATTTTTTCTTCTATATATGTTTTGTGTTCTCAGTTTTATACACATGCATATTTATGCATTACCAATTCAAAATCAAAAACACTTGAACCAAAAAATGATTCTTCTATTTATTTCATTTTCAGTCAAACAAGAATTTGTGATGTTCAGTTTCAGTTTTGTGTTTTATTTTTTCTTTTCCTATGAAGTCTAATATTTTTTTTTTCAGGTCAGGATTTGTGATTTTTCAAATCTCCAACAAATTTTACTAAGGGCAGTTTTGGCCATTGTCATTTTTGTTTTGTGTTGTTTATTGTTAATTTTGAATTTAGCTAAAAGGCTTTTAAAGTTACTTCTTGATTAATGCATGAGGATATTTTGGCCATTCCCCTCTTGGCAAAGCAAGAGCAAAAATTAAAGAGTATTTTCAGCTTCAGAACGGTGAGGTCAGCATATCCCACTGAAGTGACAACCTTCCCCTTTAAGATTACTGAATGTTATTATGAAAGTCCTCTAAATATTGTCTTTCTTTCCAGGGGCTTTTGCATAAGCATTTTCTTTATGTTCTGTATCTAAGAGGAAGTCCTGGCATAAATTAAGGCAGATCAGGGTGTAATATATTGGACAAACTACCACTTTGGTGATTAAGGTATATCAGTGCTGGCAAGTCTCAGAAACTTGGCAGCACCCAATGTCTCTGACCCAACATATTCTAAATGGTGGTCTGACTAGGAGGCTAATATTAAGCCCTTCCCTGCAACCATCAAAATAAGAGAGATTCTTGTTTCTAATATTTGAAGAGAACAATAACGATTAGAAAAGTTGATATAAATAATTATAGATACATTTATAAGGCTTGATTGAAATGGGCATCTCCCCCAGTTTTTATAGGTCTAATCATCCAGAATGGGACCAAGATAATTCATTATGCCCCTGGAAAATTAGGGAAATGGACCTGTCAAATGAATTAATTGTTTCATTTAACAAGCATTTATTGAGTGCCTACTTTACACCAGGCTTTGGGCTACAAGGCATTGGATTTACAGAGATAAATAAGACGTGTCTCTACTTACCAAGAGACCCTGGCATTTATTTAATCCCTGCATTTTCCTTTTGCATTGCCAGGTAGATGGATGGAAATGCATGTGGTTAATTGTTAGATGTTTCATGTAGAGCCCTGAGACAATTAAAGACTTCAGCTTGAGCGAGCAGCTTAAGAAAACTTTTTTTCAACCAGCAAATGGTGACGTTCACTTTTAGAGTTGCCTCTGTATCCTGTGTCATTAAGATCCCAATTGATTGCTAATTGCTCTGCATTATCCATAAGCCACTACAAACATTTTTAATTGCATACTCTTTGTTGTAATTTAGAGGCAGTGACTGCCTTCTAGCTCTCTGTATTTTTGGAACATTTCTTTCTGAGCCTACAAAGTGTTTGGCTGGCATGCAAGGGCCTGAGAAGGCTTAGTAGAAACCTGGGCCCATGAAATATAATCCTGCCACACCCTGAAATGAATAGATGGCTATGTCATGCCTGTGTGCACACCGGGACTGGTAAGTGGAAGACTTGTCAGCCAGAATTGTGAAAGGTGCTACTGCACAGCAAGTCAGTTCCGCCAAAGGAGAAAGCCACCTGCCAAGGGCAAACACGTGAATGGCCATGAAAATCATGTTTTCCTTCTGTCAGAGTTTGTTCTGAGCATTGAGAGCAGAGACTGGGCAGAGTAGGCATGGCAGCCAGTAAATTCTTCCTTGCATCATGGTGTACCTGCTTTGAGTTCAAGATGTTTCTGTATCAGAGATCAGAATGTATTCTCAAGGAACTCTCATACATAAGTTGAAAGATGTTTTTAAAAAATGACTATAGATTGTGTTGGTCTGATAACTGGAACTCAGTGATGGATAGAGCGTATGAAAATTACTGGGCATTAAATCAAAATGAACTCTTGCTTTATATGTTACCACTGTTTCAATGTAGATTCTCATGGAAGGCTGAGGGTAACTGGGCTAGCGTTCATGAAAATAAAGAATAAAGTTAGGTCATTTGTGAATCTGGAATAGTTTTAGTTAGCTTGGCATTGATCGGATCTTAAATCATCTCCCCAAATGTCTACGCTATTCTTTTTTTTATTAAAAACAGAATATATTTCTTGAAAAATTGTTTTATATACATTTCTAAAATTATTCTCTAAACAGAGAACTGTTTAGGAGGACTAGTTTCCTAGCAATGTGTGACCTTTCTAATTATATCTCTTAGCACCCCATGCAGCCTCCAACTATCTTTTTTGGTGTGTTAAAGATTGTTCTTGAGTCTTTCCCAGATGTATCACATGGAGTGAGCATAATCTTGATAATAGTTTTGTCCTCAATTGTTGTGGATGCTCTTGGTGCTACATCCAGACCCTCTTTGCTAGACTAGTGCCTGCACACTCCGGCCTCTGAGACTGTTCACGGTTAGATTACAGCTGTCCCTTCTCTGTAGGATCACCCTTAGCCAACGCAACTTGGAGGATACACCCCACAAGGCTATAGTCATTGACAAAGAGAGTAGGAAAGTCAGCCCATGTGTCAATTGAGGGCTCATTCTGAAATAAAACTCCTGCTCCAGACCCCGCAGGGGACTGAAGTCAGAATCCAGCTGGGACCACTCGCCCGTTTATCTATCTTCTGCTACCTTGTCCTGCTGCCTTCACTCCTCTTCCTGAGAACACTAACATAAGACTCCCTGTCTCAGTCTCTGCATCAAGAGACGCTAAGGATCATCATGGTTGTAAACAAGTACGGCAATTCACATAGGAGTCTGGGGGTGATAGTGGGATAGGAGAGGGCTTAGCACATAATTTAGCCTAATAAGAGTTTGCTAAATGAATGGGTTTTCCAGACTTGATGCTTGGAATAAAGTGGCATAGCTACAACCAAAAGATCTGTTTCTCTAGCTGGGCCAGGCTCCCTGATTCACTCGTGAATTGGAAACAAAAACACTAGGAACATTTCACAAGGCGTATTGCTGAATGGGAAGAAATTGATGATTGCTAATGATGTTAATTCATCAACCTGGATTATTAAGCACCAACCTTTCCCAGCATGTCCCTAAGTCCCCCCATCTGTAGTAGATTTGATGAAGGAAAGTACCCATTATAAATCTTCTTATCACAATGTGGAGACAAAATTTGTTTGAGTTAAACAATTAGAGAAATTCCAAGACAGTTTATAATCACATGCTAAAATATACATTATAGGTAATACGTTCCAAATGAGTCTAGAGAAGTAATAAATCAATGTGGGCGTTTAGGAATTGGGCAAGGCTTCTGGGAGGAATGTGTGTGTGTGGGAAGGGCAGGCGGAAGAGGCCATTACAAGTGGAAGAAGTGGTAAAAACAAGGTGTGGAGGTAGTAGGGAGGATACCAGTGTTTGCCAGGATAAAGAAAAAAGGAAAATAAGTTTCCCTGAATTGATGCCTCTTCATATTCTCATCTCACTTTCCTTTTTCCACCTGCTGCTTTTTCCTTTACCTATTCATTCACCTAATGCTTTTTGGGGCACCTAATCTGTTCCCGAAACTGCAATATGTCTTAGGGATACGATAATAACACAACATGCATCCTTGCTCTCAAGGAACTGATAGTTTCCAGATAGATATAGATTGGTAAATGGGCAATTATTATACAGGGTTGTTATAGAGCTGTAAGTATAAATAAGCATAGGGTTCTTTGAAAGAACAAAGGAGAGGTAGCTCATCCAGTCTTGGGGGAAGTAAAAACATAGGCTTCCTCAGTAAGTGACATCCAATTTGACACCTGAAGTCTGGTTAGAAGTTAGCCAAGTGAAGGAGGATGCAAGGGGAACATTCTAAAGGTGAAAGAAAGCATGGAGCTTTGAGGAAAGATGAATGGTACAGTGTGGCTGATGTGTGTAAGTATAAAGAGACAGGGGTACTCAAAAACCAGAGGCCAGATCAGGAACTAAGCAAAGGAGTACGGACTTCATCTTGTGGGCCATGATAACCTTGATTGTCTTAAGTATTAAAAATGTCATGATTGCCCTATCCAGTTTTGCTCAGTGATTAGAGCATCAGTCATCAGACTGAAGGGTCCCAAGCATGATTCTCGTCAAAGGCACGTACTGTAGGCTCAGTCCTCAGCCTCTGTGGGGTCACATGCAGGAGGCAACCAATCAATGTGTCTCTCTCACATCAATGTTTTTTTCTCTCTCTGTCTTTCCCCCTCCCACTCTCTCTAAAAAAATCAAAGGGAAAAATATCCTCAGGTGAGGATTAACAACAAAAAAATACATGCTTATTATTTCAGAAACATTGCTTTAGCTGGAGTAGTTTGGATAAATGGAAAGAGACCAACAGGAAGCTGGATGGACACATTAACAAGCTGAGTTATACTGTTGGTAAATAATGGTAGGAATGGAGATAAGTAAAGTTAAAAACAACATATATTGGTGTTTTATAGGTTTTGAGAGGACAAGTAAGACTGACTAATAATACTGAAGAAGATAACTTAAGCATGTGGTTGATGTGATAGTTTTTTAATCACATTAGGGAATATGAGAAGAAGAGCAAGATTGGTGAGACGATAATTATTGTGTTTTGGACATTTGAACTTAAGAATCCTGGGGATATTCAAGTGGAGAGTTTGAATAGTTGAGTCTGGATGTTAAAAAAGAGATTTTTGGAGGTGGTGATATATATTTTGTTTTTTTACAAACTGCTCACATTACTGTTATCTACTTTGTTTAATGGTATCATTATTCTCCCAATTGTCCAGGCTAGAAACTCTTTTTTTTTTTTTTTCCCTAAGAGACCCACGTATGGACTTCATTGGATTCCTGAATATGTATGAAATTATGTGCCACATTTTGGATATGAGTGAATATGTGCATTAGCCTGGGATGGGGAGCCCTACATTTTTATGGAATTGTCAAAAGGTGTCTTGCCCATCTCCCACCCCAACATACACACAGGAAAGTTTAAAAATCACAGGGTTATAATCTTTATCTCTTGTCTTTATATTTAACCATAAGTCAAGTTCTTCAGTTATTCAAGTCATATGAAGGAATATTTATATCCCTCGCTTTTTCTCCTTGCTAGCCTCCTCTTTGAAATCCTTACCACTTGCAATTTTGACTAATTTTTACTGGGATACCTCAACTTCCCAATGCATATAACTATATGTTTTTTTCTAAATTTACTACAAACTATGCTAAGTTGGGCCCCCCATTCCTATGGGTAGCATAAAACCTTATCCAAATCAACTTCTTCTAAGAATCATCAGCTTAGTTTATTGAATTTTGCAATTGCAATCCTGTTATTAAAATCTCAGACTCACTTTAATTCAAAGCACCTTATTTTGAGCCAAGTTAGACATTTCAAGGCAACTGGAAGCTGAATGCAGAGGAGTGGGGTAAGATGATAAGTTCTTTAGTTCTTTCCTTACCATTTCAGGCAGCTATTTTGCTGGTGGGGGGTATTAGGAAGGTAAGGGTCAGTGAAAGAAATTCACTCGTGTGATTGCTGGCAAATTGGAGGTAGCCAGCTGGCAATCCTCGCCTTTCTGTCAGTAACTGCCTTATCTTGTTTAACCTCTGTGTGTTCATAACCAGCCTTTAGTTCTATAATGTGGCATCTTAGCTGGTCTTGGATGCCCACCCAGCAGTCTTACAGGGTCAGTGCAGCTTCTTCCCCTTCTTCTTGGTGGGTGGCTCTCTGTACCCTCCTCATGCCAGCCCAGAATTCATCAGTATGGCCAGCTAGTTGCTGCCAACTCCTCATTTGGTGACTTCAGCTTGGTCTACAGTCATTTGGTGACTTTAGCTAAGTCTGCAGGCAACTGGAATGCTTGCTACATCTACCTAAATCTATGTGTAACTGGGAGAGCGTGAGGAGCAACCTTACTATCTTCTGACTTACTGCCTTACTCTCTTCTAGGATCTAAATCCTAGAAGAGACAGCCTAGGTTCAGCCTAGGTTCATAACAGTATTTCTTTCCTGATAATGCTTTCAAGTTTAATGAGTGATTCTCTAGGGGGCACCTGGTTTGGTTGGACAGAAAGAAATAAGCCAAATTGTCTCCAAACCCTCCCAACATGGGAAGACGAAGAGGGTAAATACTGATTCACAAACTTGGCTCTCCCCACAAAATGACTCCTCTTCCCCTCTCTATCCACTTCATGGGGGTTGCTTTACTGATTCTTCTGAAAGGCCCCCTTGTTAGCAAGTCAGAGATGTCCAGCATGTTTAATTTTTAGCCGTCTTCAGTTGGTAAGTCCAGCAGGGTCTCAGTGCACATCAAAACTTCGTGTTCCTAATCTCTTCATTGGTTCCCATGATACAATGTCTTGTGTCTCCCATGCATCCTCCCTAATATTTTTAACTTCAATGACTCCAAAGGTCAAGACAAATCTCATCAACTAGTTTCTAAGGTCTTTTAAAAATATGATGCCATCTGTCCTTGCAGTCTCAACTCCTACCATGAGCTCACTAAATAACGTGGGCATTAATCAAACAGGTCTTGTCCTGGTATCTTGAATTATCACATCTACATGGTGTTGCTTATGTCATGCCTTCTGCCTGCAATATCTTTTCTTTAAATTTGATTGAAATCACTTCTGTTCATTCTTTTTTTCCCCCTGATAATTCTTTTGGTCAACCTCACATGTCATCTCCATAATACCTTACCCATTCCTTCCATGGCAATGAATCCCCTCCATGCCACTCACAGCATGCTTTTACTCTCCTGGTTCTGCCTTATTATACTGAGAGATTGTAAGAAATTGTAAAGTGCATCTACACCTTATTCATCACATTATCATCACAAGCCTAACAAAGTGCCTTGAACATAGCAAATGTCCAACAGTTCAGTTAAACTAAAATCTGGTGGAGTCAGATTATGGGATGAGATTTAAATGGCCTTAAATACTAGTTTAATTGGTATCGATTAGTGACTTGGGGAAAGAGGCATATGTTTCTTAGGGCTGTTTATTTTTTCAAGTTATAAAACATGCTCCCATTGCAATAGCTTACTAAAATATCTCCAAAGCAAAGCACAAAAACAAGAAAACCTGACTCACAAATTATGACTGTGATCAGGTGCTTTCTGCTTGTCAATATCTGGAGGAAAAACTAGAACCATGTTCTTGGATCTAAAACCCAATCTACAAGTGAGGACATGCCATCTAAAAGAAGTTCAAGCATGGGTGCCCCCCATAAATTAGATCCGCGCTGGATTCCATGCCATATATTAGGCTAGGGGATCACAAATTTCAGCTGTGCAATAGTTAAGAAGGATAAAATGAGGTGATCAGGGTGAAAAACTAGTAGGGGAACAAAGTCCATATGGATGTCAATTGGCGGATTTCATACCCTGGGTCATTCAGCCATGTGGTTGCTGCTATCAGGTATCTGAGTGTCTGGACTCTGACAAAGCAGAGTTTCTGGATAAACTTCATCTTCAAGAGTGCCCTTAGAGAGCTTCAAAGAGAACTCAGGAACTCCTGACCAATACTTGAAGACTTTGGCTAAACTGAAAGCCTTCATTTATATGAATAAAAGCTTAGACATTCTTTAAACAGCTTACATCACATGCTTGGGCCCTCTAAACAGACTAGCATAGGTTGATGCTATTATAATTATACTAGAGGCCTGGTGCACAAATTCATGCATGGGTGGGTCCAGCCAGCCCACCCGGATGGGGGCCGATCAGAGCTGGGCCGACGGGGGGTGGTAGGGGCTGCGGGAGATTGGCTGGCTGGCCCCACCCCTGATCAGGGTGGAGGGGGGTAATCGGGGGCCAGGCTGGCAAGAGGGAGGGGCACAGGAAGTAGGGGGGCCGATTGGGGCCCCCATTGGGCTGGTTGGCCACCACAGTGCGCGTCATAGTGACCAGTCGTTCCGCCATTCTGGTCGCTTGGCTTTTATATATATAGATTTCAAGGATCATTTAGACTCACCTAAATTTACTTTGGCTTGCCACAGGAGCCAGATCCAGTAATGTATATGCATTACTCTGTCCATAAATACCAATTTACAGATACTTTCAGCCACCTCCCACACCCATAACCTTTTCCAGCAGTTATGCACACACCTGCTCTCGCATGACCATGCCCTGCGAATCCACCCATACCTGCAAACAGGCACATGTATGTGCAAATGCATCTTCATCAAACCTTGGGATTATACACACTTCCCTTCTCCTTTCAGCCTATCCTGAACCATGCAGCTGTTTTGGGTCTTACTCTGGCCCACCAGCTACACTCTAGGTGGAACAGCTGTGGTCAGAAACTTGGCCAGGACTCTCTGCCAAGTCAGGTTCAGATGTAGCTGAGTGAGCAGCTATTGAGCAGAGCTGTGGAATGTGGGTGGAGCCAGAGAAGAAGGGGCACAACTGATGCCACTTCCAGAAGGAGGTGGGAAGCGCTACTGCCTTCCCAGTGAGATGACCAAAGGCAGCTGTGTGCTGCTGATACAAAGAAAATGAAATGGTAGAGTTTAGCTTCCAAAGCAGCAGCTGCTGTGGTCTGGAGGGCAGCAGAGGGTCGTCCACAGAGGGTGGCCCTTGCTCCAGTGCGCATGTGTGATGGTAGGAGGTGGTTACCTTTCTTCTCTTTGGTAGGGACTTTTCTTTGGTCAGACAGCTTTGGCTGTTTGTTGAGTTTCTACGTGGAATGTAATGAACAAAATAAACCAATGAATAAAATAGATCCAGAGACACAGAAGCATGGAACAGATTGTGGGATCTCAGAGGGAAGGTGAAGGTGGGTGGGTTAGTGGGAAGAGATCAACCAAAGAAATGTGTGCATATATGCACAACCCATGGACAAAGACAATAGAGTGGTGAAGGCTTGGGGCAGGGGATGGGGGGTGGGCTAGAAGGGATCAGTGGGGGGAAAAGGGAGACATATGTGATACTTTCAACAATAAAGATTAGAATAAAAAAAATAAAGAGGAGCAAGCTCTCTCAGTTAGTGAGAGATCCCCCTGCATTCTTCACTCTATTTTGAAGAGAGGGAAACATCAAGATTACTTATTCCAGGTCAAAGGAGGCCAGCAGGCCCATTGACTCCCATACTTCTGGGAAGCATTTGATGTTTGGGAGCCACTACATACGGCTGCAACAAAATCCAGTATGCTATTTACTAAATACCAACTGCAGTCCCAAGTCCAGTTCTCTGTCTTCAGTGCAAAGGCTCCCAAAGATTATTTTAAAAAGACTAAATGAGGTGTTGGTGTCTAGCACTTTCACACCCCCAATTCTCGCTTTTCAGTGTCTTACTTCCTGCCTTTTCTACATGCCCGAAGTCCTTCTGTAGCTTCTCTGTTAGACAGGCCTCCCCTAAGCTGCTCGATACACAACACTGTTCCCCGAGCAGTGTCCCAGATGGCCAGTTGTCACCAATTGCCATGTTGGGATTGCAGAAAGGCCTGTTCCTGCAGAACGACTCGGGCTTAGTAAATAATCAAAAACTAACTGCTGGGGGAACGTGTTTGTCTTTAGCGTACATCTCGCAGATTCTGAGACTCTTCATAGACTTCACTACATCCAATCCTACACGCTAGCTGACTCCCTCCCTTTCTTTGAATTTAGCTACCAGAATTGGACACGTCTTTGATTTCACTCCTCCTTGGCCATCTCCTCCGCAACAGCTGCCTTCTCAGCTTGACTTCAATCTCCATATTCACTGTGGATAAATCCATAAACTGAATGCATCTGCCCCCAGCAGCTGGAAATCCTAGTCTCCCACCATGTAATTCCCTCCTTGGACAGGGAGTGAGTGACAGAGCTTAAAAATGAATATTTGTTTGGAAAAATCATCCCTTGTCTTCAATGGCTCCTATTAAAATGCTTCTTTCAATGTGACATTTAGAGGACACCATTTATATGTAAGAATTCATTCTAAATGACTACTGGGTGGTTAATCAGATTTATTGCTTTCTGAAAGAAGTATTTCAGAAGCAGGAGACTTCTTTCGGAGTTGCCTGAGAAATAAGAAGGCCCTTTTGCAGGTTCTCAATGTCTAAGGAATCTGTCCTGCCATCTTAGATCTGCTGGCATCAGCATTTTTATTCCTGTGCTTCCTGCACAAGACATCCATTCTTGCAAGGATTAACATCGCAACCTTCTGTGTAACTGTGCTCCTTGTGAAACTGTACTCAGGGTGAGACCTGCCTCTTTTCTTAGGACCCAAACCTACGAATGTGATCTCCTTCACGAGCTGCCTTCCGATATCCGAGTTATCAGTGTGTTAGCTTGTTGGGAAATGTGATGAGGTGAACTCTCCTATTTCCCAACACGTTCTTCCTGGTTCATACAGTCAGTGTCTTTCCACAGGGCAAGGCCATTTGCTCACCATGATCAGTGTTCCTAGGAAATATTTGTTAGAAGCCAGTCTTCCTTTCCGAATAAACCCGTAAATGAGGTATGCAAGGAACCCTTGTTTACACTTCTCTATTGGAGACCTGAAGTGACTGTGGTCATTATAATATCTTACCTTGCTATATACTTCCTATACATCTTATTTAACGTCATCTTTACATCCTTAAAATGGTAGTTACTTGCCCTATACAATGGTTGAAAAACTGAGGGTTAGATGCATTAAAAAAATCTGCCTGAAGTTATGTTGCCTGCAAGTGGTTGTTTTGGGGGGTCACATCAAAGTCTAATCCCAAATTCTATGCTCCTTCCACTGAACCAAAATGATGTATTGTGAGGACTACGTCTTGATGTTTTTTCTCTTCTCAGAGTTGAAGGCCATCTCAGTGATTGGTGGGAACTTGGTTCCTCATTCACACCATTCCTCACAAATTATAAAGTAAGGCCCCTGAGACTGACATGACCTCATGTTGCTGACCAGCTGGCTCACCTCAGCCCTCAGCCTATTCCTACTAGTCACCAATAATTGGGACAACCCTGCCATTTCTGCCTCAATTGCTATTAAATCTACATTTTCCACAGAAGTAAAGATGGACTTCTCTCTCTTTTTTGCAAGAGACCAATTATTTATCTGATGGGCAGAATACATTAAGCTTGAGAAAAGTTTGCTCCTGGCCCATGGACAGAACACAAGCTTGGGATGTGTAGCTGGGAAAATGTGCTAATCCCTGAACTACAGATTCCCAATTTGTGAATTTGTGAGGCTTTATAATAAGGACTGTGACGGTTGTTACTTAGTGGCAGCTGATAGCATCTGCCACTTTTATATATATTCTTCTTCATTTTCTAAGAAAAATCACAGATGTTTTATTCCTTGAGGTAACACCTGCAGATCTAAAATCAGTTGAAACAAAATAACAAACAAAAAAACAGCACAGCAGATGTTTTGAAATTGGAACAGTTATATGATTGGACAGGGGGGTGGGGGAAAGCACAATTTCACTATTTCTTTATCTATACAAATGCCAGAAAGTAACCTCTCTTTTTACTGTGGCACAAAAGACTAGCTAGCGGTCCTCACTTTTTCTGTATCCCCTAATCTCGAGGGCAGTTTTGACACTTTATTTACATAAAAGATGATGAGTTTTATTCCAGCCCTGAGATTCAACTCACCTTTAATAAATTGTGCACAGTGTTCCTGATTCACCGGTATAAAATGAAGGAATGCTTTTAAGTCATATGAGGGCACCACATTTGCTGATGCAAAAATGCGTTAGTCTGATAGGAAAGTTAATTAAGCAATACGACATGACATGACATGAATTATTGTGTAATAACTCATGTGTTTGGCATAGCTAGGCACAAACCTGAAGGCCAAGTACCCCTACAGTATCTAGGCTTGAGTTATGCTACAATAACTCATGTCCTGGAGTTTTCCAACAAAGCAGGAGAAGGGGGTGGAAACCAAGGACAAAAACTGATCTCCAGCAGGAAAGAGGGGATGAAATGGGATCATTGTTTGGAATTACACACTCTTCCCTTCAAACAATACATTTGCAGCAAGAATTTGAGGAAGAAGTTCACTGGGATTCTTCTTGCCATTTCTCATAGCTTTGAGAAGACACCACAGGCTCGCAACTCAGAGCTTGGTGCAGCGGGCTAAGGAAAATGCTTTGCCAGAAGTATGGGCACGTGAAAATTCAGCAAGTTCCATGGATTCTTTTTTGACTCAAGGAGGGAAATAACTCATCTCTTTATAACTTTTGGAATGTGATCTTTTTCGCTCTGAAATTTGGGAAAGTAAATGTCTTGATTTCAGAAGTCCTGGGTTCTGAGAAATGGGAACTCAGTTACCCAAGCTTCTGCATCCTTAAAACACAATATCCTTTGCCACTTCCTTTATTCAATTGGAGTTGGGTTTGGGGGTCAGAACTAAGACACTGAGGAAGATTTGGTTCTCCAGGCTTCAGTTTGACCTGAAGAACTAAGGACAAACCATGGAGAAGCCACAGCATGAAGACTTAACCAAATGAGCTCACTCAGTGTCACATACGAACAGTGGCGCCAAATTCGATCTGCAGAGAGATGATCTTGCTGCCTTTCTTCCCTTTCATGGGCATATTGATTTAATGAATGATTGTAAACCTAACGAGTTCCCATTAGTGGTATGGTCCTGTTAACCGCACAGCTGCATAGCTTGACAGCCAATCAGATTGTTCTGTGAAAGTCCGAGTTCATAAAAAATACCTACAGAGGAAGAAGCTGCATTTTCCTCCACGTAAATGTTCGCACGTAAAACTGATTGAGATTGACAAGAAGATGTCCCATCCAGCCCCACCCACCTCAAGCTGCACGGACACAGCTGTACCTCTGCCCTCTCTTTCTCCTCCTCTCACCTCCAGCCACAGCCTGCGTGGAGATGAGCAGTTCAGCAAATCCGTGACTTCAGATCTTACAAGTTTGCTGGTAAAATTCCAAAATTCATAGACAGACCATGCCTCCCCGCATACGACTAACATATGGTATTAACAAATTTTATCAACACTGTATAAAGGGAACAGCTCCAGAATGTGTGTCTGTTATTCTTACAGTTATTCTGTTGCCTTTCAGCATGGTGCTGATAGTGCCTCTCTTCCGTCCCATTTGAAACACTGATTTTAACATCTATTTCTGTTCTTAAGAGGCTTTAGTATGGACTTTTTACTTTATTTGGTAAGTTGTAATTCAGGCTATTAGTTCAGCAGGTGGAGATCTCATGAAAACTTACCGTGTAATTGGTTAACAAATTATTTACGTAGAAAAAGTGTTCTTGATATACAAAGATGATCCAAAGCAGTGTCAGCAAACGTTTTCTCTGTCACAGCTATGCAACTCCTCCATCAGAGTATAAAGTAGCCATAGACAATATGTAACACAGTGAGATTGCCTGCATTCCAATAAAACTTCACTGACCAAGTAGGTAGTGGGCTGAACAGGGCTGGCAGGCCTTAGTTTGACAACCCATAGTGTAGAGCAGTGATAGCGAACCTTTTGAGCTCGGCATGTCAGCATTTTGAAAAACCCTAACTTAACTCTGGTGCCGTGTCACATATATAAATTTTTTGATATTTGCAACCATAGTAAAACAAAGACTTATATTTTTGATATTTATTTTATATATTTAAGTGTCATTTAACAAAGAAAAATCAACCAAAAAAATGAGTTCACGTGTCACCTCTGACACGCGTGTCATAGGTTCACCATCACTGGTGTAGAGAGTCCAAGGGAAGGTGGCAGTTTGCCAACTCTGTTCCTTTAGTTGGAATCATGGATTCTCAAGAACTGAGAGGATATGAAGGCAGGAATGTTAGCACCCAGCAATACAGTGGTGCAGTGAAAAGATGAGGAATTTAGAGTTGGTTAGGTGAGTGGGTGAGTTTGGGGCCCACCACTTTCTCCTGTATGACTTTGGGAAAATTACCAAAGTTCTCTGTGTTGTACTTTCCTCATCCTTCAAAGGGCCATCTCCATGGCAGAGGTTGTTAGCTTTCCATACATCTCTGTCCTCTCCTTCCTGAGCTCTCTACTGAACTACATTACCCAGCCTCCCTTGCAGGACAAGCTTCCTTGTGGTGAAGATCTCAGGATAAGAGTGTTCAGAGAGCAAGTGTGCTGCTTCTGCTCTAGTCCTGCTTCATCCACACTCTTCATTCTGCTGACTACAGCCTGGACCTGGTGGTACGGCCTTCAGCACACATACAAAAACAATTCAGTACAGGATTTGGAGGAGCAAGAGGGAAGGAGCCTGGTCACTGACAGGCTGCATGAGACTCATTAGACTGATTTGTGAAGGGTACAAAAGCGTTGCTCTTCAAGTTGCTCATTGTAGTGTCTTGTCGCTTCAGCAGCTTAGCATAAGCAAACAGTGCGATGTCTACCTTACAAGATTACTATGGAGCTGTAAAGTAATTCACGTAAAGTGCTTGGCAGTTAGAGAGCCTTCGGTAAAGGACAGCTCTTACCTATTTTATCATTCTAGTAGGCAGTGGCAAAGTTGGTTGAGGTGAAGGGTCAGCCCTTTGGCAAGGGGTGATCTGATAGTTTGGCAGGAGATGGCTGTCCTCTATCGAGGATCCCATCATCTCTAACGCTGAGTGGAGGCATGTTTTGGGGAGGCATGGGATTGTGCCAGGTGGGAAATAGTGAGTGAGAATCAGCCACTTAGTCTGGATGGTAGGGAAACTGTTAGAGGAAGTTTCCACTGAGGTTACTGCACATATGCGTGCACACACAGGACTGATGTTTATTTTTGTGTGTTTAAAAGACAGAGAATATTGCCTGGGGATGTTTTTTATACCTCTTAATATCTTCTGCAAATTTTCTTTTCAATAAAGAGTTTCTCGGGAATGTATTTTCTTTGGTGATGAAGGCATGATTATGGTATATAATAATCTTTATGAAAAATGTTACTATATAATTAATACATTAAAATTAAGAGTTAAAATTTAAAAAAAAATAGAAATGAGATTGAAAACATTATGGTTTCACTACTCAGAGTAAATATGTTGATGTCTATTATGACAGTCATAGCTATAAAATGGTCATAGGGTATATATAGTTAGTTTTCCTGAATTTAATACAATCTTTTCCCATGGGACTACAAATTCTTTTAGAACATTTGCTCAGTGGCTGTATAATGAATATATTATAATTTATGGAGCCATACTCCAACAGTTGTTTCTAATTTTCTTTAGTATTAAAATTATTATATATAAATGTATGTCATATAACTGCATAATAACCTAATAACTAACCATCATTTTTTATTGTAAGAATAATCTTTGCAAGATATGGAGCTCATTATGTCACTCTCCAGCTTACAATCCTTTAAATGCTACTTCTTGTTCTTGTGACAAAAACCGGCATTGGTGCCATAGTCTTAAGACCCTTCCTGATATGATCCTTGCTGACATTTTTAGCTACATTCTCTGCTTCCATAGATTTTTCACCCTAGTCCATCTGTTCTTCTTGCAGTTATCTAGATTATGCTGTCACCTCCCCCAATGAGCCTCCCTACTGCTTTCTGTCTGGAAAGCTTCCTGTCCCATTCAACTTTACCTCTTTAGCTCATTTTTCAAAGTTAATTAACTTTTTATTTATTTTCCCAGTTGTATTGAGATACTATTGACATATAACATTTTATAAGTTTAAGGTATACAACATAATGACTCGACATATGTGTATATTGCAATATGATTATCTCTAAGTTTAGTTAACATCCATCACCTCACATGGTTACAATTTTTTTCCATGTGATGAGAACTTTTAAGATCATTTTCTCTTACCAACTTTTAAATATACAATACAGTATTGTATAGTATAGTCATTGTGTTGTATATTACATCCCAGAACTTATTTATCTAATAAAATAATATGGTACTGGCCTAAAAACAGACACATAGACCAATGAAACACTATCAAGATCCTAGAAATAAATCTATGTATATAGGACAACTGATTGACAAGGAAGCCAGGCATACTCAGTGGAGAAAAGACAGTCTCATTTAATGGTAAAAGGAAAATTGGATATTCACATTCACAAGAATAAAACTGGCCCCTTATCTTATACTGCTCACAAAATTTAATGTAAAGTGGGTTAAAGACTTAAGATCTTCAGATAAGATCAGAAACCATAAAAATACTAGAACATAAGG
Organism: Myotis yumanensis; assembly: GCF_028538775.1. NCBI lineage: Eukaryota > Metazoa > Chordata > Mammalia > Chiroptera > Vespertilionidae > Myotis > Myotis yumanensis. Next base: position 55,433,681 of record NW_027223763.1, on the reverse strand, counting down.
AAATTTTTCTTTATTTCAGTCTTGGCAATTATTTTTTGGTTATACCTAAAGCACAAGCAACAAAATAAATTAAAAATTAAACAAGTGGAACTACATCAAACTAAAAAGACATTTCTGCACAGCAAATGGAATGATCAATAAAAGAAAAAGGCAACCCACAGAATGGGAAAAATATTTGCAAGCCACATATCTGATAGGTCAATATCCAAAACATATAAGGAACGCATGTAACCCAATAGCAAAATCAAAGCAAAACACCTCCCAATTAATCCAATTTAAAAAGTGGACAGATAATCTGAATTGACTTTTTTCCAATGAAGATATCCAAATGGTCAATACTAACATGAAATGGTACTCATCAGGGAAATGCAAATCAAAACCATAATTTGATTTGGTGCCATAATTAGAATGGCTAGCATCAAAAGACAAAAGATAACAAATGATGGTGAGGAGTAGAGAAAAGGGAACCCTGTGTACTGTTGATGGGAATGTAAATTGATACTGCCAGAATGAAAAACAGTATTGAGGTTCCTCCAGACATTAAAAACAGAGCTCCCATGTGATATAGTAAATTTACTTTTGGGTATATGTCTGAAGGAAATGAAATCACCACCTCCATTTCATTGCAGCATTATTCACAATAGCCAATACATGGGAAGAACCTGAGTGTCCATCAGTGGATGAATGGATAAAGAAAATGTGGCATAAACATATAACACAATACTATCCAGCCATAAAAAGAGAAAGAACTCCTGCCATTTGTGATAACATGTGTGTTCCTTGAGAGTATTAGGCTAAGTGAAATAAGAAAAACAAATGCTATATGGTCTCACATATATGTGGAATCTAAAAAAAAGAAAGAAAGAAAGAAAGAAAGAAAGAAAGAAAGAAAGGAAGGAAGAATCCACAACTCAGATAAATAATCAGATTCATGGTTGCCAGAGTGAGGAGATGGGAGAATAGGCTGAAGGTGGTTGAAAGGAACAAACTTTCAACTGTAGTCCCTTCTTTATTATTTCTGCTTAAATAATTCCATTTCATTAAATCTTCTTTTACTCTAAGTTATAAGTTCTCATTTAGCACTATCTAACTTTCATTTCCAGCATAAATCACACTTTTGATGAGAATATGTGACTATTGGAAGTCTTGCCCAACTAGACTGTAAATACATTGAAGCAGGAATTTGTATATTTTGGTCACCTTTAAATATGTTAACAGCTCCCAGCATGCCAAACAAGTGTTGAACAAGGAGAATTTTAATCTCTCCCTAACATTTCATATACAAATAAAGCCAAAGTGGATTAAAGAATCCTATCTAATAATAGAGAAACATGGTAATTAGTCGTACCTTCGCTACCCTTCCCATTGACTAATCAGTGAGATATGCAAATTAACTGCCAACCAAGATGGCGGCCGGCAGCCATGCACTGAAGTGAACAGGAGGCTGGCTTGCTCCAGTGATGGAGGAAGCCAAGTTCCCCGCCTGCCTTGCCGGCCTCTCAGCTGCAACTCTAAGCAACTATGTTGCAAATATAGAAGCTAAACAAAACCCCAGAAACCTGCTTTAGTCAGCCGGGCTTCAGCCAGCAGGACCGCAACATTGTTTCAAATACAGAAGGTAAACAAAGGCCAGAAACCTGCTTTCAGCAGCCAAGGCCTCAGAGCTGGAGCCGAGCCTCAGAGCTAAAGCTGGCCCAGAATAAAAAAAGAAAGAAAAAAAGGACAGGTTGGGAGCTTCAGTCACCCGCCAGCCTGAAAACGGCCCTCAGCCCCTCACCCAGACTGGCCAGGCACCCCAGTGGGGACCCCCACCTTGATCCAGGACACCCTTCAGGGCAAACCAGCCGGCCCCCACCCATGCACCAGGCCTCTATCCTATATAGTAAAAGGGTAATATGCCTCCCAGCACCGGGATCAGCGGAGCCGCAAGGCCTCCCGGCACCAGGATCAGCGTGACAGGGGGCAGCGCCCAAACTCCCTGATCGCCCTGCGGCTCTGTGTGTGACAGGGGGTGGGGCCACAACCTCCCTATCCGCCCTGCTCTGTTTGTGACAGGGGAAGGCGCCCCAACCCCCTGATCAGCCCTGCTCTGTTCCTGATAGGGGGGAGCTCCCCAACCCCCAGATTGCCCTGTGGCTCTGTGTGTGACAGGGTGCAGCGCCCCAACCCCCTGATCGGCCCTGCTCTGTGTGTGACAGGGTGTGGCACCCCCCCCCCCCACACACACACACACACACGGGCCCTGCTCTGTGTGTGACGGGGTAGAGCCATAACCTCCCCATCAGCCCTGCCCTGAGTGTGACAGTGGCGGCGCCCCAACCTCCTGATCGACCCTGCTCTGTGGGTGATAGAGGGCAGCGCCCCAACCCCCCCCCTCCCATGGGCCCTGTTCTGTGTGTGACAGGGTAGAGCCATAACCTCCCCATCAGCCCTGCCCTGAGTGTGACAGTGGCGGCGCCCCAACCCCCTGATCGGCCCTGCTCTGTGCGTGATAGGGTACGGAGCCCCAACCCCCCGATCGGCCCTGCTCTGTGCATGACGGGGTGGCGCCGCAACCTCCCCATCGACCCTGCCTTGAGTGTGACGGGGGCGGTGCCCCAACCCCCCATTCGGCCCTACCCTGAGTGTGACTGAGGGTGGCATCGCAACCTCCCAATCCGCCCTGCTCTGTGCATGACGGGGCGGCGCCCCAACTCCCCAATTGGCCCTGCTCTGAGCCTGACCAGGGGCTGTACCTAGGGATTGGGCCTGCCCTCTGCCACCCGGGAGCAGGCCTAAGCCAGCAGGTCGTTATCTCCTGAGGGTTCCCAGACTGTGAGAGGGCACAGGCTGGGCTGAGGGACCCCCCTCCCCCCCCCCCCCCCAGTGCACAAATTTTTGTGCACTGGGCCTCTAGTTATATATAAGAATGAAATTATTAAAATAAATTTTGGAAAATTTATAAACAACTTTTGATTGGGGAAAACCTCTGAATAATTATTTTTTATTATATAAATTAAGACTTCTAATTTGACAATAATATCACCATAATAAAGTCATAAAGAAACATTTATAATAGATATTGCATAAGAGGCTAATTTTGTTAATATAGAAAAAATTACAAATTAATAAAAAAAAAATCCCAAAAGAAAAGTAGGATTATGTATAATAATTCACAGAAAAAATAGTTAATAAATTATTTGTGGCAACATGGATGTTAAAAACATAAGATACCTGACCTAACTTTAAATAATTAGAAATTAAAATGACATCAGTTATCATTGGTCAGATTAGCAATGACAAAATATATTGGTGAGATATTCCCAGGAGAAATATGAATTAGCATGCATTAGTGGTGGAAATCTAACTTGGTTTAAATTGAACCCTCAACCTTTTAGTGTACAGGATGAGGCTCAAACCAACTGTGCCACCCAGCCAGGGCAACTCTCTTAGATTTTTCTATGCAGACAATTTAGGTATTCAGAAATGATGATTTTTTTTACTCTTCTTACCAACAACCCTACTTCTCATTTCCCTTTCTTTTCTTATGTTGTTTAAAACAGTTCTCAAAATTCTTCCTTGCGTATTCCACAGAAAGAACTTATTCTTACAGAATGCTTTTGTTGAGTTGCAAACTCTTGTATCTTTAGTCAACCAATGGTTGCAACTGATGCATGAACATTCTAACGTGAATGTCAGTTGACATTTTTGTTTACATGTATTAATGAGAAAGATGAAAGATTCGAGTAAAGACATATGTTGAAACTTCGCTTGATTGTCAAAAGCAGGAGGGACTTCCTTGCTGAACCTAAGTTTTCTAATTCTGGAAGAATTTCCATCAGTTTTTTTGTGCTTTTCACAATATCATGTAATGATTACTTTCAAGACACACCTTTAAGTTTAATCTGTATTATTAACATTTTCTCCACTTTTTCTTTCTTTTTTTTAAAATAAATATTGAAAGTATTACATATGTCCCCCCCCCCCCCATTGCCCTCTCTAACACCCTTTCCCCCAAGCCCTCACCACCCTACTGTCTGTGTCCATGGGGTACGCACATAGGCACATGAGTTCCAATGTGAAGGCACTAAAGCTGGAGTTGGGAGAAGAGAAAGCAGCAGCACACCACTACCGTGTACTTCCACCTTCCTGATACAATAGCTGCAAACCCCTCCAGCCTAGCTAATAGTAACAAAGAGCAAATATTTAGGAAGCAAGATATTTTGAGTACTTACTCTAATAGCTGTATTTAAAAACTGGCTCATGAAATTTCTGGCATTTTTAACAATTGGCTTCAGATTGAAGACCCCCAGCCCCAGAATTTCTGATTCAGTAGGACTGGAGTGAGGTCTGAGAATTTGCATTTCTAATTAGTTCCCAGGTGATGCTGAAGCTACTGGTCTGGGAACCAAACTTTGAGACCAACAGCAGTATTAACTTAAGCAATAGCAGGATCTACCTTTGTTTGAGAGGAGTATTCCAAATCATGTTAGAAAAAGTATCATCGTATTTGTGTTATTATTGGAATATTTTATTGTTGTTTTTGTTAATCTGAAATTGATGTTGGATTTTATCAATTGCCTATTTCTTATTTTTTTGAGATGATTTATTTTTCTTCTTCTGACCTATCTATGTGATATTTATATCAATACATTTCACATTTGGAACTATCTTTTCATTGATGGTATTATCTATAACCATAATAAGTTATTTTTCTACTTTATTATTGTACTCAATTTGCTTTTTTATTCATTTATAATTCCTCTTTTGTATTTATAATCAAAATTATTCCTGCTACTTTTTTAGTTCTTTCTAATTACATTTTATCTTCAAAAGTATACTAGCTTTTCAAAATTAATTTTATCACTTCCCATCTGTTTCTTTGAGCTGAGATAGAGTTTATGCTGTATGAAAATTACCTGTTTTTTAAAACTGTAAGAAGTTTCATTGGAAGACATATCTGGTTTAGAAACATTTTAGAGGTAATTCTTTGTAACATTTTCATTTTATTCTAGGTGGTTTTTCTGTCCACACTATATCTTTTTGGACTTAGTTTGAATAAATCTTACTTTTCCATATAATTGATCATTTCATCATGTCATCAGATTTTCAGTATTTTTAAACAACTCTCAATCTGCTCTTATTTTTTATTCTTCCTCCTAATTTTATAAACTTCTTTTTTTCTTTCCAAAATAGATTTGCTACCTTGTAGATTTCGTTTTTTGTTACCAAAAAAACCACCAAAAACAACTACCAACAATGAAAAAAACAACCCTGAAGTTAATTTAATTTTTGTAATTTTGTTCTTTAAAAATAGAAAAACAGATAGCTCTGAATTGACCCATAGACACAGTTTGACTTTCATTTATTTGACATATTATATCCCCATTTCTGTTCTTTTCTCTGAGTCTGAAAATCTATTTTTTTTATTTTCTAATAGTGTTAAAAATGTTTTATAATGTCCCAGCAGTTAGAATTATGTATGTGAATGGAGAGAGGATTGCCAGGGAAGTGAGGAATAACAGAGCTTCTGGTTAGTTAACATCTTGGTTTTCGTTATATAGATTTGTTAAATTAAGTTGATATTTCTTGAGACTTTCTCTGTGACCTAATAATTTTGATTTTCAAAACTGAATACTAGAAAATGTATAAGGTTATATAGTATGCTATATTTAATATACTTCTTTAATCAGGTTAATTATGTTATCTATCTCCTATCCAGTTACATTATTTGTATTTATCTGATCAATCACAAAATTGAAAAATTGTCAAAATTCTTCACAACAATTTAGTCTGCCAATTTCTCCTTTTATATTTTTAATAGTTTAATATTTTATTACTGATTTCTCTTATCTGAATGGTTTATTTGTGTTGGATATGTTATAATTTGGATCTAAAACTTCAATAAATATATTACTTTTGTCTTCTCTAATGTCTTCTGCTTACAGTACAAGCTACTTAACTTTTTTTATATGAGTCTTATATGTAGCATTGAATTTAAAACAATATATTGTAAGAGTCTTTGACTTTTAATATGGAAATTTGAATAATATACATGTTTATTAGGTTTCTACAGGGTTGACAAAATTAACAAAAATCATTAGTTTTATCTCATTTAAATTTTAATAGTTCTCATGCAATCCATGAAATAGAATAGTATTATATACAAGGTACAGTTTTTTGAGCCAACCAGTTAGAGAGTAACATCATTATTATTTGCTAGTTTCAAGGCCTTGTGACTATTATTCTCTCAGTCTCGGTTTTCTCATAGGAAATGGGCTTATCTACCTCTGTGATGGGAGAAAATGTACCAATCAATATACAAAACTCTAAAAGCAGTATGCCGCGCTTGGCAGGCACTCAACGCATGTTAAATGTTTCTCTCTCTCCTGCAGCAGGATATGCACCTCATTCATTTTCATCATGCAAATTCTTAGCATCATACCTAGCGTAGATAAGAAGCACAATTATTGTGGAATGAATGTCAAGGTGGAGAATCTGCTGGTTACAATGCCTTTGACTCTAATAAACCAAGGAAGAGACTTACTAGCCAGTATCACTCCCAGTGGTAGAGGCCCTGAACGAACCTTTCTGGGCAACAGAGATTGAGCAAAGACAAGGAAGGGCACAGGCTCTGTGACTGCTGTAATATGCCAGCTAAAAGCTTAGGTACCGCTAGCACTGAGAGCCAAAGTCTCAAGAGACTGGGTGGTGGCTCTTGCTTGTGTTCATATCCCAAATAGTAGTTGTTGTTAACAGGGAATTTGGTGCTCAGTACCTGTAAATTGAATGCGGGAAATCTTGGACTTCATGGCAGTTTTATTTTTATGGTCTTGAGCTAAGTGATCTCAGGCCAACTTGGGTTTTGGATGTAGTTTGGCAGAAATTTTATGCACACAGGTAGTGTCTCATGGGCTGACCCCCTCCATCCCTCTTCAGGCTTTCTGCCAACCAGTTTCTTTTGGCTGAGTAGTGATAGGTAACTGTCGGGCTAGTGGGGGTTGTTCTGAGCAGTGACCCTGATGATATGAGAGACACAAAGCCCCAAACTGCTAGAGCTCACTCAACCCCAGAGTGCCAAGGCCTGGAAGTGGGTGAGGTTAATCTCCCCTCAACCAATGGGAAATGGGAGACAGCGGATAACTACCAGCCTCATGGTCTTTGGAGGATAAATCTGAAATGCATTCTATATGTTCCTCAAAGGATTCCCCAATAGGAATGACTGCCAGTTGTCCTCAGTGGTAACCAGATGATAACACACCCTTTACTGGGCCTTTCTCCCTTCCCCTCTGTTTCTTCCCACTCGCACCCCTGATTCCCATGATCACCACTTATATAAAGTACCTGCACCAAAGTCCTTTTCTCAGTTTTGTCTTTTGGGGAAAACTGTGCTAAAATGGAATGCAATACCTATCTCTTTGCCCCACCTACAGGACACAGAATTGTAAGATACATTGAGAAGGAAGAGGCATTGTATGTTTTGCTTTTTCATGTCTATTTCAACCAGAGAGAAACTATTAGAATCATCCCTGAGAGAAACAATGGAATTCTCTAAAACAGTTTTACTATGTATACTGACTTGTTTCCCTTGAATTTAGTCGTATCAACATTCCTGAGGAAAGTAAGACTATGCAGACCAATGTGGTTCCCACCCTTTTGTTAAAAGACTTGTCCCCACTATCAGTTTGATGGCCAACATGTCCAGTGTCCTGTTGACACAGCATTGTTACTCTGTGGCCTTGGGGTGAAGATAACAGTTATAAGTTCTAAGCAATGAGAGTAAAGAAATACCATCAGAGCTAAAAACCTTGGATTGCAACTGTTCAGCTAAGTAGACCAGGTAAGAACGTCACAGTACTATTTTTCTACTCACGCTTCCCCAGGCTGCAGTGGACATTTTAGACTACTTTTATATAAGATTCTGTGATGTGAGCATCTTATAACTCTTACCTGATTCAGGATTGGTTCTTATGAAGAAGAGACAGTCCAAGTACAAGTAAAAAAATTAATTAAAAAGATGGAAGCTCTTTGTTTAATCTTATACCAAAATGGGTTGAATTGTTGCTTATCGGTAATGCAGAATTACCTGACAAAATGACGCTTAATAACTTTCTGCCACAATGACTTTTGAAAGTTATACTGCTTTTTGAACTTTGTTTTGTTGTTGTTGTTGTAATGACTTTATTTCAACCAAAAACATACTAAATAAATGTGCTATAACAGAATGCCCATAGGAAAAGGAAAACCAATTACTCAATCCTGATAATTTTTAATCAAAGACTATCCTAAGGAAAATTTGTGTGCCATGTTTTGATGAAACTAAAACATTTTGCTTTTTTATACGTATATATAGGTCAAGCGAGAGGGATGAAGAGGGAAGACTGTCATGTGAATGCATTATTTCCACAAGTTTTGAAGCTCTTAAATTCAGATTTGATTTTGTGCTGAAGCTAGTTTTAGCTGTAACATTTGATTCTATTATTTTTAAGTAGTTGAGTTAAACATAAGCAGAAACCCATAAAAGTTTAAATTATTGAAGACAATAGTAGAAAGAAAAAAAATGAGTATAATGTCCTTCACTATATTTTATACACAACATCTAAATTTTTATTATGTATATAAACTTGCTTTCATCCTATATAATAGAAGACTAATATGCAAATCAACTGAATGGCAGAAGGACCAGTGGCTATGACACACACTGACCACCAGGGGACCAGAGGCTCAATGCAGGTGCTTCCCCCTGGTGGTCAGTGTGCTCCCACATGGGGAGTGCCGCTCAGCCAAAAGCCGGGCTCAAGACTGGCGAGCGCACGGCCGGTGGCGGGAGCCTCTCCTGCCTCTGTGGCAGCACTAAGAATGTCTGACTGCCGTCTAAATTGTCAGTTGGACATCCTTTGAGGGCTCCTGGACTGTGAGATGGCGCAAACCGGCCTGAGGGATCCCCCTCCTTCAAATGCATGAATTTTGTGCACCAGGCCTCTAGTTATACATATTCTTCTCTCTGTAAAATTGGATGTCTTGGGTTGGCATTGACTTGACCATATCTTTTCCCACTGAAATTAGTACATGTTCTCTTTTCAATTAATAGCTTTCCTTTTAGAGAGAGGGTTTTCATGAGAAGATTAAGATGGATAGCAAGAAGTAGATCTATATTAAAACAATAGACTCATTTCTTGTCCTCCCATTTAGAGGATAATAATATACAGAGCTGACTTCCATCACCCGTTTCTCATGTTGAGGAGTAATTGTTAAGCTGCTTTAGGGATGCTGTGATGCTGGGGGCTGTGCTTGAGCATGGTCTTGATGAATTCACAGGGTTAGGGTCTTCAAACTTGATGCATTACTAGCCTTATAGATAGGTTAAACATTCTGTTCTTGTGTGGGAACACCCTTCCCAGTTCCTGCGGAATCCCAGGACATTAATTCCTCACCCCCTGGACAAATGTTTAATGAGCATCTACTAGGGCACAGCACTATGCTAAATACCACTGAGGCAAACCCTTGTCTAAAATAGTTTTAGCCTCTAGTAGGTTAACTAGATCCATTCAGGTCTTAGATAATCTTATTTTGCATAATAATGGAGTAAGACAGGTTAGACAAAAAAAAATTGAGGTACTCTTATAAACTCATTCACCAAAAAGACTTTTTGCTATTTGGAACAATTCAAAGACTGGTTGGCATTGTTTAGGGAGGGAGATGTCAATGGAATCATTACACATAATGCTGGGAATTCTAGGGCTAAATAGATGTAAGATATATCCCCTGACCTCAAGGAGATTCACAGGAAGTAGAGGAGACAGAAAGGTGAACAGTTAAAAGCAATACCTTATTCTTGATTTATTGCAGTCAAAGGCAATACCTCATTCTTGATATTTTTAAGGTAAAATTTATGTAACATAAAATTCACCATGTTAAAGTGCACAATTCAGTAGCATTTTGTACATTCACAGTGTTGTACAACTATACCACTATATAGTTCCAGAACATTTTTGTCACCCCCAAAGCAAATCATATCCCAATTAAGTAGTCACTCTTCACCCCCCCTGCCCCCTACCCCTGGAAACCACTAGTCTACTTTTTATCTCTGTGGATTTAAGGCTGGTTGAATATTCATTCTAAACAAAGAATTGTACTAGGAACAGAAGACATGACTTCCAATTCCTAGAATACTCTTTAGTAGCTGGATGAAATTGGACAAGACAGGTTGCCTTTTTAAAGTTCAGATGCTTTATCAATTATAAATAATAATACCTATTTCTCTGAAGACATGGGACCAGGCCAGATGATCCTTAAAGGTTGCTGTAAGCTGGAAGCATTAAGATCACGTAATTTCATGGTATTTTTGAAAACCGTGAATCAATGCTTTGCAATACACTAAAGTTTTATTTGTTTGTAACCTTAGTAATAAAACTCCAGCAAGCCATCACAGGCCTTTATTTAAACAAATATACTGTTAGTGCTGCATTCACTCCAAATAATAGAGAAAAAACACCAAAGCTCCAGTGACTAGAAATGTTTCTGGAAGTACTATTCCTTTGTGTTGTTCACATCTGCGTTAGCCATCCATGCCATGAAGAGAGAAAAAAATCTGTCCCCTTTCCCCCCATACATTGTTCACGCCATTGGAAGGATAACTGTAGGCATTCTGAGCTGCTGTTCTTTGATCATTCCTCAGTGACTGAAGGACAATTCCTATTAATGTCACCAAAGAGAACAATCTGGAAACTCAAACAGCCCATGATGTGCCCAAAGTAAGAGTCACAGAATTTCAATTATATATGGGAACATCAGAAGAATGGAGAGAATAGCAACACAGTGGCGGGGGGTGGGGGAGTGGGGGGTGGGGGGGGATTTACTTGTCTCATTTCTGTCATTCTGTTTTGAGGCAGGAGCTGATTTCCCTGTCAGTTTGAGGGTGGTTGTAACACACACTGCCCCAGCTGTCCTTCCATAAGTGTCCCATTCCCCATTTATTATCCCTTCACTTACTGTCACCATGTACGACCCCCCAACATGGTAGAGCAGACATTCCTGGATTGGTGATCTCTCACAAAGACACATTTAGAACAGGTGCCCTTTAACCTAAAGATTTTGAGCTAGCGAATGGCCTAACACTGACCTTCTCAAGTAATAAAAAATTTAAAACTTTCTTAAATGTGACACACGTGAGCCCTAATGTATCAGGGTGGGGAGGAGCTGGGCAGCGGGAGCAGTGATCATGAAGACCGTTTGGTGACTGTTTTAAAGGAACATGGTTTTCTATAAATGGAAGAGGGAATGTCTGGGTCCCATGGGCTCCATCCTGTAGCCCCCAGTGTTTCCCGTAGCCCCTCGTCTTTTCCTGCTCCCTGCTTCCCTTCCTCCTCCTGCGGCTTCTGTCCTGTGCAGATTGGTTGTCAGACAGGGTCAGTGATGCTGCCACCGTAGAACAACCCGGCCTGGTGCTGAGCAAGAAACCCCCGCCACCTCCTACATCCCTCAGGATGAGGTCCTAAGATCCTGGACTGTTTAGCGGGTATCTTCTGAGATGCTTGTAACCCTGGGTGGTTTCAAATGATGAGGAGTTCTCCATGAAAATAAACCAGCGTGAAGCCCTTGGGTCATTAGTTCTGCCTGGATTGGGGGTAGCAAAGAACAGAGCTCTCTCTCTCTCTCTTTGAAAGGAAAATTCAGGAAAAGAACGTTGCCGTAAGGTTCTGGGCATCATTGAAGACACGTAAAAAGGCAAAGAGACCCTCCATTTAAACTAAGCTGAGTAATTTAAGAAAATGCGCCCTTAGCATCGAACTCCACGTCTGGATTGTCCTGTTGCACTCACAGCTGTGCAGGATTTGCCGTTTCTCCCATGTTTTATGTGATGATCGTGGATGCCGGCTCTTAGCTTCCAGCCCTGATTGCTATTCCGGGACCAGGCTCCTGGACCGGCTCCAATCATGTGGAATCTATTTTGGACGCGTCATGTCATACTTGAACTCTAAAATATGCCTGTCGGTGAAAGGTTCTGTTTATCTTTCTCTCGACTCAAACGCACACAGAAAATGGAGTTCAGTCCTCACACCCTCAGCCTTTTGTGTTGGGGATCCCTAGCAGCAAGTCACCGAAACAGCGGTTTCCAGAACTTCCTGGCGTGGCGGCTGCTTTTCCCCGCAGGCCCCTGGCCTCGGCCTCCTGCTCACCACTCGCCCGGCTCTTCCATTTCGCTCTGCTCTCTCCCTCCTCGCAGGTCTCCCATATGGGCAATTAGGGCTGCGATTTATGCCGGTTCTCTTCGGCTTCGTGCGCAGCAGCAGCAAGCAGTTGGGTCCTTTCACAGGACGCACAGCTGTGGCTGTCTCTCCGGGGGAGGGGATCCACAGCCCAGCGTGACAGCCTGCAGGGGATGCCAGAGAGAACATGGGGGTGACGCTTCAGAGCCAGAGCAGCGTGCCTGGCCTAGAGATGGAGGGGGGAGCAAAGGAGGAGACGGGCATGCGTGGACTCTGCAAGTCAGCAGTGACCCGGCCTGGTAGGAGCGGACAGGGTGCAGGTGGGCCTCTGTGGGCGAACCCTTTGGGCCGAGGGCAGGGTTCTTCTGCATCTCACCCCGGAGATGGAAGTTCAAGGGCTGCTGCCTGACCCTTTGTCAAGTTCCAGACACACGCATGGGTCTCTTTCTAAGTCTTCGTTGTCACCAAAGTGAGAACAGAACCCTGGAGCTGGAGTTGCTGGTGAGATTATTCTGAATTCAGAAGCAGACACTGTTGATGAAGAATCCACATGCTCCTTCTCTGAGTCTTCCCCTCCCCCCTGAGTGGCAGGCCACGGATATAGTTCAGACTTTCCCGCTGCTCCAGTTTGGGATCTGAGTCCGAGGCAGCCATCTAGCTTCCACAGAAGGGCTAGAATAATTTTTTCTTGATGAGGGGAGGGAGGGAAAGGAGAGAAGGAAGGCATGTTCTAAAGGCTCTTTAAAAATGAGAAACTCGTTTTAGGAAGAAGGCCCCGCTCGGCCCCAGAGGGCCTCCGCATCCTCACTCCGAGGCCTGTGAAAGGAGACCCCATATGCCATGCGGCATGATTGACAAGAAATTTGTTTGAAATGACGGGGAGGCCCTCATTAGGCGGGGACTCCTCGCCATCTGGGTTTGAGTTTTGATAATGGGGTCAGGCTCTCTTCTGGTCGGCGCGATGAATAGCTGAGCATAATTTGTTAGTGATTGTGGCTAAAACACAAACATTTTTGAGTCACATTCGCAGGAATTGGAGCCTAACCGCAGTCTTGGGGCACCACAGTGAGAAAACGCTTTCCAGCTGCACTACTGTACTTGGCGACGAGCGGAGAGGCGCTCGCAGAGCTGCCAGTCTCCCTCCGGCCTGGCCCGGTGCCATTGGAAACAGAAGTGCAACTTTATCACTTGACTTCAAGACGAGGTTTCCCAGTGGCATATGGAGACGATATACAGGACAGGCCCGCAGGAAGCTCCCTTCCGTGGCCCCCGCACCAGGCGTGGGGGTGGAGGGGAAGGTGAGGGAGAACCCTAAGAGGCAAGAGAGGGGCCAGGCCAGTGTGTTTTCCATGGAGAAAACTTCGCTTCGTTTCTGCCTGAATTACAGTATGACAGATGTACACTTGAGGTTTCCTATTTACCCAAGAGAAAGAGATGAAATGCAAGTAACCACCCCACAAACCAGCACAGCACCGACAAAATTCAAAATCCTTACTCACCAGGACAGGCCGGCAACCAGGCCCAGAATAACCCTCAGGGCTCCCCTAACCTGGAGGTGGAAGAGCACCATATCGCTTTTTGCTGTGGTTTAGCAACACCAGCAGCTTCTTCAAAATCAGAGGAGTGGTTTGAACTTCTGATGTCGGGGATATTTCTTTAGTTCAGGAAGGCGTAGCAGCTTTGGGTGGGCACTTTGGAAATAGCACTCAGCTCAGCTCATGGAAGTATCTGGGAGCTTCAAGCTCCAGTCTCAGTGGAAACAAAGCTCTAGGAGACAGTGAGTTAGAAGGTTTTTTAGTAATAGTTTTTTTAAAGATAGCTACGAAGTCTGGTAGCCTCTGTATGAGAACTCATCACAGTCTTAGATGGGTTCCTATCTTGATGAGCTTCCCCAAACTCAATAGAGCACTTATTTATCCTGAAAAATGTGAAGAGATGGATACCACCTTTCAGAGACTATGTCTAGAACTCTTTGATAGCTAGGGCATTATGGATTCATTCCTGATTTCCTACTTGTAAATATGTAAGAAGCTATATGGTTAAGAAATAAGTTAGAAGCATTAAGAGCACCGATATTTTTGTCTTCAATAAGCCCAGCCGGCTTGGACAATTGAGGATGCTTTTAAAGATTTATCTACAAGGTGTTCAGTGAAAATTGTGAAATGTTTTAAAGGCCCCAAATTAATGAACCATTAATCTAATTTCAGTATATACATGTAATATAATACAATATCCACATCAAAAAATAATCAACAATTTTACTATATACACACTCAAAGAACATGGAAAATGTGTTTCATACATTAATACATTGGGAAAAAAAAAAAAAAACAGGCTACAAAATAGTACTTAACTGGGTTTGGGGCTATGGGTATTTTCTATTTGCTTCTTTTTTATAATCTTTGATAGTCTATTTTCTCATTTGATGTTCTTTAGACAACCTCCATTATCTAATTAATACCTCCATTATGATCATGTATTGCATTTGCAATATATAATGTTTTATTTTCTTAATGTTTTTATTGAGATAGAATTAACATATAACACATTAGTTTCAGGTGTACCATAATCTGATTTGATATTTGTATATATTGTGAAATTATCATCAAGTAAGTCTTGCTAACATTCATCACCATACATAGTTACAGACTTTTTCCTTGTGATAAAACTTCTAAAATCTACTCTTAGCATTTACAGGTTTTAAATTAAAAATTATTGAATACACTATATTTATTAATTATTATTTTTTGTCTTATTCCTAAAGGAGTTGAGCAGGCTAATAATGTATGCAATTCTATAACTTGAAAAAATGCAAATGAAGTTGTTAGGATAAAGGGAATAACCGTTTTGAAAAAGTATGCCATGAAGTCTTGAAATTATTAAAAATGGGCATAGATCTTTCTCTGAAATTATGGGAAACTATAGAAAATGTCGAGGCAATGGTTCATTGCGAATTAGAAATATGCCAATTAATCAGGGAAAACATGTTGCTCCAGGCAATGGAGCGAGTTTCCTTTTTGGAATTTTTTAGCCCAGGTACAAGGAGAAAGAGTGACAAGGGGGGTTAAAAACTTCTTTCCAGGAAATTCCAAGGTGACATTCATAGAGCTGTTCTATGAATGGGGGCCACCTGAGCAACTCCAGAGGACACTGCTGACATCGTCATCTATGTGCAGGAGCCCCTGGAGCTGTCCCCCACTGCCATACTTGGTGGCCCTGTTAATAGAGTCTGCTAATCAGACTGAGGTCCTAAAATTAAATCCAGGAAGGGTGATTCTAAAGGCAGCCCAGCATTATTCAGTGCTCCAGTGTCTTGGCTTAGTCTAGTGAAAAATGACGGATCATGTACCTGTCAGGAAATTTTTTCTGAATATTATTTCTCAAGACTGAACTTTTGGCACATGTTGGCACTTGGAGGGCTGAGCATACCTGTTTATGCTTCATCAATCAGCTCAGTGGGAGCTGGGCTTAAAGAGCAATTCCTGGGCTCAGGATGTACTCCTGTGTTTTTAAAAAAATCTAAGGACAATCTTTGGTCGATTCTGAATTCAGTGCCTTTAAAGATGATTCATCGTATGAAAAGCGAGATGATAGCACAGTGCTTAAGGAAACGTGAGTCCGGCAGAGTTCCCTCTATCACATTACAAAATGCCTAAGAAAAGTTAAAATGTAGACAGTCATGTTCCCAGAGAGTGGCAAGGACTGACATTTTTACTTCTGAAAGCTCAAAGACTAAAGAGATCAGGAGTGGGGAGCTATAGAAAGTACTAAATAAGAGTATAGTTTCTGGAGTCAGGAGGATCAGGGTATGAGATCTGCACACCACTATGTTGCTGTATCCTGTCCAACTCATTTCCTTATGTCTCAGTTACCACATCTGTAAAATAGGAATAGTGATGCCTCGTTCGAAGGGTTGCTGTGTGAGGAAAATGTGATAATAAAGGGTGTCCCCCCAAAATGTATACACACTTAACAGCTGATAGCTCAATGGATGTTTCTTCCTTTTCAGATTTAACCCATTGAAATTAGTAATTATTCAAAGTGTGTATACATTTGGGTGGGGGGCGTCTGCATCCCTAAAGCACATACGAAGAGCCTGGCCAATTGAGAGTATTTACTAAATGTGGCTTTTTGGTTTCAAGTAAAATAAAGTAGTATGTGGGAAAATGGACAAATAAAAGAAGGGAGGACATGAGGGATAAGGAAAATGATGGAGGTGAAAGCAAACAGGCTAGCCTTTAGTGACCTTGTGAAAAAAGGAGGTGACCAAGCAAAATGGATCCTGCACCCAATGTCACTTCCCTACCTGGCCATGTACCCTTATTGGCTCATTACTTTGATAGTTATTAGTATGTGTGTTGTGAAAAGTCACACCGCTCAGAAGAGTCTTAAAAAGGTCATGAGCAAATGGACTGGACAGATGATTGTCACAGCCTGAGCTCCACTAGAGAAATGCCGACTCTGCACATCGTCAAAGCTGCATTTTCCCTGTTGCTCTAGGCCTTTTTTCTTGTCTGGACTTTGCTGATTGCAGGATAAATGAAATCTACTCTGTTAAAAAATCAGGTCCTTCTATGGCAAGCTAATTGTCTGTATGCCGCCATCCCATTGTAAAATGCATTTTTAGAGACAAACTATCAGAGCCCTAAAAATTATTTTTAAAACAAGAAGCAGTTAAGCCAATTTGCATTTCAGATGAGGCTGAACTTTGCCAGCCACTGAGCATGGCATGATTTCCCGTCGTTCCTTGGGGGGTCTCATCTGAAGCAGAATTGGAGGAAAAGGCAAAATGATTGACAAGGGCAGGTGATGGGAGCTCAGGTGTCCTGCTGAGGGGTTTTACTTAGGATTCCAAATTAAAGGCAGCCACAGCCCCATGCCGGCTTGCACTGCCCTGTGCAGACAGTGAGTCATTTCTGTGCTAAGTACTTACAATGTACAGATTAGCAAATACAAAGGTTGAGGATCTCAGTGTATCCTTTGTCTTTTAGAAATAAGCAGGCGTAGTTGCAATACTGAGGACATTGACCGGAAGCTGCTAGGAAGTTTAAACACATTTTCTAAGCTTGGTATATATTTCCATGTGGTTATTACCAGGTTTCTTGCATTTTATTATATAATCTCATTCCCAAAAGATTGATTATCCCTCTACTCTCCTTGAAAGCCTTAATTAACATGCTCTGGACCTAAAAAAAAGTAACTGATCTTCATTAGGTACTGGCTTTGTTTTTATATAAACATTAAATTAAATTCTCACTTTGAATTTCTACAGTAAATATTGCTATATTAATTTCACATAACTAATGTTTTTAAAACATTAAGTTACTCACCAAAGCCAACACGGTGAATGATGGAACTGTGATTTGAATCAAAGATTCATATACAGATGAACAAGATGCAGCATCATACCTCTAGCAGAGTAGTATATTTGTAGAGTATTGCAACTTCAGATAGACCAAGATTAATGCTGTAATGAGTGCCTAATTTAAAGCTTTGCACATAGTAAACATTCTATAAATGTTTATGTTACTAATGAATAGAGGATATGCATGGGAATTGTGGCCGTTGAGGACAATAACATCTTTGAGTATGAATGCTGACATAGTGCTCATCTGTCAGCAAATACATATTCAACCAAGGCATAAAACAGTCTGTGAAAGGAATGGCAGGGGGCTTGAGTAAATTTAACCTGCTATCTTCAGAAGAACCTTTTCTGTTACAATTCAGAGGTATTGGCTCTCAGTGTTTCTGCTTGCACCCTGATCTTATGTACCCCTCCCATGAAGGGAAGTTGTGTTATAAAGGATGAGGTCATCATGGACCACGTTTTTGCAATGCCTGCCCTTGCTTACCTGTCCCAAACATGATGGACCTCTAATCTCAAGTATGTTCTGATATATTAAGGATCCCAGTTGAGCCAAAGCTGAGGTATTTTTGTTGTTGTTGTTGTTTGTTTCTGATGAATGGCATTTAGTATTATGCTTTCCCTCTTCATCTCACCTCCCCACGCATCTATTTTCATTCACAAATTTACCTGGAAGTCAAAGATGAGAATGAAAATAAAATATCTAAAACATTTGGAATTGAAAGCTGAAAAACATTTATTTTAAGGAAAAAAAAAGGTGGGTACTTGAGAGAAAGAAGACTCACTCAGAAACCCAGCTGGAAGGCTGCGGAGCATGAGCGACCGTCCTGACAATTAGAACTTGAGCTTGCAATCCAGACAAACTCAGGAGGTGATGTCCCCCTGAGGTGGGGGTAGAAGAATCTGTCCCTGTATGTGTCCAGTAAAGGAGCTCACTCAAACTGTGAAACATCTAAAAGATACACCCAAGTATAGGCCTCTTAATCGTTAAACAAAAGTGTGGGAGCCCTTTCTTATTTTATAGCAAACTATTGGTTCATCGGGTGCTGTAAGTATTAGGGACACTGGTGCCTGAAGACACTGGTGAAGTCTGTGCCTTAAGAATGGCTGCACCACCAGCCTTGAGAGTGGCAGCTGTGGGTGCAACTGGATCCATGAGTACCAGGTTTACCAGCCTGGTCATCAGAAGAGTCTAGAGTCCCTAGCTGAGGGAAGGGTGGCCAGGCACCTGAAAATGAGGCAGTTTCTAGGTACGACCACAGAATGCTGTGTGGGCTTTGCAAGACTTCCTCAGTGAGCTGGGATGTTTTCACTGTCTGAAATACTGTTTAACTTTCTATCTGCATCAACATGGATAATTCTCAAAACCAAAATGCCGAGTGAAAAAAAGCAGATTGCAAAAGAATAAGTACAACATGCCGCCAGTTACATACTAGTATATGTTTAGAATACATATTTGTAATGATGCATATATGTGTATATATATATATATATATATATATATATATATATATATGCTAAGCATTTCTCAAAAGCATGGATAGAGGGGAATACAAATTGCTGCATGATGCCAGTTATATCACTGAGGATGGCCTCCGAGAGGGGGGCTGAGAGAGGGGTATACTGTGCATCCATCACATTTCCCGCCTGAAACATTTCTCACGCAAATCTGGCACAATTGGAATACTTGTCATACTTAGGCAATTTCCTGTTCTTTATAATGTATTTGAAAGATTTTGTAGTTCAATATTTTTAAAATTGAAAAAAATACCAGGGTCAGTTGTTAGTGTTAAGACATTTGTACACGTAGGCTGGTGCGGTGGGCTTCATATATACCTTTGTTATCTTTATGGCAAAGGGTTAACATTATCCCAGCGATCTACTTGCCTCAAGGAGTAGACGCATGGAAAGTTTCAGCTCTATAATTTGGCTGGGTTTGAGTTATCCATACACAAAAAGTTATCTTTCATTGTTGTGAAAGTAGAAATGTGATTTTTTTCATTATCCATGCATAACTCAAAAGCAACTAGGAACAGTATGTTCAACTTCTAAAAACTTTACCGTTTGGGTAAGATTAAGCATAAACTGTTCAGGCTCCAGAAATGATAATGCATAGGAAAGCTGTGATTGAATGAGAAACTAGCTCACGCTGGAAGTCTGTATGTAATTTTAAGTATAGTCTACTCAACCATGAATGCTATTATCTATTACTCCATTTCAGACTGAGCTATTTGTCTCTACACATGTGTGCCATCTCCTTGACACAAGTTTTTGATTTCCATTGCTTTATTTCAATTAAATAGAACAGAAAATGGAATTCTAAGTAAATGATTCCTTAACTTCAAAGAAAGTTTTACATTTTAAATTTTATTTTTAATATTCTAGTATTCTTTTTTCCTTCCCTCTCCCTTGAACATTTCAGGGGTTGGAAAGCAAGTAGATTACCTATATTTGTATTAAGGGATGGGGTGCAGATTATGAGATGAGGAAGAGTAGGTAACATCTTTTTTAATCCAGCAACTAGGACAAGAAGCCAAATGGAAAATGATTGCAGAGATTTGGGGGCAGGAGGGTTATAGTTTATATTCCTGGGTGTATTTGGGGGAGGGGGCAGAGGGAGAGAGTTTTAATAACCAAATATTTTATCTGTGCTAGTGGGCCTATCCCAGTGGTCCTGAGGGCAGACCCCACCTTCCTCAGATCCCATCTGCCCCTCCCCTTACGCAAACTTTCTCCACATCTCTCATTCTACACCAGGACCTCATTCTTGCTTTCCGCTCCCCCTTCCAAAACGATTATCCCTCTGGAATCTTTTTCTATCATCAGTGTCTCACAGACACACATCTCAAGAGTCATTGCATCCTATCGGGTATCGCTAGTAACAATTTTATAAATATTCTTTTTCCCAAGAAGAGTATAACTTCCTGAGGATACTAACCTTACCTTTGCATTTTGTTTGTTCTTTAGTTCACATAACAGTTCCAGTAAATGAGACAAAAAGATAAATTCTAGGCACAACTGAAAAGAAACTTTATCTCATTTATACACAGGAAGTGGAGGCACTGAGGGTGGCTGTGTAGGGAGTGTCCTGGAGTGAGTTCAACCCCTAAACCCAGTTGGGACTGGAGCCCTGACCTGGTCCCAAGACTGCTGGGTTAGGCATCTAGGAGCTTGACTCCCCAGAACATGCCTCTCTATAAGTTAATGGTGAGAGGCCATACCCTTTGGAATCAGACAAATCTGACTGCCTTCAATGAGAGAAGGCGCGTAACCTTAGTTAGGCTCAGTTTACTCATCTCTAAAAGAGAAATGATGAAACTTGCACATAAAGTTTTGGTGAGGGCCAATTCAATTGGAATATGGAGTATTTGTATCTACTCAGACTAGGACATAGCAGACACTCAATAAAGTTCAGCTCCATTCTCCTTGCTGGGCTCTTCTATGAGGCAGCTGGTATCAGCTTCATATATTCTAAGCTTCAGGGTTTAAACCTTTTTCCAAAACAAACCTAATGACAAAACAGGTAATTGCAAAACTGCCCTCCCCTGTCTTGAGCTTCAATTATGCAGGACTCCATTCACTATATCAACCCCATTTAAATACCAATGGCAACTCAATTTAAACCCCAAATTTGCATGCCATTTGGACCTTATGGTTTGAGCTGCTAGCTATCCTCTTTAAGCATCAGCCAGATTACATCCTCTGTCTTCAAAGCCACTCATATTAAGATTTCTGCTTTTCCTCTCTGAGCCCATACTAGGATTCCCATTGGTCAAGCCTGCCCTAAGACCTCGTGCATGAAATTGGAGCTGAGATAAGATTAGGATCCAGATCCCTGAACTCCTAGTCAATAATTCCTTCTATGATGCCTATCCACACTAGACACCCATAAATAGATGCTGATTGATCTGTTGAGATAGAGAAAAATGGACTAGACCAAAGCAGGTGATGCTGTGACAGATTGATAGTGGGTAGAGGACTGTAGGTATACTGAGAGGAGAAGGAGAGTGTTGGTACATTGAGCTAGAAATACAGGGAAGAACTGGGATTTATTGAATAGGTTCTGATAAGTTGGCGGTAGTAAGTAATTTAGCATGCTAAGGAAGGAGGATATTCAGGCTCTAAGGGAATCTGCTTACTAAGGTGGCCTACCAACAGCATGAAAATTATATATTCTTTCATGATTTACTCAACAAACACAGGTTGAGCATCAAAATACATGAGGCTTATGCACCTCCTCCAACTCTTTCGCCTCACCTATCCCCTGGGCCCTTGGGCTTTTGGTTATGGAGAGCTCTGGCTGCCACTGGTAATTCCATGGCTGCAGCTGAAGTTACTTATCTCTGGGTAACACCCACTTTCTCAGTCTCCCCCCTAGTGAGCGCTGAGCCCTAACATCACCTCTGTTATGCCACTTGTGATGGAAGCCACACATATCTGGAACCCAGGCTTGACCTGATCAGATCTGGACAGTCTCTTCTTCCTGCTACCCCACTGTAACTACAATTAAGCACCACAACACACAGCATATAATCCAGCTTCCCTGGGAACTGTGCAGGGATGGCACTATAAGAGATTGGGCAGTTAACTGAATTTTGGAGAGCCTTGGTCAAAGAGAAAAGGGACAGGATAATTTTTTCCCTTCCCCTCTTTATTCCACCCTTCCAAATCACAGTGGTTATGTTTAGTCTACCTGGAAGCATTCTTCTTGTCTGACCAACTGGCTATGCATCTCGCAAAGCTGCAGCCAGCTTGATAATGGAGAGCCCTGACTGTGACCTTATATTTGTTTCTCCTTCTTCCATATTTTACTTTCTTGTTCTCTCAGTGTTTCTGCCTGGGGATGGGCCCTCCCGATAAAGAATTAGTACTTATGGTTTACCTTGAGAATATCTCCATGCAACCAATCCCAGCTAAGAAAAGCAGTTAGTAAAATCCAGATACCATGCTAGGGACAGGATATAAAGTGAACAAGGCAGATGTGGTCCTCACCCTTATGCAGCTTTCAGTACAATGGGAGGAGCAGGAAACACACTACTGAACAAAAATCAAGAGAAAAAAGCATACCTGTGATAAGTGCTATAAGGAAAGAAATCAACTTCTGGTAGGTAACAGTGGTGGTAGGGGAAAGAAGGTAAAATCAGTTTAAATGTGGAGAGTGGAGACCTGAATTGGAAGGAGTCAGCCATAATAAGAGCAGACAGAGAGAATGCTCAGCTGTTAGAGTGGACAGCATGAGGCAGGGCCCTAGAGCAAGAATGAGTGATAGGGGCACTCAAGGAAGATAAGGATGGTTGGATGGCTCTGATCAAGTTGAGAACTGACTGACCTCAGGCTAGGGAGGATGCAAGAGCCTGAGGCTGTTAAGTAAGTTAGGATTTTATTCTAAGTGCCATTGGAAGCCATTAAAATGCTTTAAGCAGAAATAGTACACTAGAACTCCATGGAATCTTAATTCCAATTCAGGATTATCATGTATTTATTTTAATGCAAATTTTTACCTGTAACTCTAATAATAAAAGAACAAAAGGAATGTGGAAATCAATATATGGTAGTAAATTTTTAACATAATTAACATAAGCATAAATGTTATACACACACAAATACATGTCAAATACAGAGCATAGGCTGACTACCACTCTCCCCCCTACAGGAAGTTATAATCTATTATAATACTACATTTCTTTCGTCCAATTAATCCATCAGTGTTTGCCCATCTGATTCATTATCTGCTTTGCCTTATAGTCATTCATGTTGGTTTATTTCCTTGTAGTCAAGAAAGTTTTCAGTATTAGTGGTTACAATTTCTTAAAAGACAGCTTCTTTTGCTTCATTTGGAGTTTCTCATTAACTTAGTTCTACTGCTATGGCTGCCATTAGTGCAATCTGCTAATTCACAAATTCACAGAAGTACGGAAGTACATTTTGCTAATGTGCACTGCACAATGCCCTCTACAAAATGCCTCCTATAGAATATAATTTATAAAATGCCTGCTGAGCACACCATGGCAGGGGGTGGGAGTGGGGGGGGGTGTTGATAGACCAACCTAGGTTAAGGGGAAAGCAATATATCTTCTATGCAGAGAAAGCTCTAAAGCAGCGGTTCTCAACCTGTGGGTCGCAACACCTTTGGGGTTCGAACGACCCTTTCACAGGGGTCACCTAAGACCATTGGAAAACACATATATAATTACATATTGTTTTTGTGATTAATCACTATGCTTTAATTATGTTCCATTTGTAACAATGAAACTGGGGGTCACCACATCATGAGGAACTGTATTAAAGGGTCGCGGCATTAGGAAGGTTGAGAACCACTGCTCTAAAGGCTTTTCTCCATGGTGGTTACCTATTTTCAACTGTCACACGTTCTCAAATTGCCTCTCTGAAGTTGGGTTTTTAGCAACCTCATGCCTATTTAAATGTGTTTTATTAACAAAGAGTGGGCAGCCTTTTTTAGAACAGTTTTACAAAGCAACAACTCATGAAAATTAAAATTGAATATTGACATTATCCTAGCCCAAGTCAAATACAGACAGGATTGGCAGCAACCAAGGTGATGCATTTTGGGGGAAGAGGGCAACAGAATTGCTGAGCTACCAAATGTATTATTTTCTGGCCAAAAATTGCACCATAGAGATTTACCCCTTTTCCTTGGTTGAACAATTTTGTCAATTCAGGACATAAGTTAGCAACACTTTAGCATGGATTTGTTCACCACATTGATTTATAGAAGACAGTTGCCCGAGATGGAATGGGACATGGGAGAGATTTTGACAGAAGAGGATGGATGCAGTCTGGAAAGGCAGAGCTACGAGGGAGGTCTATAAACAAGAGAGCCCAAGAGAACGCTGGGTGCCCAGGGGGAGGTGGTTGCATCGGTGCTGAAAGCAAAGATGGTTGTGCGCCAAATTCTAACTTCAGACTTTTGCCTCAGGCAACCCTGTTAGATTTCAAGTCCCATTAAAGGACCCTCCTTTTTAAGCAGATGGTGGCTTCACTGATAACAAAGAACAGAACAGCGGTGGGGAAAAGTGGCCAGACCAAGCTTCAAAGAGGCAAAACACCAAGGGAAACATTACTAATGTTTCTTGGAGAGTGAAAAAAAACAACAACCCAAAAACCTTTAAATGGAAATGATACAATGGAAATTATTTATTGAAGAGAGTCCTAGCTCTTTCAGGCTTTCTGCCTCTCTAAAGATTGATGAGGAAACAGGGTTAAAATATGTCTAACTCCAACTAAAATGGGTTACAGACAGGAATGTATTCTTGTATTGGGCATATTTTGTGTCCCCACTGGGATAATGTAAGTGAAGGTTTCAGAAGGTCTCTCTGAGGAGGGGATATTCAAGTTAAGCAATAAAACTTTGAGTAATCAAAATAATATTCTGCCCCTTGTTAAGAAACTTTTATTTCATTGGCAAGAACATGCAATATCTTTGGCTTAGCTAATTTCTAGTAATTTGAAAATTGCATATATAAGAAAACCTAAATTCTATAGAATTAAATGAATGTACAAAACAAAAATTTTTGTTTCTTATATAGAGTTTGTGATCTGATGAACACACAGACAGATATGTGCATACTAAAATTTGCACATATGCTTACATGTATATGGATGGACTTCATTAAAATATGAACCTGGGAGAGAGTGAGAGTGAGAGAAAGAGCAAGAGAGTGTAAGAGAGAGAGAGAGAGAGAGAGAGAGAGATTTAAAATCAATTGGTACAGTTGGTGCCAACTAATTCTACTTATTTCAAATTCTCTTTCTTCACTGGCCCCATACCCCAAGTTCCACCAGCAAAACTGGCTAAGATTAAATCAGCCCAAGTATTATGATTATTTGTCATTAGTGTTATATGTTGGTTGTTCTCATGCCTTCCTCTGAGTTTTGACCCTATATTAGTATTTTACCTGATCCTTGCTTTCCTACTGGGAAGTCTTCCACTCTTAATTCATCTGCATCTGGCTTCCATTTGATGTATGGTTCTGGCCACTACCTAGTCCTTTATGTTGTTTGTTAAACATGTCTACACCTTCCTGATGCTGGCTGCTCACACTGTCTCCAAAATCGGTACCAAGAATTATCTGGACATGAGCACATGGAACTTACTACCATAAGACTGGCTTAATGGGGATCTAAAATTTAGTAAAGTGTATGGCTTTGGTAGACCAGCTTTAGTAAACTTGGTTCCTTTATTTCTGTAATCCCATTATAGAGTTTCTATCACATAATTTACTGATGACCTGATCAGATTTGGTGTTAGTACAAATATGAATAAAGCATTGTGTTTAATTCTCAAGGCTCTGGTAGGTGAGAGAGATCTATAAATCATTTCAATACAATGTAATAAGTAGTAGGATAGTGGTTGCCATAAGGTAAGAAGCACAAGGAAAAGGGAATAACCAACAGTACTCATAGGTGAGGGATCATACTTTCCAGTTTTCCCAGGAAAGCCCTGGTTTATGACTCTTGCCCACTATCCATTAGAGCTCAATATTAGTCTCACTCTCTTTCATTCTCCATAAGAAATGAAGATCAAAATTATGAGGACTTTGCCAAGTTGGTGAGACAGAAATGGAAATTACAGGCAAAGGAAATAGGCCCAAGTGGCCTGAGCCATGTATGAATATGAAGAATGTGTTCATATGACTGTGCACCGTCAGGGAGGGGCAGGATACTGTGGGCTAGAGAGGCAACGAGGGACCAGCGATGGTGAGCCTTCTCTGCCAGGTCAAGGACACTACACTTTTTCTTCTAGAGAGTGGAGTCACATTAAAATTTTTAACCCAAAGAATAACATGATTGGGTTTGCATATTGTAAATAATGTGCAAAATAGATGAGTAGGGAATGAAACTTTAGGTAGATGGAATAATTGGGAGACAATTGCAATAATCCGTACAAGAGATGTTGTTGGACTAAGCTAAGGCAGAAACAGTGAGGACAGAGAAGAGAGAAACTATTTTAAAGCTAAGGGAGTTGGTAGATGTTAATGGTTTACCTGATTTGGAGGATAAGAATAAGGGAAAAGCCTAGATCATACTCAGTGATCAGTTAGGTATGTAGATCGGGAGCTCTGAAAAGAAGTATGGGCTACAAGTCTGGATATGCGACTGTGAGTAAAAAGGAAAAGTCTGAAATGAAAAGAGGAAGAATCCAATGTTCAGTGTTTGGACAGTGTGAGACTATGGGATAACAAATGAAAAAAAGCTTTAGGGAAAAAATATGCAAGAGACTTATTTGACAAATTAGTTTTGGGTAAGTGATTATGATAATTGTTGGCACTAGATCTTGAATTGCCAGCACAATTTTTTTCCCCCAAAATTGTAATCATTTATGGTGCTGGTTTTTTTTCCCTTTATTGAATAAGATATTACAAATGTGTCCTTATCCCTCCAATGTCCCCTCATCCCCCCAATCCTGCCCTCACCCTCACCCCCTGTTGTCCACATCCATCGCCTATGCTTATATGCATGCATACAAGTCCTTTGGTTGATCTTTCCCCCTCACCCCCACCCTCCCCTGCTTTCCCTCTGAGTTTTGAGCATCTGATCGATGCTTCTCTGTCTCTACATCTGTTTTTGTTCATCGGTTTACATTGTTCATTATAATCCACAAATGAGTGAGAGCATGTGATGTTTATCTTTCTCTGACTGACTTTTTCAGAGAAAGATAAACATCACATGCTCTCCACCTCCATCCATGCTGTTGCAAATGGTAGGAGTTTCTTCCTTTCTACAGCAGCATAGCATTCCATTGTGTAGATGTGCCAAAGTTTTTTAATCCACTCATCTGCTAATGGGCACTTAGGCTGATTCCAAATCTTAGCTGTTGTAAATTGGCCAGCACAATTTTTTTATTTGTTGAATATGTTATTCTTTTCTAATGTGTTATCTCTGAACTATCCTAATAAAGAGGGAATATGCTAATTGACTGCCATGTCCTCACAAGATGGCGGTGCCCACAGCCACAGGATGGCAGCGCCCAGTCCCCTCAGCCCCACCTCATCCAGCCGAAGTCCCCCAGTCCCCTCAGCCCCACCTCATCCAGCCTCAGTCCCCTCAGCCCCACCAGGGGGAGGCAGGCACCACACGCTTCATCCAGCCGGACTTCCCCCAACCCCCTCAGCCCTGCCTCATCCAGCTGGAGTCCTCAAGTCCCCTCAGCCCCACCTCACCCAGTCCCCACAGCATCCAGCCTCATCCAGCTGGAGTCCCACAGTCACCTCAGCCCTGCAGGGGAAGGCAGTTGCGGGTGATCGGGCTGGCAGGAAAGAGCAGTTGGGGATGATCATGCTGACAAGGGAGCAGTTAGGTGTCAATCAGGATGGCAGGGGAGTGGTTAGGGGGCTAGCAGGCTGTCAGGCAGAGTGGTTAGGGGCAATCAGGCAGGTAGACAGGTGAGTGGTTAGGAGCCAGCAGTCCTGGGTTGTGAGAGGGATGTCTGACTGCTGGTCGGGATTGGGCCTAAACCAGCAGTCGGACATCCCCTGAGGGGTCCCAGATTGGAGAGGGTGTAGGGCTGAGGGACACCCCCACCCATGCACGAATTTCATGCAACGGGCCTCTAGTTATTGCATAATAGGGATTTCTTATAGGCAGAACAAAAGTGCTCTTTCCCCAAGATCCATTCTGAAATGATTAATATGTAAAATTAAAAGCTATTGGTGAAGGTCACAGTCATATGATATGAGTTAACAGTAAGCTATATTTATGATAGTGTATAATTCTCACACTCTTATATTTGCACAGAAGTAGAGTGCCCTACTCAAAGAGCATCTTGCATTTGCCACAACCAAAGGAAAGAATAGTTGAAGTGCTTCTCTCAATTGACAAGAGTAGATCTTTAGAAATCAAGTTTTATTTATTTATTTATTTATTTAAAATATATTTTATTGATTTTTCACAGAGAGGAAGGGAGAGAGATAGAGAGCAAGAAACATCGATGAGAGAGAAACATCGACCAGCTGCCTCCTGCACATCTCCTACTGGGGATGTGCCCGCAACCCAGGTACATGCCCTTGACCGGAATCAAACCCGGGACCTTTCAGTCCGCAAGCCGACACTCTATCCACTGAGCCAAACCGGTTTCGGCTAGAAATCAAGTTTTAAATAGTAGAAATTCTTTCAGGAACTTCTGATGAATATTTTAAAGTAACATTTTGAAATTTGGCCTATTTTTAAAGTAAGATTAAAAATGTCCAAAAATAGAGAAAAGATTATTTATTTATTATAATCATTTTCTGTATTATAATTGTATATTTTTCTGTCTCTTCCACTGAACTATAAGTAAATTCTGGATAGATATGCTTTTTTTTTAAGGGAAAAAGCTATATTGTTATACATGGAAAGAAAAAGTAAATTGAATAAAAAACATCTATTGATATAGGCATCTCGAACTCTGACTACGAATCAGAAGTGAAATATTTACATTGTTAAATACGAACCAAATTGTTAAGAGTGGTTACCACTTGACTCTATCATTAGAGTTGGAGGGAAGTGAGGCAGCTATTGCATTTTTTGGTATATTTCTGTATTCTTTGAATTCTTGTTATAAGAAAGTATTATTTTGCTAACAGGAAAAGTTTCCTAATGAACCCACCTCAAAGATGACATTTATCAAAGGCTTATTATAGATTATCCCATTTAATCCTCAACACTGTGTGATGAGCAGTATTTTCACCAAAGAAGAAACTAAGTCATAAAAATGTTAAATAGCTTTAAGACATCATCACACAGCTGATAACTGGAAGAATAAGGACTCAAAGATTCTTCAGTCCAAATCCAAAGCCCATTCTCTAAGTATGTTTCTGTAATGAAAGGTGCTTGAATCATGAGATATAAACATTTCTCAAGTATAACATTAACACACAAGTATAAAGTCATACTTACAACTGAGGTTTTTCTAAACAGGTTGGAATTAATTACAGTCCTTTCAAGTTGTCATACCCAAATAAGAGAAATGTTTTATAGTTTCTGAGAATAATTTCTGAAGTATTATTTGAATATTCAAGATATTAAGTAATTGGCAACAATTCTCTTCCTTGTCAATAATTTACACCTTACTAAATGTCACTATTTTGAATGATACAAATTAGGAATGGGTGTTAATTCACACAATATATTTATAAATAAATTGATATATAATGAAACTTAAAAACAGTTGCTATACTTTTTAATGTTCAAGTTTGTATTCACAAGAAGACAGAACTGGTTTAAAGCAGTAAAATTAATAGTTTCTTTTTCAAAAATCAAAGGATTAAGTAATTAAAAAATGCTCCAAATGCTTTCAGCTTCTGTTTTTTAGAAATTAATTTTGTTAAGAATAGCTCTATGTATCATATATTATTTATATAAAATAAACGTGATTTATAATATTTTGTAAGTGTTTTACATTTATTTAGTGGTATCCATATATATCTTAGAGTGCAATATAAACACACCAAGCAAAAATATTTTCAAAAAGTAGTTTAAAACTAAAAGAAAGCAATTTAAAATTCAGCGATTTAATTGAGCAAATTTAACTCCCTCCTTCTGGCTCTGTTTTTCACAATTAACTAAGTCTTAACATATCACATCATCTTTGGCCAATAACTTTCGTTTGTCTCTGGTCGTGGATGCTACTGTGTGCCTCCCCCTTCCCCCCTCGCGCCCCCCCCCCCATGTCTTCCAGAACGAACATGCTTATTACCCCAGTTTCTAGGAGTAATGGCTGCTGAGAAGGACAGCTGGGTCCCTCTCCGGAAATTGCCTTTGGCTGAAAAAAGCTGCCTCACACAAGGTTATTCTCCCCCCCGCCCCCAACCCCCTTCTCAGGATATACAGCCCACACCCAAAGACTGGTTATGAAAGGGACCAAAGTTCAAAGTCCATCCCCCTCACCTCAATCTGGGACATCTCTGAATGACCATCGCAGCTCCAAAGATCCCTGTGGGATCAACTGATGACTCTACTGCAGCTGCATGACAGTAGTTTCAGTCCTGTTTCCTTCACCCTCCTGCAGGTGTTGGTCCCTAGAATATTCCCTAATAAATCACCTGAATGAAAATCTCAGCATCTCAGAGTCTGTTTCCTGGGGAAACTGACCATTAGTGCCAATAATAGTCTGAGGAAGCAAGTCCTAAAATAGGATTTTGGAACAGGATTCCATCCAAGGTGGTTAAGTAGGTGCTGTGGACATTGTGTCCCCCTAACACTATAACCCTAATGTGGCTCTATTTGGAGATAGGACTTTTAGGAGATAAGTAATGTTAAATGAAGTCAAAAGGATAAAATTGGTGGCCTCATAAGACGACGCGCGCGCGCGCGCGCGCACACACACACACACACACACACATCTTTATCTTCACCATGTGAGGACACATTAAGAAAGAGGCTAGCCTTGGTTTGTTTGGCTCAATGGATAGAGCGTCTGACTGCGGACTGAAGCGTCCTGGGTTTGATTCAGGTCAAGAGCACATGCCCGGGTTGTAGGCTCAATCCCCAGTAGGGGGCGTGCAGGAGGCAGCCAATCAATGATTCTCTCTCATCATTGATGTTTCTGTCTCTCTCTTCCTCTCTGAAATCAATAAAATTCATTAAAAAAAAGAAGAAGAAGAAAGCAGCTATCTTAAGCCAGGGAGAGAATCATATTGACTCTGATCTTGGACTTCAAGACTCTACAAATGTCAGAAAATAAATGTCTTTATTGTTGTTTAAGCCACCCAGCCCCTGTTTTTTTTTTTTTTAAATTATAATTTTTTTTTCAATTACAGTTGACATTTGATATTATATTAGTTTCAGGTGTACAGCATGATAGTTAGACATTTACTATATATCTTATGAGGTGATCCTCCTGATAAGTCAAGTACCCACCTGACTCCATACATAGTTATTATAATATTATTGACTATATTCCCTATGTTGTACTTTAGATCCACATAATGATTTTGTAATTTCCAATCTATATTTCTTAATTTCTTCACCTCCCTCCCATCTGGCAACAGTTTGTTCTCTGTATCTGTGAATTTGTTTCTATTTGTTTTGTTTCTTAGATTCCACATATAAGTGCAACCATATGTAATTTTTCCTTCTCTGCCTGACTTATTTTACTTGTCATAATACCCTCTAGGTCCATCCATGTTTTTGCAAATGCTCAGATTTCATTCTTTTTATGGCCAAGTAATGTTCTATTATATAAATGTACCACATCTTTATCCAATTGTCTCTCCATAGACACTTAGGTTGCTTCCAGATATTGGCTATTGTAAATAACACTGCAATGAACATAGGGATGCACATAACTTTATGGATTAGGTTTTAGATTTCTTTGGATAAATACCCAGAAGTGGGATTTCTGGATCATAAGGCAGTTCCATTTTTAATTTTTGAAGAACCTCCATACTGTTTTTCATAGTGGCTGCACCAATCTGCATTTCCACTAACAGTGCATGAGGGTTTTCTTTCCTCCATATCCTTGCCAACACTTGTTTATTGATTTATTGATGATAGCTATTCTAACAGGTATGAGGTGATATAACTATGTGGCTTTCTTTGCATTTTTCTGGTGATTAGTGAGATTGAGCATCTTTATTGGCCATATATAGGTCCTCTTTGGACAAATGTCTGTTCATGTCATTGTTGTAATGTACCCCGCGAATCACAGAAGGGACGCTTCAAGAAGTCGAATTAAAGAGTCACATTTATTGCAATCGGGACTATGAGGGGCCATTTTGCTTTCCCAAATCCCATAGTAACAAGATGGTCACAATTCCAGGGTTATATAGGCAAAAATTACAAAGGTATTGATTACATCCCAGGGTTTGGAATGAGGAACCTGGTCCGCAAAAAAGCAGTTTACAGAAGCCGAATTAAGCATGTTAATTACAGTTTTGGGTCTCCGGATCACTGAGTTGACAGAAACACATTATCTGGGACCGCTGGATTGACAGGAACACATTATCTAGAGCCCTCGGGTCTCGAGACCACTGAGTTGCCAGAAATTCATTATCTAGAGCCATCGAGGCAATTTAGAGTAATTGTGCTGTCCTGATCTTGGGACCACTGAGTCAACTGGAATGCATTATCTATGTCCACTAAGACAATTTAGGATAATTGTGCTGTCCTGTTTCCCAGGTACAGAAGAATGTGCTTTCTAAAACCAGTAAGATAACAATCAATGGGATAGTCATTCAATCGAATGGGATGATGTATACAATTCAGAAAATCAAAATAACTTTTCTGTTGTTAAGCCAAACAGCAGGGTTAGAGTTAAACTACAGTTTCTACCTGAGATGGTTGCTACCATACTTCCATTTTTAATTGATTTTGTTGTTATTTTGGTGTTAAGTTGTATGATTTCCTTAACTATTTTGGATATTAATTCTTTTTTGAATGTATCATTGGCAAATATGTTCTTCCATTAAGTTGGTTATCTTTTCTTATGGTTTCCGTTGCTGTGCAAAACTTTTTAATTTGATATAGTCCCATTTGTTTAGTGTTTCTTTGTTTCCTTTGTCAAAGAAGACATAAAAAACACTGTTAAGAGCAATGTGCAAGAGTTTATGACCTATGTTTTCTTCTAGGAGTTTGATGGCTTTGAGTCTTACATTTAAGTATTTAATTCATTGTGAATTTATTTTTGTATATGATATAAGAAAGTAGTCTAGTTTCACTTTTTGCATGTTATCTGTCCAGTTTTACAAACATCATTTTTTGAATAGATTCTCTTTATCCCACTGTATATTCTTGTTTCCTTTGGCATAGATTAATTGACCATATAGGTGTGGATTTATTTCTTGGCTCTGGGTTCTGTTGCATTGATCTATGTGTCTGTTTTTATGCCAGTACCATGCTGTGTCCCATAGATTTGGGTTCACTGTGTTTTCCATTTTATTTGTTTCAAGGTATCTTTCAATTTCTTCCTTGATCTCTTTGTTAACCCATTTAATGTTTAGCAGCATGTTATTTAGCCACCCGTTGTTTCTGTTTTTCAGTTTTCTTCTTGTAATTGATATTTAGTTTTATACCATTGTGATTGGAGAGGTGCTTGATATGATTTCAGTATTCTTAAACTTATTGAGACTTGTTCTGGGGCCCAACTTGTTTTGGGTCTATTTTGGAAAAAGTTCCATGCGGTCTTGAAAAGAATGTATATTCTGTTGCTTTGTGGTTAAAAATATCAGTTAAATCCATCTGGTCTAATGTGTCATTTAAGGCTGCTATTTCCTTGTGATTTTCTGTCTAAAAGATCTCTCCATTTATGTCAATGGTGTGTTAAGTTTCCTATTATGTCTGTGTTACTGTCAATCTCTACCTGTATGTCCATCAATATATGCTTTATATATTTAGGTTCCACTACATTGGGTGTATAATTGTTTACAAGAGTTATATCCTTTTGTTGGATTGATCCCTTTATTGTTACAAAATGCCCTCCTTTGTTTCTTATTATAGATTTGTTTTAAAGTCTACTTTATCTGCTCTAAGTATTGCTACCCTAGCTATGTTCTTCATTTTCATTTGCATGCAATATCTTTTTTCAATCTTTTATTTTTGGTCTGTGTGTGTCTTTTGGTCTGAAGTGGGTCTCTTTATGACAGCATATGTATGGGTCCTGTTTTCTTATCCATTCAGCTACCCTATATATTTTGATTGAAGCATTTAATCAATTTATATTTAAAGTAATTATTCATAGGTGTGTAGTTATTGTCATTTTATTATTCATACTTTGATTTTTTTCTTCTTCTTTTTAAAGAAGTCCCTTTAGCTTTTTTTTTTTTTTTTTTTTTTTTAATACTTGCTTGGTTGGGATAAATTCCTTTAGATTTTCCTTTCCAGGAAGTTCTACATCTCCCCTTCATTTTTAAATTATAACCTTGCCTGGTAGAATAATCTTGGTTGTAGGTACTTGCTTTTCATCACTCTGAATATTTCTTGCCAATCCCTTTTGGCCTGCAAAGTTTCAGTTGAGGAATCAGCTGACAGTCCTTTTGGAACTCCCTTGTACATAACTAACTGTTGTGTTTTTTTTAATTTTGTTTTTTAAATATATTTTTATTGATTTCAGAGAGGACGGAAGAGGGAGAGAGAGAGAGATAGAAACATCAGTGATGAGAGAGAATCATTGATTGGCTGCCTCCAGCATGCCCCCTACTGGGGATCGAGCCCGCAACCCAGGCATGTGCCCTTGACTGGAATCGAACCTGGGACCCTTCAGTCCACAAGCCAACGCTCTATCCCCTGAGCCAAACCAGCTAGGGCCATAACTGTTTTTATCCTGATACTTTGAAGATTATTCTTTGTCTTTAACCTTTGGTATTTAAATTATGATGTGTCTTGGTGTGGGCCTCTTTGGTTCTCTCTGTGCATCGTGGACCCGCATGTCTATTTCCTTCACCAGGTTTGGAAATTTTCAGTCATCAATTTTTCAAATAGGTTTTGAATCTCTTGCTCTTGCTCTTCTCTTTCTCTTCTGTTACCCCTATTATGCAAATGTTGTTATGCTTGATGTTGTCCCAGAGGTCCTTTAAACTATCCTCATTTTTCCCCCTCAGTCCTCACCCAAGGATTTTAGAGAGAAAGGAATGGAGAGAGAGAAACATCAATCAGTTGCCTCCTGTATACTCCTTGACTGGAGATTGAACCCCCACTTAGGTATGTGCCCTGACCAGGAATAAAACCCACAACTTTTTGGTGTATGGGATGATGCTCCAACCAGCAGAGTCACCTGGCTAGTGCGATACTCATTTCTTAAAAAAAATTTCTGTTTGCTGTTCTAATTGTGTGCCTTCCACTACTTTGTCTTCAAAATTGCTGATGTGATCTTCTGCTTCACCTAATCTGCTGTTGATTCCATCTAATGTATTTTTCATTTCAGTTATTGTATTTTTCATTTCTGACTTTACCCCCATTGAATGGGATTTGATTCAGCAATGCTCTGGTGCCTGCTGAATCTACCCTTTGGGTTTGTTGTGGAGCTAATTGGGTGGTGCCCTGGTGTGGTTTAAAGCTAGCCACCGGATGTGTTGGTTCTGGAGCTTCTTGGGGAATAGGAGGCTATGGTGTACTAGGAGGTCAACTGCTGCCTATGCCTGGCCCAAGGCCAGCTGGTAGGAGCTGCAAAGTGATCTGCAATTAGTAGTTGCCTGTGCTGGGCTTGGAGGTGCCCAGAAGAGGCTATGTTGTGAACTGAGCCTGGCTGCCAGTGGTATCAGGTTTGGGGCCACTTAGCAAGGGGTACAGGGCACGCTGAAGCCAGTGGTACTTATTTGGAGTTTATGGATCTTCAGGAGATTTTAGGTAAGCCCATTGCATGGGCTGCAATTAGCTGCTTGTGAAGAACCGTCACTGAAAGAGGTTAAGGTTGGCACATGATATGGGTAGGGTAGAGTCTAAGGTAATCACTAGGGTGGGGTGAGCAATGTTAGCCAGATTAATAGAGACTCAGATTTGGCACTTGCCTAAGCCTGCTGGCTGGTTGGGGAAAACATCTCAACAAAGGATCAAGGATACTTGCCAGCACTTCTATCCTGGAGAGAGCTACCCCTCCAGCCCTCGCCCTGAACTATTCAATTCAGTTTCTCCCTGTATGTCCCTGGCGCTTCTCAAATTGCTGTCATTCTGCTGGAGCTTTGGACAAGTGTCTGTGAGGAGTGAGTCGATGCTAGGGCCCTTTAAGAAGATGCCTGTGTCTACAGCAGCCTGTTGTTGCACCTGGACAGAAGTGAGCTGATCTTCACAGAGAGATGCAGTGGAGACTCCTCTTCCCTGCACTGGTGCTCCAGGCTGGGAAGCCCATTGTGGGACTGGAACCCCTTGCTCTTCCCCGGGGGTGGGGGAGGGGTGGGGGGTGCTCCTCAGCCAATATAGCCTTCCTGATTCTTAACCACCATGTGTAGGTATGAGGCCAGCCTGTTTTGCATTACCACCACACCTTCCAGTCTCAAGGTGTCTGCTTCTTTATATCGTTAGTTCTAGATGTTCAGTTCATTTCATCTTCAGGTGGTTCCCAAGGCTGGCTGTTCTCTAATTTAGTTGTAATTTTGATGCGGTCATGGGAGGAGATGAGCACAGATTTCCCTACTTCTCCATCTTGACTGGAAATCCTCCGAGGCATTTTGTTATGGCAGCACTAGCAGAGTAAGACAATGGCATATTGATAACCTCAGTGTGCAACAGCTGTGCAGTTATTAAAACTCTGACCAATGCTAAATTCAGATGGGGTACTGGTAAAAGTAATTGCTTTGGTCATTGCAATATTCCAAGTATTTGAATAGTTTGAGGCATATAGTAATCATAAGGACTATGGAATCAGATGGCTCTTCCAAGGGACCAATACATTGGAGAAAAACAACAAAATATAATGATAATTAACCACCAATTTAAGGTAAAGCATGAAAGTTAGAGGCCCTCTGTGACAGCATTTGAAGAGACATTCATATAGCTAGAAATAAAAGCAGCTAAGAATCAGGCCTGGGCATTTATTAAAAGGATAATAGAGACCCAGAGAAGGCTGTCTTCTCAGCTCCAGCAAGTCTGCCATACCATAGTTAGGTCCCTGATTGCATATGAGATCTGAGATTCAAGAGAGGAATCTGGGCCAATAAAATTAAATATTTTGAATTCCCAGGTGCCTCTGAACTCTCTGCAAGAGTGGCCCATTCTCCCCTGTAACAGCTACCTTTCCCCCTTGCTTGAAAATGATACATAGGTCTCAATCTTGCAAGACAATATACACTCCTCTCATGATCTAGCCCTATTCTCCCATTGGCTGCCAATATAGTAATTACTTTTATGTCACACCGTAACTCAAGCACAAAAGTGCTGAGCCTGATGGAGCAAAGAGACCATACCACAAAATAATGCAGGACCAAGTCAAAATGTAGCTGCGGTGGTAACTGGATCCCCAGGCTGCTGGGATTAAGGGGTAAGGACATAAAGTTGGATAATGGAGAGGTTGTCAGCCTGAGGGCAGTTTTCAGTGATACAATTTAGAATACCCCAGCAATGATCCAGCTGTAGGCTTAGAGAAAGGAAAGCTACACCAAATAAAGTAGGGACCCAGGTCTCCCATGGCAGGCAGTGGAGGAAAAGGTCAAATGGCTGAGAGAAGTAGGCATGCTAAGTGAAATACTGTGTAAGGCCAGTGTCCCATCTAATTGTTCCATGGGAAGGCCCAGGGAGAATTTATGCTTTCTGTCTAGCAACTCTGGGCATTGAGGTCTAGAGGGCCTGAACCGCAAAAGGGGGTGTTTCCACCAAAGGACACAGCAAGAGTACCATTAAACTCTAGTATGATGGCCACATGGTTACATTTTGCTCCTTGGATGTGGGCTGTCCCCTGAAATAGGAGGTGTACTAAGGTGAGGTAACTGTCTTCCTCTGAGGGCAATAATAAGGGGGGGACTCACTCTGAGCCTTTAGCAGCCATCATTCTTGGCATCTGAGGGAATGAGTGTCTTGGTCCTGAAGAGGGGATTGAGTGACATCACATTGGCAGCTACAATCCATTCTTTGCACAGCCTGGGTGCAATTCCTTGTATGGAAATTTTACCCCACCTGGGAACAGCCCCCTCTAAATTCTGGCTGTTTTGTTTTCGTTTTTGAGAAAATGTATAGAAATTAGTGAAACATATTTATAGTGCCCACCACTGCAATTGACACTCATCATCTAATTCCTCTCTTGCAACCACACTAGCAGTTTCTCCTCTGCTAGGTCCTGCCTCCTTCATCTTCCTGCAGATATTATTTCTGAGAGCGAGCCTTGATGTGCATGCACACCTCCATCACAAAGCCTCAGTCCCAGGGAATCTGCTCTTCAACATCCCCAGGTCCCCTTTCCTCAAAGGACATGAGACATGTGCAGCAAATACAGTGTGCCTGGAGATAAACTTACAAAAAGCATAATGACCTGAAAAAAATATAGTACGATTTCCTCATTTCTGACATTCATTTTCAACTTTGAAGGCAGATCTCTTTGTCTAAAATTTACCTGGAAAACTGGTGAAGATAATTCTGCTTACGAATTTTAGTTTTAGGGAATACACACAACAACAAAATGGAAAAAAGAAAACAAAACAACAGAGCGGCCATCACAAAACACCACAAGTTGAATAGATTAGACAATAGAAATTCATTGTCTCACAGGCCTGGAGGCTAGAAGTCCAATGTTGAGGTGTTGGCAGGGCTGCATCCTCCTGAGAACTATGAGGGAGAACCAGTTCCAGGCCTCTCCTGGCTCCCGCTGGTTAGCTGGAGATCTTGGGTGTTCCTTGGCTTTTAGTGCATCACCTTGACCTCTGCCCTCATCTTCACAGGGTGTTCTCCTTGTGTGAGCATCTCTGTGTCCAAATTTTCCTTTTTTTTATAAGGACACCAATCATATTGGGTTAGGGGCCCTTTCTACTGTACTAATGTAACCAATTATACTTGCAGCAACCCAGTTTTCAAATAAGGTGACATCTTGGAGGTTAGGACTTCAACCTAGGAATTTGGGGTGGACACAATTCAACCCATGATACCGAGCTTGGCAGGGAAGTGAAGTGGCAGAAAACACAAAGTGTAGAAGTCATAGGCTAGCTGGGATCCTTTTTAATGGAAACTTAAGTCACCACGGTCAAGAAAAATGACTTCCTTTCCGCTCGCTGGTTGGGGGATTTCCCCCAGCAGTTGCTTTTCAGACGAAGCAGCAGAAAACACTGGCCTCCATTTGTGCCCCGGAGAAAGAGAATTCAATCTCACAGTCGGCATTGTGGGCACAGTTCTAGAAGATGAAAACCCTCGTCATCCTGCTTGGTTCACTGGCTCGGAAAGGCCCACAGGCCATGCCACTCTGCCAGATCGCACATCTGCATTTGGGTTGGTACATGCCTTTGGGGTTGGCATTGGCCCTGTGACCACAGAGCTTTCTGTTGCAGCTGTTCTCGTGGCTTGGCTCTTTTTTATTCCCTTAGGTCTTATGGTGGAGCAAGAGGACACCCACAGTGGAAGCCAAAAGCATCATCTTAATGAATGGCATGTCATAGACCTTGTGATTGGGATGTGCCATGTTTCATAGCATAGCTGGCTAAGTTCCTGTTACTGAAGGCTCAGGTTAAATCAGGCCTACAAGTAAGGTGTAATCTTTTCTTTCAGGAAACCTTTCACAAAAGCACTCTTGTCTCAGCCAAGGATCCCTTCTGCATGAACTGATAAAGGAAAGTTAAATATTCTATATAAATGCGGAGAATAGGCCATGTCCCAGGTACATGCTAACTAGAACTAAAGTTAGAGGCTTCGGGTGTACGGCAGCTGCCCTGGGCCCTTCCCGGCACCATCTCCTGAGGTAGATCTGTGCACACAGGACCCTGAATAGAAAACCCAGGTCAGTGCTTCCAGCTGTGGGCTCCCTTCCGGCAACCGTCTCATTAAACACGGGATTCGGGAACCTGGTGGAACTCTGCCACAACTGCAAGAAAACACATTTCTGCCTCAAAGTGTCAGCGTGAAGGGGGTGGGGACGAACCAAATGCGAAGGCAAATAAAAACATCTTTGAAAATGTTGCCTGCTCGCTGCCAAGTGTGGGCTCAGAGGGAGTGCCACTGAGAGCAAGTTCCACATGGCGAGGTCCTCCACAGAGAAGCCTGGCTGGCAGGCCAGGAGGATTCAGTAATTAACACTGTCAGAGACGTGCGAGGTCCCATTTCAGC
Source organism: Myotis yumanensis (assembly GCF_028538775.1). Classification (NCBI taxonomy): domain Eukaryota; kingdom Metazoa; phylum Chordata; class Mammalia; order Chiroptera; family Vespertilionidae; genus Myotis; species Myotis yumanensis. The sequence goes on along the minus strand of NW_027223763.1, from coordinate 55,393,460 downwards.
AGCTCCCGTTGCAAGTGTTTGCTCTCGGACAGTCACCCTTCAGCGGCACAGCTGCGGTGCGGAGTCCCTCTGTGGCTGGCGCACGTGTGTGCTCAAACTCTTTGTCACGCAGTATAAGAAAACCTGGGGGCTTTTTTGTGGGGTTTTAACCCTGTGGGGATTAGGGCTAAAATGCTAATTACAGGAGGGCTCTAAGAATGCTGAGCCACTGGCTGCTAGGAATGATAGCATGTAGAAGGCTAGATAACAAACTTAGAGCAAGAGAACCGCACATGGTCCCCTTGGGCCTGGGCATATGGATTGGCTATTATGGGCTGGAAAGGGGGCTGGGAAAACATTGGGAAGTACGGGTGAAATTAAAAGCTATTAAGTAAAGACTCTAAAATAGGTCTAAAATGGCAAGGAAGAATGGCAGCCATCCCCTTGAGAAGAGGAGAAAATTAGTGGGTAGGTAGCTGTGCTGTAATGGGAGAAACACAAGCTGGCTGTGGATTTATGGTTTCAATTCCCAAGACTGCACTCTCTGGTGCCATGGCAATTGGGCAAATTGCTTAACCCTTCTATACAGATACATGTATGTAATACAATGAGAATTATGACATATAAAATGTTTTTATTATGAATATAGAGAGACATGTATTAGTGAGTAAATAAGCTATTAATATATTTATATACATGTGTGCATTCATCTGTATATGTCATTTATTAATCAACTACTATACAATCAACACATATTTTTGAGTACCTCCTATCAGTAGGCAAGTCTTTATATATGGTATTAAACATGACAAGTAAGGCTTCCTTCCTCTTGGAGCTTATATTCTAGTGAGTTCAGGAATCAACAGGAAACTGGACATGTAAATTAATAAGACACTTTCAGGTTGTAGGGAGACCTATGATAAAAATTAAAAAGGCTGGTGGGATAGGGAACTAAAAAGACTGTTGTAGGTAGAATGACTCTAGAATATTCACATACTTTTTTCTCATTCCACTTTTTTTTGACCCCCGTCTTTAGTAGGCACTCCTGTTCCCATTCATAGGTCACTGAATAGGAACTGAAGTTCCATAGGTTAGCTCTGATGGGGCACCTAATAGTGTGGGTGCTGGTGGAGCTATGCTGAACACTCCTCCTCTTTAGTAAGGTGATGCCTGCATCAATGTTTCCATCCTACGTTGATCCACAGTTTCTTCCCTTACCTTCTTTAGGTAAAATATTGTTTGTGAGAGCCTGTGTATATTATAATCTATGAATAGAGCCATATGGTGGTAAACTACACTGGTTTGCAATTTTGACATTTATGTTATTTGTCATCGCTGAGCACTGGCGAGGGCACAAATGGACCTCTGCACTGTTACAGACATCTGCACCCAGTTCCCTCTGGAGACATCTCCAGAACTCTTAGGTGGGGCATCTATTTCACAAGAAACCAAGACTCGTGCCAAGAAGGTAAGACGGTTGAGTGGAACTACTTCAGACAAACATCTCTGAAGATGGCACATTCAGATGTTTTCTTTTCATACTCCTTGTTAGTGCCTTTATTACTTGTCATGGTGCATACATGGTGTAAGTAGAGAGTAGTAATTGAAGTTGTGTTGCGGCAAAAAAAATATTGCCGCGGGAGAAGGAAATTAGATCATATAAGTCTTTGTCAAAGCATATTTGTTTTGCACTAGATTTGAAGCATCTCAGTGTATCCTTACATTATGCCCAGTTTAAAAATGATGCGAGACATATGTCTCTCTTTGGCCCTCAGGAAGAGCACAACAAAGAAGGCCTTAAAATGGTGTCAAAAAGAAACCTAGGATCATATCGGTGAGAGTCAGGATTCGTGCTCACTCTCTGTAGTCATTGTTCTTTTGGGTTTCCGATGCTGCTTTTTGCATGAATAAGTGCATACATTCATCAGGCACAGAGTCAACGACAACGAATGCTTGATGTGTGAACCTGGCCAAGGAGAGACATGAACAAAGGGATGATGGGACGGACCCCCTCCATCACAGGTTCTCCCTCACCCTCACGTTTTCACCCTCTCTTATCACTACCTTCCAATGAAGTGTCTCTGCACCAAGGTGCCTTTTTTTCCCTCCCTTGCATGATTGCCGCTAGCTTTAACGGTCTGCTCTTTTCTCATGTTATTTCCTCTGGCTGGAGCTCTCTTACTTAATGTATGGATAATTTCTGTAAAGCCCTTCTCAAAGCACTACCTCTCAGAAGCCTCCCCAGTCTTCGTCAACAGGAACTGATGTCTAAGATGTAAGCAAGATGAGCCTCCAACCACTAAGTCCCAAGCATTGTATTTTCACCACATGTTGTTTCACGTAATCTTCAAGAAAGCCCTGGATAATATGGTACAGTTCCCATTTCACACGGGGGGAATGAAGCCTGGCACGTCTAATGGCTTCTCCAAGTTGCCCCACTGGGCAGTGGGGGGCTGATAGGCAAACCTACATCCTCTGACCCGGGCTTGCTAGCTAGCAGGACCATGTTGGGCTCTTATTGACACCAACCACCCTTCTCTCCGTAGCAGTGCATAGTCAAAAGGATGACAGCATCTGGGAGGAGGACAAAAATTGTGAAAGGCTCTTCTGAATCAGCCCCTGTGGAACCAAGTTGTCAAGTACTAGGGAGTGGTACCTAAAGTTTGGGAAGTAGCCTTTGGGTAAAACTTTCCTGGTGAGTTTTGTCACTTACACACCGCTGTTCTGAGATCTGTTCTGTGGAGCAGCTAATTAATCCTCTTGGGGCAATTACCCAGGCACCAGAAATGCTCTGCTGCAGGCCCAGGCCTCTGGGCGCAGTCTGCGCTAAGCAAGAACCTTCAAGTGGCAGGTTTGCAACCACTCCTTCCGAGGTCAGCACTTGGAGCACTTGTATGCTCTGGGCCCAGCAGCAGAGCGTCGCACGCAGGTGGGTGTTCTGTAAGTGCTTTTTAATGATGGCGGTGGTGATGATGTATGAAGGTCTGTTTATACTTGCAGAGAGGGCCGTGTATTTTAACAAGAGGGACTTTTGATTGGCATTTCAAAGAGGCAAGTGTTGTTGGAAAATGTCAGCACCCTGCATAGGAGGGCACTTCATAAGTGTTAAGGGATTGGGTCTGCTAAGGGGATTAGGATAATTGTTTTGGAGTGAATGGGCAGGCTCCTTGGAGGTGACCTAAAGTCATTTTAATGGGCCTAGTGGAGCTCTGGTGACAACTCATGCTAGTGGATTAAGATGCTGTGATGGAAATTCCCAATCATTGCTGATCGTTGGTTCCATTGGGACACTGGCTCCTCTATTGTATTGCTATGCCTGGTAGGCTGACTCAGTTTCTAGGCTGGAACAAAGAAATGTTGATCAAAGGAACTGCCACCCCACCATGTGGCATAGGGCTCCTTTGCCTCCAAAGATGAAAGGTGCCAATTTTCATGGCACTTCTCATTTTGCGAGAGCCTTTTAATTCCTGCCAGTTCAAGATCAATCAGGGATGAAGTCAAACACATCAGAATAGAAAGTCCTGTGGATGAAAGTAAGGAGGAAAACTTCTTGCTCCTACTAAGTAGGCACCAGGCTGGGTTGTTAACATTGCATCAAGCTTGCAAGCTTTAGGAATGAAAGATCAGCTCTGGAATGAATGTATATGTAGATTGAAAAATGAAAAGAGTAATTTATATTATGTACTTAGTAGTTCATGTCCATCTGCAACCTTTTCTCACATGATAGAAATAAATGTTGGCTGAAAAGCTTAAATTGCAAGTACTAGTTGACCCAGGTCATTCTGTTAGCCAAAGGTTGAGATGCTACTGTTGTCCATATTCCAATACTTTTGCTTCAGCCAATTTGAATTTCTTTATGTGGGAGGCCATCAAATGGCCACAAACAGTACTCCTACCCTAAAAGACTAGAAAAGGGTGTTGTAGCAATAAAAACTGGCTTTTGCTACAAGTATTTTGTATCATGAATACTTGAAGATATTAACTACTGATTAGTAGTTTCAGACTTTGCAGGGTTGTCAGGTGGCATAAGACCTTTATGTAATAATGCTCTCAAGGGTTATGGTTTATCTGAGTCAGACCTTCTTTTGAGGAAGTGGCTAGAGAGGAAAAGGGAGGGGTAGGCAGGCAGGGCAACAGATCTGCTTGGACACCATGGAGTGCACAAGTTTGCTGCCGTGTGAGACTTTGCACTTGCAGCAAACAAACTTTGGGTTTCTCTAAAATGCAAATTGAGGAACTGTATACACAGGCTCTCAGCCTAGAAATTCCATGCCTTCCCACATTGGTTTTGTAACCAGAATCTTAACACCCACATTACATATCTGGCCTGGGCCACCTATAATCATTTTAGTTCCTTTGGTGAGTGGACAACTGTCTCAGAGGTTGGAATCTTTCCTTTTGGGGTTTAATACTTAAGTCTGCTTTATTGATGGAGCATAACTGGTCCAAGATAGCTCTTATTTAAATTAAAAATCATCTTCCATAAAATATCCTGTCTCTCTATGCAGCACTCTTTCTGTAGAAACTCCTCATGCTGGATTCTCAAAGGGCCAAGGAGAGTAATGGGGATTTTGATGAAATAGCCTACAACTTTGAAATATTCCTCCTCTGCAACGGTGTCAGCATCACTGTGGGTGGTTGTTGAAAATTGAGATTCCCAGAATTCAACCCAGGTCTACGGAATCAAATCCCTAATGCTGGTTCCGGACTCTTGGCTTCACACAAGTCTGATAAGCACTTTTATAGACCTGTGCCAGGTGCCACCGGGTTGGTTTAGGGACATGTGCTAGACCTATCATACTCTTAGGTGATGAGTATTTCTTCTGTATGTGTAGAAATTCACCTGATTTGGGGCTGCCTACCTTTTGTCTCTTTCCAGCTAGATGAATTATTGTCTAAATGATTGACCTAAACAGAAATAAGAATTTTTATCCCCTTTTTGATCCTTTCTTCCTCTTCCACCATTCTCCCCTCTTCTCCTCTCTTTTCCTTTCTTAAAACTTTCTTGGCCTTGTGTACAAACATATGTGACATCCTGAGGAAGGTATAGGGGAAAATGCCAGACAACAATAAAATGTCAAGGTGAGCCAACCTCATGTTTGGTGTTCGTGCGGGTTCTCCAAGGGAAAGATGGCACACTGCAAGGCTCTCGGGGAGAGCGCGCGGGAGTTGGAGGCTGCATGTTGAAGAATGAAACAGGCAGACTTTGTGAGGGAGGGCAAGTGGCAGCAAACTGAAAATACCTGAGTATGCAAATTCTACACAAACTACAAGGCAGTGTAACTGCATGGAAGGATGTTATGTGAGGAAGTCACAGGTTTAAATACATTTCTTTGACTTCTAGTTAAGATGAAGAAGTGATTCTTTACCTGCTTATATTTAAAGATATGGTATCACGTCAAGTTTTAGCCAATACACCTCCATTCTGACTACCTCCAGATTCTAAAAGTAACAGGAAACACACCTGCATAACTGACACATTCTCACAAAGATCCATTATATAGGACATGCCAAAATTAATTTTTTATAATTCATTTAAACATGACTAAATGAGCCTACAAGGAAGAAAATGTTTTACTCTGAGCTTGCCTGAAGTAGTGGCAAAGCATGATATGATTTGGGGATACCCTACGCCTTCCCCTGTCCTCTATTATTTCTCATCCAGCCAACAGTACTTTGGTTGATTTTTTACCACAGAACTGTCCCTTTAGATTAGACATTATGCTTAAAAGCCCCAAATCACAGAGCCCCCAAACCAATTTCACAAGAAGCTACTTAAAGTAGGTAGCTGTCCACCAGAAAGCACCCCGGTCCAGAGCCTTTAGCTTGGAGAGAGCGGGAGGAAGAGGAGTGGGGAATGAGTGGTTGTTTGGGAAGGGCAGGCCTGGCAGTGTCACACAGTGGGGACAGGGGGACATCATGAGGCCATAAAGGAAACATAAAGGGAGAAAACACCAAAGACATTTTCTTGCTTCATGGGTTTAGTGGGATGAATAAAACAGGTCCAAAAGCTAAGGCAGGGTGAAGTTGGGTACATTTTAATGTACTGCATGGACAGAACCTATAACAGGAGGCACAGCATGTGTCAACTGGCTGTTTAGCCTTTATCCGACGATTATTTTCTCTGTATTAAACCAACACTGATGGATTATTTTAGAGAGAAAAAAATGGTCCAATTTCTCTAATTGGTCTAAGGCTAAAGGAAAAAAAAACCTGACTTTATTCTCCTAACTGTGAACGGGGAACACAATTCAAGCAATCTTTTTCTCTCTGGCAGGATTAGTTCTAATGATTCATGTCTGCGAGAATTGAATTTCCTGGAGAAAAGCATTGTGAAAATTGAAGTTACAGATTTTTAAACTCTGATCATAAAACCTTTCCCTAAATGGAAAATAGGTTAAATTATGTTTTCTTGTCTTTTTTCTCTCACTTATGCTGTCCCTTCAGTTTCTGATTCATGACTGTGCACCAAGGACATTAGGGATGTGGGAGCAAAATGACTAAAATATTTAGCTCTACTGAAGGGCAGATTTGGCTCCTGCGATCCTGCTAATTGGCTGGGTATGTGCCTTCTCCCATGCTGGTCCATCTGCCAGGGCTTTACACAGGCTTGGAGACATGTTCAGGGATTGATTCTAATGCAATGGGACCAATGTTCACCAACTCAGGTGAAAATCGGCCTCATTAATTTATAGTTGAAATTGAGATTTGTCAATGTGATTGGGCATGAGATTAGGGAATAATGGGCCCTTTGGTCAACAGGTAAACAGGAGAGAGAATAACATGACCATATAGATTAAAATTTGTATTAAGAACACAAACCTTGCCCTGGCTGGTGCGGCTCAGTTGGTTGAGCATCATCCCGTGCACCAAAATGACACTGGTTCAATTCCCGGTCAGGGCACATACCCAGGTTGCAGGTTCAAACTCCAGGAAGGGTGCCTACAGGAGGCAACCAATTGATGTTTCTCTCTCTCTCTCTCTCTCTCTCTCTCTCTCTCTAACAAAAACCAAACCAACCAAACAAACAAAAGTCAATGTAAACATATTTAAAACAACAACCCACAAACCTTGTGTAGGCCAACATATGAAAGCAACAATAGCAACAAAAAAAGTATAGGTCAGATTCAGCTTCTGGGACTCCAATTTATTATTTCTGCTTTAAAATCATGTTTTATATTTATAAAGGCCATTCCAAACCCAAACTGCAAGCCAGTTTTGGATTATGGGATATTTTGGATCATGTAACTTTCTTGCTATTCAATAATTAAACTAGTAATTAAGAGGCAAATAATTAAGAGCAATGCATTTCTTTGAGTTAAAAAAATAGAGTTATCCATACTATAGATAATGTCCAAATATTGAAATTTATCTTAGTCTATATATGTTATTTTGTTGACTTGATTTATATATAGGTAAGATGTTTCTCGAAATAACATTGTGAGGGGACACTAGCAAAGGAAAAGAACTTTGAAATATTCTTTAGTAGAATAGGAGTGAAAAACCAATGATCCCACACCATTGGGAGGCAGGTTCTGTGTAATATTTTTGTTGTTACTGTTATTACTATTATTATTATTTTCCAATTTGTAGCAACATACCTGGTACATTGTTAGGGCTCAATTTATGGTTATTGAGTTTAAAAAATCAGTTATTTTATTGTACTCCACCTTCTGCAGCATCTTTTATTTCAAATGAGGTCCGGGGTAGAAAAGCCAGTGTATTCCATACCCAATCTGCCGAGAGAGCAGTGTGACCAAGTCTGTGTTAAATTAAGCAATAAAGTGAAACAACTGTATTCCCGAAGTCCCATACATAGAAAACATCTCCGGGATTTGGTCATTTGTTCATGTCTCATTCAAACAGTGCATCTTAGGACCGAAGCATCTACTAAGAGGACGAATGTGCAGTAAATCCGAACCAGTTAAACCTTCGTAGTGGGAATGAAACCTTTAAATTGTGTGAACCACTCGCAGCCTCGCAACTCTCTTTACATGTGCAGAGAACTGAATGAAGACATATGGTCACCATCCACTTGGTTATTTAATTCCGAGATGACACACGTTTTAATCTAACTGAAAGGGGAAGCTACTATATAGCTGGTTGTAATTAGCGAACCACAAATTTCTATAACCACTTCAGTCTAAACCAAAAGCCAAAATGGCATTTCATGATTACACCATCCCACCCATGATTTGCATTTCTTGATGAATTCCCAAGGTTAGGAGACGAGCCATACTGTAAAACCAACCCTCAATTACACCTTTTTAGAGGGGAAGATTAGTGGCAGGTGGTGCCTGCTATAAAAGCCTCATTAAAACACCTTCTGGTGGAGTTTCACAAAAGGGAGCCACCAGATGGAGACCCATCTCCACATGGTAGTCTTACCTCAAATGAGAGTTTCACCTGACACTTTGGGGACAATTTTTTTCTCACCTAACAAGCCACTGAGGTTCAAAAGACGATCTATTAGGATTAATCGGACTTGATCACTAATCCATTGTAATGCCATATGCTGGAAGCGTTGTTCACTGTGAAGCCTGGAGCCAGGTAGAGCCCCTCTGGTAATGTAAACCCTCCCATTTCGCCGCAGCTAATCTAATTCCGCCTCCTCCCAGCCCTCCGATGCCAGGAACGACGCTTAACTCCTTCCTACATTGTCTCTGATGCATTTTTGAATGGTTGCAAATCTGATCTCAAAGGTAATGATGCTGAAACCTGCTGACTAATTGGAAAATGATTTTCCTGGTGTTGCTTGCTTAGGGAGGTGAGTGGATAAAAGGCATTCATTCCATTGTGCACAAATTCAAAGACTTTTAGTCCTGGCCTTCTTATCAGCGCAGCTTGGTGTTACTTATCTCCTCCTCTTTCCTAAATGTGTTTGCCGAATCTTCGATGTGCTGGATTGGAACAGGGGGCCAGCTGGGCAGAGAATGTGAAGTTTACATTCACGGAGGAGGTTCAGTCACCTTCTGTGGATCTGGAAATGGCAAGAATGTTCCCCCCTGTGGTTGGCCTTCGGGATGAATTTAAACCATTATGTACCACACAGTATAACTCACATTTTACGTGTGTATGCCTGTGTGTGCGTATGTGTGTGTGTGTATTGTACATATGTATATATACAATAGAGAGAGAGAGTGAGTTGCATTGTATGTTTTGGGTTACAAATACCACCCACTAAGTCACTTTCTAAAAGAAAGATGACCTCTCTTGCTCAAGGCCCCATGTCTGTGAGCTGCGTGCATGAAGGTAATCACACACATATGGCAACATGAGCCCCACACATCTCCCTCCAGTCCTGGGGCCCCAATATGACAAGTTAAACAGCATAACTTCCAAATCCTCTGCAACATTTTGTGGTCACTTGGTTCCAGCTAGAGACAGACTGCTAGAGGGGATAGAGTAAATAATCCATCTGCAATGTATATTAAACAGTATCATCAAGATAACAGTAGTTGTCCTAAAGTAATGCCATATGCACGGAGCACATGCAGCCTGGCCTCCTGCTGCTTCACACCTTCCTAACAAACAACTGCCCAAAGTGCCGTCGTATTTAGAATGGTCCCATAATTCCCGGGTCTAATCAGTGTTTCATAATATAACCTTTGCATCACCTAATCATCAGGTGTGTGGGGTGTGGTACTCGTTAAATGCAAATTCCTAGGCCTCAACACAGACCTAAGGAGATGGGAATTTATGGAGGTAGAATCTGAACACTTACATTCGTTTACACATTTTCCAGGTGATTCTGATGCACACAGAAATGTAAGGTCCAAGGTGAGGAGCACAGGTTCCCACTGCCTACTCAGAACCTGCCAGAGCCCCACAGACCCCGGCTTTCCTTCTCCCTCACACTCAAGGCCACGTGACACTGTGATCAGCAGAGAGAATGTGACCACAAGATTTCTTCTGAATGGGATGGAAAAATGCTCCCACTTGCTCTCTGGATTAAATCTGTAACTGGGAAAGTTTGCTGTGGTTGTTATTTGTTAGCCAAATGGTTTATCTAATATGTCTCATGCTGTACATGGTTATGAATCCTTAAAAAACCTCAAGTTTCTAATGGCACATATAAGTCACTCTAGCTTTGTTCCAATAGTTTACATAGTTATCAGACACCATGGGTAAGAATATAGCCCTGGCATTGTGCAGATAGAAGCCTTTATTTTGTTATACCTGAGTATTGCTAGAGTTGTCCAGGCAAGAGGGATTCTCTTAAGGTATTTTTTTGCAAACAAAAAAAAAGGAAAGGAAATTAAGAAGTTCAGTAGCCAGTCAGTTACTTTGAAGAAGAGAATCAGGCTTTTTAGGTAATGACACCTGGAGGATATCCCTTCTCTAGTTGATGCCATTGCACTTATGAAAAAACATGGACAATACCTAGTGTCATTAGTCCCCCTTCTTGTTCACACATGACTTTACTTCAATACATCAAGTCATCAACGATGTAAAGATTTTCTTTTAAGTTTTGGTAATCAAACTCCAAAGGGAAAAGGCTCATTCACCAACAATAGAAAGCTACCTCGTCTCCCTCCCCTCTCCCCCCCGCCTCCACCCCGGGGCCCACAGGCATGAGGACTCTGCTAAAGCAGAAAGGAACCCACGAGACTAGAGTGTGGTCCCCGGACACCTGGACACAGGAGAGACAAGCACAGGAGAGGTCAGCCAGGGCCAGTTACCCCAGCCTGACCCCGGGACTGAATCTGCCCTTCACGTACAGTAGGAATCCTCTCTGTGTGGAGGACAGAGTCAGCTCTGGCCTGGTAAGGAGTGGAGGGGCCAGTGTCTCTGGGAGGACCAGGAAGCAGCTGGTTGAGCAGGGCGGCAATCTCTCGGCACTGGGACTGCCATGCACTGAGGGCACTGTGGGGCCTGCAGGGGAGGGTTCTTCCCAGGTGCCTGGCTCTCCAGAGCAGCCAGCGGCAGCAGAGCAGGCTCCTGGAGTATTTGAGGTGCAGGACCTAGGGGAGGGGTCTGAGGCTCTGTGTTCATCAATGAAAGCAACAATATGAACACAGGTATTGAGTTCCTAGATCCCATTCCTCCCTGGAAGCTGGTGAGGCCTGCAGATTTAGGAAAAAAAGAAAAAGAAAGAAAGAAAGAAAGAAAGAAAGAAAGAAAGAAAGAAAGAAAGACAGACTACCTAAATTTGACCTGTTTCTTTCTGGTAAATGTAGCATAGACACATATATATGATGGCATGCTCTTCCTGCGTATCCCTTCTTTTCTCTGTTGTTGGCCTGCGAATAGGAGAGCAAATGAACTCTGCCATGATGTCCTTTAAGAAACCTGACTCCCACTACTTCCTGTCTCACCCTCAGGAAGTAGTGGTGATATGCAGAGGTGTTCAGAATTGAGTTTGTAACATAATATGAATGATCCTGATATTCCTTTTTTCTTTATTTTTCATTTATCATGTTTCCTTGATAGTAATGTCTATTGCTACAAAGAACTGTGCAGCATGCAAATCTCAGAGTACAACTTGATACCTTTAGTATGAAATAAAGCATTCTGTTTTGATAAGAAAACTAGAGGCTCAGTGCACGACATTCATGCATGGGCAGTGTGGGGAGAGTCCCTCAGCCTGGCCTGCACCCTCTTGCAGTATGGAACCCCTTGGGGGATGTCCGACTGCTGGCTTAGGCCCGCTTGGGGGCCTAAGCCAGCAGTCGGACATCCCCCAGGGGGTCTTTAGCACTGCCACAGAGGTGGGACAGGCTCCTGCCACCGCCGCTGCGCTCACCAGCCACAAGCCTGGCTTCTGGCTGAGTGGCGCTCCCCCTGTGAGAGTGCACTGACCACCAGGGGGTAGCTCCTGCATTGAGCGTCTTCCCCCTGGTGGTCAGTGTGCATCATAGCAACCGGTTTTTCTACCGTTCAGTCGATTTGCATGTTAGCCTTTTATTATATAGGATAACGAAGGTAAATTCTGACAAGGCAGCATTTATGTTTGTCCTTATCTAATATTTGTGTAGCATTGAGTTAGCTCTAAATTTTCCTTTACACATTTCCCTTAAACCTTCTTCTTTACCTTGATTGGTTTTTTTTTTGTTTGTTTTTTTGTTTTGTTTTTTCTTCTTTTTCTTCTATTCCTTCCCAGATCCTGAACCTGATTATGTCTGGACAGCGCTGGGTATTCTTCCATTTAATTGAAGGTTTCTGTTTGTGTCTGAATGTTGCACATAGCCATCCTCAGGCAGTATTTATTCTTCCTCCTAACTTTCTTCTCTTGCCCCCCCCCCCCCCCCCCCGCCAACCTACCACATCCCCCCATATTTTCTACCATTAGTTGAAAGTTAGGAGTTCTGAGTTTTGGATTTCCTTGTAGCTGTTTGCTGTGCATATCCCTGTGGAGCAGGGACAGTGAACACATGTATTTCTGGGCTCTCGGCTTTGTGTACACTGATATGTGGAAAGTCTCGCTTCATGAGTGAAGAGAGATTAGCATGATATCCAAACAGCACTGCCCCATGTTTTTCTCACACCCTTTAGTCAATTTGGTGATACAAATAAAACCTTTTTTTTTCTTCTTCTGTAAAGCATTTACGTGTAGGGCTTTTATCTTCTCTGGTTACCACTACTTCCCCCAAAGAAGAAATCTAAGCCCCAATTAGGGTGAGTGGGGAGGAGGGAGGAGCAGAGTGAGGTGCCTGGCCCCCAGGGCTGCTCTCCCTACACAGAGCACAGGATTCTCTCAACCAACCTAATTTCTCCCGTTTCACTAATACAGGGCTGGGAGTGACCTTTGCAGGCCAGTGGGCAGGCGCTGAGAAACACTCCCCCAAATGAGTGAGGATGTATATCTGTTTACTGCACAGCATGCTGGCCTCCAGCTAATGCCATTAATCCCCCTGCTGCGTTTCATTAGGTGACAGACAGGGAGCCGCGCTTGGGAGGGAATCCACGCTTCTCCCCATCAGCCAGCTGCGGAGAGGAGTCAGGCGCTCCAGGAGCTGGGCTCCCCTCATTTGCTTTTCTTCCTCTATTATCCCTGACATGTTCACTGAACTACAGACTGCATATGTTTAAAAATAATTAAACGTGCTCCAAACAAATAGGCAATGTTTCCACGACCCCTGCAATGAACGTTCTGGGTGTTTTGACAGGTTTTCCTGCTGGTTGGATTCATCAAGCAGCCCTGCTCTTTGCTGTCACTCCTGACAACCTGGCAGATAACCCCCCGGGCAGGCTGGCTGGCCCCAGTTCCTTCCCCTGCTCTGACCTTGAGGCACAGAGAACTTTCAGGCTGAAGGAGGACAGACCATTGACGGGATGGATCCATGGTTGGGTTCCCAGGGCATTGTGGTTCCTGAGTGGAGCCATTAGACAAAGAAAAAAAGAAGCGCAAAATAAATGTGAGGTTTTCTTTTAAAATGGTTCTGCTGGTTAAAGAGATTAAAAAGAATCATGAGAAAAAGGAAAGGCTACCAACTGGTGTTAGGAGTGTCCTCATCCCAACCTCTTGTCAAATCTGGACTTGGCACACCCCTGCCTGCAACCCCCATTTTTAATATTTTAAAATTTTAAATGCCTGTTTTCAAAGATGAAGAAGAGAGAGGAGGACAAAGAGAAGAGAAGATATAGCTTATAAACTACATAAAATAGCAGAATAAAACAAATTAAAATATGTATAAAGAAAATTAACAGAAGGGAAAGAGGTAAGGAAAAGACTTGTCAAGTTTAGGGCACAAAAACCATGCTAAAAATAAGAGAAACCTGCCTGCCCAGTATTGCTCAGTGTCTGAGAGTCAACCTATGAACCAAGAGGTCACAGTTCCATTCTCAGTCAGGGCACGTGCCCAGGTTGCGGGCTCGATCCCCAGGAGGGAATGTGCAGGAGGTAGCAATCAATGCTTCTCTGTCATCATTGATGTTTCTCTCTCTCTCTCCCCCTCTCCCTTCCTCTCTGAAATCAATAAAAATATTTTTAAAAAGAGAACCCTAATTATTTTTCTTACTGAGACAAGTGTCTTCCTCATATAAAAGATATATTGTGGCATAATCAGCAATATCTTCAAAACTTTTTATTGAGTAATAGATGATGGGAGTTTCTTGATTCTCAATGTAGGCTTATGGAATCTTGCAAAATTGTCACTTTTATTTATTCATTAAATTTATTGGGGTGACATTGGTCAACATGAACCCCAGTTAGATTTCAGGGGTGGGTTTCTATAAATAACTGTTTTAGAGGAATTCTGTGAAGTAAGGAATGTATTGATATGTATTTTAAAGTTGTCGGAGAAATAATCAATACAGAGTAACATAGCTCTAATGGTCTGGCTCAATCTAGGGAATAGCTTTGAGAGAAAACATAGGGATAGATGCTTTCTAAATCCTTTAGGTAATACTCTTAACAGTATTAGAATTAATATTGACAGCAGTTGATGTGCAGTCACTTTAATTTATCCATTGGCTACTATGACAGTGGTGCCCAAGGTCATCCTGATATCATATGAATCTTAAAGAACCCAAAAGAACCTGCAGGATAGGGAAAGTTTCTCCTCAAGGAAGAATTTTCTAATATACTGCAAAATGAGTTATCAAGTACTAATTTCAGCACCAGAAACTGACAAATTACAACCTGTGGGTCAGATGCATCCTGCTGCGGGTTTTTGTGTGGTCTGTAAACTGTGGTTTTGACATTTTCTTCAAATGGTTGAAAAAAATCAAAAGATGAACAGTACTTTATAAAGTTACAATTATTTGACAGTCAGTTTTAATATCCACAAATAAAGTTTTATTGGAACCCAGCCCTGCTCACTCACTTGCACAGTGTTGCATGGCGGCTTTCCACTACAGTGGCAGAGTTGCAGCAGAGATTGATTGAATGACCCACAAGGTCTAAAATATTTATCATCTGGCCCTTTACAGAAAAGGTTTGTCAATCCCTGTCTTATACTAGAACAATAAACACATGACCACATTAATTAATATTGTTTTCTGATTATCAAAGTAAAATAGATTAAAAATTTGTCATATTTTCTAGAAAGCTATCTATATATATAAAAGCCTAAGTGACTGTCTGACCCTTCAACTATCTGACTGGTAGCTATGAAATGCAATGACCACCAGGGGGCAGACACTCAACGCAGGAGCTGCCAAGCTGCAGTGACTTGGCAGCCATGGTTCTTGGGTGACGCACCCGGAACCAGAGAGGAGGGAGCTCAATTCCTCTATTTTGGGGTGAGGAGGTTAGGAGAAAGAAGGCACAGTTCAACTCACATAAGCAGAAACAATGAAATAATCAAAGCAGGGTGGGGTTTTAGAAGTAAGAGCTGGAACTTTTCTGGGCCCTACATAGAGACCCTTAGTGAGACATCTGGTTTAAGACAGTGTTGGGTGGTTCTGCTGTGCCATGCAAAGAATTGCCTCTTTTTACTTTCAGTGTGTTTCTCCCTCCCTTTTTTTCTTTATTTCACCTTTCCTTTTCTCTCTTTTTAAGAAGGAATACATGATTTTTATATAAAATTCAAAAGATTCAAAAACTACTAGAATGAAAGTGAAGTTTTTCTCCTACCTAAGCCACTCATGTACCCTCAGCAGGCAGTTACTTGTGACATCTTTCTTGTGTTCCCTTCAAATGGTAGACTGGGCACATACAGGTATATATTGCATATTTGTTGCTGTTGTACACAATAATTACCCATTACTTGCACAGTTTTATTTTCTTTTTTCACTTACAGATACATCTCTGGAATCATCCCATAGCTGTTCATATGGAGCTGCCTTATTTATTTAAATTGTGGCACTATATGATTGTTCTCTAAACTGTTTAAGCAGGTGTCTATTAACATGTAGGTTATTTCCATTCTTTTACTCTTATAAACAGTTAGAGGCCCGGTGCACGAAATCCATGCACGGGTAGGGTCCCTAGGCTTGGCCAGTGATCAGGGCCAATTTGTGGAGTGACTGGCCGGGTGATCAGGGGAGGCCCCCTGCTGGCACCTGCCTTAGCCAGCCTGGAGCCGCCTGCTTGCCGGCCCCACCCCACACCGCCGCCACTGGTCACCTCCCTCTGCGGGGTGACTGGTAGGGTGATCGGGGGCCCCCTGCTGGCACCCACCTTGGCTGGCCTGGGGACTGCGGGCTGGGGGCAGCTCATGAATTGAGTGTCTGCCCCCTGGTGGTCAGTGCGCGTCATAGCAACTGGTTGTTCCACCAGTCATTCCACTATTTGGTTGATTTGCATATTAGGCTTTTATTTTATAGGATGCTGCAATGACTATTTGCTGTATATATAATTACTCATTACTAATAAGATTGTGTACATATCTACCTATCTATCTATATAGTATAACCCCTATATCCAAAAGCATATGGATTTTAACATTTAGTAAATATTACAAATATTCTCCATAATGTTTCCAATATATTATATTCTCACCTGCAACATATATTAGTGCACACTGTTATTAATTTTTTCACCAATCTGAAAAATGAAAAAAAACATTTTATTATATCTTTAATTAACATTTTAAAGTTATGAATTGTTTTGTGTATTTTTTATATTTTTCATAGCTATTTTAATTTTCTTTTCCTTGAGGTGTATATTTATGCCTTTTGTTTATCTGTTGGTTTGTTGGTCTTTTTCTTATTTATTTGAAGTAGCTTTTATATTTTAAAGAAGTTAGCCCTTTTCTGTGATAAGATTTGCAAATATTTCTCCCTGATTATCATTTGATTTTTGTCTTTTGTTTTGTGGTCTATTTTTTTTTTTCTTAGGGAAATGTTTTAATTTCATGTAGTCAGACAGCATTCTTTCATGACATAGATTTTTTTTGTAATTATAAAGAACTTCATTTAGAAACTAACAAGTATACATATTATACATTTTTCAAGTTCTTTCATGTTAAAAATTTAGATATATCTATAATAATAAAAGCATAATATGCTAATTAGACCAGATGACCTTCTGGACGAAGTGAGGGCTGCGAGGGAAGCCTGGGTCCCGGGTGCCAGAGGGAAGCCAGTGCCAGCAGCCGGGAGAAGGAAGGCCTACTCTTGCATGGATTTGGTGCATCAGGCCTCTAGTTATTATATAATCTGCATGGATATTTGAGGTGTAAAGTTAAATTGCTTTTTAATGCCTTTTAAAACATATTGAGCTGGGCATGCTACCATACTAAGACTGGCTGAGATGGTGCTGCTAACGTGTGTTTTTTTATATGTAAATATGTCCACAATAGGGGCTGGAAAAGGAGTGAATATATCAGTCTATGTATTAAAGCTTGCAAAAAATATAATTTTATTTTTTGATAATCTGATTCTCATTCCACAATCCAGTTTGGGTAAAGTTAGTCATTTGGGGTAAATATAGTCCATTAAGAATCATCTTTCCCCACTTCTTCCTCTCTGTTCAGGTTCCATCTGACTTGATGTCTTCCTAGCTGTCCCAGTGGTGTTATGCTCACTTCCTAGTCTCTATTAACTCTTGTTCTGTGGGGTAAAGCACAATTTTTTAAAAAGTTAAGTTTTGCCAAGCTTATTGTCTAGTTTTGACACAGAATTTTTAGGAAAATGCTCACTGAGCTAATCATGTTTATTTTTTTCACCCCAGCTCTCAGTGTAGATTGGGGAGAGGGCAGGAGCGGGCTAGAGGGAGTCAATGGGGGGGAGGGGACATGCATAATACTTTCAATAATAACAATAAATAAATAAAAAATATATATATTGGGCGCTTGGACCAAGGACTGGTATAGGGGAGAGCTATGAAAAGAAAACCCCTAACTCCTCCCCATCACCCACACATTAGTTCCAGGGAAATGTGGCAGAAATCCCCAAATAGTTGGAAGATCTGAGAAGAGAGGAGTCTGTGCCCCAGAATCCTGGGCTGAGCTGGAGAGTGACAAGCTAGGTACCAAGGCCGGGCGGGGGGAGGGAGGGGGCAGTATAGCTGCTGAGATGGCCGCAAGGTGCACCTGGAACTAAAACTGTGCTGCTAAGTCCCTGCTCTCCCCAACTGGATGGGGACGATGGGGGCGAGACAGATCTTTTCTCAGGCGACTGGAGGGGTGGAGGCAGCACCGAGAGTCACAGAGCTGGACGGGAACTGCAGTTGTGATGAGGAGATCTCACAGCGAAGAGCTGTTGGACACGCTCACAGCCCTGTGACCGGAAAGGGGCAGAGCAGTCCAGCAGATGCTATTGGATGTGGTTTCCTTGTCACAAATGACTTTTAGTGCTATAAGGACCTGTGTTTATCTTTCTAGGCATGGGGAAAGGATCTTTGGTTAGCTAACGGAATTCAGTGAGGCGGGGAAGGCAAAGACTAAATTTGATTAACATCTTCCAGTTGTAAAGGTAAAAGGGCAACAAAACACTTTATACAGTATTTGTGATTTTTATAAAAATTAGATAACCCAAAATATAAAAATTTTAAAGTGATATGATTATCCAGTGTGAAGAGATTACAGATGTATTTGATTTATTGCTTTAATTTATATATTTAGAAAGTAATGCAATTTCTTACTCATTTTCTAACAATAGGAAAGCAGTATATCAATACATAATAATTTTAGAAAAATCTGAAAATACACAAAAACCCAACAAAGCAAATAAAATTATGTCAAACTCCAGATCTGAGATATCATTTATGTCAATGTTTTGAGTTTAAGCTTTTAAATATGTTTTTATTGATTTCAGAGAGAGGAAGGGAGAGGGAGAGAGAGAAAAATCAATGATAAGAGAGAGTCATCAATCACTGCCTCCTGCATGTCCCTACTGGGGATCGAGCCCACAACTAGGGCATGTTCCCTGATCTGGAATGGAACTGTGACCTCCTACTTCATGGGTCAATGCTTAACCACTGAGCAACACTGGCCAGGTCAGGTTTAAGTTTTTATTTTTACATAGACAGATTTATGTTTTATACAATTTGGATTTTTTTATGTCTTCTTCTTATAAACTTGAGCTTTAACAGTATAATGTGAACATTTTCTCATGTCAGTAAATATTGTTTATCACATGACTTTTGCAGTATTCTGTGAATTAGATATACTATAAACATTTTAAAGGCTTTTGTGGTACATATAGTGTTGGCTAATTTTTAAAGGATTATACAGATACCTCTATTCAACACTCTTTATAAGTCCTTGATTACTTTTTAAAATTCTTTTTCTAGAGGCAAAACTGCTGTGCTATAGGTTAAATACATTAAACTAGTCTGGAAAAACAGCTAATCAGTTATAGCCAACAAACCACCTATAGAACATCTAGTTTCAATGCATGTGACTTTCCTAGCATGACATCTAAGCGAACCTAATTAAAAATTGCTCTTATATATCTGAATATGGTGATATGCTAGATAAGATTATTAGCTATAATGTAGCTAAAATGTAAGCATTTCTATCAAAATGCTTGTTTTATTTTAGAAAAGTTGCTATGGAGTATTTATTATCCACAGTAGCCTAGTTCATAAACGTGAAAAGTTAAAGAAAATACCAGAGTATACATGAGCATGGTGGTTTAAAACATGGCTACCAACTCCATAGTTTCCTCACATTGGGAAGTGTGATCTGTCACTTCCACCCTTCTCCCCCTTGGACTTGTGACTGCTTCTACTAATAGAGGACAGTGGAAGTGACACTAGGCAGCTTCTCTGGTGACCCCAAGCAACGGCCAAGTGGTTTGCAATGTTCACCTTGCTGGTGGAAGTCCTCCCTGAGACACCATGCTGGACAGTACCAGCTGAGCTCAGCCTTGTAGTCACACCTACCAACGTGGCACACAGGAGGGTGCAGAAGCTGTCTGGAAGGTTAATCCTTCAGCCCCAGGTGTGCTAGTCCCCAGGTGTGTGAATTGTCCCCATTTGAGGCCTCTGACACCATGGAGCAGAAAGACCATCCTGGGTGCTCTGAACTCCTGACATGCAGAATTGGTTACTGAAGTGGTTGGTTTTTATGCTACGAGGATTTGTGGATAGTTTTCTATGCATCATTACATAATAGCAACAAATATATATATATTTCCATTCTCTACATAGACAAATTGTATATTCAACTCATTCCAAATGCCTTCAACTAAGATAGGTACAATTTAAAAAGATGTGAAGGCAGAATATACCCATGTTTTGTCCCAGCAGAAATGACCTTATCCAATGAGAGACAGCATGAAGTCATACTTTCATGCCAGTCTTACAATACAGATACCATGCAGAGGAATAAATAGCCAAGAATGCAATCCAAGTCTCAGCAATCCTCTTCAAATTGTATCCTGTTTGTGGACTCAAGGGTCAGGGAAAGGTCCATAAAACTTGTGAAGAATCATTATGCATAATAATGAGAAACAAAAGAAAGCAAAATGCACAATAATCATCAATAGTAAATATGCTTTCCTGAAGTCACCTGGTCCTGTGTCGACTCTCACCTAGAAAAGCTCAGATCTGCAATTGTAATGCAAGAAAGAGACATAGTATTGTAGATCTAATGTAGATATAATTTGGGCAAATGTTGCCCTGACTTATCTAAGCAAACATGATGAAAGGATCATTCTCTACTTGGTCCAAATTATTCATCCCAAGATGATAATAAAGAAGAGAAAGTGTGTGTGTGTGAGAGAGAGAGAGAGAGAGAGAGAGAGAGAGAGAGAGAGAGATGTGGGGGTGTAACTATGAAGTTTTTATTGCATGCCCTATGGGTCAGTTTTCCTCTGGACTTACATATTATTTTCTGCACCACCAGATTCTGTTTATATGTAAATTATTGAGGTTTTCATTTTATTTGTTATTACAACACTTACAAAACATTAACAAGAAAGCAGTTGGCTCAGTGCTTAGTGGCCTCAGTGATGTCCCATCAAGTTGGTCCTTTTATTGAGATCCCTGTAGATTTAGTCCAAGCAAGCCCTGTAGCTGTGACATTGGGACAAGAAATGAAAACTAGGACTGTTCTAGGCAAACCAGGACACACCCTTCTAAAGATGACTGACTCCATGAGAGGCATTTAGCATAAATGGAAACTAGGTTCAAAGGTAAGACCCTGTGTGCAGACAGATAAGGCATACCCTGACCTGGATAGTTGAGTTAAGACATAATTGTCTTCAATTGCCCAGGGAGCCAGATTAGGACGAGAAGAAAATATGTCTGTCATATTAGTCAAGAAGCTAACAACAGCCCCTCCCTTGGTGAATGTAGCCTGTGCCCATTGACAACTTTGTGATTCGAGGGGTGATCCACAGGGAGAGGAGATGCATGGCCTTCCTTCATCGTCAGTGCCCTAACAGCATCCTTACTGCCCGTGTGCCCTTTTTATTAGATTCAGACCTCAAGAGCAGGCATGGGTGGTGGATGGTAGAGAGCAAAGACTTTGGAGTCAAATAATAATGATAATGATACTAACCTTACAGGGTATAACGAGATTAATATCTTAAAAGTGACTCTCACTTCGACTGGCGCGTAGAGTGATGTTACCCTACCAAATGCTTGCTATTCCAGTGCATCCCATACATACCCATAGGTTTATTCAGTACAGGTGGAATACCTCGGATGTGCCAGACTTTGCTGCAAGGATGAATGTGCATTAATACACAAAATAAATAGCCTTGCCCTCGGGGAGCTTACAGTCTGGGTTTTGATGAAAGTATAAAATCTGAAAACAATTCGGGTATAAGTTACATGTGCATTCTAGGAGAAAGAGATAATTATGATGCTTTCCTCTAACTGTCCACATACCCATGGCTTTTATTGCTAGAACCATCCCATCATTTTTCTTTTCATTAAATTTATTGGGATAACATTGGTTAATAACTTTCAGGTGTACTGGATTATAATGTAGTATCTGTATCGTCTATTGCGTGCACACCACCTGAAGTCTAATTTCTGTCCATTACCATATATTTGACCCCCTTTAATCATTTTGTCCTGTCCCCACCTTCTTTCCCCTCTGGTAACCACCATTCTGTAGTCTGTATCTGTGAGTTTGTTCTGTCTGTTTGTTACTTTTTTGTTTTATATTCCACACATGAATGAAAACATAGCATTTTTGTTCTTTTCCATTTGACTTATTTGACTTAGCAAAATACTCTCAGGAGCCATCCATGTTGTCACAAGCAGCAATATTTCATCTTCATTTATGGGTGAATAGTATTCCATTAGATATATATTCCAAATCTTTATCCAGTCATCTGTCAATGGATGCTTGGGTTGTTTCCATGTCTTGGCTATCTATACTAATAAAAGGGTAATATGCTAATTAGACCAGACATCCTTCTAGATGTCCTTCCAGACAAAGCCATGATGGCGGGGGCCGAGGCAGAGGAGTTTAGGGGTGATCAGGCTGGCAGGGGAAAGCAGTTAAGGGCAATTAGGCCAGCAGGGGAGGACAGTTAGGGGTGATCAGGCAGGCAGGCAGGTGAGCAGTTAGAAGCCAGCAGTCCCGGATTGTGAGAGGGATGTCTGACTACCAGTTTAGGCCTGATCCATCTCTTGAGGGGTCCCGGATTGGAGAGGGTGCAGGCCAGGCTGAGGGACGCCCCCTCCCATGCACGAATTTCGTGCATTGGGCCTCTAGTTGTAAATAATGCTGCAATGAACACAGGGGTACATATAGCTTTATAAATAAGTGTTTTCATACTTTTTAGCTTTCTATCTTAATAAAACTGGTTGGGTAGAAAATACCTTCTACATAAGCTCCTTTTGAATTTTTTTAACTACTTGAATAAGTACAAGTGTGTATGCATCTATTCAAGGCAATTGAGCTAATGCAACCTATTAGTATTCTTAACATTGAGTATGAGCCAAACAATAACAAAGAAAATAAGGACACCTATCTACTATTACCTGGTCACTGTTATCTAAACACATATAAAACAGGCAGTATACTCGATTCTGTTAACACAAAGCATGCATCCTGTTATGGTGTGAAAGGTATATGTACCAAAAATACATACACTAAACATGCTCTTACAGATAGATATAGATATATATAAAACATACACATATATAAAACCAGAAGTGTAAGCATTCCTTTTTTTCCCTGGGACAGTGTAGTAGTGGACAAGGAGAAGTGAGGGTTGGAAAACTTTGGCAAGTAAATGTTTTTCTCTGGGTCTTGCTCCACAGAGATGTTTGTCAGCTTAAGTAAGGGTGGACTGCTGAGAAATTCCCAGGCTGCAGCAGCAGCAGCATGAGCAAAGCACAAAAGTATTAATTTAAACCTTGCAATGTCCCTGGGAGGCCGATTAAATTATCTCCTATCTCCATTGTATAAGTGAGAAAACAGACTCAGAGAGGGCTCTCCAGTTATGCTGCTAAGAGAGGAAGTGCCAGCTCTTTAGTCCACTTTGGCTGACCCTACAGCATATTCTTTCTCCACGATATCAAGCTGTATCCCTCTTCAAGGAAGGAGGACAAAAGTAAAGCTATCTGTGTATCTATCTATCTATCTATCCATCCATTCATCCCTGTGTGTCTATCTATCTCTATCATCTATCTACCTACCTACCTACCTATCATCTATCTAGTAGGTGTATAAAACTGATATTGTTTAAGTTTTAAACCTCTTTGATCAGGTATTGATTCATTATTTAACCTAACATGCTTGTAAACTCCTTCCTTAAGACCTCAGATACAAATCAAGCAATCATTGGGTACTTGGTGTTAGATAAATGGTTTTGCATGAACTCTCAGAGGTTGCAACCTCAAATACAGGATAAAGATGGGGTGGGGAGGGGCCCAGAGTGGCCTTGCACACTGCTGCCCTGTGTAAAAGGGCAGCTGCTACCCAGCAGATGCCAGCTGTTGCCATGCCAAAGGATAGGCCCAGGGTGGCCAGATCTCCTGATACTTTACGAGAAGCCAGAAATATAGATTTCATTTGGCATCTCCCCATATTTTTTTGAATAAATACTCTAAAGACCAAACAAAATATTCTGGGAAACCTGACTAGGGGTGCCTACTGAAATGCCCACTATTAAATTGCACGAGTAGGTAGGTAGTGGTGCTTATGATGGGGGTGCAGGGCTTGCAGCGAGCTCAGGGGTCAGTGTAGGTGTTCAATACACACCTGTTGCCTAGTACTTTATGGGCCTTCTGAGATGTCTGGAAACTTTCTGTTCTTGCTCTGTGTCAAATTAAGTCATCTATTTGGCACTTACAAGAGGGTCCTATGCTTCCTGACTGGTCTCTCTGGGCTTCTTTCATCTCATCTTTGTGGTAGATCCTTGGTCCTGCACTTTGTTAGGAACTCAGGTGACACATACATGTTTTCTGATAAAGTTCTGCTGTGATCCTTGGCAAGTAGCAGAAGCACGGGAGCCTCTCAAGGTGGCTGTGGCAGCAGCCTGCCCTGTCTTCTCGAGATGGTTGGATGCAGCTGCCTTTGTGATAGGGCCTGTCTCCGGCTAACTCCAATGCCGACTGCATAGGAACCATAAATAACAGCGATTATATAAACATGCCATAAATCTTGTTGATGTGACCAAAGAACACCTTCTAAGTTGACTACCTGGAGACAGACCAGAAAGTTACATGATGTGTGCTGTGAATTTTTTAATTAAACACAAATGGTCAACAATGGTCAGAGATTATGCAATACATGTAATATGCTATTCTTGCAAGTTTTATAACCTAAGGAACTCCTGAGAGTAAAGGTTCTGATACATCTTTCTGAATGATTTGGGCTTCCCTAGTTATGGCTAAAACCAGCTCTAATTAGATGTGGTTGTCTAATACAAACAGGCACACAGCTATTACATTGCACTTTCAATGTGCTAGGCACAAAATCTGCTTTACATATTTAATCTTCATCATAATCAATACCCCAGACTGGGCAGCTTATGAACAACATACATTTATTTTTTACCTTCTGGAGGCTGGAAGTCCAAGATCAAGTGGCCACCATGGTCAGGTTCAAGTGGAGGCCCTCTTCCTGGTTCACGGCCAGTGTCTTCTTGCTGTGTTTTCAGTAGAAGGGCCGAGGGAGCTCTGTGGGGTATTTTTTATAAAAGCACTACTCCCATTCATGAGGACTCCACTCTTACGACCTAATCACTTCCCAAATGCCTCTTAGAATATATATATTCTAGCAGAAGGAACAGATTCTGTGATGAATATTGTGGTGAAGTTATATCCAAAGAAACATGGGAACAGTGTGAAAGAATGATCGGTTCCATATGGAAAGAGAGGAGGCTTCACCATGGAGTACATCTGAACTAGACCTTGAGGACTGAATAGTTGCTCTCCAGAAGTAATCCAAGCTACAAGGTGGAAACGTGGACGTGCTCTGTGCCATGGGGTGGTCAGTATGGACCAAGCAATGGTCTTAGATCTGGATGTGCAGCAGACTTACCTGGCGACATTTAATACACTTTATTGTTTAAATTTTTTATTTATTGATTTTTTTTTAGAGAGAGAGAGACAGAGATTTGTTGTTCTATTTATGTATGCATTCATTGCTTCTTGTATGTGCCCTGATCAGAGATGGAACCTGCAACCTTGGCATATCAGGACCATTCTCTAACCAGCAGAGCTACCCAACCAGGGCCTACACTTTATTTTTACAGAACAATTTTAACTTTACAAAAAATTTAAGCAGATAGTACAGAAAGTTCCCATATACGTCTTCCCTCCTGAACATTATATATCTAAAAAATACTCCATAGGCAATTTTGATACACAGCCTGGATTCAGTATTCTTGGCTAAAATCTAGAATGTGGTAGCAGTATGTTTTGGGGGTGAAGGCTGTAGAGAATGGAAGGAGAAGAATGAGCAGCATTAACAAGTAGACAGGCAAGGTCAAGGTCAGATAGCAATGTGGCCCATTAGGGCCCGCCAAAGAGACTGGACTGAAGACAGTTGGCAGCCACTGGAAGGTTTTAGGCAGAAAAGTGTGATATTCTGATTTATATTTTAGAAAAACAGACTGGTGGATGTGTGGAGAAGGGCTATAAATTAATTGGAAAAACGCAAGGCCATAAAAATGAGTTGGAAGAATCTTGGAAAAGCGCAGGCAAGAGATTATTAGGGTAAAAAGTTGGAGCTGGATGGGGCCATGTTTGGCCCCTATGACAGAATGGGAGGGGCTGCTGAGAGAGGGCAGGAACTATTTGACCTGCTTCATAGTGTGAAATAATCACCATGGAGAGAGAGAGACGGGGGGGGGGGGGGGGGGGGGGGGGGGGGGGGGGGGCGGGGCGCGGCGGGGGGGGGCGGCGGTGTGGAGGCGGGAGAGAACATTATTCCTCATGAAACTGAGAAACTGGGAAGACTTACATTTTTTCTCTCTGTCCTTTTTCCTCTTCCTCCATCTCATGGTGTTCTTGCCTCATTTCTACTTCATTCTTCTCTCTTCTCTGGCCAGTTCCCTCCTTAACTCAGCCTCATTGTGCAGTCTGGCTATCCTAGCCCTAATTCTGCACGACCTGCCTGCTCTGATGACCCTCTCCAATAGGTGCCGACTGTCACATTAGTTCAAGTCATCCTTTCCCATCAGGCCAGCCCCAGCCCCAGCCCCATCCTTGCCGATGGATTGGCTGTCCTTGGGAGAGATGTCCTCCCCTCGTCCACTCACCTCTAGCTGGTGAGGGAAGTAGTCTGAGGGTGCAGAGCATGAATGGTTTGACAGAAGGATTATGGGAGAGCAAGTACCATCAATATGTCTAGTAAATACAGCATCAGCCTGCAGACTGAAGGGTCCCGGGTTTGATTCTGATCAAGGGCATGTACCTTGGTTACAGGCTTGATCCTGTATGCAGGGAGCAACCAACCAATTGTTTCTTTTTCTCTGTCTCTCCCCCTCCCTTCCACTCTCTCTGAAAATCAATGGAAAAAAATATCCTTGGGTGAGGATCAACACAATATATATCTAGTAAAAATGGACAATATGAAGTAATTGATTAAATGGGAGGGAAAAGGACTCAATGGCAAATATATTAAGTTCCATGAGAGAGAGAGAGAAATAATCACCGTGGAGGCCCAGAGAATGGAGGGGTCGATTCTGGTTGGATTAACCTTCCTTCAAAGTGTTTCTATCGGCAGCAACTTATGAGGAGGGCTGTATTCATTTTCTGCTGCTGCTGTAATGAATGACCACAAACTTAGTAGCTTAAAGGCACAGAAATCTAGTTTCTAACAGTTATGAATGTCATTAGTTCCACAGAGACTCACAGGCTACCAAGGTGTCAGCAGGACCGCATTTCTTCCTGGACTGTCTGGGGGAGAAGCAGTTTCCTCGCCCTTTTCAGCTTCTAGAGGCTGCCCCTGGCTTGACCTGTGCGCTTCTTCCTCCTCCATTCAACACAGCAGCATTGGATGGAGTCCTCACCGCGGGGCATCACCGGGCCTCCTCTCCTGCTCTCTCTGGCCCTGTGGTTACACTGAGTCTGCCTGGATGATCTAGCACAAGATCCCTGTGTTAAGGTCAGCTGGTTAGCAACCTTAACTCTCTCTGCTACCTCAGTTCCCCTTTGTCATGTACTGTCACGCATTCCCAGGTTCTGGGGGTTAGAATGGGGACATCACCGGGGTGGTGAGGACTCTTATACTTACCGTCAGGGGATTTCAGGTGGAGAGGAGCCAGGTAGAGAAGCCAGAGGGGGGCGGGGGAGCTTTTCAAAGAAGTTCGTGTGGTCTGGTTTGGTTGGAGCTTAGAATTTATGAAGTATTGGGTGACAGATAGAACAGCAGCCTGAAGTTACATTATTGTCAACCTTTTTCATTTTAGCCATTCTCTTAGCTGTGTGGTTGTATCTTGTGGCTTTAATTTGCATTTTCCTGAGGACTAATGATGCTGAATAAGTTTTCATGTGCTTATTGGCCATTTCTGAATTCATATTTTTGCTGTGTGTGTGCGCGCGCGCACGCGCATGTTGAGGTCATATTTTGGGGGCTATATGTTTGAAGGGTTTTGAACTTTATGCTCCAGGAGATGGAATGTGCTTTGTCAGTGTATGTGCTGGGGAGCCACTGAGATTTTTTAGAGAAAGCGAATGAGATAATATCTAACACATGCCTTAGGAAGATAAATGTATTACACCAAATATATAAATGTATAAATTTATATGTATCTGTGAGTATATACATATATGTGTATATGTACTCACATAAATACGAATGGTCAGGACATGGAGAAGTTGGGTGAAATCAATTCAGTTAAGAAGATATTGAAATAGCCCACGTCAGAAAGAGTTTGGATGTGAATTAGAGATGTGGCTATGAAGACACCCCATGATAATAGAGAAATAACTTTATGGGGCAGCTGTAGATTAGTTAACCTGCTTGAATTTGTTCCAGACATTATAAGAATTTCTAAGAAAGGTTTTCAGGGTGGTAGCCCCGGAATGCGGTTTCCTGTTTGGAGGTGGTTGTCTGAGCACGCACACAATGACGGCACCTTTGTGGGGATGTGAAGATGACCTCACCCCAGCGCCCTTGGAGTTCCTGAACAGTTACAGGAACGAGACTATCAAATTTAGGAAAGGGGAGTTAAGCCGTAAAGCTGTGTTGACATGATATTAGAACAAGAGGGTCCAAAGTGGCCCTTGAGAAGCTGGGCTAGGAGCCAGTGACCATTAGAGAACAAAGACAGCAGGAAGCAGCAAGGGGCATGAGGGAAGATGGTTTGGATAATTCAGGGTACAGAGTGTGAATGCCTGTGGCAGCGTCTCCATTTGCCCCGTGTGTGTGTTTTCCTAAGGAGGTGAGAACCATGGACCATGATATATATTGGCTGGCAAGGTGTGGGCAGGTTTGCTGAGTTCAAGGCCAGATTGCAAAACTGCGTTGACGCTACATAATGGATTCCATTGTATTGACGCTTCCAAATAGGGCAGTAGCTATGGATCCCTAAAGGCAGTGTCTGAGCCCTCCTTCCCAGCTATGGGTCAGGAAACGCTCTCACTAGCACTGATATTTGCAGGGAGGAATGTGATCTTTTCGTCTCGGCTTCCTTCCTGGAGGGCACTGTCACATTTTTTCTGCGGAGAAGCCTTTACACAGCTGAGGCCGAGGGCCTTGCCCAGGGTCACACTGTGCGACAAGGTTAGAGTAGGGGTAGCATTTACCGTGCGTGCCCACTCTCGGTTTGGTTCACTGGTTCACTCTGCTTGTAACTGTGGCAACCCATGGAAACAAAATCAGGGAGCGATGAGGCCAAACAGTAGCCAGAGAATTCAGAGGTGAGTAATAATCTGTCTTCAGCAGCGCCGTGCAATGGAGCGAGGTGGGCCTCACTGTCTTTTGGACCAAGGACAAAGGACCACTCATAAACCACTTTAGGCAAATAACATCCCCGCTGCCATGTCCTCATTTTTAAACTTGTGGCATGAGTGTGCAAAAGGTTGCCCGATTGCCATCTCTGTGGTAGGGAAACAGGTGTTCTCAGACCACACTGGTGAGTGTGAAAACTGGGCAAGCCTTTCTTGAGAGCAATTTGGCAGTACTGGCCACAGGCCTTTAAAATGAAACCCGACCCCAGAATTGCACTTTAGGAACAGACGATAGAAGTAATTAAGATGGGAATGAAGTTTATGTACAAAGATGTGCATCCAAGCATCATCTTTAATAGCAGAATTGAGAAACAACCTCAATGTCCAACTACAGTTGGATGCTGAAATAAGATTTGGTTAAAACTGCAGAACAGAACCCAATGTGGCCATTAAAAATGATGATGCATAACAGGAGTTGGCAAACTGGAGCTCATGGACCCAATTAGCCTGCAGCCTGCGATGTAAATAACGGTGGGTGGGAGCACAGCCACGCCCATGCATTTACTTCTTGTCAGTAGCTGCTGTTTTGGTGCCTCTGCAAGAGTTGAGTAGTTTGTGACAGAGACTATATGACTATCTTTTGTGTTTCTAACTGTCCTTTTAATATTTATTCATGCCCTAACCGGCTTGGCTCAGTGGATAGAGCGTTGGCCTGCGGACTCAAGGGTCCCAGGTTCGATTCCGGTCAAGGGCATGTACCTTGGATGCAGGCACATCCCCAGTAGGGGGTGTGCAGGAGGCAGCTGATCGATGTTTCTTTCTCATCGATGTTTCTAACTCTCTATCCCTCTCCCTTCCTCTCTGTAAAAAAATCAATAAAATATATTTTAAAAAATATTTATTCACGTTCTTCCCTTGCTCCTGGGGTGTCATGATATTTTGGACCGTGATTGGGACAAAATCTTACAGTGACTTTAGGTTGCAAGACAGTGTTTACTCAAAACCAAGAAGGTCCTATCGACTATGTTAATCAATATTCCAAACTTACACATAAGAATTCTCCATCCCTCATTCAGCTTGAGAGCTAGAAGCAACTACAGCTGAGCTGCCTACACCGACATGGGCAGGTGTGTAGCCTTTCTTTCCTCTTCCCTCACTTTTGACTTCTACCCTTTCTGCTCTATCTCGCTGACCCCGAGGGGAGCGAAGAAGGTACAGAGGACAGACGGGCTGGAAAGGGACAGAAACATTCTTACTCGACTGGTGCTTCTATAAGATGGCCTCCCCACAGCTGGGAGAGGTGGACTCATTCATCGTTGGGCACTTGTGTATTTTGTTTCTTTCCAGAGCCCTCACTGGACTGTACACCTATGGTGTGGCCCAGCCCATCCTCCTCCAGCTGCTTTACCCTGGCACTGCCCTTGGTCCTCTGCAGAAACAGTCTCTCTCAGAGTCCCGTGCCTTTCCTGGGTTGTCCTCTTGGGCAGGATTGCAAATGTTTCCAGTTTGGCTTAATCCCTGGAGTGTCCCACAGTAAATGTTCCTGCATATTTCAGTTTGACACGCTCTGGCCCTGCAGCCCACCCCAGCGTGGCAACAACTCTTTTTGCTTCGCTAACGGAACAGCTGGGTGGCTCATCTGTGCCTTTCAGATTCTCCCTGCAGATGCCACAGATTGGTCCCCTCCACTCACCAAAGTCCTGCATAAGCACAGCCAGACCTGGAGGCCCTCACTGACAGAAGGTGAGAGGCGGCCCCTCCTCTCCTTCAGAAAGACAGTTAGATGGCGAGAAGGCAGCCGAGCCCGCTGCAAACAAGTCCTCACATGTAAACATACAAGGGCTCTTATCTGTATTTTTAATGACTATACATTACATATAAGATAATAATTTAAAAAAAAAACACAAAAGATTCAGTTTCAGTTTTAAATGTACTGTTGTTTTTTTGTTTGTTTTGTTTTGTTTTAGTCTTGGACCATCTATTGTTCTCCGTGTTCACCTCTATAAAATAGGCTAAAAAAGCACAGAATCACGACTCTTGGGTAACAGCTGTGTGGTTTCTTTAGCTTAAAAATTAGCCCAGTTCTCTTGAGCAGAGGAAGCTTCATTTAGAAAGACGGGGTCTCTTATTGCCTACATTTCTTAAAGCCCAGGACTTTTTTATTTCTGATGAATAGAAAGATCAGCCCGGACTCAGAAAACCACGTGTCCCCTCTCCAACTTACTTCCTGCTCGTTTCAAACTTAGGCTAATTAACCCGAGCAGCCCCTTGCACAGAGAAGAGCTGACACAGACGCTGGACAGAGTCCGTGTCCTGAGCGCTCCGAGGAGCGAGCAGTAAGTAAGGTGCTCTGCACAGCTCAATAGTTTGCACCGCAGGAGAGCCCCACTTCCCAGGGCAGGCAATATGTCTGCAGCCTCCTCCCGGAGGAAGGAGGGCCAGGAGCTCATCTTTATGGCTTGAGGCTTGAAAGCTGCTTAACTGGGCGGAATGCCACCTCCTTGCCATCAAAGCTGTCCACCTGGCAGTGAATCTCAATGAGACAGCTGACTGGCTCAGCAGACACGTTGCCTTGCCAAGGGGACGAGAACTTCACCAGAAGGTCTTTCAGGAAATCTGTGTAGGATGTGGGGGATGAAGAGGAAGAGAAGGAGCGATTCATCCCCTGAATGAGGCAAATGGGAAGGAGTAGCTGTTCCTTCGTTACACGACCAGGGTTTTTTTTGTTTTTTTTTTTTTAACTTTTCTGTGCCCTTAACTCATTGAGCACTAAATTCTAGGAGTCTGATTTGAGATTCTGATATTAACATCCCATATTGAGAATCCTTTGTGAATAGACATGGACTTTGATTCCATTCAAGGAATGAAGCTAAGAAAATACCTTAAAATTTCCCATTAAAAAATAACCAATATAAATAAGAATACTACAAGAAGGCATGAAGTTATTAGTTTTTTAAAACATATAGTTGAAAAATGCCTTCATTGTTACTTTTCACCAAAGGTTTAGAATTGCAAGCCTGAGAATTCTAGTTTTCATCTTACCCAGTACTTGCTATGTGCCAGGATGTTCTCATCTAATGCCCTTCAGCCCCACTTTGAGGACAAGAGAAACAAGGTTCAGAGAGGTTTTGTCAATTACCATGGACATGCAATGAGTAAGTGACAGAAAAATAATGGAACACCCAGTTTCTCCCACTCCAGAGTCAAGAATGTTATGGCTGATTATATCAAATTTGCTATTAAAATAAAAATTTAAAAAATATATATTTTTGTTGATTTCAGAGAGGAAGGGAAAGGGAGAGAGAGATAGAAACATCAATGATGAGAGAGAACTGCCTCCTGCAGTTGATTGGCTGCCTCCTGCACGCCCCCCACTGGGGTTTGAGCCTGCAACCAGGGCACATGCCCCTGACCAGATTCGAACCTGGGACCTTTCAGTCCATAGGCTGACGTTCTATCCATTGAGCCAAACCGGCCAGGGCTAAAAATAAAGTTTTTATCATAAAACTAGAGGCCCAGTGCACAAAAATTTGTGCACTCAGCGGGGAGGGTGGGTCCCTCAGCCCGGCCTGTGGCCTCTCGCAGTCTGGGACCCCTCGGGAGATAACGACCTGCTGGCTTAGGCCTGCTTCTGGGTGGCAGAGGGCAGGCCCAATCCCTAGGTGCAGCCCCTGGTCAGGCTCAGAGCAGGGCCGATTGGGGAGTTGGGGCGCCGCCCCGTCATGCACAGAGCAGGGCGGATGAGGAGGTTGTGATGCCACCCTCAGTCACCCTCAGGGTAGGGCCAATAAGGGGGTTGGGGCACCACCCCCTGTCACACTCAAGGCAGGGTCGATGGGAGGTTTCGGCGCCACCCCCTGTCATGCACAGAGCAGGGCCGATCAGGGGGTTGGGGCGCTGCTCCCTGTCATGCACAGAGCAGGGCGGATCAGGGGGTTGGAGCGCTGCACCCTGTCACACTCAGGGCAGGGCCAATGGGGAGGTTATGGCTCTACCCTGTCACACACAGAGCAAGGCCCGTGGAGGGGGGTTGGGGCGCCACCCTCTATCACCCACAGAGCAGGGCCGATCAGGGGGTTGGGGTGCCGCCACTGTCACACTTGGGGCAGGGCCGATGGAGAGGTTATGGCTCTACCCTGTCACACACAGAGCAGGGCCCGTGGGGGGGGGGGGGGGGTTGGGGCGCCGCCCTCTATCACCCACACAGCAGGGCCGATCAGGGGATTGGGGAGCTCCCCCCTATCAGGCACAGAGCAGGGCAGATAGGGAGGTTGTGGCCCCGCCCCCTGTCACACACAGAGCCGCAGGGCGATCAGGGGGTTTGGGCGCTGCCCCCTGTCATGCTGATCCCGGTGCCGGGAGCCTCGCTGCTCCGCTGATCCCAGTGCCGGGAGGCATATTACCCTTTTACTATATAGAATAGAGGCCTGGTGCATGGGTGGGAGCCGGCTGGTTTGCCCTGAAGGGTGTCCTGGATCAGGGTGGGGGTCCCCACTGGGGTGCCTGGCCAGTCTGGGTGAGGGGCTGAGGGCTGTTTTCCGGAAGCGAGTGACTGATGCTTCCAACTGCTCCTTGTTTACTTTTTTTAAAATTCTGGGCCAGCTTTAGCTCTGAGGCCTCACCGCTGAAAACATCGATACAATGTTGCGGTCTGGGGCTGACTGAAAGCCGGTTTCTGGTATTTTGTTTAGCTTCTTATTTGCAACATAGTACATAGTTGCTTAGAGTTGCAGTTCAGAGGCCGGCAAGTCAGGCGGGGAACGTTGGAGTCCGCAGTCACTGAAGCAAGCAAGCCTCATGTTCGCTTCCAGCTGCCTGGCTGCCGGCCGCCATCTTGGCTGACAGTTAATTTGCATATACTCACTGATTAGCCAATGAAAAGGGTAGCGGTCGTATGCTAATTACCATGTTTCTCTTTTATTAGTGTAGATTAGTAGCAAGGACTACAGAGAGAGGACTATGTGAGCATGTATATGGGATATGGAGATATTCCACCAAGCTGCTCCCTCATCCCATGCCTTCTCCATGCCTGGGGAAAGGGGGGAAAGAGGGCAAGGCACATATGGATGAAGCCTGGGTAAAAGCTTCAGAAATCCCACTTTCTTCCTCTGGTTTGGGGGCATTTTCTCCTCTGTCCTTGACAATAATGAAAAAATTATTAATTTTATTTGTGTGTGTCTCTGTGTGTGTATTACATAGCTTGTCTTTTAAAAACGACGCCATTGATTCTTTTGGAATTCGATGAGGTAAAATTAAAGAAAATTAAATGTAATAGAATGAGAGTTTTTGATGGAGTCTCCAAAAGCAAAGCCTACTCAAGCTAAATAGCTAGTATTTGGAAGCAGTGTTTGAACACATCTTAATGGATCCAAGCACAGTTTGACTCTCTGCCTCACTACTGGCTGTGTGATGTTGGTGGGGCAAGTCATAAAATATGTCTTGGTTTCCTTGTATATAAATAGGAACAAAGGAACTTACCTCATAGGTTTGTTTGGAAAAAAAATGCATGAGATATTCCATATATAGTGTTTAACATAATACTTTGCCCATGGTGAATACTCAGAAAGCTGGTCAGCTATTAACTCATCATATTGATCTGGTGTGCTGCTCTATTCTTGAAAAGTATATCTATATCTATATCTATATCTATATCTATATCTATATCTATATCTATCTATCTATCTATCTACCAAGTAGCCAGATTATTATGACCATCTCAGTGTATATAATGCTTCTTCTCACTCATTCTTGTGGTGTAGCTTAAAAGTTATCTTCAAGAAGAGTTGAGTTCTTTGTTTACTGCATGATTAGGAAAGAAAAAGCCCCTTTCCCTCCCAAGTCTGGTTTAGGTGTCCTTCTGGGTGTTCCTTAGTACCTTGTTCAGCCTGTTATTGTAGGACTTGCCACACTGTATTTAAAGGCCTATTTACTCATCTGCTGGGGTGTCACTCCAGGGTGGTGGCGGCGACTGTGTCCCACTTGGGGGAAGCCAAATGTTGGTTTTTCGGCTCCAAGTCCGTGGTGCCAATAATTTTTAAACTAGAGGCCTGTTGCACGAAAAGATTCGTGCAATAGGCCTGGGTCCTGGGCGAAGGAGGAAAACCAGTGCTGCTCCGGCCAGAGCCGCCATCACAGCCCTTGCTGCTCTGGCCAGAGCCACCTTCTCAGCCCTCGCTGCTCCGGCCGGAGCCGCCTTCAGTCTTCGCTCTGTCGCTTCACGCCTACGTATGCAAATTAACTGCCATCTTTGTTGGCGGTTAATTTGCATATCTCGCTGATTAGCCAAGGGAGGTGTAGCGAAGGTACGGTCAATTTCAATCTTTGTCTATTATTAGATAGGATGGCCAGTGCTCATCATGGCAGCTCCTGTGTTGAGCATCTGCCCCCTGGTGGTCAGTGCACATCATAGCTACTGGTCGGACAGTCAGACAGACACTTAGCCTTTTATATATATATAGACCAGAGGCCCAGCGCACAAAATTCCTGCGCGGGTATGGACCCTAGGCCTAGTCTGTGATCTGGCTGCTGGCAGCTGGCCCCACCCCCCTCCGCCACCCAACCCAGTTTCCCGTTCACCATCAAGCGATCAAAGCCTGCCGGCCAGGGGGAAGAACCAAAAGGTCAGCTGTTCCGCCGGCTGCCACCCACTCCAGTTCCCCATTCACCATTGGGCGATGGGAGCCTGATGGCCAGGGAGAGGGACCAAGAGGTTGTCAGTGCACCTCATAGTGACTGGTCAAGCGGTCATTCTGGTCATTCTGCCGTTATGATTGCTGGGCTTTTATTATATAGGATAAGCTATTAGGAATGCTGTTATTATTCCTTGGGTATTATTATAGAATGCAATAATGACTGTGACATACAACTGTTCCTAGTAATTCTTCCTTTCTCTTACTACTAACAACAAAAAAAGCCATTTAACCCTTTGCTAAATAAAAAGCTGAGTGACATCCTCTCACACCAGGGCTTCACTAAATAGACAGTTTCATCTAAAAAACCCCACAAACATTTCTTTTCTGTATCTGAATAAAGTGGATGCTGGTTTTTATTTTTATTTTTTTAATATGTTTTTGTATTTATTTCAGAAAGGAATGGAGAGAGAGATAGAGAGAGAGATAGAAAGAGAGAGAGAGAGAGAGAGAGAGAGAGAGAGAGAGAGAGAAAGAGAGAGAGAAAGAGAAACATCAATAATGAGACAGAATCATTGATTGGCTGCCTCCTGGCTGCCTCCTGGTGATCAAGCCCACAACCTGGGCATGTGCTGTTGACCAGAATCGAACCTAGGACCCTTCAGTCCGCGGGCTGATGCTCTATCCATGGAGCCAAACCAGCTAGGGCAAGGATGCTGGTTTTTAAAAAGAAAACTAATATCCCATGTAGAAGTCATTTCTGCTGACCTCTGGATGGCTCACCAGAATGTCTATGCTAATTTCACCTGGGAAGAGCCACAATGACTGAAGTGGTGAATCTGTTTTTCGTGATGATGATGTCGAACGCTCATTAATTCTCAGGGTGCTGAAATCAGACAACTTTGCCATGGATCCTTTTGCAGTTCGCAGCACAGCTCTCGGTGTGGGTAGGGCCTTGCGGAGCCTCCCATAGGCTGCAGACGGGTGCTCTGAATGAGAGGAGGGCAGCGGAATGAGCCAAAGCTTTGTGTCTGCTCATTACAGGCGCAACAGTTATGCAAACTAAGAACCCAACATTTTCCTAAAGTGATGCCAAAAATCTTGTCCCACACTAAAACAAATGCCTGAATTTGCAGAAAGCCTATGTAGAATAAAAGCAACATGCTGTTGTTGGAATATATGTCTTTTGATGAAACTGTTGCTTTAAAATGTCTTGGACATTAATTTTGAATGAGCCTTATCTAATAGCAAATTGGATGTGCATTTTTTATCTATTAGAGATGGAATTGTTGAAAATGTCCTGGTTTCCCCCCTTCAAAAATTCGGTTGGGAACGGATGTGGCGGGAGCAGGAATGAGCAGCCTTGTCCTCGGCACTTGCCTTAGCAGTGAGGCGGTCCTTTAGCATGCCTGTTCTAGAGATGAGAAGACCCAGCCTCGGGGTAGCTCAAGGCGTTCCCTTCCGGTGAAGCAAGTATGGGAACCCAGGACTCAGGGACATCCTCGTCCACACTCCATCAGCCGTATTAGGTTACCTCTCAGGAAAGGTGAGCTTAGCCTGTGGTCTGATTAAGTCACTTTGATATCTAATTTCCTCATTCTGTTTACATGAGGTTCTCAACATGTAAGCCATTTCATTGTAGGGACAGGGAGTGGAGAGTTGTAAATATCCGCTTATGATGAAGATATTTCTCACAGCTTTGTGAGTTCCTTTGTTCCAGGAAGGAATAAATGAATTTAAACACACACACATATATACATATACATATACATATACATATACATATACATATACACATACACATACACATACATATACATACATACACACACACACACACACACACACACACACAGACACACACACACACAGAAAACTAGCCCTTCAGACTCTATATCAGTTTCACACTTCCTAGTCCCAGAGAAGATAAAGAAGGAGGGGATGATACTCAGTTGTTATATCTAAAATCACCAGAATATTTCTGTGAGGCAACGAGGATATTTGACATTGATTTTTGATTTTTTTGTTTTCAGCATTGGGTGACAATTCTACTTACCCCTATTTTTTCTTCCTTCTTCATGATGAATCAACTAACTCCCTGTTAGTTTTCAAGCTTACCAAACAGCATTGTTTGCAGTATCTCATACATTTATTTCTTTGCCTCCTCTAATAATCATTTTCCTGGCACATATAAGATCAGAAAACAATTAAAAAATGTAAGCTTAGTATTACAATCTCACTGATTTGTTTCCATTGATTATTTCAAATTCTACTTACCAAATTAGGACACAAATAATATAGCCATGAAAACACATCTGGAAAGCAAATTCCTTCTAAGAACATTCCATCCCACTGGAGTGGGGGTCTGGAGAATAGTCACATAATACCAGAAAGAGCAGGTGCTGGGTTGTGAATACTAGTAGATGTGAATGGAGCTAAACACTAACTGGACTAGAAGGTCCCTCTGGGCCTGTGAAAGTCGGAGACTGGGCGGTCCAGGCAGGTGAGAGTCAGGGATATCTAATAAAGATAAAGTTGTTGGTAAATGCATGTCTAAAATGTTTATATTTAAATTCAAAATCCTTAAATTATAGGGCATTTATTTTTTGTGTATAGATGATGTAGAGATTCAATTCTATTCTTCTAGAAGGAGAGTCTCTATGCTTAAAGCCATCGATAAAACACTGAGATTTTCCCTCACCAAATTGAAAAGCCACTTTATCATGTAATACAATTCACACTTAGCTCCTTGACTCTTCCCTCTCATTGATTTACCTGCTTATATTTGGGGCGAGAGTTTGTTCCTGTGATCACATTGTCTTCATTTACATATTAGAGTGATAGCTGTCGAGTGTCCACTGTGCATCTGACAGTGGGTGGGTCCAGGGAAGCAACAGGGACAGAGTTTCAGTTTCTGGTCTAGAAACATTTCCTAGTCTCATTATTCTTATTTTTCATAATTTTCTTAAAATAAATCATACATTTATTTTCCAAAATGAAAATTAAAATTGTTTTGCCAAGTTTTGAGAAAAAGATACTAATTTACTTTTGATTGGAATTTATTAAATTTGTATATTAACATAAAAGGAAATAACTTTATTATGCAATATATTTTGTGATACTGAGACACAGTGTGTCCTTCAATTTATTCATTTTGTATCCATTCACATGATCAAATCTCTTCTTAATGTTATTAGCTTTTTTCAGTCTTTTGGTTACCAGGTATGCAATCATATCATATGCATATAAGACTTTTGTCTTTTTCTTTTCATTGTTAATACAACTTATTTTATTATTTTATTATCTTGGAAACAACCTTAAGTTGTGACCACGGGTTTTCTTTTTAATATGATATCTGCTATTGTTGTTAAATATATAGTCTTTGCATTTCTAGTCTATTCTCTTTTTTTAACTTGAAGTTTTTATTTCTAGAAATAACATCTATTTTAAGAGGTGTTTCATAATGTATTTATATTCTGGGTTTTTTTTTATTTATTCTATCAATGTGAAGAGTTATGTGACTATGTTTTCTAGTGTTGAACTATCCCTGCATTCCTGCAATATACTCTGGTTGGTCATGGGATGCACCTGGATTCAATTTGATGATTTTTATATATAATTTAATTACTGTCTTGCTTTCATATTCATGAGTGAAATTTTTTATAGTTTTCTTTTTATTCTATCTTCATCAGGTTTGGGAAGTAAGGTTATGCTAGCTTAGTAAATTGAATTGGGAAGCTTTCCATCTTTTGCTATGGTCAGACATTTTTTGAATAACATAAGGATGATCTCTTCACTGAAAGTTAGATGGATTTCAGCTGTAAAACCATCTGGACCTGGAACATATTTTAGTGAATAGATAATTTTTGAAGAGGGTTTATGGTACAGTGGGAAAAGCACTGTCTTTGTAATAAGAGACATATTTGATTTGCTGATTATGTGTGTTGGATGAATGACTTCTTTTCTTTTCTGTGCAATAGTGATTTATCTACCTAACTACCTACCCACCTACCTTGCTACCTACCTACCTACCTACCTATATACCTAGCTATCATCTTGGAGGGAAGAGTACTTCCCAGGGACATTTATTACATGGGAAATTGAATCAAGGAGCTGACAAGCAGGTACTCAATAAATCGCTATTTCTCATTTAAGTCATTCTTATTACAATAATTCCTTTCTGACTGTGTGCATTCTCATGTCTTCCTCGGCAATAAATGCATTTATTGGTAATTAGCTGGGTTAAACTTACTAAGCTCCCTATCATGT
The DNA here is from genome assembly GCF_028538775.1 of Myotis yumanensis. Lineage (NCBI taxonomy): Eukaryota > Metazoa > Chordata > Mammalia > Chiroptera > Vespertilionidae > Myotis > Myotis yumanensis. The sequence goes on along the minus strand of NW_027223763.1, from coordinate 55,353,440 downwards.
CCCTGTGCCCCTGGGTAGACGCAGCAGTTATGCTGAGACTGTGGCGTCTGCTGGAGTGACTGAGGCACAGCTGCTCTTTTCACATTATTAATTTTCCCAATTTTATCAAAGTTCAGGAAAATTGGATGAGGAGGTATCTTCTGGCTTCCAAGCTTTCAGTTCAGTTTTATCTTCAGGCATCCAAGGCAGCTCTGAATAGCATACGTGTGCTTCTGCTCCGTAAGAGTTGGACATCTGACAGACCTTGGGACCAATCCAAAGTCAAGTTTATTGTTAAAAAAACATTTATTTAGTGCTTTAGTAATTTATTTCAGGTATAGATGATAGCCCCATTCATGCATAGCTAATATATAATCCTGAAATATTTCATTGCAAGGGGTTTTGGGGTATTTTTTACCCCCCAGAGTGAAGTACTATATAAAATGCTTTTGCGTCTACATGAGCAGTCTCTCAATGAATTCAAAGGGAACAGTGATTGATATTTTGAAGTTACAACAGGAAAGAGAAATCCACCCAGGGTATGTCTGTATGATGCTAAGATAACTGTCTGAATAATTAAAATGACAAAGACCATATAAAGTAGGACACATCTGGGTACATGAAAAATATACATGCATATATGCACTAATAAAGGCATTACAATATTTCTGAAGGATACATTACAGAATATGAACTTCACATTTGGAAGAACTTAGGATTCATGGGGATAGGTAAGTGAGGAAACAAAGATATTTACATATCATTTTATGTTATTCCAACATTTTTATCATGAATTAAAAAAATAAATTAATCTTAATATATGTTGTATTATGTGGCACTACTGGCCTTTTCCCACCACTAAATTGGCTATTGTTTATGTTTATATCATTTACATTACTTGAATTATAGACTCAGCGGCTTACTAGTAAATCTAGTCATAGTCCACATTTGTTTGAACTCCCTTATTCCCTCATTTGGGTACCAAGTCTATCTTAGTTCCATTTATTCTTCATCTTACATTAGGCCCTCCAAGGAAAATTAACTACAAGTCTGGCCCAGAAAACCTTTTTGGAACTTAAGCTTTGTTTGAGGGTGTTTTTGAAAAGGAAATTTGCCATCATCAAATACAGTTTCTCGAGCCCACACAGAATGTGTGGCATGGGTCCAATAGTTCCTTTTTGGTTCCTTTGAGATTTGTTTATTACTTTGAAAATCAGAATTTCCATAAAACAGCATAAGACTTCCCTGCCTCATAGCTCAATAGAATGGCTGAGCAAAGAGATTTAACTTAATTTTGAGGGTTGGTTTTGCCACATGTATTAACAATGATAAAAGCAACAACACAGAGCAAAACAACCGTGACCAAATGATCACACTGCACAGGAAACTAAGCTTCTTTTTATTTCTTATGCAACCTTTAGGGTCAATGCGATGTTGCTGAGTTTTGCTGGGCCAACTCAGACCTGTTCAGATGTTCGGGTGCAGAGCTAACACTGAAATAATCATCCTTGAGGGGTGGATTAAGAATGAGTTATAAGGCATAAAGCATGATGTTGTTGACAGCTAAAGCAAATTGTCTTTCAGTTCAAGAGCAAGAGCAAGCTACTGAGAGAGGCTTTGATTTTCACTGCTTCGCCTTTTTGCTGTTGCTCCTGGTATCTGGGCTCTCAGGGGTGTTCACCTTTGGTCACAGGGGCTACACTCAGTAGCTACTTCTTTATTGTTGTGTATCTAGTGATAATTTACACCCACCCTCAGAAAGTAGCAGTTTCCAGAGAGAATTCTATTTGGCTTGTATATGCTTATCTTTCTTCCACTCTCCTCCAATACCCTCCTCTCCTCTTCCCCCCTTTCTCCTCCTCTCTTCTGCCCCTCCCCTCCTCCCCCTCCTCCCCCTCTCCTCTTCCCTCTCCTCCCCCTCCTCCCCCTCCTCCCCCTCCTCCTCCTCCTCCTCCCCCTTCTCCTCCTCCCCTCCTCTTCCTAATCCTCCTGCCCTCTCTCTTTCAGGTGTTGATTAGATCTGTGTAAGAATGTGGCCAAGGTTTCACTAGTCCATACTGAAATGAGAATATAAGAACAATGTCATATAGAGCTATGGCACTTGCCAGGATTGCCTGTCAAATACATGCTGCTTTCAGATATTGCCATCTCACCTGGCACATGGTCAGTTTGCACTTCCTAACTTCCTGGTGAATGAATAGGGTCATGCGACGAGTTCTGGCCAATGAATTATGAGAAAAGGTGATGCATGATAATCTGCAGCATTAATGGCTGATTCAAGAGTGTGCCTAGCTCTCTTCTCCCTCTGACACAGCAGTTAGTCATATTTGAGATGGCTACTTCCTCCGTCTTGACGTCTAGGGGGTGACCACTGCTGTTTACCCATGAGAAGCGTCTAGCATGTTGTTTTAAGCTGCTGAGATTGGGAGAAGGGGGGAGTATTTGTTACCACAGCATAATTCAGCCTATCCCAATACAGCAGTTAATGTGTGTTGGTACAAAAGCCAGCTGTACTTTCTTGGAAATGATTCTAATTTATTCTGATATTTTTATCTTCTTGGAAATTACAAGTTGTCACTCCATGGCAGTCCCCTTTCTTTCTTGTTGTTGTGTTTTAATTTGATCTATCTAAATTCCAAAAGTCTGAAAACCACTACCCTAAGTCATCTTCTATGACCTAATAAAATAATGCAAACACAATTCAGAGTTTTCTAAGATATTCTGACCAGAGCCCATTAGATTCAAATTCTTCGGTCACAGGTATAATTTGTGGGTACCCAGGACATTTAACGTTATCTTACTCTCTGTGGTTCTACAAAGGCTCACCTGTTGATGGCCTATTCCTTTGAGGCTTCCTACATTTCACTTCTCACCACCTACAAGAATTCATTCGGTGGTTTCTGCCAATTGTGCTGAGCCAGGTGGCATTGAAATGCTCCTGCCCAGGGGCAGCATGGTTCTTTAAACCCTGGGAGCTGTATTGGAGATACAAGAAGTTTCTTTAGGATTGCAGGATCTAGGGGTCAAATATCTGTGCACTTACTGGGGGCTTTAGTTTGATGAGAGCAGGGAAATTTTTGTCTGCCTCGTTTACTGATAACTTCAGGGCTTAGTACATAGGAGGAACTCAATAAATATTTTCTGGGCAAACTAATGAAATCTATGTATTTCATAATACATAGTGTGCTAATGCTGTGATACTTAATTTAAAAAGTTCGAGTTCCCCTATTGCATTCCAATAGGTGTAGGCTTTAGAGGCCTTCGAACCTCTGATCACGGGTACAACTATTAGAACTTTACACAAACAAGTTAATTTCCTATTAAAAGAACAGGCCTTCTTTTCTTCTCATTCACCCAGGCAGACAGGGTTGTCCCCTCTGATGTCTCAGGGATATTTCAAAACCGCAGGTATGTGTGTGGTTTTTAAAGCCTTAAAGCACAAAGCCACATATATTTTTAAAAAGTATCACTGTTTTCCTTCCTATTGTTAGAAGTTGAAACTATTCACATATTTACCTAGAGACAGTCGTGCATGACGGAGGTATGTGCCATGAAAATTCCTTCCTGGTCCGCTATGCTGTCCCCCATACTGCTTGGCCTCAAATGCAGTTCTTTGTTCACCCAGTAAAGAAGGTATCACACCGTCTGAAGACACAAAAGCTTCCCATTGGCCAGGGCTGCTGGTGTCTGGGTGCACACACCTTAGTCTGGTTTACATGGAACTCAGCTCTGGCACAGTCTATGTATTTACAACCTCTATGTAGCTGATACTTAGTTTGAAAATAATTATTTAGAGATTATATCTCCATAGGCATAAAAGTTCATGTTCTAAACTTGCAAATCGATGACAGTAGTTGGGTAGTAGAATTTTAACTGGTTCCCTAACTTCCTCTGATTCTTGCTTTACTTGTCCCTAGTTTGCTTGACAGGAAGGTCTTCTCATTATACCCTCTTCTCAGAAGCTGGATATGCGAAGGGTGAAAAGACAGATACGGTTCTTCCAGCCCTTCTCAGATTGGCAATAAGAACGCACCTTGCTTTGTAAGATACATGAGCAATTAGCTCATTTTTAAAGGTATTACATTTACTTATCAGTCTCATGTAGAATTCAGCCGAGTTCTGAAATGCAGACTGTGTCTCCAGCGCTCACTTGCCAGGTCTTTTCTGCCATGAAATAACGAAGCTTAGCAATGCAGATTTCCACCACCACCACCCCGCCCCCGCCCCCCCCAACCCCCCCCCCCCCAAAAATGAATGATGTTCCCATGTGTAACAGCGTAAAGACTGTATGTCTGATTCATGGAACGTGCATACTCACAGCTGCAGCCACACATCCTCGCAGACAGTGCCACCGATCAGGGTTTCCCGTCTTCTTGTTTTTCGGGGCCTCTAAGAATCCGGAGGGTGTGTAGATTGATGAATGATGTGCTTGACTCCGGGCTTCTGCCTGCCCGGATCCAGAGTTTATCTGCTTTCTGTTTGTTTTCTGTGCTCCTATTAGGTTGTTGTTAGTTACATTCTGATGTTTGTAGTTGGGGGAAATCTGTATCTTTGTTATTTATGTTATCAATAATGTGACCCGGGCCTTCCTCAGCAAGGTTCCAACTGTTCCCAGGTCCTCAATCACTAATTATGCGGATGAACAGATTGTGGAAACTCTTTCCTTATGGCTCCATTCTGGAGGAGTTGTTTTTATTAAATTGCGGGTGTCCTGAATTATAATTAGGTACTGGCCCATATTTATAGCATCTCCCCTCTCTCTCTCTTTCTCTCTCTCGTCCCCTCCCTTTCCTCTTTCCCTTCTCCCTTTTCACTTGTTGTAGGTTGAAAACTTTGTCAGAAGAGAAATAGCAAGAGGAGCCTCCCGTCATTAGCTGCAGAAGGAAGCCTGCCTAATAGAAGATGACAGGGCAGCATGTTCGGTATCAGGAGGTTCTGTTTCTTGCAGAAAGTCATTAGGATGTGGAGCCGCCTGCCAGACAAAGTAGTAGAAACTGGAGAGCTTAACAAGTTCAAGGGCAAGGAAAGGATTCATTTACAGTCTTGCAACATAGCCTGGCCAGTCCACTCAAAAAGGAAACTTAACAACAATGGTCAGGAAGAAATATGGGGACTGGGGGGACCTCCAGTCTCCCTCATTCAGCCAAATCTTTACATGGCTCATCTACTTGCGCTCTTTGCAGAGTTTACTGATCTTATTATTTGAAGTTGATTAAGCATTCAAGGCCTGTTCTTCACTTAGTATAACGAAGCTATGAAACATGACCTTCCCGGGAGCAGCTTGCCTTAAAGTATGTGGAGACTTTAGCTTGAGTGAAGCATGGAAGGGGCAGCCAATGGTGATTTTGTTTAAAAAATATACACACACACACACACACACACATATTTTTTGATTGATGGATAGTGTGGGGAGAAATAAGTGGAGAGGGTTATAATGAAGAAGAAAATGTATTAAGGCTCAGATATTAAAAAAAAAGTCCAAAGTCTACCTTTATGTTTTAATAGCCTAGTTTTAGTCTTTCATTTATGGCCTCAAAAGAGATATGTTATTTTCCTACCATTTTTCTAATATTGTTTAGAGACTTAAATAGAAGAATGTTACACGAGAGCTAAGTGCAGATAAGCGCCAGTGCTCATATAATTGGGGGGGGGGGGGGGTATATTTATATAAAAGTAAACTTTTAGGATTCTTCCATCATATTGGTGTGTCTGCAGATTTTATTGAAGAGTCACAAGAACTTTGTATAAATCTTAGTACTAATTTGCTAGGATCTTGAAGATAACTAAGTGATAAGAAGCAGACATTATAAAAATTATTTGGGAAGAAACTATGCTAAATGAGCCTGTCTCCTGTGTATTGCTGGAGAAAGTAAAGCATTTGCTATACCTAAATGGACATGATGCTTTTTTTATACAACTATCATGCATTCATAGGATTCAACCCAAGTCTGAAAGAAATTAGGCCTTTGTGAGAATGTTAATAAGAGTAGAAATTAAATATACCCAGAGGTAACTGATATTCAATGTTATTAAATAAACTATAGAATTGTAAAACAATTGAGCCAGAGGGAAACAGATCTTATTGATTCCAATCTACCTGTCTTATGAGAGCAGTAGACCTAAGCAATCCAAGAGAAAAGATAGCTCAACTTACCTTTAAAGATTTCCAGAGAAAAAGGCCCGATAGATTCTGTGTTATTGCAGGGATTCATACCTACAGTCCCCATATATAGCTGTGACGTTACAGCACCAAAAAGGAGGACTACTATTTATATATTTTACAAATAAACACTCATTTTAAAATAGTTTTAGTTTACATAAACATTGTAAAGAAAGTTCCCGTATGCACTGTACCCAGTTTCACATATTATTAACATCTCACAGTAGTATGGTACATTTTTTAAATAATGAGCCAATATTGATACATTATTTCTAACTAAAGACTTTATTCAGATTTCCTGGTCTTGAGTTGACAGTTTTACAGGCTTCTGGTCAGGTATTCTGTAGAATGATCCCCCTCCCCCCAACTGGGATGTGTCTGGCATTTTTCTTGTGATTAGAATTGGGTTGTGGGTGTTGGAGAGGAAGACCACTGAGGTAAAGAGCTAATATGCTATTCTCTTCTCATCCTGTCAAAATTGTATACTGTCGCCCTAACCGGTTTGGCTCAGTGGATAGAGCGTCAGCCTGTGGACTGAAGAGTCCCAGGTTCGATTCTGGTCAAGGGCAGGTACCTTGGTTGCAGGCACATCCCCAGTAGGGGGTATGCAGGAGGCAGCTGTTTGATGTTTCTCTCTCATTGATGTTTCTAACGCTCTATCCCTCTCCCTTCCTCTCTGTAAAAAATCAAAATATATTTTTTTAAAAATTATATACTGTCAATATGACTGATCACTGTTGATGTTGACCTTCATCACCTGACTGAGGTTGGGTTTCTCAGGTTTCTCCACTCTAAAGATTTTCCCCTCCCCACTCTGTTTCTTATATTATCCTCTTTGGAAGAAAGCCACTAAGTACAGCCCACACTTAAGGCGTGGAGAGCTACCCTACAACTTCTTGAGATAAAAGATGTACGTAAATGATCTTGAATGCTATTTTTTAAGATAATTCTTCTACAAAATTTCTTCTCTAATGCTCTATTCTGTTACCTAAATTCATTGAACTGGTCTGCATACCTTGTTTCTTGAGAACACGATTTTTAATTAAAAAATTAGACCCAATTAGATACTTTTCACTTATAATTTTGAAATGCCATAATTTAATAAGTTCTTAAAGGAAGAAAAAAAATTAATCTCTAAGTACAATCCACTAAATCAATTTGTTTTAATTCTAGTTTTCTAAATACTGCCTTTAATTCTTTTATCTAGGATTATCATAGGTCATTTCCAAAGTATCTAATCTTATCTCCTCCAGTGTATACTCAGCTGCTGCCTGGAATGCAGATGTTAATAAGCTCCTTAACACACCATAGCTATTTACTTTGATCACTAACATGTCCCCAGCTGCTGCTACTTTCTCCCTACCTATATCTCCCTTGTTTTCTGTAGCTCCACACTTTTATCAGTGCTTTCTGTTATTTTCTATTCTCTAGTAGATCTAAAAACATAAATTGAAGAGAATGTACATGTTAACTTATATCTAACCTGAGTCACTTTATATCTACTAGTAAGCTGAGTCATTTTGGGTGCCAGGACTATTTTATCACTTGGCTTTTAGAGTTTCTGGATTAAGAATGGCAGAGTTTTCGTTTCATTTACCTAATTTGACTAATTATTAGGAGCTACCTAAAGAGCTGTCTTGAGAAGGATTCCAAGAAATTGGTCTCATAGGAGAATAGTTACATGATTGATAAGCTATGGGAATGGGGAGAGAAAAATGTGGAAAGCCCACACTGGCTGAGAATCTTAAAGCATCAGGCATTCTGATCTAATCAAATAAATCATAAGCTAAACCAACTTTTTAAACACTTCTGTGGTTGACTTGATCTCTTTGTACTATCAACTTATCTAAATAGGAAAAATCTAGTAACTATTTTCCTTTGTACAGCGTACCAATGTATTTTTCTATGGAAAAAAACTTGAGGCAATTATCATTACATATTAGAAGACAGTAATTAAAGAAGACAACAACAATACTTCTGCTAGAAGTGAAGCTCTGCTTTCGTGTTATTTCTTTCCATCCAAATGAAAATGTGGAGTGGGAATATGGTAGAAAAGGATCCAATGTTTTGGGCAAAGAGTCAACCCTCACAGTGGGAAAAGAACACAGGGTCAAAAAGTCTTTCTTCTGTTGTTCCTCATCCACTGGTCCCATACAGCCCTGGCTAAAAGTACTAATGGAAACTCTTTAAATTTTAAAATTATTTATCATAAGAGTTAAATAATTCTCAAGTAAATATTTTGTTTTAAAATTAGTATTCCATGGATCATTGACCAGGTATCCAAACCAAACAAAGACATTACAAAAAAAGAGTATTACACGTCAATAACCCTGATGAATACACATGCAGAAATCCTCAACAAAATATTATCAAACCAAATTCAACAATACATTAAAAGGATCATTCACTATGATCAAGTGGGATTTATTCTGGGGATTTATTCCATTTCTAGGAATATAGCCTAAGAAACCCAAAACACCAATCAAAAAGAATATATGCACCCCTATATTCATAGCAGCATAATTTACAATAGCTAAGATCTGGAAACAGCCCAAGTGCCCATCAGTGGAAAAGTGGATAAAAAAAGTTGTGGTACATCTATACCATGGAATACTATGCAGCAATGAAAAGGAAGGGCCTCTTACCCTTTGAGACAGCATGGAGGGACATGGAGAGTGTCATGCTAAATGAAATAAGCCAGTCAGAGAAAGACAAGTATCACATGATCTCACTCATATGTGGAATCGAATGAACAAAATAAACTGATGAATAAAATAGATCCAGAGTCAGAGAAACATGGAATAGTCTGATGAATCTCAGATGGAAGGCGGGGGTTGGTGGGTGGGTGAGGAGAGATTAACCGAAGAATTTATATGCATATATGTATAACTGTGGACCTACTTTTGTCTACCCCTAGATATGCACTCCATGTTAATTACTGCATTACAGTCATACCTCGGAGATATTGTGGGCTTAGTGTCAGACCACCACAAAAGAGAAAATTGCAATAAAGTGAGTCACATGAATGTTTTGTGTTTTCAGTGCATATAAAAGTCATGTTTATACCATAGTGTAGTCTATGAAGTGGGATAAAGCATTATGTCAAAAAAGAAAATGTACATATCCTAATTTAAAATACTTTGTTGCTAAAAATGTTAGCCATCATCTCAGCCTGTTGAAAAAATCGCTCCGATATACTTTCTTCTTTTTTTTTTTTTTTTTTTGCAATTAATGCAGTAGCTTTAATTTTTAAATAATATAAAACCAATTTCACAGGTCAGTTAAGCCATTAGGAAAGGGCAGCAACCAATGGATAGGATTTTGAAAACAAAAACCAATTTAAAAAACTACTTAAATATCAGAGATGTTGATAATAAGTTTTTCCTCTTTAACATGATAAATTGGTCTGTTTTATTCTTTTTTTATTATCTTAAATTTTACTGGGGTGACATCAGTCTATATGAACATACAGGTTACATGTGTGGATTACTAATTTACAAAATCTGTATATAGGACCATGTGCCCACCACCCAAAGTCAAATCCTCTCCTATCACCTCATATTAGGACCCCTTCTTCCTCCACCCCCTCCCTCTGGCAACCACCACATTATGTTTGTGTGCATAAGTTTCAGGTTTATATTCCACATATGAGTTAAATCATATAGTTCTTAGCTTTCTCTGTTTGACTTATTTCACTTCACATTATGTTCTCAAGGTCCATCGATGTTGTTGTAAATGACACTATATCATCCTTTCTTATGGCCATGTAGTATTTCATTGTGTACTAGTATATGTACCACATCTTTATCCAGTCCTCTATAATATGGCACTGTGGCTGTTTCCAACTCTTGGCCACCATGAATAATGCTGCAATGAACATAGGGGTGCATATATCTTTGTGTATAAATGATTTCGAGTTTTTCAGGTTTATACCCAGGTGTGGGATTGTTGGGTTGTATGATAGCTCTATTTTTAATTTTTTGAGAAACTGCCAGACTGCTTTCCATAGTGGTTGTACCAGTCTACATTCCCACCAGCAGTGAATGAGGGTTCCCTCTTTTCTACAACCTCTCTAACACTTGTTGTTGCTTGTCTTGTTGATAAAAGCCACCCTAACTGATCTAAGATAGTATGTCATTGTAGTTTTAATTTGCATTTCCCTGATTGCCAATGAGGTTGAACATCTTCTCATATATATATATACTGGCTGTTTGTCTTCTTGGGAGAGGTGTATTTTCAGGTTCTCTGCCCACTTTTTGATTGGATTGTTCATTTGTTTGGTGTTGAGTTTTATGAGTTCTTTATATATTTTGGAAATTAAACCTCTGTTGGAGCTACTGTTTACAAATATCATCTCCCATCTAGTTGGCTGCCTTTTTGTTTTGTTGTCCATTTCTTTTGCTGTGCAGAAGCTCTTCAGTTTGACATAGTCCCATTCACTGATTTTTGCCTTTACCTCCCTTGGCTTTGGGATCAAGTCCATAAAACATTCTCTACCACCCCGGTCCATAAGTTTGGTACCTATATACTTTATTCTATTTGACTTAAAATTTCGGGTCTTATGTTTAAGTCTTTGATCCTTTTTGAATTAATTTTTGTACATGGGGACAAACTGCAATCCAGTTTCATTCATTTGCATGTGGCTTTCCAGTTTTCCCAGAACCATTTATTGAAAAGAGTATCTTTACTCCAATGTGCATTTCTGGCTCCTTTGTCGAAAATTATCTGTCCATATATGTGTGGTTTTATAACTGTGCTCTCTATTCTGTTCCATTGATCTGTGTATCTGTTTCTCTGCCAATACCATGCTGTTTTGATTATCGTAGCTCTGTAGTATATTTTGAAGTCAGGTAGCATACCTCCAGCCTTGTTCTTTTTTTTTTTTTTTTTTTTCAGGATTGCTTTGGCTATTCTGGGTCTTTTGTGGTTCCATGCAAATCTGATGATTCCTCGTTCTATTTCTTTAAAAAATGACTTATATTTTCTTGACATAGAAATTCCACAAACCTTTATTTTTTTTAAATGTAATATCTATGATATGCAATAAAGTGAGGCACAATCAAATAAGGTATGTTTATATTTGTAATAGCCAAGATATCAAAGCAACCCAGGTGTCCATCAATAGAGGAATAGCGAAAGAAATTGTGGTATATAGGCAATGGAATATTACTCTGGCATAAAAAAAGAATGAAATTTTGTCATTTTTGACATGCGTGGGTCTAGAGAATATTACACTTAGTGAAATAAGCCAAATAGAGAAGGACAAATACCATGTGATTACACTCATGTGGAATCTAAAAAACAAAACAAATAAATAAATAAACAAACAAATAAATAAATAAATAAATAAAAGAAAACAGAATCAGACTCATAAAGACAGAGGACAAACTGATGGTTGACAGAGGGGATGGGTGAAATGGTGAAAGGGATTAAGTACAAACTTTCAGCTGTAATTTAGAACATGAAATCTAAAGCACAGCATAGGTAGTACAGCCAATACTATCATGGTAACAATACTGCGACAGATGGTTTTATTAGACTTATCATGGTGGTAACTTCATAAGGTGTATAAATGTCAAGTCACTGTGTTGTATACCTGCAACTAATATAATAGTGTATGCCAACTGTAATTTAAAATAAATAAATAAATAATTTAAAAAGTCATGTACATTAATTGGGCAATGAGTTCACTCATAATACTGAAAAATCACACAAACATTCATAGAATGCATAAATCATATATTTATATGGGGCATTATATTGAAAATTATAAATATGATTATAACTAGAGGCCCGGTGCATGAAATTCGTGCACGGGGGTGGGGTTCCCTCAGCCCAACCTGCACCCTCTCCAATCCCAATCCAGGGATGTCCTACTGTTGGCTTAGGCCCACTCCTTGTGGTTCTCTGCTCTCTGCAGGGCCTGCCTGCTCATATTCCCTCTTTATTAGATAGGTTACTCTATAACAACGTGGATAACTCTGAGAAACATTGAGTTGAAAAAAAAGTTACTCCCAAATAATACGTACGACATGATCCTATCTATGTAAAGCTCTAGGACAGGCAAAACACATCTCTGCTTAAGAAGGGAGTGGTTACCTTAGGGCAAAGCGTAGGATGGTAAGTGACTAGGTAGTTGCATGAGGAAGCTTCTTTGGTGCTGGAATGGTCTGGATGCTAGTTATACAGGGGAGTTCACTTTGTGAATATCATTTAGCAGTAAATTTATGACCTGTGCGTTAGTTTAATATTACTTTTGAAAAAATATTATAGATATATAAGCAGCAAGGCTAATGTGGCTAATAAACAATTAAAGGGTTAGAGGAGCTCTAATTGCATTTATGATTCAGTTCTCTTAGGACCTTTTACTTCATTCTGCTGGTCAGTCTCCATTAATGTCATTTGAATTTTCTTTGTTGAGCTTTAGGTTTTTGAAGTAGGGGTTGATCTACTTTTGTATCTGTGTTGCAATTTTTTAAAGTATCATTTTCTTTTCTTCTAATGATTTCTCTCTGAAACCTGGAGACTTCACATAGAGAAAAATGTGGGGCTTAAGAGTCTTGATCTAGAGAGAAACAAGGCCACCCTAATGGCTAAGTGTTTTTGTAAGCTGTTGTGCATGTGTTGTATCCTGGATTGAGGAATTAAATAAGCACTTTGCTATTTTAGCTGTCAAATTAATAGTGGGCTTATACATGACAGAAACTCTGTGTTCTCAGCCTGAGACCTACTTGGCCATAAATTGTGTTCATTGGGGAATGGTGAATTAATTATCAAGCAGTGGTAGGACTTATAGGAGGAAGAAGAAATCCCCTTATGTGGTTGGACTTGGTGCAAGTAAGAATTACCTCTAAATTACAGTGCCAAGGGTTATGGGGTACTCTGGCATGATCCTCTTGGCTCTGCATCTCCAGGCAACAATCTGGAGGCTGGAGCAGTTCAGGTAGATGACATGTGCATGGTTTGGGCTGATTTTTATAACCCCTTCATTCTTAGTAGAGACAGTGACAAATGTACAGACTCTGTTGGGAGAAGACCCAGGTCAAGGTTGAGTTTCAAACCCTTTGGGGAAATTACTAGAGTTTATAAGTGAGAAAATGTGAGTGTGTGTTGAGCGGATGGCATGTGGGACTGAATGGCCATCCTATGTAGTGGTGACAGCATGAGCTTTTTTAAAATATATATATATATATTTATTGATTTCAGAGAGAAAGGTGGAGGGAGAGAGAGAAATAGAAATATCCATAATGAGAGAGAATCATTAATGCTTCTTGCAAGCACTACACTGGGGATTGAGCCCACAACCTGGGCATGTGCCCTGACTGGGAATCGAACCGTGACCTCCTGGTTCTTAGGTTGACACTCAACCACTAAACCACGCCACTGGGCAACAGCGTGAGCTTTTGTTTCCTCTCTGTTGCTTACTAGCTGAGTGTCTTAGAGCGATTTACTTAACCTCTTGCAACCTTCCCTACTCATCCATAAGAGAGTTAGTAATACTATCTTAGAGGATTGCTTGAGATTTAAATAAAATAATGTATATAAAGTATTCAGAAGGATAACTGGCACAAACAGAGTACTCAGTACATTTTAGCCATTTTTTTTTATTAGCTTTGGACAACCCCAGACAAGCATATCAGACACCCATATTAGGTCAGCAAGAAAATTTCCAGACTCTACCAATTAGAGAGGATGAGACTTCTAAAATAATGCTCAGATTTGGGTTAAATTGGCTCAGGGCAGGGCTGAGTTTAAGCATTGAGCATTTTCAGCATCTGCCTCTGGGTGGGGGTAGGTCAGGATGGGTCTCATTATATAAACACATCATTTGTCTCCATAGTCTTTTATTATCTCCTAAATATTTGTAGATATGGATGTGTTGTTTTCCAAAGAAATTATTTCCTGTTGAATTTTGTCTGATGTGATCATTTTCCCCTAACATTTAAATAATATAGTTACACAAAATTTCTCTCCAGAATCTTATTGAAAATGTTTAATTTTCTTCTATTTTAGCCATAAAAAAACATTCCAAATTCTTTTTTGATTTATTTCCTTCTCTGAAAACTTTCAACAACATTTGCTATTCCAAAGGGTGCATTATCTCCAACCCATTCACTCATATCCTGGAACTAACATTTATACACTCATCTGCCCTCCTTTACCCCATTTCCTTACCCTGTAAATTCTCATCCTTATATTTACTTAGAAAATGAATGTTCTTCCCAGTATTCTAACCTGCAGGCCAGCAACTGGGGTATTGTAAACTTGTGACAAGATCTGCCTTGATGGATTTTCATGATTATCTTTAAGACCCAAGAAATTATTTTTTCTTCAGTGGGAGAGCCAAGTAGAGTAACTTCACAGGGATTATGCTCCCTGCCTGTGCTTACTGTCTTTGCCTTCAAAAATCCTCTAAAAGGTTAATCAGCTCTGCTCTTTGTGGTGTCTTTCTGATCAGACACTGTTCTTTGCAGTGTCTGATCAGATCATTGGCTGTGAGTCATCAATTCTATCTTATAGAAGAGCAGAGTCTTCTTTGCATTGGCTTTATTTTCCGTGTGGGCTCAGGAATTTATGTTCTTTGGCATTTAAAGGGGAAAGAGTCTGATTCATTGTTTCCCCAAAGAGCAAGCCATTGTTGAGAACCCTGTGATGGGCCAACTTGCTCGTACTGTGTACAGAGGCAAGTTTACCCCTCAGGTTATTTATAGGGAGTTATAAAACCCAATCTTCAGAATCTTCACCCTAGAAAAACATTCCTCCTATACTTACATGCTATTTTGCATATATTTGTATAATGAACTACATTATGTCTACAAAAATCTTCCAAAATGCCTAACTCCAGTACGGTAAAAGAATTAATGAGGCAACTGTGTTCAATTTTACAGTCTGGTCAGAGCCAACAAAAAGCATGGCACAACCAAGAGATCTATACCACATTGGGCCAGTTCTCTTGGGATGGCTTTTCTTACTCCTTCCATGGACACCTATTGCAAGCTGGGATTAAAAAGTCCATAAGATGAACAATAGTAGCAATGGGTATGTCTCTTTCCACATATAATTAATACATGTAAGCTTGTATTATCTTATTTATGCAGCAACTCCATCTTTCTCAGATCTTGATTTTATTGCCTATAAATTAATATATTAATTTCTAATAGTTCTCCCCATATTAAAGAAATCAGTTCCCAGGTTTACTACTTCATATCTTGGTACATAATTTTAAGTTCCTGAGCTCCAGTTTCCTTATCTGTAAGTTGGCAATAATACCTCATAGTGTTCTCATGAATATTAAATATAAGCAAAATATGAGGGAAAGTGTCTGACAAGGAGGCACTCAAAAATTGCTCATCCTTTTTTTCTACCTTTTACTGCACCCTCTTCTGCCTTGTGAATTGAAAACATATACTTTTACTCTAAGCCCTACCTCCATGATTTCAAAACATCTGGCTAAAGAGTGAAAATGAATGCAATCATCCAGGTGTTTGGCTTGTATGATGATAGATATCAAACACTTAGAACCATCTGAGTGATTGGTGTAGTTTTTTCACTATCCAGATGTATGTGGATATAGCCTTGGTCAAAGGAAGAAAAAAATCATAGGGGTTTTTCTCAAACCCTAAATTAATAAAGATTTCTTCAAAAATCTATGAACACACAATATCTCTCCACATATTCAATTCTCACATGACTTTGTTCATCAGAGTTTTGTTATTTTCCTCATTTAGGATTTCTACAGATTTTGCTATATTTATAACAATTTCTTGCCGAAACCGGTTTGGCTCAGTGGATAGAGTGTCGGCCTGCGGACTGGAGGGTCCCAGGTTCGATTCCGGTCAAGGGCATGTACCTGGGTTGCGGGCACATCCCCAGTGGGAGATGTGCAGGAGGCAGCTGGTCGATGTTTCTCTCTCATTGATGTTTCTAACTCTCTATCTCTCTCCCTTCCTCTCTGTAAAAAATCAATAAAATATATTTTTTAAAAAAATTTCTTTTTTTTTTGAGTACTAATGTAAATGGTAACATGTTTTGAATTTAAAATTCTACTTGTTCATTGCTGGTATATAGGAAAGTGAATGAACTTATATTCTGCAACCTTGTTATAATTGCTTATTAATTCCAGGAAGATTTTTTTCTGTCAGTTTTTTCAGATTTTCTACATAAATGATCATGTCGTTTGCAAACAAAGATAGTTTTATTTCTTCCTTACAATTCTCTATATCTTTTCTTTTGTCCAGGACTTTAGTACAATGGTCAAAAGCAGTGGGAAAACTTTTAGTTTCTCACCACTGAGTGTGTTAGCTATAGGTTTTCAAGTTGATGAAGTTCCCATTTAGTACTGGTTTTCTGTGAGATTTTATTATGAATGTGTGTTGAATTTTTGTCAAATAACTTTTCTGCATCTATAGATATGATCATGTGGTTTTGAGCCTACTGATGAAATGGATTATTTTAATTTATCCTTTAATATAACACTACCTTGCAAACCTGGAGTAAATCCCACTAGTTTGTGATGAACATATACTTTGGATTTGAACATCTTTGCTGATATCTTGTCAAAGATTTGTATCTAATTTCATGAGAGATCTTGGTCCATAGTTTTCTTTTAATGTGTTTGTCTGGTTTTGGTAACAGAGTAATGCTGACCTCAAACAATGAGTCAGATAGTATTCCCTCTGCTTCTATCTTCTGGAAGAGATTGTAGAAAATTGGTATAATGTATTCCTTAAATATCTGGTAGAATTCACCAGTGAAACCTTCTGGACATGAAGTATTTGCTTGAGAGTGTTATTAATTATTGATTCCACTTCTTTACTTGATATAATCCTATTCATAAAGTTGATATCTTCTTGTATGAGCTTTGATAGATTGTGTCTTTCAAGGAATTGGTCCATAGCACCTAAACTATCAAATTTGTGGACATAGATTTGTTCTCAGTATTCCTTTATCTTTTATTTCCATGGAATCCGTAGTGCTGTCCCCTCTTTCATTTCTAGTACTAGCAATTTGTGTGTGTCTTCATTTCTTTTTCTTAATCACTCTTTTATCTTATCAATTTTATTGATCTTTTCAAAGAACCAGCTTTTGCTTTTCTTGATTTTCTCTACTGATTTCCTGTTTTCAATTTCATTAAATTTTACTCTAGTTTTTATTAATTTTCTTCTGCTTACTTTGGATTTAATTTGTCTTCTTTTTCTAGTTTCTTGAAGTTAAAGCTTAGGTTATAGACTTTAAAACTTACTTCTTTTCTAATATATGCATTAAATGCTATAAATTTCCCTTTAAGAATTACTTTTGTATATCCACAATTTTAATGTGTTTTCATTTTTATTTGGTTCAAAATAAAATTAAATTTCTCTTGAGATCGCTTATTTGAACCATATGTTATTTAGAAGTGTGTTGTTTAATCTCCAAGTATTTTGGTATTTTCCAGCTATCTTTCTATTATTTATTTCTAATTTAATCCCATGGTTGTGTGAAGCAGACATTGTGTTTTATGGCCCAGAATGTGGTCTATCTTAAATATTTCATGAAACTTGAAAAGAATATGTAATCTGCTGTTTTTGGATGAAGCAGTCTACAGATGTTCATTATCTCTACTTAACTAATGGTCCAGTTGAGTTCAATTCCATCCTTACTGACATTCTGCCTGCTGGGTCTGTCAGTTTCTGATAGAGGCAAGTTAAAGCTTCTAACCGTAATAGTGGATTTATCTATTTGTCCTTGGTTTTCTACCAATTTTTACCTCATTTATTTTGACATTCTTTGGTTAGGTACATAAGCATTAAGTGTTGTTCCATCTTCTTGGAGTATTGACCCTTTATCATTATGTAATGTCTTTATCTCTGACAACTTCCTAGATCTGAAGTCTGCTGTGTCTGAAATTAATATAGTGACTACTGCTTTCTTTTGATTAGTGTTAGTATATGGTATATGTCTCTCTATCCCTTCATGTTAATCTATAGGTGTCATTATACTTAAAGTGGGTTGTAGGCAACATATAGTTGTCATTTTTTTTTAATCTACTCTGACAATCTTTGCCTTCTAGGTGATGTGTTTAGACATTGATGTTTAAAGTAATTATTGGTATATTATTAACATCTACTATTTTTATTACTGTTTTCTATTTGTTGCCCTTGTTTTTATTCCTATTTTTCATGTACATGTTCTCTGCTCTTTGTGGTTTTCACTGAGCATTTTATGTGATTTCATTTTCTCTTTCTTTGCATATCACTTATACTTCTTTTATTTATTTTATTTTATTTTTTTATTGATTTCAGAGGGGAAGGAAGAGGGAGAGAGAGAGAGAAACATCCATAATGAGAAAATCATGGATTGGCTGCTTCCTGCATGTCCCCCACTGGGGATCGAGCCCACAACCTGGGCACGTGCCCTTGACCGGAATCAAACCTGGGACCTTTCAGTTTGTAGGCCGACGCTCTATCCACTGAGCCAAACCAGCTAGGGTCACTTATACTTCTTTTTTAAAAAAATCATTTTTAAGTTGCTGCTCCAGAGTTTACAATAGGTATTTAGAACTAATTTAAGACCACTTTCAAAGAATACTTTATCATTTCACAGGTAGTGCAAATATTGTATTTTTCCCATATTTTACACTGACTCTTTATCTCTTCTCCTTTGTATTTTCCATCTTATCCCTCAAGTGATTTAGGGTAGCTTGTAAGTTTTCAGTTAATGCTATAATGCTTTCTGAAGAAACTGCACAAAAATTATACTTTTCAAAAGCCCTATAAAACATATGGATTATACCAATGCACACTCAAAGCCAATCTGCACTCTTATCTATCATTGTAGGTGATTCTTCCCTATTGAAGGTCCTACAAGGAACAGCTGTCATCCAGATGTTCTCATCTCTCTTTGGGCCTCAAATGGCTGTGGATTTGTACAGAAAATGACAAGTGCTTCTCTGTGGTCTTCATCCCTCAGCAAATATTGGGACAGAACTTAGCTGCCTTTAATGTCTTCCTCTCCCTGATGTTCTTTTTCTATCTCCTGGTCCCCACCCTAATCCCTCTCTGTTGGGAAGTCCATCCTATGGCAAGGCCACTTTTGTGCTCATTAAATTGTTCACTGATCCCTGCTAAAGTGGTAAATAAAATAGAAAGTATGGTGGTAATCAGAAAGAGCATGAATGTGAGCCCAACTTGGCTACGTATTAGTTGTCAAATCACTAAATTTCTCTACTCCCCACTTTTCTCATTTATAAAATACATTTCATGATAGGACTTCATAATATTATTACAATGCTTAAAAGTTAAGATCAAATTAATATTCATGACTCAGCTGACCCAAGTTTGGATCTCAGTTCTACCTTAAGCTCATAACTTAGGCTCTCTGAACATTGATTTCTTCTTTAACAGAGTAGAGAGAAGGATACTTAATGAATAATACAGCTGATAAGCACTAAACCTGGTTAGGTACAATGCCTGATTTAACCCTTACAATGTGTATTACCATTCCTAATTCACATATCAGAAAACCAAGGCTCAGAGGATTGTTGACTCTTCAAATTCGTATACTGTAGGTGGCAGAGGTAGGAATTAAAGTTAGTAACATGGAGATAAAGGTTTAACAATCAGCTCTCTGGGAAACAAAAGCTCTGATTTGTAGCATATGCCAATTTCTGTGGTGTAAATACTCCCACCATGGTGAATTTGAAGCTACATAAGTAACATCAACTAGTTCACAAAATTTAACAATTGGCTCTTGCAAGATGCTACAAGCTGGCTTCAGCCCATCACTATTTTCACTGCAAGTTTAGGGTGTTTTCAACTCAGCTAAGGCTACTGGTTAGGCAACTAGCCCTGTCGTGGTGGCTAAGGACCCCACCAATAGCTAGAACACAACCAACCCTATAACCTTTAACTGTTGGAGACCTCTTTATTTCAAACTGTTTTGCAACTGGTCATATTACAGGCAAACTACTAATCAGGAATGATCTTTCTTCCCCAAAGAACAGCTACTCACTTCTGCTTTGAGACATGAATTAAGCAGAACAAAAGGTTTTAAAGTAACAGCTCCCAAATATGCCAGTCTTCTGACTTCCCTACTTAAAAGAAAAAAAAAAAATACCCTATTGGAAATTTATCGGAGAGGACTTCTTTGAGCTGTACAGTTGTTTTGTGACAGAAATGACAGTTGATAAGTTGTGTTCATGTCCAAAGAACAATGTTATTACGTGAAGCTGCTTATTGTTAATGTACTCAAGCAGAGAAAAAATGTTTAGAAAAACTCACCGATTCCCCCAAGTTTTCTCGGAACTGTCTGAGATGAACTTGGAATGCCAGCGGAATCCACACAGGATGATTAGAGGGAAGCTTTTGGCACTCTTCAACACTCTCACGTTATTTTCTCTCTTGGGAAGCTGCTCAAGAACATGTTGTATTGGGAGTGCAAAGCCGCCAGGTCACTGGAATCATTTCTTTGTGACTTGGGGATTTCTCGGAGCCAGAAATGTTATCCAGGCTTCATCCCTGTGACTGAGGAAAATTGTATCAGCTGCTCCCAGGATACCAGATCTCAATACGACATCTATTTAAGCAATGCCCTGGATGGCAGATGTTGGAGCCTGGGTACTCGATACATGTGCAAATGAATGCACTAAAGCCTGGTTTATTCTCTCTGGCTTACTAGCAAAAGTTTGGAAAATATTTGGGAAGAGATCACATCAGAGTAACATGACTGTGAGGGGAAAAAATGGTGCTATTTACGTGTGCTTGTGCATACAAGTTGGGTGTACAAGGATCTGTGTATATATGGATAAAGCCACATTACTTGGATGAAAAAAGACAGACACTGGGTAAAATGGAGTCTTCAGTTTAAGGTCAAGAGACTTTATTCTTGTCCCAGTTCTGTTACTATATAACTCTATACCTGCAATCCTTAGCTTTTTTGGTCCTTAATTCTGTTGAGCAGAAGCACGGGGGTTTGAAATCTATGGAGTAACTTCCTTCTTTTTAAAAATTCCTTCATTCCAGAAGAACCAATTAAATACTGATTTTATTGGCAACAGTGACTTGCATAAGATATATTTCAAAGGAAATAAATAAAACATAAATAAATAAGAGAACACTCAATATTGTCAAGTTTTCAGTTATCTCCAACTTGATCTGTATTTAATGGAATCTCAAAATCCCAGCAAGTTATGTTATGGATATTAACAAACTTATTCTAAAGTTCATATGGAAAGATAAAAGATCCAGAATAGCCAACTCATTAATAAAGGAGGAAAAAAAGCAAGGATTGACCATGCCTGACTTCAAGATAATAGTCATGTGCCGCTGATTGATGGGGTTATATTCTGAGAAATGTATCATTAGGCAATTTTGTTGGTATGTGAACATCATAGAATCTACTTATACAAATCCATATGGTATAGCCTACTATACACCAAGGGTATATGGTGTACCACTGTTGTGAGCATGGTCCATCATTGACTGACCTACAGTAATCAAGACACTGTGGTATTGGCAAAAGAATAGTCAATAGAACAAAATAGTTCAGAAATCAACTTACATAAATATAGTCGACAGCTGGTACTGAAACAATTGGACATACAAAATAATGAATATAGACATAGAATTAATGCCATTTTTTAAAAAATGAACTCAAAATGAATAATAGACCTAAATGTAAAATGCAGAACTATAAAAGTAGAAAATAACATAGGAGAAAAAAAAACAACTAGATAACTGAGTATGGCAATGACTTTTTAGATATAGCAAGAAAGGCACAATCTGCCAAAACCGGTTTGGCTCAGTGAATAGAGCGTCGGCCTGCGGACTCAGGGGTCCCGGGTTCGATTCCGGTCAAGGGCATGTACCTGGGTTGCGGGCACATCCCCAGTGGGAGATGTGCAGGAGGCAGCTGATCGATGTTTCTCTCTCATCGATGTTTCTAACTCTCTATCTCTCTCCCTTCCTCTCTGTAAAAAATCAATAAAATATATTAAAAAAAAAAAAAAAAAGAAAGGCACAATCTATAACAGAAAGAATTGATAAAATGAACTTAATAAAAATAAAATCTTCTGCTCTTTGAAAGACAATATCAAGATAACGAGAAGACAAGCCACAGAGAGAGAAAATATTTACAAAAGACAAATCTGATAAAGGACTGTTATCCAAAATATACAAAGAACTCTTAAAATTCAACAATAAGAAACTGAACTACTTTTTTAAAAAAACTAAGCAAAAGACTTCAGCTATATGACATTCTGGAAAAAGGTCAAACTACAGAAATAGCACAAAGATCAGTGGTTGTCAGAGTTTGGGGAGAGGGTGGGTCGGATGAATAGGTGGGACACAGCGAATGGTTAGCGCAGTGAAAAAAACTCTGTATGACACCATAATGATAGATACATATGTTATACATTTGTCCAAATCCCTAGCATGTACAACACAAAGAGTGAGCCCTAATTGTCTCTGGAGTTTGGGTGATTATGATGTATCATTGTAAACTCATCACTTTTAACATATGTACCACTGGTAGAGGATATTCATAATGGGAGGTGCTATGCCTATGGGTGCATGTGTTGTAGACAGGGGTCTTAGGGAGATCTCTGTAACTTTCTCTTAATTTTGCTGTGGACTTAAAAATTCTCTAAAAAATAAAGTCATAAAAATGGAAAAAGACCTGAACAGACATCTCTGTAAAAAAGAAGATATGCAAGTGGCAAGTAGTATGTGAAAAACTGCTCAACATTACATGTCATTAGAGAATCTCCCACTAAAAACAAGATACCACCACATACCTATCTGATAGTTAAATTCCGTTTCCACTAACAACAACAAATGCCGATGAGAATGTGGAGTAACAGTAATGTTCACTTATTGCTGATGAAAATGCAAAATGGTGCAGTCACGTAGAAAGAGATTGGCAGTTTCTTACAAAACTAAACATATATTTACTACACGATCCAGCAGTCATGCTCCTGGGTATTTACCCAAGTGAACTGAAAACTTTTGTCCACAGAAAACCTGCACATAATGTTTATAGCAGCTTTATTCATAATCCTTAAACCTGGAAGTAACTAAGATGTCCTTCAGTATGTTAGTGAAAAAATAAGCTCTGGTACATTCAGACGGTGGAATATTGTTTAGCACTAAAAGAAATGAGCTATCAAGCCTTGAACAGAAATGGAGGAGAAGTAAATGCATGTTACTAAGTTTCAAAAGCCAGTCTCAGAAGGATGCATACGGTATGCTTCCAACTGTATGACATTCCAGAAAAGGCAAAACCAGAGAGACAGCACAAAGATCAGTGTAAGCCAAGAGTTGCGAGGGCGGGAGGAGGGGCGGTGAGGGCTAAATAAGTGGAGCCCAGAGGATTTGTAGGGCAATGAAACTATTCTGTATGATACTGCAATGGTGGATACATGTCAGTTTGTCCACATTCATAGACTCTATGTACAGCACCAAAAGTGAACCGCAGTGTGACTGTGGGTAGTAATGATGTGTCAACATAGGTCCATTGATTGTAACCAGTGTATGACTATAGTGCAGGATTTCCTACCGAGGAGGTTGGGGGTGGGGGAGTGGCTATATGGGAACTCTCTGTACTTCCTGATCAAGTTGCTCTGAACCTACAGGTGTGCTAAAAAATACAATTTATTAATTTTAAAAATTCAGTAATTTATATTCATCATGTTTTGAATTATTAACAAAATATTAATAGTAGTCTTCAGTGTTTTTGGAATATTGTAGATATCTCAAACTTTTAATATGTATGTATATATGTATATATAAATTATCTGTTGATTATATTTTCTTATATAATCATATTACTGAGAAATTAACATATATAACTATATTATTATATTTTGTTATAAATATATAATATATGTAATATATTTTATGTTGTATTATTATAGTACACATATATTACATGTATAATACAAATAAATAAGCTAATTTTATTCATGTTAAACTATCCTACAACTTCGGATTTAATTCAGGCTTTTTCATTTTAATTAATGGATAATAATTAAGAGCATTTAAAAGAGATGTAATTGAAAAAGCACGTTCCCTTCTTGCCAGCACTGCCCTAGAGCCCTTCAAGGCAGGATCATTTTCATTTCTATTTTTAAATGAGTAAACAAAGTCATGGGAAGGTGAATAACCATCTCAAAGCTATCCTGTGTGTCATTAGTTCAGCTAAGTTTAGACCTGGCCATCTATGAACTTGAGAACTGTGTTAGCCCAACTGGCTGGCTGTGTAACTTTGAGCGAATCCCTCAGACTCAGAGTCGCCCATCGCTCATCTTTAAATGTGATGGTTGCCTATGTAATCTCCAGGCTTCCTTCCAGTCCTCTTTCCTATGTGGCTGGTAGGATGGAAAACAGCCAATGTATAAATGTAGGAGAAAGAGTTCCCTTCCATCACTTACCTTACACAGCATGCAAAGTTCTAGAGATGGCTTTCTCAGCAAAGTTCCCAGCTCCTTCATCCACCAGCTCCCACACCTGCAGAGGCAGAGTGAGTAGCACACTGGTCAGAGGATGAGCTGGGAGCAATGTCACACTGAGGCTATAGTTGGAAGGACCTCCCATTGTCAACAAAGAAAAGACTCAAGATCCATAGAAATGACCTTCACATGAAAGTTTCCCCCCAACGGAAGATTTTTCTGAAACCTCTTCCCAGCAAAACTCCACTAGGCTAAAACCTCTTCAGATTGTGTGTACAGTTTTATGGTTACAAAGGCCTTCATGTCCACAACCATGTCCATTAGACTGTCAGCACCACCTGTAAGATGGAGAGGAAAATGACTGTGATTCCATGTTACAGTTGAAAAAATTGGAACATTAAAGAAAACTGTTTGCTCATTGTCACTGGAATAGTGAGTGGTTGAGTTGGAACTGGAATTTAGGCATTTTGGTTCTCAGTCAAGTGCTCTTTCCATGGTCCCAGAAGTGTTGGGCACACACACAGTTTTAATAGATGGACAGCTAGAGAAGCCCAGCCATGCTCATGGACATTCTGGCATGTTGTCTTTCAAAGCCACCAGTGAGAGAACTTGGGCCCAGGAAGACCAGGAGTGGGTGTAAGTTTTGGTTTGAGAGGATGGGTCTCAGCTTTACAGAAGCTTCCTACGCGATCTCTCTCTCTCTCTCTCTCTCTCTCTCTCTCTCTCTCTTCTCTCTCTCTCCCTCTCTCTCTTAAACAACAGCAGTATACACATTATTATTTCAACCAACTCAGAGCAGAAGCAAGGTTCTTATGCCGTTGCATTTGTTTAATCTTCCCTTACGTGCTGAGTGGGAGCCTCCTGATCATTGGCCTGGTGGGTCAGGTACACACAGAGACACAGAAGCATTTTGAAAAGGAATCTGGGGGTTTTGTGGGAGGTATAGAACAGTGAGTATGCTCAGCAAGGCTGCCAGCTTTGCAAACACAGCAAAGGAATGACGGTGCGGCACTGGAGTGGTATGTGTCTCCAAACTGCAGACAGCAAGCAGCATTGGGTCCAGAAACAACAGGAGACAGGCTCTCTCTTTGAAGAAAAGACAGTTGGAGCCCCTGAGTGTGCCCCTGGGGAAAAGCCTGAGCCCTGTGAGGTAGATGTCCCCTTTTTTCAGGTCTGCATTGTGTCTTTTGTTTCTACTGGGGAGGCCAGGGAGGCAGCCCAGCTCTCTTGTTTTCAGCATAAACATTCCTTCCTCGTATGCATTAAGCACCATGAGTGGGTCATCTTTTCCACTCCCTTCCAAAATATTTTGTTTTCCATCTCTGCCTTCTTTTCCATGTTGCTTTGAGAAAGATCCAAAACTTCTTCTCTGGTTTCCTTAGCTGCTTTGTGTTGTTGTTTCAAGCCACAGCCTAAGTTTAAACCATGGCCCAGGAGAGGGAACTAACTTGTAGTTATGGGTGTGGCTTCATTGTTGCCTTGGGAACAGTTACCTTCAGCCAGTTCTTTAGCCTTATGTACAGGTAGAATGAGGAGATGTCTGTGTCTCATCAGAGAGGCATTGTCTAGCAGCCTTGGGGAAGAACCTTCTGACTTAATTTCCTTCTTGCTTTTCTGATGTATCTGGCTAAAGATAGGCAGATAAATCTTCCTAAGTAATAGCTTTTATCATAACATTCCTCTTTCCATAAACCTGAAATATTTTAGCATTGCGCCCTTTGTCTATATGGTAATTAATTAACCTCCCAGCCTGGTTTCTGGTGTCCCCAAACTCTGTCTGCAACTTACCTTTTCAGTCTTCTTGCTCATTCTTTCATCATAAACCAGCCTGGCCCACTTGTTTTCTTAAATTTTCCTGTCACATGCTTCCTTCACCCTTGGTTTGCATTAGCCCCTTACTACTAGGAATGACGTCATTCCTGTCAACGGAACTGATGTCTTCTAATCTTTATTCAAGACCCAGCTGAACATCCCCTTCTGGATGGAGCCTTTCTGAATCTCTCCAGACCACAACACTGCTCCCCTGCTTTGAAACTATGAGAATATCTATTCGACTTGTATGACACTTCCTAGCCTGATATATATCATTCTGGCCCATGTGTAATTGCTTTTTTCTGAACTGTGCTCTGTCATTATACCATTGGCCCACATGAAACATTTTTATAAGAAACCACCCAACCAAAAGCACTATCGAATTTATTGCATGTATGTTGTCGGGGACATGGTTTCCTACATTTCACAGCGTCCTTTCCACACGGACCCATGGGAAAAATGTTTCTCAGCCCTCAAAACCAAGAATAGCTGGGCTTCTCTTGAGTTGCTGTTTTGTTTTCATCTTGTGGTAATTGTGAGTCATGCCTCCCTCTTTTCATAGGCCCAGAGCCAGAATTGCAGCCCACCACAAGCGACAAGTCAGACTTAATGGCATGTATTTTGGGGGTAATAACATTAACTCTGGCTTCTTATTTTTATTTCTTATTTTTCTCTCCTCCTGCTCCCCCTATATTTATTTTGTAATTTGGTGATTGTGTATATCTTTACATAAAGGTTCATATCAGTTTTTTGAATTTGATGAATATATACATAAAACATAAAATGCCTTGAATTATTTTTAAATCTTTAGAAAGTCCACAAATCTTACTAGTAAGTATGTAGCTTGATGAATTTTTACATATGTATACACCCATGTAACCCAATCTAGATCAAGATAAAAAACATTCCAGAACCCCAGAACCACCACTTATTTTCATTATTACCTTTTTTTATTTTTTTATTTTTGTCTATATATCTTGGCTCCCAACTCATAGCCAATATTGTTTGAGGCTATGGACTCTTTGTATTTATATCCCATACGAAGACTAACATGGTTTCCTGGACAGAGTAGATAATCAAGAGGTAGTTATTGATGTAAGGACGGAACTTATTTCTAATGAGAAGGGCTCTAAGGCCCATTACCCATGCAAAGCACCATGTGCAGCTTCCACGTAGAGATGAAAAGCTAGTTGTCCTGTATGATCCCAGATATTTTTGGCCTCTGGCATAGGGCCTGCCACATTGTAAGTCCTAAATACATATCTATGAACTGATTAACTGAAGCCCTTTCATATAGATTACTGTCACAATTTGAGGGCACATTGGTTTCCTAATTCTGGAAAACAAGCTGCAAAATTTCTCACTATCTCACAGGGCATAGTGTCCTTGGATGGCATGTTACTGCTGCTCCCTCTTCTGTTGTCTAAACAAATGGAAAGAACAGGGTATCCCACAGAGGACCTGCCAACTAGGGTTAGTCACTCTGTCACAGTTAGATGCCCTCTCACCCTAGAGTTCTTTGTGGTTTAGTCTACACTTCTTGACTTTGTGTGGAAGAATCTCTGTCCGTATGGTAGAAAACACAGGCACTGGTGCAGGGTGTTCAGTCGGCAGCCCCAGGCCTCACCACCTCATTCTTTTCTAACTTTTATGCCTTTCGCAAAAAGAAATCTGTAGAGGGGATGAGAGGACTCTTTCTCGCTGTGCCTAAAGACCGCTTATTCCTGGACACTGAGAGGAGAATAGTGTTGATTGAGAATTTATTTTGGAGTGACTATTTCCACAGCAAGTGCGTGAGGAAACAAAACACGCACATATTATTAGTAATAATGGAAATAAACAATACACATTTTTCAAGAATGGTTTCAGTTTATTTTAGTCTTTAATCTCTGGGCCATCTGGTAAAGAATATGGTCCCAGAGCAAAAGCTGAATGGCAAGAAGATTGGGAACAGTTATTCTAATGGAAAACTAGGCCAAAGGGAAGAAAAGAAATCCTGGAAGTAAAAGGCCAGTGGAGTTGGTGACTTGGACATTGAGTATTGCTCACTTCTACCTAGAAATCCTCCTAATTTCTTGAGGCCTCGGTTTCCTCAATTGTAAACTGAGGAATTGTACAATAATCCCTTCAGTACCTTTTCTTTTGCAAAAGAACTATATGATCATATTAACCAATGTCAACCCAATAAATTTTTTAAAATATATTTTTATTGATTTCAGAGAGGGAGAGGGAGAGAGAGAGATAGAAACATCAATGATGAGATAGAATCATTGATCAGCTGTCTCCTGCATGCCCCCAACTGGGGATCGAGCCCCCAACCAGGGCATGTGTCCTGACCTGGAATCGAACCATGACCTCCTGGTTTATAGGTTGATCCTCAACCACTGAGCCACACTAGCTGAGCCCAATAAATTTAATTTAAAAACAACAACATTAAAATGTATTTGAATCTGGTAAAAGGAAGAGAGAGACTCTGATTCTATGTTGCATATTTATTTATCTAATGATATCAAGAGTACATGATTAACAAATAGTATAGTTTATTTTCACTAATTTCTTTGTTCTTAAAATAGAATGCCTTCCCTTTATTTGAGTAAAGTGACCAAGGAAGCAAGTACTACTAAGTAGCTCACCCTGCAAGTCTTCTATCTGACAGAGCTAACAATAGGTTTGTGTCTCATTTGATTCTTTTAATCAGGACTTCTCTAAAGACAGAAATTTTGTAGGTAGAGAATTAGAGCAAAGGAGAATCTTTTGTAGCAAGTTTCATGAAAGGAGGCAAGAGAGGTGGAATTTGTATGTTTTAGCCCCGATGAAAAATAGCTCAATCTTTGCAAAGTGAATTGTATATTTTCATTGTAATAAACAATAATTTGCTCAGGCCTGAGATTCAGAAGTCTGGCTCCAATTCATAGCCTGTCAAATAGCAGGGTTAATATTTCTTCTTGTCAAAGAGCATGGTTAATATTTCTTAGCACAATGTATCTTGTATTTCTAGCTTTCTATTACCAATCTGTTTAAAAATAAATAAAAGGGCAGATGGGAAAAGGTGATAATACCAACTTTGAATGTTGTAATCTTTTGAGTTATCATTATATATGTACAAATATTATTCCTATACTTTCAGGAAGCTTAAAGATCAATGACAATCTTTTGGCTATGATGTTTACATTTTATTCCTATACGTTCAGTGTCACCTAGGTTTTAATTTTATGAGTGCTGCACTTAGGGAGAGTAAAGGAAGGTATCAGCATTTATTGATGCCTACATGGGTCAAGAACTGAGTTAGACCCTTTATATATGTCTCATTCATTTTACTCTCAAAGCACGTAGAGGAAGTAAGTTATTCTCAGCAAGTCCTCATTAAACGCCTATGTGTGCTGGTATTATGCAAGGCAGCAGTTATGTGATGGTGAACAATATAAAGTCCCTGCCTTCCTGGACCCTAAATGGGTAGTGGGGAAAATAAAGTGTAAAGGAGCCAATCAGCAAAATAAATATGCTACTATAAATTGAGGAGGGAAGACCTGACATTTGAGAAGTGGTCAGCCATGTGACTAGCTACAAAAGAATGTTTCTGGTAGAAGGAACAGCACATGCAAAGACCACAAGGTGGGAAAGAGCATGTGGGTTTAAGTCCCTGAAAGGAGGTCTGTGTGGCAAGTTTACTGTGAGAAGGAGAAGGGTGGCACCACAGAGGGAACTAAGGCTCATAAAAGTCAAATTAAATCCCCATGGTCCCCTAGCCATCGAGTGGCAGAGTCAAGAATAGAAGTCACCTGGCTGATTCGACAGTACTCTTCACCGGCCATGCTATAAATGCAGGGAAATTATTTCAAACTATTCCTTCTTATCATTATTAATTTTGCTATTTTAACATTTTAATCTTTAAAATGGTAATTCACTTCTTCACAAATCTCAGTAGTTTTTTGCAGGTATAGCCATGGGTTGGACACAGCACAGTTGACTAATAAGAACTTGTAGAAACCTTATGCCTTGCCTGCTTCCTGAATGACTTGGTTGCTGATGCCCCAGTGTACTTCACTATCACAAGAATAAATACTTCTAGTGGCTGGTCAGCCTTGTCCAGCAGGTTAAGCAAGGGTCTCCCTCAGAAAAGCCTGTGACACATACAGGATGTGTAGAGGAAGAAACTTTGTCCAGGATTCACTCTATAAGGCAGTGGTTCTCAGCCTTCCTAATGCCGCAACCCTTTAATACAGTTCCTCATGTTGTGGTGACCCCCAACCATAAAATTATTTTCATTGCTACTTCATAACTGTGATGTTGCTACTGTTATGGATCGTAATGTAAATATCTGATATGCAGGATGTATTTAGGCGACCCCTGTGAAAGGGTCGTTAGACCCCCAAAGGGGTCACGACCCACAGGTTGAGAACCGCTGCATAAGGGGAAGGGCTCCCTTGGCTTCTCTGTTCTAGTAACTAGGACCTTATGTTAATAGTGCTGAATGTTTACCTAGAATCACCTAGCATGGGCATCTTTTTGGATCTTATAAAATGGAAGGATTACTTGTCATGACTGCGCTCACTGTCTGGAACATTCTCTGTGATCTTTATTAAGTAATTAAGCTTGAACTCTTCTGACTAAAGAATGTATCTCTTATTAACCCGGAACTGGTACAGGGCTTCACCAAGAAGAGTAAAGGGAAATGTGTCTTCCCAGCTGGTGTGGTAAATCAGTTTGGTGAGGCCTCTGAGTGGCAGAAGTTATTGGTGTAGAAAGAAGTTTTTGAGGAAGGTGGAAAGACGTGAGTTAGAGAAATATGGATGCTGGACTCGTTAATATGTGTGGGATAGCTTCCAACTTGTGAAGTTTATTTCTTAACTATATCTCGGGCAGTCTCATTCATCCCTATTCTCAGCAGAAGACTGTCAAGCATCCCATATGTTGCAGTAACTACTGGATAAGTTGTTCTCAGTGAGGCAACCCTCAAACAAACACAACTAGAAAGGGATGTGCTAAGGTCAATGGTAGGGATTTGCTCGTGGGAGTGTCAGGGAGGGTCAGGTAGCCTAGTCAAGAAGTTCTCAGAGAAGCATCGCGGAGGAGGAAGCCCATCAGCTAGATGGTAAAGAATGTATGACTTCACCAAAAATGTACTGAAAACAAGGCAACAACATGAGCATAGACTAGAGGTGGGAAACAACATAATAAAGGAAAGGACCATGAAACGTGGTGCCTGTGATGCTCAAGGTTGATGTAGGGGTTGCAGACAGTTGACCTGAATTGGGAGCAGAGAACACAGCATGGCAATCCTTATAGATCGCTGTGAGGAGCCTTCCTGCAGTCATGCTGTTGAAAGAAGTGTGGATTCAGCAGAGGACATTAAACAGAGCACTGACTCAATTATCTGTCCTCTAATTGGAGGATGGAGAATACATTTCAGGAGGATAGAACTGGAGATGGCAAGGCTGCTGCAGGAATCCCACAGCAAGGTGACCAGCATCTGAACATAAGGAGGAGTAGGAAAGGAGAGGAAGGCAGATGCGAACATAAGGAACTAGTAGTTAATCAGTGCAGTGGAGGAAGACACTGTGGTAAGGCAAAAGTAGATCCAAAGCCAATTCTGCCTTCGTTTGTTGTGTGAATTAGGGAATATTACTCTCTCCCTCTACAAAATGGCTATAGAAAAGTCTAGACTTCTTATTTGTCTTTCAGACCTTAAAAAGGCCAAGGTTTTTCCTGCCTCAGGGCCTTTGCACATACAATTCCCTCTGGCTGAAATAAGAAACTATGTTTTTTAATCTTCTGCTGACCTTTATTCATCCTTCAGGTCCTAGGTAAAAAGGTCACTTCTTCGGAGTGGCTTCCCATGACTACCCTAGATAGGTGAGTCTCCCTTCCCTTTTATTATTCTCTTCCCCTCCACCCTGCCCAAAGCCTTCAAAACAGGTAACACCCTTTCTAATTATACTATTATTTGGTTATTTGTTGGCAACAACCGTTTCTTTTTTGCTTTCTAATGTATTCCTCACATAGTAGTCATTAAACTAATAATGTCTGAATAAAACTGCCATCCAAGCCAGTGGTTCTCAACCTTCTGGCCCTTTAAATACAGTTCCTCATGTTGTGACCCAACCATAAAATTATTTTCGTTGCTACTTCATAACTGTAATGTTGCTTCTGTTATGAATCGTAATGTAAATATCTGATATGCAGGATGGTCTTAGGTGACCCCTGTGAAAGGGTCGTTCGACCGCCAAAGGGGTCGTGACCCACAGGTTGAGAACTGCCATCTAAGCAGTGTGTTGAACTCTATGGCCCAGAATAGGAGCGGAATAGCAGGTGGGTAATAACCCTGGGTAGTTCATGTCAGATGTAGCCTGGGAGTCCCCACTGATGCTAAGAAAGCACATGCTATGAGTTGAGTTGTGTTCCCCCCCCAAAAAGATATATTGAAGTTTTACTCCCCAGTACCTCAGCATGTGACCTTATTTGAAAATAGGATTTTGACAAAAGTCCCTAAATTAAAATGACACCATTAGTATGGCACATCCCTTCCCCAGTGCCCTCAGGAGATGGCCCTGTTGATTTCGTTCTTCCCTCCAGAATTATGAGACAGTACATTTTCTAAGCACCCCTGCGTGTGACACGGTTACCCCAACACTAGGAAGCTAATAGAATACACTTCAGAGGGTGATCAAGGTCCTGGGGTTATAGATACGCCTGTGATGTCTAGAGGTTAATGTGACTGCATTTTTTTTACCCACAAACTGAAGACTGGAGATTTTTTCTTTTTTAATTTAAAACTTGGCTTTTACCTCAATCCCTTGGAGTCTGTATTGTGAATAATGGGTGCTGAGTTATATGCAGCCGTTGGGAAAATGTCATCAGCTGAGTGTTGATCCCTGAATATCTGGGCCAAAAGAATTAGTTTGTCTCTGTTCAGACCAAGAGCACTGAAATTATATGGAGCAGCACAGAATAATTATGCTGAGAATAGTGACTGCTTTTGTGCTAAATATAAGTAAAAGAATAGCTACTGAAAACTTCAATGAGTGCATTTTCTGAAAACTTCTTCAAGATATAAATACCTAAATCACATTTTCTGAAAGAGAGAGAGAGAGAGAGAGAGAGAGAGAGAACTAATCAGTGATTCTTAGCATTTTGTTTTTAAACTTGCCTCCATTTCTTCTTCCATGCTAACAATTAGTCTTTCAACTGGTACACCCACAGCGTGTTAAAATATACTGAGTCCAATCATGTATTAAAAGATATTCGCTAACCACCTCTGCTCTTGTTCCTTCACACTTACTTCCAAATGGCTATGGAGCTAGTTCTAAATATACTTTTAATTTTTTCTTTTTTGTAAAATGCAGAAATTTTTTTAAAAAATTTAAATGGTTAGTACAGTTTATCTAGAAACCCAGTTTATAATACTTCCTGCCAACACCTAGATTCTAGATATATTGTTCGATCCAAGAAAAAGAAAATAAGAAGAAAGGAGTACATTTAATAAATAATATTGGATTATTTTGAGCCACATTTATGGACATATTGAATATCTACATACTTAGCATATATTTTAAGGGAGGTAACTTTTTAAAAATCTTTATGAGATGAATACATTGTAGCACCAGAAATATATGAAACCTCAAATACCTGATAAATTGACATGAGAGATAATGCCTGCCTTGATGCTGGCTTAGTATTCACTCTGCCCTCTAGTAGTCAAAGCAAACCAATTTAATCATACTGCATCTTTTGGGAAGTGTAACTATTAGTATAATTTATTGAGTGCGTATTGTGGGCCATATACTTCTCTAATACATTCATGTGGATTAATCTCATTAAATTTGTCTGAAGTCTTCCACAAAATATGGACAACTCCTTTCGTTTTACCTAAGAGAAAGCTGAGGCACAGAGAGACTAAGAAACGTCCTTTGGGCCATTTGTATGTCTTCACTGGAGAAATATCTATTTAATTACTTTGTCCTTTTTAAAATTAGGATGTTTATTTATTTATGTATTTTGCTATCAAGTTGTAGGAGTTCCTTTTACATTTTATTTTAATTTTATTATTTTTAAATTAAATTTATTGGGGTGACATTGGTTAATATGATCATATAGGTTTCAGGTGTCCGTTTCTGTTACAACGTCTGTATATTGCACTGGTGCCCACCACCCAAAGTTAAATCATCTTCCATCACCATATATTAGGCCTACTTCACTCCTCCCCCTCCCCACCCCTTTCCCTCTGGCAACTACCACAGTGCTGTTTGTGTACATGAGTTTCAGTTTTATATCCCACATATGAGTGAAATCATATGGTTCTTAGCTTTTTCTGACCAACTTGTCTCACTTGGCATAACGTTCTCACGGTCCATCCCTGTTGTCACAAATGGCGGTATTTCATCTTTTCTTAGGGCTGAGTAATATCCCATTGTGTGTATATACCACATCTTCTGTATCCAGTCCTCTATTGCAGGACACCTTGGTTGTGTCCATGTCTTGGCCACCGTAAATAATGCTGCATTGAACGCAGGGTGCATATATCTTTGAGAATACATGTTTTCAAGTTTTTCAGGCACACACCCAGGAGAGAGATTGCTGGGTCATATGGTAGCTGTATTTTTAATTTTTTGAGGAATCACCAGACTGTTTTCCACGGTGGCTGTACCAGACTATATTCCCACCAGCAGTGAATGAGGGTTCCCTTTTCTCCACAACCTCTCCAACACTTGTTATTACTTACTGATAATGGTCATTCTAATGAGTGTGAAGTGGTATGTCATTGTAGTTTTGATTTGCATTTCCCTAATTGCTAGTAAGGTTGAACATCTTTTCATATATCTATTGGGAGAGGTATCTGTTCAGTCCACTGACCATTTTTTGATTGGTTTGTTTGTTTGTTTGTTTGCTGAGTTTTACTTGCCAGAGCTACTGTTTGCAAATATGATATTAATCCCTTATCAGATATATAGTTTGTAAATATTTTTCCCCAGTTTCATAGATTGCCTTTCACTCTGCTGCAATTCTCTGATTGCTTTGCTCTGCTTACGTTTTTTTTCACTTTGACAGTTTTTTTAGTGGAAGATTGTTTATTTTGGCTTTGATTACTTCTGCTTTTAATGTCATATCCAAGAAATCATTGCTAAGACCAATGTCATGAAACTTTTCCCAATGTCTTCTTCTAAGAGGTTACAAATTCAGGTCTTATGTTAAAAGTATTTGAATCTTTTGGGGTTGATTTTTGTTTGTGGGGTAAGTAGCCTAATTTCATTATTTTGCTTGTGGATATTCAGTATTGCCAGCACCATTGTTAAAGAGGATATCCTTTGACCACTGTGTATTCTTGGCACCCTTGTATAAATTATACTCGTCACACTTAAGTATAACTATGGACCTATTTTGGGGCTCTCAATATAGTTCCACTTGTGTATGTTTCTCTTTATGCTAGTACTGTGCTTTTTTATTACTTTAGCTTTGTAATGTGTTTTAAAATCAGAAGTGTGAAGCATCCATCTTTGCTCTTTTTTCTCAGAGTTGTTTTGGCTTTTGGGATTCTTTGTGGCTCCATATTAAAAAAGAAATGCCTTGGGACTTTTATAGGGGTTGCACTGAATCTGTAGATTGCTTTGGATAGTATGAACATTCTAACAATATTAAGTCTTCCAAACCATGAAAACAGAATATATTTCCATTTATCTGTGTCTTCTTTAATTTCTTTCAACAATGTTTTGTAGTTCTCAGTGTAGACATCTTTGCTTCCTTGCTTAAGTTTATTCCTATGTATTTTATTATTTTTTATGTAATTATAAACAAAGTAAGCTTTTTAATTTCTTTAGTTTTATTTTGGATTGTTCATTGTTACTGGGTAAAAATGCAATAGATTTTTACAAGTTGATTTTTTATCCTGCAACTTTATTGGATACTCGGGGCTCGGTGCACAAAATTTGTGCATGGGAGACAGGGGTCCCTCAGCCCGGCCTGCACCCTCTCACAATCAGTGACCCCTTGGGGGATGTCTCACTGCCAGTTTAGGCCTGATCCTGCAGGCAGTCGGCTATCCTTCTCGCAATCCATGACTGCTGGCTCCTAACTGCTCACCTGCCTGCTGGATCACCCCTAACCATTCTGCCTGCCTGCCTGATCGCCCCTAACCAGTCGCCTGCCTGCCTGATTGCCCCTAACCACCTCTGCCTTAGCCCCTGCCACAGCAGCTTTGTCCAGAAAGTCATTCAGCTGTCCAGTCTAATTAGCATATTATGCTTTTATTATTATAGATGTTTATATAGTTCTAATAGGCTATGTGTGTGTGTATGTGTGTGTAATCTTTAGAGTTTTCTACATGTAAAATCATCTCATCTACAAACAGATAATTTTACTTCTTCCTTTCTCATTTGAATGCCTTTATTTCTCTTTCTTGCCCAATTGCTCTGGTTGGGACTTTCAGTACTTTATTCAGTAGAAGCAGTGAGAGTGAGCATCCTTAGTTTCTTCCTGATCTTAGAGGAAAATATTTAATTATTTTTCACCATTGAGTATTGTTTTAGCTGTAGACTTTTCATATAGAT
Source organism: Myotis yumanensis (assembly GCF_028538775.1). Taxonomy (NCBI): domain Eukaryota; kingdom Metazoa; phylum Chordata; class Mammalia; order Chiroptera; family Vespertilionidae; genus Myotis; species Myotis yumanensis. The sequence continues at coordinate 55,316,524 of NW_027223763.1, read as the reverse complement.
GGTCTTAATCATATTGAGGTCATTGTTGCTCTATTCCTAGTTTGTTGAGTATGTCACGGAGTGGGGGGGAGGGGGGGGCAACTTCCCATCCTGGCCAACCTCCAGTGGCCACTAGCCCCCTTAATCGGTCCTCCTCCTGGCCTGCTGACCCCTCCCCCACTCTCCCATAAGCCCTGATCACTGGTCAGGCCATGGGACCCCACCTGTGCACGAATCCGTGCACTGGGCCTCAAGTTTTGTTATAACAGCCTAAATGATATACTTCCCCATTTATTTAATGAAGCTAGTATCACCCTGATATCAAAACAACAAAAACAAAAAACAATTATAGACCAATATCTGTCATGACTATAGACACAAAAATCTTTAACAAAATATTAGCAAATAAAATTAAGCAACATATGAAGAAAATTATGCAGCATGACCAATGAGGTTTATTCCAGGGATGCAAGGCTAAATATTGGTTCAACTTAGAAATAATTCAGTGTCATCTACTATAATAATAGATTAAAGGACAAATATCATATGATCATATCAATTGATGTAGGAAAAGCTTTTGACAAAATTCAACATCCATTCGTGACAAAATCTCTCTGAAAAAAAATAGAAATATATAGGAACTTACTTAACTTGATAAAGTGCATTCTAAGCACCCTTTTGCTAATACTATACTGAATAGTGGAAGACTGAATGCTTTCCCCATAAAATCAGGAACTAGGAGGCAAGGATGTTTGCTCTTACCATTCGTATTCAGCAAAATATATTCTAGACTTCTATGTTAAAATATGCAAGATTCTAGTAAAATAATTCAAAGATCTAAATAAATGAAGAGACATAAGGTGTTCATGAATTATAAGAATCAACATTAGTAAAGATGTGAATTTCCCCCCAAATTGACACCTAGGTATGATGTGTTTAACCTAATGTGTCTAAGAGAAGGAGCCTGGTGAGAAGCTCAGGCACAGGCTTTGAAGGAACAATATTTTGTTGAGATCATTTTCGGTTGAGTATGAAGCTCAGATTTGCAAGACCAGAACATTTTTTTAAAGACGCGATGAAGGGCTGTTTTCCTTTACAGTGGCTAAAGAGTGGGAAGTCTTTGGGGACTACTCTACAAATCACATGACATTAATAATCAAGATGGCATGTTGTCAAGAAATCTGATCTGCAGGCTTATTGTGTTTGGCTAGCAATGTTGTTGTTGTTGTTAATGAGAGTCGAGGTGCTTTCCATGGAGACCCGTACTCCCGTATTCACCACTGTCCCTGTCACCCTCTGCTGTCTGGCTCTTGGCCCTGCCTGTTCTCCTGTACATACTAAAATTTGTGACTCTTGACTTATAACATTGTTGCAACAAAAACAAACCAATTCCAAGTTCAAATAAATGACCTTAGAAACAAACTTTTACAGCCCATAAGTTGATTAGAAAGGGATTTTTAAGACATGCCAATAAAACACACAGGAAACTGGGTATTTAGGTCCAGGAGAGAAAGGGTTCAGGATTTAGTGTACTAGCTAGCTAGGGCTTCTCCTTACCAAGGTAACTTGGAAACCAAAATAGGCTCGGTAAGTTTTCTTAGAGAAGCTGAGCAATTATTCCAAGGAAGAATATTGGGTTGTAAAAAGCATTTATGAATTTTTTTTTAAAAAAGCTTACTTTTTCCATGAAAAACCTTGATCAATTATCCCCATTCTGCAACACCGTATGCCACACCATTGACCAGAAAATGACACTCATTGGTCTCAGTGTTTTTTCAAACTGCTTATCCCTTGGCAGATAGATTCTTATTCTCCAACTTCTTTTTTTTTAAGCCTCCACACAAACAAGACGCCTTTTATGGTTACATCAATTGCTGTGATCGTTTGGTCAATGTACAATGGATAAAGCTATGCACTGTTTATATTGATTCAAATGAAACATAACTTTGATCTCTTGATTCCATTTGGAAGAGCATACTGTATTAATGGTGTATTTACTAGCCATCTCTGAAGCTGTTGTATTTGTATATGGTGGATATTTTCTGTTTTAGCTCGTGAGTTTCATTTCATTTTAGACTACATGTGACATCAGTTGTTTTATCGGGGCAGAGTGGGATAGTGAGAAAAGGAGGATCTTTGCAGTTTAACGGGTACTCATAACTATCATTTCCTGTATTGTAGTCTTGGCTAAGTTATATATATTCATTGTTTCTCAATTTTCTCAACTATAAAAGGGTTATACTAATCTGTAATAGATGGGCTATTGTAAACATTATACAGAAAATACATCTATTTTTAAAATTTTATTAAATTTGTTGGGATGACATTAGTTAATAAAATTATATAGGTTTCAAGTGTATAACTCTATAATACAGAATCTGTATATTTGCATTGTGTTTGCCGCCCAAAGTCAGGTCTCCTTCTGCCACCTTTTCTCCCTCTCTCAACCCCCTTTCCTTCTGATAACCACCATACTGTTGCCTGCCTGTGAGTTTTGCTTATTTGTTTGCCTTGTTTGTTCACTCGTTGCTTTCAGTTTTATATCATACATATGAGTGAAATCACATGGTTCTTGACTTTTTCTATTTGACTTTTTTCACTTAGCATGACTTTTTCAAGATCCATCCATGTTGTCACAAATGGCAATATTTCATCTTTTCTTATGAATGAGTAGCATTTCATTGTAAATATGTACCACATCCTTTTTATCCAATCAATCACTATCAAAGGACACTTTGGTTGTTTCAATGTCATAGCCACCATGAATAATGTTGCAGTGAACATAGGGGACATATATCTTTAGGAATAAATATTTCCAAAGTTTTGGGGAAGATACCCAGAAGAGAGATTGCTGGGTCATACAGTAACTCTATTCTTATTTTTTTTAGTAACTTACTGTTGTCCATAGTGGTTGTACCAGTTTACATTCCCACTAGCAGTGTATGAGGGTTACTTTTTCTCCACAACCTTTCAATACTTGTGATTACTTGTCTTGTTGATAATAGTCATTCTAACAAAGCCACGAGGTGGCATTTCATTGGGCTTTGATTTGCATTTCTCTAATAGCCAGTGAAGCTGAGCATCTTTTCATGTGTCTGTTGGCCAGTAGTATGTCTTCTTGTGAGAAGTGTCTGCTCAAGTCCTCTGCTCATTTTTTAATTAGATTATTCTTTATATTTTTGGGTACTAACCCCTTATTGGAGGTGCGGGTTTCTTTTGCTGTGCAGAGCTTTTTAGTTTGATATAGTCCCATTCATTTGTTTTTTCTTTTATTTCCCCTGCCTTTGAGATCAAATTCATGAAATCATGTCTAAGACCAAGGTTCCTAAGTTTGGTCCGTACATTTTCTTTTATGTATTTTATTGTTTACAGTCTTAATATTTAGGTATTTGATCCTTTTGGAGTTAATTTTTATGTGTAGTGACAAAGAGCAGTCTAGTTTCATTCTTTTACGTGCGGCTTTCCAATTTTCCTAGCGCCGTTCATTGAAGACAATACCTCTACAAGTGCTTAGTGTGTAAGGGTGTGCAATGTAGTGTTTGTACCTCATAGTGAGTCATTTTCTGACTCTATCCTCACATGAGGGAGTGGGGAGGATGCTAGTGGGAGACTTAACTTGTGTTTCCTCAGCAACAATTATGGAACAAGTATTTCAATATAAACCTCTCAAAAAAGGTAATTATTTTTGTAATATTTCTGGTATAATCAAGCAGTGTGTTGCATACCACAAATTATAGCTCAAAATGTTTTTGTCTACATTCCAAATTACCATTTATATTTTTCTATGGTGAAATGCATTCCAAATTTTAAGTAATCAACTGGGAAAAAAGAAATTTTGTATCATAGCTTACTCATAAATCAAGACTGCAAATAGTGCTTAACTTTTACGTTCTTATATCCTATCTAAGATTTTCTATTTCTTCAGAATAGGGTCCTCTCTGTGATTAATAAGGTGTTTTGGCCATAGTAGGTTCTCAGTAAATATTTTTCGCTTGTTTACTTTGATATTTAGAATTAAGAAATAAAGGAGAACAACTGAGGCGGGCAGATTAAGCGTTAAAATGGCCCTCATTTGTCCCCTCCCTGTGTCTGTGCCTCTTATAATATTACTTGGCAGTTCTTTCAGAACTGGAGTCTATTCCCCTATGCATGGAAGCTGGGCTGGCCTTAGGATTTGCTTTGGCCAATAGAACACGGCTAAGTGATGATGTGTCAGTTCTGAGTCTGGACTTTAAGAGTCATTTCCTGCTGGAGAATGACAGACTATGTAAGGGAAGTCCAGCTGCCCCAGCCAAGGTCATCCCAGACTAGTTTACAGCCAGCTGACCTCCATATATGTGAAGCGCCCCACCTACTTAACATATAGCTGACCACAGATTGATGGGTAAGTCCAGCCAAGACCAGCATAACTGCTCATCAGACACTTAGACTCACGAGCGGTAATAAATGCTTGTTGTTTGAAGCCATAAGTTCTGTGTTAGCTTGTAACACAGTAATAAGTAACTGATATATCCACTAGCTTAGGTTCTGAACAATGAATAGGAGCTGGTTCAGAAAGTACTGTGCTATGTTTTCAGTGGTGACCACAAAGGAAATGAGTTAAACATTACAGAAAGAACAAAAAGCAAACAAACAAAATATCCCTAGATTACTCAAATTTAGAAAAGAGTAACTGAAAAGAGTAACCGAAAAGAGTAACAAAAACTATAACAAAACTATAACAAAACTTTAGGCATTAATTTGTGAAAAATAAAATTTTATACATAGTCAAATGCCTGTAGAAAGCCTGATGACCTCTAAAACTACCAACTACCTGTTAGAAGTGAGAAGGCCACTCACTTGTGTGACGTGTATCTAAGGCTCAGGCATTCAAACAGAATGCTGCCTGCTTTACTGGCAATAATATCCAAGAGGCTGTCCTGGGGGAAAGCATCTTTTAAAAAGTAAAAGGACTGCCCGAAAGAAGCAATAAGGGAGCCCAGGAAACATGGGCCGTCAGAGGCAAACTCAAAAGCAAACAAATCCCCTCCAAAAAAAGTTTAAAAGCTTTCTACAAGCAACAGCAATGCACATAATATGCAGTTCTTTCAATAAGTTAGAGAAAGGAAGCCAGACAAAAACAGTGAGATGGATACAGTGCAAAAGGTCCATCGAGAAAACAAGAAAGAAGATCATAGAGACACAATTAATTATTGGCTCCTGTCATTCCTGAGGAAGACCTCAGGGAGTTTCCCACTCTGACATTGTCTTTTCGCTGAGATAGGTTAGAGGTAAGAGAAAAAATAATGTTAAAAGCAGAAGGTGTGCTGGATGAATTGACAAACTAAAGGTAGATTGTACATTGGCAAACTACTACCAAACACGTATTTTGAAGAAACTGCAGGGTAAGACGAGCTCTTGCCAACTGAAATGTAGAAGTGTAGTGGAGACTCTCCTCAAAGGGCATATGCTTTTATATCTGGACAATTGGCATAAGCAATGTAAAAGTGGGGTCACATTTATGCAAAATAAAGTGGAATTATCTATTGAGTTTGCTGTTCAAGTGTAGTAGAAGCTGGTATAAGGGGTACTGTGTCTTTCTCTGAGATGTCACAAGAAAGGACCCTAGTTCTGTGCTCTGAATTCTGAGCATTTGGCCCCAAGGGCTTATTATCAGCTTTTTCAAAGTCAGAAATAAAAATGAAAGTTGAACTCAAACCATGACCCTGACCCAAACTTCTCTTTGAGGAGAGTAGGCTCATTTTGGTGTCAGTTAAACTTAGTGGTTCCCAGGAAGAAGGAGATGAAATCTGAAGGTAAAAGAAAAGGAAAAAGATGTGGTCGTCCTGAGGTTGGTGAAAATTCCCCAAGACTGAGAGAAGCAAGGGGGCTTAGGTGGTTTCCACAAAGAGCAGAAAGGTTCTTGAGTTGGAAGAGGAGAGGGGCCATGACTGCAGGCTACAGATGTAGATTCACTGTTGAACTGTGAAGTGTTGGGAACAGTACTGAGTGCTTAGATCTGGGGTTGACAAACAGGACCTTTGGGGCAGCAACTCTGAGTCCACACCTGGTGACATGCCTAAGCTATAGCAAGGTCAAGCGTGGCAGAAGTATTTGCTAATCAGAGGAGGAATAGCACTAAGAGCAAATGCCTCAGACTAAGCCAGTGGTTTTCAACCTTCCTAATGCCGCAACCCTTTAATACAGTTCCTCATGTTGTGGTGACCCCCAACCATAAAATTATTTTTGTTGCTACTTCATAACTGTAATTTTGCTACTGTTATGAATCGTAATGTAAATATCTGATATGCAGGATGTATTTTCATTGTTACAAACTGAACATAATTAAAGCATAGCGATTAATCACAAAAACAATATGTAATTATATATGTGTTTTCCGATGGTCTTAGGCGACCCCTGTGAAAGGGTCCTTTGATCCCCAAAGGGTCGCGACCCACAGATTGAGAACCGCTGGACTAAGCTCATGCCTTTGTTTTCAGTTGTCTGATGGTCATTAAGATGGAACCTTTCAATGATCTTGAGTGGGATTCAGAATTGAGATATGTGACATTTATTGGGATAAGTAATCCCAGAAAAATGCTTAACTTACTCCTACAATTTATCAAAGTGAAATCAGGGGGGAATATTTTCTTAAAAATAGAAATAATTACTGATCCATTTGAATTATTTGACTGGGATAAAGGCCTGAGAAAAATCAAGAAATTTAATTTATTGAGCTGCTTAAAAGACCTTTGCCAGAATTCTATGGCCAAAACTATTTAAATTTTTTCTCCCTGTTTTGAATTATGAAGCATTTCATACATTCTGAAAAGGTCAGAATATGAGATAGCAGACACCCAAATACTGACCACCCAGATTTAGCAGATGTTAGTATTTTATTGAATTTGCTTCAGATCCTATTTTTAAAAATAAAAATAAAATATTTTACATAGAGCTAAAGTCTGAAGTCCATCTCTCCCCTCTCTTTTTCCCTAGAGAGGTTACCACTGTTCTGAACTTGTGTGTAACATTGTTTCATATTTGATTTTATATATATATATTTGTGTGTGTTATAAAAGTTTTAACTGACTGGCATTATCTTATAAATTTTTACCTAGCATTCACTTATAATTTTTCATTTCTTTCACATCTGTGGACCTAATCTTCTTTTATTCCTATTTTTTTTCTTTTTCTTTCTATTTTCTTTCCTTTTTTTTAAAACTATTATGAATGTGCTGGTATTTTATATATTTCACAGATCTCTTCAAATAGCTTCTTGTTTATTTAAAAATTTTACTTAACTGATGTGTTTGTCTTTGCTTTTTTCCATATTACTTTTTGCTTTCTATATTTATACTTTATATTCTCTACCCTTAGCCCTCTGCACTATATGTGATGCTCCTTTATCCCTAACTGCATAAGCCCTATTTAAGCGAACAAACAAATGAAGAACAACAAAATATAATGAATAAATAAATACATGAATAAAATGTAATAAATGTATATGTTAGATTATAAAACACATTTAGTTGAAACTATTTTGTTTAAATTAACGACTTTCAAATGTGATTACCTTAACTATGCTTATTTCAAATGAAATACCTAGAAAGTGTTTCTCAGCAGTAACAAAATAAACATTTTGGGCTCTATAATTTTTGTGTGAAACTATCTTTATCAGCTGATTTTCTATCCATTCAACACTGTGTTGTTGAATGTTTTGCAGCATCCTTGGCTTCTACCTACTAGAGGCCAACACTACCCCCCACTTTATTTGTGACAACCAAAAATGTCTCCAGACATTGGCAGATGTCCCCTGGGGGACAAAATTGCCCCTGATTGAAAACCACTGATCTAATTAATATGCATTGCACTTCGTACATCACCTTGCCAATTCTGTTGTGTAATTCACAAAATCTTGGAGGTGGCAATCTTTTCTAAGGTGATTAGGATTTACTTTTTTTTTTTTTTCTAACTTAAAAGTGAGGCCAATATTGAAATACTCTAAGAAAGCCAATGACTAGTCAAAAATGGTTTTCCTATTGCCTTTTTATTCTCTATTCAAAACAACATTACACACATGGCAACACTCAGATTTTATTACATGGGTTTTAGCACACAATTTGGGAAATGAATTATTTGTCACATGTCTGAGTTTACCAAGCCATGCTCCATTTTGAGAGGTAGTAACATAAGTTTCCCAATAGCTAGGTTTCTGCCCTACCTGGGGGAGGTGATCTAGACCTGTATATTCTTTCTGTGTCACTTGCCATGACGCTTTCATTTCACACCTCCATTACTGCATGGAGGTGATTTTAATAGGTAGACTCCATGGCTTTTGATGGCATCATTATGGCAGGCTGGCAAAATTTTTGGACAAAGATGTCTTCTAATTTTGCTAACCCTGAATTTTCTCCACTCAGGAGATTAATAAAACATATTTCTAGACCTGGACCCTTTTTTGTTCCTCCAGAAATACTTACTATTTTAAAATTAGAACTTAGTTGTTAATCATTCACATGCTACATTATCTATCATTTTTTTTCTGATAGAATGTTTTCCTTTTTTCCCCTATATTCCTGGAGAACTAGATACTATCTTTATTAACTGCTTTTCTATCCTTTGTTTGAGCAATGTTTGGTCAATAAAAGAACTGCAGATTGATTTCAGATTTCAAAAAGCATGTCTTTCACTGGTATAATGGGAAAATTGTGCAGTAGAAATAAACTTACACCTTATTACAGGACAGCTTCACTATGTAGCCCTATACTTAAGAAGGACACATTTCCTGATCTCAAGGTTAGAGACTTATTGCAGTCACACAGGTACAGAGGCAATCGATATGCAATGTCTCTGGGCAAAATGGAGCCCCCCACTGTACTTGAAATGCTGCTCCCAGGTATTTTACTGCTCCTGTGCCCACCTCCATGATTTATAGGTTGGTTTTCTCATATATATGATAGAGCAATGCTGACCTCACAGGTTGGGAAGATTGAATAGAATCACAGGGGTCTAATGATGGCGAACCTTTTGAGCTCGGCGTATCAGCATTTTGAAAAACCTTAACTTAACTCTGGTGCCGGGTCACATATAGAGATTTTTTGATATTTGCAACCATAGTAAAGCACAGACTTATATTTTTGATATTTATTTTATATATTTAAATGCCATTTAACAAAGAAAAATCACCCCAAAAAATGAGTTCGCGTGTCACCTCTGACACGCGTGTCATAGGTTCGCCATCACTGGTCTATAATGTTCATGACACAATGCCCATTTCACTGGTTCAGTTCATCATTATTATTTAATTTTCAAGGTCTGTTACACTCACACTTTCTATCATCTTGTTTATTTTCCCTGCTTATTACCAACAAAGTTATTTTTCTAAACTATGTGTGGTAAGGCTAACCCAGATGGTTCTGGGAATAAAATCATTAAAGAGTAAAATCCTGTGTTCAGTCATGTTCAGTCAGTTCTCTTGTTGCCTAATAACTATCTGAATAAAATAACTCTCAAGATATTATTGTAGAAAAATGTCTTCACTAATGGTTCCACTAGCTTTTGACAAGATTCTGGGGTCCAGAATGACTAGAGTCGGTAGCTGCCTCCATTGAGAATAGAGCCTTCATGAAGTTCATTCCTATCTGGGATTGTTACACCTTACACAAGGACGCCCAAGGAAAGGTCAACGAGATCTTTTAGTTTCACTGGGATAAAATTAGACTGAGTTTAGAGGAGTGTGATTGGGGACCTGGGCACAGCTTTATAATGTGGCTGTGCCTACAGACTTATCCGCAGAGCATTCCCCGGGGATTCTCAAGCCAGCTGCCAAATTTACCACTCAGTTCCTCTGTGTATTCCCAGTGACTTTCTGCTTATCCTGGCTTCACTTTTAGTTGTTTTGCATCCAGTTGGTTATCTTGGCACCCTTGCCCTCAACTTCCCCAATAACTTGACTCTTTGGCTCCCACTCATAGCCCCTCTACTGGAATACAACCTTAATTTGACACTATCCTGAACTTGGAGGCTTGTTTCCTTCTTGAGAGAAAAGCCTTTTCCCAGGCAACAGAAGCCAGAATCTCAAACCAGCTAACTCCTTTCTGCTGGATATATTAACTAGACGCCTAGTGCATGGATTTGTGCACCGGCGGGGTCCCTCAGCCTGGCCTGTGCCCTCTCACAATCTGGGACCCCTTGGGAGACGTTGGACTGCCAGTTTCGGCCCAATCCCCATGGGTCCTACATCCCCCAAGGAATGTAGTAGTGTGCGAAGCGGCAGGCGATCAGGGAGGAGCCCGAGCCCGAGCCTGGGCTGGGCACCATGCCACTCCTGCTGATCCTGATCTGCTGCACCTGCCACTGCTGGGTCAGCTTAACAGTGCTCCCTCTGTGGGAGCACACTGACCACCAGGGCGCAGGTCCTGTGTTGAGCATCTGCCCCCTGGTGGTCAGTGTGCATCATAGCAACCAGTCATTTGGTCATTAGGTCGTTCGGTCGCTTAGGCTTTTATATGTATAGACTAGAGGCCTGGTGCAAGAATTCGTGCACAGATGGGTTCCCTTGGCCCGACCTGCTATGAGGGCTGATCAGGGGCCATCTCACCCAGTCTCTATCTGGGCCAACTGGGGCCAGCCGGCCAGGGAGAGGGACCACGGGAGTCTGGCCGGCCACAGGAGGTTGGTTGTGGGAGTGCACTTACCACCAGGGGGCAGCTCCTGTGTTGAGCATCTGCCCCCTGGTGGTCAGTGCGTGTCATAGTGACCGGTTGACCGGTTGTTCGGTCTTTCAGTTGTTTAGGCTTTTATATATATAAATTTCTGAGACTCACTCTTTTCTCCATTCTCTCTCCCTCCACCCCCGTCTTCTCTCCCTCTCTCCCTCCCTCCTTCTCTTTCAATCATAATATTCACTCCTACATTCCTATTGAAATTAATCCTTTGAAACCTGTTAACCTTTAAAATAGGAGTGTTTATCATTTGGTCTATTATTCTTTTAAAGTTCAATCTGAGCTTGGATAACATAAGTTCTATAGCACTTTTCTTGGTAAATTTTTGAAAAATACCTGTTAGTCCTTTTATTCTTTACTTGTCCTGGCCACTCCCATCCACTTACCCAAGGCAGCTTTGATACTGTCATCATTAATTACCATCGATTTTTTTCAGCTCAGGGTTTCTTAATCTTGGCACTACTGACATGGGGGCGGGGGTAGATAATTCTTTGTTGTAAGGGACTGTCCTGTGCTTTGTAGAATATTTAGCAACATCCTTGTCTTCTACCAATTAGATGTCAGTGACTATTCACCTCTTCCACTAGTGACCATTGGCAATCAAAAATATTTGTAGAGGTTGTCAAATGCCCACCCCCCCCCCCATGGGGGAGGGGTTAAAGTTTCTTCCAGGTGAAAACCACTGTAGTGATGAACCCCATTTCATACACACAAAGAAAATGTTTTAGATAGCTATGGATGGCCAGCAAGAGGATTTTTTAAACATTAATTGGGCTTTCTTATTTTCTGAGGAATTTATGAAGCTTCCAAATACTAAGGGGAGATAAGGATTTCCCTACATATGCCTACAAAAAGGACAGGTTGATATTTTAAAGCAATTACTCTGCAAGGGCCAACTCCACAAGTTAAAATCTAGTCTTCAGCAATTTTAGACTAAACAGTTTATCTCTTCCTGCTTCTCCAGTGTTCTCTGCTCCATTTCTACTGACTACAGAAAAGGTGTGGCAGTCCTAAACTAAATTCTATCATATGTTTCTTCATAATGAAAAATAGATACTCGTCTGTTTTTAAAGCAGCTTTTTAAAGGAATTGATTGTGAACACATGTCAAGGTTTTATTTTAAAGTTGCCTGCAAGGGGAATTACTTAGATTTCTCTTTGGGTGGATTTTACAGGAAACTAAAGGTAGATGGAAAATATTGTTAGCTGGGTGTAAGAAAGAAATGTCAAGTGAAAAGTCATTTGGCTCATTAGAAGACTGATGATTAGCTGGGTGAGTAAAACCTAACTTCCCAGAAAACACTTAAACTCATCAAAATCTTTTAGACATGCTAAATACTTTCCAGCAGGGCCTGCTAATAACACCATAAAACAGAGTTCTGCTTCTAACATCATTTCCTAATATTTGAAAGAATTATTTTTCTTCACACTACTCAGCTTTTAAGAAATGAGTGGATGTAGGAAATAGGGAAGAAATAGGGGTTAAATATGAATATGTAGGATTGTGTCCCATTGCTGGAAGCATGCGTCTAGAGCAGGGGTGGGTAAACTTTTTGACTCGAGGGCCACAATGGGTTCTTAAACTGGACCGGAGGGCCGGAACAAAAGCATGGATGGAGTGTTTGTGTGAACTAATATAAATTCAAAGTAAACATCATTACATAAAAGGGTACGGTCTTTTGTTTTTGTTTTTTTTTAGTTTTATTCATTTCAAACAGGCCAGATCCGGCCTGCGGGGCCGTAGTTTTCCAACGGCTGGTCTAGAGTCTAGAACGTATGATTCCTAAACTTCCGTCTCATTCACAGATCTATGTCTTTCCCTACTTGAGCATATTATTTTTAGACCTCCACCTAGTGATTTTTCCACTCACCTTTTTTGGACATATCCCATTACATAATTTAATTTTGATCCAGGATTACCCCTCTCCTTGCACTGAAATATATTTTAAGCCTGAGCAGTTGATAATAAGTCTCCAAGTTCTATAGAAGGAGAATTCCTTTGATATACATCCTGCAGTTTCTCATGAGGCCTTCCACTGGTATGGAAATAGATTACCCACTGAGTTACACACACACACACACACACACACACACACACGAATACAAAGGCATGAACTCTTTGAAGAGCAAACATCAATTCTTAGAGACTATACTGTTGTTGTTTTTATAAATATTTAGCTATAGCGAATATTGAATTTTTATTTATTTTTCTTTTTTATTAAGCTTGTTGCAGTGACATTAGTTAATAAGATTATATAGGTTTCAAGTGTACATTTCTATGATACATGATCTGTATATTACATTGTTTTTTTCACCACCCTATTATCAACAATATAACTAAAACTAACACTCTGATTACAATATCTTTCATTTCCAACTCCTTTATTCAAATTTTACCCAGAAATAAGAATGAATATATATATTATGTGCCCCCTCAACATCTGGAGAAACCAGGACTGCCTTGAGTAGCCTAACTGCAAGCCCCCCTCCTCCATCTGCTCCCAAAGCCAAGGTCTAGCTAAGCAACCCCCTTTATCAGAAGGACCAGGCACAGTTCCTACTTATCCCTGATAAGTGCATTTTAGTTCCTTGCCAGCCACAGAATTATTCAAACAGGTGAATCTCACCCTTCTGTGGGGACCAGGAGCACCCCAATCTCATGATACTACAAAGCCTTCCTCCCATCACCCCTCCCTGTTGTGTGGTCCCGCTTGGTGTGTGTCCTCCTTCCCTGGGCTGTGGGAATATGTGACTGATAAGCTGCTGTGGATCTCATCTCCATGAGATCAGCCATCTCCATGACCCTAGGGCGAAAATGCATACCTCAACAATGGGGTGAATAGTAGGCCATTAAAACCGTGATGGCCCTTACATTTGCTGTAAGGATGGTGGAATAGGAGGGTTGTTATTCTAGGAGCATTTTGAAAGTCGAAAACATTTTACACACAGTAAAATGTACAGATAGCCCACAGCTCAATGCATTTTTATATAGTGTATGCTATTTCAAATTGTTCTTCATACACTTCTAAATTATTAATTTTTATTATGGTTACCTTTTCTTTTACAGTAAGTGCATATTTAGATCTATTGCCAGTTTTATATTGATTCTTTAATTCAATTTCTTCATTTTACATTCTATTGTCTTCTTCCTGAGCATGCTCTGAGTGCAGTGCTTTCATTAAGGCCTATATTATACTGCAAAGTGTTCAGGTGTGGAAAGAGTATGAATGTATGTATATTGATTGATTTTTTTATCGAGCTGTAACATATTCAGTAAATTGTACATTTCAACTGAACAGTTCAATGTAATTTTAAGTGTGTATAAACCTTTTTATTATTCAAGTTTTCTTATTTATTAAGAAAATGAGAATACACCTTTTACAGTATAACTGTTTTGTATAAAATATGATCTTATGTATGATGTTAATAACAATATAGCATTATCTTACATCAAAATGAAAACTCTTACAGAAAAAGTAAGTCTTTACCTTTTCATATTGATACATAGCCTAGAAAACAAAACAACGTTTTTCCTGTTTGTTGCTTTCCAATTACAGTTGACATTAAATATTATTTTATATAACTTTTAGGTGTACAGCATAGTGGTTAGGCAATTACATAGTTTACAAAGTGATCCCCCCAGTAATTCCAGTACCCACCTGGCAGCGTACATAATTATTACAATATTATCAACTATATTCCCTGTGCTGTACTTTACATGACTATTTTGTAAATGCCAATTTGTACTTCTTAATCTGTTCACCTTTATCACCAGTCTTGCACACGCCCTCCATCTGACAACCTTTAGTTCTCTGAGTCTGTTTTGTTTCTTTTGTTGTTTCTTTATTTTTTATTTAAATCTTTATTGTTGAAAGTATTACATATGTTTCATTTTCTCTCCCAATGACCCCTTCCAACCCACCCAACCCCCAGCCTCAGGCCTTCACCACCCTATTGTCTGTGTGCATGGGTTATGCATATATGCATACAAGTTCTTTGGTTGATCTCTTCCTACCCACCCACCCCTGCTTTCCCTCTGAGATTCAATTGTCTGTTCCATGCTTCTATGTCTCTGGATCTATTTTGTTCAACAATTTATTTTGTTGTTTAGATTCCATATGTAAGTGAGATCATGTCGTATTTGTTTTTCTCTGTCTGACTTATTTTACTTAGGATGATGCCCTCTAGGTCTATCCATGCTACCACAAATGGTAAGATTCCAATCATTTTATGGATAGCCCATTGTATATATGTACCGCATCTTCTTTATCCACTCCTCTATTGATGGGAATGTGGGTTGCTTCTGTTCTGTATCTTGGCTATTGTAAATAATGCTGAGGTGAGCATAGGGGTGCAGATATCTTTTAGAATGAGTGCTTTGGATTTCTTTGGATATATACCCAGAAGTAGAATTGCTGGGTCATAAGGTAGGCCTATTTTTTAATTTTGTGAGAAATCTGTAATGTGTACCTATCCTTTTGTAGCCACTACCCCAATCAAGATTTAGAACATATCCTTCACCCCAAGACGCATACTCATGCAGCTTCCTTGTCAGACCATCCAGAGGTCACAGCAACCTGATTTCTATCCTCGTAGCTTAGTTTTACCTGTTTTTGAACTTGAGTTCAAAATGTACAGATGGAATCATATAGTAAGATACTATCATTAACTTGTGAAAAATGATTCTTTTTTGTTTTCAGTGTTGTGATTCATGTGTTTACAGATAGATAATATAGGTGAGCAATAATTTAAAAATACAGCTGCCTATCTTTTGATTTATAACAGACATTAGCAAGTTTTGTCTATAAAGAACAGATAATATTTTAGCCTTGGTGGGCACATAGTCTCTGTTTCATTTTCTACCCCCCCCCCCCCCAAACATTTAAGCAATGTGAATAATACTCTCAGCTCAAAGGCTTTGTGCGATAGGCTGTGCCTATATTTTGCCAACCCCTGGTTTAAAGAGATACTATTATTATCATTTGCTTTCTCTTTCTTTAGTCCAATTAAAATTTGCTTTACTCTCTTTCCAAAACAAGCTTATGAGGAGTAAAGAAAACGTATATTCCTTCACAAATTTAACTCATAGAAAATTTTATAAACTAAACCAGCATGCAAAAGGTCCCTAACTTCTAAAAAATTTATAGTACTTTCTGATAATATTTGTGGAAAAGGTTGTGGTAAAAAAAAGCAGATGAGAATAGATCTGAATTTCTATAAATTGTTGAAATTTATTTAAATGAATTAACATGTTTACTATATATTTATTCTGTCAACTAGTCTCTCCCCTTATTATTATTATTATTTTTATCAGTCTCTTTGAAAGATCCTCCATATTGTTGTGGCCTCTGACTGGAAGAAATCTTTGCAATTTCTTCAGTAGTCATACTGGCTAGAGGGCTTTTCCAAAACTTGAGCAAGACGCCAATTTAAACTAGAGTTAAGTCTGCCAAAAACATTGGCCAGCACAGGTAGCAAAGCAGAGCATTCCCATAGCTGTAAATTCACTGGGGAATAATTTGCTCTATCAGTACATTCCATCTATCTTGCTGGGTAGGGTGGGTGTTTGATCTTATCTCTCTGAGATTAGGGCCAACCAATGTGCTAATTGTGACCTTATGTAACAACTTTAGTAACCCAGGAAAAAATAAAGTTTCCTAATGAAAGATGAGTCAGTCTTCCTTAGCCGGAACAAGGGGATTTATTATTTGGGAAAATCTCTGTCTTGGAAAACTCCAAATCGTATTTAAGAGACACATTAATGTTTAGAGTAAACATGGTTAGAATCCTTTGCAATCAGCCAATAGAATCAGGGTACAGTGATTAGTTTTCCAGGGTATTCTCTTCATCTTCCTCTCTATGTCCCCTTTCCAGATCTTTGGGTTTGATTGCTGGTGGGAGGCTATGCCAGCCACTCGTTTGGCTAAGCCTGGTTTGCCAGAAACACACGTCTTGTTTTGCATGCACTGATAATCACATTGAAGGATGATGCCTGTCAATAATACTACAAGTATCAGAAGGACCATAAAAATGAATATACGAGAGAGATCATCTTTGGAATTCAATCAACAGCTAAATGTTAATGAACTGAACTCGAGTTATCGTTTGAGATAAGTCTAACATCTGGAAATCTGCTTATAAACTTGAAGATCTACAAAACAGCCGGAAACCCCTGAACTTTAACTGAGCTCTACCCTCACACAAAACCTTCTCTCCTGGCTGAAGCTTATCTTTTAGTTAGGATGATGCTTTCTGAAACCCAAAAACATTTCCGCATTTAGCTGTATTGCTTGACGTTGTGTTTTCTCATCTCTGTTGTTTATTGGTCCACAGGGAGAGAGGGAGGATGTTCGATAGGAGGCGAGGATAGCGCATCTTGAAGCTTCGTTTGGAATACCATCTTGCAACGTAGCTGGTTACATAAACTTGAAACAAATACTCTCCTGGAGCGTTTTGCAGAGCAGATCCTGTTTGTACATTTAGAAACAAATATGTAAAAATATGGGCCTGTGTAAGCTACATGGTTCCTTTCCACACTGTGCATGTTTTATCCTTTGCACAATGTGTATGTTTTGTTTTACAGACGTAACGTATGAAAATACTCGTCAGTAGTTGATGTCGAAAAGCGTATTTTTCTCGTTAGAGATAGGTAGGTCTCCAGGTGAGAAAATCCTGCAATGTTAGCTGTGGTTTTCAAAGGAACTACTGCAGGCTCTAAAGGCATCCAGTTTGATAATCCATATTTATAGAGTCACAAAATCATAATCTAATTACCCTAAAGACATGCGCCTTCTCAGCTTTAGGAAGAGTAAATGCTTTTCTGTCCGCACCCTTCCTTTCATGTGCCAAAACGCATCTGATAAAAGAGAAAGAAGAAAGTGAGCTACCTAAAAAATAAGGTGCTTCAAGCCAAGGAATGAGAGGGGTGAAGGAGATGGTTCAAAATGATCTTTTCTACTAATGTTCACAGCTGTCATCTCCGCTTGATTTAAAAACGAGAACTTGCACATTTTTAGTAGCTCCCCTGAAGAGCATGTTCTTTCTAATACTGAATGTACAACAGGAAAAGTAAAAAACAACAACAACAACAAACTGTCCACAGATGCCCAGTGAATCATTTCATTAAACCTGCTTAGAACAGATTCCCGGATTCTGCTCAGTACCTAGAACTTGTGATGAAAAGAAAGTGCAGTAACAGCCATGTCCTAATCACTTTGTATTCATGTTTTCTGCTTCTCCACCCAAACTCACCCTGAGAACTTCCATTTGAGAAAAAATTTTTTTTTAAATGAATAGAGAGTTAAATTAGGCAGGCCCATCCTGAAGTAACATTTTAATGTAAATATTTCTGTGATCTGCAAATACTTTAATGCAAATATGAAATAGGTATCAACGCATAACCTCATTAAAATAAAACGTAATTGCACTCCTTATCCTCATGATTAATCACCTTTATCATGGTACGCCCCTGTTTCAGGTTTTTCTGAGAGATCCTAGTTTCTCATCTAATCCTCCCACAGCTCTCAGAGGTGGGTTAGAATGATACTCATTTTTTAAATGTGAGCATAAGCTCAGGAAGGTCACGTGACTTGTCCAGAGCCCCGAAGCTGGTCACTGGAAGAGCTATTTCGGAATTCTACAAGCAAGAAATTAAATTTCACAATCTGACCTATGGCCTCTGCTCACGTGATTAGCTAGCAGATGATCTGAGAACAGCAGCCTGGCCCTTGGAGTTTCTGCCCAGTGTTCCTTCTAACATTCCACACCTTTCCTACCCATGCTCCTGCTTCAGCCCAAAGAGGAAATGGTCCCGACAGGGAGCTGAATGCAAAAGGTGAAATTTCTGGCTGGAGTCTTAAGTCTCAACTCAAACATCTTTTAGTAACCCAGAATATATTACTTATAAATTATGATGTAGATGCTTCTTAAAGTGCATCAGAGGTATGCTTCACCTGAACAATCTTTTTTTTTTCCCAAGTGGCTAATCTATAGAAATCTATACATCCCCCTCCAATTTAATGGATAAAACTGGCTTTTAAACGAGAAAAATGATTTTTTTTTCTTTTACTCTTTAGACAATGACATCCTGTAGTTAAAAGTAAGCAAATAAGTTATTTGTACTGCTGCAACCTCTATATAATATGTAGCCTAATTAAACTCACAGTCAAAAGACTCACAAGACTGGGCTGCCTCCTCCCTGCTGAAACCCACCTCCGGGACACAGAACAGGTACTGTATCCGGAGTACATCCACCAGGAAGAAAAACAGACATGCTTCTCGTCCTTCTAACAGGACCACTAACACGCCTGTCCCCAACGGGAAGCCTAATACACCAAATCTCTTCATAAAATCACAGGTGGTTGTTGTTTAATTACAAACTCGTACTATGAAAGCTGAGTTGCTTGCATTTCAGTTTTACTTATGCTTTAGGGTTCTTTTGCTGAGCATTAATGTCATATTAAATATGAGCATATATATATATATATATATATATATATATATATATATATACCATTGCTGGAGAAACGGTGAGGGGCATAATTGTGCATTTGCACATCTGTTCTTCAGACACAGATTCCAGGACTCCAACATGCCTGTAAGGACACCTTGGTTTTGAAAAATCGAATGGAGCAAACTTCAGACAACTGGCCTAGAAATTCAGGGTTTGGTATTTAGTTTCTCTGAAAGGTTCCACTTCAAGTAATTCGTTCCAAAATTAGCAATGCTAAGCACTCCCATGCAGCAGACCCCAAATTAAGAACAGACCAAGTCTTGGCCAAATAGTGGAGAAAAAGATGGGACTAATAATTAGGGCGGATGCAAGAAAGGTATTTTGTGAGGACAACCAGGTCAACAATCATCTCTGTCAATGGCAGTAACCATTGAGCCCCCATTCCTGGGAGGCACCGGGTTTATTTTAAGCACTAATCCGGGAGAGGCTTACTGACCCGTCTCTCTTCTTCTTCCTCTTCTTGAGCGAGCTGGAAATTTCTCATGCCCCTGAACTTTCTTATTAAGGTTTTTAGGGTTTTCATTGAAACTTGTGAAAGTCTCTGAGACCTGTGAAAGATTTGGTGGTAAACAACCAAATACAAGCTAATCACCATCACTGCAAAGAACACCATGAATCATAATTTTCTTTATTATTTGACCACATGAGTTTTTCATTTAACTTCTTTTTCTCTTGGTTTGCTTTAAAATAAATCAACAAAAATGTTTAGTGTATTAACCCATTTGTGCAAATTAATTCTAATTTCTTCCTTAAATTGTATTGGTAACTCAGTAGAGATTTCCATATAAATAGAATTACATTGAATGAAGTTACAGTTTTCTGTTAGTTCTGACTATATTTACACTCTTATAGTATACCTTCATAAACAACATATCTTTCAATTCTTCATTTTCTCCATTTCCAAGATTTAAAAACAAACAAACAAAAAGCTAAGGTCACAGAAGAGGTATTTGCCAGTTACCACATAACCAAAGAATAGTAAAACTTAAAGCAGGTTTTTAAAAAAATTTTATTTTAAGTCTACCATTCTTTCCATGTACATGGCTTTAGGATATAGTGTGGAAATTGATTATATTAATTCCATCATGCTTATAGAATTTCAAACTTGTTCTCATTTACTCAGACTATGGTCAGGGCTCAGCCTTATACATAAAGAAGCAATTAGTTTGAGAATAAATTTTTAAACAGAAACGTAATCAATTCGTTGTACTTCCTTATTATTGACACTGCCTGACTTCTTAACCCTGTTTTTCTGCAGGATGTAATCAGTCACTAACAGAATATACTTGTTACCTTAGCAAAAGATGAAAAGATAGGGTACTTCTGGGAAAGAATTAAATGTTAACTGCATGGGAGTCCACTTCCTTAAGTAAGTGAACAGAGAAAAAAGACTTTACTGTCATCAAACTATAGGATGGCTGTCTGTGTTATCTGCATTTAAGAAAACCTCAGAAGCATGATTCAATAATAGAAAGAATATTTGCAAATGCAAGGAAAATATATATTATCTACCCTGTCCACAGTCCTCTATTAAGCACTGAAGAAACAAAATCAATTATAAAACATGATCTAGAAATCAAAAAGCTAATGATCAATTAACAAATCTATGTGCATATGTGTGTGTGTGTGTAAAATAAAATATATAAATCTTAAGTCCACATAAAATTATATGCAATCATTTCAGGTATTATAAAAGTACAATTACTGATACATAACATGAATTATTCTGACAGAATTTAAATCATCTGTACAGTATACTTGATTTATTTCGTTCTAGTTTTATTAAATTATTATCTATAGATTTGTCACATCTCCTTTATTCTTCTAATTTTCTGGGCTACATGACAAACTGCTAACTGGACAGATCTATTTTGCTACCACATAGCAACCTCAAGCTCAATGTATCCCAAACTGGGCTGATAGTCTTACCCTCCAAAGCCACCCCCTTCCCTTTTGTCTTTGGTTCCTTTCATCAAGGAAGGGCACCACAATCTATTTAATTGTTCAGAGTTTTGCCCTCTTTTCCTGACTTATTGAAGATTTTAACACATGAATAATACTCAAGCTCTTGATGTTATCAGAATCAACTACATGCCCATGCTGATGACCCGATCAAAACTATATCCTTGCCTGTTTGCTTGCTTTATCAGTTCCCATAATCGGCTTTTTCTGTAATTCTGAAAACCCCCCTACTTCCATGGTCATGTTTTGGACATTGTCATCACCTGAAATTGCTCCACCTCTGAAAAGAATCATCCCAACATGCCTATATCCTTCCCTTGCATCTTTTCACTGCAACATTTTACCTCATGATGGCCTTCAATTCATAAGCTCAACCACTTCCATCCTATCTGCCCCTTCCTCTCCTCACTTCCCATATTGTTGGGCTCAGTTCACATGAAAATATGATGGTTTATCTACCTAGAAATATTTTTATATGATATGAACTAGATTTTCCTTCAATATGGACAATTTATATACAGGATACTTTCCCTCTTGGTCACATAGCAAGTGCTCATATTTTTTACTGATGAATTTGTCCATGTACACTTACTGTGATTGATTCTTTTCATTTTTTAATAAAGTTTAGATATAGCATGTAATGTTAAGTATAAAATTTAATGATTTCTAAATACATATGTAATTATTACTCATAAGATATAGGACATTTTCAGAACCCCAGAAAACTCACTCATACTCATGCCTCTACTTCCTCTAGTGCTCACCACTAACCTGATTTCTGTGGTCATCAATTAGTTTTATCTGCTCATGATTCATATAAACAGAATTATGCAATAGATACTCTTATGTGCTTGTTTACTTTTGTTCATTATCATACCTGTCAGATTTATCCATATTGTGGCACATACTAGTCATTTTTGTTTGCTTGCTTTGCTCCATAATATTTCATTTTATGAAGATATGACAATCAATGTATTCTCCTTTGGATGGGAAATTGGACTGTTCCCAGTTTGGGGTCATTTTGAATCAAACGGCTATAGACATTTAACTTTGTCTTTGCTGGACATCTCTTATATATCTATTGGGAATATATTTAACAGTGAGGTTGCTGCGTCATATGGAAAATGTATAATTATATTAGGTGGGAGCCACCAATTTTCCAAATTGTTGGTAGCATTTTACACTTTCAACAGGGATATAAGAGTTCCAGTGATTCACTTTTTGCTAGTGCTTTCTCATTTTAGCTTTTCTAGTCAGTAGTAGTGTTATCTCATTGTGATTTTATTTTGCCTCACTCTGAGGAGTAATGATGTAGAGAAAACCTTTGTGTGCTTTTTGGGTATTTGGACATCCTCTTTTGTAAAGTGCCTGTTCAAATCCCTTTCTTTTTAATGTTTAGTCATTTGTCTTTTTAAAAATTGATTTATAGAAGCCATATTCTGAAGACTAGTGCTTTGCTAATACTAGGCTGGCATGCCTAGTTGGAGTCTTTTGATGATACGAGTTTTTAATATGTATAAAATTTATCTTTTTATTTTATAATCAGTGCTTTTCTGTGTGACATTTAAAAATATTTGGTTACTCAAGCTTATGAAAGTGTTTTCCTCTAGAAACAATATAGTTATTATTTTTACATATATGTCTATGTTCTACGTTGAGTTGACTTTTGTAAAGGAGTTAGGATTTAAGTTTTCCATATGGGTTCCTTTTATTTTTTCCTTTTCATTGAATTTATTGGGATGACTCTGGCTGAAAAAAAGTATACAGGTTTCAGGTGCACAGGTTTTTCCCCCCTGTTTTTATTGATTTTAAAGAAAGAGGAAGGGAGAGGAAGAGAGAGAGAAACGTCAATGTGAGAGAGAAATACCAATTGGCTGGTTCCTACACGCCCACAGCCCAGGCATGGGCCCTGGCTGGGAAATGAACTGGCAACCTTCTGGTGTATGGGATAACGCTTAACAAACTGAGCTACACCTGTCAGGCAAGGTGCACAGTTCTACAACACATCATCTGTATACTGTATTGTGTGTTCACCACCCCGAGTGAAGTCTCCATCTATCACTATTTATCCCCCTATACACTCCTCCACCTCCCCTTATCCCAACCTCCCCCAGGCAATCACCCAATCACCACACTGTTGTCTGTGTCCATGAATTTCTCTCTCTCTCTCTCTCTCTCTCTCTCTCTCTCTCTCTCTCTCTCTCTTTTCTCCATCCCTCCACCACCCTCACCCAGCACTCTCCACAGATAGCTAACTGTCAGTCTGGTCTCTATCTATGAGTCTGTCACTATTTTTCTTGTTAGTTCATTTTGTTCATTACATTCCACATATGAGTGAAATCATATGGTACTTGTCTTTCTCTGACTGCCTTATTTCACTTAGCATAATGCTTTCTAGACCCATCCTTGCTGTCTCAATGGGTAAGATTTCCTTAATTTTTTATAGCCAAGTAGTATTCTGTTGTGGAAATGCACCATAGCTGTTTTATCCACTCACCTATTGATGAACACTTGGGCTGCTTCCAAATCATGGCTTTTGTAAATAACACTGCAAAGAACATAGGGGTATATGTATTCTTTCCCACTTGAGTTTTGAGTTTCTTCAGATAAATTCCAGGAAGTGGAATTGCTAGATTGTAAGGCAGTTTATTTTTTATTTTTGAGGTAATTCCATACTACTTGCCACAGTGGCTCCACTAACAGTGTATGAGGGTTCCCTTTTTTCCACATCCTCACCGATATTTGTTTGCTGATTTATTGATAATAGCCATTCTTACAGGGGTGAGGTGACATCTCATTGTGGTTTTAATTTGCATCTCTCTGATGATTACTGATGTTGAGCATTTTTTCATATACCTTTTGGCCATCTGTGTGTCCTCTTTGGACAAGTGTCTACTCAGGTCCTTTGCCCATTTATTAATTAGATTGTTTGGGTTTTTTTGGTGTTGACTTGTGTAAGTTCTTTATAAATTATGGATATTAACCTTTTATTCAGTGTAGCAGAAACTATGTTCTTCCATTCCATGGGTTGTCTTTTCATTTTGTTGATGACTTTCTTTGGAAGGCAAAAAAAAAATTTAGTTTGATGTAGTTCGACTTTCTTTTTCTTTTGTTATTTTTATGCACCAATAATAAAATATCAGAAAGGGAAACAAAGAAAACAATCCCATTCACAATTGCTTCAAAAAGAATAAAATACCCAGATAAATTTAACCAAGGATGTATAAGACCTGTCCTCAGACACTGTATAAACACCAAAGAAAGACATTGAACAAGATAAAAATAAGTTGAAGCATATATCATGTTCATGGGTAGGAGAGTTAACATCATTAAAATGTCCATACTACTGAAAGCAATCTATAGATTCAATGCAATTCCTATCAAGGTACCAATGGCATATTTCACAAAACTAAAACAACTTTCCAAAAATTTATATGGAACCTTTTACGATAGCATGGTAGACCTGGAGAGTGTTATTCTTAGTGAAATAAGCCAGTCTGAGATACACCAGTACCATATGATTTCCCTCATATGTGGAATCTAATGAACAAAAATGAACTAACAAGCAAAATAGAGACAGACTCACAGATAGAGATCAGGCTGACAACTGTCTGTGGGAAGTGCTGGGTGAGAGTGTTGGAGGATTGAATTAAAAGAAAAAAGATTAAAAACTCATGGACATGGACAACTATTGGATGATTTCCAGGGAAAGGAGGTTGAAGGGAGGTGGAGGAGAGTATAGGGGGGGATAAATGGTCAGAAACTTGACTTGGGGTGGTGAACACAAAATACAGTGTACAGATTATGTATTTTAGAGTTATGCACCTGGTATAATTTTGTTAACCAGTATCACTCCAATAAATTCAATAAAAAGGAAAAAAAAACACAAAATGTTATATGGACCCACAGAAGACCTAATTTAGCAACAGCAATCTTGAGAAAAAAGAGCAAATTTGAAGGGATCATGCTACATTATATGAAACTATACTACCAAGCCATAGTAATCAAAACAGGATGGTACTAGCATAAAAACAGAGCCATAGATCAATGGAACAGAGCCCGGAATCCAGAAATAAACCCATACTTATATAGTTGATTAATATTTGACAAAGGTGGTATAACCTATAATGGGGTAAAGATAGTCTGTTCAATAAATGATGTTGGGAATATTGAACAGATGTGTGCACACCAATGAAACTAGACCCCCTTCTTACACCACACACAAGAAAGAATAAACTCAAAATGGATCAAGGTCTAAATGCTTGACTTAAAACCATAAAATTTCTAGAAGAAAACATAGGCAGTAAAATCTTGGATATTTCTCATAGCAATATTTTTTTCTGATATATCTCCATATACGTTCCTATACTTCATAATCATTTATTGAAAAGATCAATCTTTCCTCAATAAATCTACTAGTGCCTTTCCCATAAATCTAGTGACCATTTAAGTGTGGACATATTCCTGAACTCTCTATTTTGTTCACTGAAATTTTTTATCTGCTTTGTGACTCTACCATTTTGTCATATTAATATAATAAATTTAGTAGTAAATCTTGAAATGGTAGCATAAGATAAAAAAAACTTAACATTTTTATGCCAAGATTATCTTGGCGATCATTCTAAATTCTCTGCATTTCCATATAAATTTTAGAATCAAGTCATCAATTTATATACACACTCAAATCTGCTCGCATTCTGATTTGATTATATAATAATCTATAATTCAATTTGTAGGGCACTGATATCTTAATATCGAGTCGACCCCTTCCATGAACATGACATATTGCTCCATTTATTTAGGTCTTTTATTACTTTTTTTCCAATTATGATTTGCTGTTTTCATTGTAGATTCTTATTTTTTATTTTGCAATTTAAATAGATCCTTAAACTTATTTCTAAGTATGTAAAATTTCCAATGCTATTATAAATTATCTTACTCAATTTTTGTTACTAGCAATAGAAATACAATTTAATTTTTAGAATATTGTATCTGGCAACATTGCTGAGTTCATTTATTCTAATAGCATATAGATTGTTTTGTATTTTTATTAAAAGGAAAACAGTCTTCTTTTTCAATCTTCATGTCTTTTTCTTTATGGCATATTATACTGACTAAGACCTCTATTACAATTTTGAATAGAAGTAGTAAAAAGTAGAAATCTTCACTTTGTTCCCAAATTTAGGGTGAAGACATTCAATATTTCATCATTAAGTATGATGTTATCTGAACTTTTTAAAATAGAAATCTTTGATCAGATTAAAGAAAGTCTCTTCTACTCTTAATTTGTTGCTAAATTTGTTATGAATAGTTACTAAATTTTATAAAAACATTTTTTTTCTGCATCTACAGAAATAAAAATTTCTATATATAAAGTTTTTTCTTCTTTATTAGCTTTTTGTAATAAGTCACATGATTGATTTTTAAAGGTTAAATCAACCTTTTATATATGGGATAAATCTCACTTGATCATGATGTATTATGCTTTTTATATATCACTGTGATCAATTTTCTAATATTTAATTAAGAAGATTTTACATATATCTTCATAAGAAATATTGATCTGTAATTTTCTTTTTTATTAATGTCCATGTCACTCATCACTGCCAAGCCTTCATAAAATGGATTGGGAAGTGTTCCTTCCTTTTTTCTTTCTGAAGGAGCTTAGGTAACATTAATCTTATTTCTTGCTTAAAAGATTAGAAGAATTTATTAATAAAAACATCTTGGCCTGAAGTTTGTTATATAGGGAGGTTTTAATTATAGAGTTAATTTCTTTAGGAGATAGAGCATTATTCAATAGTTTTACTTGTGTTAGTTTAGAAATTTGTGCTTTTCAAATAATTTGCTTATTCTGTTTAAATTATTGAATTTATTGGTATTGATTAGTTGATAAGAGCACCTCATTATCCTTTTTAATATCTTCAGGATCTGTAGTTATATCTGCTATTTCATTTCTGTTACTGATAATTTTATATTTTCACTATTCTTGGAAGTAAGATATATCTTCCTAAGGGTTTATTATTACATTATTTATGTTAATTACTTTATAGCATACTTTTCAACAAACTAACTTTTGACTGTGGATTTTCTGATAACTCTTCTCTAAAGTCTATTACTTCTGCTCTTATATTTATTATTTCCTTCATTCTTACTTTTTTAGTTGATTAATAATTTTTAGCATTTCTGATACAATAGAAGAATATTACTACAACCATCTGTGCTTTTTTGTCATATATTTAACATCTCTGTTGTAAACACCTCTTGACATATTTCTGGTTGTTTTTTAAACATTCAATATTCTTTCATATTTTTACACTTCACATATTTGCCACTTTTTTGCTCTTCATTGCTTCCTTCAGTTTTGTTCCCATTATGGGCCATTTTCCTTCAGCCTGAAAAACTTGTTTACCCTTGCTGTGTGTGCCTACTGGCAATAAATGCTATCAGATTTTATTTGTCAGGAAGCATTTTAATTTGGTTTCAGTTTAAGGATTTTTTTTTTTTTTTTTTTGGCTAAGCATACAATTATAGGTTAGTAGTTTTTATATTTTCTTTCAGCACCTTAAAAATGTCATTTCACTGAGTTATGGCTTCTATAATTTTTGTTGCAAAGTTGGCCATCAGAATTAGTTTTTAATTTGAAGGTAATATATCTTTTTTTCTTTATATGCTTTACATGCTTTTTTTGTTGTTGTTACATTTTTTTTTCAGCCATTTGTCTCTGATATTTCTAAGTGCGATTTTTCTTTCTGTTTACACCCATCTTAGTTTTCCCTGACTTTTTTTGAATCTGTGGAGGGATTTCTGTCATCTGCTTTGGTAAATCCTCAGTCCTATTGTTTGCAACTTCTACTGCATTTTCTTTTCTCTCCTTCTGAGGTTCCAAACTACATAAGTGTCAATTAAGACTTTTGTCCATAATCTATATGTCTCTTAGGCTCTGTTCTATTTTTTAATCCTCTTGTCTCTCAAGTGGATATTTCCTCTTACCTGTATTCAGATAAGCTTGGCTCATCTTATGTGCCAGAAAGTAAGGAAATGCTAAAAAAAAAAAAAATTAGGGGTATTTCAAAAGGACATAAGTAGCTGCCAATATGTGATAATTTGAGCAACAAAATAACCTAAAGTTAGTGATAGATGATAAACTATAAAATAAAATACATAGCCATGCGTTCATACTGATATATCTAGTTAAATTATTAAATGGTGAGACGGATAACTATTCCATGTAGTAAAATTCCATTTAATTAATGCAGAAGGACTGAGAGCAACAGAAAATACCCATCTGGCAAACAACACAGTAATAATTGTTACAGATAAAAATCATCAATGGCTGCTGAAATTAGTAGGTGAAAAATATGATGAGAATCAGGATATTTGCATGGTTCCAAAGTATTTCCCCACATGGTAGTTATTAATTACAAAGGGAAAAATAATAACTTAGCAGTGGAGAAACCTGTCAGACACTCCTTTAATCAAGCAATCAAAGTTACCATCACCAGGAAGTAATAAGGGCCTCATGTACCTAATGATATGATGCACTACAAAGGGTCCAACATTACTTCGATGATATTTTTGGCAAAAATGTATAACCTCAATCCAATCATGAGACAGCATCAGACAAATACAAATTAAGGCACAGTTTCAAAAATATCTGGCCATACGCTGCAAAAGTATTAAGGTCATCAGAGAGAGAAAATACTGAGAAAGTGTCCCTGATTAGAGGAAATGAAGAAGAAATAAAGGGTAAATGCAATGTGGCGTCCTGGATTGGATCCTGAAAATTAGGGGGTCAGTTGGTGAAATTCAAATAAGGTCTGAGGTTAATAATAGTTCTTCAGTATTCATTTTCTGATTTAGAAAATTATACTCTGAGGCTATAAGATGGGATGGTAACATAAAGGAAAGAGGAATGAAGGGTAGATGAGAACTGATGGACCACTTGATGGACTATTTTTGCAACTTTTTCTGTCTATAATAGTGCAAAATAAAAATGATTAAAAATAAGTGCCAGTCCTCTACTTAAAATATGTAAAGCCAACAACAACAAGATCTGTTTCTCTTGTTAATCATTTGTCTTGGTTTCTAGTCAATTTGTACTGTTTTAGCATGCCTCGTGATTTTTGACGTAATGTCAATGTGGGTGAAAAATCCAGACTCTTACAGATGTTATTTTCTTTCAGTGGAGTTTAATTTTTTCTTGCAGACAAATGCAGCACCAGTGGATCTCCTAGCTCCTGTACAGAAAAGTGGGCAATTAAAGGTCAGATATCAAAGCTATTAAGCTTTTTTTATTGGGGGAGGGGCTTCAAGTACTCAAATCTGAAAGCAGCCGGAGACAATATATAAAGCAATGGATGTGTCTAGCTATGATCTGATAAATCTTTATTTACAAAAAAAAAAAAAAAACAGGCATAGTTTGCAGACCTTGCTATAGAGGATTTATAATGGCTTGTATATTCTAATTTTGCCCTGACTTCTGGTGCATGGCACTCTGGAATCCAAGGAAAATGCTGGAAATGATTGCCATTTTCTTTAAGCTTATTGGCACTTGAAATCTAAACTCTGTCGTCGCATTTACTGATCTTTCTTCAGCCCTTTAGCCTCCCAGTTAATGCTTTCTACTCAGTTCTTCAGTGTCTGACCTTGAGACAGCCTAGAGGTCAGCCAACAATTTGAGGACATTTGTGTGTAGATTTTTGGGCTTCCTCCTTTGACTCTCTCCTTTCCAGAGTTTTCTTCCCGCTTTTTTCAAGTCTTTCTGGCAGCCCCGAATTTCTGGTCTTTCCAGCCCAGTAAGATGCTTCCGTGGCTCACTGAGAACTGCAAAGTGCACTCAAAGGAAAGGCCAGGCAAATGTGGAGCTCACCTAGTCAACTCCCTTCTTTTGAAAACTATGCATCCTAAGTAAAATAAGCCAGGGAGAGAAAGACAAATGCCACATGATTTCACTTATATGTGGAATCTAATGAACAAAATAAACAAAATAGAAACAGTCTCATAGATACAGAGAACAGATGGACAGCTGTCAGAGGGGAGGGGGGTCAGGGCTGGTGGAAAAGGTGAAGGGATTAGGAAACAACAACAGCTCATGGACACAGACAACAGGATGGTGATTACAAGAGGGAAAGAAGTGGTGGGGATAGAAGAGGACATAGTGGGAGTAAATGGTGACAGAAGGAGACTTGACTTTGGATGATGAACTCAATACAATATACAGATGATGTATTATAGAATTGTACATTTGAAAGCTATATAATCTTATTAACCAACCAAAGGCCTGATCCATGAAATTTGTACAAGGGGCTAGGCCCTTGTAGCCCTGGCTGCCTCGTGGCCCTGCAGCCCCACTGCCCCGCCCACTGGTCATTCCGGAAGGTTGTTTCGCCATCCAGTCTAATTAGCCTATTAGCTCTTTGCGATATAGGATGTCACCACAATGAATTCAATAAAAATAAAGAACTATACTTCTTACATTTTCTCACTACTTTGGGTGAGAAACATCTTTGTTGTGATGCATTGTGGCTTTTTCTTTGGTTTTGGTTTCTTTTTGGTTCAACTTTATATGCTCCTCTACTGTGACCAGCACTGGAATTGTTGCTTAATTATTTTCTACAACGTTATTTTGTATTTTCTATGTTCTATTCTTTCTTTTCCTGCATTTTATTGGATTGAGATTTATTTTTAAATCTCTTGTATATTGCTCTGTTTGTTGGCAATTTGATTATTTGCTTTCTGTTCTTTTTGTGTGTGTGCGTGTGACTGTTCTTAAATATTTCATTTTTAACTTTAAAAAATATAAATTTAATCAATACATTTGCCTTCTGTCTGAGTCAAGTGTCAAAAGGAAAGCAATAGCACTCTCCAAATAAGGTCACATGAAGAGGGTTGACTCAGGAGGGGCTATTTTCAAAGATGAGTGGGGTCAGGGGATTTACACTGTAGAGGGCAGGAACCTAGATCAAGTAGCGGTAGGAATATCACTATTCCTAGTCTCAAAATGACGAAGAGAAGAAGTATAGGATCCTGGAAGAGTTGTATCTCTTTCTTGATCCCAGTCAGTCGAAGGTGAACTCACAGAAGGAGAGTGAGGAGAATACATATACTTTACCCCCCTGTCCTCCCTCCCTCTGGTCTTCCGCCTACTGGCTGAACTTAATTAGAAGCCATAGGGTTCAGGATCATGATGATGTAATGCTTTCAGGTCAGCCTTCCAGGTAAGATTGTAGGTTGAGTGGTAATTGTATCAGGTGGGGCAAACAGAAGCTATAGCCCAACTTCTCAAGTACAATGGTGTCTTAAATGCTTTAATATAAATTACCTCCTTTTTGGCCCATGTTGGTGGTATGGTGGTTAGCATAGCTGCCTTCCAATTACCTCTTTACTGATCTCTAGTTTATTGATTGTTTTTACTGCTTTAGTTTCATCTTTTAGTTATTATTATTATACTATTATTATTATTTACAGTCCCTGCCTATTCCGGTTTACCCATATGTTTATTATTTTTGTTCTGATACTATTTTTTTCTTGCATGACACACCTTGCTGAGTTTACAGTTCCTCCTTTTTGATTAGCTGGTAGAGTGGTTCTTCCAGCAAGGGTTTAAGTGCGTCCCTCCCAGTCTTCATATGAGAATGTATTTTACTCTCACTCTTAAGTGATCATTGAGCTTGGCATTCCAAGCTGACAATTATTTTTTCTCAGCTCAATAAAGAAGTTATTTTATTGTTACTGGCATCTATTGTTGTACCGGAGAAATTTGTTTCTATAATTGACATTCCTTTGAGAATTATCTTTTTACTCTCGTAGCATTTAAAATTTTCTTTGTCATTTGTGTTCAGAAATCTTAATAAAGTGGGTCTTTTTGTGTGGATTAATTTTTACTTATTCTGTATAACTTGCTGTGCTTCTTAAATATGAGGATTCTTGC
Source organism: Myotis yumanensis (assembly GCF_028538775.1). Taxonomy (NCBI): domain Eukaryota; kingdom Metazoa; phylum Chordata; class Mammalia; order Chiroptera; family Vespertilionidae; genus Myotis; species Myotis yumanensis. Next base: position 55,284,436 of record NW_027223763.1, on the reverse strand, counting down.
TTTTCATTAATTCTTGAAATTTTTTACTCTCTATCACTGTTGTTCCACTCATGGGCCCCTTTTCTCTCAAAGCCACTTCTCATCTTTCTTGGTTTTACTCTGTATCTTAGAATGGCTGATTCATGCAAGCTGCTTTTCTCAATTCCTGAATTTATTTCTGTAATAATATTAACATAGTTAGATTATAATCTTTAAAAGCAATTTCTATTGACTTTATTGCGACTCTGAACTTGATTTCATTGAATCTGTTAATTCGTGTTCAAGTTGATTGGTCCCTTGTGTATCTTATAATTTAAGAATGGAGCTATATATTAACTTATTTAATCCTCACAATGCCTAGACAACCTGCCTGAGAGAGTGTCCCTCTAGAGAGATTTGGTGTTTCATGTCTTGAAGTAAAGAGAAAACAGAACCAGTTAGAAGATTCTAGTTCCTGAAGCTACTGGGAGGTTATTATGCTATTCCCTCTACTTTTAGGTATATTTAAAAATTTTAACTAATATTAAGGTAAAATAATTTAGTCAATTAGTTTACTTCTCCCTGCAGTCATTGAAATTAATTTTTATATCTCTCTCTGTCTCTCCAGATAGATAGTTGGTAAGATAGGTAGATATATAGATATACAAAAACAGCCTATACATAGCAATGAGTTACATTCTTAGGCTAATAATACTGCATGGTAATAAGGTTTGATGTTTTTGTTCATTTATTTTTTCATTCAATAAGTGCTTATTAACTGCACCAGGCTAAGTATGAACAATACAAATATATATCCTTGTAAAGCTTATCTAGTAAGGCCATTAGATTAGAATCATTACAGTTTATACACCAAGAACAGAGGAAGGCAGCTGGAATGTGAGGCAGAAAGTCGGGGAAGTGCAGATGTCAACTGAAAGGGAATATTAATTGAAAGACTGTTTTGTGTGAAATACCATGTGAGGTACTCTCACTAATATGTGTTTTTTAGAAATATTAAGTTATTGTTGGAATAAATAAACAAAGTTAGTTCAAGCAAGGAGGTAAAATAGTTCAATTTAATAAAGAGGAAACACCCATATCGGCGTTCTTCTTGATTGCCAAAATACAGTAGGCACTCTGCTACGTGGTTTCTATCATCACATCCAGTCCTGAAAAGACAGTGCAAACTAGGTGTTTTTAAAATGAGGAAAACTGAGAGAAGTAACTGCCCGAGTTTATGGAGCTATTAAGTGCATGGGTTAGCATGTGGATCCAGGTCTCTGAGCCTCTAAATCATGTTCTTTCCACTATATCACGCTGCCTCCCAAGTAGACAAGTGCCTTCTCCATGGAAATATGGGATCCTGAACTGCCCAGATAGTTTAATGTTGTGAATTAAAAGCCTGCTTGATGTAGGTACTGGGAAGCATTTAATTCATTATAATCATGCCTTTATTTTTTCAACTATTTTTTTTTTTTATGACTTGCCTTGATCCCATGTGAAGGAACTCTTGGAAGTGTCATACTGGAGTGTCAACATCAGAGCTAAATATTAGGCTCTCCATTTTATGATGTAAATATTTACAAAGTGTGTGCCAGATCACCAGAGTAACCGTCCAGTTCCTTCCTGGTTTTGGAGTCTTAGGCTCTGAGGACAGAGGCAGAAAGCAGAGCAAACCTCCCATGTTTGATGGCAGCATCACATGGCTCAGAAGTTCTCACCCCTTTTACTTTCCATGGGTTTCCCTTCTTGACCAGAATCCATTTGGTAAACACATTGTGATACTCAACACCAGCCTCTCAGAGCCTGCCTCTGTAATTTACAAGTTTCTTCTTGTCACATGACTGGCTTTGATCTTCTCATGCTCTCATCCTACATGACCACCTCTGGAGGCTAAGGAATAGGCCGTCAGTTTTTCCCCAGCACAAATTAGAAAAATAATCACATACTTGAATGAAAAATCAAAACCTCTAACAGTTTAGATCTTTCTCCAAACAAGAGGAGATTTCTGGAAAGGAAATAGTCCACCAGACTTATTTTCTTCCCAGAAACTCTCACTTCATTATCCCTGTAAAAGAGTTTAAATTGCTAAATTACCTCCTTCTGTGGTGTGTGTTTAATTCTGTCAGTAATGTTATATAAAAATGCTCGGTGTCCAAAACTTGGAGTTTATTAAAAAGTAGTTGAAAACAATGCAAACCCTAGCCAGTTACCAAAAATAGAGTTTAAAAAAAAATTCTTGTTCTGACCTATCTCAACCCTATAATTTAAACCACTTCTAAAAAAATCTCAGAGTTATAACTCTAATAGGAGCATATTCTGCTAGAGTTTTCAATTTTTCTTTTCTGACACATAGAATTTTGTAGAATAACATAATTCCTAAGACTGTCAGAGAGGGCATTATGCCATTTGCATAATTTAAAATTTTAGAAAATATGAAATTTTCAATAGTTTTGATGGATATATATATACAGGGTGTGGGGCAAAAGTATGTTTATAGTTGTGAGCACATGAAAGAGTTTATTCTTGTATTATTATATATTAACTATTGTATTATTTTCCATGCAAACAACTGGAAACCTATTTTTGACCAATCTTGTATATATGTACTAGTATATAGTATATATATTCCCTCATTGGGGCTGCTTTAAAATCATTATCTAAGATACATATCAATATACAAGGTGTCCCCAAAAATGTATACACACTTCAACATCTGATAGCTTAATTTTGAAAATGAAATATATTTTAATAAGCACTGCCTTTATAATTATGCAAAGTGTGTGTAGACATTTTGGGGGAATATATATCTATATCTGTAGATAGATAGGTAGATAGATAGATAGATAGATAGATCTTAGATAATGACTTTAAAACAGTTTCAATAAAGGGGTAACATACTGACTTTATACATTTCCAGAAATTTTCTTGGAAGTTTCCAGGATATTTTAGCCTCTAGCTGAATAGCCCTCATGGACAAAAATGCAGTAAAATCATTTAAATTTGAGAATATGTATCTTTTATGAATTTGTTCCTCTTCCTCACATTTCAAGGGAAATTCTCTCTTGGTCTTGGTGCTTTAGTAGGCTGATTAAGATACTTCATCACTACAGTTGTTAGCCTTCTACAGTGAACTGTTAAGAATATAATCATTCACACTTGAAAAGTGATTCCCCATCATGGAGTTCAAGCCTCCCTTTCCTAGATGGCCTGATAGGTGCTAGAAAATCATTCAGGGGGAAATAAGCAATATGCGAATGGTCTGCACCATAGTTGTCATGGAGTGTTTGCATCTCAATGTCACTCTGTCTAGCTGCAGAAGCCCCTGTGGATGCCAGTGGTGAAGCTGACCTTGAACTTCCATAGCCCTCTCCAGATCACATAGTGTTAAGGGGAATAGTGGGGAAGGCGGGGAGTGTCATGGGCTTGAAACACATTTCAGAGCAAGACTCAAGGCAGCAGTTTACAACAGGAAGCAAAGAAGATTGTGTCTAATTAGAACTTCAGGGGTGATTTCAAAAGGCCTAGTGTAATGACCTGAGTGGGAAGATAGCCAGGTGGAGGGTAACACCTCTAGTCAGGAGAAAATGTCCTATTTATACTCCCGAACTCATTCAACTATAATTTCTAAGTGCCTATGAAGGAAAATAAAATTTCTACCTTTCAAAATGTTGTGTTAAGTATATTTTAAGGTTCCATGAGCCATAATTTTTACTGGAACTTTACATCATTAAACAACAAATGACCTGTTTATTCAATTTTAAATTTAGTCTTATTTTGAGTTAAAGGTACAAACTATGAAATCTGTATTTTAAAGGGTTTTTACCTTACAACCTAATGAAAAATTATCTAAGAAGTCAGAACATTAATCATGTTTTAATCTGTGCATATGATAAAAATGGTTTTCAAATTCAACTTTTTCCTAAACAAACTTTGAAAACTTAGATTGTAGAAAACTATGATTTGGCAGATTTAATTTAAAACTTACAAACATGCTAATTTCCATTAGTTCATGACAAAAACACAATTTTATGCTTGAAGAGATAATTGATATGAGTGATTAATTTTAACTTTGAATAGCATTATGGTCAAGGTAATATAAACCCCTTTTTTTCTGATAGATACACTTGTAGTATCTTTCCTCCATGTGATTACAGGAAAGAAAAATTTGCTTTGATATTTAATAGAGCAATACTGACAAGCAATAAAATGTTAATTTCTTTATATCCAGCATATAAAGTATATTTCAATTAATCTAGGCAATTTGTTTCATATGCTGAGACCAAGACAGCAAATAATTAACATTTTAATATGCTGTGCAATGTGGCTGCATGTGGCTTTTATGTTCAAGGTGGGACTTATGGAGCCTTCTGCTTTTACTCTTGAGGTCCCTCAGATGGTATGGTTAACCATGATGTGTTTTACTGCTTTGTCTTGTTAGTGATTTTACCCTAACACTAGGTCAAGGCCATGTGGCCCTGCTCTTCTCTTTGGAGAAGAGACATTTGCTTTATCTACTAGCTCATGCTTACATGAGGCAGCCTTACAACATAAACTACTATTTAGTAAGACTAAATTTAATCACTACTGGTCACTGGAAAGTCCTCCCTAATCTGCAATGTTAAACATAGATGCCCTGGAGAATGACGAAGGTCAAGGTGACCTGCCACCTGATGTCATCCTGCTGACCAGTAGCAGATCCTTGGGCCTTGCAGACTAGGGTCACGGTTGGAAACTCAGAGAAGAATGACCAGGGACGCTAGATTAGTTACGGCAAGAAGATGTCATGAAACAATGAGAAGGAACGAGAGGAGAATGTCAGAAGCACGCTTTCTCTTACCAAGTCTTTGGAATTAAAATTCACAAAGTTCCCATTCCCAGCCTGGACCTTTGTCTGTAGGACTCTTTCTTTTGGCTGCAGTCTCCTTCTCTGCCTCAGAGTAGACCACTGCATGCAGAGATAGAAAGGATCCGAGTTTGCCAAGTTCACTTCTAAGGACCGTCTACGTTCCCAATAAGTCATTGGAGTAGCAAAGGGAGTGGATCTCAGATTCCGTGAGTTCCAGTGCTGAGGTGAGGTGTCGCTTTCCTTCACTTTGCAGGAAGCTCCCACACTTGACCTCTCAGTTGTCACAGAAAAAAAAGCATATGGTAGGCAGGGATAGGAAGGAACCCAAGAAGAAATGGTGAAAACATTTGGTATGGTCATCTCAGGGTTTCGTGAAACTAACTCTTGCCTCCATAGTCAAGCAAAATTCAAATTGCTATTATTCTGACAAGGGCTTAGAATGAATGAGAATAAGAAAGTGAACATTCCGTTTTTCTGCATGTGGAGTCTCTTATTGAAACTAAGACTTTGGCTTATGATTTCTGAGTCTAATTACCCTTTCTCTTAACTATTTTTAAAGCTCCTATTGATCAGCCTTGGAGTATCTAATAGCATTTCATTAAAATCGCAGTATCTAGGAAAGATTAGAAGTATTTACTGGAAATCTAATTTGGCTAAAAGCAAAGCATCTGGCAAGTTCTAGACGCCCACAGCGAAAGAAAGAACAATGTTCTGAATATTTAGATTCTCTTTTTGGGAGTTTGGGATAACATACCATATAATCTGCAGTACTTTGATAATTAGGGAAGGGAAAGGCTAAATTTATGTAAATGGGTAAGTGGGCATGCTAGATAATAGGAATGTAAAAGTCAAAATGAACACAAATAAACATAAAAACAGGTTACTTCCATGGCCTAAAAGTATTTCAAAAATAAAACTGGTGATAGTATTAGAACTATATCAGGAATGACATAGGAAAACACAGGATATATCCAAAAAATGATGCATCTTCTTAAATAATTATAGAGCTTCAATCACTGAATTTCAAGAAATTTATTATTTATCTGAAGAAGGTAAAGGGAAGAAAAAGTAAAATAATCAAGGAAATGGTGCTATTCTTTTCTAAGAAATAATGCATACAAGTTTAAAAATATTTTAATCTGTAAATAGGATGTAGAGGGGATACAGTTAATAATCAGCACTTGATATGCTCATGTGCAGCCTACATTTCTTAAGGGGTTATGAGGATCTGACTTTCCCTGACTTATTTTCCCATATCCATTGGAACCCCTCTGACACCTGTGCTGTCCAGGGGTATTTGTGTTCTTTGTAATTCCGTGGGTAAACACTTGGAGAGCTCTGCCATAGATCATAATCTTAGAATATTTGAATTCTAGAAACTCAGAAATCATCTAGTCCAATTTCTCACTTCTGATGAAGTAACTAAAACCCTGAGGAATTAAGTGATTTTTACTGGTTTCCCAGGTAGAAGCAATGAAACTGGAACTTGGAAGTTCAGCCCTACACCATCACTTCATGCCATATTTCCTCAGTCTTTAGTCATAAATGAGGGGGTAGCTAACTGTCAAATTCCAATCAACAAAGAAGTAGGAGATCACTTTTTGAGATCTTTAGAGAGAGAATGAGAGAGAGAGAGAGAGAATGGTAAAAGTGCCAACAACAGTGAGAACATTGTCATAGCCCCACACCTGCCCACCCCCCCCCCCCCAGTACACCTGTCACCACAGATCTATTTTAGAGCTAGATTATTGCCTAACCTCATAATATCAGATATAGCATAAGTAAATAATAGCACCCCTGAACTCAGACAGATATAAAAATACTGAACAGAAAGCATTTTAGTATTTATATTCTGCTTAGTAGGAGATCAATTTACAGATTAGGTGGTAAGCAAGAAATTCCTCTTCTCATTAAATAGTGTTTAAGTGCTCTTCCTTTTAGCATAGCCTGTGACTAAAACCTCTGATCCCACAGGAAAAAATATGTGGTCCAGGAAGGAGGCAGGTACAGACTGTGAACTTAGAAAAAGGTACAGCTATACAATCACACAGATGTTTTCATTAGCAAATTTAGCAGTTGAACAGCTTTTCTCAAAGGAGCTTAGAGATAGGAAAAATCATTTTATTCATTCATTCATTCATTCATTCATTCATCAAATGTTTATTGAGTTACTACTATGTGCCAGCCAATATGAGCCTGTTAGTAGATAAAGCAGATATATTTCCTGACCTCATGGATTTGGTAGTTTTATTGGGAGGGGGAAAGGAACAATACATACAATTTAAGAATAAGTAATATGAAGTCAAATATTAAAAATTATTAAGAAAAAATAATGTAAAGACAGAGGGAGACAGAATGTTTTTAGTGGTGATACTTAAATAGAGATATAAAGAAATAATAGTGAACAAATAAATTGAGAAATAATTTCTAGGAAGAGAAAACAGTAAATACAAGGGTGTGTCCTAGAAACAGCAAGAAGATTAGGGAAGTGAGCAAAGAGGGTACCAACTAATCAAAACTGATAGTTAATGGTGAGAAAGACTGTATTTTAAGCAAATGTATAAATACAAACCTGAAGTTAGTAATTATAGCCTCAGAACATGAAACTGTAGTTTAGAGCTCATGGACAAATGAGTTTCATGGAGCAAAGATAAGCAATGTCAGAATTTAAACTAGTTATTTATCTTTCTTACTTGCAAATTATTAATAGTTTCTTTATGTACCAGAATTGTAAGTTGATATCATATACATATGTGTGTATGATAAAAATGTATAAAGTTTTAACATAGAGTGTGAGTACAATAATTCTGAAAAAATTCTTAGTTTATCTTCACAAAATTCAGGAGAAAGAATTTCTTTAGATATTTTTATTTAGAGGTACCTAAACTACCAGTCATTATTCCACTGCCCACTTTCATACTGTTGGAGTGTAGATTGATGTAAATATTCTGGCAAGCTATTAGCTTTTAGTGTATAAAGAGCCTTGAAAAATCCATGCCATTAGACACAATAATTCCACTTCTAGGAATCCATCCTAAGGAAATAAACAAATACAGACAAAGATTTATGTGCAGGGATATTCACAATAGCTCTATTTATAACAGTGAAAAGTTAGAGACAGTATAGAAGTTGAACAACAGAAATTAACTGTACATCCATATGATAAAATATTTCGTAACCATTGTGAACTGTGATTTTAAAGATTTTTAATGAGAAGGAGGAGTTCTAGTGAGCTGGAATAAAATGGGAAAGCAGTTGAAAAGTTATATATACAAAATATGTGAAGACATATGTGACTGTACATAACATGGAGAAAAAAACAGAAATGATATGCACCCAATAACTGAGCTGCAAGGGATGGATAACTTTTATTTTCTTTGTTTTTTCAAATATTCCACAATGAGAACCTATCATCTCTATATATGAAAAAAAAAAATGTTTTAAAAAAGAGTGTGAAGATTTGGCTATCCTTGGCCAGCTCCCCTTTGAAGAAGGAAAATTGACTATTTGTTTTAAGTATTATAGCTTTCTGTAGAAGAGATCATCCTGGTACATTTGACAGGCTGATGTCTGGGTCCAGGAGTTGTATTGCCTTGAGGGTAAGAATTTAGATTGTTTTAAAAATGCGTAGTTCCCAGCCAGATTTTTTCCACAGTTTGTCCCATTGTATTTCTAGGGGATGTTCTTTGAAACAAATATTTCCTTGGTAAAATAAATTTGGGAAATGCTATGTAGCATATCCCCTTCTGAAAAGACGCAGTGCATAGTAAGATGTTCAAGTTTCCAAGATGTACTGTAATAGAGAGAATGGACTGATTTGTTTACCCGGCACATGCTTGATGAGAAAAAGCTTTTTTTGTTTGTTTTTCTTCACATAGTTTCTTTTAACATTTTACAAAACTAGAGCTCCTTGGAAAAGTCTTTATGAAGTTAAGGAGTAGATAATTTGAGACGGATACATGGGCAAAGGACTGTTTTAGAAAATGGAGTACTTGGGGGAAATGTTCTCAGAATTGTTAAGACAAAAAAGCCTTTCAAGTGGATCGTAAAAAGTACAACCATGACTTAACTCAGTGTTTCCATTGTGCTTCTTCTATTAGAAACCTGCTTCTCAGCAGATCACATCATAGTGCCTGTTTACTCATAGACCCAACATACAGACTGAGAGTGATTTGGTTTATTTCAGTGAATTCAATTGCACTATGTCTTGGAGGAAGGAAACTCCATTTGGTTATAGCCCCACTGATTCTACGTGTCTAAATGCAGTGACAGGGTCACAGAGTAATCATTTAACTTATGTCCATAGAATTGAAAACAAAGTTCTTCCCTTCCATCACCTTGAATACAGCAAGAAAGATACAAAACTCATTTCATTTCTGTAATGATTCTATCATGGAAAAAACCCTTAAAGTGTTTTTCTCTGTCAACCCTTGTATCTTCAGAAAGCTGAGTGTTGTTGACCTTGTTTTCAAGTACAAATCAAGGAAGGTTAAGGGACATGTTCAGGGTCACACAGTTCTGCTTGTCTTCATCCAAGATTCCTTGGCTTTCTGCTTCTGGATGGGAAGAGAGGGGGGTGGCTATTTGAGGTGACAGGACCAGGAGAGTGGCCAGCCCGCAGCCCCTGGGGACAGCTCACTTTCTGTCACCCTGACCCTGGGTCCTCCTGTGAGAGCCAGTCACCAGCCAGCCACTGAAGATGCAGAAGTCAGACCCAGTTCTGAGCATCCCCTTCTGCTCTGCTGTCCTGGCAACTGGTATTTAAACATTGATTGGGGTGTTGTACTTAGATTTATTATTCTGTCATAAATGAAGCAACATCAAAGAAAGGCCCAGTCTAAGTGTGACGTGAGCCACAGCCAGCATCTCCATGCCCTTCCTGGGTCTCAGGAGCAGGACACAGACAGGGCTGGGGGACGACTCTCCTCTAGCAACTTAGTTTCTAAACAAAGGTCTCCCTCTTGCCTTCCTCCCCAGAAACCCTTCGTGATTTCTTCCCCCGCATTCAGACTTGATGAGAAGCAGGGAGAAGTAGTGTTTTCAGGCTGCTTCTGCCTTCAAGCCTTGCAAAATCCCTATGGCAGGGAATCTAAAAGGCCGAATGCTGCTTAAAATGAGGAAAGCAATAGCGAGCCCATGCAAAATGAAATGATAATCATAGCAATGGTCATTCTAGCCACCATTTACTGAATGCTTTTGTCAGTCACCCCAGTCAATACTTTTTCGCAATTTTATGTAATCCTGCCTGATGAGGTAAGTCTTGTTCCCAATTTATTGACAACAAAAGGAGGCTTAAAGGAGTAATAAATACTTAGCCCTCCGTAGGTCAGCCAGAGGTTAAAGGCCACCTGCTTCCTCGATCCCAAGCTGCACACTTAGTGTCTGCATTGCTAACTTCCCGGACTTCGGAGTGGAACCCACTCCTTGAAAGGCAACTAGCAGCACATTTCATATCAGTAACGTAGGTTAGTTCTCCAATTGGAGGCATCACGAAAGCCAGCAATAAGAGGTCTAGTTCCTCTGTGGGCCTGCTGACTGCTCGCCTCTGGCTAAGGTAACTAGGTCTCTAACCTTAGCCTCCAGTTACCATTAAATCATGCTGTTAGATAGCAAAACACCACTGTAGATGGCTTTGTGAAATCCATCAAAGTTACACACACACACATGCACACACACCTAAGGTGAGAGTAGGGCTGTTGTTGGTCAATGTAGAATTTCCAAGTGCAGTCCATCACCAAGGAGCAGAGCGGGCCCAGCGTGGAACCCTGTCTGCTTATGGCACGGCCCTAGTGGAGCACTTGTTGCTTGCAGATATCTGTCCTGTTTTGGAAACCGTGCTTAGTGCATGCTACCAAACGTGGCTGCAGGCACCAAGCATGCTCTGAAGAGATGCTGGCTTGCCCAGTCATGGAAACAGGACAATTTCTTAATTTCCACTAACAAATATGTAGGCAATGACCTGTTTTCCTTTAGTCCCATGAATATTGTCAGTGTTGGGAATAAGGACATATTAGTATCAGCATAAGAGTAGAGCGTTAGAAAGTTAAGTTTTAAGTATTTATAACGAACTAGAGTCAGAAGGAGGCAAACAAGAAATATACTAGTAAGTTTTAGCCCTGGCCAGGTAGCTAACTGATTAGAGCATTTTCCTGATATACCAAGGGTGCAGGTTAGATTCCCTGGTCAGGGCAAATACAAGGAGTAACCCATGAATGCATAAATCAGTGAAACAACAAACTGATCTCTCACTCTCTCTTTCTCTCTCTTAAGTCAATAAAAAATATATAAGTTTTGTGTGGGGATAAAGTACATTGGCAATTGCCTGAAAATCATACTAGTTTTCAAAATAAAAACAATTAAGCTTATCTGCTATTGCATGAGAACATAGGTGACACTAATAATATAGCACATAATACCTTTTATATTTGATTTAAATTTTGTATTTGATTATAAAAATATGCACAAACATAATGGAATCAAAGCAGCTTGACATTGTAAACATTTGGGAGTGTTAGTTTAAAAATGCTGTAGCTTAAAATCCTATTTTGAAACATACTTAAGTTGAAATAATTGTACACCTGGGAGAAAACGATGGACAGAGGTGCAGAGCCAGCCTCTTTCCTTCTCAAAACCAGTGCGTGGTGTTGATTTACACCCAGCCATTGGCCATGCCCAGCCTCTCAGGGCGTCGTCACGGCTGCTGCAATCTAGTGGTCCAGAAGCTACGGAATTCAAATACTTGACCAAAATCGACGTTCCATTTGAGCATCTCTTTTTTTTAATTAAAAGAAAGAGGCTCCCATGAAGATGAAGAACGGAATTTGTGAGTGTTGGCAGTGTGGGAAGTAAAAAGGGAAAGGACGGAACACAGAAAACCCGGAGCACAATTAATCAGATGACAAAGTTTTTGCCAAGTGCGTGAGAACCAAATGCTTTCCTTTGCTGCATCTAAATCACTGTTTGTCAGAGGCTATCATTTCGTGCATTGCACTGCTCCCTCCCACCTGAACTGGGTTTTCCCTTTAAACGCCATTCCTCCATATCCACCCTTTCAGCCCCCGAAGGCACAAAAGTTCTGTGTGCCCGGTTCCAGTTGGCACAGCACCCTTAACTCGCTCCATTGAGCCTTTCTTTTCTTCGCCCTGCAGCCTCTAACCTCTCTTAATTTTGAATTTTCTGGCTTTTGTCACTTTAAACCAGATCCCTCAAGTTATTTAAATGTGAGCGCGCCCCCCCCCCCCGCCCCCCAACTTTGGGGTAAAGAGTGGGGTGAAGAATTTAATGTTATTTTTAACTGAACTCTCTTGTTAACCTTGGGGGCCATCCCTGGAGCTGAAACCCATTCAAGTAATACTTTGACAGCGCTGCAGAGTCAGCCTGGAAAAGCTCTTCAAGAGCACATTCGTGGCCTGGCCCTTTTCTTTGGGTTTCTGTGGAATCCTTCTTAGTAACAATTTTTAGCTGAGGGGGTTATGGACGCTTGTAAACTAAGGAGCACTGACAGGAGAGGAGAGGGCGATGGGGAGGGCCGCTCGCCGCACTAATGAACACAAAGCCTGCTTGTGTGAGCTTGTGCCCTCCTGGTGCAAAGGGGCCAGCAGCACCAGGGCCTCTGGGAGCACACGGTTCTCGAGTCTGCGAGGACTTAATACTTTTAAATACAATTGCAAGCAATGCCCCTTTGTTGATTATACTCGCCTGGCCAAGCCGGAGCATCTCCGAAGCTGCCCAACATTTACTTTTCAATCTCATGGGCCAAGCCGCCTTCCAAACGCTGTCATTCTCAGGGAGGGCCGGCCGCCTGGAAGGAACGGCTCCCCAGATTCTCGTGAGGTGCTTGGACTGTGTTTCCAAAGGATGCTGGTTCCGAGACTGGGCAGGTCAAGCCGGGGTCTGGTGTCACACTCTGGTCTTTAGAAGGGAGATGGATTTGTTCTTGCCCCTTGCTAGAGTGCACAAGCTTGCAAACGAAAAACAGCCAAGCAAGGCTCCCAACCCCACGTGTGGAAGCCGCAGAGTATGCAGTCCAGACCCAATTCAAAAAAAAAAAAAAAAAAAAAAAAGACTTGTCAAATGGAAGAGAAACGCACAAACATGTCTGTACTTTGTCCTCTGAATTTTAAAAGCGTCTAATGTTACATACCTCATGTGAACTTTATTTAAAGCGCGGCCATCCATGAAGTATTCCCTTTATGGTTTTAGGGGCTGTCCTTGCCGTTCACGACTATGATTATTTTATAAGCCCTTTTGTAGCTGGGTTTATTTGACTTAACCTTTTAAATGTCGCTTTGTTTCTGACAATCCAGGAAGTCTAAGGCCGAAGGAAAGCTCTGCGTGGGGGTGGAGGCGGGGGGCAGGCGTGTGATTAGAAAGAAGTCTTGAGGAGACGGTAAACTGATTTGGGGGTTTCTCGGTGTTTCCAATGTGACCCAATAAAGCTGAGCTCTAAGTTGTGATCCCTAGGTTTTATGAGGTTGCAGAGGTACGAAACCAATACTTGGCTAGGTGTTCTCTCTCTCTCTCTCTCTTTTTTTTTTTTTCCTAATGAAAAATGCAGGCATGAAAAACAAGGTGCAGCATCCGTTTTCAATTAAAAAAATAAAAATTTTAAATCTCTCCCTCTGGGCCTGGTGCAGAGCCAGGTGAGGGAAAGGGATGGGTGTGGTCACTGAGAAAGTTGTAAGCTGAAATTACCCTTCTGCCTGCAGTAACTTTATATTTCGCAGGGTTTCCCCAGCCTAATAAATAAAAGTTACACTGTGCTAGCATCTTATTTTAAATGTTTTCCTTTAAAAGTTCAGTTACTTTGAAATTTTACTAATTCCCAAGGACACTGGATTCGATTTCTATTTTCTCCGTGCATCTCTGATTTCTGTTCACTCCCACAGGGGTAAATAGTTGACATCCAGCCATTCCCAGGGGTGGCAGACCAATGTACTAAACACAGAGTCATTTCACTTCACCAAGAGATGAAGTCAGGCTCCAGGGGATAAACAGCCGTCCATAAATAACCTCTCAGAAATAGCCTAAGGAACATGTCCTGCAAAGAAATCCTGGCTCAGTACATTCTATTTGGTTTATTTTGCATAAACGTTTTCTTTGTCTAGATTTTCACCGGCATAAAAGCACTCTCAGCAAAACATACAGTTAAAACAAAACGACCAAGTTAAAAGAAAAGAAAAAAGTTCCACCTGAAAGGAAATTAACTGTTGCCCTTTGAAATGCCAGGATAAAACCGTTTCCCTGACATTCTGATGGATAAAGAGTGGTGAGAAGGGGAAAAGGACATGGGGGGGAATTCCATGTCAAGTACTCGTATTCAGAGCCTCTGCCTGAAGTCTGCTCTAGACCCTCCAGGCCACAGTTAAGAGAGTTTGCAACATCTGACTCCTAGTGGCAAACCCACTGTCCTCAGTAATGAGACCTGCCTCCAGACTTAACTTTGGCCAAGACGTAACTGACCCATCAGTACAGTGAGATGGCTGGAGTTCTTTTTTTTTTTTTTTTTTTTTTAAATTATCTGGAGGAAATTTACTATTTTAAAACATTCTTTGGAACTGTAATTGCTGTATTTTAGTGAGATGAGTTCAAGCAAAGGAAAAGTGTGGTGGGGGAGAGATAGGTCTGTGCTATAAATTGTCTTCCGGTCAAGCATTGTCACTCAGCTCAGTTTCACTGTTAGTACCTAAGGAAGCGATCCGACACATGTGTGGACGACATGCATATATGTATACTTAGCCAAATTCAGAGGGTTTATAAAGGCGGCATGAACTTCAAAGACACCCCCTCCTGGGGTTAATTAGTAACTATAATTTTTATATGAACAATTAACCTCCTAGGTTTTTAATAGTCAAGTACTTCAATTCTCATGAATCTTAGTCTATTTCCCTTCTGATTTCTTTGCTTTCTGTCTCCTTTATTTTTATTATTCCCCCTAATTGTTATCCAAAGTCAAACCCTTATCTCAGAGATGTATTGTTATAATGAACAGCCTCAGAACTGGCGTCCCTGACTTCAAGCTCTCCCCACCGCTACATCCCAATCCCCCCCTCTGGATTATCTTAAAATCATGCTTGGCATCATGAGTTCACACTTCTCAGAATTTGTGTTGGCACCCCACTTCTTAAGGAGGAAGTTCCAGCTCTAACATTCCCTTGCTGTTCTAATTTTATATTTACTTCTCTGGCCAAACTCACTATGTTATGAGCTGTCCTTTAAAATCTTTCATGTTCCACTGCCTTCACTTTATTTACACGATGTCCCTCCATGGAACATCCTTTCTCCGCTTGGATATCTCACGGTCTGATGTGAGCCCGGCTCTCTCCCACAGTGATCTCTACCTTTTCTGAAGTGCTATGAAATAATATACTGCTTCCTTTGGATTACTGGTTTATTTTGCTTATGTACCTCATAACCCTAATTAGGCTGTAAATTCCTTGAGCACAAGAACGGGGTCTGGCAAACCTTTTTATTCCCCAAGCAATGTTTAGTCCGTAATTAGTGCGAAGACACAATTCCTTCTTGAGGAAGGAATGTGTGAGCTGCTTTATTAATATATGGTTATCAGGAGGAACATTCCTTTGTTGAGATGGCTTCAGTTTCCTAAAAAAGTGAGGTCTATCTCAGGCTCAGCAACTGGCGGAGGGGAAGGGCCCTCTAACCAGAACTAGACATGAGGGGCAAAATCTATGTAAATGGGAGGAGATAGCTGAGCCCTATTTTCTTGTACGCCACTCTGAAGAGTCAGCCTATCCAAGAAGGCGTTCTTACTTGGGGGCTTGTAAAAGGATATCTGTCACAGAAAGACTCCAACAAGAAAGAGCCCGAGGGTGGAAAGCCGGCTTCACAAATCAGCCCGATTATGTAGCCCAGTTGCCCAGATGCTGTTATTAATTTCTGTGTGCTATCTTCAAGCCTTTAATAAAGTTGCACTGAATGTCACAGCCTTGTGTTAGAGAATCTAATCACATTTAAAGGAATGGTCATCTGTCCAGTGTTAAAGGGAGAGTTTATCCCACTGGTGGCCAATGTGATCGTGGTAACAGTGGCTGGAGAGACAGATCAACCCTCGCTGTATGTGGTTCACCTTCCCTCCTCATCAGGGGAAGTCAAACTAAAGAGTTTGGGATTTGATATTATTTTTAATTTTAATAAGAAACGTAGCAGTTCCTTTTTAAATTCTAATTTAAATATGTGCAATACTGGTCTTATAAACGGATACTGTTGTTGTTTACATATTGATTTAATTGTAGCTGGTTTAAATATCTATGCTCTATAACAGATATAGAGAGAGATAATTTCATTTTCTGTAATTATAGCTTGTTTATAAGCTCATATATCTACCTAGTTATGGAAAGAAGTTTAAATTTTCCCAATCAAGTAATTAGTCACTTTTGATGTTAAGTTTTGATTAAGACTTTTCCCATTCAAATCAGCCTTTGAGGTAAATATTTAGTTGTTTAGTCCCCCCCTCCCCCCCCTTGTCTTCTTTTCCTTTCTCTCTAGGCGCCATCTGGGCATGGAAGAAATCTTCCATAAGATTTTAGTCTCAAGGAGATGAGGTAAACCAGTGGTCTATAATTTCTTACCTCACATCATATAAAAATTAACTAAAAATATAGACCTAAATATAACTACTAAAATTATTTTTAGGTATATTTTTAAAAGAGTAAATAGCTTTGTGATTTGGGATTAGGCAAAGATATCTCAGAAAGGATAAAAAAGCACAAACTATTAGCTAAAATTATTGATATGTTAAACTTTATCAGAAATACAAAACTCCACAAAATATTCTGTTAAGAAAATAGAGATGTGCCCTGGCCGGTTTGGCTCAGTGGATAGAGCATCGGCCTGAGGACTGGGGGGTCCCGGGTTCAGTTCCAGTCGGGGGCATGTGCCTTGGTTGCGGGCACATCCCCAGTGGGGGGTGCGCAGGAGGCAGCTGATCGATGTTTCTCTCTCATCGATGTTTCTGACTCTCTGTCCCTCTCCCTTCCTCTCTGTGGGAAATCAATAAAAATATTTTAAAAATTAAAAAAAATAAAAGAAAATAGAGATGTCCCAGAGTAAGAGATAAAATATGCCAATCTCTTATCTTAAAAAGACCTATATCCAAAACATATAAAGAACGATTACAACTAAATAATAAGAAAAACATTTTTTAAATGAGCAAAGATTTGAAAAGTCACTTTACCAGAGAAATAATACAGATGTCAGGTAAGCATACAAAAAGATGCTCGACACCATTAGTCCTTGGGGAAATGAATCTCCAACCCGTGATGAGATGCCACTACATACCTGTTAGAATGCCTAAAATCAAACCCTGGCAGTAGGAAGTGCTGTGAGTGTGTGTGGGGATGGTCAATGGGACGGCCACTCTGGAAGCAAGGTGGTTTCCCAAAAAGGGGGCGGTTTCTTAAAGGGAGGAGAGGCTGCCAGTTGTCTCCCCAACGTGTCTGTCCTCAGTGCTCCCTTAGTGATAAGTGCAAGTGGCAGTTGGCTAACATAGACGGTATTCTGCAGTCTCCCTTCCTGGATATGCAGGGGCCAACTTCTTGTCAGTAAAGTAGAAGCAGAACTTGTTGGTGGGGAATCCCAAGGGAACTCTTTAAATCATCGCATTCAGTAGAAATAGAAGGGAAGCCAAAATGAGAGCCAGGTATATAATTTAAATTTTTCTACTAGCTCCATTTAAAAAGTAAGAAGATGCAGGTAAATTAATTTTAATAATATACATTAACTTAACCCAATATATCCAAACTATTATCATTTCAGCACAAAATCAGTATAACAGGTTATTAATGAGATAATTTTCGTGCTTTTTTTGGTATGAAGTCTTCGAAGTCTGATGTGTATTTTACATTTTCAGCACATCTCAGTTCATACTGGACACATTTCAAATGCTCATATAGCTGGTGGTTACTATATTAGAGAGCACAGTTGTAGATAGATAAGCATTTTTCACACTTCTGCCTCTCTTCCTCTTCTCAGTTGCAATGTATTTGTGTTTAATGGAGTTCAGCAGCTCTCCTAGACCATAAGTTTTCCTTGAGGTTGCAAGCTGTGGAACAGAAAAGTAAAAGAAATCTGGTAGGAGATGCCTATATAATTCCCTTACCAGCCATAAGTTGCCAAATTCTGGACTTCTTTTATATGACTGTCTATAATAATAAAATCATAATATGCTAATTAGACCAGACATCCTTCTGGACATCCTTCCAGATGCAAAGCCAGGGCTGCAAGGCAAGCCGGGTCCCGGGTGCCTGCCAGCGGCCGGAGGGAAGCCCAGGTCCCAGGTGCTAGAGTGAAGCCTGGGTCCTGGGTGCCAGAGGGAAGCCAGTGGAAGCAGGGGAAGAAAGGCCTACTCTTGCATGAATTTCGTGCATCAGGCCTCTAGTAGCAGTAATAAACAATATAAACCCTGGTAAAAATCATTCTTAGTGATGACGAGAGCCACAAGATGGAAAGATAGTTCATTATATTGGTTAAAAGCAGTTAGAGGAGCCATATATCTATCTAAGTGCAGATCTTGGCATGACCATATACTGGGTAAGTTATTTAAGCTTTCCAAACTTAAAATCTTTCCTAAACAATGGAGATAACAATATCACCTTCTTAGTTATTATAAGAACTAAAAGTAGTTAATTACATAATATTCCTAGATTATGTGTATCACATAGTAAGTTCTTTGTACAAGTCAGGTGTTGTTAATTTATTAGGAAAATAAAATAATTCTGAACTTATATGCATCTGGTAATGTAAGCTCCAAATATATAAAACAAAATTGACAAAATTATACAAAGTGGTTATTAGATTTGTAATTTTTGTTCAAGTTTGACACATTTTCTAATAACTGACAGATGGAACAGACAGAAAAATGAAAACAATTTCAGTAAACTAATGTGAAACATGTGCCTTGGAGAAACCTCAGATTTGGATACTCTTTAAATTTGAATCTAAACTTCCTGAAAACTTTAAAAAATATGAAACATATTCATTCAAATAATTTCTATTATTGTGAAAAAAACAATGCTATTTTCTTAGGTTTACCATGTTACATATATTTGAGGATCCTAATGAAACATCTATATGCTCATCTTTATAATTTCTTTCCATTCCATTCGCACACAACTATATAAAAATCTGTATTTTAATTTGACACAAATCAATGGTTTCATGATTTATATATCACATAAATATGAAGTTCCTAGTTGCAAACTCTCAATTCACTCTGTATATCCTTCACCAAAACAGCATCAGCCAATGAGTGGATAAAGCTTTATTTGGAGGCTGAGGAATGTTCACGCCAGTGGGCGCGTTTCAGCACAGCCTTTTGTCACTCTCCAGGCATCTGTCCCCTTTTTCTCTCTCCCATGAGACACAGCAGGTAGAAGGAACCCCAAACGTTCTAAGTGTTAAAACACTTGGAGTGATTTCTGTTTTCAATATATCCCTTAAAGTTTGGGTGTTTTTTATCCCAACTATTGACTCTCTTTTAAAACAGTATCTTTTGTTTGTTTGTTTCTTTATTTCAGTGAGATATTTTGCATAAATTGTGAAGAATCCAATTGAATAGGATGTGTTATTTAAAAAAAAAACAACACACAAGCATTGGTCAAGTATTAGACTAGAGCCTGAGAGATGAAAAAAGAAACAAGATTCAGCTCAAACTTCCTAAGCAATCTCAATAGCACAGAAACTCCAGGCAACTAAAATGCCCTCTGGAGAGTAACATTTCATGCTTCGGAAGAAGTTACTTACTTCATGCAGGAAAGTACTTTGCTCCAAAGAGGGGCCCTGGCTCACCATAATATTAGGTTTGGCCTATCATGGGACTAGACTTAAAAAATATTTTATGTTCTCAATTTATTTTCTCTCACATCTGGATTAAGGATAATTTTTCTAGACCCGAATTATGGAAAATTTCTCTTGTCAAGTATATAAGCCATCTACTTGACTGTAAACATATGGTCTGATTGCAAAAATTGGCTTTGGGAAAGCTAATTATTGAAGGTGTGCGTCTCAAGTAGAATTTCCCCACCTTTCTGTAAACCTCAAACACGCATCTCTGGGAACCTGAAGTGTTGAACTCCACTGCGAGGCAAAGAGGCATTTCCTGCTCGGCCCTCCCATGGGGAGACTCAGGCCTTTGGCTAGGGGTTGTTTCCACAAGCTGGATTCTTTTTTTCCTGGATGTGGGGGTCCTCTTAAACACAGGGGAATTGTGGTGGCCCTTTGAGGTTGCACAGGGAATTATTTGAGTGCCTCCTTTCAGTTTCACTCACATCCCTTAACCTTGCTGTAACAAGGAGTCCATTCTCTTGTTAAGGGCTTCTTTGGCAATGCCTTAGGGCGAGTTGTTGCTGAACTGCCTCCTGTCTATACCCCTGCGTTTACTGGAGCCAAGAGAGCAGAAAGAGGGGGATTCCCTTTTAGCTTTGTGCCAGGCGCTTTCACAGTTCTGTCTTTTTGTTTTTCTACTGGGCGAAAAATAGGACTTTTTAATGTCTCAACGTACTACCCCTCAAGCTCAAACTTTAATGGCGAAAACAAAACCAAAACTCTGCATGTGATGAAAATAGAAATATTACTTATTTTATTTAAAAAATTCATAGCAAGTATGAATGCTTTTCAAAGATAGCTTTCAATGCTACTATAGATGGAATACGATTTTATGTATAATTCAGTGTATGTTCATTATGTATATACATAGTACATATGTACTATGTCCTGTGTGTTAGGCACAGACTGTGAAAATAAATAATATTGGGTTCTAGTATAAAAATATTCACACTCTCTCCTGGGAAATGTATACAGGGAGGTGACAGAAATGCAAATATCTAATTATAATGCAATGTATATGCTATTGTAGCTCAGAGAAAGAGTAAACTCTGACTAGTGTGCCTTACAGCAATTTCAAAGGGGAGGTGATATTTGATATACATCTGGGACAGTGAGTTGAATTTCAAGAAGGGGAAAAGCACTCTCTCTAAGAAGCAGAGAGAAAATGTAAAAAAGAAACTAAGACCAGAAGTAGCATGTTATATTTGGGGGAATAGATGGTATGTTGGCATGAACAGGAGGCAGGGTTCAATGTGATACTGAGTCTGGATAGGAAAATATTATCAAGGTGATAATGCATATTATATGAAATGTTAAGATTTGGGGGCATGGCTCTCAGTCAGTGGCATTTGCCTTCGAAGGCTGACAGAAGGTGAGTGATAGGATTCTTTATGCCACACGTTGTTCTAAGTGCTCTAGACAAATTTCCTCATATAATCTATACTATAACCATATGGGGGAAGGGTTGTAGTGATTTCCACTTTACACACGACCCTGGGAAAATCAGTTTCCTCATAGATACTCCACCTATAGGTCTTCAAATTGATCTACAGGTTCTACACAATCCCAATCAATACCATAGCTGGTGTTTTGTTTTTGTTTTTGGAAATTGGTAGCCTCATTCTGAATTCATATGCAAATACAAAGGCCCAGGCTTTTTAAAATAACACAGTGTACTAGTATTTATACTACATACTTTTAAGACATGGTGTGAAGCTGTACTAATAAAGACAGTGCAATATTTGAATCAAGATTGACAAATAGAATAGAGTTTAAAAAGGCAATCACGCCCTTAATTGGTTTGGCTCAGTGGATAGAAGCGTAGGCCTGCGGACTGAAGGGTCCCTGATTCCATTCCGGTCAAGGGCATGTACCTTGGTTGCCAGCACATCCCCAGTGGGGGGTATGCAGGAGGCAGCTGATCAATGTTTCTAACTCTCTATTCCTCTCTGTAAAAAATCAATAAAATATAAAAAAATTAAAAAAAATAAAAAGGCAATCACATAGGCACAACTGAAGGATTATTTATTTATTTATTACAAATATGTGAAGGCTACACAGTGGGGAAAAGATAATTTTTTCAACAAAAAATGCCAGAACAGTTGGATATCCATAAGCCAAAACAAAAGAACTTTGATTAACATCTCACACCATATATAAAAAAATAAATAGAGCAAATACCTGTATTTTAAACATAAAACATAAGAGAAAATCTCTATGACAAGTTTGGCAAAGATGTCTTAGATATGATAGCAAAGTTATGATTCATAAAAGAAAAATGTAATAAACTGGACTTTATTAAGGTTAAATCTTCCTCTCTTCAGAAACGCATTAAGATAATTAAAAAACAAACAACACAGGCTGGGAGAATAGCAAAGAGATTTGAAGAGGCACTTTATCAGAGAGGATACACAGATGAAAAGATGTTCGATATTCTTAGTCATTATGGAAATTCAAGTTAAAACCAAAATGAGTTACCATTACATGCTTATTAGAATGTCTTAAATTAAAATGTGTGACCATGTCAAGTGCTGTCAAGGATGTAGAGCAACTGGAACTCTCAAACACTCATTGGGAATGAAAGCGGGATAGCTGCATTAATATTTTTGTAGTTTGTAAGAAGCTAAACATACATCTGCCCTATTAGCCATCCCTTATTATACCAAGTGTTCACCTAAGAGGAAAGAAAGCATACATCCGTACAAAGACATGTGCTTGAATAGTCATACTTTTAATTACTTATTTAGTCTCATCCCTAAATTAGGAAAACTCAAAGGTAAATATGGATAAATGAATTATGGTATATCTGTACAATGAATTTTGCTCAGTAAAAAATAGTAATGAACTACTGACATGCACAACAATACAAATAAATCTTTAAATAATTATGATGAATGAATGAAGCCAGATTTTAAAAATACATACTTTCCTATTAAATTTTTATAAAACTTTAAAATGCAAATGAGAGAGTGGATGAGTGGTTCTTGTGGAGGGGAAGTAAGAGGTAAGGGACAGATTACAAAGGGGAACAAGAAAACATTTGGAATACATAATGGACACACGATTGTGTATCCATAATCATGTTATGGATACATAATCGTGATTGTGGTGATGATCTCTTGGTATAAACTTATGTCAAATCTGATCAAATTGTACACTTTAAACATGTGCAGTTTATGTTTTGTTAGTCATTCCTCAACAAATCTTATAAAAAGCAAAAATTTAGTGGGAAAATATCTGAGAATGCCCTATGACTTAACATTAAGCCTGGGGGGGGGGGGGGGATGGCAAATCTATATACTATAAAAACCATCATTAAAATGAAAAAAAAATTATTGGTCAAATATTCATGTGATTCTTTTATTATTTACTAGAGGCCTGGTGCATGAAATTTGTACATGGGAGGTGTACTTCAGCCCAGCCTGTACCCTCTCCAATCCGGGACCCCTCAGGGGATGTCTGACTGCCAGTTTAGGCCCGATCCCTCAGGAATCGGGCCTAAACCGGCAGTTGGATATCCCTCTAGCAATCCGGGACTGCTGGCTCCTAACCGCTCGCCTGCCTGCCTGCCTGATCACTCCTAACTGCCTCTGCCTGCCAGGCTGATCACCCCCTAACTGCTTTTCTGCTGGCCTGATTGCCCCTAACTGCCCTCCCTTGCCAGCCTGATTGTCCCCTAACTGTCCTTCCCTGCCAGCCTGATTGCCCCCTAACTGTTCTCCCCTGCCAGTCTGATCACCCCTAACCACCTCTGCCTTGGCCCCCCACTACTGTTGCTTTGTCTGGAAGGATGTCCAGAAGATGTCTGAAAATGTCTGGTCTAATTAGCATATTACCCTTTTATTAGTATAGATTTGGCAAATATGTATTGACTGTCTGTGATGTCAGCACTGCTGGGTGTGCCTAGACTGAGACACACAGTGGAGGACAAGATGATGCCCTCACAGAGTTTATTTGGTCAGTATAGCCATGTAATAGAGAAGCATGAAGGGCAAGCTTCTAAGTTGAAAAATCTCTCTAAGAATTCTCCATAAGTCTCCCACTTTTCTTTGGGGAAAACCAGGTCACAGAATCAGTTAATAAGTTGTAGAGTCAGAATTCAAATTAGACCCCAGAGATGTTGCTTGTAACTTCTCTATTACCATTCGATATGATGAGACACAATTATAAGAATTGAAACAGAATTGAGATGTATCACCTATCTTACTATGGATATAATGTTATTTCAAGTCATGTCCATGTGCCACCTAAAATCTTTTGACGCACCAGAGATAAACATCCCATCCTGGGAAACAATGGCTAAACGTTCTCTAGAGTCACATTGGGCTCTAATTTCTTAAAAGCTTGTATTCTGTGTTTTGTCCCTGTGAAGATAGAGGATAAGTCACACCCAGTGTGATTGTCCGAGACTATAATGCTGGGAAAAGATAACATGTCGCATGTAGATCCACATAGGCATGCAGATAGTAGATCTCACCTTTTCCCTTCTTTACGTTCATAGAGGTGGGTGGTAGGGGTGGGATACCAGGGAGTAGGAGAGAAGGAGAAAGAGAGTCTTGGTTGACTCAAGCTTCTCTAGTGAGCTCAGTGCAATAGAGGAGAACTGGTTGCTACACGGAAGTGGCTTCATGGGTAGTGCCTGAAGCAAAGTGGCTCCTTTGAGGTTCTTGAGCAGAATTTTGATTTCTGTTTTATATTGGATGAGCCCCACTTTCTAGTATTACCTTCAGTGAAGGAGAGTCTCCAGTAACTGGCTAAACTTCATAATGACCAGTTCTGCCACCCAGGAATAAGGCAATTACAATGCAGAAAGTTTGGGTCTCATTGTGCAGTTTCTTTTTTAAGTATATATATATATTTGTATTGATTTCAGAGAGGAAGGGAGGAATAGAGAAATAGAAACATCAGTGATGAGAGAGAATCACTGATCAGCTGCTTCCTATACACCCCACACTATGGATGGAGCCCACAACCTGGGCATATGCCCTGACTGGGAATTGAACCATGGCCTCCTAGTTCATAGGTCGATGCTCAACCCCTGAGCTATGCCTCTGGTCAGGCTCCTGGTGCAGTTTCAAAGTTCTCTTCAAAGGTTATGTGCATAGCACGGAGGAAGTGGGATCCCTCTAGTTTGTGCTTATCTACCTCCTCACACACAGTTGTGACAGCCCTTAGTCCCCATTTGTTTACATTCACCAGGTGCTGCTGCTGCTTAGGGTACTCATCAGCCACAGAGCACTGGGAAAAGACTGGCCTCAGAGAATGCCACCCAGGGGCCAAAGCCAGTGCTGTCCTTTCTCCTTACAATAGAAAGAGTCGGTCATTGGTTTTGTGTCTTCCTACCAGTAAGGCAGGATTTCCAACCTCGTACCCTTAACCTTTTGGGCCAGACAGTTCTTTGACTTTAGTGACTATCCTGTACATGTTTAGTAGCATCCCTGGCCTCTACCCTCTAGATCCCCGTACACTACCCCAGTTGCCATAATCAGAATGTCTCTAGACATTGCCAGATGTCTCCTAGGGAACAAAATCAGCCTCAGTTGAGAACTAGTTCCTTAAGGCAACTTTATTTCAGTGTCCTGAGTAAGGGCCCCCCTAGTCTGTTTCATAAATCTTTATAATTTCAGTCACAAGGAGCTGAGACTGGGAGTTTACAGGGTCTCCATCCTTATTCTAATTTGCCTGTTTCCTTCCCAGCAGTCTGTAAACCAGAAAGAAAGGCTTATTTTCCAAGTCAAAAAAGAAAAAGGTCATATTTACAAAACTAAGATGGGTCACTTAATATTTGCCCTAAGTGATGATCTTAACCCAGAACACATGGTTGCTTCTATTAGTGAGGATAAAAGAAAAAAATAAAATAAACTCTCTAGGGCATTTCATTTCATTACAGTTTTACTGGATATCTTTCCAATTAAGTACTTTCCCCCCAATTTGTCCTATGATAAATATATCACATAGAGGTTGCATTTTTATTTTTCATTTTTAAATGTTGTGCCTTAGGAGGTTGGATACGCTTTTCAATGATAATCACTGATTTGGGAAGTATACTACACCCTGCGGTGATTCTATAAATAGGTTGCATAAATACCTTCCTGTAAATACTGAGCAAGGAGAGGTAAGTAAATGCAAGCTAGTCTTTCTGTGCTTCTTGAAACTAACTTCAGGAGAACAAAGGTAGTAATTAGAATTCATTTTTTTTTCTCTTCATCAAGACTGTGCTCAGCCCCTCTGCTGAGCAAGCCTTTGCAAGAGATGGCGTTTTAAATCAGTGATTGATAGCACCCACCGCTTCCAGGCAGGGCGATGTTCTTAGTGACCTCTGCAGAGCGGAGGTACTGAGTTATGTTTCAACAGCTTGACAGTGCCAAGATGTCT
The DNA here is from genome assembly GCF_028538775.1 of Myotis yumanensis. Classification (NCBI taxonomy): domain Eukaryota; kingdom Metazoa; phylum Chordata; class Mammalia; order Chiroptera; family Vespertilionidae; genus Myotis; species Myotis yumanensis. The sequence continues at coordinate 55,258,413 of NW_027223763.1, read as the reverse complement.
CTAAGCTTGTGAACTTTCAAGACCAAAATTATCACGAATTGGTGAATGGTTTCAAAATGTAGATTCACTCTGATGATGGATTGGAAGCTCCAGGAAGAAATTATGAAGGAATAATATCTGAGTGAAGAAACGGATTTTGATTTTTTTTTTTAGAAAATTGACCAAACTTCTTTCATTGTCTGCAGTCAGTCATGCTTTAACCTTTCATTGTTCCTTTGACCACCAATCTAGCCCGGTCACCCGATGTTGTTGATGAAGCTCTTATTGACTTAAGGGAAAACTCTCTTGTCACCAGTTTTACATCTTCTATTTCCTGATTCACACAGAGTGGTTTTTCTCTCTCAGTCCTTCCTATTGCTACCCACACTGTCACTCTTTTAAACATTCATTTTTAATTGTTATGTAACCTCCAACTAAGTGTGTTTACTTGATCTATTTACCGTAAGTCTACCGTATACCATGTATTCTCCTAAACACTTCAGAAATATTAACACATTTACGTTTCAAACAATCTAAAATGTTTTCCCGAAACAAAGTTAAAATATGTATGAGGGTACCACTGAGAGACACCCTCAAAACTTTTTTTCTACCACAATATATTTTCCAACACCTAAGCAAGCATTCTTAGAAACTCTGAGAGGCTGTGATGATGTCAGGACACAATCTTGGCTTACTAAATCGCCCCACCTAATATGCTCTCCTTCCATTTTCCCATCTGGCAGGCTTCTTATTAACTATATATATATATTGAGGATACTGAACGCAGTGGGTTATAAACATGAGGCAGTCATCTCTTTTCCAAACCCTGCTGTACAAATAAGGCATCCCATGATCGAGGCAAGTAATTTCACCTCTGTATGCCTTGGTTTCTCAACAATGGGACAAATAATGCTCACAGAGTCGTTTTAAAGCTTGAATTTGTTAATAAATATAAACTGTCTAAAGTACTACCTGGCACGTAATAAGCACTCGATGAAAGTTGGCCATTATTTATTATGCCCCTGTCTCTGCCTCTGGAATACAAGCTCTTTGAATCCCAAAGAGCATAGACAGTGGTTGGCACGCATCCGGTGCTTCCAAAATATTGGTATAACAATGGATACAAAGGAATCAAAATAAGGATTGTAGGAATTAAGCAGAATTTGACATTTGACACATAATGCCTTTTTCTTAAGGATTTCAAAATAGCATTGAGACAATCCTCAATTCTCCTGGTAGACAATAACTATTGATGCGTCTCCATGAAAGAGAGAGGAGTATAGCTAGATTCAGTCACACAGAGATTCAATTGCTTTCCTGGGAACTGAGGGAAGAATTTGAAACAGCTACTTCATTGGTAGACAGTGAGAATTCTAAGTACTTTAAGATAGCAGAATTAGCCTTTATATGTTTCTTTTATCTGGTTTTAGTCCAGACCTTTTTTTTCCCAAAGTGCCAATGGAACGGCCTTCAAAGATAATAATTGCACGGAGCAGGGTTTTAGAAGATGCTTCTTTATGAGGTGCTTTGGAAAGCAAGTAGATCATGTTACCCACTTCCGTAGGTATTTTCCAGGTGCTCAGATGGCATCAGAACCCAGTTGGATCACAATACAAAGCAAAATGAAGCAAAAAGTTGTATCCCCTTTTCTGCATTCTAACAGAACGGTTGGGTGGATGTCATTTAATTTGTCATCAACTAAGTGTCCTCCAACCCTGTTTCTCTGAGGGTCATGAAAATAAAACCAAAATTAAAAAGGAAGGGTGAAATCCATCATAGTTATCTTTCCAAATAGTCAAATATTTAGTAATATGTAGACTAAACATCTGGGTGATGGTTAAAATTTTCCCCAGTTTTTATTCATATTTTTACCCAAAGATTGAACCCTGGATGGAAAGCCTCCACCATTAGCCTACAAAAGCTGAATCAACAGAGTTAATCATCGCAGAAAGTCGAGTCACTTATTGAATTAGAGGTGGTCATAGGGGGAGAAAATGAGGAAACCTTAGCCAAAGTCAATGGCTTTGTGGTTGGATTTTTCTGGATTTATGCTAATGAAAAAAGTGTGCTTCTATCCAGAAGATCAAGTCCAAAACAAATAGAAACATTGTCACAGTAGCTTAAGGAGATGCCCCCACTTTCACTGGGCCTGGGAGGAGAAAGGCCCCTGGAGAATTATCTAGGAGTGGATGACATACCATTTTGTTTGCTAAACATTCTTGACCTTATGTCCTCTATAAAAATAGTTTCTCTCAGGACAGCTGAGAAAGCTGTGACTTTGCTGTCCCGTTGGTCCAGGCTGGCCATTTTCCTCATGGTGAGGACGGCTCTTAGTTTTCAAGAATAAGAGGAAAGGGGGGGCAAGTGTAGACATCTCGTATTCTAATGGACGCAAAAACAGCGTATCCTCCTTCTCTCATCTAGAATCCTCACGCAGAGGGGCCTGTCTGTGGTTCCAGTTTCTGAGTGTGTCTAAGACCCAGAGTGCACAACATTTCTCTGTTCCTGTCTTGTGTCACCCCCTCTCCTGCCCTTGACTTATTAGGTTCCACCCTGCCAGGGAGCTCTGTGGTATCAGGCCGAACATTTTGATGCAATTCCACCACTGCTGCTGTAGCTATCTGAGCTCGAGGATTTATTAGTTGTGAACGTTCATTTTTGTTTTTCCTGGTCTGGTGCCAGTAAATAAGTCACCCAAACCATGGCTGAGTGTCATTTGATAGGAAAAGGCTGGAATCACAAGGAAGCCTTCTGTCTTTCAACCAAAAAAAAAAAATTGCTGAGGTAAGCAGTGTCAGACCCAGCTGCATCAACATGATGGTGGTGAGACAAATGAGAGCTTTCACTGCTGGATATGGAGCTAGAGAGCAGCCGGCCGAAAACGCTCTGCAAGCCCCGGGACAGCTGAATGCATGCAAGTTGCAAGGGGCTGCTGTTTCAAACTCCTCGCTCTGAGAAGAAAAATCCTCTGTCCGTTTTGATCTGTCTAGCACATAAACAAAGCTCATTTGAAAGATGAGTTGAGATGAAAATCTCCTACACGTGCACACACAAATACATGTGCACACGCATACATGCACACACACACACAAGCACGAGTGTTCAGTGCGATTGGAAGAAGAATGTGGTGAAATACATGATGTTCCTATCTGTGAGTCAGTGGCCCACTGGCTGGACCATGTCTGGTGGGAGGCCAGAGGAGGGATGCGGTTTGTGAGGGGCCATGAGGAGACCCAGGATGGAGAGGAGGAGGAGGTAGGGGCTTGGGAGGGGACTGCTCTCTCGCCACAGGGCCCAGCGCCAGCTCCCTGTGACTGTTGCCTGGGCGATGGCTGGGGATTATCAGGAATGCCTGGAGCCCATATCCTTCTTTTGGACTCATGGATGGAGCAGAAGGGGGTGGATGGCTTTTCTCTTTCTGTTTCTTCCTTTCATATTCAGCAGATTAGAGCTGTGGGTTGCTGTGGCGACGACACGGAGGAGGGCTCCCGCACACCTGCACCACAAACAGAGCCTGCCAACGTGGACTTAGGCCATCCTGGGGGGCAGGTTTTGCTGTGGGAAACACAACAACAACAACAAACAACAAAAAGAGTGAAGGAGAGAGAGGGAGAGAGAGATGGAGGAGGGGTTGGGGGGAAGGAGTTAGAAAAGGAAGAAAATACACTACCATTTCTAGCAATGGCAGTGTTGCTCTTTAATAAACCAGAGAAATCCACAGGACGCCTTCTTCTACTCAGAAGATGTAGGGGGCTGTTTAGGTGTGACAAGAAGCAGGGAGACAGACACTCATACCCTAAAGCCACAGTTGCTACACCATGGAGGGACAAAATCATGAAAATTCGGAGAGCTTTATGGCTACAGCTCTTACTAGAGCGGCAGAGTAGATGGCTCAATGGAAAGTTACTCCGTGACTGTCCAGAACTAAAAGAGCTCTGCCATTTCTGCAGACTGACTTTCTAATGGAAAGAAGTGCACTGTAATGTGGAAAAAAATGACATGATGTGCTCTCTTTTTTAGCTTACAGAGAGAGGGGGAGCGAGAGGAGTGGGTGGAGACAGAGGGGACGGGGGAGGAGAGGGGGTGAAGGGAGGAAAACTGATGAGCTCCTAAAGTTGAGGTTAGGCCCCTGGAATTCCCTGGCATGGCTCCAGGTTCTGCTAATGAAGAAGTCAGCTCCACGCAGTGTCCCGGCCTCACCTCTCTCAGCCACCCTGGGCTCTGCCTTCAGTCTGCCCCTTCCTCCATCTGCCTCCTCCTCTTGGTCTTGCGACTGCCTTCTGCATTATTGTCTCTGCTCCCATTAACAAAACATCACAATGCATTAGCCTGTCCAAAGCACTTTGCAATGACAATATTTACAGAGGGTCAAATAAAATATGTATAGAGAGATTGATAGTGAATATGCAATAGACCTTTTGAACTTACAGCAAGCTGGGTTTGTTTGATTTTTAAGCTGGATTCTGCAGGCTGCTTCAGCTATTTTAATATCTCTTAAACAATCCACTTAAAGGGCAAGATGATTAGAGAAAAACATTTATTCGTTTAAAATTTTTTTTTCTCTTTTCCTGGTAATGTGATTAGCGGGCAGCAGGCCTTATGGCTGAAACCAAGAGCAGTTCTTTGGGGTAAATGCAATGTGTCACAAGAGACTGCAATGAGACATCTGACTGTCCCATGAGCACATACACAACACTGTACTTCTGTTCCTGAAGTCTTTTCATATCCTCATATTAACTCTAGCTGAGTGAATTTAGTAAAATGATCAAATCTTGGAGTTTAGCTTCTTTTCATAGAAATGCATATTTGTCTCCTGCTTTAATAGAGAGTTTTAAAATATTTTCAGAAGAAAAGTTGAGTTGGCCAAGTTTCTCTGTAAAAGGCTGATTATTTTAAGCTTTGAGGTCCATACAGTTTCTGTAGCAACAATTTAACGATACTATTGTGGCATCAAAACAGCCACAGAAAACATGTAAATGAATGGCATAGCTATGGTCCAATAAAACTTTATTAAAAGAAACAACTGGCAGACCCATTTGGTTTTCCCATCCTGTACTAGGTCTATCCTCTTCTAGGTGTAACTTGCTGAATAGGTTAGAATCCTACCTAATGCTCTCAGAAAATGTCACTATTCTAATGCCATTCTTTCAGTTTCTAATCTTACAAAGGTATCTAGTAACTAAGATAAATAAACATTAAACTAGTTCATCTGAAGAAAGTATCCAACTTGTTCACATGACTATAATTTCTTGATTCTGATTTTTAAAAAATGAAATAAGAACCCTGAATGTAAAAGGACCATACATGCTTGAACTGCTGCAGTATGTGTTTGTTTCGTCTTGTAAAGCCTGATCCATTGACAAATAAATGGTTGAGTAGATAATGCTTAGAATGAGTTGAATTTGCATTTCTTGGTGGTCATGCATTTCAAAGGCTATTTGGCACCCAATTTTCTATAGAGTCCTGTGCCAAAATGCCTTTTATCACAGGGAGACAAGCAGTGCAATTAAACATATTTTGTCAACTGGACACCGTAAGTAGATATGACAGTCAGAACCCTCTGCCAGTTCTCTTTCAGAGGGGAGGATGGGTCTCCCCCAAGTTCAAACATCTCAGTGTGACTCATGCTAGAGAACTCAGCAGGTAAGGGGTTGACTGTACAATTCTAAGTTTCATTCTGAAACTTATTTCTTTCCTACATATGGATTCTGATTATTACCATCTCTGAATTTATTCTTTCTTTTTAGGAGTTGTATATGTTATTCTTCCTGTAGCGCTGTATACATGACAGCAGACGGTAATGGGGACATATGTTCACCTCAGGCCAGTGTATGACTTCCAATGCGGATTATAATGTTGATGCCCCCTATGTAGTCTCCCTAAAGACTGAGGCGCCCATTCTTTGGGAATTACAGTGATACCTGTCCATGGAGTTCTGAAAATTTGCCCTAGAGGAAACCAGGAGGAAGGTTCCCCTTGTCCATAAGGGACAGGGTTTGTCCAGAAAAACATTCCCATCGTCTATTATTGGGTGATAGGTGAGGATTGGGAGAGCTGATCCCAAGCAGAGTAGCCATGTTCCAGGACATTCCCCAAGAAGCAATGAGGATGGATTGGAAAGTGGATTTGAATTTTCGAAGGAGCATCCCAGAAATACCTGCGGTAAGAAATTTGAGGAAAACCTAGGCTTGTTTAGATTTAGCCAGTTAGGGAATTCAGATTATAGTTGTCCCTTGAACAACAGAGTTTGAACTTACACATGGATTTTTATCCCAATAAATACTGTAATTGTATTTTCTTTCCTTATGATTTTCTTAATAACGCCTTCTTTTCTCTAGCTTCCTTTATTGTAAAAATACAGTATATAAAACATAACATATAAAATATATGTTAATTGACTTTATGTTATTGGTAAAGTGTTCACTTCATGGTAGACTATTAGTAGTTATATTTTTGGGGAGTCAAATGTGTATATCTTTCCTCCCCCCCCCCCCTGCATACGCTTTATTCACACATGCTAAATCTCACTGAACATATCACATTATCAGGGAGGATGGCCAAGGTCAATTTAGGGCTGTCAGGATAATCCTGACTTCTGGCATTATTTTGCACCAGGAAATAAACGACCAAGAGCAAGATTGGAGACAGAGGTAAGGGGTAAGGGGGGAACATACAGAGTGTGGCAGGCAACAGCAAATCTAGGCAATTTTTGCAGTCAACACCTGCACAGATGTTACTGTCCACTTTCTGGCAATAGAAGGAGATCCTACCAAACTTGAACTACCCATGGTCCTGAGGAGCAGATCTCTTTATTCCTCCCTGGGATGGTAGGGAAGCCCCTCATCCCAACAAGACAGATCCTGCTCTCGACTCACTGCTGGTGCATGTGCTGTGGGCTCCCTGCTCTGTTCCTGTATCATGAAAGGCCATATCATCCATTGGGGGTGGGGTGGATATTGACGTCTTTAGCCCCACATTGTTCAAGAGTCAACTGCAGCCCCGGCTGGGTGGTTCAGTTGGTTGGAGCATCATCTTAAAAACTAAAAGGTTGCAGGTTCAATTCCTGGTCAGGGCACATACCTAGGTTGTGGGTTTGATCCCTGGTCAGGGTGTATTGGAGAGGCAATTGATCAATGTTTCTCTTTCACATCAATGTCTCTCTCTCTCTCTCAAAATCAATGAACAAGTCCTTATCCAATAAACATATCTTTGGGCAAGGATTTAAAAAAATAAAATAACAAAGAACCTGGTAAAGCCAGGGACATAGAGTTATATTATTTATCATGGTCCTTCATTCAAGTGGACCAATTTAAATACATCCCCTTGTTGCTGCAGAAAGATCAAGGACTCCTTTATTTGGGATCAGTGTAGACAATTTGCCATTCAAGGTGAGGATTGGACAGGAGAAAAGATGGGGTTCAATTTTCTAAAAATAGTAAATGCACGAAAAGATATAGAATAAAAGCCTCCCCTCCCCTCTCCCAACAGTTTATATAGAAGTGGAAAGATACAAAAGATCGTCCTTACTCTTCTATTCAATTAGTATTAAATACAAGGTTAAAAACTAAGTTAACCAGGACATTATACATAAAAACCAGAAACAACATTATACTCTCATCTTTTATTTTTGGTCCATACAAAATTAAATAATTTGGAATTAAGATTAGACCTAGCCAATGCCTATCATTTCATGTTAATCTGATGAGGTATTTTCACAAAAGAAATCAGATTCATTCCAGCAAGCCATTTTCCAGATGAACTTATAATGGGAAGGTTATTTGGCAGAAAACTGTGGTGTCATTGATATCAGTACAATCTTACTCATGGAAATAGTATGAGCCTTCAAAAGACTTGGCATTCCCTTTTAGTAGTTAAGACTGATTTAGGAAATGACCATCGTGGTGCAATTTTAGTTCTTTGCTGGCGAAATTTTAAATAGTGTGAGTGGGGAGGGGATTGCCTCTAAATGTTTTAATTTGAAAAAATGGATTATAAGAGCAAATACAGCTCTATTAGAGTGTCAGTGTTTCCCTGTGTTCTGCTTGATGAACCTTGGGGCAGACACCTGGTGCATCGTGTCTGATAGGAGAGATTGCTTTGGGCGAGTGCATGCTGGTTGCAGTATCCAGATCGTCTACCATCCAGTTTTGCCAGCAGTGGGATTTGACGGCTACTGAGGGTCAGGATTATAACTGTCTCTAATTACTGTTCCCATCTGTTGTAAAGAAAAGAAACATTTCTTCTTTTTGACAAAAAGAAGAAAAACGATAAGTAATGATATGCCAAAAGAAAAACCACTTCTCTGTCAGTCCTAGTACTGAATAGTCAAGCCAGGTGCCTAGGTGCAAGGGGTCAATTCAGAAATAAGAAATGGCTTTCAGTAACTGAAGTTTGGTTTTCCAATTTTAGGGCTAAAATCAAACTCTGAGTAATGTCTATTGTGATGGAGACTATATTAATGGGGAGAAGCGGGGAGGAGTAGGTGAAAGAGAACACACCTACTGTTTACCAACCGCCCACTAGGCACATTGAATAACAACTCTAATACCTACAGTAACTCTATAAAGTGGGTGCAGCTACTTCATTTATAGACATGGAAACTGAGGCTCACAGAGCTTACAAATTTTGCCCAAAACTATAGTTGGCAAACAGGGATTCAAGTAAAATTTGTGAATTGGGACTTTTTAAAAATTTTATTTTATTGTTTAAAGTATTACAGATAGTAGTACATATGTCTCTTTTTTTCCCCCATTGACCTTCCCCCGGCCTCCCCTATCCCCCGGCACATGCCTTCACCCCGCCTCCCCCAGTGTCTTGTGTCCATTGGTTATGCTTATATGCATGCATACAAGTCCTTCCGTTGATTTCTTACCTCCTCCCCACAACACTCCCCAGCCTTCCCACTGTAATTTGACAGTCTGTTCCATACTTCTTTGCCTCAGTATCTATCTTTTTGTTCATCAGGTTATAATGTTCTTTATTATCCATAAATGAGTGAGGTCATGTGGTGTTTTTCTTTCACTTCCTAGCTTATTTCACTTAGCATAATGCTCTCCAGTTCCATTCATGCTGCTGCAAATGGTAAGAATTCCTTCTTTTTTATAGCAGCATAGTATTCCATTGTGTAGATGTACCATAGTTTTTTAATCCACTCATCTGTTGATGGGCATTTAGGCTGTTTCCAAATCTTGGCTATTGTAAATTGTGCTGCTATGAACATAGGGGTGCATATATCCTTTCTGATTGGTGTTTCTGTTTTCTTGGGATATATTCCTAGAAGTGGTATTACTGGATCAAATGGCAGTTCCATTTTTAAATTTTTGAGAAAACGCCATACTGTTTTCCACGATGGCTGCCCCAGTCTGCATTCCCACCAGCAGTGAAGGAGGGTTACTTTTTCTCTGCATCCTCTCCAGCACTTGTCATTTGTTGATGATAGCCATTCTGACAAGTGTGAGGTGATACCTCATTGTCATTTTGATTTGCATCTCTTGGATGATTAGTGACTTTGAGCATGTGTCTTTTGGCTTTCTGGGTGTCCTCTTTCGAAAAGGTTCTATTTAGGTCCTTTGCCCATTTTTTGATTGGATTGCTTACTTTCCTTTTGTTGAGTTGTATAAACTCTTTAGAGGAATGATTTCTCATCTTAAGCAAATCTTATAGTAATGTAACTGTTTGCAAAGGAATTTTAAAAACAGCATCTCTGACAATCAGCCAGAACTATAATAGGAGACAAGTCTCAGTTCTAAAAATGCAGGATTATAGCTGACAACAACAACAAAATGTGAATGGTTTTCTGGTTCATTAATTTGCTAATAATTGTTACTGCATTAATGACCCTAACCCACGTTCACCATGTGCTGAGATATGGTGAGATCCATAACTAGTAACAGACAGAAACACTAAATTGTTTCCCAAGGTGAATTCAAGATGAAGAAGCACACTTTTTTTGGAATTGTATAATGCATACAAAATAATCAGATATGCATATTACAGCTGCCCTACAAGATGATGAGAATTGAGTGTGGCTCTATACAAATAATGATGCCTAAATTAAAATGATTGTAATTTCTTTTAAGAAAAAATATGACTCCATGGGTCATTCTGGAGCCACTGGAAAAAAGTCAGTTTTCCTTAGTAAAGTCTAAAAACTGTGCATTGAAAGGATATTATCCACAGTCCTCTAAAACCTCAATTAAAGGAGCAAATAAATTTTTTTCTGAAATATGCAAGGTCCAAAAATAGGAAGTTAAAAATCCTGGAGCCTCTGTTGATTTCCTTGACGGGAAAGAAACAACATCCAAGGGGAACTCACACTGCCTTGTCCTTGAGAGTCTTACCTCCTGCCAAGGGAAGTTGCACAGGAACCCGGGCAGTGTCGGAAACGCGGACTGCAAGATTGTTAAACACAGCAGGACAGCCTGGCGACTTCTTCAGAGGCTCTAGGTTCTGTGTCTGGAGTAAAGTTCCTAACCTTTCCTTTCTGTGCTGGGAAAGTCAAAGATATGGGGCAGATTGGGGAAAACGTCTAACTCCTGAAAATATTTGTTTCCCCTCGCCTACAGATCACATGTCCCCAGGTTTTCCTTCTTCAATCCCATTTGAATCCCCACGCCTGTGAGAAGCATTCTGTCAGGTATGAGAGGTAGGGGCTGGGCTCTGCTCCCAGGGATCTCAAATAGCCTAGCCCAGGGCAAGACCACAAACCGTACGTCTAAACATTTCATTTATGAGACTAGAGCTAATAAATAAAATACGGTCTATCATTCAACCTTGAAAAAAATCTTTATAATGATCTGGAAGACCTGGTTGACATGTAAAAAGTCTTAGATTCCTCAGAGTTCTGCAAGGAACACAGTGCCATTGAGAGTGAGACCATGGCCTCAGTCTATTGAGGGCTTCTTCCTGCCCCATGGGGGGAACCTAGTGCACAAGCTAACCCTCTAGTTGTGCTCAGAAACTCTTTCCACCACTCTCTTCCCGTTACACACGGCAGCCAGCTGCTCCTGGGCCTCCCTCAGGCCTATTGCCAAGTAGTGGTGGCACATACCATCCTCCCAAGAGAGGTATCTGAAGAAGAGGCCAGGCCAGGACAGGACTGGAAGTGGGCTCATGGAACTTTGGGACAAAATTCTAGAGCCTAGGGTCCCTGGAGTATGGTCTAGAAGGGGAGCCACAGGCTACAGGTGAGAACAAGCCTTGGTCTCTCAGATGCTTGCCTTTATGTAGGGGCATAGCCTTATGCAAAGGCCTGAGTTGGACAATTCCAATATGGAGCCCAGAATAGGGGCCACTCTTGTCAGGGTCTCAGAGCAGTATTGACAATCCAGGTGTTAAAATTGGAGTAATAAATACAGTATCATCAAAAGACTATTTCAGGTTGGGTTTTGTTGGATTAGTATTCTTTAACTATCAACTATTAGAAAAACGTTATGTTAGCCATTTCTCTTTGCTTATGTTCTTTGACAGGTTAGATAGACCAACCCCCACTCCTGAATTTAGTGAAATTGGTAGCCACTGACTGGTCTGTTAACTCTTTTTTAAAGTAAGTAAGTAAATAAATAAATAGAAAGAATCACAATCATCATGTTATTTTTTTTACACTAGGAATTTTGGGATTTAAATTCATGTTTGGAAACATTTTAAACTGTGACATTCTACATTGTCTTGTTCATAGTGACGTGAAGAAATTTTTCTAAATTTCTCCAAAGATTCTTTTTTTAGGTTTGTTTCACTTTTCTGTTTATTATAGCTTAATCATTTGTTACTTCAGTCTTTATCTAACCAAACCTTTGCTCAGAGGGTTCATGTTGTCTTTTAGGTGCATTTGTCCTTATATGGCACAATCACTCTCATGCTCTTTTGTGGAATTACCTCTTCTTTCTCTGCATTTTTCTGAAAATCTAGTCTTAACTCCCAACACTGACTTTTCTTGACTCCATTCCAAATTGCCTGGGATATCAAGCAAAGAGTATCTTCACTTTACTCCTTTTCTTTCCAGATACATCTTTTTGTATTAATGGTATTTAAGTTTCTCTACCTTTAAATATATTCATCTATAACTTAGGATGTGTTATTCAAATTTTTAAATCAGTTCTTTTAAGTCATTTATTATTTTTGCATCCCAACTCTATAGCTGTGCTTTCTAAAAATAGATTTGCAATTTTCATTAATTCTTTATTTAGTGCATTTATGCTCCTTATGTAGTACATTAAAATGGGAAGGGGATATCCCTTATTTTGTCAACAGTTTTCAGTGTGACAATGGATAAGGCCCTTACTGCTAACTGTAATCTTGCTCATTAAATTTGAGCCTACCCAATTCTGAAGCCACTCCATGTTGGGTATTATGCACTCAGGAAGATAAAATCATTGTTTTTCAACACTATGTATGGAGTATATGGGATTTGGAGCAATATTTGCTTTGGAAAAGTAAGTTAGGCAAAATAAGGCACCAATTTTAGATTGAGGATTGGCCATAAAGTGAGTGGGTAGGAGTGGTGGTAATCTGCAAGTCTTACCTAGGCATAGCTACTAAATACTCCCTTCCCTTCCTTAGCAGGTATTAGGAAAAGATTACTGGAGTTAAATTTAAGTCCAAGTGCCATTCCTGATTCTTTGAAGCTTCCAAATTTGAACAAATTATCTAACATCTTTGGGTCTCAATATTGACGGTTTATAAAAATAGAACATCAGATTATCTTTAAAGCTCCTTTTAACTTTTATAATATACTAGAGGCCGGGTGCAAGAAATTCATGCACTCAGGGGGAGGGGGATGATCCCTCAGCCCGGCCTGCGCCCTCTTGCAGTCCGGGAGCCCTTGGGGGATTTCTGACTGATGGCTTAGGCCTGCTCCCACCACTGCTGCTGCGCTCGCCAGCCATGAGTCCAGCTTCTGACTGAGCGGCACTCCCCCTGTGTGAGCTCACTGACCACCAGGGAGCAGCTCCTGCACTGAGCTTCTGCCCTCTGGTGGTCAGTGCACATCATAGTGACCAGTCATTCTGCCATTTGGTCAATTTGCATATTAGCCTTTTATTATATAGGATTCATCAATTGTTATACCAGGTCTAAAATTTTCCTCATTAGTTACTAATGAGTCCCTGCTGGGTGGGACCACTGAGATTGGAGCATTATCTCTATACCTCCACAGTTATGATGCACTGAACACTTCAACAGAGGTGTGTGTTTTCAAGTTAATGACATAAGTCTCTGGAAATGGAGAGTAGGTCTGTGGACTTATCAGCTCAAGCACGTCAAATCAGGGAAGGTGGGCCAGGGGAGAGAGAAGAAGAGAGTGTCAGAGGAAAAATGAGGAGCCACAGAAGACATGTTGGCTAAAGACCTTCCTGGTGAAAGTGACCTACTAACCATTGGCAAGCTGTGAGGTTGCTAAGTTAATAAGGACTGAGATAATGAACAATCACTGAAATAATGTTATACATGTCTTAGTATCTTTCAGTGTGATAGAGCATTGAATTAAAAAGTGCTAGGTAAATAGTAACTTCCTCTTGAATCTACTTTGTTCAGCCTAATAAATCTGTCTACATCTAATCTCATACTGCCTAACTACAATGCCCCAAATCCTTTTTCTCACACTCTCCATCTATAGAAAACCATATCCATCATGGCCAAATCCAAGGCTAACGTCAAGTCTCTTCTCAAATGTCACCAGGCAGAGTTAACTGTCTTTTCCTCCAGTGCTGGCAGCATGTTGCCACCATCTCTCTGTGTTTTATTTCTTCCTGCTCCACATGAGTGGGAGCTGTTTGGACATCTGTCTCACTCCCGCCCTGCCTGCACCCTGTGTGAACACCTGGAGAGGCAGCAGTCCCTCTCTTCTCTGCCTGACTTTTCCCAGTCAGTGCTTTGCTCCCCTCAGGCCTTTCCTTATGATCCTCTAGAGCAGTGGTTCTCAACCTGTGGGTCACGACCCCTTTGGCGGTGGAATGACCCTTTCACAGGGGTCCCCTAAGACCATCCTGAATATCAGATATTTACATTACGATTCATAACAGTAGCAACATTACAGTTATGAAGTAGCAACGAAAATAATTTTATGGTTGTGTCACAACATGAGGAAATGTATTTAAAGGGCCAGAAGGTTGAGAACTACTGCTCTAGAGGCTCTTTGGGAAACCAAAAATGAACATGAATTGTGTCTTTCTTCCACATTCCTGCTATCACAATCCAAGTTCTCCTTCTGGAAGTGTAAACAGTCCTAATTAAAGGAAGGTTGAGAAGTGAAGGAAAGTAACCAAAGTACAAAGATTACTATTTCTCCATCTTATCTTGCCTCATTTTAGTGACAAACTTAGGCTTTAGTCTATTATTATTATTGTTATTATTATTAATATTTTATACTTTCCACAGGAGCATCTTAACTAGGGATTTGCATCAAAATCACCAAATAGGTTTGTAAAATCTTCATACCGGGTGGGTCCTAACTCAGGAGATCAGGGCTAGGTCTGGTATCTGTAAACAGAAACTTCTTGGGGATCTATCTGGCGCACACCACAGGGGTAGATGGAAACTCCTCGCAACGTACAGCACAGGGCTCTGCAGCCCCAGACTTAGTGTGACCTTGGGCAAGTTATTTTAATTCTCTGAAGATTATATATAAACATGCATATACAATTGTATGCACATATATAATTTTATATTTATAAAAATTATGGTAGGATTTTACATTTATAAGAATTATGGTAGAATTTTCATCTGAGATTCTAATAGGTGGAAATGCCAGTTTATTTCAGAGACTATACTCCAGTTCATGTTTAAAGCAAACTTCTGAGAACAAGTGCTGGATGTTCAGTTGTATTGAGCTATAGTTGACATACAATTAGATTTTATTTAGAAGCAAATTTTATTTTATTTTTATTTTTAACAAAGTAATGGGGTTCGTCCAGGTCTACTAGTAAGTCCCTGATAATCACTGTTTTAATGCTGTGAACCTAGGATTAAGCCACCAGCACTGACATTTTGTCAATAAGGTTTCTCTTCCCCTGGAGCCACTCCCATTTACTTTCTCAGATGCTTCACACTTCCCAAGAATATTCTTTTCTGTGTGTGTGATGGGAGGGGTGGGGAGAGGTCTTCTTGCAGCTGTGGTAGTAGTAAGCTCCCAGGTTCCCTGTTTGTTTTTTTTTAAATATTGTATTGACTTTTTACAGAGAGGAAGGGAGAGGGATAGAGAGTTAGAAACATCAATGAGAGAGAAACATCCATCAGCTGCCTCCTGCACACCCCCTACTGGGGATGTGCCCAAAACCAAGGTACATGCCCTTGACTGGAATTGAACCTGGGACCTTTCAATCCACAGGCCGATGCTCTATCCACTGAGCCAAACCGGTTAGGGCAGGTACCCTGTTTTGAACATAGTAGTTTTTAAAATAATTCTCCCATGCCTTTATAAGCTTTCCTCTTCTGACCTAGAGTGCTCCTGCCTGATGTTGTTTTTTTGTTTGTTTGTTTGTTTTCTATCTAAATTCTTCCCATTCTTTAGGTCCCAATTTTTATAAAATCTCCCCTGATCCTTCCTGTTCCAGTAATGTCTTCCTTTCATTTTGTCTGTGAATTGTCTATAATGTGCATTTAACACGTATATGCTGTGTCATATTTTAATACGTTGTTTCATTGTTTTAGGAGTGTATCTTGTCTCCCTAATTCTTTTAAGCATCACACTAATGGTGTTTCCAAGGAATATTTCTGTGCTTCCTCCTCAGTGCCAAGCAGTGCCTTGAAAATAGCATGAGCTATTATTCTTTAGAGAATGCTGTTTGAAGTATTGCTCTTATAGGTAATAAATGATTAGGCTTGGTAATATAAAAGGAAGTATATCAGAGCATCATTTATTTAGGCGGACGCAAAGGTTTCCTTTCTGCTAATGTTGAGTCCATTGGCCTCAACATTCTGCCACCTGTGGGAAGAACGTCACAAGCTTGATCACTGAAAAAAAATCAAGATTTTTACCTTTGACATTAGGATTAACTTGGCTCATCTTGGTTATTTAGACATAAAAGAACCAGGTTGCATATTCTTTTCCTGTAAAAAAAATTTTTTTCAGGTCTAGTTCCCAGCATGTTATTGTAATTGGAGTTCAGTGACATTTACTGACCTTCCTAGATGCCAAACACCTAGGTCTTTGTTTTGTCCTGGTTAGGTCACTGCTCCCTCTGTCCACAGTTGAGGCTTCCCCGTGCATTCCTAGAAGTGAGTTTCTTATCTGCTTCCTTTCCCAAGGTCCCTGGCAGCTGTGCACAGTGGCTGGAGCTTTTCATGCAGTTCCTGATATTGTTCCATGTTCCTTTTCCAAAGGCAGGGAAAGCAAGGGATTCCTCTGCCACGGACGGTTCACAGTGATGGGGGTTGGGAGCAATGACTCAGAAGCAAGTGAGAGTTTTTCTCACCGAAATGCTGTCTGTTCAAGGCTTATCCACTTACAAATACAAAGACATGGTTCTTCTCAGCATGGTAATCTTCAAACCTATCGTTTTGCATACCACTTAGTTGGCAGTTGACAAGTACTTGTTGAATAAACACAGGAGATCAGGTGCTGTCTCTTCCAGGAAGCCTTCCTTGGTCTACTCATTAGGACTGATCACTCCCTCCTCTGTGCCTCACCGGCCTTCGCTTACTGAGTTTATCTGAGTAGATAACACTGCTTTGTATAGGATAGATTTTTACCCTGTGGATTTATCTTTTGTAGAGGGGCTAAAGGACTTAGAAGGAATCATTGGATGGAGGTCTTAGGTGTCAGGGTTTTCACTTCCTGTCCTATGTCCCCAATCCTGGTCCCCCACCCCCATTACACTGGTTCTTCTAGGATTGAAAGCACATCATAGCTAGAGTGAGGGGTATAGAGGTAACATAGCTCTCTGGCTTCATGGAAGGAGAAAACTACTACCGAAGTAAGCATTACTACTGAAATTCTTCCCACTAATAAAATTTTATTGCCCAATGCTTATTTCCTGTGAACTGCAGGCAGCAGTGACCTGAGGCTTCTGCTGCCGTGTCACCGCTCCTCATCTTCTGGGAAAGAGCGCCAGTCAGTAGACGTATGACTTGCTTGAATGTTTAACTGGATCCTTAATTCTGAACATGTTTTAAATGTGTTGAAATGACTTTTCTGACATCATTTGTCTATGTTTGAATAAAGTATGAGTAGCATGTGAAAGGTATTAAATTCTGATTGATAGATAGATAGATTGATTGATTAAAATGTAGGTTTCGCTGGCCCGCATGGCTCAGTGATTGAGTCTTGATCTATGAACTAGGAGGTCATAGTTTGGTCCTAGTCAGGGCACATGACCGGGTTTTGGGCTCAATCCCCAGTGGGGGGTGTGCAGGAACCAGCCGATCAATGATTCTCTCTCATCATTGGTGTTTCTATCTCTCTCTCTCCCCCCCTTCATCTCTGAAATCAATATATATATATATATATATATATATATATTTTTTTTTTTTTTTAAATGTAGAGAATACTAATTGATGACCATACCTTGGCAATATATTTTTTTTAAATATATTTTTACTGATTCCAGAGAGGAAGGGAAAGGGAGAGAGAGATAGAAACATCAATGATGAGAGAGAATCATTGATCAGCTTGCCTCCTGCATGCCCCACACTGGGGATTGAGCCTGCAACCCAGGTATGTGCCCTTGGCCGGAATCGAACCTGGGACCCCTCAGTCCACAGGTCGACGCTCTACCCACTAAGCCAAACTAGCTAGGTCTATAGCTTGGCAATATTGCCAGACTCTGGTTAGAAATGCTTGTATGCACCATTAGTAAGTTATGTTATAACGCGCATGTGTTTGAATATCGTGGCATAACTTATCAGTTTGATCATGTGTTCTTCAATAGTAGATCACCAGAGAAGAAGAAATTGAATTCAGGGGAAAGAGAGGGTTGCGCCAAATGCCATGATATGTTTTTGCTTTCAGTGTATAACCTATTCCTGGGAAAGTCATTCCCTGATTTCTCTATCTTATCCACATTGCTGGACCAAATGCTAAAGGCAAACCCTCATTTGACCAGAAGCCTCACTGGTCACTTGACATACAGCTTCTGATAGAAGATGATGATCATTGCAAGACGGTCACCACAAATTGCGGCTGCAGTGTTTTCTATGTGCTCCGTCTAGTAAGATGGGTTTTAGAGTCCAGATTTGAGAAATACATGATTGAGAAATATTTGCAAGTGCTCATTCTTATCCCTGAATCAAAATGACCATTAAGGCATTCGATAAAATATCATGATGACTTGGTTTTCAGATGGATTTTTTCTGGAAATCTATGATCTTCTTTCAAAAAGAAGTCCCATACATCTGTGAGTGCTTGGGCCAGACTCCTTTAGTCAGTTCTCTATTTTTCTTACCACCCAGAGACCGAAGCATTTGGCGTACGTGGGATCCTAGGATTGCAGAGCTGGAAGGGAAGAGCTCCCACCCTGGGCTTATCTGTCGGCTGGATAAAGGTTTGGGATTTAGCAATAGGCTTCTAGCTCAGCTTGTGAAAATCACATTCTTTATCAGCTCCCCAGATGGTTTAGATCATTAAAAACACAACAAAACAAAACAAAAGCCCTCAGAGTGTACACTGTGAAGATATTCTCTAATTTCCAAGAAAAATAAATATATGTCGAATTTCTCACAGATTTCTCACACTTTCTCAGCGTACAGCCTGCATGGCTGGTGCTGAATGGAGAACTTAGAGCCATCGTTTTTGAAACTGCACAGCCTTGTACTGAATTCTTAGCTTCCAGCAGCCCCTTTGCCTTTCCAGCTTGTCCATCGGCCCCCAACTCTAAGTCAGTATTTATCTCCTGGAGATTAGCTTTCCCTTCAAAAGTGGATGTCTTTATTCAATGAATTTGGGGCAACTGGCTCTCAACAAGCAACAAAAACAAAAAGGCTGTTTCAAGTCAAAGAGACCTCAAGACACTATCCCACCATCTGCTGAGGAGAGAGAAATGAGCCTGTGGGCCAATAGCTCTTTATTGAATAGAAGAAATAGTATTGTCGTCTGAATTTTCTGCAGCACCCTTTGGATCAAAATATTATAATCACAGCAAATAGATGCAGCAAATAGATGCGGCCACACTTAATGGAGGCTCACAGGGCCAGACCACTGCTTGGCTTGGATTAGTTGCTGCCATTTGGAAGTAAAACTGGGGGGCTAAGGGGATTGGGGTTGGAGGGAGAAAGGGAGACCTTACGCTAAGCTGGCATGCACCAGTGGATAAATGGCTGGCATTTGCAGAGCTGCCTTGCAGGGGAGCTTTTAGCAGTTTGCCACTGCCAGCTGATGTCTCTGTGAACATCAGTGCCAAGAAGCCAAAAATGAAAGCAGGTGCAGGGGCAGAGGAACTGAATGTGGGGGTGGGGGTGGGGGGAGGTGGGGGGAGAGGAGGCGATATTCAGCGACAGAACTTCTGTTGTTAGAAATCGGTTGCCTTCATTAAAACCTAAACAATGCCTCACTTTAACTCTGCATCACATTTTTAGAGTCCTGCACACACACTTAGGGCGAGCCTCCTGCATTTATGCACCAGACTAAGGGACTCTGTGTGTTGTTCGTCTCTCTCCAAAGCTGGGATTGTCTGTGGGACGGCTGGCTGATGTCTGATTAGAGCAGCTTTCCTTCAACGACAGGAAGGCTGGAGCATCTGCTTCTGCAAGCGCCCCTCTCCTCCCCACCCTCGCGGAGTGCCCCCTCTTCAGAAAGTCCCACTTCTGCACAGCCAGGGCCTGGGAACTGGGAATACTCCTGAACCCCACACGTCTTCACAGAACCCTGTCGCCAGTTCAGCTCTCTGAAACGCTGCCTTCCGATGAGAAAACAGACGGACTCAGTGCCGCCTGCAATTTACATTTCCCTCAAAAGCTCTGTGTTCCCAAAAGCCCACCACAAGTGACAGCAGGAAGAAACAATAGGCATAAGCAAGAGGAATAAAGGTAAATGTTCAGGACCAACAGAGGAAAGGGAGGAAGGCTCGCCACAGGGCAAACTAAAGATAGAAAACAAAACAGAGTGACATCTGCCCCCTAGTTGCCCTGCCCGGCTGAGCCATTCCCCGCATGGACTTCGTCAGCGCACGTCCTCCTGTCCTCCCACACTGCAGACTGTGGCAGTCATCTTTCAGGGAGATAGGCCAGAACCCCAGATCTCAGGCAGCCTTCTCCCAACTGCGATAGAGGGAGAGCAAACCCAGGGAGAGGAAGCTGCGGGCAGTCTGTGCCGGGTTGAAAATGCACTTTGTGTTTT
This sequence comes from Myotis yumanensis, assembly GCF_028538775.1. Taxonomy (NCBI): domain Eukaryota; kingdom Metazoa; phylum Chordata; class Mammalia; order Chiroptera; family Vespertilionidae; genus Myotis; species Myotis yumanensis. The sequence continues at coordinate 55,238,168 of NW_027223763.1, read as the reverse complement.
TTTGTGTGTGTTTTTTTCTAATGGACATTAGTGCAACGAGGGAATCTAGAGTATGCTTATTTGTTTTAACAGGCTTTCAGAAAAAAATAGAAATAGCAAAGTTCATCTACAAAGCCAGATGCTCTGTAAAAACTATAAAGAGTTCAATCTATGAAAACTCTGATGCCACTACATTGGGGTCAACAATTTCAATTATAATTTGAGATGGATACGTATAGTGACTCTTGGGGAACAGTACTGGGAATGAGGTTTGTTTCATGAGCTTACACTTGGGAAGAGTTTATATATAGTCTCCCCTGTTTCTACCACCAAGTGCTACTGTCCTGTCCGCAGTAGGTTTGGTTATGATAAGCTTTTGAAACGCAGAGGAAAGTTGAGCAAACCAGAAACATAAATGGGCTCACATGCCAAAAAAGTCAGTGGGTAAAAAAACAAACAAACAAACAAACAGAAACTTAGTACATAAAGCAATAAAGCCTAGATTTTTGTCTGAATGAAATACCGAGCTGGGACAACAGGAAACTGCAAAGCTGAGAAATCTGAGGGAAGTGAAATGCTCTAATAGGAAAAAGAAAACAAAAATATTGGCCAAGTCTAGGAAGAGGCATTCCAAAAAAAGAAAGAGAGATAGCTAATAACATAAAACAACAGTTAAGTTCAGAACTCAAAAAAAGGAACATTTGAAAGAAAACCACATGTCCAACTATAAAATGCAACGATTAAAATATGTATATTATCAGTATTGTTGAGCATTTAAGTGAAATGAGTTTAAAATCTTGAAGGGAAAATTTTAAAATGTCTATCAAACACTTTAAACTTTTTCACTTAGAGAAATTTATTTTGGTCAAATATTGAGGGATATAATATATTTATTACAAAAGAGTTCATTGTGATATTTAAGCATTTAAAAATAGAAACATTCTAATTGTCAAAATGTAAAGAGATTAACTAAGAAAATTATGGTACATACATAAATTATATTTTAGAAAAATATTCTCTAAAATGGAAATCTCCTTGCCCTATTGATTACTTAATAGGGGAAAAAAGGTTTTTAAGGGTGATCTTAATTATGTATGAAGCCTTAACTCCTAAATGTTAGCAATAGTTATTATGAATTCCAGTTATAGGTGATTTTTTTCTCAATTTTCCCCTGTATTCTTTCATTATTTTTTTCAAAGTTTTCAGTGATAACTTATACAATGTAAACTTTTTATTGAGGACTATTCCATATATATAGAAAAAAGTACAAATAAAAGTGTAGCTTAATAAATTTTAAGAAACCGAAGACCTCCATGTAACCAGCATCCTCAGAAACAGGACATTAGAAGCTGGTAGCAGGTCCCTTCTGCCCCTTCCTGTTCTCTAGCTCTCCCACCAGGGTAAACTCTGTCCCCACCTGTAACACCCATAGTACATGAGTTTTATTTTTGTGTGTATTTTTTTTCTAAAATAAAACAAAACACATTTGAGACCAAGTATCTCTATCTTGCTGGGAACCAAGATCAACAGTAATTAATATAAATGCAAGAAGTCCAGTCAGAAGGCTGAATGGGAGCTCTTTGACATTCACAGGGATAAATATCTGCATTTATTACCTACTGCTGACTCAGTGGCCTAAAGCAAACTCCCCCAACCTGATACTCTTACTGTTTATCATACATCACCTTTGATATGTCTGTTTGCTGTTTGTATTCCTAAAAGGCAATAGTGTATTCTAGTCAATAAAAGCAGATGGGAACGGAGACTCAGAGGAACTTGGTCCCTTGTACCAAGCTCACAACTGGCTTCCCCCATAATTTCAAAATTTATATTTCTTGTCTTGTGTATTAATTTGCGCGTCAGCTCTTTCTCCAAGTCTTTGAACCCGAGGCCACGTGTGCCGTGGCTTCACACTGTCTCACTATGGAATCTTGCTAGACAGAGATAGTGATGCATCAATTGCTTTAAGCAGGGAGCACAATAAAACACTCTAGTTGTATTATAACAATATCTGCATTGCTTTTTGTGTATTGTAAATAAAGGCAGCATGCATATATGATCTTTTGTTCCCAGTTTCATTCATTCAACTTGGAAAATATATTGTTTTAAGCCAGGAGGAACTAATAGGAAATGAAGACCATTCATTTAGGGCAGTTTGTTGCATCAGGGCTTCTTTTGCTGCCTTCAGGCCCCATTCCTATCCAACTCCCCGGTGTGTGCTCTGAATCCAGTATTGGGCCTAAAACGGTTGTGACCTCTCAGTTGCAAATGCTCTTTCCTTCTCTGAACTCTTATACTATGTGTATCTTCCATTAGGAAATTAATGGAAACTATATTATTTACTGTTGCATGAAACTTTTAATCTCCTGTACCATTAATTTGTCAAGTCTTATTCATATTTAGCTGCCAGTCATTGGATGACTTCTATGTGCCAGATACACTATATCTGTAAGATAAATTATCCCCATTTTACAGAGAAGATGAGCGATTTTCCCAGGTCGTAAAGCTAGAAGGTGATAGAACCCCAGTCTGTACCCAGGTCCTTGCACACAGTATCAGGCGGTCCCTCCACTGGACCCCATTCCCTCATTTGCTCATCTTTTATCTCCTCATTGAATTATAAGGTCCTGGAGAATTAAAAACATGTATTTATTTTTCTTCGATTTCCCCTCCTAGCACAGTTCTTAGCATGTAATAAGTACTGTAAGTGCTTGGTTACTAAGCATAAGTATGATGCTTTTAATTTGATTTTTCTAGTAACATAGTACTCTTTATAAATATTTCTTTTTTATTTTTAGTAAACTGTATTATAATGTCTTATAGTGTTGCTTAGCATCAGAATTGGAATTCTGATTCTAATCATTTTATGGTTTAATAACTGGCATGGCCAAAAATCTCAGTAGAAAAGTGGGTAAGGTAAGCCAGGTGCAGCAGTATAACTAGTATATTTGATATAAAGAACGAGTCATCTTTTAAGCATCACTCTCCTTCATAGGACAGAACTATTTTATGTAATAATTATGAAATAAAGTGAATTCAAAATAATTGTCAGAACATATCTGCACAAAGAAAAAAAATTAAACATAAAATAAATATTTCAGTGCAAATAAGAAAAAGTAAGGATTTGAATCCCTTTTTATAGCATTGACATTTTTTTCTTTTTCTTTTTTTTAAATCCTAACCTGAGGATATTTTTCCACTGATTTTTAGAGAGAGTGGAAGGGAAAGGGAGAGACAGGGAGAGAGAAACATTGATGTGAGAGAGACACATTCTCTGCATTGTTTACAGGCATATATTTATATAACAAAATTATTAAGAAATGTGTAGAAATGTTGAATACCAAATTTAGGATAAAGGTTAGCTTTTAAGAAAAAAAATAGAATTAGAGACTGGAATTGTATTAGTTATGCTTTGTTTCTTATGCTAAGTGGTGGGTACATGATTGCTAATCACATAATTCATTGTACCTTTAAGGTGTGAAATATTTCATATTATTAATCATAATAATATTGTTATTGGAAAGGGGACCTGACCCTTGGCAAATCTGCCTAAGGTTGGCCTATATAGTGTATGGGTTCTTGACTTCGTGTAGGAGAAAGTTCATAATACAAGTCCAGGTGAATTTTTGAGGCGACAGTGAAACAAGGAATGGTTGGGGAAATGAGCCCAGTCTGGGCAGCTTTGCCTCACTAAGAAGACCAGAAAATGGGGCCTTGAGAACAGGCTCAGGGGGTTTGCCCAGGAGGAACTGCCACTGCCCATTGCTGCCCTAGTTGCAAGCCTCCTGGAGTTTAGGAGATGCACGCCTGTGGGGAAGAAGAAGGCGGGATGTGTGTGTGGGGAGCGGGGTACAGGTGTGCTCCTGGGAGGGAGAGCATCTCTGGGACCTTCCTTTTGAGGGGTTTTAAAGGCTGGCCTTTTAGGAGAGGGTATCTCAATAAAATATACATCGGCTTTACACTGATGTATCAAAATGAGATTTATTCCCTTAACTTTATCTGTCCTTAGGTGTCGTTGGCAAATGGCACTCATTGGATTTCTGCTGTCTCCCTGAGTGGGGTGATTTAAGCTATTTACCCTCTGGTTGGGGAGGAGAAATGCTAACCATTTACTCTTAAGTGTCCTTGTTTTAGGGAAGATAGGTTTTAGGGTTTACTAGATGGTTGCAAACTGCTGTTTAATGATCTGTCTCAGTTTCCCTATTCCACTTGTCCTGGCTTACTGGCCTGTCTCGATATCAATGATAATAACAACTTACCTATACTGACTTTAGGCCAGACACTATGCTAATGATTTTACATGTATTAATTTGTTTCTTCTTCACAAAAGCCCTGTCAGATGGGCACTGTTATTCACCTAATTTTACAAATGAGCAACTCACAGCACAAGGAAGTTAGGTGAGAAGTGTAAGATCTCATCTAGCAGGGAGCTGAGCTGAGACTTGAGGCCAGGCAGTAATCCATACTCTTCTCTGAACCACTTACAGACTCACATATAAAGAAGGTTGTCTTGCCCTGGCCGGTTTGGCTCAGTGGATAGAGCATTTGCTCAATGGACTGAAGGGTCCCAGATTTGATTTTGGTCAAGGGCAAGCACCTCAGTTGCAGACTTGAAAAACAAATGTTGTCTTGCAAGGTAATGACTTTATGTGTGAAATACTTCATAGCATTAATTATTTTTTGTCTTTTTATGGAATGGGATCCTCAACTTTGAAAATGTAAATAACTGATCAATCCTAAGATTGCTGTGGGTGGCATTACATTGCGGTTTGTGAGAGATCAGGCTACATTAATTGAACTAATGTCAGGAAGAGCTGTTTGAGAGAAACACAAGGGATTCTACTCAGGCATGTTGAGTCTGAGGTTAAAAGGTGGCCAGCACATAGTTACAGAGGACGGAATTCAGTTTGTGTTACAGGTAGGAACTGGTTAGCCTTGTAGGCCAAATACAGAAATGGATGTGATTATCCAAGAAACATGGAGAAAAAAAAAAATGAACGGCTTTGCCACACCTGGCAGGAGGAGGAAGCGGAAGAGGAGACTATTTCAGTCTGTTCATTTCTCTCTCTTTGCACACACACACTCACATATGCATTTTGTTCCTTAAATTATTATAAACAGTTCTATTTCTCCTTTTAATATGTGTGGAAGCAATTTTCAAATGTGTCAGAGATGAACATATTACCTCTTTGAGGTAGATGTTCCTTCAGTTTCTAATTCAGCATGCCTACTACCTCCTCCATCCCACACACACACATGCACACACACACGCACACACACACTTTTCCTGATAATTCTATCTGTACCTTTAAAGAAATAACTATGTCCCAATAGCAAATGTTCCACACTTCAACCTACATTCTTGTCAGTTAAGAGAAGCATACTCAGCACCATAATACTTTTAAAAGGAAAGGTCCCATAAACAATTCATAAGCTCATGCTATTTGTATTAAACTATAAAACAATATCATTTTGCACAGTGAAGTTCATCCTAAGGAAACAGAGAAAGGTGTCCTTTTATCATGTTCGCTCTTGTATGTTCATAGGCTAGCATGCCAAATACAAAGAGGAATTGTGTTTCTGAGTTTGAGCAAGTCTGACCAGCCCTTGCACAAATGGTTATTTCCCAGCAAGTGGATTCTAAGAATCATCCTGAAGTCTGAGCATCATCCTGTGTGAGTGCAAGTGTTACTTTGATCAGATCCTGGTGGGATTTGGTGTTAGTTCCTATTTAGTAAGGAGGCAGCTGATCCATCTCCTCTTGGGTAATGCCAAAGTGGGTGATTGAACAGGGGAGCAGGTAGAGAAAGAACATGAAAGGGAGAAAGAACACTGTTAGTCACTGACTCTACCAGGGACTTTGCACCATACCAGCTATACCTATTTATAACTCGTGGCAGTTTCCCTCTTAGTTATTATTCTTCCATTTTCCAGATTATGGAAGTGGGATTCAGACACCTTCAGTGAATTCCCTGGAAGTCATACAGGATACAAACCAGGTATGCCGTGACTCCAAAGTCCACACTCTTTCATTTATATCTTTATGTACGAAGAATGTTAGAGTGTATTCATCAGCAGGCGATTCATCTGTTCCTCCACCTCTTAACTAATGTCCTCAAATATGGGTTCACTAAAATTGAAACTGCTTTCTAGTTGTCACATTTTTAATGCCCGGTTTGTACCTGATAGAAAAAAAGAGATTTTTGGTCACAGCTTCCTTGGCTCTTTGCATGTTTCCTTTTTTTTTTTTTTTTAATGCTTAACATAATATTTGGAACCATTGTGTTATACATTTTCAAAATGTAAATTTATTTTTTTACTTGGTAAATATGATTTTAATTTGGTTTTATGTAATTCATTTTCTCCTTGTGCCAAATATATTTCCATTCTATTGTGCTTTTGCTGATCATTGGTTTGTAAGATTTATACGAGTAGTCATGTTTTTAGTGGTGGCCTTTGTTCCATTAGGACTCTGAAGGGACTAGGTTTTATTTCCTACTGTACTCCTGCACTTCCGGAGGTGCCTCGCACCAAGTAGGTCATCGATAAATCACCACTCCGCCCCACTAAGCACAACCTCCCTCTTGTTTATTCTACTTGCAGCAAGTAGGTAAGGAGAAAAGACACGCAGGCAATGACATGAGTTTGAGAACCCATAAGAGATCTAATCAGTTTTTCCAGCTAACATCTGCTATGTTGAGCCTCCTATGTATATTATTACATTTAACTTTAACAACATTTCTGCGAGATTGATACTATTATTGTGATCATTTATTACTGTAACTTAATGAATGACAAAATCAAGGCTCGAGAGGGTTAGCAAGAATTTTGATTTGAACTCAGCCCTCTCAGATGTGAGTGCCTTTGCACATATCCAAACAATAAGCTGCTTCCCTTAAGAAAATTAAGTAACTGGTATATTGAAGCCACCTGCGCTGAATGGGACAATGGAACAGAACAGAGAATTCCCGCAGATAAATTTCCTTGAGGGTAAATACTAAACCCCAGTTCTTCTTACTGTCTTCTGTTCTCTGGCATCTAATTTGGTGGAAGGTGGAAAAGGGCAGTGGATCAGGTTGGAATGGAGCTGGAGGTGCTCACAAGCTCCCATTACTGCATCCATTAACCTGATTAACAACCAGTCTCTCCGCATCAAAATAATGGTGTTATTGCTACACTGTTGCCTTGGCAACCCCTCCAGTCACTACCATGGATGCTGCTCACATGGTGCCTTCGGTCCCAAGCAGTAATAACCCCTCCTGCCATTTTGCTGCTGCTATGACTGCCAGCTTTTGGTCTGGCTTTTTAAATGGTGCCATCACCAACGTCCCATTCATTCAATCAATAAAAACAGTGCTAGGCATTCTACCATTAGAACCTTTCCTAGCCACAGTGCCTGAGAGGGGCATATACTTCTTCTAATAAACAGGACAAGCCTGCTTCACATCAGAATTATAGATTCCTGCTCAGGGGTGGGTTCTCCTTTAGTGCTGTGTGCCAACTTGGACCAGGGAAGATTCACCACTTCTTCTTTTTTTTTCTGGTAAGAAGGGAGGTCTATTTCCTGAGGGTGCAGGAGGTAGGTCTTCTCTCGGAGCCATTTCCCTTTCAGTAATGGCTTTCTCCTAGAAAGATTCTGTTTATCCAGGAGACTTGCCAACCTTTGTGAAAAACCCTGACTTTCCTGAGTAACTGGAAATATCAAAGTTGAGTCAAATACAATGGCACACACAGAAGAAGGAGTTTCTTGTCTCCTCCTTCTCCTTGCTCTCTATCCAGCCCACCTTTGCAGAACTAGCCCTGCACCAGACATGAAGTGGCACTGGAGCAAGGGACAGAGTAAGTGGGAATGACGCCAGGCAGGACCAGGGTCTGCACAAGTGAGTGCCAATAATCAGCAAATAATCACAAAATCACAAAAGGGACGTCAACCAAAGAGAGGAAGGTCCTGCTACTCGTGGTTTGACTCTCCCTTTGCAAATAGTGTTGTCCTTTGGAATCAAAGTTAAATCACAAATTCCCCAATAAGCCTTTTGTTGGGAAGACTTCTGTGGCCCTTCCAACTCCATCATACCTTGTGGAGGTCATCGGCCACCCTAAAGAGCCCAATGGCTAGATTCTGAGACAGCAAATCAAAGGTCAAAGGTCTTGAAGAATTTAAAGCTGATGAGATTGGCCTTATCCATCTGGGGTATGAAGTATCTACACTAATAAAAGAGAAACATGGTAATTAGCGTACGACCGCTACCCTTTTCATTGGCTAATCAGTGAGTATATGCAAATTAACTGTCAGCCAAGATGGCGGCCGGCAGCCAGGCAGCTGGAAGCGAACATGAGGCTTGCTTGCTACAGTGAAGGAGGACTCCAACGTTCCCCGCCTACGCTGCCGGCCTCTGAGCTACAACTCTAAGAAACTATGTTGCAAACATAGAAGATAAACAAAACCCCAGAAACCGGCTTTCAGTCAGCCGGGCTTTAGCAACATTGTATCGATGTTTCAGCGGCGAGGCCTCAGAGCTAAAGCTGGCCCAGAATAAAAAAAAAAAAAAAGGAAGAAAACAAGGAGCAGTTGGAAGCTTCAGTCACTCGCTTCCGGAAAATAGCCCTCAGCCCCTCACCCAGACTGGCCAGGCACCCCAGTGGGGACCCCCACCCTGATCCAGGACACCCTTCAGGGCAAACCAGCTGGCCCCCACCAGTGCACCAGGCCTCTATCCTATATAGTAAAAGGGTAATATGCCTCCCGGCACCGGGATCAGCAGAGCAGCGAGGCTCCCGGCACCGGGATCAGCATGACAGGGGGCAGCGCCCAAACCCCCTGATTGCCCTGGGGCTCTGTGTGTGACGGGGGTGCTCCCCAATCCCCTGCGGCTCTGTGTGTGACAGGGGGCGGGCCCACAACCTCCCTATCTGCCCTGCTCTGTGCCTGATAGGGAGGAGCTCCCCAATCCCCTGATTGCCCTGCGGCTCTGTGTTTGACAGGGTGCAGTGCACCAATCCCCTGATCGGCCCTGCTCTGTGTGTGACAGGGTGCGGCCCCCCCCCCACCCCCCCATGGGCCCTGCTCTGTGTGTGACAGGGTAGAGCCATAACCTCTCCATCGACCCTGCCCTGAGTGTGACAGTGGCAGCTCCCCAACCCCCTGATCGGCCCTGCTCTGTGGGTGATAGAGGGTGGCGCCCCAACCCCCCTCCACGGGCCTTGCTCTGTGTGTGACAGGGTAGAGCCATAAACTCCCCATTGGCCCTGCCCTGAGAGTGACAGGGTGCAGCGCCCCAACCCCCTGATCCGCCCTGCTCTCTGTGTGACAGGGGGCGGTGCCCCAACTCCCCTATTGGCCCTACTCTGTGAGTGACAGGGGGGAGCTCCTCAACCCCCTGATCGGCCCTGCTCTGTGAGTGATGGTACGGAGCCCCAACCCCCCTGATCGGCCCTGCTCTGTGCATGACAGGGTGGCGCCGCAACCTCCCCATCGACCCTGCCTTGAGTGTGACGGGGCGGTGCCCCAACCCCCCAATCGGCCCTACCCTGAGCGTGACTGAGGGTGGCATCGCAACTTCCCGATCCGCCCTGCTCTGTGCATGACAGGGGGCAGTGCCCCAACTCCCCAATCGGCCCTGCTCTGAGCCTGACCAGGGGCTGCACTTAGGAATTGGGCCTGCCCTCTGCCACCCAGAAGCAGGCCTAAGCCAGCAGGTCGTTATCTCCCGAGGGGTCCCAGACTGCGAGAGGGCACAGGCCGGGCTGGAGGACCCCCCCTTCCCCCCCGAGTGCACAAATTTTTGTGCACCGGGCCTCTAGTATGTATAAATAAAACCTACTATTGAATTACCAATTTGTTTAATATGACTTAGGGAAAATATAATCTAGAGCAAGCTTGAAAGGACTCCAGATATTTAGATATGCACTACATTCACTCAAGATAAACGAAGCATTGCTATTTATCCTTTGCTTAATCTACCAAAGCTAGGTGGTTTTATTTCCCTGACCTAAATAGAACCCAATAGGACTACCTTCGTAGCATCCAAAATTGCCTAGCCTGTTCACATTGGCAGTACTTCGATCAAATTTCATTTTTTTAAGGGAGTAAAAAAAATAAAACACTTTAAAAAGCCAATTGAACAGGGCAGAGCAGTTTAAAATAAAAACAAACTGCACGGTGATTCTTCAAATTGAGGTAGATAGCACAACATGTAAGAAAATTGGAAAACATGCTGAGGAGCCTTGAAGGAAGTGGGGAGGAGTATGGTGAAAAGTAGAAAATAAACAACAGCACTAACTGTCCGCTGCATCGGGCAGATCCGCCTTCCCTTCCTCTTGGTCGCTGATCTGTATGCCAGGTAGAGAAGCGAATGCCACACTTCTGAGACACACTGATAGGAAATAATATGTCCCCTTATGCAGAACATAAAAAATGATCTGAAATTATGTATGTTTCATGGGATTTAGAGTATGATTGAAAGCCCTCAAGCAAGTCTAAAACATGAATAAGATTAACCTCTGAAATAAGTATAAAATTAATAATAAAACTACACTATTCATACATTTGCTATAAACTGCACTGATGAGCAAAAACTAATAGGTCAGCAAAAGTACATTTTTCAGAATCATTGATTTAGGCAAGGCTTATGAAATGAAACTGTAGGTGATGGGACTTATATCATCAGTCTTTTAATTTTGTGCATTTTGAACATCATCCAAAAATATTAATCCGCTGTTGAAATTCTGTGAAAGGGAGAGAGAGGAGAAATAGCCTACCTAATGCAATCCTCTAACCAAAGGCATTCACATCCGGCTGTAAATGTATCAGGGCTGTATCACATTCTTTGTTGAATATGCTCCCTGTTTTGTTTTGGTTTTGCTGTTAAATCCTTTTATTTTGCAGAACTTTAATGTTTGGCAAGAGTATGCTTCTAACAGTTCTTTTTCCGCCTCACCCCCTGACTTCACATGAACAATACCAAACGTGAAGATGGAAAAATTCAAGCATATATTCAGTTTGGAACAAGATTTGGCTTTTTAAAAAGGCTCATTTATGTGTTTAGTGTTATGTTGATAAGTTACAGGAAGAATTTTTGCCTGTTGAGGAGAGGCAAGGAAAATAGGTTTAAATGAATTATTTATGCATTGATATTTGTCATATACCCTGTGTAGACTTTAAGAAAAGCTGAAGAGACATGGAACTATAGTTTGTATAAGGAAAAATACCTGTGTTTTCTAGTCCTTGTATTTTTAATTTCATGTCAGGCTCAGCTAGTCATTACAATTTATATGGTAGATATAGATATTCTCATTAAATCATCCTTTTTTATGTAATGCAGATTCTTTTTTAAAAGCTAAACATGTTTCTAAATTTCCACATTCCTCTATAAAGGAGTGAAAAGCAGAAGCATGAGTCCTCCCACAGGACAAAATGACTGGACATTTCGAAATGTGAAGTCCATTCATGTGGGAAGCATTCATGTCTCCTGTTTGTTGGGGTGAGAAAATCAGTTTCTGTTTATCATTCACATTCTCCCCAAATTGTAATTACTCACATCAACACAAAACTAGTCTACACTTAGGGTGATCAAGTATGATGACATTCAGTATTGCATTTTTACTCCATAAGCTCCTTTGACCATATGCTAATTTCCAATATCCAGGTCTCTTAATTTCATCGAGACTGTGTTTATTAAAACTTTTATAATTTCTCTTTTCATTAAGGTTGCTTTCTCAGCTATAAAAATACCAAAACGACCTTATGCCTGCATTGCTTTCATTTATTAAATGGGTCTGAAAAAGTTTAAAAAGCTGTTCCTTTTTCTGTTCAAATTCATAGTTGATAATGTTCCTGTTGAAATATAAAATGTGTTTGGCTGTGGCATTAATTGAATTTTTTAATAGGCAAGCTGTAATTACATAAGAAAACAAGGAGGGGTGTAGGTGTGGAAGGAGCTATTGTATAAGCAAATAGGAAATCTGCTCACAATGTGAGGGAATACAAACAGGATGTATAAATTTCAAAGCCAATGCCAAAGTTTTCTGCTAGCCAAAACACATAGAATTTGAATTCTCTTTTCACCTGGTAAGGTTCCAAAAGGAAATAAATAGTGATATTCAGGATTATTTCTTTAATGAAAGAGGTAACTAAAATTAAAGTTAAAAGGTTACATAACTCTTTGTTGACCATAAACAACTGCCTTAGGATTTCTAGCATACACATTTAGGATATTTTTATTTAGGCTTGAGAGTATGAGCAGAAAATTCCCTGAATTGTCCCCTAGTATACTCATCAATTTTCCCAGTAACTTTTAATAAAGTAAGTGTGCATTGTAAAGCAGAATAAAGAGGATAAAGTTGGTAAAAATAACTTGCTATAAATATTTAAACCACATTTTGGACTTGATGATTCCTTTAGCTTCTACATATTCTTCTGCATTATGAATTTCCTGGCTCCTTTTATTGTCAGAATTTACATCATCCAATAGGATTTCAATTCATTTAATTTCATATATGTCAGGGAGTAGAAATATTGTACAATAGATAAAGTATAATTTGAATCATTTTTAAATGAAATATCTGTCTGAGCACCCTGGGTCTCTTTTTCCTCATTTATACAAGGAGAGGTGAAAGAATATAATCTAAGGTCCCTTGCAGGTGAGGAAATTCTATAATTCATGCTTTTGAAGGACTACACTTAATTTTAAAGAAAAAATGATGGTAGAAACAAGTCGGTACTTTGAGAAATGACTTTAGAGCCCCAAGTAATAGAGTACAGACAATGACTAAACCTCGAAGTCCTTTGACAAAGCTTGGGACTAGGTAAGATCTTAATGGAAACAATAAGCTCCTTTTACCAAGGAATAATAATGGCAATTATTATGTAAGAGAGCAAGGAGCCACAAAGATATCCCACATAGTCCGATTATGATAAAGGAGTCAAGACAAATCTCAGTGTGATTATGATAAACACTATGATAAATACTATGACAGAGGTACCTACAGAGGCAATGGAATTTCAAGAGAAGAAAATGCTGTAGGCTGGGGAGCATCCACAGACTAGAAGGCATATCACTTATGATATGTAGAATCTTAAAATAGATGACATTAGATAAGGGGCAATATATACTAAATCTCTAAATCTATTGGAGAAAATGTGCCCTTCTTAATCTTTGAAGTCCTTTAGTGTTGTTTTTTTTTTGTTGTTTTGTTTTAAAAATACATGTTGTGGGTTTTTTTTTTTTTAATTTTAGAAAGGAGAGGGAGAGAGAGATAGAAACATCAATGATGAAAGACAATCATTGATTGACTGCTGCCTGCACGCCCTCTACTGGGGATCAAGCCTGCAACCCTGGCATGTGCCCAGTCCTGAAATCTAACCGAGATTCCCTCCTGGTTTATAGGTGGGAGCTCAACACTGAGCCAAGCCACCTGGACCCTTTAATTTTTTATTTTAATATCAACATCAGAATAAGGAAACTGAATTTATCTTTAACATACATGTCTTTCTATTCCTAAAGTTAGTCTTATTTTAGGTCATCTCACAAAATTTTAAGTTTTCCATACAGAAGGACTTACAGATATTTTATAACACTTATTGTTCTTTTGAATGAAATATTTAACTACATTTGAAATGATTTATTTTAGATTATTAATGGTATATTAAATATTATTTATCTTTTATATTGATGTTATATTCAGGAGCTGTGCAGAATTTTTTTATTAGGTCTAATAGTTTGTTAGTAAGTTATTCAGAATTTTTTATGAAAATAATCATATCAACCTCAAATACTGACACTGTTTTCATTATTCCTTTTTAATTCTGTGAATAGTTATTTTGATTCTTCTTTTACTGATTGGCTAAGACTTTTGGAAACAATGCTGAATACAACTAGTTATAATGGGCACTGTTGCCTGATTTACTTAAAAGAGAATGCCACAGATTTTTCCCCATTAAGTATAATTTTTTCAGAAGATATTTTTTGATACATCATGAATGGATGTCACATTTTAGTTGTGCTCTATTTCTTTTTAATTGTTTATTATAAAGTAAACATAGCTAGAGATATACAGATGTACACAAACATATACTTTTTAAACGACTAATAATAAACACTCTTGTAAATATTACCTAGTCTAAATAATAAAACAGTGACATTATTTTTAAAGACCCAAATCCTCTTCTCCAATCATATTATCTCAGTACCCAATAAAACAAGTAGTTATAACATTTTTAATAGTCATTAATTTCTTTTGTATGTGTCATATGTATGTATCCTACACAATATATTGTTTAGTTCTTCTTGTTCCAAAACTTTATCTAAATGGAATCACACTAACAGTATTCTTCAGTAACATTTTTATCTCAGTATTATGATTTTGAGATTGAAGCATATTGCATGTAGGACTATCGTACATTCACTTTCGCTTTTGTATGACATTTTATTCTGTGAATACAATTTATGTATACCATCTACTGTCGATGGACATTCAAGTTACTGCCAGTTTTCTGCTGTTACAAATAATACCTTTATGAATTATGTATTCTGGTGCACATTTGCAAGAATATGTATATACCTAGGGCTGAATTTTTTGGTCTCAGGCATATGTGTCCTCAACTTTACTAGAAAATGCAGCACTGTTTCCCAAAATGATTATACCAGTGCTCAGGCAGCGGTACATGAGCTTCCCGTGCAGCCACACCTCTACCAGTGATTAGCCGCACCGGTGTTTTTAAATGCTGTCCTACTAGTGAACATGGAAAGATAACACATTGTGGTCTCCATTTATCCTTCCCTGAGGTGGAATAACTTTTCATGTTTTTTGGACATTCACGTTTTCTGTGAAATGCATGTACATGTGGTTTGCCCACTGTTCTCCTGAGGGCTGGGATTTATTTAACTATTCTAGACATTGTGTTTTGTCAGTTATATGTGATGCAATTATCTAAGTTCGTGCTTTGTATTTTAAGTCTCCCTATGTTGTCATTTGGTGAACAGTTTTTAATCCTGGTGTCATCAAAAGTTTCTATCCTTTTCTTTGGTTTATGCATTTTTTTCAGACTTGATTAAGAGAAATTTTCCTACCCCAAGTTTGTAAAGATACTCTGCATAATAGCAAATTTATTATTTTATGTTTGTATTGAAATTTTTTATAACCTCCAGTTGATTTTCATATGTGGTGTGAAGAGGAGTCCAAATTTATTGTTCTGTATAATAGCCAATTGCCCTAACTGTTTTATGCAAACTCCATCTTTTCCTTAGTTATCTGCAATATCATCTGTCATATTAAGTGTCTGTTTATAGTTAGATCTATTTCTGGGGATTTCTATCTACTCTGTTTCATTGGTTTATTTTTCTATCCCTGTATGAGTGATATAGTGTTTTAATTACTGTAGTTTTGTAATAATTTTGATAAATGGGAGGGCAAGTCCCTAACATTTTCTTCTTCTTCAGTTGTCTTTGGATTTCCTATAAACATTCCAGATGCAATTGATCATGATCCAAAAAATAGATCAATAGAAGGAAAATATTAATGGCATTTTAATATCCATAAAGCCAATGTGGGGAAAAAAGTGAGTTTTTGAAGTATGAATTCTTTCAATTCATTAGTCAGGTACAGGTCTCCCTTTATTTTATATCATGTCACTCTACATGATTTTAAGACATATAAAATTACAGATAGTTTTATATTAAAGAAAGACAGTGTTATATTAAAGAAAGATAGTTATAGAGATCACTGAGCTCCAGAAGTAGACCCACAAAGATATGGATAACTGATTTTCATCAAATGGACAAAAATAATTCAATAAAGAAAGCAAAGTCTTTTCTAAAAAAATAAAAGTTACTGAAACCACTGACTACTCATATGTAAACAAATATATAAAAATCTTGGACCATACCTCACGCTACACAAAAATTAACTAAAAACAAATCATAGGACTTTGTATAATATCAAACTACATAACATTAGGTAGGGAGAAATAAGAAAATAATCTTTGCTACTTGGGGCTGACAATGATTTCTTTCACATAACAAAAGCATGGTGTATACAAGAAAACTATGAATAACTGTAATGTGTTAAGAGAATGTTGAAAAGCAAAGCCTCAGACTGGGAGAAAATACTTGCAATTCACATATCTGATAAAGGACTTGTATCTAGGATATAGGAAGTACCTTTAACACTTCATAGCAAGAAAGAAAAAAAGAGCCATCAAACAATCGGCAAAACATTTGACCAAGAAAAGATATATGGATGGGAAATAATCACATGAAGAGATTAAGGAAGTTAGTCACTAGGAAAATGCAGATTAGAACTACAATGAAATAACCACTACACATCTACATGAACAGATAAAATTTTTGAAAAGTACTTACCGTAACAACTGCTGACATGGACACAGAGCAGCTATAACTTTCATGCATTGCTGGTGGGAATGCGACACGGTCCAGACACTTTAGAAAACAATTTGGCAGTTTCTTATAAAGTTAAAAATACGCTTATCAGACAAGCCTGCAGTTCCACTCCTTGCTATTTACTCTGCTGAAATGAAACCTTCTGTTCACACAAAAACTTACATGTGCATGTTTATAATGGCTTTATTTGTAATGGTACAAAACTGGAAACAATTCAAATGTTTGAACTAGGGACTGGTTACACAAACCCTGGCACATCCATACAATGGAATACTACCAAAACGAAAAGACATGAACAAGTAATACACACTACAGTGTGGATGGATCCTGAATGCTACATGGTAACCGAAACAAGTCAGACTCAAAGTCTACATCCTGTGTTATTCTATTTATAATACATTGTGGAAAAGGCAGAATTATATGACATGGAACAGATCAGTGATTTCCATGGGCAACTGGAAAAGAGTTGACAGCAAATGGATGGTTCAGTGGCATATTTGGGAGGGCAGGGGGTGATGGAACTGCTAGCTCTCTTGATTGTGGTGGTGGTAAGAGATCTGTATGTATTTGTCAAAACCCACAGACTACTACTAAAGAAAAGTGAATTTTCATGTATGTGTTTTATAGCTTAGTAAAATAATAAAAAAAGTAGCTTCATCTGATTTTAATATAATCACATCAACTTTATTTTGTTTAGTGCTGGTAGAATATATCCTTTCTATCCATCTTTACAGGATTTTATATTTAAAAGAGCACTTATTTTAAACAGGATGTTTTATTTTTGAGAATCTTTAATAATCTTATTATCCTTATTATTTAATTGGCCTGTTTATTCCTTTACACTTAATGGAATTACTGATCTAGTTTGGTTTAAATTTACCTTCTTGTGATTTGTTTTCCACTTAGCCTATGTGTCTTTTTTTTAGTTCTTCTTTCTTATGTTTCTTTAGATTAATCAAGTATGTTACTTAATTTTTCTCCATTTTTATTCCACTCTTCCTTCCTTCTTTAAGAACACGTTGCCTGCTCCTTCATGGATCATTACCCCTCACTACATGATCCTTGGGGTTTATAAGCATGTTCACTATCACCTGGAGTCACCAAGGCTTCAGAAAGTTTACACATCAGACTTCAAATTCTTCTTAGGCTGTGGGACCTGGGAATCATTTCTGGCTTTTGAAAGCCCAGCAAGCATTAAAAATGCTTTTAGTGGTATTTTGTGCAGCATTTCTACATGCTTTTAGTGGGAAGGGCCCTTGTTAGTTTAGTTCTCTTTATGCAAAATTAAGAAGTAAAAAAGGCTTTAAAGCTGATATGTACAGTTGGGGAATTTAAAGGAATTCTCTGGCCTGATGTGTTTCTGTTAAGAAATGAAACTCCCATTTGACTGAGTGATCCCACTTCTAGGAATATATCCCAAGAAACTAGAAACAGTAATCAGAAAGGATATATGCACCCCTATGTTCATAGCAGCACAATTTACAATAGCTAAGATTTGGAAACAGCCTAAGTGCTCATCAGCTGATGAGTGCATTAAAAGACTGTGGTATATCTCCAGGATGGAATACTACGCTGCTGTAAAAAGGAAGGAACTCCTACCATTTGCAACAGCGTGGATGGATCTGGAAAGCATTATGCTAAGCGAAATAAGTTAGAGAAAGATAAATACCACATGATCACACTCATTTATGGAATATAATGAACAACATAAACTGCTGAACAAAAACAGATCCAGAGACAGAAAAGCATCGATCAGACCATCAAACCTCAGAGGGAATGTAGGGGAGGTGGGGGTAAGGGGGAGAGATCAACCAAAGGACTTGTATGCATGCATATAAGCCTAACCAATGGACACAGACACCAGAGGGGTGAGGCGGTAAGGGGGAGATATGTAATACCTTAGTCAATAAAGAAAAAAAAAGCAATTCTCTGGGGCCAGAGCTTAAGCTCATGGTGGAGGGAGAATGGTGGGAAATAACCAGTTGCAGAAGAATCAGGTGGGGTCTCATACACTGTGCTAAGATTAAGAAAATTCCTGCAAAAGCAATGGGATTTTGTTTGTTTGTTTTGTGTGTTTTTAAAAAGTTTAACAGGGATTGCATGACCGGACTTGTATATTAGATAGATTGTATTGGCTGCTCTAGGGGAATGAAGTCAGTCATTAATTGTTCCATGAAGCCAGGGCCTCTGCTACTTCTCTTTTATTTTTTCTTTGTAACTTATCCTCTCTGTACCCTCTCCCACCTCCACCCCCAAAAATCACCACACTGTTGTCCATATCCATGGGTTTTCTCTCTTTTCTTCCTTTTGCTCAATCCCTCCACCTCCAACCCTTCGCACCCACCGCCCCCAGCCAGAGCTGTCTACCTGCTCTCTACCTAGGAGTCTGCCTCCATTTTGCTTGGTAGTTCAGTTTGTTTATTAAATTCTACATGTGAGTAAAATCATATGATTCTTATCTTTGACTGGCTTATTTCATTTAGCATCATGATCTCCAGGTTCACCCGTGCTGTCACAAAGGGTAAGATTTCCCTCTTTTTTATGGCTGAGTAGTATTCTAATGTGTAAATTTACCACAGCATTTTTTACCACTCATCTACTGATGGACACTGGTCTGCTTCCAAATCTTGGCTATTGTAAATAACACTGCAATGAACACAGGGATACATATATCCTTTCGAATTAGTGTTTCAGATTCCTTCTGACAAATTACCTTTAAGAAGTTCTGATTCCTTGAGGAAATTTCCAAAGATTTTTAAATGTTTCTCACATTATCTCTATTGATTGACTTAATTATCCTGAGTGTGTGCCACTTATATCATCAGGGGAAAAAATGTAAGAAGCTATTTTCATTTTTTGGGGGAAATCTAAGATCTCTGACTAATAATTAAAGGTATATTTACATATTCAATTGGGGGAAGGAAAAAAAAACACACAAGGAACCAAGTGTGAACTGTAACACTAAAATAGATGAATACCAAAGAAGCAAAAGCAGGCCTTTGTGGCAGTAGTATTCACAAAAGCAAAGCCATCTTTCATGCTTTGCCACCTTTTACCAAGGGAACACGGAGGCCACACGGAGGCCACTGCTGGAGCTCACATCAGCCCTTCCTAATGTGTGCGTGTCTCCTTTTCGATTTTGCAGGGAATGGATTCCAAGCACCTGTGTGTATGTCCATTTCCTACAGAGCACCTGGTACCCATGGGCTATGAGAGTAGAGAGGGGGACTGATTCCCTCAGGCCCTTTCAGAGTTCTATAACTATGCTTCAGGGTTGCACTTTCTAGCTGCAGCCTTCCCTTTCAACTCCCACCCACATGGGTCTGCCCTCTTTCTGAACTCATATTGTACCATATAGTTTGGCATCTTTTTCTAATTATTAGAGCAAAATTTCCAATGAGTACAATTTATTAGGTTTTTACTAGATTCCGGGGATACATTATGCCCCATGTACAATAGTGCATTATGTTTGTAGTATCATTTACTTTTAACAACAACTCTAGGAAGGTAAGACTATTTTTCCCATTTCACAGGTGAAGCAGCAGAAGTTCATGAATGACTTGCCCAAGATAACCCAGCTATTCATTCACCTGCAAATATTTGTCTAGCGTCTATCTATATTTCAGGTTCTGAATTTAGGTGATTGGCATATATGTTTTATTTAACTCTCACACAATCTCTTGAAAGAGTTATTATGGTCACCATTTTACAGATGAGGAATCTGAATAACAGAGATATTAATGAACTTGCCTAAAGTCACATACTGGTAAGCATGAGTTTACAATTCAGTTCGAACCTTCCCCAAAGCCCATGTTCTAAACCAGCGGTTCTCAACCTGTGGTTCGCCAACCTATGGGTTGAGACCCCTTTGGGGGTCGAATGACCCTTTCACAGGAGTCGCCAAAGACCATCAGAAAACATATATAATTACATATTGTTTTTGTGATTAATAGCTATGCTTTAATTATGTTCAATTTGTAACAATGAAAATACATCCTGCATATCAGATATTTACATTATGATTCATAACAGTAGCAAAATTATAGTTATAAGTAGCAACGAAATAATTTTATGGTTGGGGGTCACCACAACATGAGGAACTGTATTAAAGGGTCACGGCATTAGGAAGGTTGAGAACTACTGTTTATATATGTGTTTTCCGATGGTCTTAGGTGACCCCTGTGAAAGGGTCCTTCAACCCCTAAAGGGATCGCAACCCACAGGTTGGTGACCCACAGGTTGAGAACCGCTGAAACCATTCATTTTTAATCTGACTTGTCCTCTATTTTCTAAATTATCAAGATCTGGACCTATGCTTCCATGCTCCACAATACATGCTAAAAATGAAGGGGAAATATGTTAATGTAAGAGGGGTGTCAAAATATCTTTATTAATAATTATCAGAGACATCCAAGGAGAGAGAATGCAATGGTATCTCATTATCTAACATCACCGGGGAATAAAAGTTTGATAAGAATGCACCTTTCCAGGTACCACAAACAAAAGTGTTTATGTGCCAACTATTGGTAATGGGACCCCTTCTAGTGAGAATTTTGTTGTGCCGTTTTACATGAGGTGATCAATGCAATTTGATCTACTATTGATAAGTCAGGGTCATTGTCAGAAAATCATTTTTAAATTTACTCTAATTAATAGAAGGTTACTAGTAAAATGTGTTTACAATTGTTCATCTCTGAATGGAAGTCTTTAACTTTTAACTAATAGCTCTAACTTATTTATCCGGACAAGACTTGTGCTCCAGCAGCAACATTTAAAAATTTGCTGCCTCTAATTTCTCTGGATTTGGAAAAACAGACTTAAGCCTAAAATAATTATGTGTAAAGTAAATAGACTCAAGGTTAGAGTTAGAGGATAAATGTAATGGCACTATTTTCGCTCTTCTAGGGCCTTTTAAATTTACTTTTAAGATTTTGTTTGTTTCTTTGCTTGTTTGCAGAGGGGAAGTGGAACCAGGTTAGAATTGCCCAAAAGCTGATCATTGATAAGTGGAGTATTTCTTTACCTGATTTATATTTGTAGCCCTGGTTATAATGATAATCAACAGCAAATGTTTCCTATCAGGCATTCTTCTTCTTTTTGTTCATTTCTGTATTTTCTAATCCATTAAACTTGAACTATTAATGAATTGGAGGCACTGAGATGGGGTGGGCAAAATGGAGTTTGTGATAAGAAAATTAGATGTCAAACTTAGATATCATTAGTTATCATTTAGCTATAACTTCATATTTCAAACTCTAAGGTCAAGAGATACTATTCGTTTACATGGCTAATTGGAGGCAGGACCATGCTCCTTCAGTGTTACTATAATTTGCGTAATGGAGTTGTTGCAGATTTCATTTCCTCTTGGAGTGGCTATGCAATGATGATCTATAATTTATTCTCATTATTTACATCTTCAGGGCAGCCTAATTTTAGGTGTCAAAGGGAAAAAAAAAAGACAAAAATCCTGAGTCTTGTGGAGCATAGAAAACAGAGTTCATGTACACTAGTCAGTTATAAAATATTTTCTGCTCCCCTCTTTCTGTGTGTAAGGAACACAGAATGTCTATGAACTGTGAAATGCTGTTTTAAACTTGGCATTGGTCTCTTTAATGAATCATTTCCTCACTCAAGACGGAGTTCTTGAGCATTTTGTGCTTCCACGCTCTCTCCTAGGGTCATGAGATACTTCAATAAGCAAGAGACAAAAATCCCATCCTTGAGGAGTTTACATCCTCATAAGGGAAAACAATAGTAGACAATGAATGCGTGAGTAAATAAATTTTATGATATGCTAGCCATGAAGAAAAAAGAAAGCTGGGTAGGGAAAGGTGAATTGGAGTTTGAGAGAAGGACAGGCAGGTGGAGATGCTGTGAGGTGGCGGTACCCAGAGCTAATTCTACTCGTCTCAGTATTGAATTGTCTCTAACTTTTCCATGTCTGCATCATCCTTGTCGCTATATGTTCAACTTTTATGTCTTAGGCTTCTTATTACAGTCTCCATAATATTTAGCACAGAGCTGACCTCATGGTAGGAATTCAATAAATACTTGATTTACTATATGTTTATTCAATTTAATGAATATCCTTCATTTAAAACTATTTTTAGATTAAAATTGGCTTTTGAATGAACTTTGAATGTTCATTGAAAAGTTTAGTTTTTCTTAATTAGCTAAAGCATTTAAGGAGTAAGGTTTAGCCCCCTTTATTGGGTGCCCAAAATTAAAAAGTCAGACATTTCCAATAAGCCATAGTCACCCATCACAGAGGGTTCCTAGTCCTATACTCTGATATCAGCACGAGTGCCAAACATTCTTTATACCTAGAAACAGGGTATTCAGCAGAGGAAATAGGCAGCATGGTATATATTTTATAGTCCAGAAGAGCACATGCAGCCCAAAGAAGGATGGCAATCTTTGCTTCTTGGCTGTCTGTGGCCAAGTCATCAATCCATGAAAGATGTCCTGGGGATTCTGGTCGGCTGTAAAAGGGTCCTGTGTCCTCCTGCACTGTGGGATTGTCAGGCTTGGGAGAATACCATTCATTTACATGGCTAAGTAAAGGCAGAACGGAAAACTAGGTCTCTAGAAATTCATTCCCATGTTCCTTCAACATTGCTGTCATTTGCATAATAGAGTCATTTTCGATTTCATTTCCTTTGGAATTTAGCAAAACCTAGAAATAACTTTAGGCTGCAATTAGAGGTCTGTCTGGCAGTGAGCAGGATAAACTCTATGGCATCATTGCTCAGTGAGATGCAATCTGATGACATCAGTTAAGATGAAAATCAGAAAAAGCCAAACTACTCTGTATTCCATGACTTTTTAGTTTTATAATAATGATGGCAATAATAAAAGCTGACATTTATTGAGTATTTACCATGCGACAGCTCTCTCCTGCATGCTTTACATGCATTAATTCACTGAATTGTCCAAACATTTCTACAAGGCAACATTCTTATTATTTCTAACTTGCAACTGAGGAAATCTGGGACAAAGACATGTTATGGAACAAGTTTCATGATCACACGGAAAGAGATAGAGCCACAAGGTAAGTCTATTCTGTGTTCTTAGGTTTGGAAAATACTTAAAATGTCATACATGGGCCAGCAGCATGGGCTTCACCTGGGAGCTCTGTTTGGCATGTAGACATGCAAATCTCACCCAGACCTCCAAAACCAGGACCTGCATTTTAACATGATGCTTACATGATCTGTATGAATGCACATTAGAGTTTGAGAAGCGTTGTCCTACAACATCCCAGATCATTGTTTAAATAGCCTCTTGTTTCCAAGATGGGGTCAACATTCCACAGTCATCCTATTCCTCTGTAAGATGGCTTATATTGATTTTTTAAAAAATTCTCCATATTTCAGTTTGCCTGATTCTTTTATCTTTAGGTCTTCATATTTTATTTTATTTTTATTTTTATTTTTTTAATTAAATCTTTATTGTTCAGATTATTACATTAGTTACTCTTTTTTCCCACCATAACTCCCCTCCACCCAGTTCCCACCCCACCCTCCGCCCTCACTCCCCACCCACTGTCCTAATCCATAGGTGCACGATTATTGTCCAATCTCTTCCCTCACCCCCCACACCCCTTACCCCCGCAAGAATAGTCAGTCTATTCCCTTTCTATGTCCCTGATTCTATTACAATCACCAGTTCATACTGTTCATCAGATTATTTATTCACTTGATTTTTAGATTCACTTGTTGATAGATGTGTATTTGTTGTTCATAATTTGTATCTTTACCTTTTTCTTCTTCTTCCTCTTCTTAAAGGATACCTTTCATCACCAACAAACCAGTATTACATGTTTTATTTTCAAACCATATGTAAGGTTAGCCCTTCTTTTTATGATATCTCTTTAGCATTTGAGCATAGCCATAGTTTAGATCTGACATTACCATTCTTATCCCCTGCCTGTGTCCTCAACCCTCACATACCCTCAGGTCAAAAAACATCAAAGCATCCAAATTTCTTTTAATTTTTTATAAGCCCTGCTTTCTCTCCTGGATACATTACAGTGCATCAATTTCTTCTAGATGCAAATTGGATTCTAGTTGTGGTTAATTGCCTCCCTCAAGCTAGGAGAATTTCTGCCATTTCAGACCTTATTTTGGAGGCCTCGACTTTGCTCCTTATATTTGAGAAGTAGTGTTGTGATAATCTTATATTGCGCTTAATTCTAAAAATCCCCCAAATATGCCTTCCACACAGTCTCTTATTGCTCATGGTGAGATGCATAAAGTTTTTCTCTATCCTGTTGTCTTTTTCTTCCTGACCTCTCCATTAGTGAATTGAGTCAAACATTTTTTTATTCATTTATCAACAAACTTACTGATAAGCTTTTTCAAAGGTCAAAAATTTCAGATCTTCCTTAAAACCCAGATATTTGCCATTGGGGATATTTTGGTTTCTGTTGTGTTTTTAAGAATTCTACAGGCATAACTTAAGACTTCATGTACTAGATTAGTATTAATTTGACCATTTGGATAATAATTTCAGAATCTATTCCGAAAAATTATTTTCTCTGTAGACTTTCTTTCTACTGGTCTAAATAAAAAAAAACATCTATGTAACTGAAATTATTCTTCTAAGAATTCAAGATTTAATGGTTAAAGGTTGTCAGGCTTCATAGAGCAGGGGTATCATCACAGAAATTGTTAAAAATTAAAATTCCCAGGTATATTGGGTCTAAATCATAGGGTCTTAGGTATGGGCTAGGAATTTTCATTTTTAACAAGAATCTCATGAAGCAAATAGTTTACAGACTACAGTTTAAAGATCTAGATCTTTCACAGAGTTATTCAATTTCTTCATCCAATTTATCAGCATCTACATTATGCATAATATTTAATTTATTAGACAGGGAGTAATCACCATTAACCACTGTTCACTAAATGCCTTCTGTGTGCAGGCCCTACAGTAGTTACCTAATTATTATTAATTTTATAGTATATTTTTAATTTATTTTAGAGAGAGAAAGGAAGGGAGAGGGAGGGAAAGAAACAAGGAGAAAGAGAAAAATCAATCAGCTGCCTCCTGCATGCCCCCTAATGGGGTTTGAGCCCACAACCCGGGCATTTGCCCCAACCAGGAATTGAACCTTTGACCCCTCGGTGCACAGGACAGTGCTCAATCAACTGAGCCACACCAGTCATGGCGATACTTAGTTAAAATTAAGTGTTGAAGCTTTCCAAAAGGGAGAACTTCACATTTATTGTCATCACTCAGATTTACTAAGAAAAAGCTTCTAGAAAGGTGACATCACCCACAGGGAGAGGCCCCAGAATTCTAAGTGTTCCAAGAACTGCTGAGGATATATGTATCCTTGACACGTTCTACACATGCATAGTGTCATTGTCAGTAGCTGTGTATTCTCATACAAATAAGGAGATATAAATGTAAAATAGGAGGCTAAAAATCTTATGTACTATCTCCATGCCCATAATTTTCCATTTCCTTTCTAAGACATTTCTCCTGATAAGAAGCTTTGTGAAAGAGCTTTATTGTATATATGAATAGTCCAAGTGTATAAACTAGACTCAAATTTATTACATATCTTTCCAAATTTAAATGGGTTGAGAAATGGGTCAAACAGTCATAAATACTATTATGAATTTTACTTTACCTGTTTTTAGAGCTTGGACTTAAGGAACTACTGCTTCACCTCAATTCAGTAAAACTCATGATTAAACTAAAATGAAAACCCTATAACTGGTGAATGAGTTCCAAGAAGGGGTGTACGCCGGGATTCTGAATTTATTCAGGTGTTATCCATTTATTTAATGTTGGGTGAGCACAACAAAATGCACATGTGGACGTTCTGGTTTAATTGAAAAGCATATAGCATAACTTAACTAGACCCTGCTGAATCATGCTGAAAGCAGCAGCATGTGGGGCTATGTTTAAAAAAAAATCTAATTATAAAGAGAACTATGCTAAAGTTCAGCCAATGCCTCCAAGCCAATATTTAGTCTTTTCAATGGGTACTGACTCTATATTTGATCATTTCCATAACCTGGAACTGTGTAACATTGATACAGACAAGTTAAATAACACACATGCGTACACACACACACACACACACACGCACGCACACACACACCAAGAGAACCTCCTTACACACCAGCAGTCACTTGACTTAGAAATTCTTCTGAGTACGTATAGTCTAGTTCCTGTGTCTTTTGGCTCTCATTCAGGATTTTTTTACCCTCAGCCGAGGATAGATGCGTAAGATTTTCACCTGGTAAATTCATCCTCTGTTTATCATTGGAAGTCTAGGTCAAAATGTAAACTCTCCGATATTGAGAGGTGGCTTTAGAGTTACTAAGTTGGTAGACATAATGAGTAAGAACACTCATCCTAGTAAGCTGTAATGACATATGCTGGCGGGTTTTCATGAGTGAATGGATGTAGTGTCCTGCCTGTTTCCTGTACTAGTAGATCTGTACCTTAGTGTAGTTTGGCTAAATGTGGGAGTTGGAATAAGGAGCCAACTTTCATCTGTTTCCTAAATAAATGCTCTTTCCTCAAGCTACAATAGACAGTGGATTGCACTAGCTTGTTAGAATCCTCAACTGGGAATCTTTATCCGGAACTTGATTTCTTGTTACCTGGGAGGTTTGCTTACCTTTATTTTTGTCCAAGTATGATCTTTAAAATGTTCAAAGCAAATAAACATTTTAAAAAAGCTAAGGGCTCCTTCAACCAGAGAATGGAAGCTGAGAGGACACTGGATTAGTCAATCAAGTGGCTACTGATTAGTAAGGAGGTCCTCTTGATGTGTGTGTGTGTGTGTGTGTGTGTGTGTGTGTGTGTGTGTGTGTGTGTGTGGTTTAACTTGTCTGTATCAATGTTATACAGTGCTCGGTTTAACTTCACCCTGCTTTGCTTGAATGTGTCTTTCCTTTTGTAATGAACTCATTCATCTATCACATTTGCTAAAGATTCATGTCATTAAGAACATTTTGTAAATTTGGATTGTAGAAAGCCAGTCTTACAACAAATTTTGAATGTGGAAATCTAGTCCTGCATCTGGTAACTCCACCCTTCGGTTTTCAAAAGTATTGACTAACTCTTCTTAAATAAAGAGTTTCTAAACATAGCAACTGTTAGTTTTATTGGTATTCATTCCATTTAATTGTCACATTTTTCTTTGCTTCATATTGGGACCAAATTCAGCTCCGAATAAGCTACCGAAGTGTTAGATATGGATAATAAGTATACGTAACATCACATCACCACACCAGGCAACTTTGCTACCATAGATAAGGAATTCATTCTTAAACTCACCGTGGATATGTTTAAATCAGAAATTTTAACTTAAGTATTTTGTGGTTGGGGAGTGGGATATAAACTACACATTTGCTTCAATCATTTCCAATAAACTTGGCTTGAGAGAGATTAACCAATTGCTAAAATCTCTATTTTGTCTATGTATTTTCTGAAGTACTGCCAGATGAATCAGGACTGTTTATAAATTGGCCCTCAAGGAAAGCTTAAGTTTAATATACTGAAGATGGTTTTAATAACAAGTGAAATCATTTTTTATTTCTTAAAAATAATGCATCAGGAACAATCTCTAACAGGTCATGTTGATGTAGCCAAAACAGTTATTCAACATAATGCACTGTACAAGTGGGTTAAGATTTTCACCCAGATTCGATGGCTGTAACCTTCATTTCATGAATGAGTCTCTTTGAAGACTCTTTAAGAGGATATCTAACTAACCATTGTAATTAGATGAGAAAGAGAAATTAGAGACATGAAAATGGAAAGGAAAAGATAGAGTTATCTCTATTTGCAGGTAATATGATTATGCATCTGAGAATTCTAAGAGAACCAACTGAAAAACTGCTATAAACAATAAGAAAATTCAGTAAAATAGAAGGGTACAAAATAATAAGAACTGATAGCTGTTGTATACTAGTATACAACCAACAACCAGTTTGAATATGTGACTAATGAGTCAATTTTAAACAGTAACAAAGTTTAAAATACATAGGAATAATCTTAATAAGAAATGTGCCAGACCTATGTGAAGAAAACGGTAACTATAGGACTGTAATACCAAAGAGAAGACTTGAGTAAATAGGACATACTCAGGTTTTAGGACAGAAAGTTAATTGATAAATTTAGCACAATTCCAATTAAACTACCAAAATTTTTCAATTAGATGATGTAATTCTATGAAAGATTTGCCTTAAAAAATAGTGTTAGCCCTGGCCAGTGTGGCTCAGTGGGCTGAATATGGATGGTCCTGTGTACAGAAAGGTCACAGGTTTGACTCCCAGTCAAGGTACATTTCCAGATTGTGGGTTAGATCCCTGATCAGGGCACATAGGGAGGCAAGCAATTGATGTTTCTCTCTCAGAAATCCAGAAAACTTGAAAGGGAAGAACAACAAGAGCAGATAGAACTATCCATTTTAAAGAATATATTCTTACTAATTAAAACATGGGGCATAGGTCCTGGCTGGGTAGGTCAGTTGGTTAGCAGTCATCCCAATATGCCAAGGTTGTGGGTTCAGTCAGGGAACATATAAGAAGCAACCAATGAATACATAAATATGTGGAACGACATATCCATGTTTCTCTCTCTTCCTTCCTCTCTCCCTCTCTTTAAAAAATCAACCAAGAAAAAAGAAAACATAGACAAGCCAAAGTAATGGAATAGAAAGTTCAAAAATATCAAAGGAATATAATATGTGAACAAGGTAGCAACCCCAATAAATGGGGGAATGATAGCCCAATGAATAGTGTTGAGACAACTGGACCATCATCTCTCATAGTATGTACCATAATAAATTACAAGTGAATGAAATGTTTAACTGTAAAAAATTATATATGTGATTAAATGACAAAAGCTAAAGATATATATATATATATATATATATATATATATATGTATATCTGACTCAAAATACAAAAGTAATAAAAGAAAGCTCAATGTAGTGGGCCATATAAACATCAAAAACTTTTCATGGCACCAGGGGCCATCAATAGAGATTGCAAGGAAAGAAATGCAGTGAAAGTCTGTCTTTAAATCTATTTTTCTACTCATTTGGTTATCATATACACCCCACTCATCACCCTCAGGAAACCACTCATATTATTTTCTTATTTATCCAACCAGAGTTTTTCTTTATGAAAATGCAAGAAAATACACAGATAGATTTTTACATATCCCCTATTTTATACAAAGAAAATATTCTATATACATTATTTTATTATTTTACACATTATTTTATAGCAATTTGCTCTTTTCATTCCATAATGTACCTTGGAAATCTTTCTGAATCAGTATATAGAAACGTTCCTCATTCTTTTTGTAAATATCCCAGAGTTTATTATATGGATATGCCATTATTAATCTAATATGTACCTCTGATGAAATTTTAGGTTGTTTTCAGTACTTTTTCTCCTAAAATATTAGAAATGCAACTGACTATTTAAAACAATATCTTGTTCTTAGAAATATAACATTCTTATTCAGAAAACAGGCTTTGCAAGAAGTGTTATAAAAATCCTGAAGGCATATCATAATTAAGCTACTAAAGACATTGTTGATAAGATAGAATAGTTTCCCTCCAAATGAATCTTACAAGCAAATTTACTAAGATGTGACAGGCAGTGTTAGGAGACTATCTCATATAAAGCGAATATGAAATTATAATCATTATAATGATCAAATTACAGTAATTAGTACATAGAGCAGAGAATTATCTGTGCCAATTCCACATACTAAAATAGTTTAGGCAATAGTTATATTATCAGTCACAATCCTTTACAGAGAAAAAATAATGACAACTCTATAACATTCTATTCTCAACTTTGTGGCACAGAACTTGGCAAATATTATTTTTATTTTAAAAGGATGGTGGCAGGGATAGGTTTGTGTCATAATATATTACAAAGGGGTTACCCACTCATTTTGGCTCATCCACCTATTGATTATGTCAACTTTATTCTACCAATAGCATTAACGTAATTACTCATGAGGAGTATGAATCAATATTTTATATGTATATTTCTCAAATAGGTATCCAAAGATTTACTAAAATGTTAAAGGAATACATGGTATGATATATATCTGTGTATATATATATACATATATATATATATATTAATGATATTATATATATTTTATTATATAATATGTTATGTATTATATAATACATAATACATGATATATATGTATATATATTACTGATATTATAGATATTTTATTATATAATACTAGAGGCCTGGTGCACAAAAATTTGTGCACTTGGGGGGCAAGGGGAGGGGGTCCCCCAGCCCGGCCTGTGCCCTCTCGCAGTCTGGGACCCCTCAGGAGATAAGGACCTGCTGGCTTAGGCCTGCTCCCAGGTGGCAGAGGGCACGCCCAATCCCTAGGTGCAGCCCCTGGTCGGGCTCAGAGCAGGGCCGATTGGGGAGTTGGGGCTCCGCCCCCTGTCATGCACAGAGCAGGGCGAATTGGGAGGATGCGATGCCACCCTCAGTCACGCTCAGGGTGAGGCCGATTGGGGGGTTGGGGTACCACCCCCTGTCACACTCAAGGCAGGGTTGATGGGGAGGTTGCGGCACCACCCCCTGTCATACACAGAGCAGGGCCCAT
Source organism: Myotis yumanensis (assembly GCF_028538775.1). NCBI lineage: Eukaryota > Metazoa > Chordata > Mammalia > Chiroptera > Vespertilionidae > Myotis > Myotis yumanensis. Next base: position 55,207,161 of record NW_027223763.1, on the reverse strand, counting down.
CAGGGGGTTGGGGAGCTCCCCCCTGTCACGAACAGAGTAGGGCCGATAGGGGAGTTAGGGCACTGCCCCCTGTCACACACAGAGCAGGATGGATCAGGGGGTTGGGGCGCCACCCTCTATCACCCACAGAGCAGGGCCGATCAGGGGGTTGGGGCGCCACCACTGTCACACTCAGGGCAGGGCCGATGGGGAAGTTATGGTTCTACCCCGTCACACACAGAGCAGGGCCCGTGGGGGGGGGGGGGGGGGGGTTGGGGCGCCGCACCCTGTCACACAGAGAGCAGGGCCCATCAGGGGGTTGGGGCGCCTTCCCCTGTCATGAACAGAGCAGGGCGGATAGGGAGGTTGTGGCCCCGCCCCCTGTCACACACAGAGCTGCAGGGCGATCAGGGGGTTTGGGTGCTGCCCCTTGTCACGCTGATCCCGGTGCTGGGAGGCATATGACCCTTTTACTATATAGGATAGGGGCCTGGGGGCCGGCTGGTTTGCCCTGAAGGGTGTCCTGGATCAGGGTGGGGGTCCCCACTGGGGTGCCTGGCCAGCCTGGGTGAGGGGATGATGGCTGTTTGCAGCTGGTCACACACCCTTCAGGGTGGGGGTCCCCACTGGGGTGCCTGGCCAGTCTGGGTGAGGGGCTGAGGGCTGCTTTCAGGCTGGCGGTTGTTGACTGAAGCTCCCAACCGCTCCTTTTTTTTCTCTTTTTTAATTTTATTCTGGGCCAGCTTTAGCTCTGGCTCTAGCTCTGAGGCTTTGTATCTGGTTTGTTTGCTGTTCTATAATCGAAACAATGTATAACTTCAGCTCTGAGATCCCGGCTAGCTGAAAGCTGGTTTCAGCTTCTTATTTGCAACATAGTACATAGTTACTTAGAGTTGCAACTCAGAGGCCGGCAAGTCAGGCGGGGAACGTTGCAGTCTGCAGTCCCTGGAGCAAGGAAGCCTCATGTTTGCTTCCAGCTGCCTGGCTGCCGGCCGCCATCTTGGCTGACAGTTAATTTGTATAAGGATATGCTGATTAGCCAATGGGAAGGGTAGCGGTGGTACGCCAATTACCATCTTTCTCTTTTATTAGTGTAGATGTTATGTATATTATATATTTTTATTATGACTTTGGCTACTGCAGACTCAGAAATCCAGTGGTCGCAAGAAATGTTAACCATTTAAAGGGTTTCTGGATGAAATATCATGGTGGTAATAACTAATTGTAGTGTCTATTCTGTGTCTGACTTTTGATTTTGAGGTACCTTTCCTGAAAGGCATCTGAGAAAGAGATCTGTCTGATTAGTGCTTCTTCGTAATTATCAAGAAAGCCCTTGTCCTATGTTTTCATATGGCATCTCACAAAGGCATATGATATTTTCAATAGTGCTTGCTCATCCTTTGGCAGTGTAATACTGTATTCTTGTGCGTTTGGTGTCACCAATTCTCATCTTCCTAAGCATAAGACTGCAGAGCCTATTTTATATTTTCAATTGCTTCAACAATACCACTTTGAGAATTTCCTAACTCCTCAACTTTCATAAATTAGATTATGAAACATTTTATAATAGCTAGGGAATATCTAGACATGTTTGGCAATAATCAGCCTTGAACAAATTACATCCATGGGCCAGAGGAGAACAGCTTATTGGCTCTCCAGAAAGCATTTTAGTAAACTTTTCGGCTGTCACCATCACAGGAGAGCAGGGCAGGAATAATCAGGTGGTCAGAACCCGGTGGCAAGGAACTGAGCATTAGGCATGCCTTGATCAAAATGAAAAGGCACATTCATTCTTTCTTGAAAATAATATGTGTTCATGCAGAAAGGCGATGCCATCTTGAAACTGATGAATTGCTCAATGTTCAATGCTACGATGATTTCGAAATGATAGCTACCCTATATTATGGAATTGCACAGGTCGTGGTGATCGAATCCTGTATAGTTTCTCTAGAACAAGAATGAATAAACTGCAAGAGTAAAAACAAAAACAATCCCAAGAGATCAATGTGGAAAGAACAAAGTCTCTGCGATCCGGCTGACCACAGCTAAAATCTCGGCTGTGCCACTGGCTAGCTAGCTTTGTGATTTTTGGACCAGTTACGTTATGTTTCTCAACTTGTTTCCTCATCTGTGGAATGGGGATAATGGAAACTCCCTTAGGGAGGTTTGTGTGAGGATTCAGTGAGGTCATTGCCAAACACAAGACTGGAATATAATAGACTTATAATGTTTTGTTTCATCTTTTCCTTTCTCTTTACTAATTTTCCATGGAAACAGAAAACCATCAGCAGCATCCGCTTGTTTCTGACCTATATTGCTTGTATTTTATTGATTAAATTTCTCCCTCTAGCCGTATTGAGAGCCAAATCATTCCTAAATCATTTCTATTATTTTCGTATGTGTCTTTTATTCGTATGTGTATTTCCCAGACAAAAGATGTCTGGGAAAGCAAATTCTACAACAATTATCAGTTAGACACATATTGCATTACCTTCCCATCAGGAATATTTTTAATATTGTAAGACATAAGTTATTTTTGTCTACATTGAATCACATTTTTCCTCCTTCTGTCATCAGTATGAATGTTGGTCAGTTGATCCTGAAACCACATAATTTTTCTCTACTTTTTCTGCAACAACTTCCAAATTCCTGGTCAAGGCACATGCCCAGGTTGTGGGCTTGATCCTCAGTGTGGGGCATGTAGGAGGCAGCCTATCGATGATTCTCTCTCATCATTGATGTTTCTATCTCTCTCCCTCTCCTTTTTTCTCTGAAATCAATAAAATATATTTTAAAAAATTAAAAATGAAACTACCTTATGACTCAACAATTTCACTTCTGGAAATAAATCCTAAGAAACCCCAAACCCTAATTCAAAAAAATTTAGGCACCTCTATGTTCATTGCAGCCTTACTAGTATTTATAATAGCCAAGATTTGGAAGCAGCCCAAGTGTTCATCAGTAGATGAGTGGATTAAAAAGTTGTGGTAAATTTATGCAATGGAATACTACTTGACCATAAAAAATAAGGAAATCTTACCTTTTGCAAAATCATAGATGGACTTGGAGAGTATTATACTAAATGAAAGAAGCTGATTTGCACTGGAACTTCTTGGGCCACTACACCAAACTTCCTGAAGTCGCCCCAGAGCTGAAGCCACCACACACTCCCCCTTGTCACCGAGCTCTGTTCCATATTCTAATTAGAAGACCCAAAGCAGGGCTCCCTGTTCTCCCAATATTCTCCCTACTAAATTTTTGTTATTGTAGTTGAAACAGCTCGTGAAGTGTGATACTCATGGGGTAGCCAACAGCCTAGAGACAGACATCATGCTGCATTTGGAATCTCCCATAGTGATGTGTTGTTCTTGCATTAAAATTGTCTACTTTTAATTGCTTTTCTTAAGGATGATTTATTTACCAGAGGGTTTTTTGGTCCCTCCTGCAACTGATTCCTGACAGATGTATCCCACAGCTTCATAAGATATGATGATCTACACCCATAAGAAATGATGAAATCCAAAGCACACAAAGGCCTGCAGGACAAACAATAAAGGACCAGCGAGGACTGAAATGCAGCCCACACACCACTCATCAAATACACACCCATGACTGTGTCCGCCTAAGAGAGGATCTTTGTCTGATTTTCAGATGAGCTGTAGCCCTGCCTGGATTCTTAGATTGAAGCTTTAAACAGGGGCTCCTGCAACATGAAGAACAGGGACTGCATTTCTTTTCTACAAACCTCATCCGATGGCCCAGAAGTGGGCATGGGAGCTGCTCTACACATGTTTGCTAGATAACACCCATGAGGGGCACATGATTGACACCTAGGCAAAATCTCTGGCCCCCAGTAGTCTTAGAAAATAATGTGGTGGTAAGAAAGGTAAAGGATCTTCTAAAGAGCAAAATGCTGGTTTTCTCTCAACTTCTAGGATCAAACTCAATTAAACCCTATGACATTTCTTTCCCATTTATATACCGAATCCATGATACAGTGTTGTGCTCAGCCCATACTCAGATATTGTTTTAGGAGACAATCCAATACTCCAGGCATTGGCTGTTGCTGGAGCAGTACCATATAATGCCTTACTCCTCCTGTCTTAACATACACTAATCTCATAAAATTAGGACTGTTTTACAGAATTCAGTATGTCATTTTAATGTTATTCTGATGTTGCCATGGAGATATTGAGGTGTGAAGAGGTCCCCTGACTTCCCCTAGGTCAATGGTCGGCAAACTAATTAGTCAACAGAGCCAAATATCAACAGTACAATGATTGAAATTTCTTTTGCGAGCCAAATTTTTTAAACTTCAACTATATAGGTAGGTACATTGTTATTAACTTAATTAGGGTACTCCTAAGGCTTAGGAAGAGCCACACTCAAGGGTCCAAAGAGCTGCATGTGGCTCTCGAGCCAAAGTTTGCCGACCACAGTGAAAGGCAGAGTTTCAGCACACCCAGCGGCCCAGCCTCTATTTCCCTTGTTCCCCTGGGACTGTAGGGCTGTGCTAGCTAACTGGTGAGGACCGTCAGCATGTGTCTTCAGTTGTTCGATTCTAAACAGTATCTCACTGTGTGTAGTCAGCACACATTCACTTTCATCTTCTTGCTTTTGCAAATCTATACTTGACTCCCCCCACAGTTTTTTCAATTTATCGTTAAAGTTCACCGATTCAGCACTCACCCTTCACAAAAGTCTTGGAACCCACATACAAAGATTAAGCCCTGCTGCACAAAAAGTCAGACAGTCCAGCCAGGGAGCTGAAGTGGTTCCCACCCTTCACACTCGCCACACCCCATCAGCCAACAATAAATCCCCTCCCGACATAAAAGTCCCTCTCTCCCACTCCCCCGAGAGTAAATCCCCTGTTGGCAGGAAGCCAGACTGAACAGATGTGTCTGCCACCACTTCCTGGGGTGGGGTCAGGCAGCCCCAGCTTTGATCAACCAAAAGGAGGAATTTCCAGTGTCCAGGGCCCTCCACGGAGCATGCCCCAGGGGCTACTCCAAGAAGTAAAGGGACCAAGGATTAAAATGCAACTGGGCACATCCCAACTGGGCAGAGCCTCACAAAGGACTCGTGCATCCAGGGAGGTGATAGCTTGGTCATTCCCCTCCCTTCTCGGACAGTAGAATATGCAAGTAAATCCACCTTTCATGGTTAGCAGCTCTTCCTGAGGAAAGGAAATGCCTTTGTGATATTGAGTTTATTCCTCCCTAATAGTTAATCATTCTTGCTAGTGAATTAGACACACAGGAAAGAATATTAATTATCATGTAACTCAAATTTGTGTTACAGTAACATTAATTAGTAGTTCTATTTGATCAGACCTGCAATCGCTCCACGAATCATATAAGGCACCACCACTGCCTTCATTAGCCACTTTCCACTAGAGTCACATGTCACAATCCCCAGATGAGCCACTGAAATTGGGCCTACATGAGTGCCTTGTTTGGAACTGGGGTTGCAAAACTTGAGAGCCTTAAAAAGTATTCTGGAATTGCTTGTTGAATTTGAAGGAAAATGCCATGGTAAAATAAAGTAAAACATTTTGCTCAGCCAGCCAAGCTTTGCTGTACACTGCCACTCAGGAAATCGCTCCATCAATGAATAGTATTTGTGTTTTATTCCTACTAGGAGCCCATATGGCATTTGCCACCAAAGTTCATTGCTCACACACTTCCCAGTTTTGTACAGGTTGGGTGTGTAGGGGAGGAGGGCCTCTGCCCCGAGTAGGAACCAGGTTCTTTCATCTGGTGGCCCTGCCATTAGGCTTCAGAGCCCTCTGCTGGGTGCTGTGCTGTGCATCTGGCCAGCATATGTGGGAAGGTGGAGAATAGGGAGCATTGCTCTGAGACTTTTATAAGCCTGACTTGGACGTGATTGGTGTATATCACTCTCACAGGCACTTCTTTGGCTTTGTGTAACTGCAAGGGAGGCTGGGAAGTGTAGTCAATTTTATGCCCAGTTAAAAAAAAAGTATTAGAGCAGTGATTCTCAACCTTGGCTGCACATTAGAATTACCTGGGAATCTTTTTAAAATCCTGATTTCTGGGCCCCATCCTCCGGAAATTCTGTTTCTTTGTTAAGGGGTGGGGCCACAACATTAGTAACAAAGAAACAATTTCTGGAGGATGAGGCCCAGAAATCAGGATTTTAAAAAGATTCCCAGGTGATTCTAATGTGCAGCCAAGGTTGAGAACCACTGTATTAGAGGTTACCAGTTGCTACAAAATTAAAGCATGTTGTGGGTCAAAGTTTTGAATGAGAAGCTCAGTAATGAAAAAAAGACATTTTCATTCTCATGAAAAGGGTCTGCCTATTCTAGTTTAGAAAACACAATATATGGCCTTTCTTGACAATATACTTTTTCAGCATTTTTTGAAAAGTTTCAAACAGTAGGAGATGCACGTAGATGAAAAACTGAACAAATACACACACACACACACACACACACAAACACACACTGTGACTGTCTGAAGAGTGAATACAAAAGTATGCATTTACCTTCATACGTTTAACTCTTCATGGAAGTTGAAGGACTTTGCAGGTGAGGTCAAGTTCGTCTAGCCTCACAATATTTTCTATATATTTTAATGGAAACTGAAGTCTTCTGTTGTTTATAGCTCTGATGCAATGGATTTGGGGATTGTGGAGATTAGGGATGAACATTATGTTGTTGTTTTTGCAAAGTATAACTATTGTGAATGAAAACAACTGCTAAGTATGCAAGAAAATTCCTATTAATGAACACCAGTGTGCTTTGGATTAGGGCAGGTATATATTGTGAGGAATACTTTTAAATGAAGAAAATGAGATTACAAAGCGGTCCTGTCCTTCTCTCTCCATGTTCCCTTCCCTTTCCTTTTCTGAGGCACATGCCCATAAGCCAGTCAGGGGTCCAAGCTGTGTCAGGGAGAAGCGGAGATGGCAGGTTGAGAAAGTGAACACTGTGGTTGAGGGACTGGTTGAACTGAATACATAAGCAAATGATTCAATAGACTGAGGCTAATGAAAGCCAATTGATTCACTGCTAGAGAACATATTTGCAAACAGGTGAAAGAATAGAAAGAAGCCTGAGGTGTTGAGCTAAAATTGTAGGTATTGGTATGAACTCATGGTATACACATAAGCATACACATGTATATATACATATATATATATATATATATATATATATATATATATATATACACACACACACATGCACACATATTTGTGTATTTGTGACAATAATTAAGGATGAAGATGAGGGAGTATTTCCATAATATATGTCTATATTTACACATTTATTTTCTAGCTCTGTTCACTGACAGGTTCTAGAAGAAATGGTACCCCAGTAACAATGGGAGCACTAACACCTAGATCCTAGTTTCTAAAAACCTTCCTCTACTCAAACAAACTTGGGCTTCTTTAAGAAATTATAATTTCCAGGACTGGGGCAAGAAAAGTATAAAATGAATATGAAAAAGAAATAAAAACAACAATATACAACTTATGCACTCAGATAAAACAGGGAAAAAAATGAGTCTAAAAATGAGTCTAGAACATGTTGTTTTTTCAGAAAGTAAGGACATAATCAGTGAATGATAGGTATGTATCAAAAGGACATAGATGCTAAAGGATCTAAAGGATGTAAATACATGAATCAATCAATCTGGGAAAAGAAAAAGCTCTTCCTTAAGGTAAAATGCCAATGAATAAAAGTAAAAGGAATGATGTAAATAGAGAATAACATCTTGGCAAACATCACAGCGGTGGTTGATTCAGACAGGAGTCTGTAGAGTATGCTAAAACTGATGAATACTGACATAATCTCAGGCTACCTTCCCATAATATATTGATAACCAATTTGTAAAGGGCAGAATAGTTACTTTAAGTTAGAGAAAGTTGAAACACCAATATAACCAAGTGATCCTAATTCATATCCCCAGTGATGGATATGTTGGTTTTCTATGTCTCCTATTTTGATGCACTAACAAGAGCATAATATCACTTCCCTGACTTCCTGTCAAGAAGGTATGATCTGGGTTTGGTCATGAGGAAATAGCAGACAACCCTAGGTTAAGAGACAAGATATAAAATCAAAGATATCTACTCTTTTAAAACTGCCAAAGACATGAAAAACTTGGAAGGACTGAGGAATTTTTTAGACTGAAGTTACCTGAAGATACAGGATAACTAAATGTGTGGGTATTTCTGGATGGCATCCGGGAGCAGAAAGGAAAATGAGTTATTCCTAGGTCAGTTGCAACCATTTGAAGGGGCCCATGAGTTGATGGTAGTGTTGTATCCATGTTGACGTCCTGATTTGGAGTATTGGCTGTGTTATTTAGCAGAGCATCCTTGTTCAGAAAACAAGCTCTATAGTGTTTCGGGTGAGGAGGTATCATTTAACAGCTTGCTTTCAAAAAGTTCAAGGACGACATTAATGGTAATGGGTGCATAAGTGAGTGACTATGGAAATGTGAGATAGCATGTTGACATTGTTGGGCATTGGGGTAAAGAGGATACAGAAATTTCTGTATTATTTTGGCAGATTTTTGTATGTTTGAAAATTTTTTTCAAAATAATAGCAAAAAATAATCTTCATTTAAAATAGAGTGCCTCTGGATTTTAAATTGGATTCCCTTTGTTGTTGTTAGTAACTCCAATGAAAATTTAAATTGCTTTTATTTTAAAAAAAAAAAGGATAACTAGAAAAACTTTAAAATTTTTTTTTTTTTTTTGGTGATTTTTAAATTATTTTTATGGCCAGATCATGTCTTTCATATGCAATACCATTTTGTGATTGGACTCCTGGAGTCCAAGCTTTTACTAAATTTATAATCTCTAAATTTTATTATGTGCAAACTAAGCTTTCATCTCGTGAGAGTATCTAACTTTTATTGAGCACATAAAAATGCTTTAACCATATTATCTTCTTACTAGTAGCCCTGTGCATGAATCCGTGCGCCAGTAGGTCACTACTGCCCTCCTTTAGCTCTCCACTTGCTACCCCGCCCTCCTGTAGCTCCCCCGCCCCCCCCATAGCTTGTTGCCCTGCCTTCTATAGCTCTCCGCCTCCCACTTGCTTGCTGCCCTGCCCCATCCTGTAGCGCTCTGCCACAGCTTGTAGCCAGTAGGTCACTGCTGCCCTCCTGTAGCTCTCCGCCCGCTGCCCCACCCCTTCCACCCCCCCACTCCCCCATAGCCTGCTTCCCTGCCCCCTCCTGTAGCTCTCTGCAGCCAGCTTGTACCTCTCTGGCCCACCCTCCTGCTGATCCATGATCTGGTTGTGATGTGCTTGATTGTTATGCCTCAGGGCATAACAGCTAATTAGCATATTCCTCTCTTATTATATAGGCTATCCTTACAATAACCCTATGGATTAGGTACTGCTGTTATCCTGCTTTCCTAGATAAGCTGATATACATTAGTTATGATTCAGTGTGACTGCATATTTCTGGGAAGATCAAAATGACAGTAGCTTGCACAGATTTGAAATATCTTTTTCTCCCATCTAAAAGACATCGAAAAGAATGCAGGCCAGGAAGTATCATGGGGTTCCCTAGCTTCCTTGTGCTCTGCAACCTTTAACGTGATTTCCATTCTTGAAAATCAGCTCATGACCCGGGATGGCTACTGGCGCTTCAGCTGCACCTTTGCATTTCCAGGCACCAGTGAGGAAATAAAGGAGAAATTAACGGCACTCATCTCTTTCCCTTGCAAAGTCAGCCTTCCCCCAAAGCCTCAAAAATCTTTTCTATCATGCCCCAAACTGATATCTGGCTCCACTCAACTGCCTGGAACTTGGTGAATGCCATGTTTTTGCTGGGCATGTTGCTCTGAAAGGTTAGTGAGGAACTCTACTGGTAGTGGGAGGCAGCTAGCAATTTCTACCAACGAGAATATTGATCCAAGGTCACCTAGCTAGTAAACTTGGGAACCTTGGTTGTCTACACCCAAAGCTTGAGCATTTACCATGAAGTAAATTATTTAAGTCTGTAGGAGTTAGCATCCTCAGGGCAGCCTCTGGTGGTCTCTGCATGGACAGCAGTGTTGCTGAACTGACATCGACACTCCGTATAGCTTCAGGGCTATGGAAAGCCTTAGAAGTATGTATGTATGTAATGTTTGTATGTTTGTATGTATACCATGTGGTAATTAAGAGGACTGTATCCCTGACTATACATGAAAATTCTTCATTAAAATTGGTCAGGAGATTCCACCATAGCAAGTTTGGGTTGGAGTCATGTGGCTGTTGTGGCCTTTGTTATTCCTTGTAAATTCCCAGGGAGTAGTTTGTGATACATGAGAAATCTGTAGATATATGAGCACCCTCAGAATATTTTCTCAGAGCCTGGGATAGAGAAGAAGTTAGAAATTATTTGAACTTCATTCTTCCTCCTTAACCTTTTCCCTGTACATACCTAAACACTCTTCCTATATCTACAACATTCTTACCTTACTTGGAATATGTAATACAGATCTGTAGGTACTCCTGGCATTCTCTAGAAAATGGAGTAACATTTTTGACAATGCCTCCAAAATCCTCTAGCAGTATTTAAGGGTGTCTTTATGGGAGACTACCAGATACTGGTTGCCTACAATTAGATACCATGCCTGGTCCTATCAAATTATCCAGAAAACAATGAAGACCCTGTCTCCCTGTCTGACGCTCCACTCTGCATGCCACAATGCCTCCAAGAAGGCAGGAGAGGATTGGCAAGTTGCAAGCAATGGCAATTTTTAATTTTTACCACTCAAGCTTGGGAGAAAGTTTTGATACATTCTTTATCCGCTATTTGTATAATTTTACTTTCATAATGAAATCTTTTTATGCCAGTGGAAGGAAACACAAAGTCTCCCCAAATAGTCCAAAGTAGAATTGCTTTTGGCTTTTCCCAAACCTGAAAGAATGAGCCAAACTAATTTCAATCCAATATTTTTAAAAGCACAAGCACAACAACCACAACAACAAATTTCCCCAGAGTGTGAGGTTGTGAAGGTCAAGGTTTAACCTGCTGTAAACAAAAACGTCTCAGTAGAGCAGAGTTAGAGGTTAAATAAATGTTTCTAACAACAGGGATTTAAAACAGAACCATGAAAAGGAGATTCTGCTGCCTGTGTTAAAAGAAAGAAGGTAATGACCGCCTTTAGTTTTTTCTGAGTTCTGAATGAGAAATACAGACTCTTGAATGCATTCTGGAAACAAAAGAATAGATTTATGACTGGAAATGTAATGGAAATATCTGAACAGCAAGTAGGAAAAATACTTAATCTAAAGTGCATTACCTCCTAGCCATTTCTACAGGGCATATATTTGAAATATATTCATCTTTCTCAAGCTATATACTGCCATTGATTTTTAAAAAATAGTATAACCCCCCCAAAAAAACCCATTACTAATCCCAATACCCCCTAAATATTCCTTGTTGTTAATATTTTGGAGTATTTATTTATGTGTATCTTCATACATGTATATATAATTAACATCATATTGCACATACTACTCTGTAATACCTTTTCTCACTTAGCAAGTCAAAGCAGCAACATCCTATAACACTAAATGGTTTTTAAATTGCTGCAGCTCATTCCTTCTTGTGTACATACATAACTTCTTTCACAACCTCTTTCATTTTTATCTGAGCACATGATTTTCAAAATTTTGCTATTATAATTGGGTTTGCAATTTATATTTTTCTACATAAACCTTTGTGCAGATTCATTCCTTAGGATAGTTTTTTTTTTTTTTTTAGAAGTGGAATTACTGGACCAAGTGGCAAGAACATATTTAAGGATTTGGAAACCTAATTCCAAAATGGCATTCAGAAAAGGTGCTCCAATATCATTCCCTCCAGCTGGGTCAGAGCCCACATGTATCTGCCATCACAAATATACATGTGGATATATTCATTTCTGTATACTTTTATTTTAATAGGTGAAATATTTTTATTTCCCTCATTTCTAACAGAGTTAAACATTTTTCATGTATTTAGTATTTTTTTAAGTCTATTGCCTCTTTCTGTTTTTCAACTACTTCCCCATCTCCTACTTGTATTTTTCTCATTAAGTTGCTAGAACTCATCTATTGAAAGTGGGAAATATTTTTGCCAGTTTTTCACTTACTTGATTATTTTGTTTATGATTATTTTGTTGTCGCTATTGCTATACAGAAAGCTTAAGCTTTTATATCATTGAATCTATTAGTCTTTTCATTAATTAGCCTAAATGTTTATAAAGGTCATTTTTATTTCCCACTGGATAAATGTTCAGTTTTTCAGTTGTGTCTTCCAAGTTTCAATTACATTATAGCTGAAGGAATCATGGCACAGAATAGTTTAGGGCTCTTTATGTTATAATATAGTCCACTCAGTGGGGACATGGCCAAGGGCAATAACCAAGTTGTCCCAGGCTTCCGTAAACAGAGGGGATTTCTGACACTGTAACACAGGACATAGAAAGGAGTAAAAGATTTATGAACAATGAGAGGAACTGTCCCTCTCTGCTGAAAGTCAGAGTAGCCTTTATGACTGTTACCAGAGCAAGCCCCTAAGATCTGAGAAATAGAAACCGTTTGACTGTTCGCAAGCTGTAACTGCAGTAGGCATTAGATAAAAAAGAAAAGAAAATCTTATGTGTACAGAGCTATACATAAAGATGGTGAAGCAACTGCAAGGAAAGGCCAACCCTTGAGTACTTCCTATTAAAAGGCAGAGGATTTGTCTCACTCGTTGCAGAAGTCCTAGTAGAAGAACCTGACATTTGGATCCATGGAGTCACAGAAAGTGAAGGACACAAACACCGGGGGAAGGTTTTACAATACAGGATCAAGGAAGAGGTAGAGATTTTTCCAGGCACATTTGCAGCAATTTTACCAACTCCCAGTGAGTAGTAGCTGTGTTGCCATTTCAGCATAGTTAATTGAAATATTGCTCAAGCTTAAACTTTACACCATAGTGTAGGTTCATTTTCCCAATTTTTTTTTTTTATTTTTTTACGATATATCTAGTTTAAAGAACTCACCCAAATATTGTGAAAGACAGTCTTCTAACCTGCATGGTCTTGTGTGATGACTGTGCTCAAGATTTAGGTACAGGAACTGGAGGCAGTAGGTAGAGAGGTCTCCCCACAGGAAAGTGGATGGCAGAGCTAATCACCACCTGGGAGTGCCCACACGGGTGACAGTAAAAGCGGGGCTAACGGAACTGGGTTGTGATTGTTAGGGTTGCTGAAGTAGGGACGCACGAGGCCGAGAGGGGTAAAGAATTATGAATTTATTAGGTCATCTGGAAAACCAGATGGGGCTAAGCCCCAAAATGGCAACAGCACCCAGGGACGGGGAGTCAAAGATTTTAAAGGACTCTAGGCGGGCTTTTTCTGCGTAGAGAATTCTCTGGGTGCGTCCTGAGGGGAAAGATACTGGTTTTAGCAAGTGGAATGTGCTCTTAGCAAGTGAAATGTGGCCTAAGCAAAAGGGAATGTTGGCTGTGAAGTGGTCTAAAGGTCAGTTATTCAATCAGAACTAACAGTGATAAAGCAGAATCACTTGTTATGTGAAGATCATTTTGTGGGAGATAATTACCAAGATAGCATTAGATATGAATGGTGAGTACAGTTACTGAACGCTCAAGCTTTAATATCAGAACTGGCTTCAAACAGAGCCCTCCCACTTTCTAGCTGCTGAACCTTGTGCAAAGCTATTTAATGTCTCCGAGTATCAGATTCCCAGTCTGTCAAATGATGTTAACCTTCTCAACATCATAGAGTTGAAGTGGGGATTAAATGAGATAATGCATATTAGGTACTTAATCTTCCAGCCACATAGCCACCATTATTTATTGGCTCAATAAATACGGACTATTGCTGTCATTATAAATAGCAAATGAAGAAAATTAATAATGTGTTCCCAGAATAGTTCCTACATGAAAATTCAAGAGAAATGATCATAACCTAATATCTGCCTATGAGCTATAATTGATTAGAATCCCATCAATTAGCATTGTTAGTGGAATTCTAAAGACTAAAAAAAAATTGCATGTAAGACTAAAAGCTATAATTCAACATTGCATTGCCAAATTGGGGAGAAAATGAAAACAGAGTCAATACTGCAAGTCATTAGCCATCTCATCTAAAGTTTGTTTGTTCATAGAGTTGGTAATCACTTTCTGTCATTATGCAGCAAAGCCAGATATAGATTTACTATTCAACATTTATTTTCTGAGCTCTAATCATACCCTGGGAGTTATGCTAACTTCTTATTTAAATGACATCAATTAATATAACATTAATATATCCTTGAGATGAGCACTATTAGTCACTTTTTCTTTAAAAGGAAATGGAGCCGAAACCGGTTTGGCTCAGTGGATAGAGCGTCGGCCTGCGGACTGAAAGGTCCCGGGTTCGATTCCGGTCAGGGGCATGTACCTGGGTTGCGGGCACATCCCCAGTGGGAGATGTGCAGGAGGCAGCTGATCAATGTTTCTCTCTCATCGATGTTTCTAACTCTCTATCTCTCTCTCCCTTCCTCTCTGTAAAAAATCAATAAAATATATAAAAAAAAATAAAAATAAAAAATAAAAGGAAATGGAATTACTAAGGATTTAAGAAAAAAAATTTTTCTACAATATCTCTAGTTTAAAGAACCCACCCAAATATTGTTAAAGACGGTCTTCTAACCTGAAATAAAAAAGCTAGTAAATAGTTAAGCTGAATTTTTATCCATGCTTTGTCATTTTGAGCTTGATACTCTGTCTATACCCCGTGAAGCAATGGGGATTAATCTGTTGTAAACTGTCCAAACTCACAACCAGGTTTTCTTACAATGATATCTGGGAAAAGAGAAAAAAAATGGGAAAAAAAAACACCCAAACACACGAGAAAAATATATAACCCTACCCACCCAATTAAAAACTAGGGAAGTAATTTCAAAGTTTTGGCTGAGTCTCTGTATAGCCAGAGGAGGAGCCATTAAGAACTGTTTGTTTTTTGTTTTATGTTCACAGGAGACCTGATTTGGAAGGGATTTTTTTTTAAAAAAAGAAGAATTGGTTATAATAATATGATAACTTGCAGATTACAGAGCCAGTCAAACATTTTCTTTTTCTCTTTAAGAATTTAGATAGAAAAAAACATGCAAGTTTATGTTGGTCTTCGGGAGAAATGTGAATGTCAGTTTGACCCAAAGTGCCTCTTAGACATTTAGAAGAATAAAAGACATTATCTAAAACTGTCTCTGGTGGGGAGATACCCAAGGGGCTGGTCCTGGAGGGGTCAACAGCCACTTTAGCCTGTTCTATAGGACCTTGGAGAGGCAAAGGCCACTGAGTATTTAATTCTGATTTGGGAAAATGAGCCGTGTCAGGTAAGAGCAAGACAGATGGGAAGGAGGAGAGGAGGCCAAGACTGTATTGGGGAAGTCATTGACCTGAAGGCAGCACCTCAGGACTTTGATGCACCAGGAGAGGATGCCAACAGAGTGTAAAGGCTTTAACTGTGGGGGTCTGGCTCTTGAACTATGAGGATAATCATGTCTTATACCATATGATTTTAAATGCCAGCACTCATGTTGTAATGTCTAACACAATTGTGTGGAGTGGTGAGAGAAGGCAGAGATATGCTGTAAAGTGAAGACACTTATCCATGTTCACACACTTTTTATAAGGTCTTCCTATAGTTATCAGCAATGTTCCATGGGCATGCCTGGCAGTGCCCCTCAGTTGAGTTAGGATGCAGGGAGAAAGTCTAACAGTCTAGCAGAAATAAGATCAACTCTCCTTTGCCCCGAATATTTTTAGCTGCAGGTCACAATTACAGGAGAAGGGTAAATTGAGAATTGTTTTATACTTAAGTTAAATGAATGAATGAATGAATGAATGAATGAATATTCGTGGGCTAGTACTGACCACGAATAATTAATTCTGCCTCTTCCTAAATATGAGAAATGACCATCCACCAATCTAGTGCCAATGAGTTTTTACAGCAATAACTGTTAGTTGGAAATAAAGTGTATTTTCAAAACTGAGAACTAAAATAAACAGTTTAAGTTGGGTTCTAATTTTCCTGAACAACACAGTGTTTTCCTTCAGCATGAAAGACAACACAGTTGACCCTCTGGTTACTCTCACTGAACCTAAAAGGCCATCTAAGGGAAAACAGGATGTGGCTAAGAACAATGACACCTCTGCAAACCACAAACACAGCCAACAGATGAATAAAGCCCTGGTGTTTTTCAGAAAGACAAAAAAAAGAAAAGCATTGATTCAAAAGGAGAACAATGATTGTGGAAACACTATTGTTAATTTTACCCACAAACCACAATTCCCACCTCCCTCCTCTTGCCTGTCTATTTCAACTGAGTGTAATGCCTATAAGTTATCTTTTCTGAATCAGATGCCCTCTTGCCTGTGCTTTGAAGTCCACTAGGTGGTTTTCAATATCCATTATCATTATTGTGATATTTTAAAGGGCAGGTTTGTTACCACAGACTACATATATAAAATGAATAAGTATATAGCAGGTTCATGAATAATGTCATTTTGTTCAACATCATTTTGTTATAACATTGACTAGAGGCCCAGTGCACGAAATTCGTGCACTTGGCGGGGGAGGGGGTCCCTCAGCCCAGCCTGTACCCTCTCACAGTCCAGGAGCCTTCAGGGTATGTCTGACTGCCGGCTTAGGCCCACTCCCTGCCACCGCTGTGCTCACCAGCCGTGAGCCAAGCTTCTGGCTGAGTGGCACTCCTCCTATGGGAACGCACTAACCACCAGGAGGCAGCTCCTGCGTTGAGCATCTGCCCCCTGGGTGGTCAGTGTGCATCATAGCAACTGGTCGTTCCACCAATCAGTCGATTTGCATATTAAACTTTTATTATATAGGATGAGGAAAATAATCAATTCCCCACTGGGCCACTGTCTGTGTGGAGTTGGCACATTCTCACCATGTTTGCATGGGTTTTTCTCTGGTACTCCAGCTTCCTCCCACATCCCAGAAAAGTGCATGCGTGAGGTAAACTGGCCTAACTGCCCAGTCTGAGAGTGTGTGTGTGATGCACCCTGCAAATGAAAGGACGCCCTGTCCAGGGTGAGTTCCCACCTGGTGCCCTGAGCACCGGGGACAGGCTCTGGCCACCTGTGACCCTCAACTGCAATAGTGGGTTGGAAAATAATTATCTTATTTGCTTTTATTCATCTTTCTTAAATGTATGTATAGCCCAAATTTCAATGTTAAATATAGTGTGTCCCCCCAAAAAATGTATACACACTCTAACAGCTGATAAACTCACTTCATTGTGAAAATGAACTGTATGTCAATAAATGCTGACTTTATAATCATTCAAAGTGTGTATATATCTTTTGGGACACCCTGTATTTGATAGAAGTGTTTTGGGCCTTTATTTAGAAGTTTGGTGATTTCTTTCTGACCAGAAATATGCTGTAGGAAATTAATTCTTCTTTATATCAATTAGCCTATGGTAAAATTGGTTTCATTATACCATGTTTTGCTTAAAGTTGTAGTTTCCAAGAACCTATTGATGACATTAAGCGGGGACTGACTGTATACATTTTCAACCATAAACTTTTAAATTCAATAAGCTAGGAAGACTACAGGGGAGGCAAAGGAATGATTATCAACTCTCTCCACAACAATTCAAATTTGAGCTAAGACATTTTGTGGCAACATTGGAGATTTCTGTTCAAATACAGAAATTCGCCAAGTAGGCATATTTTTCAGTTTTCACAGTAGCTGTCAAAATGGAGCACCTATGAAAATGAATAAGAGGCAAGATGGATTCCAATCAATAAAGCAATAGCAATGCATTAAGATATTACCTCCAGAACACTCAAGGCGTTCCTCCTGGTACATTTCCTTTCAATGTCCTTAATCTAGGGACAGGAGTTTTAGAATTTGAGGCAGTTGTAATGGAAGACATTATCATTTAAACCTAACTAATTTAGAAGGACATTAGCTCAAGAGCAAAATATTAAGCACAATCTATTAAACTTACTATTTCTACCATTCATCAATTTAACTAATCATTACAAATAAGTACAATATAAAGGCACTAGCCAAGGCACTTAAAATTAAATGAAAGAGAAAAGTGAAACTATGTCATTTTTACGGAGTTGGTTTTAAAAGTTATTTTTTCTTTCTCACTCCCCCCCTTTGTATCACTTGTAAAAAATAATTAGAAATGGTAAAAGTCAGTATAAAGGTCCAGATCCCTGTGTGTGAATAGGCTATTCACGAAAAAGTTGGCTTGCTCATTGTAGGGGTCACCACATGCTTAACAATTTGTGAGGCAATTTGTGAGGAAAATGGTGGCAAGAATAGTTCTTCTAGAAAAAAAAGAATATTTCTTCTGAGATCCTGGAGATGATTAGGTTGGTGGTCCCACCGTCTCCTATTACATAACTACACCTCCATTGAATCTTGCACTTTAAAAAAGGTGTTTTTACATTTTTAATTACAAAACTATATGTTATTCACTCCTCAAAGGCAGGAACTAAGTTTATTTATCTTGTGTTTCTCCCTGGTGATTCACAAAGTGTTTGCTCCAGATCATTATAGCTACTTAATGATTGACAGATGAAAGATATAACAGTTGCTCAAAATAGTACCTTTTTGGGTCTGATCCTTGATTTTGAGCTTGGCACTTTTTTCTTTATATTTCCAACTCCCAATAGTTCGTTGGGTTATCCAAGAATGTCTCTTAATTTAAACTCTGTTTTTATATTTACCTTATTTTATTTTATTTTCCGTCTTGGAACTTGAATATCCTGTCAGTATTTTTGCTAAACAATGTTGCTGATGTAGGTGGAAAGCACTTGAAATTTATGCGTTCCACAATTTCTTACATTTTGTTGCTGGAACACTTTGAAGTCTTCTGATTTTGTACAGAAACTGTCAACATAAGGGACCAACTGGTGATTTATAGATAGAAATGTGAGTCTACATTTATGTGTTGCCAAGCTGCTCATTTTAAAAGCAGAGTGAATTACAGGAGAAGTAAATCCACAGAACTGGTATGTTTCCCTTTCCTCAAAGGATGAGTGATAAGCAAGGTTCTCCTTCAATGAGTGATTTTTGTTTATCTCATTGGTCATTTGTACTAAAAAAATAAATAAAAATAAAAAAATATTATCCAAGTTCTTAATCATCTCCTTTTTTAAAGAAAAATAACTACAGTAATCTTCTGGGGATATTGAATATTAAACATCTGATCCATTCTTTTGCATTTTATGACAGCCTCAAAAATTATACGCCAATTGATACTGCAGTTATGGTTTGGGAGACCAGTAGCTCAAAGGAAATGTGAACTTGATCCTCATTGAAATTATTTCAAAAGCTACATTATATAACAATGCTAGGGATAGAAATGCCACGTAAAGAAAGGGAGTCATGCCTACCTTCTTTGTAAAAGAAAAAACAACACAATAAACAATTAAATTAGGGCGATCAACAAATATTTACAGTTAAAGTGCTGCTGTAAGAAGATATCCCATCCCCCAGCAACAGACTGAAGCCAGGATTTCAATCAGAAAATAATAACATGGAACCCCAGAAAAGAAGAAACAGAAATTCACTGTCTCTTTCTCAACATTTCCCCTTCTCATGTTGCCATAATCTCTGGCTCGCCTTGTCCTCATTCCAAAAACAACAACAAAAGAGTAAAAGCAGAAGTAGCACAGATTTCCTCTTCATTATCTAAGGCTCAGATCCATTCTTTCCTCTTTGGTAATATCACTCTTGACTTCTGTGGCCCATACTGTTGTTGTTTTTAACTCTTATTTCACATTTTAGCAGTAACGCTCAGTTCAGCACTGATTGTTGGATTATTTTGGTTCTAACTGAATTGTAAATTTGCTAATGTTAACAGCTAATACCAAGGGTCTGTAATGTGTCAGTCTCCAGTTTCAGTGTTTTACACGTATCATTTTAGAAATGACAAACAAGCTCAAAGAGGTTAAGTAACTTGTTCAAAGTCACAGCTGGCAAGAAGTAGAGCTAGAATTGGGGTACAGAGTTTATGTCCTTAATCCGCATGCTATACTCTTTCAGAAACATCACTACCCCCTAGAAGCAATTTACCTCTTCCCTGGTACCTGCTACAGCACTCCTTGGTGGCAGGGAATCACCTGGGGTCCAGGTATCTATAGTCTGGGAAAGAGGAAGGGACTAGTTTGGGTTGGTTATAGACACAATAAACTTGTTCCTCTGGATTAACTGTGGAAGGCAGAGTAGTCCCTTGGAAAATAATCTGTCCTTCTCGTGGACCCTTCAGATGATCCAAAAAGAGCTCAGTCCAGCCAAATGAGGGTGAGCATGCTGGGCAAGAAAGGCAAAGAATCATCAAGGGAAGAGATACTTACAGCTACAGACTAAACAGGGGAGGAAGCCGCCTGCCCCCTTTGAGGCCTGAACATTCTCATATAGTAAGTTCTCACTTAATGTCATCTTTAGGTTCTTGGAAACTGGAGCTTTAATAAACATTGTATAATGAAACGAATTTTACCATAGGCTAATTTATATAAACAAGAGTTTATTTCCTACAGCTTATTTCTGGTCACAAAAAAATATCACCAAACTTCTTTTTTTAAATATATATTTTTTACTTATTTTAGAGAGAGGAAGGGAGAGGGAGAGATAGAAAGATCAATGAGAGAGAATCATCGATCGGCTGTCTCCTGCATGGCTCCTATTACTGAGGATGGAGCCCAAAACTTGGGCATGTGCCCTGACTAGGAATCAAACCATGATCTTCTGGTTCATAGGTCAGCGCTCAACCACTGAGCCACACCAGCCAGGCAAGACTATTTTGTTGTTGTGAGAGAGACACATCGATTAGTTGCACGTGCCCCAACCAGGGCTGGGTCGAGCCTGCAATCCAGGTATATGTCCTTGACAGAAATCAAATCCAAGACTGACCCTTCAGTCTGAGAGCTGATGCTCTATCCACTGAGCCAAACTAGCTAGGGCTTCCAAACTTCTAAATAAAGATCCAAAAACACTTCTAATATTCAACATTGAAATAAATGTGAACTATACATATGTTTAAGGAGGTTGAATAAAAAGAAATAATTGTTTCCAACTCATTTATTCTAGTTCAGGGTGTCAGGTGGCTGAAGTGTAACCCAGCAACTCAGGGCACCAGGCGAGACCCACTCTGAACAGGACTCCCTCCCATTGCAGGCACATCGCTCCCACAATCCCTCAGCTGGGACAATTAGACACTCAGATCACCTCGCATGCACATCTTTGGGATGTGTGAGGGAGCTGAAGTACCTGAAGATGACCCATGCAAACATGGGAGAATGTGCCAATTCCACACAGACAGTGGCCCCAGCCGAGAATTTATTTGTCATCAATGTTATAATGAAACTAGAGGCCCGGTGCACAAAAAAATGTGTGCACTCGGGGGTCCCCCAGCCCAACCTATGCCCTCTTGCAGCCTGGGACCCCTTGGAGGATGTCCACCTGCTGGCTTAGGCCCGCTCCCTGGGGGATCGGGCCCAAGCTGGCAGTCAGACATCCCTCTGGCAGCCCGGCAGCCCTCGGGGGATGTCCACTTAACAGCAGGGAGCAGACCTAAGCTGCAGTCTGACATCCTTAGTGCTGCAGAGGAGGCGGGAGAGGCTCCCGCCACTACCGCTATGCTGGCAGCTGTTAGCCTGGCTTGTGGCTGAGCAGAGCTCCCCCTGTGGAAGCGCACTGACCACCAGGGAACAGCTTCTGCATTGAGCATCTGCCCCCTGGTGGTCAGGGTGTGTCATAGTGACCAGTCATTCCCAGTCTTTCTGCTGTTAGGGTCAATTTGCATATTACCCTTTTATTATATAGGATAGAGGCCTGGTGCATGGGTAGGGGCCAGCTGGTTTGCCCTGAAGGGTGTTCCGGATCAGGGTGGGGGTCCCGCTGGGGTGCCTGGCCACCCTGGGTGAGGAGCTGATGGGTGTTTGCAGGCTGATCACACCCACTTCAGGGTGGGAGTCCCCACTGGGGTTCCTGGCCAGCCTGGGTGAGGGGCTGATGGCTGTTTGCAGGCTGGTCAAGCCCCTCCCCAGTGGGGACCCTCACCCCATGGAGGTTTGGCCAGCCTGGATGAGGGGCTGATGGCTGTTTTCAGGCTGGCCACACCCCCTTTAGGGTGGGGGGTCCCCACTGGGGTGCCTGGCCAGTCTGGGTGAGGGACTGAGGGCTGTTTTCAGTCTGGCCAAGCCCCCCGGTGATGGAAGTTCCCAGCCTCTCCTTTTTTTTCTTTTTTTTTTTTCTTTTGGGATTTATTTACCTTCTATAATTGAAACTTTGTAGCCTTTGGTGGAGCTCAGAGCCGGCCAGGGCGGGTGGGAAGCTTGGCTTCCTCCATCACAAGGGGCAACCCAAGCCTCCTGCTTGCTCCAGCTCCATGGCCACAGCTGGATGAAATTTATCTATATAATTGATATATAGGGGTTTATTTATCTATATAATTGAAACTTTGCTGCCTTGAGTGGAGCTCAGAGCCGGCTGCGGCAGGCGGGAAGCTTGGCTTCTTCCATCACTGAGGCAACCAAGCCTACTGCTTGCTCCAGCTCCGTGGCTGCCGGCTGCCATCTTGGTTGGGTTAATTTGCATATAGTTGCTCTGATTGGCTGGTGGGCATGGCTTAAGGCATAGCAAAGGTATGGTCAATTTGCATGTTTGTCTTTTATTAGTGTAGATGTTGTTAAACAAAATAACGTTATTCGAGAACCTAGTGGATCTGCATTGAGACTCTAATACTGCCAGTTACTAAGAATGAGTAAACAAGTTATTGCCTATCAAAGTAGCCAATCAGAAAAGGATTACCCTCACTAAATTAAGTGTAAAGGGTGGGTGAGGTACAAAAATACTATTTTATGTTGATCAAAATCTACATATTTGAACATGCTGGTTACTCTTTTTAACTTTACATTTAGGACTATTTTATTGAGTTAATCCCTACTAATATCCTCTGGAATTAATGCTGTGTGAAACAGGTTTTTTAAAATGCTGTTAAATTTGTAAATAAAAGAACTGTTATGGGAATTCCATGAAATGGTATGCTAAGAGGGAAACAGATTTATCAAGTGCCTCTTGTGTAGAAGGCTCTGTGTTCAGTGATTTACAAGTCTTGTTCTGATGTAATAATAAAAAGGGACTATAAAATAGATGTTACCACCGTTTTGCAGATAACTGAGAAAGACATTTTACTCTTAAAGGTTACTATATGCTCACCACTGTATATTTTTTAATTTTCACCTTTCAATCACTATTACACTTTGGTATTGTCCCTCCTATTTTTATAGTTGATGAAATTGAGGCTTATGAAGGTTATATATCTTATTCAATGTTACAGATCAACCAGAGCCAGGATTCAAACCTGGCTGTAATTCCCACATCTATGTTCTTAACCGAATGATTTAAATCCTTGAAATTAAATTAAATTCAAGAACATAAAGCATTCAATGAATATTTCTGGTATAGAAAAAGGTGTGATCATGGCCCAAGGGCCACATAGAAAAGAATGAAAATTGGTTCTATGCTACTATTCAACAGCCAACTTCACATCTCTGTTTTGTCTAAATAACGTGGCCAAAGCTGGATTTTTTATATTTTCCCTCACATCTGCTCTACCTACAGCTTTCCTCACCTTGGTTGATGGCAAATCCATTCTTCTTTTTGCCCAGGCAAAAAAAATAAATAAATAACCTGGACTCATACCAGGTACGTTAACAGAGAGACTATAATAATATAAGTACTAGTGAACTGAGTAACTAAAAAGACAAAAGTTGGTAGAAAGGAGGTAGAAAGCACAGGAAGCAGTGACCAGGGCTATGGAACCAAGGAACAGGGTTGGAAATACTAAGACGTGGTAGCTTAGGCCTCTAGGAGGGGCGCTGACTGGAAGGTGTTGGTGCTTGGGAGAGAGGGCAATGAGGCTAGAGAAGCAGCAAGCTTCTTCTAAGGCAAGGGACTGCTAACAGCTGCATTGAAGGGGCATTGCTTGGATCAGGAAGCAGACAGGTGGCAAATAGGAAGGAGCAAGTCCCTTTTCCCCTCTGTACTCTGGCAGCCCCTCTATTACTGCCTCTTGAGAGAGTTTGAACAGGGAGCAGCTGGCAAAGCAGAAACGTGATTCACAGAGCCCTGGCCCAGCATCACAAAGCCATGTATATGAGGGATGCAGTTGGGAGTGCAGAGACAATAGCTGGCACACCCCTTTAAAAAGTGAGCCTGATTGTGCTTTCTTTTCTCCTTTTTCTGAAAATCCTACAAGGGTTCCCCATTTTACTAGAGTAAAGGCAGACTCCTCACTGTGACCTACAAGACTCTAGATGAACTTATCCCCAGATCTCCGGCTGTACCTCCAACTCCTCCACTCTCTCTGCTCCAGCTGCTCAGCCCTGTGCCGCTTGCACACATTTGGCACGCTACCATCCAAAGGCCTTCACGCAAGCTGCTCCCTCCACCCGCCCGCATGTCCTTCCCCCAGATATCTGTACAGCTAACTCTCCCACCTTCTTCGAGCCTTTGATCACATCTTACCTTTTCAAGAAGACTTATCCTGACAACCTCATTTAACACAGCACTCGGCCTGTCCACCCCACCCTGCTCTCCCCAGCCTCTGACCCTGCTCTGTTTTCTTTTTCAATAGCACTCATCGCCTCCTATCAGACTGTATACGTTATTTCGATATTATGTTTATTATTATAGTCTCTCTTTTTTTTTTGACTGCTTATCACATAAGGTCCAGAAGAGCAAAGATCTTTGTTTTTTCACTCCTGAAGCTTAAGCATCTAGAATAATGCCTAGCACCCAGTAGGCAGACATTAAATATTGATATAAAAAGACTTCACTTTAGTCAGCCCTGTGAAATCATTTTGGGGAATGGGAAGGATAATCTTCAACTTGGAATGCTCAAAAAGTCATTCATATAGGCTATCGAGGCATTCTGTAGTTGCTTTATTTTATAAGCACCAAGAATGTGCTTTCCCTCCCCTAATATGCAGATCGAATTTCTTTTCTTGAGTTATGCCTTGCAGAAGTAGGAGAAAGCCCTTAAATTCAGCAGTTTAATCAGGGGAGGTAGGCTAGAAGAAAGATTTTTGTCTTAGATAACCATGAAGGCCAATAAGTGAGCTGATTGCTTAGCAAAATATATGTACATAACAACTGTTATACCATTGAGATTTTAAAAACCAAATCAATATTTTCACTTATCTATTCCTAATTATTTATCATAAGCCAAAGGGGATCAAGTTTTAAAAGGCTGCTGTTTTATTTTTTTTTTGAATTGAATAAAAAAAGCAGCATTTCAAATAATAAATAGGGACATAGCTATTCGCTTTATAATATTTCACTAACCTGGACCAATCTGTTTTATGCACTTTCCTAAATGCATATTGTATTTTACAATAGAGAAATGGAAAAAATATTTTGAAATCATAGAAGCAAGACTTTCATGGAGAGAGAGAGAGAGAAATATTTTGAAATCATAGAAGCAAGACTTTCATGGGGAGAGAGAGAGAGAGAGAGAGAGAGAGAGAGAGGGAGGGAGAAAGAGAGAAAACAAACTATGGTAAAGCCATAATACTCTTGTGCTTTGAGACAGTCTGTCAAATTTACTTCAAAATTGCAAGTCCCTTTGCCCTCCCACCTCTGTGAGTTGCTGACATGAAGGTTTTGCTCAGCCCCGGGGAGGGTGAGCACCCCAGGAAGGCTGAGCCAGGGAATGCTGGGAAGGCCCAGGCAGGAGGCACACAGCAAGGAGACAAAGGCCCCGCAGTGTTCTCTCGCAGACAGGACAGGATCAAACTCCCTCAGAGTGATTAGCCTCTGGGGTACCCAACAATAACAGACTCACGCTGGTTCTTAAAACAAAGTTAACAGCTTTCAAGAAGCCAGTAACTTCTGGCCTGTGTGAGCCCTGGGAATCAGCTCTCTCCCACACGGAGGCCTCAGAAGGCCTGGTTCCCCACAAGGGAAAGAGAGTTAAAGAACTCTTCCTCGAGCCTCCAGAACAAGGAACAGATGATGCCAGAGGGCAGAGGGGACAGCCCTGGACAGCCCTGGACAGCCCTGGAGGTGTATTTGAAAGCAAGGTGGGAGGAAGAAGAATTGCTGCTGAGAGAAGAGTGCCAATAACTTGCTGACTGAGCAGTGACAAAGCCCTAACAGGAAGGGAGAGGCCCTGTTCAGCCTGAAGGCAAAATAAACTGACAACTGGGCCAGGCGGATGGAACAGAGAGAGAAGTAAAAATCGGCATACCAGGCGCTGTCTCAGCAGGCCTAGGCCGAGAGAAACCCAGCCTCCTCTCTAACTCATCTGTGACAAAGACCGTCCATTACTCCACTTAACAAGGGACAGGAATGAGAACCATGAAAATGCCGCACATAATCCTATCTGGGTCACCTTTTGTAATATAGCATGTGAATATTGCAGGAAGGTGTCAGCTTTAGGAAAGAGAGAGGGAGGGAGGGAAGAGGAAGGGAGGAAGGGAGGGAGAGAGAGAGAGAGAGAGAGAATTCTACAGAGTATTCTCTTCCAGTATGGGAACTCAGTGGTTTTCTGTAGCATCTGGCTTTACGGAAGTTAATACTTACTCCTTATTTCCCTAGAATCTGGAAGTCCCTCATGCCATCTTTTTTACCTCTTATATAAGATACATTAGAAAGAGGGCACATGTGGCTGGTGTGGCTGGTGTTGCTCAGTGGATAGAGCGTCAGTCCACGGACTGAAGGGTCTCAGGTTCAGTGCCGGTCAAGGGCTCATGCCTGGGTTGCAGGCTTGATGCCCAGAAGGGGTCATGCAGGAGGCAGACAATCAATAATTGTCTTTCATCATTGATGTTTCTATCTCTCACTCTCTCCCTTCCTCTCTGAAATCAATAAAAATATCTTTAAAAATGTCTTATTAAAAAAAAAAGAAAGAGGTCACATGGAATGGCCCTGGGAAGTAAAATTACAAAGAAAAACCATCCTTCAGTGCTCTCTATCATCTGCTCCCTTCTTCCCTATCCTGTCCTCCCCCACTCCACACACACACACACACACACCCTTCCTCATTTTGGCTCCATTTGCCTTCCTTGGTTCCAAGGAAAAGTTACTTTCTTAAAAATAATGAAGGAAAGGTCTACCAAATGATAGGTTTTGTTTTTGTTTTTGTTTTGAAACTTTAAAGACAGGAACCACAACCTTTTAGAGATAGGTGCAAATCTGTTCTCCACTTTAAGTTGGAAAACCATGTTGCAAAAAATCTGCTGACAGCATGGGTGGACCACTAGCTTCTTCCTTTCTATTAGACTCCAGCTACTCCTTCCTGATGGGAAATACATTTTGAAAACTTAGTAGCTTTTAACCAAGAATTCTTTCCCAACAAAAATATTAATTGGCAGCAGAGAGTGTGTTTCTGAGAGCAATTGCATCTGTGATTAGGGTTTCAAAACTACTTTGGGCCCTACCTCAAGGGTTACTCTACTACAAACATATTAGTAAATCCATTATCCTCAAAACACTGCATAAACTCCATTTCAGTACTTCTGCTTTAGAAATATCCTACCCAGAATGCTCTCTTCTTGGTTCTTGATTTATTTAAATTATGCCCCTTTCTTCAAGTTTGAATCCAAGACTTGTCTCTTCATGAAGCTTGACCATTGCAGTTGCATAGTTAACAGATTTTGGGGGAAAACTAACCACCAACAGTTCTCTTCTTTGGGAACTACATCACCCATATTCCTCATTGAAGGGATAGGTCTAGTTTGTTCCCGGTGATTCTTTTTTCCAGCAACAGTGGGCTCGACCAGAGGTGGAAAACCTGCTTCATTGGCTGGGTAGTCAGTAAGGCTGACTCACACTCTCTATTGAGTTTGAACTAAAAAACACAGAAACAGAGATTTCATCCAAGTGTGCTTCTAAATGTTAACATTTTTTTTCTCATTCCCCAAGAAAATTTTGTGGAGAGATAGTTTCCATAATGTATATGATGAAACATTGGTTAATTATTAACTTTTCCAAGTATAAAATTTATATTACAAGGATATTTAAACTGCTCATGCCCCTCTGAATAACTAAAGATTTAGATACATATGCTTCATTTGGAGTAGACAAGTTTTCTCAGTTGAGAATCAAGGCTGCAATTGGCAACTGGGAATGTTGGATGTATAAGATCAAATGAGCTTGGGGTCACCATGTGGGACCAAGTGTATGCAATGGAAGCCATTCTAGTGAAAGATTAGACAGACAGTATCAAGATAACTAGAGCTGAAATAAAGCATGCAAAGTCTGAAAGATGGAGTAAAGACATTTGTGACCCATCTGAGACCCAGAACTGATTCTGTTTCTGACATTCACCCAGTTCCAGTTTACAATAGAGCCAACTATACTTTAATTCTTGTTTTGGGGAGCTTGCCTTACCATAGACTCTCCTTCTTACTTGGTGCAGAATGGAAGGGTTCCTTGAAGTCAAATTAGGCTTAATTTAAGGTACCAACAATAGATGATCTGGCCTTCAAATTATTATAGCAACTGATCTATAACCTGTCATTTCAATAGAGTAATTTTGGATTTCTGCTGATTTTAACTATGTATACATTTTATCTACAAATACTATCACTTAAAGTATTAGATTTTAAAGTAATATGACATATTTAATGAGCCATGGCTTTGTTGTGAGGTATTTATTTTTTCTTTCTGCAACCTACAAACATTTAGTCTAGGTATGGCCGATAATGTGGTAGTGGATGTTTGTGAACTTGAACTGTACCATCATCATATGATAATTACAGCATTCTTGAGTGAGAGAAAAAAAAAGAATATGACCTACCTTTTTAACATTTAAAGTTAAAAATTGATTATTTCACAGATTTGCCATACTCACACTAAAACTATGGGACAATAATGAAACTAAGCATTCATTGTAATTTTTAAAAATACTGTAAAAGATAAATGTTTGAAGATCTTCCACAATATCAAATATATAATTAGTGGAAATGCCAAAATGTAAACTCAGCTATCTTTATCATAAATCTAGCAATGTTTCCAACAGTCCACAAAACAGGCTTTGAACCAGGGAAAACTTAGTACTATTGTTCTTATCTACTTTATAATGTGGTATCTATTATAACCACTCACAAACTGTTCTCCTAACAGACAGGTATCCAGTATCAATTGCCAGGAGGCCGAATGTTGATCCATAGAGATCAAAGCAATGTCACTGTAGATGTTTCAATCGGCTCCTGACCTAGAGAGAAAAGGCAATAATGCCCGTCATCGACTCAGAACAAATAGGGCATAATTCACCCTGCCCCCTTAATTTGTGTTCTTTTCCCTTTTTTTGAGCTATCTTATGAAGATAATATGTTTTGTGTGTAATTCTAACTGACTAGAAGGAGGAAGTTTCTTAATATTTTGTGTATGTCTTTCTTATCTCCATGTCCAAATACCCATCCAATCCAGAGATATACATACTTCTTTTTGACCCCTCATTCTCTCCTAAATATTTCAATATTCATATCATGGTATAATTATTTCCCTTTATAACCTGTTAAAAAAATCAAAATTATTAAGTATTTTTGAATAAGTAATTATTCAGAAATAAATGAGAATAAACAGTTATTTATTTTTTATAAAAGAAGATTTGATATAAGTCTGTCTGAGAGTTACATCACCAGGACACTTGGGTTAAATCAAGATGCAGTAGTGTGCCTACATTGAAATCTTGATTCTCCCATTATTTGATATATGCCATTGGACAAGGTATCGGCTTTAAGCCTCAGTTATCATATCTGTAAAATGAGGGTCACAGTGGTACCTACCTCATAGGATTATTAGGAAGATTAATAAATTTACACTGTAGGTAATGTACAAATAGTATTTGGCAAAGAGTAGGAATCCATAAATGTTTAGCTATTATTATGCTATTAGAACTTAATTGAATGTTGTCTAAATTAAAACAAAGAAAAAGCGATATAGATTTAATGCTTTTAGTTTGGTTCCCCTTCCTTTAATTTTCATCTTAATCAACTTATTTGACGTTTGGATGACCTACGTGAATACTTTCTGCTACTGAGAAGCAAAATGACTAGGATTCCTCCCAATGCCAATGACATTTTTTGTTGCTATGCACTAGACATAGCCTTAATAGACAAAACAGGTTTGGCTATCTAATTATTAGGAAAAAGAATAATTAATATTAAGTAAAATTAAACCAAAATTATCAGCTTTAAAAAATTTTTCTGGCATTTAATTGGCATTTATCCAAAATTTTTACATGCGGTCAAATCATTCAATTACCCAAAGACATGGTTTTCAATCAGTTCATTATAGAGGCTTCACAAATATCTAAATTGATTAAAATTTGATATGACGATATGTATCACTGATTGTTTTTCCATTGGTGGTAGCTAGCAATCATACCTATTTTGAAATTTTGCATCTAAGCGAAATAAGCCAGTCAGAGAAAGACAAGCATCACACGATCTCACTCATATGTGGAATCTAATGAACAAAACAAACTGATGAACAAAATAGATCTAGAGACACAGAAGCACAGAACAGACTGCAGAATCTCAGAAGGAAGGAGGGGTGGCCTGGGGAGAAAGAGAGGAGGGGTGGCCTGGGGAGAAAGAGATCAACCAAAGAACTTGTATGCATATATGCATAACCCAGGACACAGACAATAGGGTGGTGGTGGTGAGGGCCTGGGGCTGGAGGTGAGGGCAGGCTAGAAGGGGTCAATAAAGGGTGGGAGGACAGGGTGGGGGGGGGGGGGGAAAGGGGACATATATAATACTTTCAACAATAAAGATTTAATTAATAAAATTAAAATAAAGTAAAATGTATTATGATAAAATAGTATATATTTGCATTTAAAATGTATTATGATAAAATAGTATGGCATGTCTCAGTTGCTATCCTTTCACCAAAATGTTGGGCCTTCCTATAGTTATTTCTTTGATACCAACTAATGATCCACTCTGGCCTGTTTTTTGGGTAGCTCATTAATTTTCCTTACCCATGTCCCTCCCCCAACTGACTGTCAAATCATATGGTTCTCCTCTTAGCTGTCACCATAGACTATTTTTGAGAGAAATTCCAGCCCTGTATTTTCTGCAGGCCCATTCGAGAGAAATATTACTCTGAAGGTTCTAAATGTTATTCTTAGATCTTGCCAGGTGATCAGAACTACTTACCAGAGCTGCTTCCCACTGTAATGCCAGCAGAGTAAAAGGGCTTTGAATTATAGTCTTTGGAGGCAGTAACACTATATGTGTGTCTGTGGGGATCTTGTCTATTATGTCCTTCATATCCACAAATAGACAGAAAGAAAAACCTTTTCTTGCAATGTACTTATGTCCTGCCTGTCCCCTACGAAGTTGCCAGTTCATTGCAGACAACTTAATCATTTAGGTCAGACGAAATGCAGGATTTTTGGCTCCAGGTAAAGGCTCTAAATAAAAAAAATCCTTCCTTGTAAGAGCTATTTTTCCCCCTGTCAATCCCAATCTCATTTAGCTAAAACATTTCTTAGAGTTCAACTGTCTTACAAATACCATCTAATGGGTCTCACTGTTTGGTTTCTTTGGCTTATCACAAGTGCTGATAACTTCTTGTATACATTAACTAATAGGCCTCTTTCAAAGTATGCTGACATTCAGCTTAGTGTTAAAGGTTTTTAATGAGCTCCACACCATCCTCCTCCATCCTGAGTTTCAGCAAAGGAAATCCATTTTCTCTGTAACATGGAGAGCTAATGGTACTGTGCATTCCAATGAATGTGATCCAAGTTTGGATTCTAACTGGATAACTTCAAACCAAATTATTATCATGAAGACAAAACATTTTAGGGACTGGCTACATTATTGTACTTTTTAGCCAAATATTTAGCAACCTGTAGACATAGGCTTTGTGTCAACGTATCCCAAATGATGTGAAGGGTTTACTGTTGGAGAAATTTGATCTTTCGGACAATTTACTCATAAATTGGGGATGGTAGTGGTATTTATCAGCTCAAATGTTCTCAACAAATGCCTCCGTTTTCCCGTTCTTCTTTGAAGCTTCATCATAGGGAAAATGTCTCTGGAACTAAACCAAGTGAGGTGAGAGAATAGCAATTGTTTGGTTAAGTTGGAGAGTATAGAGTTCCTACTATGCTCTGGGCTAGCTATTTTCCACCCGTGGGCCAGGGCACACTGTGAGCCACAAAAATTTTTAAAACATGCAGTACCTGACTATTTAGTCAGGGGTACTGACCTCTTTTCCCTTAGATTGTCAAATAATAAAAAATGACAACAGCTGACATAATAGCCATCTGATGTGAATGAATCAAAATTCTTATTTTTTTGGTCAGATTGGCAAAAAATATAGATTTTTTGGTGTGCCACAGAATTTTAGTAAGTAGTGTTCATGTGCCATGAGATGAAAAAAGTTGAAAATCACTGCTTTAGGCCGTTGAGCCTGATGAAAGATTCATTTTATGGTGTGTGTGTGTGTGTATGTGTGTGTGTGTGCGTGTGTTTACATGTTGTCCTTCTTTTCTTTCTTCAAAATTTGGATGGGTATATATTGACTTTCTGCTTCAGCCTTTCATATTGAACCCAAACACCAGACAGATATTTTGTCATCTGCTCCTCTTGGTCACTTGTTCTCCCAGTCAACACGGGTCTATAGCACACAGGCAGGTGAGAGCAGGACCATCCAGAACTAACATGCCATCGCTTCTCTCTGTTCCATCGTGTCTCCTTCTTCACTGCCACTTCTTCTTGATTTCAAAAATATCATCCCATTCACTGCATGCTTGTTTCTAGGAAGGGGGAAAGAGTGAATACAAATAATACACTATATATACAGTATCTTTAGAAAAAAATCACATAAATATTTTACAGACTGTACAGTAAATAATGTATACGTTTAGAAAGGCAATGTAAATATTTTATAGACTGCAGAATAACTGTTAAGGTCGAAATGAAATCACTGTGTTTGGAGAAATACAGTACGCCCTAAATTGTACCATACAGTTTTACTGTAGCTTAGTGCCCTACGCTTCATAAATCAGGGCATTCTCTGCATTACCTGGGAGTTCAAGAATCCCAGCTGCCGAGTGGGCTCCTCCCTTCTGTTTCTTCGGTTTTGAAAGACCCCCACTCCCACCTCACCACTCAAGGCCCTGCTTTGAACTATGGCAGTGATCAATACATTCTCCTTGAGAAATTGAACCAGGCCATGAGAATGAACTCACCCACATCGCCTAATTTTCATGGGGAGGGTGCTGAGAAAACCGATCAGGAATGGACGCAGAAAACACCGAATGAATTCCAGATGTAACCTGAGTCTCTGCATATTTTTTCAGGTGGCTGAGGACACATCATCTTGGTTTCCTGAAACCCACTCCTTGTGGGTCTTGATTGGCCGGTCCAGGGTTCAGTTACGCATCAATGCCCTTGTGATGCTTAAATATTATAATATTTACCAGACTGTGTGAAAATGACACAGGTGTGTTCTGAAAGATGGATAATACAAAGAGTATAAAAATATCCAGTGGGAAGGCAAAATAGTGCCATGCAGCTCCTTTTCCAGCTAATTTAAAAATTGGAATAAAAAATAATGTGATAATCTAACTATAATGAAAATGTTTCTGGTATCAGTTACTTGGAGATCAGGAGTACTGTTTCCTTTGTGTTTTTAAAGGGCTGCAGTAATAATCTCTAAAAAGAAACAAAAAAGGATCTATAGATTTAAGAATTATATTGAGAGCCCTTCGATTAAGTCGCTCACACAATAAGAAGCAAAAGAGACCTAAAATGAAAGAAAACAGAAAAGGAAATGAGGGGCAAGAAGCCAATAAGTTAGAAACCACAACAAATTAAAGCTGTTAAACACTATTAAAAGGATCGCCTTGAAGTGCCATAATGTTGAGGGGCTAAAAGCAAAAGACAGCAACATGTCCCTAAAGATAGTAATCCAAGCACAAGATCACCTGGGAGCCTATCTTAACTGTAGATTACTGAGCTCCTCCCCACCAGAATGTTAATGAGGTTTATGGAACCAGGAAATGTGCATTTTTGGCAAGCTGTGCAGGTGATTTTGGCGCAAGTAGGTTGTAAGCCACATTCTGAGAAGCCCTTGATTATTATAGCAAAATGTAAGGAAAAGGATGGAGGGATGGAGGGGCAGGAACAGTTTGTAAATCAGAGAGGGACCAGCTAAGCATTCTATGCCCTGCTACAAGTCAACTATTACAGATATGTGGCTCCAAAAATCACTATAGTTGTATGTAATGAACGCCATGCAAATTTAAGGAGGTTAAATGTAGTTCAATGTTAGCAAGAAAACAAAAGAGCGAGGTGGAGGAAATTACATTCAAAGTGAATGCTCCTCTAAAACAGGGTCCTTATTGTAGACTTCCTCTTCTTTTAGAAGCGAGTTGTTTGTTCTTTAACACTTTATACCTTACCAACAAGTGATAGATGGTCTCCATGTCAGTTAAACTTCTCTTTAACTCTTTGAATCAAGGAGGCTCTGGGGAACAAAGAAAAGACACGTGTGTTCTTTAGTGGTATGGGGCATTGCAAGAAGATACATTGACACTGTGAGAAAAGGGAAAACAAAATGCACAAGAGATAGAGGATATTCTAGTTATGAATCGCTCAATCTTAGTGACTTAAAGCCCCAACCACTTTATCCTATTTCACTGTTGTGTGAGTCAGGAGTTTGGGTTGGGCTCAGCTGGAGGCCTCTCGTTTCTGCTCTTAGTGGTGGTTTTCAGGTGGAGGATGGGTTGGTCCAGTGAATGCAGGATGGATTCATTCTCTTGCCTGCCTCCCTGGAGGAAAGGACTGGAATGCTGGGCTCAGCTAGCACTGTCTACTGGAGCATCGAAATATACCCTCTCCAGTATGGCAGGCTCAGGGTATTTAGCTTCCCACGGGAAGCCCAGGGCTCCCAGAGAGAGTGTTATAAGAAACAGAAATAATAAACTGCCTATTTCTTAAGGTCTAAGAATGAAAATGTTCTAAGAAAGTGCCCCTTCTGTTATAATCTATTGGTCAACGCAGTCACAAAGCCGGCCCAGATTCCAATGGAGAGGACAAAGGCCTCACTTCTCCAGGAGGGGAGGGTCAAGGAATTTGCACCCAGATGTCTTCAATCTATCACAGAAAAATGTTGTAGCAATGCATGTAAATATTCATTTCTTTTCCAGCACATCAAGGTTGAACAAGTAATTATTACTTTCTTACCCCACCAACCTCCCGAAGGTGAAAAACCTTCAAAGTTTAGTTACATTTACAAAATCAAGATGCATATAACTCATTCTGTTTCCTTACGAATACTCTATGGAGCTCACCAAAGCAAAGGTACTAAATTTGGTCTGGTACAGTGACCAATTGGTATATGTTAATTTGTTTTGAAGTTTAATATAGGTATCATACTGCTAATAAGTTACTACAGAGATTTTTCAAATAATTTATTTTTTAAGTTAAATGTCACTTTCACTCACACGTAAAGTCATATGTAGTCCCTAGAAACCTCCTCCAATATCGGGTAAGTCTGTGGAATGTTCCAAGGAGGAAGGTATCGCCAGGCATTATTAGTGGTAAGGAAAAAATGTCCTTGAAGATGTCACTTTTCAACTGCGACTCAAAATATAAGCAGGAGTGAACTGTGCTAAGAATTAAGAGTATTTCATGAAGAGACAACATGTGAAAGGTCTTGAGGCTTAAACAGGCTTGTCTTAAGCAAATAGGATGGGGAGAGATCAAGACCCAGGAGAGGTAAGCAAGTCAGCTAGTGATTTAGAGCCACTTGGAATCACTTGGGTAGGGCCTGACTCTTGAACTCCCAGAAAACTCCAAGAAATTGAGTTAGTAGTTAAATCACAGCAACCTTCTCTAATTGTCTTATCAGATTTACAAATAATCTGCAGAATTTTCAGGTTTAGACTCCTCTTCTTTCATGCCTATCCACTGTGCACCTCTTACATGTACATTAACACTGAGAAACAGTAACCGAGATGTGGATTAACAGAAGACAAGATCTTGAATAACACTATCAAAATGATATGCTGGTTTTCAGTTACTTTTAATATTTCTAGTGAATGTTAATCTAGAGTTGTGAATTTTTTCTTCTGGAAGATCTCATTTAATTCAATTCCTCCT
This sequence comes from Myotis yumanensis, assembly GCF_028538775.1. Classification (NCBI taxonomy): domain Eukaryota; kingdom Metazoa; phylum Chordata; class Mammalia; order Chiroptera; family Vespertilionidae; genus Myotis; species Myotis yumanensis. The sequence continues at coordinate 55,171,039 of NW_027223763.1, read as the reverse complement.
TATTTTTCAGAAGGTGGGACTGAGAAGCAGAGAAACAGAGTGAGTAGGTGACCCATGGCCAGTTAAGGAGCACTGCCCAGGAGACATTCTTCATTGCCTGATATTTCCAGGCCACCAGGACCCACCATCTATCGCTGCATGGGAGGATGAGATTCCTGAAAGACACCTTCCGACTTTAGAGAGATAGAAAAAGAAACCAAATTCTACTGCAAAGCACCACAGATCGGGTTCTCCAGGAAGCAGGTTGTGAGACAGACTAGTGTTTGTTAGGCGGTGCTTTTAGGATCAACACCTGTGTGGGGCGAGGACCAGAAGCAGGATTAATGGAGAAAGTTGCAGTACAGTCACAAGACCTCAGCCAACTCGGCAGGGAGCTCTCGGCTGGGATGGCACTTCAGGGTGCCCTGCACTGGGTCCGCAGCACCAGGTCTTTACACCCCTGCATTGAGCCTTCCTCGTGTTTGGGCTGCCCCAGAAAGGAACAGGTGGCTCCCATCAGAAGATATCATTCTCAAAGGTGGCTGACAGCTGAGTGCTGGTAACCAAACCTTCCCAGCAGCCGGGGTGTAAATACCCTCTGTGAAGTGGAAAGGATACCTGGGTTGCATAGCACGAGTTCTGGGGTAGGAGCCCCACCACTGCTGATCACCTCCACCGAGACCACCTCCACCAAGCCAACATTGGGTCATTTCTCAACTATTACAATAGCCCCCTGGATGGTCTCTGTCCTGCTTCAGCACATCAGCCACGTCATATCCGGAGTCCACCTCTCAAAATGTAAGTGAGATTATGTCACTCCCTTGCCAGTAAACCTCCAATGAATTTGCTTCTCACACACAGTCAAATCCAAATCCTTTACCACAGCCTACAAGGCGCTACTTGATTCGGCCTCTCACTTGTGTTTTTTAAGTAACATGTACAGATTTTAAGTGTATAATTGGATGAGTTTGAGTTTTGACAAATGCATATACCCACGTAACCACCCCAATTAAGATACAAAATTTTTCTTTCACTGCAGAAGGCTCTCTTGTGTACTCTTGTAGTGACCTGTCCTCCCACCATTTCTCACCCCTGTTGCAGAGGTAACCACTGCATCCCTACTTTAAAGGTCTTGCGACAATTTAAAACAATAGATAGAATTAAGTACGCCTAATGTTTCTAGCTACCAACTAGATGATTTATTTATCTATCTCAGAAGGTTGGCAGGGAGGACAAATTACCAATATTCAGAAGCACTTCCTTCCACCAAGAACATTTTGTTAAACCTCTATTACTCCCCAAGCCAGTATTTCACATAACATGGTATAATGTTCATAATTAGCATTTTGCAATGGTTACTAGAGATCCCAGTTTCCTTTCCTGGTGTGAGCATGTATGCTTAGCTTTGTGCTCAGTAAGTATCTTCTGGTTTGAGTTTTCTTTGCTCCCAGGAATGTAAATGTAAGAAAATCAAATGTATTCCTTTCATGACAATCATGCTGCTGCCAGTAAACAAAATGGATGCCACTGCCCTTACTTTTGAGCAACAAGAAAAACTTGAGAGTGGACTGTGCTCATGGTAGTGCATAAAATTATGGTTTTCAATAGGTGTGGACTTTTAAAGGGTTTGCTATTGTAGTTCTTATTGGTGATTCCATATACCTAAATGCATTATTTCACAAGGCTGATTTTGACAAAAGTATTTTCCTTTAACTTTTGAGATTTTTTCTTTTCTTTTTTTAGTGAGGTGGGTTATAACTTAGAAATAAGTGAGATTTCGAATGCATCAACCTTATCCCTTTGGATGTTGTACCACATAGCAAATCTTCTTACAATAACTTTGATTGCAGCCAAGGTTATGCATTAGCTAACCTTTATGGCATGCATCCAATGACCTTCAAAGACCTTGGCCAAATTGGGGAGAAGAACCAAGAAGGGATGGAGGAGAGAACCAATTCAGTGTTGGTTTTGAATTCTTGGTGCTCCAGCATCCTGTTTGGGATGAACTTGCAGCTGGCGGGAACAGGTCAAGCATTGGTGCCCAACTACCAGGTGACTATTCCTGGCAGGCAGGACAGGCAGACCTCGGAGATATTGCAGGTTTGTTTAGTTTCAGACCATCACAATAGAATTGTATGATTTTGCTGGTAGACGGTCTGGCCTTCCATTTATAAAAAGCGCAACACATGTGAAGCACAGTAAAGAGAAGCACAATAAAAGGAGGTAAGCCTATATCTAAACTCCTCAGATGATTTCCAGCTCGATGTTCTTTTTCATGAAGAATTCTGGGATAATAAATAGCATCTGGAATATTAAATAGCATCCTATTATTTACCAAATCCACAAAGTAAACAAACGACATTTACCTATTTCAAGTGCAAACTCATGTGAACAATTTGTTGTCTTTGAAGAGTCAGGCAGTTTCCACAAATACACAGTCCAGACCAGCACTATGGATAAGACCATGTTTGCAACTATCAAAGCTGCCAATGAACTCCGTAGCCCATCGTTCATGGAAGAGTTACATACTCTCTTAAGAGCAAACTGGAACTCAGCATATTTCTCAGTATTATCCAAGGGCGAGGTCCTGAGAACAAAAGGCCTAAAGTAATGAATACGCTAACATTTGAATGTAGTCACTATACACGTTGACTGCACAGCCATTAACCTAGTTACACAGAGGCCTTGTGTCAAATTTGTATTAAATTATAATTGTTCAGATAGAGTTTGGTTATAAGCGTTGGGGGGACAACATCAAAAACAAACCCTACAGCTTCAAAATGATTGAGCTTTAAGTTTTACCTACTTTGATCTCATAGGGTTCACAAAACAGCAATTCAATTTTCAGCATTAGGGAATTTAAGAATTCCCACACACAATGCAAAAGGACAATTATAGGCCATTATTTATATGCTTCATGCTACTTAGAGCATCGTAGAGCTTTGGCTGCAGAGCAACCCCAAAAGTCAGTGGCTTCAACATTTTAGTTGTTGACAGTACCACTGAGTGAGCCTTTTTCTGGTTCAGGCCAGACTCTAGGTTTCCTCTGGGTTTGCTCATGTGTCTGCAGGCTTTTGGCAGGTCATCAGGTGCTGGAGGACCTCACACACAGGTCTGGCGGTTACATTGCAATGTGTCAGGTGGAACAAGGTGGATATGTTGGCTCTCTGTTTCTGATCATCCAGTGGGCTAGTCCAGGCCCATTCCAATGGTGGCACTGGTAGGGCTTCCAAATCCCATTAAGAAAAATAGATGTTAAGTCCTCTTTTCAAATTCCACTGACCAAAAAATTCCTAGTCAAGCCCAAAGTCAGTGTGGGTGGCGACCACACAAGATCTTGGATATAAGAACACGTGAAAAGATGAGGACCATTATTTCATTAATCAACCACATAAAAAAGTGTGAGTTGAACGTTAATAAAATATGGATGAAAATGGAATTATAAATTGAAGCATCAGTTCGATAGAACTGCCTCTAAGGGTGCAGCTTCTTTGAATAAGGCCATAGTTTTTATCTCATATCATCGTATTTTGTAAGGGGTTCAATGCTTCCTTATTCCAAAATAGCTACATATCACATTTTCCACCTTGTCTGCTAATCAAGATAATCACCATTTTTCCTTTAACTTGGATCCTTGCACACCTTTTTCTTTGATTTTACATAATATAAGTGTATAGTATGATGAAGATCGTTTTTGCCAGGTTTATCCACTGTAAAGTTATATCATGTTCTCCTTTTGATATTCTAGTCTTCTGAAGCAAGTCACTATGTCCAGCCCACATTTCAAGAAAGGGAGGGGGTGGTTAAGATCCACCTCCTGGTAGGTGAGGGGTGGCATGGACAGGCTGGGACTGTATAAAGTGTTTGGAATTCTTCTACAAAGGCCTGTCTCTTCTCTTCTAGTTATTTATTCAATCGTTTATCTAAATCAGTATGGACACCTGTATATTTATTTTATACTTGAGTTATATCCAGTATGATATTATCTATTTCATTGCTCAAGAGGCTTCAAATTTGCCACTGGCAGCTCTTGTAGGTTGCTTCCTCTGTTCTTCCCATATTATCATAGGTTTTTTGAGCACTTCTTATTTGGAGACACTACATTTTTTTTTTTCTTCTTTTGCCTTTATATTTGAGGAATGTCTTCATATATTTTAGATGATTTTTCTTTACGTACATGGTGTCCCAAAAATACATACTCACTTTGAATAACTATAAAGTCAGTTTTTATTAACATATAGTTCACTTTTACAATTTAAAATAATCTACAGAAATGAATAATTTTGTTTGTCAATGCCTGTTTTCAAACTAATGACCATTCTGGCCTAGGCACTGCTGATAACACAAAGCAATCAAGAATCATTTTGTTTGGTATTGGTGTACCCTCAATTTGTTGACTGTTACCAGTTTTGTAGCATAAACTTTATCTTTTATATATTCCTATAAGAAAACATCTAGTAGCACTTTAGGATAAATTTTCTTTGTTCAAAGCATAGTCAGGCTTCACCCATTATTTACAATCAGTTAAACCTGAAAAGGAATACAAATTAAGTGAGTTATCAGTTGTTAAAGTGTGTATCCATTTTGGGAGGGGGGAACACCCTATATTGTAGATGTGTGTTATGTAAACATCTGCAAGTGATTTTCCTAGTCTCTTGCTTTTCATATTGATATCATTTTAATTATGCATATTGTTCTTTAAGTTCTTTGGTCATTTAAAAATACTTCTTTACCCCTTTGCTCATAAAAATATGCTCATATTTTATTCTAACAAATTAACAGTCTTGTTTTTACTTTTACTTTTTGAATACACCTAGAATTTATTTTTGCCTATGACATCAGGAAAAGATACAGCTGTACCTCTCTTACCCCCCCTACCCCCCCCCACCCCCACCCCATAGATAGACATTACCTTAGCATCATTCCCCATTGTTTGGGACTTCACCTCTACCATGTATCACACTCGCTTATGTGCATCTATCTGTCTTTGGCTCCCTTTTCTGCTCCTTTGATCTAGTTTTCTATTCCTTTACCACCAATACCACCCACTTCCAATTACTATAGCTTTCTAATATGCCTTGATTTCTGTTTGGGCATGGACTTTCTTATGTGCACTAGGTTTGAGAAACCCAGTAATCTAATGCAGAGTTTTGCACTTCAGCAATATTGACAATTTGGCCCAGAAAATTCTTTGTCATGGGGGCTGCCCTGTGCATTATAAACAATTAGTAGCGTTCCTGGCCTTTCCCCACTGAATATCACTTATCACTTTTCTCCTACATGTGAAAACCAAACCTGTCTCTGGAAATTGCCAACTGCTTTCGGGGGGCGACAGATTTGCCACCAGTTAAGAACTGTTGGCCTAATTTCTAACAAGATTCTTAGGAGTCCCACTGTAGTTATGATATTCTTAGGCATAATAATTCTGGGTACATGGGAAAATTGCCCTTCCCTATCTTCTTGAAATTAGGCTTGGGGGTATGTCTTACTTGGCTAATTAATTAAGAAGCAGCTATGATGTGTATCCTCACTAAATGGAAGCACCTAACAGCCAGGAGTTCACATTTCCATGTTCTCCTTTCTTCATGTCATGGAGAGGTTGGAAGCATGTGTTAAATGTCAGTGTATCTTCCGGTGATGTAGTTGAGCAGAACCTCTACTAAACCAGGCTGAATGTAATGTAAACTAGAAATAAACCTGATAATGTAACCAATGGGATTTGGGGGTGTTTGTTATCACAGCATAATTTGGTCTGTCCTGACTAATAGACTCCAGTCTGTGCAATAGAGAAATATGGTGCGGCCTCTGCACCCTGACATCATTAGAAAAGTGTTGATCTCCTCTCTGTGTCTTCTGTGCCTCGCTGCTGGGGGAAGATGTGAGCAAACAAGCCGCCTAGGCAAGAGAGGGTGGCAGAAACTTTGGTTCTTGGTTAGTGCTTCCAGATACCAATTAAGGAACTGAGAGCTCTGGTGATGTGGAGAGACAGCTATAGTCTAATCTAGGGGTCCTCAAACTACAGCCCGCGGGCCACATGCAAATACAAATATTGTATTTGTTCCCATTTTGTTTTTTTTACTTCAAAATAAGATATGTGCAGTGTGCATAGGAATTTATTCATAGTTTTTTTTTAAACTATAGTCCGGCCCTCCAACGGTCTGAGGGACAGTGAACTGGCCCCCTGTTTAAAAAGTTTGAGGACCCCTGGATCTCTATTAGAAGCAAAACACAGGTTTCCTGCATCTATTTGATGGTTTTTCTTCTGCAAAGATGCTTCATATAGTTGGATATTCTTTTAAATAGTTTATCCCCAGGTAAATTCAAGTAACAATGAAGTCCAAGGACACTAAGACCTTCATAATTTTAGGGGAGGGGGTGAGACGAGGATCAACAGAGAACTGCATTTTAGTGAAGAACTGCATTCGAATTCAGTGGGAACTAGGGCTTGCTTTCACCAGTACTTGCTTTTGTTAGTACTTCTAAAATCATTTAGCCATTAGGTTTATCAAATCTGAGGCCTTGCTTATGGCCATATTCTCAAAGTCTTGGACAGTGGTCAGAAAACGGGCTCGGCAAACCGCGGCTCACAAGCCACATGCAGCTCTTTGGCCCCTTGAGTGTGGCTCTTCCACAAAATACCGACTTCTGCGCATGGGCCACAAAGTTTCAATCGCACTGTATGTGCCCGCCCGCATATGGTATTTTGTAGAAGAGCCACACTCAAGGGGCCAAAGAGCCGCATGTGGCTCGCGGGCCGCGCTTTGCCGACCATGGGTAGGAAATAAATTGCATTCAACAAAACAGTGCAGTGCCCTCATTAGAGGTTTTACAGTATTTCTCCATGTTCTCTGCAGAGCGTTTCCTTCATGTACTCATCAAAGGTTTGAATAATAGAGTGTCTATATTTAAATGCTCTGTACTTTTTGCAAATCATTCCCAATACCAGTGAGACAAATTCTCCAGAATTACTCTGTGGAGATTTTGGATTACTCAGAGCCTCCAGCTCTCCACATACCCTTTGGAGCCAATTCTCTGGAATGGAAAGGCTCTCTCTGATTTTCTAAATTGGTAGGTGTGCACCATTACTCACCAAGCAAAGTTATTGCCTAAGAAAGTGGAAACAAATGTCGCTGGATTATGCCAGGTATAACTCCAGCAGGTGCACAGCTGTCCTGCCCAGCTCCATCAACCCATTTGCCCTCCATTCTTTGGCACCCACTTGCCAGAGGCTCTGTATTTATGTCACAGTCATTTGCAACCCCGTTCCATGGACCCTGTCAGGCAATGTCATTCTTACTTTAGCGACTTCAGTAAACAAATGAACTCAGTTCTATAGTGGGAGTCTTAATGGTACTAAAATTCCAGTTGCTTGAATGTCAGCATTGGCACTTTTGATCACTAACACTGAATAGGTTTTTTTATGGATCAAAACATTGGAGGCATTTATACCCAGGCGCGAGATAATTTCTTTGAAGTTGTTCCGTGAACATTATGGTCAATAAAAAAAAATAATCTTAATTATGGTTAAGAGTCGAAAAGCTGTCTTTCCAGACATCCCCAATGCAAGAGTGCTTGGCACATAGTTGGCTCCCAGTAATATGAAGTGAAAACACCCAGGGTGCACTATCATCTTTGCCAAAACAGCCTTGGTCTCTTTACAAGAGTCTGCACTGAGAAAGGGAGTAGTCAAAGTTCTAAACTAGGCTTTTCTGGAGAGTGCGATACTATTGTTTACAATAACCCTTCTGTTGGCCTTCTAGATGACAGCCTCGGATATCTTCAATAGGAAGTGTGGAAATGTGACTCTGCATACTTTTATTGCAGTAATCATGATGATAATTGCCAATTTACGGTGTGTTTACTATGTGCCAAGCACTGTATGCTCAATGCTTTCCTGGATCAGCCACTATAGGCTCCATGAGAGCAAAACAGAGTGCTGTATCCCCAGTAGCTAGCGGCACACAAAAGTGTTGGGTACTGCGAACTGTTTCATAAGTACTTGTTGAATGAATGAATGATTCCAGAATCCCATTAGAGCCTCGTACTCTCAGCAGTTTGCCAATGGGAAAACTAAGCTCAAAGGTCACATCTCTGAAATAGTGGGATTTGAACCCAGGTTGTCCATCCATAAAGCCTATGCTGTTGACCCCTAGGGCGTCCATTCAGGCGTTCAATTTTAACCTGCAGCAGAACATAGAAAGTTCAGGGAAGGCAGTTGCACAAGGATTCACTGTTCCCTAGCTTCCCCTTGTCCCCTTAATCCACTAATTATAGAGGGGCCAGTGCAAGGTGAGTTCCCCTGCCCCTTGAGGAAAGAAGCATAAGTGCAGGGTAAATAAAGAATGTCATGTCTGGGGAACTAGGACGTGAGGGATTAGAAAATTATAGACATCTTGTGCAACTTGGATGAGGTTTTTCCTGGTAGTATCACACCAATTATACAGGTCTCTCTGTTCGCATAAAGCGCTCATGTAATCACTGACACTCACAACTGACCTCTCTTCGGGCAATGACAAAGAAGTCATTGTGCGGGGCTTTATTAGACAATTACAACAGGTGAAAACTTCTGCATTCCTTTTTCATTATGTCTGTGGCACTTCTGGGAACAGGAAAGGCACTGAGTTGCTTACATACCTGACCGGGGCCATGCAATTTTGAGCCGGCCCGGGTGGGTAGCCACTCACGGGTGCAGCGCCAGCGAATAATGCCTTCATTGTCAAGCGAGAAGGAAAGCCTGCAGCTGCCCTGCTGAAAGGTAAATAGGAGGGGAGATTCTCTCCACATAAAAAACCAATCCTAATGCACCCTACATTCCTTGAACCATCACATCAAACCACACGTGGCATGAAAAAGTGCAGATTTCAATTTAGGTAATGTACACGCCGTTGAAGGTTAGCAGAGGACCATGACCAGGCCAATTCATCTTCAGTAGATTAATGTCTGGGTTAGGCAGGTATGTCATAAAACATGGCCAATGCCGGGAGACGCTCCGGGCCGGCCTCCTTCTTCTTGAATGCGCGCTGCACTGCTTGCCTGTGAGAGGGCCGTGGTACTCCTAGGGCTATTGCTTTTAAACATTGCCTCTGACCCAGATAATGTCAAAATGTCTGAACGCCTGCGATCCCTTTCCTCCAAAAGAGCATCTCTAATGTAATGCAAATGCACATGGTAGGGGAAATTCCAGCTGAGAAAATGAGGCCTTATATTTCTAAAACCATATACATGTCAATAGCCCATTATTCTCCTGTTTTAAATGTAATTGCAGCCCAGCTTGGAATGAATTCCTGAAATAATAAAAGACATGGACTAGCAGTCCCTGGCTCTTGCAGTCATCGTATGCCTGCTCTTCCTCCCCTCTGCTCCTCCCCAGCCTCGAAAGGCAAGAAGAGGCTGTGGAGAAGGAAGGGGAGCAGAGACAATAGTGAGAGTCAGATGCCTTGTCTAGAATGTGTTATCGGAAAGCCGTGTGCAGAGAAAATATGCGGCGTTACAACATTGGTGCCTCAAGCCGGTTTGTGTACACGTAGCAACGCACAGACCCATTTTGCAAGACAGATTATTTTCAGGCAATTAAGAACACTTATAATTGTTTTTTTTGGTAGGAACTTCTTTCAATTTCCAATTTTCATTGAAAGCTAATGTTTCCTGTAGCGTCTCAACAGCAATCATTTTGAAAGGACCCTTTAAAATGGCTTTCTTTCTTAGTCCTGGGAGCGGCCCTGCCTTTTCTTGGTAAATTTAACATGTGTGCACTACAACCTTTATGACCAGAGCTGGTGGACTTAAAGGGACCATTATTTCATTTGATTGCCATTCATACACCACTCCTCTCCAGCTTTTCCCCCCATTCACCACCTTCTCCTTTCATCAGGAATTGTCTGAGAAAGACTTTTATGACGAAAGGTAACATAAATTCATTTTACAGCACATAGACGCATAGTGATCTTCCTAATCTTTTTCTCTCTTTAGAAGGTCATTGAGACAGTGTCTAATTTTAATGTGTTAAAATTAAGATGTCAACTTTCTGGAATTCAGGTATAAAAGTTACCAGAGATTTCCAAAAATGGTAAGTGACACCAGTTTAGAAAACTGACAGGAATGTTGTTCAGTGCATCTTTACCTACATCTGTAGGAATTCTGACTTCTCAATTCCCTTTAACTTTCAAAATATCAGAGTGAAATGTGATTCTTTAATCTTGAAAAGAATCCAAATGTACTGCCCTCTCAGGTAAATACAAAAAGAATCTTAGATCCAACTGTTCCTTTACCTGTGCGTTGGGTTAATTTTGACAAGGAGAAGATTGCGGTGGTCCAAATTCCTCCGCACAATTTCCTGCAGAAAATCACCTTTGGGTAATTGTCCTGGTTCTTTGGTCCACGTTCTTAAATTTGTTTTCTAATATTCTTGGAGCCCCCGAGTTGCATGAGGAAGTGTTGCATTGCCTCTGTAAGGGAGCGTCTATTATGTTTATCATTTAGAAAGCTTTTTGCTTCATGCAGCAAATAACCAAAAGCTGCTCCTCATAGAAAACATTTCCAGAACAGAAAAGAAGGCCAAAGGAGGTGTTTCCTGGGTTGTGCGTGGGACTTGCTGATATTACTGCTAAGGGCCCCTCTCTCCCCTAGCTTCTGCTCTGTGTATCCTTAGTGAGATGGTGAGGTGGCCATTTAACACCTCAGAATGGATGCCAACATACCCATCACCAAAGCTTTTTGGAACTGCATCACAAACAGAAGGTAGGTAAGGAGTGTTAAAAGAAGAACACCTTTTCTCATACTTTTCCTAATATCTCAGTGCCCTGAACTATATCAATAACTGGCACAAAGAAAGGGTTACTTGCCTCTGATTTACTTAGGGCAGCAGGGACCATCTCCTGGGACTGAATATATTGCTACACAATAAAATGGGGGTTTTCTTAAATAAGGAAGAAAGGTGGAATGGTGAGCAGACACCTCATAATGTTTGTCCCATTAAGGTTAAATGGGGCAACATGCCGTGTCCTCCTCCAGTTAGCCATTTTGATTCTTACTATTAAGAATGAAATAGGTACTGCCCTCTCAGGTAAATATAAAGACTCTTAATCAGATTGAAAAAAAACACTTAGGAATGCAGGCTGCTTAACAGGCATTTCAGTCTTCAGTCAAAATCAACTTTCTGCTCCTTGGGGACAGTGGGGGAGGAGGGTTATCTATGCAATACTTATATTAAGTAAGACGCTAGTTTGTTTTCTCTGCACAGTTTGGCATTGCAAAAACACAAATTGCTTTGATAAGCTAGTTTTTAAGTTGGGGTTGTGCAGAGCATTGATTATATGTTCCGTAGAAATTATCAAAAATTATGGTTGGTCTTCTAGCCAACTCCCCAAACCCTATACCTCCCAAGAGTTCCCTGGAGTATCCTGCTAGCGGCACCCCTGCACTTACATCTTAATTGTTTCCTGAATGATAGTTACAACTTAAGCAGCTGTAAGTCTTGGGTCACCTGTATAAGTACTTGGAATTTACCCCCAAACTCTGGGGTGATGCCAAACAATCTGTGTCCTAGAGCAATCAAATCAGTCCTGTGCTGTAGTTAAAACTTACTTCTTTGATGTCTCAATGAGCTCATCCTTAAGTATTTGAAAAAGACGCAGCGCCCTTCCTGCAATTGTCACTTGGCTCGGATCCATGTGGATTTGCTGCTTCTGATCGTGTAATCCACATAATCAAAAGTTTTTCCACCTCAAGGAGTCAGCCCATTCCACTTTACTATTCCATGTGGATTGCATCAGTCTAGGAACAATAGGTGCCTTGCTTAGGTAGCAGTCTTCAGGTGGGCAGAAATATGAATTGTATTTTTTGGGGGGGCCTTATCTATTTGATGTAGTTGTAAAGCGAAGAGTTGGAAGGTTCAGGGATGTTTACAAGTACCATTTTATCATTAAGATATTTTGATTGTATAATGAGATACTTTGAGAATCAGAAGTGTTTGCCTCTCAAGAATAGGCACCAGAAAACCAGTAGCTTCAATATCTTAGGGGTTATTGTTCTCAGTCATAAGATCGGTCTGTAGACAGCCCTGGACTAATATCCCAGGCACCCAATGCATGGGAATTTCTCATCTTCTCTGCCTCTGCTTCAATATCACCAATTTTGCACTTTGGTGCACAGTTGGAGGTGGGATATAATGAGAGTAGAGAATGAGGTGGTGCCAACAAACAGGAAAGGGGCCAGAGAAGAGGGAAATCCCCGTGGGGACTGCAGGAAGGAATAGGGCACATGCTCAGGTAGCTGGAAGACATAAAAGTATATTAGGTATGGTGGGGACTGCCTATGGTAGAATCCTCCAACGTTATTTACTGAGGTGTTACCAAGAACCTCCGACTTTCATCTTTCTTTAATTTATATCACAGACTGTATTCATATACATTCCATCTCTTATCTGTTTCTCATCAAGCGGAATTTCTATCAATGTTTGTAACCCTGAGGATAGACAAAACTAAAATTAGCTCCACTTCAGTCTGGAGGGGGAAATTTTTTGCAGATAAAAACAGTCTCTTTAGGTCTCTAAGTCTATGGTAGTTGATTAGTCCCTGCAGTAGGGAAAATTAAATTTTGTGGTTGAGACCCAGCGTGCCTGGATGGTTTAATAATATGATGGCCACCGTCCAATGGCTGACAACCAAGAACTAAGGTACGCTCTGTACTTTTCTCCCTCATGCAACACCTGAAAATCCTGGGGCAAATCAAACAGCAAATTAAAGCTCAGACAACCCTCACCTGCAAGCCATGTACAGTATAAGGAACTCATTTTAATGGTTTTTGGCTGAAGTCATAGGGGATAGTAATACAAAAGACTGGCCACGAAGGAATTCTGGTAAGTTCTTAAAGCACCTAGTTTGTGAATTTTTTTTTCAGTTCCTTGTTACTTTAACTGTACTTAAAAGTTAGTGATTTTTTCCCTCCAGATTCCAGGCTGTAAAAGGGCCAAGTAGAACACTAAAAAGCAAAAAGGAAAAGGCCAAGGAAAAAAAAAGAGCCTTATGAATGGCTGTATATACGAAGGGTTTGGAGGTTATGGAGAGCAGCGTTTGGAATTTAACTTTGGTCCGTGGAGCCACATTGGTCCTAAGCTGAGATTACATTGTCATGGACGATTCAGGGAATTCATGTCTCCAAATAGTGCCAAGTGGATGAGGAAAACCAAATAGGCAAAAGTACCACCTGCAAACAGATCTTAATTTTTTTTATAGAAGATCAAGTCTGACCCATTCTTATAGACACTACAATGTTTGATTTGATGATATGCATTTGTATTCCCAAAGGAAACCCAGGAGAAAAGTCATGTTTTTAAAATTTATTTATAACGGGTTAGTGGTTAGGGACACATGGAACATGATGAGCTAAGAACAACAGAGCTAGAGGATGTGGATAGGTATTAGTTTCCTATTGTTGATATAACAAATCACCCCCCCAACACACACTTGTGTTGTTGGCTTACAACAACGAAAACTTATTATCTGAAGATTCTGGAGGTCAGAAGTCCCAAGTCAAGTGTTGGCAGGGTTGTATGTCTTCTGGAGGCTCTGGGGTGAATCATGTCCTGGCCTTTTCCAGCTTCTCAAGGCTGCATTCCTGACAGTGTTCCCTTCCTCCATCTTCAAAGCATGTCACGCTGACTTCTGCTGCTCACTTTCCCCCTTTTCTCTGATTCTGAACACTCCTGCCTTTTTCTTATATGAACCCCTGTGATTGCATTGGGCCCACCTGGGCAATCAAGGACAATATTTCCATCTCAACATCTTTAGACACACCTGCAATATCCCTTTTTTCCATATGAGGTAACATATTCGCAAGTTCTGGGATTAGAATGTGGACATCTTTGGAGGCCACGATTCAGGTTACACAGGATGTTTTAAGCTAACCTCTCTAATTCAATTGCTGGTGCTGGGATACTAGTCTGTGATATAAATTCCTTTTCAACAAGGGATGGGAGTGTGCTGTCTCTACACCACTGTGAGGATTCTTTTCTAAAACTCAGTTCTGGGAAGAGAGATGAGACTGATCTAACGTAGTTCAAAAACCTGTAAGAGCTTCCATGATGTAAAATCAAATGCAAATGCATGCTTAGCACACAATCCATTCAAAGTTTTGCCCGTGTGGTCCTGACTCACTTGGAACTATTATTTCCATTTAAACCACTCACTCACCCTATGGTGCATTTTATCCCCCATGAATCTTCACTTAAGCTATTCCCTCAGCCAATTCTAATATGTAATCAACATCCCACCCATTCTATAAGAACTATCTCATATCCCACCACCACCAGAAAGTTTCCAGAGAGGTTAATTGGTATCATCATCTGTTAAAACAACTAACAAATGCACAGGATGGTACAGTTACAAACACATTTCATATACATGATGTCATTTGTTTTCAAATGGAATTCAGGTTCATTTACCTCATTTCCAGTAGAAGAAACTTACTCTCAAAGAGTTAGGTGACTTTGTGAGATCCAGGATTTCTGAATCCAGATCCATGCTTATTGTCACTACTTTATATCTCTCTTGTGGTTCCAGTCTCTAGGTCATCTCTCAGACAGCTCTCCCTCTTGGATCTTTTCCTTCCGAGTTTGTTTCCCTTTAACGTTATTTGTCGCAGACTGTTGGTTTCAGAGTTGTTTGTACTGGTATGCTCATGTCTGCCATTCTGTACGTGCTGAGAGCAGGAACCAGTCTTTCAGTTTTGTATTCCATTTAGACCCCAGGAAAAAGAACTCACATTTATCAAGGGCCTATTGTATTCCAGGCACTTTTCTTATTCTTATTATGTGTGCCTTGCAATTACTTTGTGAAAGAGATATTATTCTTTTCATTTAATAAATGAGGACATTGGAACTCAGAACGATTATGTAAATTTTTCATGGATAAATAGCAGGTCAGCATGATTCTCAAGCCCATATTCTTGCCATATGCCCTGCTGCATACACACTCAATAAATTTGTGTCGAAGTGAAACAAATATCCCTGCGGTGAACTGTTGTGAAATACTGTTTGTTTCCTTTAGGGAAATGGTAAGGTAAGTGTGGAATCTGCCTCCAGGTGAAGCTCCAGATGACATTCTGAATGCCAAACCCGCGGGAAGAGGGAGAGGGGGAAAGAGAGTTTTATAAGTCTACCTTATGTTTTGAGGCCATCAAAATGCACCCCCCACCCCCCACCGCCCCCCGCTACCAGAAAACTGCCATTTGAAGGCAAAGCTTGCTGAAGAGGCATGATTTTACCCTTTGGTGTATAAAAAGTACCTTACACTCTGTTAGCCAGGAAAAATGATTTGAGGTTTATTTCTGGATAATAATTGAGTAACACTTTGGTATGTGGTTCACTGCCAAGTGGACGCCGTTGGTTTCACACAGCTGTAGTTAGCAATGGCAAGAACTATTTACTGGGGAAATGATAATGCAATTGGATGTTGTACTGAACCCAGGGGCGAGATAATTTCTGTTGTGCTGTATCACAGGCCTGCCGTTAGAGTCTGCTCGGTCAGCCTGTTGGAAGAGCCGATGTCATTGACGCTAATTCATAGGATTCAGTTGTAGGCAAGGAAAATTTACCTTCACTCAAATGAAATCAAATGGGACAAAGAATCCAGACCCAGTCAATCGGTATTTTCCAGATTCGTAGTTTATTTTTCAAGCATATAGAATATGTTCTTCCCTTTGGGCTTGTTTAACTGAAATGTTTACACTTTGACTCAGTAATCTCACTCCTGGGAATGTACACTAGGAAATGATTTAACATAAGAAAAGAAGCAATAGGCATATTTTTGCAGCATTATTTGTAATCACGAAACATTGGAAAAAACCTAAATGCCCAGCAATCAATGAATGCCTAACAAATGATGGCACATCCTCTTAAGGGAATCATTATGCTGCAATCAAATCATAATTATGAAGGCCATTCAATAAACAAATACACAGAACCGTGTAGCAATTTGGGAAATGTTTATGATGTACAAGTAAGTGAAGTAGAATTCAAGTCTGGTTAAGGTGTCCCATTTTATGATTTGGGAAGCAATTCACATATCCTCGTCAGGTCTCTCTAGCCGGTAGCATCATAAAGTCCAGGATAGTCTATCAAGTCCTCAACATCCTTCTCATTATTTGACCAGAGATTCCCAAAAGCTTTCCAGCAACTGAGAGGATGGGAGAAATCTCATCTACTTCAGGCATCTCTCCAGTGCTGCCCGCATCTGTAGTTTGATGGCCACTGAATATAATACGGCCTTTTCTGGCCATGTCCAAAGGAAAGTAGCTGAGGGGAAATCTCTTGCTCCAGGTGGTGTCAGAGGGACCATGATGATGTCTTCTCACCAATAACACTTGACAGTAGGGACTCCTCAGCAACATGGAGAGAGCCTCTTGTCTCCGAGTTCTGTTCATTACTTCACCCACCTATCCCACAGACATGAAGTTGCCCCAGCGTACTGGATTCCTGAAGGTTTCCAGTGTCAATTCCTCAGGTGCCAGTGTTGGTGGAGTAAGGGCTCTAGAGGACTTGTGGCACTCTTGGAGAAAAGCCCATTGAAAAACATGTAACCAAGTGGTCTCCAATAGCAAATGCAGACTATGGGAACCAGTGCTGCTTCTAGGGCAAAGATGATTGGAAATTGCCAAATACCAAGGAGCCTCTGATGGAACATCCAGGTGACAGGGAGGTAAATAGTGTTCTCAGGATACATCCGCATTCCCCCTGCTCTGGTTTTGACCTTTATAGGCTGCACGGAAGCTCTCTTGCAATCGCTGCAAGTTCTTCAATGGAAGACTAATCCCTGACGTCATGCTCACTTATAAGAATCCATTCATAATTAGCCTGAACCCCAAGTACAGAAGTTCGTTGTGCCCTTAGCTGTTTTTTCACACATACACCCAGTCTCTTCCCAGGGAACATGACTGGATTGGAACCAGTTTTTCTCTGATATAGAACCAATGTCTCCCTCTTCTCCCCATCGTTGCGCAGACCAGGCATAGTCCTTTAGTTTCAAGTCTCTTAAACTTTCAACGGTCTTTAAAGAAATTTATAGCGTTTGGACCTTGTTTGTAGCCAATTTAACCACATGATATAACTCCCTTCCTCCAAATCTCAGGAGAACGATGTGAATTCTTCTATTTCTTTTATACCCTCAAATCCCTGGACATCATATGCAAATTTGTTGTCCCACTTCTCAGAATTTTCATACAGGTGAAGGGGCTGATTTTGATTAGCTGAACAGATCCTCTTACTCCTTTTGTTCAAGAAAAGAGAGACCTAAACGGTTTAGTCCAAGATATCCTTGCCTTCAGACATGCTATCAGCTGAGTCTTGTAGGAAGGTGGAAGAGGATAACTATGGAACTGAGGAAGGGAATGGACAGGGGAAGGATGATGAAGAGGGAGGAGAAGAAAAGAGGGGAGGGAGAAAAAGAGATGAAAAGAAAAATAAGGAAATGGCAGAAAGAGGACGAGATTCCTACTGCAAAAAAAATATATATAACTACAAAAGTACTATGCGTATGAAACAGGACATTAAAAAAAGGAAAATAACCCTGGCTGGTGTGGCTCAGTTGATTGGATGTTATCCCATGCATGGAAAGGTCACAGGTTAGATTCCCGGTTGGGGCACATGCCCAGGTTGTGGGTTCTGTCCCCTGCTGGGGTAATTATCAGAGGTAACTGATTGATGTTCCTTTTACACATCAATGTTTATTTCTTTCTCTCTCCCTCTCTCTTCCTTCCTCTCTCTCTATCTCTCGAATCAATAAAAACATATTATTTTTTTTAAAAGAAAAGTAGTATAGGTGTTGGAATTTTGGAATCTTATTTTTCTTTTTAATCTTTCTTTTGCTTCGTTTTTATTTGTGTAATAGGGTAGGGAAGCAATGCTTGGTGAAGTAAATTTGAATACATTTTCTATATTGTTCAAAAGGGTACACTGAAAATTTTTGAGAATAAAGAGCTGTATTCCAGCCCAGTTCTTCCATTTAATTATGTGGCATAAAACAAGTCTTTTACCCTCATTGGTGCCCAAGCTCATAAAAAAGTTAGATGATCTCTAACAGAAATTGATAGAACATTTTCATCAGTGACTGCTATGTTTTTAATGTCTGTTTATGATTCTAAGTAAACAGAAGAAGAGGTAACTAACTTGGTTTAGTATATCATTTGATTTGTTGAAATGAAGATATAAACAAAAACTTATTCCAAGATACTTAAAGAGTAAATATATTGCTAAGTGAATGCTAAGTAAGGATTTTGGTATGCAGAGTAAAAGTCCAAGAATATATAAGGAATAGCACTGAATTACATGTGAGAAAAACCAATTCCAACACCCCATCCAGTGTTTAAATCATCTCTGTAGGATCCTTAATCATGTAGTTATTTTGAATAGTGATTTACAAACATTGTTCTGAGGAGAATTAGGACTCCTCCAACTTACTCCAAAAGCCACTTCAAGGGAGCAAAAGGGAAGGAGAAGAATAAGAAGAAAGGGGGCCCTGCCACCCAAATTATAAACTACTTCAAGGAGAGGAAAAAGGAAATGCTTCAATGAGAGCAACTCCATTTTCAACTTCATTATATAAGAGAACTCTGCCAAAAACAGAAAATCTCTGGAACAAGTATTCCATTACTCTAAAATAGTTTTGAAAGCCTCTGGTCTGTATTATGCTTGAACATCAGCATTGCTTGTTTATGCTCATGTTAAATCATGGCATCCAAAACAGAACAGACTCTAATAATGTGACCCCGTCTCAGAAAGTAGTGGCCCTATAGAGAATACCCTTCAATACTAAGCACAGGGTCAGTTTTGTTTTGTCTTGTTTGTTTTTTCTTCTAGTTAGTTAGCTTGTTTATTTGGCAGCCAGAAAACTTGTCTTCTTACCTTCGTACGGACCAGTAATTGGATGAAAGTGCCCCTGGGAGGAGATAGAAACTTGGGTGAACAGTTCCTTCCAGTTTATAGCCAGCCTGAAAAGGGCCTCAGCTGGAAACCTTCAGCAGGAATGATCCTGGTGCTGGAGAATGGTAGTCCTAATCCTGAGGGGCCAGGCAGCACAGCAGGTACTGTGGAGGTCACCCTTGCATCTCTTAAGTCCCATTTTTCATATAATAAATTCACTCCATCTCAGATCAGCTCTTCCAAGATTCTGGTTGGTCTCTTTTCCTGGGAAAACTTACCAAAAAAAATTACAGTGAACTAACTTGGCCTCATCTGCTTCTTCTGTCCTCAACTTTCAGGAAACGAAAGCCTTTTTATATGCTGCCAATGCCCTCTGGCTTTCCCATTTGGCCTTAAATTAGTGATTAACTACAGGCATTTATCATATTATTTTCCAATGCATTGATTGCCCCAAGCAATAACCATCTAATTTCTTTGTTCTTATAAGAACTCCCTCTCCCCATCCACACATACCTAACTTGTTCAATGCCAGTAATGTTGGACCAGCCAATGTATTTCCTTCCTCAGTAGCCAGCCCACTTCAGCACTGGTGAAAGTTTTAAATATTTTTTTCTACTAAATGCCAGGGGCTATTGATATTTCACCCATTGCAAGTGATGCAGTCCTCGGTGTCAGACAGACAGACACAGATCCAACTCCAAACTCTAATTTAGTTTCTTCTTTTAAGGACCACTCCTGGCACCAACTGTTGGAGGTAGGAGCCCTAGGAAACAAACTGTAAAATGGATATTTGCATACAAAAAGTTCATTGAGAAATGCTCTCGGAACAATAGCTGTATGGAAATCAGGAAAGTGGGATGGGCATAGGGATGCGTTGAACCCTGAAGCAGTTCCAACAGATACTTGAGCCGATCCCACAGGAAATGCTGATTTGCAGGGGGTCCTTCAGAGATGCCTAAAATTGAAGAAATTGTATGTCGCCCTACATGACAAGTCATTGGCTGGAGGCTGTCCCAAAGGAAGGAGCATGACTTTCAACAGTCCTCTTAGCAGAGACCAAAACTTAAGGACTTCCTCAGCTGCGGGACATTAGCAGCCATCACTCCCAGCATCTGGGGAATGAATGGCTCCATTCTTCATGAGGGGATCCAGGTGACACATAACAGCATCTACTACAGCATTCATCTCATGCTTCAGCTTTTCTACAAGGATATCATGAGTGATTTAAGTCACTGGTGACCTTCTCTAGTAAATAAGACGGAGAGATGGCAGGCTAGTGAGGAGCACTGAAAAAACGCAACCAGTTCAGTCTTCCTCGACTTTGCTATGACAGGTCAATCAGGGGCAAAGAAAGTGAGAGATATTTCAGAAACAAGATTCAAAAATCACATGTATGAAGAATGCTTTTTCTAGAACACTTATAAAAAGATCAGTTGATGGTGAGCACATTTATTAAAATTAATAACCAGCTGCTTATCAACACCCTAAGGAAACAAAAGAAACTAAAGAATCAGGGACTTCACCCCAAGATATGGGAAAAATTGCTCAAATAGAGATTGGACAACCTGGAAGCTTATTATGGAATATTTTTGGAGATTTAATTATTTCATATGTTTCTGATATGACTCAGTATCCACCTTCTATTGAGTGCCTACTAAGTAAATTGGGTGAGGTGTCATCCTAGGTATTTAATAATACTATTTTAGTTTATATGCTCTTCCCGCATTTTGTACATGGAATCTGTAATTTCCACACTCTCTAGGGTATACTAATACTTCTTCTGTTAGATATAGTAACACATTACAGAATTAATTAAAAATAAAAAGCTTTGAATTTGTATCATATTGATAACCATTCCTACCAGCTAATTGTGTCCTGAGATGACAATATTGTGCAGTATTTAAAAGTTAAACACTTGTGTGTACACAGGTTGAGGATGGGATGAAGGAGTATTATTTTAAGAACCCTGCCTTAAATGTCATTTTCAAATTCTGCCAGAACTTTGAGAAGGAAGAAATGAGACTAAGAATATGATGGATTTTCATAAGCATTATCGTACATAATCAACTATAATTAATTAACCTGTAATTTTAGAAAAACATATCTTCATGTAAGCTTTTCTTACCACATGAAACCTGATTTCTACCTCCAGTAAATGTTTAGTAAATGCTTATTGGTATTCTGCAAAATCATTTATTACCTTAAAATTTCCTTTGTTCCCCTCTTTAGTAAATGCTTTGAACTTCCTTGCTTTCCATTTTTATTTTTGCTGCTATGAATACCTTCTATAATAGCTCTACTAATGAAAATAATTAAAATAATAACATTAATAAAGAATAAAACTCAAGAATTTCCTGTGGTTATCTTTAAGTAGAGAGGAAGTTTACATTTATCCTCCAATATTTAATGAAATACATGTGCTTGTGCAAACACTCACACACATATACACACACACACACACACACAAAGATTTCCCTCAGTGTCCTTAATGATATGCTCTAATTACTGGAATATATCAACTATCTTAAAAGAGAGATCCAGTCATGAACTTAAATTCTCAGAACACAATTGCAAAATTATAATTGCAAAAATTGTCAGCACTTGAAGGCTAATTTACTAATTTATGTGTAGGAAATAATTGGCAAGTTGAAAAACAAAATACTAAAATATTTGGGAAACAACCAATAACTTTGTTGAGTACCTTTTTTATGGGTTCCTGTGTAAAGGAGATGCTAAAGACAATAAAATGTCTTTAGACAGTAAGATGCTGGTAAGAAAGAAATGCTAGAGTGTAAGATTTCAAAACCATCATACTGAAGCATAGCAGACATCTATTTTAATCTAATTGCCAAAAGCATCTCAGTGGGGTATTCACTCATCCTATCCATAGTGCCAGGCTCAAGGACGAGCACTTGACCTAGACATACCATTTTAAAACTTATTCTGAAATGAATTCCTGACTTACTTCAGACATCTGAGTTTAACTATGCCTGAAGTTAGGCCAAGGATAAGTCAGTGAACAGGGTCCTCTGAAGATAATACCACTTTTACTTTGTGGACACTCATGCCATAAATGTTGCCTCTTTTGCCTTCTAGAATCGACAGGCTACTCTCAAAAAGAATAATGTTTATGCTTTCCACTGCGTGCCTTTCTCTAACTCAGCCACATCTGGAGACGCCTTTCACAAAGGTAGTTCCCATACCCGTTGAAACGATGTCTATGTGACTCTGACTTAAGATATGCTTGTTCTGAATGAAGAATCTTCTCAGCCTCTTAAGAACTTATCCAGTGTAATTAGATACACTCTGATTCATCCAAATACTATCCAAAGGCCAAATATCTGTGGCTTTAATTGAAAAAGCTCATTAACTTTAAATAAAGCTAAATTTATTGAGGGGAAAAAAATCTCAGTAGAAATACTGAAATCAATTGCCTAGTAAGACTAAAAAGGAAAGGTTTATATATTCTAAACCAATTAATCTGGATGTTGTCTACATTATTCCACTTACTTTGGATCTGAGACTAAGTACTTTAAAATGTGTAGACTTTATTTGGATCTTCATTGAAACAGACTGCATACTCACTGAGTTCTACTCATTTGGTAGATATTCAGCAGACTTCAGTGTCTTAAAACTAAATCACCTCTCTGGGTAGCCAAATAGTGGGTGAGGGGAAATTTCCCTTTATAGAATTTTCCAAGTAATAAATGAAGGAGGAATGATGTAATTAGAATACTACCATTTGCAACCCTAATGAATTAGTGCTTTTAGATGTTGATTACTAATAGTAGTCTTGCTTAGAAATGGAAACCTCAATCTGATCAAGCCTCTAAATTAGGGTTTTCCAAACCTCAACACTATTGACATTTTTGATGAAAGAATATCTGTCCAGGTTCACCACTGCACTGAGATTCCCAGGAAGACAGAAACTATACCGTATTTTATCTAACTTTCCTAGCTGTTGTACCTAGTAGCATAGAGGTTGTACAAAATGCTTGCTGAACTGAATGCAGTGATTTTTTTGCCTACATAAAATAACTAAATCTATCACCCAGAGTAGAAACGGATGCAGAAAGATCATAGAATTCATAATTGTTATTTTGAAACATGTAGCAGAGCAAACATTTCTATGAGATAATGCAGTCACCAAAGGAGGGAGAAAGCTTATGTGATGAGTTCAAGGCTCAGGGTGAAGTTTAGTTCCTAAATCCTGCCATTCTTATTTCTCAAAGAAGCCTCACCTACAAACAATTGGAACAGAACTGGTGATGGAATACTTTATCGATAGCATAAGCACCGATAGTCTATCTTAGTCCAGTTTCCCTAAGTAATGCTTTATTGTGAGGGGAACCAAAGTTTTGCCACCCTGAAGCTGCTTTTGGGAATATAAATCTAAAGCTGTTTATTAAAAGCAAAAGACTCTATACCCTATTGGGTCATGGTTTTTCACCTGAGTCTACAAGTGATAAAGTGAGTCATATTTAAAATATTATGATGCTGCTTATTAACAACACATGGCTCCATGATATCCTCAGAATTAGAGAATGTAACCAAGAGATCCCAGTGTGAAGAAAGTGTTGGGGAACAGTCTTCATTTCTAACAGTCAGAAATTCCCAATAGTTTCTAGTGGTAATGAGAACAACAGAAATCTCTCTGCAGAGTCAGTCAAGACTGAGTTGGGATGATGCTGCAATTTATAACCAACTTCTACAAATTCCTCCAACACCCCTTCCAGACCTGGAAACCATTAATTCATTTTCTATTTCTATAGACTTTCCTATTCTGGGCATTTCATATAAATGGAATCATATAGTATGTGGTCTTTGATGAATGGTGTCTTTTATTGAGCATAATGTTTTCAGGGTTCATCCATGTTGTGGCACATGTTAGCAGTTTATTTCTCTTTATTGGTGAATAATATTCCATTGCATCAGTATACCACATTTTATTTACTCATCAGTTTGTTGATATTGAGTTGTTTCCACTTTTTACTATTATTAATAATGCTGCTATCTGTGGACATTCATGTATAAGTTTTTCTGTGAACTTGCATATGCATAAACTTAGTAGTAAAATCACTTGCTCATATGGTAACTTAGCCTGCTGTACTATTTTACATCTCAAGAGCAATGTATAAGTGTTCCAAATTCTCCATATCCTCCACAATACTTGTTATTATCTGTCTTTTTTATTATAACCAATCTAGTGAATTTCATAAAGTGAAATCTCACTGTGATTTTTATTTACATTTCCCTGGTTACTAAAGAGAAGTAATTTTCATGTGCATATTGCCTATTTGTATACTTATTTGGAGAAATATCTATTCAGATCCTTTGCCTATTTTTTACTTGGGTAAGAGCTCCTTATCTATGCTAGGTACAAGTCTCTTATCAGATATATGATTTGCAATTATTTCTTCCAATTCTGTGAGTTGTATTTTCACTTTCTTGATAGTGTCTTTTGAAACACAGAAGTTTTTAAATTTTGAAAGAGTCAAATTTATATTTTCTCTTTTGTTGCCTATGATTTTGCCATCATATCTAAGAAACTATTGCCTAATACAAGACTTATACCTTTGCTTTCTTCCAAGATATTATAGTTTTAGCTCTTAGATTTGGTCTTTGACCTATTTTGAGTTAATTTTTAAATATAATTCGAGGTAGGGATCCAACTTAATCTTTTCCATGTGGATATCCACTTGTCTCAGCACCATTACTCTTCTTTCCTATTAAATGGTGTTAGTACCCTTGTCGAAATGAAATGACCATAAATGTTAGAGATAATTTCTTCACTCCCAATTCTAATCCATTTATCTATCCCATTGATCTGTAATGTTTTTTCTTTTGCTAGTATCACCCAGAGATTACTGTAGACTTGTAGTAAATTTGAAATTGGGAAGTGTGAGTTCCCCAGCTTTCTTCTTCCTTTTTAAAGATTATTTTGGCTGTTCTGAATCCCTGCCATATCCATCTGATTTAAAAAATAAGCTTGTTGCCGAAACCGGTTTGGCTCAGTGGATAGAGCGTCGGCCTGCGGACTGAAAGGTCCCAGGTTCGATTCCGGTCAAGGGCATGTACCTGGGTTGCGGGCACATCCCCAGTAGGAGATGTGCAGGAAGCAGCTGATCGATGTTTCTCTCTCATCGATGTTTCTAACTCTCTATCTCTCTCCCTTCCTCTCTGTAAAAAATCAATAAAATATATTTAAAAAAAAAATAAGCTTGTAAGAAAAAAAGGAATGAAGGAAGAAAAGAAGGAAGGAATTCTGCAACAAAGACAGCAAGGATTTTTATAGGGATTGCATTAAATCTATAGAGCAAATTGGGGAGTATTGTCATCTTAAAAAATTTAAATCTTCCAATCCATGAAGATGGGATGTATTTCCATTTACTTATGTCATAATAATTTTTTTAAGATTTTGTAATTTTTAGAATATAAGTTTTACACTTCTTTTGTTAAATTTATTCCTAATTCCAAACTATTATTATTATAAACACCTCCTAACATCAACTTTTTAGTTTGTATTTTCCCCTCAGCATCCAATCTCTGCATGTTGCAGTAGAAATGTAAAAAAAAAAAAAAAAAAACACCAAACAGTAGTAACATATTTAATCCTCCCTAAAAACCATGAAGGCTGTACTGAGGAACTTGTGTGGTAAAAACAAAGCCTGAGCTTTAAAGTTCAATTTTCCATTTTTCTCCCATTCTTAACTGTATCACCTTGGGCTAATTATTTAATTTCTGGACCTCAGTTTTCAGTTTTCTCATCAGTAAAATAGTAATAGCTAATACTTACAATGTACTTTTTTATAATTTAGGTATTCTTCTGAGTATTTTATACAAGTAAACTAATTTAATTCCTCACACCGATTCAATGAAGTAGGTACTCAAAATTATCTACTTTTCTTAGATTAGCCTGACACTCGAATTAGCTAAGTGATTGGTGCAGTAACATGACACATGGTGGAACCAGAAAGCAGACTATGACAGTTTGGCCTCTAAGACCATGCTGTTAACCACAATGGTACATTAATTCCTTTCTCATTGGTAACAAAGCAAATTAAATGAGAAAAAAAGTGCACAATGTTCCTGATACATGTTCAACATTATATAAAAGTTGTTCATTAGATAAGATTTTCCCCAATTAATGATGGAAGACTGTTGAACTTTTCATTGAATATATTGATTTACATGAATAAATTGCTTTCATTGGTATTAAGATAATGCATACAGAGGTGGATTAATAATGAAACCAACAAAATTTAGGCTTTAGTTTATTTCTCTTGTACCAGCACCTTCCAAGTCCCTGCACCTGATTTGTAAAATTGTAATCTTTTTTAAAGAAGTTCCCTCAAATTATATAAGGTTTATATCTCACAAAAGCTTTATCTGCTCCTGAATATGTATTATCAAGAGAATTAGAGAATAACCAGGAGTTTCGAATTTGGAAACGGGAATGTAGCATGTCATCTGTAATTAATATGACAAAAAGAAGGAGGAGGAAGGGGTCATGGGAAGGAGAAGACTTGGAGAAAGAAAACAGTTCAGTTTTAGATATGCCCAATTGTGGGTGTGAGAGGAATAGTCACATAGAGATGTGCTAGTGAAGGGTTCCTGGGACAATGATACAAATATGGGAAACACTAGCAAGGGTGATAGTTAAAGCCATAGTTATGGATTCAATCACCTTAGAAAAGTATGTAGCATCAGGCCAGTAGTTCCCAACTAGAAGCAATTTCGCCCCCCACATACCTGGGGATGCTACTGGCATCTAGTGGGCAGAGTCCAGAGATGTTACTGAACACCCTACAATGAACAAAACTGTCTTCTTGCTCCCGAATGTCAATAGTGTGGAAACTGAAAACCATGTATTAGATGATGGCCAAAGAGTTGGACCAAGGAGAAGACTGAAGAAAACATTGTTGAAAAAGGGATTAGGACAAAGGGTTTCTGCAGGCAGAAAGGGTAAGAATAAATCCTAAAGGGACTGTACAAAAATACAGGAAGTAGAAAATGCCTCTTATTATTTCTGCTTTTTAGGTCACCCCCAAAAGGCCATCATGCTGTCCTGTTAGTGGCATCCACCATCTTCCCTCTGCAACTGCTTTGCCAGGGTGATGATTCTCAGATGAAGTAATGCAACTTAATTATGTCCAGGATAATAAGAGTGTGAATAGCATACAGATGCTCAACATCTGTTAATCCCAAATTGAATAACTCTTCAAATTAATGCCTTTCCATGGGCCCTGGAAGGCTTGCTGACATATAGAGTCCCAAATGTCTGTTCAGAAACTTTTGTTTTCCATTTGGTGCTAGGGTGTGTCTGGATTGGTATCATTCCATGACACTTATGGTTTATATTAGTTGTTTAGTTAAGGAGAAACTAAAAAATAAATTATCGCTGTGCTAATATGCACAGATAATAGCAGTGTCTATTCACATAACTTTTGTGAAAGAGCAAGTTCTGGGGAAAGAGAAGTATTCTCACATGCACACAAAAAAACCTATATCAAATATTTCTTTTTTCTATCCCGGTCAGTTTCTTTAAAACTTAAAGTGGTATACATTAATATCAGGGAAGAGAAGTGGGGAGGTTTTATGCATAAAATATCATCTGGATTTTGAAGAGCAAAAACGGCAATGTTTAAATGCTGGAAACACCCAGAAATGTGGTTTGACAAGAGGCATGGTGTGCCAGGGAGGTTAAAAGGAGGTTGGAAGTTGGGTCTAGATACTGGAAGACTTCAAATTCCATTTTACTAATTAGATTTCATTGGCAGTTGGGGATTGATTAAAGAGTTTGAGATAGAAGTGACATAGTCATATATTATAAAATAAATATCTTACCCCAGTGAGCATTCACATCTCACATTTACAATGAATAGAATGGAAAATTGGATTTATAAGGCTTAAAATAAGTTTTTTGAAGTGACTAACTACTGTATTTATTATATAATATACACTAATAATGGTAAGCTCTGAAGCATGCCATATATTATAGATTTGAGATGGACAAACTTATTCTGCAAAGGTTCAGAGAATGAGGATTTTGGGCTTTGTAGGCCATATGGTCTCTGTTGCAAACACTGGTGTCTTCTGCTATAGCATGAAATCAGCTATAGAAAATGTATAAATAAATAGATGTGGCTTTGTTTCAATACAACCCTATTTACAAAAACAAGCCCGATTTGGCCTGCAGGCCATAGTTTGCTGACCCACTGCTCTAAATCAATGCTCCTCAAATTCTCATGTGCAAAGATCACTGTTAAAATGAGGAATGTGGTTTGCCAGCTTGTGGGTAATGCCTACACCGCTGGTTCTTGGACCACACTTTGAGTCACAGGGGGATTATATCAGATTTTATACTATAAATGGGTTTTTTTCTATGTTGACTCTTGTTGTATCTTCTCCCATCTAACCCTAGAAACTTATACCGCATATAGAGTGAAGATACATTAATCTTGCTTTCCAAAAACTTGTCAGATTTTAAGTCACATGAGACACTTGTTATCTGTATAGATCTCAGGTCCTCTCCCTGGAGATCCTCATTCATCTGGCAGTCTTGGATGGGGCTCCAGAGTCTGTGCTCTAAAGCCCAGGTGATTGTTGTGATCAAGCTAGTTTGGAAGCATTGTGTTAACCATCACCGAGTCATTCCTCACTTCCTGCAATTTTCCATCACTATCAGGAGTGGCTAATATTATGGAGATCTTGCCATGAACACGTTAGAGTGTGAGGCAACAGGAGATCAAAGATGCTGTCCCTGGCTTAAAGGATCTCTATTCCAAGGCACAGAGCCACAGGCAGACTTTCCCTTAGAGCATTCAAAGGACCATACCCTTAAGTTCATATTTTTTATAGAAACACAGTCACTCAACCTCCTCCCCAGTAAATATTGCTTTACTTTCTTCTTCAATTAAAGCCAGTATAGAAAGAATTGGAAGTGATATTTACACTCCCCTAAGGAAAATTGGGGTAAACACAGCTAACACTTTCGCCTTAAGAAAAACACTTAACTAATAGAGCCAGGAATTACGGTATACCCTTGGTACTTGGGGCAAGAGACTTCATGACCCGTGTCCAGGAAAAAAGAAAGAAAGAAAGAAAACACCTTTCTTTAAAGAATGTCTCCTTCAGATAAAGAAGTACTTCTTCTGACTGGTCAAAATTTGTACTGAAAAAAATATGTGGGTTTTCAAGACAGCTCTTTTCATCCAAAATGCTAGGGCCTTGCAGAAGATAAATGACTTTATTTAAATTATCTGAAAACAACTTATGTTTTAAAAGGGAAAATGTATCAAAATTATATATTTCAAACACTACTAGATGGAGGAAAGCCTAGAAAAGGAAGCACAATTGTTGAGGTGGTTCTGAAAGTTTTGTCCTGCAATGTCTAAGTTGCTGGGGCAGAGGAGGTTCTCTGTTTTAACTTGGAATACCTCGCCAAGGGTCTTTGGTCACTGCAGCTCTGCCTGGTAGTGGCTTGTTTATATATTCTAAAGGACTACATAGTGTGGAGTTCAGGTTCCTTCAGGATCTCACCCATCCTGGTTCTTCCAGCCTCATCTTTGGCTAATCTGACTCTCCCCTCTCCCCCACCACTACCACAGGTCCTGATTGTGTAGTAATACCAGCTTCTTTGAAGTTTCCTGAGCACACCATATATGATCATTCTTCAGCCTGAGCAGGTGTACCTGCTTGGAAAACCTGTTCCTATCTCACTCCTCCCCTCCCTTATGTTTTCCCAGCAAATTGTACCTAATGTTTTAAAATCCGCGCAAGCACAACCTTCGCCATGAACCCATCACTGACTCAGCAGCATGGTGTTCTGTACCTCTATTGAGCCTCATATCTATCTCCATCTGAGCATTATCATACCATGCCATTTCTGTTCACTGTTTGGTTTGCATCTGTTTCCAAACAAAACTAAAAACTCCTTGGGAATGAGGACTGTGCCGGTTCATCTTTCTATTTCCAATTCTACTCCCAAATAGACCACTTGATACAAAACATAGGCTTGATGCATTCAGCAAATGCCAATGACAATGCAAGAATGAATGAATCAACAGGGTGAGCATGTTTGCATAAACATAGCTGTCAGAACTGACCATAGCTAATTGGATGATGAGCATTTAAGCTATTAGCCTATAGTTCCTACAACACCCCTACTTAGGAACATGTTTCTATTTTCAGGCTTTGAATCCATCTACCCTTGTCCAAGCATGTGGCATCACATAAAAACAGGTTTCCAATCCCCCTTAGCACTCACAAATTTAGTCCTGAATCACCGGTCCTAACCTACTCCACACACTGCAATCCATGTGTTTCTGATCCTTGTGGCCTGTGACCTCATTACACAATCTCCTGTTTCCAACCTCACCACACTCTTTAGGCCTGAACTTGGTCTTGCATTTCTTGCTATGGCCTGGGATCTTCTCCTTACTATAATCTGAATTCTCTCTTTGTGTTCATGGTCAACTATGTGCAGGTGCCTCTTAGTTGCCAGCCAGCCCTGAGAACACTTGGTTAGAGCTCTTGCCTAACTCCACCCAGCCTTATGAGTGGAACACAAATACAAGGGGTGACTTTGAATCACTAATTGCAGGAAATTGGGCCATTCTGCAATAAAAAAAGTAAATGAGGGGAGCATGGAGTCAAAATTTTGATCTATACGTCATGTCAGCTGGTACCTATTATTTCATTGTGGAAAATAATTTAATCTTTAATATTCATACAATTAAGATAAAAATGCATTGAGATGAGGGAAGAGAAAAATATCTTAGAAGAGTATAGAGATAAACAATGAAGAGGTGAATGAACATTATCAAAGAAACCAATTTGGTATAATTACCTGTGCTGAGTATTTAGGGGAGAATAGTTTTTTTCTGATCCTGAACCTACCTAAAAGATCTGGTCAAAGTCCTGCTGTAGAAGAGGTTGAAGGAAAGAGATTAAAAAGAGACTACCTAGACAGAAAGAGTCCAGGCCTGATACCCTGAAACTTTCTATCAGTCTGTCATCTATGGAATCTTTATATTTCACTGTTACATGAGAGAAATAAACGTCTGTGTTGTGTGTGTGTGTGTGTGTGTGTGTGTGTGTGTGTGTGTGAGAGAGAGAGAGAGAGAGAGAGACCAATCTTATACAAGAGTAAATGAAT
The DNA here is from genome assembly GCF_028538775.1 of Myotis yumanensis. Taxonomy (NCBI): domain Eukaryota; kingdom Metazoa; phylum Chordata; class Mammalia; order Chiroptera; family Vespertilionidae; genus Myotis; species Myotis yumanensis. Next base: position 55,139,987 of record NW_027223763.1, on the reverse strand, counting down.
TAAGGTTTGACAAGTAATTATGCCAGAAATGGGAAGAAGAGGAGACACTAGTGCAAAGATGCTAGTGGTTATGACTAAAAATAATTTGAGGCAGACAGACCTGGGCTTGAATCTAAGACCTGTACTTTTTAGACAAGGAGACATTAGAGAAGTCACTTAGCTATGCTTTGTCAATGTCACCATCAATAAAATGAGAATAAATATACCAAACTTTCAAGTTGTGTTAAGGATTAAATGTAATAATTAATTAAGAATGTTTGGTTCAGTATTGTTTGAGAATGTGTCTTTATTGTGCTGATGTCTGCTCTGTCCTAGGAAAAGATGGGGGCTTAATTTCTTCTACTCCGGTCAGTGTCTAACTTTGTAGGTAAGAATAGTGCCTGACTCTCCAATGGCAGCAGTTATTCCATTGTCACTGATGAACCAGAAAACGATTTAACTTTCTTGTGGGTTCCTTTTCTTCAAATCAGGTTCTCTCCATCTTGCTCAGGAATATGCTCTTGGATATTCCATTCATTCAAGTTGCTTAGACCAAAATCTTTGGAGACATCATTACTTCCTCTCTTTCACCCATATGCAATCCAAGGGCCAGTTCTGAGAGTTCATCACCTTCACTGCTAGCATCACAGTCAAGTTGCCTGAAATATTGCTAATGCCTCCTAAATGATCTTGCTGATTCTACCCTTGTTCCCCTATAGTCTTTTATGAAAAAAGAAGCTAACGTTATCCTTCGAAAACATTTTTCAGATCCATATACCTTCTCTACTTACAAATCTCTCAATGGCTTCTTATTTTACTCAGAACAAAAGTCAAAATTCTTTTGATGGCTTATGAGGCCCTACGTGATCTGACCTCCTGCTTCCTCTAATACCATATTTCCTATGATTTTCACTCTTTCTCCCGTGCTCACCCACACAATCTACACTGGCTTCACTTTGATCCTGGAACATTCCAAACACATTCCTGTCACCCAGCACTGGAACACTGTTCCTCCAGATATCTATGTGACTTCCTCCCTCACATTTCTAAGATCTCTACGAAAATCACCCCTTATAATAGAGGCCTACTGCCTTGGCCTGTGTTTCCCCAAAAGCAGAGCCTGAGACAAAGATTTGAATGCAGGTAGTTTTGAGGAAAATGACTGCCACAGAAATAAGTCAGGGAGAAAAGAGAAAAGACTAAACCAAAGATATTATTAATTCAACTCACTGTTGTGGGCAACCAGAGTTCTTGCTGGGTCCCTTTTGGGGTAATGAAGAATGCTGACCCCCCCACCCCCACCCCCGAGAATAGTTTGCCCAGATGTGAAAGAAGCAAGTATCTATCTACCAGCCCCCCTCTCTAATCTGTCAAAGTTTACCCAACGAAATGTTATTTCCCTTGAGCAAGTGAGCTCATGTGTTCACCACCATGGTTAAGGGGGAAAACTCAGTGAGGCAGAGAGGCCACCTGACAAAGACTAGAGATACAAGGTACAAATAAACTGAGGTGCTGCTGGATGCCTATATGAATTTGGCCACTAAATCAAAGGGCTAAATAAGAAAGATGGTGGAGGAGATATGAGACAGGGCTCAAGAGTGATCTCTGCTTCCCTAATCACTTTATCCCAAGTAGTACCGCACCCCTACCCTGTCACTCTCTAGCCCCTTATTATAAACTCATGTATTCACTTATTTATAGACTTCAAGTTCTTCCATACTAGTGTAAACAGCATGAGATTGGGGGTCTAATATATTTTGTTTACTACAGTATTTCCATTTCCTGGGGTGGTGTCTGATACATAGTAACAAATATTCCTAATGAATGAATGAATGATTTAGTATATATAAACTGATACGTCTGTATTAGAGAAGGAGAGAGAATGAGAAAGAGAGAGAGAGAGAAAGAGAGAGAAAGAAAGACTATCTTTATATAGTCCAGATATGTTGGTGATTTTGTTTTGCCTTTGACTTATCTGTCCATCCACCTTTTCTTTCAACCCGAGATTCTGGGTTTTTCCTAAGTGAAGTAATCCAGGTATAAGCCAAAAGGTGTAAACAGAAGGCCTGTTGATGCAATGGACCAGTAGTTCTTAAATGCTAGCATGCATCAGAATCACCTAAAGGGCTTGTTAAAACACAGAGAGCTGAGCCCACACCAAGGCTGTCTGGGGCCTGAGAATGTGCATTTCTAACAAGTCCCACTGCTACTGCTGGTCTGGGAACCACTTTTTGGGAACCAGTGCGCTAGACTGTTCTTGTAGCCCCCTGAAGAAGGCAACTTGCCACTCCATAGCCAGGCCCTGAAAAGAGGAGACCCAAGGGAAGAAGGTTTATTTCATTTAAGCTGTACACAGTCCAATAGAGCCCTGCTTCTTGGAGACTTTACAAGGTCACCATTCAACATGGGATTTACTTACTACATTCAGCTAATCCCGGTGAAGACTCTGGGCCTGTTTAAGAGCTCTCTTTACAGTCAGCAAAAGGACCATATTTTTAAAATAAACCGTATCTTTCTGTAATTGGCATGTCTAAGTGGAAGCAGAAAAACAGGATATGAAGACCAGAGTAACAAGAGGGAATATCTCAGAAATCATGAGGGAAATGAGAAAGGGCAATCCCTATTTGGGGACAGAGTTCTTTTATGGTTGATAACTTTGGAGGAATCAAACTGATTTCTTTTGAAGAGGGGAAGAAATCTCAAGACAAGTGATTAGCTCTCCATTCCACAGGAAAAGGTAGTTCATTGTCAGCAATGGCCTCTGCTACTATTGCTTTTAATGCTATCGTTCCCAATCAAAACCAGCTGTCGGCTGCCCTGGGTGATGTGGGGACCAAATCAGATGTGAGAGACCTAGAGACCGTGTGCCTGTAGCGGGTCTTTGCCTTTGCTTCCCACAGTGCCATGTAGGAAGTGGTGGGGATGCAGGATGCTCTTCCAGAAAATTAAACCTCTCATGATTTGCCCCACCCTCCCACACCATTCCACCCCCTTAAACAAATTTGGCCACTTCTTAATAATAGAGTCTATTTCTGGGTTAGAATTCAGTAGAGTGAGTATTTTTCAACAATAAATGCAGTTTGTGATTCCATTAATAGCCTCTTATGGCACAAGATTAACAAAGCTAATTATTATAATTATTAGAGAATATAAAATGAATTTACTAGCTGAATTTAATCGACTAGCTAATCTACCAGAGCGTTGAATCTCTCTCAAGCTGGGGAAGTTTTTATTCCTGTTGGTTATGACAAACTTGGGAATTTTATTCAAAGCTTATCCTAATTCCAGAAAGGACTGCTAATCATTTTGCACACTGCAACTCTGGTGGAATTAGGCATCCTGTTGTAGACTAAGAGTTGAAGCTGTAGTTCTTTACTAAGCCTTTTTAAGTATATACATGCTTATAGTATAAGGTACATATATAGAGATATATGTAAGGTATATCAGATGTATATATATATATATATATATATATATATATATATATATTACATAAACAAAGATGTTCACAGTATAAAGGTAAAAACAATGACCTATAGGCCAAATTTGAGCCTTCACAAATAGCCTTTACAAGTCTCATCGGAAATCTCTGACAATCTTGAAAACATGTCTCATTCTCAAAGTCTTGTCAATATCATAACCCTTCACATAAGTGAGAAGAGCAAATAAAGTTTTGTAACGATCCTTTTAGAGTGAAATATAGAATTCTTTCTTAGGCTTTATCATATGGCAAAATTACAGAAAATATAACAAAGTTCTATGCCTAACTATATTAAATTTTCCCTTATCCATTTTCATATCCTGCCCCAAAATGAGAAGCTTAACTATATTGCTTTATTTTATGTGTTCCCAGGACAGATTTAATAGAAGTTGCATGTGTGGGTTCTCACCCATTCAGTCCTGCCAAAGGTGCAACGTGCCTTTGGAAGCTGTGTTGCACACCTGAAATTGAGCTGTTCACCTGAAATTGTTCTGTTGTTTTGAGCAGGGGAGGATGAAATTCAAACTTCTGTAGTTAACCACTCAGGAGAGACTATGTCCAATTCAACATTTTTTAAATTGGAGGCATTGTGAAAAATCTGAAAGTGGGTTGGGAACAGCAAGGTGGCATCCCCGGAGGTACTTCCAAGGTTCTGTGATGTGCTGGTCTCCCTGGGCAGCCCCTTTTAAGTGGGCCAGAGTGAGAGGTGTGGCCCAATAAGCCATAGAATCTCAACAGGCCCCTAAAAATGTAAAAATAGGGACCCTGAACACCAACGCAACTCTAGAGTTAAACACACACAAGATCTTTTTTTAATGTTAAGCAAATGCATGGACATTTAGTCTGCTTTACTGTAAACCGCCGCATCCCAGCAGCATTAACGCTGAAGAGGTGTCTAAGGGCCCATTCAAAGCAACTCCAGAAAATGCTTCTTGTGCAAAAAAGCAAATCTCAGAGCAGGGGAGCAGGGCTTCACCACTTTGTTGTCGTTTTTGTGCTTATTTGGGCAATAAATATGAAGCAAATTACAGATTGAATACTACTAAGACCCATTTTTGTTCTATGTGCTTTAAGAATCTAATTTGTTTACAGCAAATCTGGATCCAAGTGTGTGTGTGTGTGTGTAGGTGTGTATAGCTTACTCAGTAGATGCATAAATGGTTGATGGATTTTCATCGTGAATTTAGAAACCATGTGGCAATGCTAGGTCACCATACACTGTAATATGTCATGAGCCCCCTTTGTGCCCATGCCCTACAGAGCCCTATCTACAGCCGGGCCCACAGCCGTGCGGTGTGGGCCAGAGGGCTCAGAGCAGCTTCCTTCTGTGCCCCCGGAGCGGGAAGGACCCTCTGGGGATCTGATCGTCATCCAACATAAAGGACTATGGAGGAGCAGGTCTAATGAATAATAAAAGGGATAAAATTCAGAAGTGCCTTTCGTCTAGATGCCACAGAATCTTTTTGGAACCAACCAGAATCTTGAAAATGATCATAAAAATGCCCCTTCCTTTGGGGTTCCCCTTAATTTAGAGAATACCCAGGCTAAAACAAAACTGCTCTGGAGTGTTCATAGATGGGAGATTTTTCAATTATGGGAAAAGATGAATATTCCTTATATCTGGAGAGAATTGGATACAGGGATTTTGGAAGCAGAAACCAGATGGAAGTTAAGTTTGGAGGTTTAGCCAGAAGATGATCTGAGAGCAAGGAGACATTACACCTTATTCCTATGCGATAGCACATAGTTGGCCTCGCTGAGTCAATGGGGCAGAAAAGGGGAACACAGCCAGAGAACCGTGGCTTGGATCTCGGGCTCTAGTTTCTGGAGATGACAAAGGGTACAGTTCTAGATCCGGAGTTTCTCATCTACAATAAGGGAGGTTGACTAGAAACCTCCAGGTTTCTTCCCAGCTCTCAGATTTTACAACTACCATAATTCAAATAACGTATGGTTCTATTGCTACTATTTCCAGGCACCTACACTGATATCTATGAGAACCATAAACAAGGGAATAGAAGACATGTGTTTCTTTACTCCTTAACTTTATGGTAGGGCCAACGCTCTAAGAATACGTACAGGGTCTGCTGTTTACATGCCTGGCCAATAGGCCAGGATAAGTTTTACAGAATCAACCATCGTGTTTGCTTTGCTGCACTGAGTCACTGTAGCTATGAAATATTATGGCAGAATCATGTCAGAAGACAAATTGCAGGGACAAGATGAAAAGTTTCTTTGCCTCATTCCGGCCAAATATTTATTATAAAAATAAATAAATAATGTCTAGGGTGGTCTGGCCATCTAGGCTGTTGGTATATGATTTCCTAAACCAGTGATGGCGAACCTTTTGAGCTCGGCGTGTCAGCATTTTGAAAAACCCTAACTTAACTCTGGTGCCATGTCACATATAGAAATTTTTTGATATTTGTAACCATAGTAAAAGAAAGACTTATATTTTTGATACGTATTTTATATATTTAAATGCCATTTAACAAAGAAAAATCAACCAAAAAAAAAAATGAGTTCGCGTGTCACCTCTGCCACGCATGTCATAGGTTCACCATCACTGTCCTAAACCCACTGCCTCATTGGACAGTCCTATGCTTTGCCCAGTCATTAGATACCTGGTCTTTGAATTTGAATATAAACTGTCTAAACAGCAGCAGTAATAAGCAAGATAAATCAGATTCACGGGCCTCATTAGTTGCTCATCCTGATCAACAGTAGGCTCTGTTATGGCATTTAACTGGTCCCCCTGCTGAATGAAAGTCAGTGGGAAAATAAACAACATTATTTTTGAGCTTTGCAATCATGGTCATTTAAATGTGCCGATATGGTTGTATTATGAACTGAGAAAATATTAAGTGCTTATGACACTCAAAGAATACTTGAATCTATTAAAATGTTACAACATTTTTCTTCACCTATATAAACACCAAGTAGTGATGGATTTAGGGAGAAAGGAAACATCTTTTAATATTATATAATCACCCAGCTATGAGTCTATCTTAATTCCAAAGACCTTCTGACCAGCTGCTGTTTCAGTATTCTCCTGATGCACATAAAGTGAGCTTTTCCCATGAAACATGCCTAAGACTCCCGGGCCCATGGTGCAACTTGTGCTTGAAGGACTCAGTGTTCTTTTACAGAAGCGCAAACACATGACATTGCAAACTATGTTGGGACGCACACACACGTACACACACATACATGAGAGTCATCACTTCACCCTGGACATTTGACATGATTGGTATATTGCAGAACATGTCCTGCTTCTCCATGTTTTAAATTTGAGCTGCCGCTAATCAAAGCACAAGCCTTATCCTTGGCAGCAGCACGACCAGATGTGCAGCCCCTGGAAGGAATCGTTCCAGCAGCGTCATCTGGCTATCGCCATCCCTGCCTGGTTTCTCCAGCCCATCCCGAAGCAGCAATGCTGTGTCTCATGCCAGCTTCATCTACTTTCACACCATTCTTTTGTCCATGGGAGGAACTGGTTCACCTTAAATGTGTCTATATTGAGAAGGAACAAATCATGAATACGATGAATTTTTACTTGTAAATTATTGAGAAGATGAAAAAGGTTTTCCTTGCTTTCATGTGTAGTAGAATGTTCTGTTCATAAAATGAGGGACTGGGCTGAGCAACAATACACAGATGCATGACCTGCTCTGGAACAGAGCTGAATTCTTAATCATTCTACCGAACATTGAAGCCACACATGTTTGCGTGTAAAAACTCAAGCATGGGCTCCCCTTAAACAAAAAACCATTGTTTGTGGTTTTGGCCCCAGGGTCTCCTGGGCTTCTGTGGTTCTAGGCAGAAATGGTAATTCAATCAGTTCAACTCCACACAAAATAGGAACTGATTCTGGCAGATTGCTCAGTTTCGAACATATTCAACCCCTATTTAAAACAATTTTGCCTGATTTTCATGGAGGCTTCATGGTGATGGCAATGCATTATTTCAGCATAAAGACAAAACACTGATTTTCCCCAGCAGTTTTGCTATAAAAAGGAAGCAATTTCCATCCAATCTTACCAAATTAATTGTCCTGCATCTCTTAAGGTTGCTGCCGCTAATGGACAAAAGGTACTCCAAAATACTTTGAAAATTATTTGAAACAAGAAAATAAAAGAAGGGCAGAACAGGAATGTTTCAGAAAAGACTGGTGTGGTAACTAAAACTCACTTTATTTTTTAAAAATATATTTTTATTGATTTCAGAGAGAAAGGAAGAGGGAGATAGAGATAGAAAAATCAATGATGAGAGAGAATCACTGATTGGCTGCCTCCTGTGTGCCCCCTACTGGGGATTGAGCCCACAACCAGGCATGTGCCTTGACTATTTGGATTTGAATCGTGACCTCCTGGTTCATAGGTCAATGCTCAACAACTGAGCAACACAGGCTGGGCTGAATTTCACTTTGTTAAAAGAACATCAGTATTATTCTTATGTACCCAGGAACAGTCTCTCCTATACTTTCTCATGTTGCCATGGTGTAAATTTATTGATTTATTGCCCAAATAGTACTGTGTTGCTAAAGACAGTTTCTATCCTAATTTTCTAAAATTCTTCACCATTCAAGTGGATGGAAATATTTACTCAACACTGAAGAGGTGTGGTCTGATGGACAGATTCAACAGTGTGGAATGCCTCAGCTGTTCTATTTCTATGTTCAGTGTTCGCTGTGATTTGGATAAGATACTGACTATCCTAACAGTGGGTTGAATTGGCATCAATGGCATTAGGCAATTTGAGTTCTCATTTTTGGCGCTGCCAATAGCTAGCTCTTAATTTCTCTGGGCTTCAGGATTCTAGTCTGTAAAAAAGATTAGCAGTTTTCCAATTCCTTTAACACCGAAATTAATTTATTAAACAAAAACTCCAATATATAAAAAAGATGAAAGAAATTCAGATATTAGTGCTCATCTTTGTAAATTCAAATTCATAATATGTTGACTTGCCCTCCAGTCACCCCTGAGACCATAGAGATGAGAGCACCTCACTCTAGGTGTGCTGGAAATTTCAAAGGATGCCAATTCCCTGAAGATTTTATGCAACTGCTTTATGAATACAACCTCTTGGGTTTTTATGATCAAATAAAACCTTTAGTGTTCAGTCATAGTTAATTTAGGTTTTCTTTCCATGCAGCTGAATCTAATCCTAACCACGCAAGATGTGTTTCCCCCCAAGAAAGAAAAATGTTGAATTACTGTTCATTCCTGTTTTGCCTAAGATCTGCTCAGGGAGGAGTCCTGGAACCAGAGGGATTCAGTGATTTCTTGTGCAACCTTTGCTCCCCCACATTTCCTATTATTCTTCCTATCACTGAAGATCTTAAATCTTCGCAATTTTAAAAAGACAAAGTAACTCACTTGTATAGGGTTTGGAGAAGAAAGGCAAAGATAAAATTGACAGAGATGAAAGAAAGTGGATGCTCTCTCTCTCTCTCTCTCTCTCTCACACACACACTCACACATTCACACACACACACACACACACAAAATCACATGAGTTGGGGTAGGATCTAGGTGTTGTACATTGTATCCAATTCCCTGTAAAACATGCTGTCCATGTGTGCACTTTAGTAGGTAGTATTAGCCATGTAGAGATAGGTAAGACATCCCCCATGCTCAAATTCATGTACAAACTAGTGGGGTGAACAAGCACACCAACTAATAAGTGCCAATATTGTATATCCTCCCAAAATTAATTGTCTTTCCTGGAGCATTTTCTATGATGGGCTCTCATTATTCCCTCCCTGGCCTGTGTTCCTTTCTATGTGTACACAGTAGTCACTGACTTCTCTACCTAAACAAGCATCCTACCGCTCTAGTGCCTTTTTCTTTACAGCGGGTACCACCTCCTGACCTACTGCACCTTTTTGTTTCTCTGTGTAGTGACTCCACCCGCCTCACCCTAGAATGAAAGCACAGTGAGGGCAAGAACTCTATTTTGTCCTCTGTTTTCTTCCTAGTGCCTGAAAAAGTGCCTGGCACATAATGGGCTTTCAATAAACATTTATTGAACACATCAATGTTAAAAAGGTTCTTTTGCTTTTGAGCCAAAACATACCATGGTTACTTAAGTCTATCTCACTTTAATTTTATGTCTGGATTCATTTTGTTTTATTTTTCTCCTTGTACTGGTGAAAGAAAGCTATCTACATCTAATGCTAATGTCTTGACAGTAAAATGAGATACTAAATGACAACTTCTTTTAAATAATTCTTGATAAGCATTCTGGAATCACATCAAATAACTTGTGTCTTTTCCATATGACAAACTTGTCAATTCCTAGGAAGAGTTATCATATCCAACCTTCCTGCATCCTCACTGAGAGTCTCTTATTCAGCCTAAAAGTTTGCATTCCCTAAACTATTTCTCATATGGCTTATCATGGCTCTTCATTATTCTTGTTCCACGCCTCCCCCAGTTGTACCTTAATTTGTCAAAATTCACTTTCATATGTGATGCAGCCTTGACTCTGATGCTCGGGGTGAATTGTGTGTAGAACAGACTCTCAACTCCCTTGTCTAGATAGCAATGTTTCTGACAATGCTACCTAAGAGGCATTTGCTTCCACTCTTAAGTCATATTTTCTTCTTTCATATATCCTAAGTATTATGGCATTTTAGTTGTGAAGAGAAGGATGACTGCTTAATAGTTAGTTCAGTCCAACCGCTACCATGTAAGTCAAGAGGAAGCAGCCTTCTCCCTAAAGGGCAGAGAAGTGCAAGCCTGAGGGGATTCAGGAAATACGTAGCCAGCCCAGAAAGGGATCCTAGTGGGAAGGAGTGAACTTGTCCACTGCACAGAGTATAATCTTATGCAAATTATGATGTTTTCCACAAACACATCTTCCAATAAATAACTAGGCTGCTCATTCAGTACTGACAAGAGTTTTAAGGCTATTTCTACAAGATACCAAAACATCTGGAAGAAGAGAGGTAAAAGTCATCCAGATGTTTGAGGAATGATAGGATCAGGATGGCAGCTCATTGCAGCTGCCATAGTCCCTTTTTGGCACTTTTACAAGAACTCATTGAACTGCTTATGTTCCTTCAGTATATCAGCTTCACACACACACACACACACACACACACACACACCTACCTGGAAAATTGTGAAGGGCTTCTATAGCTTTTCTAAGGGAAGGAAAAAGATTTAGATTTCTATCTTCTAGGTCTACAACAATGGAATTCATCAGTTTCAGATTACTATTTACACTGGAAAGTTGCAATGGAATTTGGATTTTAATTTTTTAATGATTGTAATCCTTCAGAACTTTTTTGTTTAATGCCAGAAACATGTCGGTTCCCATGATGACAAACATCAAGTACCTGCTTGTAGCACTTGCAGCTTTTAACTTGTCAGTCATCTCATCTGCAGCTGACTGACCTATATCTAATATTCTCTTGCTCTCCAGGATTGTGGGAGTCCATGGCAACACAATTGTGGCTTCATGCTACTTTTCACACAAATCTGACATCTTCAGATAGATCATTCAGTGAAGTATTAAATATTGAAATAATGACTCTCCATGGCTTTGCCATTATTGGAAGGACAAGGAAAATAAAAAAGAGAGACCACAGAGAATTACTAGTATATAAGGTTCTGTTTCCATAAATATACTTTTTTGCCAAAAAGTATATAGATTCCCTTTACTTGAGGTCATACTCTGAGTTATAGTTGATTTTCCAGCATAAAAAAGACATATCACAGTGGCTAACTGAATACGAAAGTCAATGCAGACTTTTTTTTCCCTTTTTGCTGTGAAAAATCCTACTGTGATAATTAGGGAAATTTCTAATGCACTGAGAAATGGGAAAAATTAAAGAGCATATTGCAAAATATAAAAATTAATAGCACCACCTATTGGTTTCAAAATAAATATTGAAATTTTTCTACTTTTACTAATTATGAAGAATAGTATAAAAAGAAATTATTATTATTTTAAGTCATATGAAGATTGCAGTTTTTTACTTCCCAATGATGCTATGGAAATTTTTTAAACAAAATTCATATTCAGGACAAATATAGATTAAAGCTTTTATATACCAGGGAAGTAAAGTAGAATCGAGATTTTTTTATTCAGGTATTACTTGTGCTGAGTTGTCTTAAGTTTTTCAAATCACCCTTTGAGTGTTATTTCTAAACTGATGAACTGTGTTGGGCTGCACTTTCTCTATTGGCCAACTGGGACAGAGGGGTTGACACAGGCCTGGCTTTTAGTTTCACCATTTATGTCTTCCCCTAAAAGCTGGAGAGGATGCGGAAAAATCTTCCAATAGATTAAAGTCTCATAGCATTGGCTACTCCAGACCCTCATTCAGATGGTCTTCACCCTTTATTCAGCCCAGCTTCCATAACAATGAGGGGACCTTTGAAGGCATCTAAAAATGTTCCTTTATTTTTTTAAAAAATATATATTTTTATTGATTTCAGAGAGGAAGGGAGAGAGAGATAGAAACATCAATGATGAGGGAGAATCATTGATCAGCTGCCTCCTGCACGCCCCCTACTGGGAATCGAGCCTGGAACCCACGCATGTGCCTTGACCAAGAATTGAACCATGACCTCCTGGTTCATAGATTGCTGCTCAACCACTGAGCCACACCAGCCGGGCTAAAAGTGCTTCCTTTCCAGCCTGCGTTCAGCATGTGCCAGTTTGCATCTTTTTCCAGAATGCAGGGCCCTTGCTAGGGCGCGAGGGAGGAAAGAACCATGTTGTCCCTTTCCCACACATTAGGAAGCACGTAGGCAACGCTCCTTATGGAAACTCCCTTTCCCACCCTTGGGACAACTGGGTTTCTGAAAGGATCGCTGTAAGTCTGTAATAGAGCTTATAAACATATTTGTCTCTTTGACCCTCTTTCTTCTACATGGATTATTTTTAAAATCAAGTTTCCCTTTTTAAAACTCGAAGTGAAGTGAGGGCCTTGAGGGCATCAAACATGACATCCTGGCCCTAATGTTTGCAGAAGGCAAATGATCTGGAAAACTGAACTTTAGACAGACGGCCTCAGAATAGAACTGAATTAAAAATGATCTCATTTAGACCCCACATTAAGCACAGGTTTTACATAGCTTCTCTTCCTTTAGCCAAATAGTCACTTCTCCAAAATTTCAACAGGCATTAAAATACGAAGATGACTAAATTCGAAAGCATGGGAGAAGAAACAAAACAACACAAAAATACTTCTGGGTTTTGAGATGAGTCAATCAGAGGAAAATACACACATTGTCTTCGGGGAAGGGATAATTACACTGAACTGCATCAAATTACACTTTTGTAAGTCAAAAATTGTCACACAGTCTACACTTTACATAATTCAATCAAATATTAAAGTGAAGGCAAAAACAGCACTGTCTTGTTTAGAAATAAAAATAAAAGGGATAAGAGGAAAGGAGACAATAATGCTTCATATAATTTAAATAGTAAGAATTCACGTTTCTTTCTTAACCAAAACCTTCAAAGGGCTTCATCTTAGTTCCCTCTACAACTGACCTGGTGCTAATAGCTAATCATGACCATTTGCTATTACTTTACTATCAAATGCACTGCTTCTCACCCAGTTTTAAAATTTTTCCACATTTGGAACTACCTGTCTTTACTGTAATAGAATTCAAAATGGGATCCATTTATCTTATACTAGGAGTTTTTTTAAATGTTATTTTGCCTTGTTTTTTAGGTTTTTTTTTTGAAAGGTTGGGAACAGCCACAGCCCTAGTAGAGGAAGAATCCTTTAAGACTCACCTCATTTCATTCTCCCCTACTATTCTGCACAGGCTTCACACTAGGCAGCCTTCACACCCCTCCCTGCGGGTCTTACTCACAGAGCAAGCCATAATAACAAGCTTCTAGGCCCTGGCTGGCTTTTTGGCTCAATGGAACAGTTTTGTTGCCAAATCCTGCTCCGAGGCCTTCATGGGTTTATCCTTACATGCACCTTGGTGACGTGCTGTATTTTGTCTCGTCCGAACGCAGGTTGATTTTCTATGTCCTCTGGTTGCGGTTGCAAGGGACCAAATTTCTGCATCTGCAGGGGAAGGAAGCCCTCATACATTTTCGCCCTTTCCTCTGAAAAAACATCACCCTGTTGTGCATGTGGAGAGAAGCATGTTAGCAATAAGAGGAGGAAATGATGGTGTCAGCTGGGGCTCCGAGAGACAGTCCAGATGAAATTTAAAGAGGGAGTTGTGGTGACGGGTTGTTGTTGTTTTTTTTGAGAAAACTGGGTGATGTGAGTTTTGAAACCTTCAGCCCATAGTCTGGACGCGGCTAAAACATACCAAAAAGCTTAGCTCAGACCTGCAAGGTTAACTTCTTCTAAACATAAAACCAGGAAATGTGGAAGGTTTGTTCTTTCTCTTTAATAAAGTACATTAACAACCTGCTTTGGGGAACACGGATCTTTTTATGGAGTAAGAACTAGCTCTTTAAAAACAGGAATTACGCGCGGGGAGGGTGTTTATTTATGCACCCATAAATATACACACATGCAATGATTATTAATATTTACATGCACATACACGTATGGAAATAATTGTCTCCGAAACTGGTTTAGATCTAGAAACAATTGGCAGACAGAAAAAGGAAAACTGAGAATGGTCCAGTCGACAAAACCATCCCAAAGGACATTCCCAACAATGGAAGACTGATAGCATAATAATCCCCATAAAAGTAACAGGGGGGAGGGAGAAGGGAGTGGGGGCTTCATTAGGTTTTTTTTACATGGATCCATCTGAAAGGTTTTAGTGCCTAAATTCTTTTCAAAGCCATTTTTATTTAAGTGCGAAAAAATAGATTGGCAGCTTCAAATGAGGAGTAGGTGGGTGTCAGAGTCTTGGCAACTCCCGGGCGTGCGTTTGCTAGATGGAGGGAGGAAAGGAGAAAGCAAGCCCTCCCTTCTAAAAAGACATTTCCACTGCAAACGTGCCACGCTGTCCACGACAGACCGTGTGTTTTGTTCTGCCCGTGCAGGATTCGGGTTGATTTTTATCCCTGTACAATACACCACCATGGAATATTTCCATGTTTGGCTACATTGACAAAGAGAGCGAAACCAAACAGAACAAAACAAAAAAAAAGATGCTCACACAACCCACACAACACAAAATGGGATTGTGTTCCTTTGTTTTGCGTTTGCCATAACCCAGATTGTGGTAATTATCTCTCTGGCTTGACAAGCCTTTTCTTTCATTCTCAAGGCAGTTTTTGGAATCGCGTTACACTTTAACTCAGTTTAACAAATAAGAGTAGTCTGGCAAAATGGCACCATGTGCTTTCCACAAATATTTGTGGTACAGGCAAGCTCTCAATGTTTTTATTATGCCCAAGGTTCTTTGGTTTAAAAGCAAGTGGAATAATGTAAAGAAGCAAGGGAAGCACGGGTTTGGGAACTGGGTGTGTGTTGGATGCACTTGCAGAGCCTCCTGTGCCAGAGAGGGAATGAGGAAAGATACAGCTTAAAAATAACCGGGGGAATAAAAAGAGGGGGAAAGGTTTGGAGGCCTTTAGCAGAGCACATTTGCCCTGGCATGGGCTCCAGGCTAATAATGGAATAATAGCATTTGGCGCTTGGAGCCCCGAGAGGCCACAAGGCGCGCGCTGTAGGCTGCGCGCTTCACACGTTTGCTGGGCTCTGTAGTCAGGACAAAGAATCCTAGAACAGAGGCAAAGTAAGAAGGGGTGAAAGGGAGAGCCTGCACTCAACTTTGCTGTAATAGGAATACGCATACACTGTGTTACAGATGTTCCTCATCGACGAAGGCTGGCACATAATTATGCTCTGTGCTTCATAATATTTTAATGAGCTTTTTCTCCAAATAGCAACAGAAATGAACAATAAGAAGCACTTAGGAAGGGAAAGTTGGTGTTTTTGTCCCTGGGAAAAGAAATTCTTATAATAGGTTATGTTAGAATGGCAGAAAAAAGCACCGGTCTGGGTTTATTGAAATTGAATTGAGTCTAAAATATCGTTTCTGAAGATAGTTTCTTTTTTTTCTCTTTTTCTTCAACTTTAATAGTTCATTCAGGCTAAAGGAATAACAAAACAGGGATTATAGCGTAATTCTGGTGGATTGTTTCTCTCTCTTCCCCTTTCTCTCTCTTTTTCTCTTTTTAGGGAAAAGAAAAAAAGCCCTTAAGAGGAACTGTTGCAACAGTGCTGTTAATATATTGTGCCAATTAAAGTCTTGAAATAAATAACAAACCACTTAATATGTGTTGTAAATGTCGTGCTGATTTAAGCATTGTTACGCATAGATTACATCTCTTCAGGGATGGATGGCTGAGTTCTTAATAAAGGTTTTTCTTTTCGAGTGTGTGTGTGTGTGTGTGTGTGTGTGTGTGTTCCCTATTTTTTCTTTTTTATTTTGCTGTAGAGTAAATTCCAATAGGGAGCTGAAGTTTGATATCTGCAATAATGCAGCCAATTTTTAGCATTGCTACCCCTACAAGAAAAATAATTATTTGGGGCCATGTTTAGTGTTTCATGACAGAGAGACAGAGAGACAGAGAGACACGGAGAGAGAAGTCTATGGCAAAATTAGACTATGTACCTTATTTTGAGATGTAATCCTTTAAATGGTTCTTTGCACAAACCTCTTTTTTTTTTATCTTAGGATGAGTTGAGTTAAGGAGCTTGGTATCTGAACTTGTGAGTAGTAAAATTATAAGAACAATAATGAATACAGTAACCTCTGGATGCTATTTGGGGAAGGAAAACAAAATTTCCATATAAAATATTGTATAGTCAGGTATGGAGGATAGATATTGTCATCCTAATTTGTAGATTAAAGAGCATAGATATTTATTTTTCGATTGTTAGTCAGAATCTCTATTTCTCCTTTCATTTACTCAATTTGATGGTTTTCATTACTGACAGAATATCTCCTACCCCTTCCTCTTTTTGTAAATCCCACTGTGGTATATGCATAGATTAACCATGGGGGTCAGTTCTCTTCTCAGGGGTCCATTAGATGACTAGGCTTAAATAAGTCAAATTTGTTTTCATTTTGTGCATTTTGAAATTAGGAAATGACGAACAAAAAAAGTGGACCCGAAGGATATATTCCTAGAAATAACTTTCAGAAAATTCCTGAAATATTTCAAGACAATTTATTGCCAACCCTTCCTATATCTCTTCTTCTTTGGATTGTAAAAGAAATTAATAAGGAAGACCGGAGGCACTAAACTTACCAGGCTCTCAAAATCAGAATTTATATAACTAAAATTGAATTACAATGAGTACAGTTTGATGGCAAGTTTATTTTAATATTCAAATTTTTTAGATGTGGATACTCTATGTAAGACAGTTTTGTTAACCTAATCAACCAGATATTCAGTTAATGATCTGAATACTACTCACTTCTATCCTGGGTAAATGCCCTGCAGTGGTACATCATTTCTATAAACATATCTATTGATTTTTTAAAAGGAGTTTTCTGTGTACATAGATAAACTTATATAAAAGGAATAACCTGAGCATGTCTGGCTTTTGATGAAACAGCCATTAAAACAGCTAAGTAAATAAGATACAGTATAGTTGTGTGCCTAAAAGCAGGGATCCAGTAGCTGGATTACATGGAAACAAGTCCTAGCTATACTACTGAATAGTTGTGACCTTGAGCAAGTTAATTAATCTCACCATGATTCAGTTTATCCATCTGTAAAATGGGGATCTTAATAGCATCTTTCTTATAGACTTGTTATAAGGACACTATGAATTAATAAATTTAAGTACCTAAAACAGTGCCTTGCCCATACTAAGTACTGAAAACAGTATTCACTCTCCTCATAGTACTAATGTTAATATTGTTATTGAAGAATCCAGTACACTACTGTTAAACCTCTCCACTGACCAGAGGGACCAGGAATTAGGAGTCCTGGGTCTCAGATTCAGCTGCAACATTGACTGGCTTTGTCATCTTTAATTAGCCTTTTTCTATTTGTTTTTTTTTTTAGCTGGAAAATTAGGGAAAGTTGGGAGATAATTTATGAGTCCAGTTATGTGTTAGAGCATACACTTTTTAAAAGAATCTAGAAGTTCAAAGATGTCTTATGATGTTACATAGAAAAAAGTGATGTGGGGACTGAAGTCCAGGGCATGGGAATTGAGAAGCATTAAGGTTGTGCTGACACATTGTGTCCAAGAAAATTTTACTTATTTCACGTAATGCCACTGTGCCCTCTGTCCAAACAATGTGCCCCAGCATCACATGCTGGAGCCAGCGTGTGCAGCCGAGGGTCACAGTGGTCTAAGGCTGCATTTAGAATCCATAGTCTCAGCTCCTAGCTCTCTCCAGAGAATTCTCGTTACTTAGAATTCTACAGTTTCAAACCCGGTATTTGACAGACCGCAAACTTGTCTTCAAGGATATATGGCTTCCTTTCCCTGGACAATCAGCCTTCTTGGCTCTCTAGAATATTTTAATCCGTTCCATAAAATTAAATGAATATATATATATATATATATATATATATATATATATATATATATATATAATAAAACCAAGAAGCAGAGAGATGCATGGAGTTTTGTCTTGGGAGCTAAAGTTTTATTTCCTGTTTCAGTGCAGTCACCCCTGACCACTGTCAAGGACACTATTCAGATCAAAGTGCTTCTCAACTGAAATCTGTTGGGAAATAAGATACCCAGGCACTGCGAAGTTTCCCTAGACACCAGCACCAATGAGCGAGTGTTGAAAATATTTAGCATGCTATCTGCTTAATGACGATAACACTGTATAGGTCCTGAGTACTTACTCAGAGCCAAGCTACTTTCCCTATTAACTTATGTGCCTTCATCAAACCCTGGGAAGGCATTCTTATGCCATGTCTCAGCTAGAAAACAGGACAGGTAGGTGGAGGTCACACTTCGAGGAGGTGGCTCAGCTGATGCAGCAATCGAAACTTTCTCTGAAAAGAGCACCCAGGCCCTTGGCAGCCATGTCACGACCCAACTCAATAAATACGCAGTCCATTTTCAAAGCAAAGTCAGAAAATATCCCAACCAGGTATTAGGAATTATGACTAGTAAATCAGACTAAGGCACATCTATTTGCCGCCTGCTCCTGCTAGTTTTAAAAATAATAATGCTTTACTATTTGAATTGTGATTTCACATCTTGTTCTGATTTGAATTTCCCAGTGACCTTGAGTAATGAAGAAAACCCGGGGATTGGAAAAGTATGAGTTAGCACTTACTTTTCTTGCCCATAGTTTCCATTTAGATCCTTTTTTTTGAGAGAGAGAGAAAGAGAGGGAGAGAGAGAAAGAGAGAGAGAGAGAAAACATGACCGGGATCGAACCTAAAACCTTGGAGTGTCGGGATGACGATGCTCTAACCATCTGAGCTAGTTTCTAAGGAAATTTACTCTACCAAGCTGTGTAAGGAAACCCACTAGCTCTTCTCAGGGTACCAGGGCCAGATCTTCTAAATTTGGTAATAGTAAGAGAAGGTCTGGTTGCTATGGTCTCAGAGACACTCCCCAAACATACATACTCAATTTGTGTTAGGTATGCCTGCATTATTTTAGCAACTGCCAACCACCTGGGTTAGGACCTGCTAGTTTAATTACTAAAACCAAGTTGAGCCCCTCACAGTTGGCCATGGAGCAAGTGCTTCCTTCATGGTAGCTGTCTGGTCCAGCCGTCCTGTCCAGGCTTTCATTCTCTGCATTGCCAACTGTGAAGGACTGACATTTCATTAAGCCAAACAGACAAGTTCATTTTTCCATTCAGCAAAAAAAAGGAAAGGGAAGCCCAGTGTGATTTGAGACTGGGGATGAATTTTGAAATAGCAAATGGAGTTAAAGGGGGATTGATACTGAATATGTACAGCTCCATAATTCTTTTATGAGAAAAGTAAAGAGATATGAATGTATATGTCTAAACTATATTTTAATATATTTTCATGTTTCTTTAAGAAGGAAACAAAGGACGATGCCAATAATATTAAGCAGAATTAACAAAAATTATGGTTCTCTGTTGCTATCAATTGCAGCTTTACATTTAAATGTCCCTGCCATCCAATCTGGAGTGGCTGAAAGCAAGACCCCTGTTAGGAAAATATTGTTACTACTAGAGGCCTGATGCACAAAGATTCGTGCAAGAATAGGCCTTCCTTCCCCTGGCTGCCAGCACTGGCTTCCCTCCGGCACCTGGGACCTGGCCTTCACTCTGGGCTGGGGCCGCCTTCTGCCTTCACTCTGGGCTGGAGCGGCTCCATGGCCACCGCCCAGAGGCCGGCCGGGGCTTGCCGGAGGCTTGACTTTCTTCGTCGCTGGGGTGACAAAGGAAGCCAAGTGTTCCACCTGAAGGAAGCCAAGCATCCCACCCACTCCTGCCAGCTCCATGGCTCCAGCCGGCACCGCCATCTTTGTTGTGAAGTGACGGTTAATTTGCATATTACCCTTTTATTAGTATAGGTGATAATATCTTAGAAGCTCACTATTTGATAAAAGGAGCTTCAGATTGCATTGGCGATGTTGTGAGGTATGCAGGCACACTGCATCTCGTGATATCATTAAGACATTATTGAGGATTCATGCAGCCAAGTCCAGGTTGCTCTTCACCAGGTGTTTCAGGCCCAGGATTCACTTCCTCACTTGCAACATGGATGTTGGAAGTTAGATCAACTAGCCAGGAATCTTAGCTCCATCACAGAAGAGAAGTCTGAACTGGGGAGACTTATTGAAATGTTTTCAGCTTCTGTTTCTTTAGATTTGAAATGTGAATAATAATTTCCACCTTACAGGAGTGTGAGGATTAAAAAAAAGCCTTTATATTATTGCCATCAGAAGGCAGGGCTTGAAGTTGTTGTTCTGTGGTCTAGATGCTATTTTGTAATTATTTCTACTTTACATTCTCTGATTTTCTGCATCTTTGCCCATGTCATCTCAATTCCAGTCAAGCTCTTCATGATTAGATTGTATGGTTCTACTTTCGCCAGAGAGCAAATAATCAAGGGGAAAAAATTATACAGAGTAAAATTATACAAGGTATAAGGTATGAGACAGAGATGATCAAGGGAATATTATTTGAGCTCTCTTATTATATTGCTGAAACTGGTATTAAGGGGTAAGGGAATATAATGGGTGCATTTTTAGCATTACAAGGCAGCACAATGCCCTAGCTGGTTTGGCTCAGTGGATAGAGCATCAGCCTGGAGACTGGAGGGTCCCAGGTTTGATTCCAGTCAAGGGCACATGCCCAGGTTGTGGGCTTGATCCTCAGTAGGGTGTGTGCAAGAAGCAGCCCATCAGTGATTCTCTCTCATCATTGATGCATCTCTCTCTCTCTCTCTCTCTCTCTCTCTCTCTCTCTCTCTTTCTCCTCCTCTCCCTTCCTCTCTGAAATCAATAAAAAATATAATAAAAATATTTTTTAAAAAGAGGCAGCATATTGCCATACAACTAAAGAGGAGATATACTATTCAGGACTCAGTTCTGGGTTGAGAAAGAGGCCATTGGTCAATATGACTCTGAAAAATAACCAAGTATTTGCAGTACTTGAGTCTTTTATTTAATGAATACTCGTGCATATAAAAAGAGCCATTGACTTGATTTCCCTACGAAATAAAACAAAATACCATTATGAAGATGATCTTGTTATTATTATGGAACAAATTAATTTGAGCACATCCATCCAAATGCATGCTACTCTAGCAGATTATAAAAAAATATATATATCTTGCTAAATTTTAGGGAAAATCTTGTAAAATAAGGCCTTCCTCGAAAACTTTGTGTTATGCAATGTGCTACTCTTCCCGTTGCCAGGGGAGTGGGAAATAGTGTGTGATGGGTGTGTCCCTAGACAAGCAACCCAAGAACAGAACTGGAGAAAG
The DNA here is from genome assembly GCF_028538775.1 of Myotis yumanensis. NCBI lineage: Eukaryota > Metazoa > Chordata > Mammalia > Chiroptera > Vespertilionidae > Myotis > Myotis yumanensis. Next base: position 55,118,671 of record NW_027223763.1, on the reverse strand, counting down.
CTGAGACACAGATGGCAAATGTCTGGGCTGTCCTTCCTGGCACCAGTGTGTTTGTGACCGGCTCTGTCTCTCACGCGATGGATTCAGCTGGATGTGAGCCTGGCGCATTTCAAGTGATGGAGGCAACAGAGACATGTGTTTCTCACAGAGAGTCTGAAGTTCAGAAGGCAAAATGAACCTGCAGGGGGATCTCGCAGGCCCACATTAGGGTGGAAATACAGCAAAATCCTACTCAGCTAATATGTAGGTCCTCTCAGGCTCCACCCTAGGGTATGTACTTCCTTCTCAAGGAGCTTCTTTAAAGGAGATCTTATAGATATTTTCCTTTTCCCACGGGAATGAGCCCCAAGAGCAAAGAAATTTTTCATTGTAATTAGAGAATATATTTTGCATTTGCATGGGGAAGAGGAGTCAGAATTAATGTAAGTGACTCCAAAACACCTGTTGCTGCATGTTACAGGGAGTCCAAGTTCAGCTCCATAAAAGGAAGAACTTTTTGACAATTAAATCTATCCAAAACTAAAATGGGCTGGAGGTACTCCAACAAAGGCTGAAGGAGCACTTGTTGGTCATGTTCGGGAAATTCATGCCTTGGGAAAGTGTTGGGCTAGAAGCCTGCGACGCTATAAAAATACTTGATAAGAGAATGGAAAAAGTCTTGGTATCAGGGAACACTGAAAAGCAGAGCTGCACCAATTCTAAAATAACACAAGGAAAGCTGAACTGCTCTGCTTAGTCTCTCCACCATCGTCCTTAAAAGCCCTTCCATTAACATATGAGCTTGAGGCCAAGAAGATAGGGGCCATAGCTGGGATCAGCTGTTGCTGCCAGTGACTTCGGGAGGAGGCTAGTTGGGAGAAAGTCTGAGATGATAGTTAAATGACAAGTTTCTAGTGGCCTGGAAGCACACCGGTTTATTTGACTATGGTGAGATTTTCCCCCTAGTTCATTCTGGTGTCTTCTGCTGTTTTGTTTTGCCATACAGAGAGGGTATAAGGGAGTTCTTGTCTCTAATCTATAATCATAGTTTCTTTGCTTTACCACTATTTTTTTTTAAATTTCCCTGATTGCTAATGAGGTTAAACAGCTTGTCATGTTTATTGGCTATTTGGATATCCTCTTTTGTGAAGGGCCTCTAAAAGGCTCTTGTCTATTTTTATATTGGGTCTTTTTCTTAATGATTTCTGGAAGTTCTTTTTATATATTGGATATGAGTTCTTTGTCAGATATATGTGGCGGAGATATCTTCTCCCACTTTTATTTTATTTTATTTTTTTACTCTTAATGGGATCTTCTGTTGAATGGAAGTTTTTAACTTTAATGTAACCCAATTTATCAGTATTTTCCTTTATAGTTAGCCTTTTTTGTAACCTATGTAAGAATGTTTGTGTGTTTTAAGGTCATGAATATGTTCTCCAATTTTATCTTCAAGTTTTACCATTTTACTTTTTTATCGTTCACATTTATTTATTTACTTATTTTTTTAAATTTTACCAACCCCTCATTCCTCCACCTCCTTCCCCTTTGATAACCATGAACTTGTTCCTTACTAGTATATCTATGAAACTTTTCTGTTTGTATTGTTTATTCATTTGTTTTGTATTTTTTAAGTTCTACCAATAAGTATTTGTCTTTATCTGACTTATTTCACTTAACATAATTCCCTGTAGGTTCAACCATATTGTTGCAAATGGCAAGATTTTGTTCTTTTTTATTGCTGAATAACATTCCATTGAATGAGAGAGTGTGTGTGTGTGTGTGTGTGTGTGTGTGTGTGTGTGTATGCACGCACATGTATGTATTATTTATCCAGTCATCTATATCTATAGACATTTAGGGCGCTTCCATATCTTGGCTATTGTAAATAAGGTTGTAATGAACGCAGGGCTGCATATATATTTTTTAATTAATTAGTGTTTTTATTTTCTTCAGATAAATACCTAGAAGTGGAATTGGTGGGTTATATGGCAGCTCTATTTTTAATTTTTTGAGAAATCTCCATACTGATTTTCATAGTGGCCATACCAGTTTACGATCCCACCAGCAGTGTAGTAGGGTTCCCTTTTCTCCACTTACTCACAAGCATTTGTTATTTGTTGATTTTTGTATGATAGCCATCTGACAATATGAGGTGATATCTCACATTGGTTTTGGTTTGCATTTCCCTGATGGTTAGTGATGTTAAGCTTCTTTGCATGTCTGTTGGCTATCTATATGTCATCTTTGGAGAATTGTCTAGTCAGGTCCTCTGCCCATTTTTTTAATTGAATTTTTTGTGTTAATTTGTATGAGTTCCTTGTTTATTTGGGATATTAACCACTTACCAGATGTATCATTTGTGAATATTTCTCCCATTCAATAAATTATCTTTTTATTTGTTGATGGTTTCCTTCCCTGTGCAAACACTTCTTAGCTTGCTATAGTTCCATTTGTTTATTTTTTGCTTTTGTTGCCCTTGCTTGGGGAGACATATCTAAAAAGATAATGCTAAGACCAATGAATGCCAAAAAGTTTATTGCCTAGGTTTTCTTCTAGTTCTATGGTTTCATGCCTTACATTTAAAGTCCATTTTGACTTTATTTTTGTATATGGGGGAAAAATGATCCAATTTTATTTTTTTGCATGTATCTCTGTCCAGTTTTCCTAACACCATTTATTGAAGAGACTGTCCTTACCCTCTCATATATCTTTGCTTCCTTTGTCATGGATTATTGATCATATAAGCAAAGATTTATTTTTGAGCTCTCATTCTATTGCATTGATCTATGTAAAATGGTGTCACAGAGTATTAAACTAAGTGTGGAGACTGCTTAGCATGGGGCCCTTTGTGATTGTAAAAATCGCGTGTCCATGAAGCCAATCCTACTTATGACACTGATCAGATTCTGTGACACATTTTGTGTTGATTTGGGGCTACTGATCACCCATCACCTCTTTTTTTGTACTAGCGTTCTGACTTCCACAGGGGGTTACTTCTCCCCAGTGGTATATAGTCTCAGCGCACCTATAAATCAGGTTGCCCCAACTTCTCCTCCTAAGGTATAGGTGCATGAGTGAACTCAAGCTCTATTAGTTTCATTCTCCCTCTTCCTCTCTTCCCTTCTCTTAAGACTTTGAATCTTGAGAACAAAGATGAAAGGACACTGGAAAAATTTGGAATGCATATGTTCACTGGCAGTGCCCTCCAAGACTTGAGTTCAGTACACTTTAGATACACCAGTTCTTCCTCTATTTACAACCCTAATTCTCTAGCCTTCTACTTGATCCTGTTTCTCAATAGCTTTCTAATACATGTCTCTCCTGCTTAGGCAGCCAGAATCTGTTTCTGTTGCCTGTAATCAAAGGATCTTATAGGTTATAGAGATATCATTCATTCACTGGGCTTGAGATCTTTGGTCTAATTAGAGTTATACCATACATGCATTAAATAAAGACTGCATAACAGAGAAATGAAAAGTGCTTCACATATTATATTTTATTTAATCTTCATAATGGGCCTTCAAGGCAAGCATCACTGCCCTACTTTTTGGATAACAAAAATTAGGCTCTGAGAGATCAAATACATTTCTGAAAATCTTCCAGTTATTTTGTTATGGAACCAAGATTTTCAAACTGAGTTTTTTTCTGATCCTCAAGACTATAACTTCCCACAACATTTTATTATTTTCATATCCTCATTGTTTAGCACATTGCTAGGCACAACATATTCCCAATAACAATTCGATATGTGAGTGAGTAAATAAAAGAACGAGTATTCCTATCCACATCTTCATCCGATATCAGTTCATAACTAATACATAATGACCCATAATTTTAAAGTCAATTTTTTTTCTTTTGCCTCACTCATCATAAAATTTTATTTGCCACTTACTGCTGTGAAAACACTGGCAGGTCCATCACTTATCCCTAAAATTGGTTTAGCATAGCAATAATCTCAGTTTATTTTATGATTTTTTAAATGGTTAACTGTGGTTGCCACTCTTAGATCATAGGCATAATTACCGGCACCAACATGTATCAATTATTGATTCTCAAGGTATAAACTATGCACCTTTAATTATGTCATCCTATACTTTAATAAAAACATTCTCAACTTAAATGCCCTTTACCCAGAATATTTGCAAAATCAATAATGCGGAAGGTACATAGAAACTGAAAAGTCTGACTAAAAAGGTAATTGTGACATAGTGTAACCGCATTGAGAAAACAAGAAAGACAAGTGGGTAGCTAGGACAGTTTCAGATGCTTAGTGGGACCTATCCAATATGTAAAGAGGAAAAACATTTGGCAGGTAAAAACAAAACCATTATTTTTCCCCTTATGTGTGTCTAAACAACTCAATGTAAATAAGATGTTGCTGAGCAAACGACTGATCTTTACTGTTCCATGTACAGGTTCCGAGGTAAAAAAAAAAAAAAAAATTAATTACAGAAGCTTCCAAACAATGCAAACAGCATTAAGCACAGTAATTATAAGATAAGCTTTAAAGCAATTTTCAGTTGATTGGGTGTGGGTGTGCAGAAGTAACCCTATAGTTTGCCTGCTGCTGCAAGAATGGCTTACATGCCAATTAGTGGTTATTGCTACTAATTATTAAAAGCATTTTAAAGAGTAATTAAAAATTAAATTCACCTGTATGATGGCTCATAACTGTTGTGTAAATTGCTCGGATTTTCCATATCACTCACACAGGAAATGCTCAGTGAGACGGAACAGCATGATGACACCACGTATCAGGAGCCAAATGGCATGTGCCTGCGCCCTCCACGTGGAGGCATTGCGAGGTTCCGTTTTTTCTGTGAGTGAATTCTGCCAGGCCAAGCGAAGGAGGACAATAGTTGAGGGCATAATCCTTTGTTTCTGCCACTCTTTCTGCCCTACTTGCCACAAAATACTGTGGAGAAAAGAAAGAAGCAAAGGAAAGATAAAACTTCGCCTTATCTGAGACCACACTTCCCCACTTAAAAGCTATACCAGGACAACTTCAGAATGAGAACATGAAATCCAGGACCCCCGCCTCACCACTCACTACATGACTGTGAGCACGTCACTAATGCTCCCAGGTTCAGCTTCTTTATTTCCAAAGCATGGATATAAATTAACTGGCCTTGCGGATTCTGTTCAGAAATAAAAGTCTGTGTCTGGATTAGGCATATTCATATCACAAAAACTAGGAGAGTTAGATCATATTTACTGAGAGTTCCTTCAGGTTTGAGCTTTTCCATCTGTTGTTCAAATCTTTGGCTGCACACTGGAATCCCTGGGGGAACTTTACCCCAATAACAGCAAGGCCCAGCCTCCTCAGATTCCTATTTAATTGGGCGGAGGTGGAATAGGGCATCAGGAGCTTCGCAAACTCTCCAGGTGACTCAAAGGTGCTTAGAGCAGTGGTGGGCAAACTGCGGCTCTCGAGCCTCATGCAGCTCTTTGGCCCCTTGAGTGTGGCTCTTCCACAAAATACCACGTGCGGGGCGATTGAAACTTCGTGGCCCATGCGCAGAAGTCGGTGTTTTGTGGAAGAGCCACACTCAAGGGGCTAAAGAGCCGCATGTGGCCCGCGAGCTGCAGTTTGCCAACCACTGTAGAGTTACAGACTACTATACATGCTTTACTTACATTAGATCACTAGTTCTGATTTTTTTAAATTTCTATGAGATATGTGTTTTTGTCCTCATTTTATAAATGAGGAAATACATTCAGTTAATTGAAATATCTCTTGTAACGCAAATGTAGCAGACAGGCTTGAAATCCAGTCTCTGACTCAAAGAGCCTGTTGTTGGTGTTGTTTTTTTTTTAACCTTAAATCAATTTTATAAGCTGTTGATTGACTTTCTGGTGTCTCTTCTTTGTGGTTACTATTTGTATGACCAAGCTCACATCCTTGAATGCCTCTTATTTACATTTCCTTATAGTTCTTGGGTTTTTAAGTGGAATAATATATAAAATTATTCATATAAAGGCATGAATTTACCGGTTGGTCCCATGAAAGATTGTTTGCATACCGGGAATCAAATGTTGGAAGTCCAAGTGGTGATATTTCAGAAAACCATAGCAATTCAGTCCTTTGGATAGCTAACTGAACCTGAAGAAGTTTCCAGGTTCCTGAGGAGGCGATGGTAGCAACTTTAGCTATTTTACACTAAGACATAGTACACAGGAGATGGTAGGGAGGACCACAGCAGTGAATGGAAAGTGAGGGAAATGTATATGGCTGTAATCTCTGCCTCAGACCTTTTAGGCTTTCTTTGTATTTCGCTCATCTTAAGGCCATTTCCTCTCTTTCTAATGATTATCTTACTGGCCCCAGGACATTCTTACCACTTATTTAGTTATTATTTCCACTGGCAATCTAATTGTCTTTTCAAAAGGTAAGAAGCAATTTATGTAGCACTGTAATTTTATTTACAATCTTAATCCTACACAGCGAAGGTAAAGAAAAGGAGTTATATAGATGTGTGTTGTGAATCTACCTTCAGCTACAGTACTGGAGCTTAAAGAAACAACAAAAACAAGGCCAAAAATCACCCCTCACACAGCATTCACCACTCTCCTCTTTATTGGAAGTCCCAGTACCTACCAATTCACTCCCCAAGAGCCAAATCACTCACCTGTAAGCAAGAAGGAATTTTATTTTCACTCCAGAATGTAATTGGCAGGTCCATATTTTGTTTTTGCTTGTTTTTTTTTTTCTTTCAGCAAAATCAACGTGCCTGCTTTCCTTGCCAAACATATCAGATTATGTGAGGTTTATGGGTACACAATAATTCCTGGGCAACCTGAAAGCCAGGGAGACTACAGGAGATACTGGGGGGAAATGTTATGGAGAAAGCATGAGTGAATAATAGAAGACAGATTTGAGATAATTATTGGAGAGATGACAGAGAACATCACCATGATTTGTTTTGCCAGGTTGTCATTTCAAAGATAATGAAGAACTATTAAATCGATTTCTTTTCTTCTTTTTTTTTCAGGGGAATGAGTACACAGATATTAAAGAATAAATGAAATGAATACACAGATCCTAATTATAAATACTAATTATGATAAGTTTGAGTAACTAGATAGTTTATGCAACACTAGAAAAATTCATTATGCAAATGCATAAACTCTACCCAATGGCTTTATGATTCACTCGCATTAGGTCCAGAACTATTGTGCAGAAACAGGATAGTGGCTCAACTCCTCGGTTGGGGGTCATTTTATTGCCAATTTAACTAGTGTTAAATTAGTGGGTATTTAACTGTCACTAAAACAATTTAGGGCTCAAAACACCGAAGTGTCATTGTTACTAATATTTTAGTGAAAGAGAAGAATTGTTCCTCCCAATGTTGGATTGAGATGCTGGAGGCACCACTGTTTTCTAGTCTATGGTAATGAAACTTGCATTAGCAAAAGTGGGCTGGTTGCCTACCAAGGAATAAAATAATCTCTTTGAGAACTGGGTATCCTGCTGTATTTGATTGCCATAAATCCATTTGAACATCCCTCTTCACTAAATGAGATTTTTTTAAAAGTTCTTAAAATCATGAGCCAAATGAGTATAACCCATCCAATGTTTCATGGAACACTTTTACTGTAAGATTATTGCATTGAACTCCCACCTTTTGGGGTTTTTTTTGGGGGGAAAGAAACACAAAACTTATTTCTCTACCAACATGAAACGTGAACAAATCCAAATTCAGAAAGACTTACAAATGCCACAACACACTTATTTACCAGCAAACATATCATTTCTTTGTTTCGTCGGATACCAATGATGAATTATTCATGAGACCCCATTTCAGATGCTTATTGTGTCTGGTGGCCAAGTCTGCCTGCTCAGCCCCAGGAAAGCCTGGGCGCTTTGCTGCAGGCACAATGCTCTGTGCCATCCAGGGACCAGCCGTGTGCTCTCGAGTTACTGGAGCAACTCAAGCAGTTCCAGTGGCCTCAGCTGTGGAGACAGCTGTTTGCCCACCGTCTGTGATGGCAGAAATGTGTGGTAGGCTTCCCCCTAACAGCATGACCCTCCCCAAACCTCCTCCCACACATAACACACACAACTCCCGTGCCATGCGTCATGCATGCACCACTGTCAAAGGGGTGCAACCAAGCCCCATGATTTCAGGACCAGAATGAGCAATGCACCACAGTGTAGAACAGCTCTTTATCTTGTCTGCGAGATTATTGGAACAGAGGCTGTATCTTCCAAATCTAAACCTCTCTTGTACCTTACATATCAAAAGGTTTGCGCATGCGTGAAATTCAAAATGATTTATTGTTTAGTTATTGCCTTATTTACTTACTTAATGGATTGATTGATGTGCCAGGGTCCCACAGACAACAGAGGCTATTTTTTTAAAGGTTGTTTTAAAGGAAATAGATTGCAAACAGGAGTTTCACTAACACAGTAAGTCAACCCCTTCTTACTGGTTTGTATTCTTAATGAGTTCCTTTTGGCTCCTGCCTACTACCTGTCTATGGCTATTTGTTGACACAAAATACTGCCTCTTACACACAGTGAGAAGTGGCGGGGATGAAAGAATAAAATATTAGGTGTGGAAGGGTGAAAGACGGGGAGAAAATCTGGATCGGACCCCGGAGTTTCAGCAACATAAGCATCTAGAGAAGGCAATGCTGTGGGTGGTGCTGGGACTGTAAGGGATGGAGCCACTCCGCAACAATGGGCGCTGGTAGGATTCCTCTGGCAGCAGTTCTCTGCAGAGGGGGGCTGCTGAGAAGTCCCACAATTTGAATTCCTCTTGTAAACCTCGAATCATCCTTTTATCTTACAGACACTGAACTTACTTTCAATTTGTAAGAAAATACTAAGCCAGAATTAATCAATGTAATAAAATTATCTACACAATTGTTGAAAGGGTGGTTACATGACAAGTTCCACAAATCTCTTACTAGCACACCTCTTGAATTGTATTTATTACTTTATCAAGAAGTGTAATATTTCCATTGGCCTTGGTGAATAGGGGCCAGATCAGGAGGGCGGTTGATTTGTTTATAGGAATTGGATGTTGAATTTGTGCAGAACTCTTAAGCGCTCCGTGTTCTATGCATGAGACATTTACGTAAGGTCTCCGTAACCTCTTCCCCAAACGAACTCTAATTTGACATAATGCAGCGTAGAATGGCACCAGGCATCGGGCTTGCATCAGAAATGCATTTTATTTGGATTCAATTCAGACTCTTAACGAACTGGTTCCCGTAAATGCAGCAGATGGGAGTGAGGCAAATGGGAGCGTGTGCGGGGCCTCACACCCCGCATCCACTCCTGCTTCCTTGTGCTAAAGCCTGTCCTGAGTTAGTTGGTTAGTTAGTTAGCTAATTAGTTAGGCACATTCCAGCTGAAACTTTTCATCATAATTAACATATTTATCCTACCAGCCCACCAGAGGCCTGCACAGCCACAGTCCAGCTAAGGCAAGTGGATTCTTTCATTCGCTTTCTCTCTCCTGCTGATTAATGTGGTGGATGCTGCCAGAAGATGGCCCAGTGGTTAATAAACCTGGCAAGGCTGTGGCCAGCCCTTCTTCTCTAAAGGTCAATTAAAAATGCTAGTTGCACTGTGAACAGAATTCTCTATAGAAGAATGCCAGGCAGTGCCCCGAGTGGTCTCCTTAATACAAAATATCCATTTGATTTTCCTCAGGAGATTCACTCTCCTTTTGCAATGCAAATATTTTCAAGTGTACTAAACACGTTTTAGCACCTCAACATAGGCACTAAAACTATTTGCATGCAAAATTACCCAGAGTAGGCAGACAGGCACAAGCTTATGCTAGCACCATATGTGCTAAAGTATTTGAGCCAGGAAACAACTAGTATCTGGACGTTATTTACAATTTAAATTTAATTTTACATTATTATTCAGACAAGAGCTTATATGTAAAGTCTTTCTATTAAAATTACTGCTTCACATGAAACAAAATTTCGCCTAAAATATGTTTAATAGTGCTGGTTCCAGCTACATACCACACTCCAGAACACAATGCAGCACCTCTGTTCCATGCCTTCCATCTCCACCTGCGTGAATGGTTTAGTCGTCCCTCTAAGGACTCCTCTCAGAAAGAGCGGCTACATTAATGTCCATGGGAAGGCCCAGAAATAACACAAAACATAGACCGAGACCGATACATGGAAGCACATAGTGAGCTGACCTGGAAATAGCACAAATATTGATTGTCCACATTCAGTTAAAAGCCAATTTTACTTTCTTTTCCGAAAGCTCCATTTGATGTTTTGTGAACACCGGAAGTGACTTTGGTGTAGCATGTTGTTTGCAAATTGCAATGCGGCACACTGTTCCAAGGAGGCAGCCTTTCGTTATGACCTCCTTATGATTTCTTTTAGAAGACACCCTAAATCTATGGGTAATGATTGATTGGGTGCTGTGTTTGAGGATCATTTGTCAATGCATAGCAGGGGAGACCATTGCTCTTTCTTCTTTATCTTGCCAAGTGACTTTCCATTTCAAGTTCCGTGAGATTTCATGTCTTTAATATCATTGGTTTAAATGTGTGGTTGTTTATTTTTATGTTCTAATTAGGAGATAATTTTCAGATGAATCAAAATGGTTACTTGTACCTCTCTTCAACTTTCCTCTGACCTAGAGAGTAGATAAGTGGGTTTTCAGGGACCCATGGGGAAGTGGTACTCTCAGAGTAATCACTTGCCCGGCTCTCTGTCCAGGTATTTGCAGATTGTTGCAACCACTATTCGTATGCACATTGCCTATTAGTGTCTACTGAAGTAAAGATAATATTTAGTGAGGTAGTAATCTCTTTTAGCTAAAATTAAAGTACAAAGAGGAAGAGTACCTTTTAAATACTAGACTGTGAAACAAGTTCTTAAAAACCCACAGCTAAAATAATGAATTTGGGGGGCATATAAGAAAAATGAACATACTACATTTTTTCACAAGGACAGCATCAAATATACCCAAAATCTTAACTACAGAGATTTCCTCCCCCTAGGTTAAATATGCTTCAATTTATTATAAACCTAGCATATATAATTTTTCTTTGAAAACTCCAAGTTTATGCTAAGTCAAATATCTTCTCTTTTTTTTTTTTTTTTTGCTTTCCTTTCCATTTCCTTCTCTTTTTAAGAGCAGGAGGAAGAAATTGCTTTCTTTCTTGACTTACAACCCGTCTTACAAATGTTGAGCCATTGCCTAGGTGCATGAACTCAGTCCTGAGCAGCTTTAATTTATAGCAGCCAGCATTTCTATAACATACGCTCTCTAAAAGAGGTCCACAGAAGAACCAGAAATCTGTGGTTGTGTAGAAAGTTTAATGGGAATGGAAAATCTCCGCGTTTACACGTCTATCCTTGCATATTAATATCATTACATTTAAACGGTGGTTTGATTTCAAACATTGAATTAATTAAGAAGGGAACTTCCAGGTCGAGCCATAATGTCAAATCAAATGCCAACAGCTCCTTCTACTGGCTACTAGAAGAAAAAATTTGGTCTCAATCAATGAAAAAGAAATTTGCTGTTTATTTAAGAAGCATCTTTACCCAATTAAAAATTTTGAAAAATATCTAAGTTTGTTGGGAAACTTAAAAAGATGTTTACTTGTACTGAGAGGAAGAAAATACTGAGAATTAGGGAAATAGAAGTTGACAGTCATGTGAGTTTTCCTACATCAATAAATGATTCCTGCTTCCACTAAAAAATATCTGGTCACTATCTTGCCCACCACTCTCTATTATATAGAGTTTGGGTTGAAAATAAAATATAATCAAGGTTAGGTTTAAGGTTATGCTTTCTCAAATTGAAAACAAATATTAAATGAATATTCTGGAAGTTGAGAAATCAATAGAAATATTAAATTTTTCATGATATCTCTTTGTTCTAAAAAAAGGAAAGAAAAAGGAAGGCTAGAGCAGGGATTGGGCAGGAACCAGGCCTGGTGGCAGAGGCTGCTGGCAGGTAGACTCTGGCTTCCGGGGCCAGCCGCCCATGATCCTACAGGAGGTGGACAGCAGCATCTTGGAGGAGACCCTCAGGTTCAAGTTTGAGTACAGCAGTTGCCAGAAACAAAACCAGAAGCAGTAGAAATAACATTTTCAGATTTTGCTGGGCTCCCCTATTATATTTCATCTCCTAATGCAGACAAAACAGAAGTGATGGTCAGCATTTCTTTGAAATTCTACAAGGAACTTCAGGCACATGGTGCTGATGAGTTACTAAGAGGATGTACAGAAGTTTCTTGGTAAATCCAGAATCAGGATCAACGTCTCTTTGCTATACTACCTTGACAATCCGCCTGAGCCCAAGGATTCCATTGTGCGGCAGGCTGGCATGTTGAAATGAGATTGTTTTGCCTCTGTCTTTGAGAAATACTTCCAGTTCCAAGAAGAGGGCAAGGAAGGAGAACAGGGCAGTGGTCCATGGTAGGGATGATGAAACCATGTATGTTGAGTCTTAAAAGGACAGAGCCACAGTAATCTTCAGCACAGTGTTTAAGGGTGAAGACAGTGTGGTCATTGGAAAGGTGTTCATGCAGGAGTTCAGAGAAGCCACAGGGAACCGCCTCTGGAGCTGGAGGACGTGGGTGCTGTGGAGGGTGACAACATTGGCTCTATTACCTTCGTGCTGTTCCCTGGCCACACCAACGCCGTTGTTGAAGATAACACCATCCGCCTGATCTACATGTTCCAGGACCACTTGCACATCAAGTGGGCTAAGACCAATATTCACACACGCATGCAGCCAAAACATCCGAAGTCCTCATGGTGATGAACTTTGCACATCCAGATGATGAGAAGAAAGAAATGGAAACAATCATGGGGAAGACTCTTTCATCTGCCAACTCCTGGGAACCGGAAGTGGATGCAGCTGGCAACTGAAGGTTGGAACATTTGCTATTGGATACTCGTAGCTTTTAATGTTGCATCTCTGCACATTCTTAAGGGAGTCTCCATTTTGGTTCCATTCTGTACACATTTGGAAAATAATCTGCAGAAACGAGCTGTGCTTGCAAGGACTTCTAGTTTCCAAGAATTAAAAGAAAGAAAGAACGAAGAGAAGAAATCCACTTAGTCCACTTGATTTCTTTTCTATCTTCCCTCCCCCCATCCCCCTTCCTTTCCACTCTTCTTCCAAGCTGTTTTGCTTTACATTATGTCACCAGTAATGAGTTGCAGGATAATACAAGCTTAACTTGTTTTCTCCTAAGCATTTGAGCTCAAAACTCCTAGATCTAAAGAAATATGGTTGGGGTCATTAATAAAGAAAATCATGCCATCTTATAAAACAAGTAAATAAATAAATAAGAAAACATTTTATTGCTATTTCAATGAGGATAAATAGTTAACTTTCAACTTATATAAAAGAGTTTGGGAGCAAAGAATGTTGACTTCTTTTATTCAAATTCTACCATTTGATGAAACAAGTTGTCTAATTAGGGCAATAAAAGTAGAAAGTATAATAAAATGTTTTCTCCCTAACCCCTTACCTTATCCTCCATGAGGAACACTGTCCTCCACCATCTGAAACAATCAATCTAGTTGGTACCACTCATTTAGAGCTGTCTCTGCCTCAAATTCCCCCAACTCTCCACAACTCCTGGCCTCATTTTCATACAGACATGTTCCCTGAACGTAAATGGAAAATGTAATAGCACACTCAGAAGTTTTCAAATCCCACTCATTTCAACAAGTGAGACTTGACAAGGTTGATCCGAGAGGCTCGTATGAGAGGTTTTAGAATCTTGACATAAATGCCCTGTGAAGGAAAACCTTTCTTCTTCAGAAAGGACGGAATAAGGAACTGCGGAGACTCGGCATCCCGTTCCATGGCTGTGTCTCAGCAGTGATCTCCCCCACACTCCCGCTGGCTTAGTATGAACTCTGAAAACCAACATGTCATTTTTGAAAGATTACCCAGGCAAAATGATTCTTTAACTCTTTCTCACTCTTTCTCATCCCACCTTTCACCCGCCCGCCCCCCCCCCCCCCCCCCGCTCCATACACACACACACACACACACACACACATTGCCAAAACATATATGTATCCTTCATCTTTGGGAAGTGAACCATTTATGTTACAAGAACCATCCTACATCTTAAAGTTGACACCTTAATTTAGGACACCACTTATTTCCATAATTGGTGGCAGAGCCACAGAAAATCTTTTCAAGGCAATTTCTTCCTTGTTTAACAACAGAATCATGGTCGAATTGCAGTGCATCCTGGCATGCAACTCTTTAAGGGATTTTCATGTCATTAATTATTTTACAACACAAATTTTCTTTTAAATGCTGAACTTTTGAAACGTTAAGTTTAAAAAATGTCTTTGAGTCAGACAGGTCTCCTAGATTCAAACCTCAACTCTGTCATTTATGAACTTGTGGGACCCAAGACAAGTCACTGAACTCGGTAAACCTCAGTTTCCTCCTTTGTAAAGAGGGAATGATAATACATCTCTACCTCACCGGCGGCCTTCTGAGGTTGCCGTGAGATAATATATGTCACCTGCCATAGCAGAGTGCTTGGTATATAACTAACAACCAAGGTTGCTACTGTTGTTCAATAAATAAGAATTTTTATTTTATTTTTTTGTGTGAATGAAACGCTATAACTTTATTTTATTTCCTGGAAAAAAAAAAATGTCATCACAGTCATCCACGGGAGCTCTGATTAGGAAACTGATAAGTAAGTATTTCTGAAACACATATTCAAACATGGTGGGTGAAATAGTCGTGTTTCTTACCTGGGAGAAGACAGCAGAGTTCGTCCTGAGGGTGGGAGTGGTATTGTTTGCAGTGAGGCAATGAGTTAGAACCAGAAAGTTGTCCTTAATGGGTCATCTGAAGAGAACATCTACGGGACAGTGTGTCACTGCCAGATTGTGACTCATTGGGAGAATCAAGGGAGAATCCAGGCTCTAGAAGTGGACTGATCCTTTTCCAAGCCTACCTCTGGTGCCTTCCAGCTGTGTGACCTTAGGCCTTGTCCTCACTTTCTCTGAGCTTCATTTCCTATTCTGCAAAATGAGGAGATTGTCTAACTCACAGAGCGGAGTAAGAATTTGTGGTCACGGATTTTTATAAAATATCTGGCTCCTTCCTTCCTCTGCACTAGCCAGACTGGCCTCCTTGGAAGCCTGAGGTGCTTGTTCTTGCCATGCTCCATCACACTGTGTTATCTCTTTAATGCCTGTTCCTTCATTACATCTTCAGCTCAGTCATCACTTCCTTGTGGAAACCACCCTTGATCTTGCTGAGTAGGCCAAATTCTTCCTATGTGTTCTTCAACTACCTTAGAGGTCTGACACTTAACACAGATTTCATTTGATTGACTGTTTCCCTACCAGATTATGAGCCCCTAAGGGCAGGGAGTATTTGTTTTTGTTCACCATTATAACCCCCCTTGCCTGGCAAAAAAAAAAAAAATACTAACAATCATCTGTTGAACAAATAAACAGAAACTCAAGCATAAAAGATACTTGGAAAATGGTAGTTATTACCTTAAAATTTTAGCATAAAAGTTACCTTAGAGGTCCTCGAAAGGTTAGTCCCAACCACTTTTCCTTCAACTATGTCTCCAGCAGGTTCACACCCTGTTGAGATCAGTGAACAAAGAATCAAGATTTCAAAAATCAATGGATGCCTATTAAAATCTACACTTATCATCCACTGACATCCACATGTCCATTGGTTGTCCTAAATTGCCCTCCCTATTATAATTAAAACAATGTGTCTCAGCTGCAAAGGGCCGTGAGTGCAATGACAGTACCTCTGAACCATGTTCTCCAATAAAGGATTTTATGCAGTGATGGGACTGGACATTACCTTGGGGGGAGAATTTTGTTGGCTTTTCTGGGCATGTTTTCTGTACTGTAGGATGCTGTGCATATCTGTGAGGCTGGGAAGTCCCGGAACTGCATTTTCAGATGTTCCTTGGTCCTCTATCTGTATATTTACTCCAATACCCACCCCCCTTAAAATTCTGTCATGAGTAGAAATGGCAATGCCTGGGAAATATTTTAATGCCATAATAAAGTCACTGGGAGCGTGGCAACACAAGAAAGAAAATGTAGTGGTAATCCTGTAGAAACATTAAAAAAATTTTTCCACTCATTAAAAAAAAAATAACCCATGGAGACATGAAGGGCAGGAAATGCTGCCACTTTATTGCCTTTTTAGTCAAATGTCTTTACAGGCCTATCCCTTTAAACTATATTATTAATATTGATCCCTCAGGGCCTAACACAATTTCCACCTCCTCCCTGTTCTGACTACCCCAGGACACTTTGACCTTTTCAGAATTCCCGTTATGTAGGTTTTATGCTTTCAGTAATTGTTTCTGATGTTTACTTTTCTCTCTCAACTACCTTGGAAGGTGCAGAAACAGAGACAGGGAACACTCCTTTCCAGAGGGCGAGGTAAGAAAAATAGTGACTTTGGAACACACCTGGGTTTTGGAATTGCAAGGCTTGGTTGGAATCCCATTTCCTGACCCTTACTAATGATGAAAAGCGCGGCCAGGATATAGACCGGGGGGCGGTGAATACCTTACCTTACCAAATTATTGTTAGTATTAAAGTAGATTAAAATGTGGTAAACTAGCTGCAGTTCATTTTTCATCCCCCCCCCCCCCCACCACCACCAAGCCACTAGTTACAAATTTACTGTAGTTAGTTCCAGTACATTTTTATAAAGCTTTTCTATTTTTGTTTTTATTTTCTGATTAGGAAACAAATTCTTTTAGAAAAGTTAAATGATTTAGAAAAGTAAGAGAAGAAAATGCAATTAGCAGCTGCCATACTTGAGGGGTTACTGTGTGCAGGGAATGTGCTGTGGGTTATATACTTATATAATCCCTTTAATTTGGGCAGCAACCAGGAGGTAGATCCTAATGTTTTTCCCATTTTACCTGTGAAAGAGCAAAGACAAAGGGTGCCTGTGAGAACACAATAAGTGATGGACTTCGAAATCAAATTCAGTTGTTCAGTTCATAGAATAACCACCATGATAGGGTAGTTCCCTAAATTATCCATAAATCAACCATGTTCCATCATAGAGAAAAAAAAAAGCCAGGCTATTAACATACTGTGGATTCAATTATATTTTCTTCCAATTACACGCTCACATACACACAGCTATGCAGTCTTTTTAAAATCAAAATTGGAATCATAATGTAGATAGAGTTTTTTTGTCATTAACATTATATTTTTGGCACTTTAATGACATACAAATTCCTTGCATATATGCTTTTAGTAGTGACTACATGTGCATTTTCCCCTCATTAGACCATTATTCTCTTGTTAGACTTTCAAGTGATTCCCAATCCTTAATATATAATTTTCCCCAAGGTTAAATTTACCACAAATTAGGATTATGCACATTATAATCTGCAATATGCAAATTACTTATCATAATAAGAATATAATTATATAAAATCCCAGATGTACTGTTTTTGATTCAGACCTTATAAGAAAAAGGATTTTAAAATCATCCTCCAGTCCATCCCTCATGCCACCCTATTTTTTCATGATGTGAAAAAAAAAGATTACCCAGTTAATGTAATTCTGCCTACTTTACCAAAGTGCATTATCAAACTGTTGCCAACATGCCTCTAGGTCAAGAATGAACCCTCCTTCAATAAAAAATTTTAAAAAAAAGAATGAACCCTCCTGCCCTGGCCAGGAATTTCAGTTGGTTAGCGTGTTGTCTGGATATGCCAAAATTTCTGGTTTGATTCCGGATTAGGGCACATACAAGAATCAACCAATGAATGCATGAATAAGTGGAACAACAAATTGATCCCCCTCCTCTCTCTCTATAAAAAAAATCAAAGAAAAAAATTTTTAAAAGAATGAACTCTATTGCAACAAGTTTGGTCACTGGTCTAGGAATGGCAATGTAGTATGGCAGAGAACAGCTGGAGCTGAAGCTGGAGATGAAAGGTCTGAGATTCTAATTATAGTCACAACTTATTACTGTGACTATATTTTGAGCAAAGAAATTGATCTTTGTGAGACTCAGTTTCCTTAATATAAATTATAATAGCAATATTTTCTCTACTGTCTTATAGGGTGATGATGAGAATTAAATGCTAGGATATTCTGCATAATCTATATTTATTATTATTATTATTATTATTATTAGCAGCAGCAGCAGCATCACCATTAACTAGACTTGTCTAAACAATCATATCCTTACTAAAAAAAATCACAGAAAATTATGCACCTTTTCCAATGAATAGAAATGTCTGCAAAATTCAGGCTCTATTTGTTTTGGGGGAAAAAAAGGACCATTTTGTCTCATGAAAGGGAAGAATATATCAAGAATGAAAAATGATTTTATTTTTAAATATGTATTTCTAAATATGCTTGACTTCCTTTTTCTCTCATGGATTTCTATTGGAAATGTAAGACCACTTCTGCATTTCTTATCATCCCTACTTTTCCTTTTCTTGGGTCCATAACAGAAAGCCTCCTGCCCTTTAGAATACAAACTAGACAAAAACTAACCAAAGTTCCTCCTTTGAGTGTAGGCCTGATACCATCTTCACTTGTGGCTAATGCAGGTTCTTGTGTGGCTTGGAGCAGAATGCCTTGCCCAGAAAGCAGAAGCCCTCCAGCAGTTTCTTGGTGCAGGTGGGCTGGGACCTGCCACTTCAACCAGACTCACTCTCATGGTCACACTGTATTTCTCTTAATACCTGGATAAAATTGGCCTACCATGTAAATAGCCACGTTGCATACAAACCTGGTGAAGGGCAAAACTTCTTTAGTGTAGGTTTCTAGAATCCTCTCATAAAAAACTTCACTCAGCGAGTCATACCACAGCTGGTATATTAGCTGTTCCTATTCTCTTATTTTTTCTGAAAATGTCCTTGTCACATTATTTTTGCTCTCTCCATGATTGTTTGGGATACATCCCCTAAGAAGTTGAAAATTCTCTTAGTATTATCAGAATGCCAAACTGGGGCCAAGATGGTGTGATGTTGGCTTTATTGCTTTCTTCATGAAACTTTCCCCTGTGTTTTATTTCAAAAGAGTTTGTATCATGTTGGACATGTATTTCCAAACCATGGACTGCTAAAAAGATCTTACTCTCTTTCCCCTCTCTTTTGTTCTTAAACATCTTGTCTTTTGTTTTAAGCAGGCCTTGGAAAAAAGAACCTGGCTTTCTGAAGTCAAAACTCTTAGCAGCATCTGCCCTGTCTCTATAACAATGGACCTGTAATCCTTAAACTTGAGCCTGAAAACCCAGAGAAACATTTTTCTTATACGTTGTGATACAGGTTTGGTAGGTAGTGTGATTTCTGCATCAAGAAGTAAATAATAATTATGGTTTGCTTCCGTTATATAAATATTTACATAAAATAAAGAGTGAAAAGAGAAGAGGATCTTGTTAAAGTTGACTTTCCATTTGCTTCACAGTTAACAGGCCCAACAGTGAGTTGTAACCCACCTCTTTAAGGGAATTTCAAATCCTGTGCTTACTTGCCCTCAAACTTCAAGGCATCACTATTCAGCCTTTGGTTATGTTTAAATGAGAAGACAGTCAAATAAAAACTGTTAAGGTAACATTTATTGGAAAAACAGATTTAAATATAATATACCATCCACCTCTTCTTCCTTGTTTTAAAAATATCCTCCAACCCGGCCAGCATGGCTCAGTGGTTGAGCACTGACCTATGAACTAGGATGTCAAGGCTCCATTCCTGGTCAGGGCACATGCCCGGGCTATGGGCTAGATCTTCAGTGAGGGGTGTGCAGGAGGCAGCCGATCAATGATTCTCTCTCATCATTGATGTTTGTATCTCCCTCTCCCTTCTTCTCTGAAATCAGTAAAAATATATTTTTTAAAAATCCTCCATCCTGCCATGCTTAAGAAATTGTACTGAGATATCCATGTGTTATATGAAGGAAGAAGCAGGAAAGGGGTGTGATGGAAAATAATAAGAGATTTGCCAACTCTAAGTCTTACTCATGAAATGACCCTTGGCAAGTTAACCAATGTCTCAAAACCTCAGTTTCTTCACTCATAAAATGGGGCTAAGAGCAGGGAGGTGGTGGAAGTTACAGGATAGTGTGTGTGTGGGCTCCTGGCCCTGGGTTGTTTTAGTAGCAAGATGCTCAGTACTCCAGGCCTAGCAATGCCACTGAAGTTTGCCCTGGGGGAGTGGGACTGGTTGTGTTAAGGTTCTCTGTGCTGAGCAATGGTTTGTATAAGGGAATCCAAAAATGAAGACCAGGTGGGAGTTGAAAAGAATGGGACTGTAAATGGAAAACGGTACTTTATCTTTTATAAAGTTAAGAAAGGTGAATGAGTGAAAGTAGCTGAGAGCGTCTTGGCCATTCCTCTGATTAGTTGCAAACATGGGTAGACAACCCAAAAGACACTCACACAGAAATGCTCAGATTTTTTTCAATCATTTGTCTCAGAAGATTTGATGATTAGTATTAACCTTTAGGATGTTTTCCCCCTCTCTTAGCTTAGCAGCATATCTGGCAAATTGTGTGCAGTCAGTAAATGAATTTTGAATAAATGTTTTAAATATGTCAAGCAGTCTTGTCTTTTGAAGTACACCACAGTTTATTTAAAAAGGAGTAATTAAGTTTTATCGTGCAAATACTGGAATATGCGGCCCAATGAAACACGGCTCTTGCACTAAAGAGCCAGTGGTGTGGTACAGCTAATCGGCACCGACTCATGAAAGCCTATTGTTAAAATGTCAGGAATTTCATAGGCCATACTACTATGTGATGTGTTATTTATTCCTCACATTACGTATATATTTAAAACAAAAAAGGAATATTCAAAATTCATCACTTCCTAATTATTTCACTAGCTTATACTATTATCTTTGTTCTCGAGGTTCTTTGCATCTATTGTATCTCTATGGCAATAATACTACAGTATAACAGCGCACTACTGAGCATCTCTCTTCCCAAGTCTGCACTTAGTGATGTCCCACTAGTAGTTTGCAGTCTGCCTGGAGGAAGTATTTGCACCAAGGATGTTCACAAATGTTGTGAAATCAAAAGTTGTCATTCTTGTTGTTGTTGTTTGTTTTCTTTTTGGAGGACTGTCTCTGTATCGCTAGAAGACTGAGATAATACAGACAGCATTAGATAGCATATTCATAATATCTAAGTTCAAACATGATTGTCATTGTACATGATCTCATCTCACGTAGAATCTTCTGCTCATGCCGCTATTGAGGGATGCAGCCAGAAGGAGAATAGAAGTTTCCAGATTCTAATTTTACTGCTGCATCCCCTGCACCCACTCTGACTAGTGGACCCCTGTCTTGAGAACTCTTAAGAGGTACCCTGGATCAGCAGAGAGTATGAGAGGTGATGGTTATTGATGGCTTAGGAGTTAAAGGAGGGCAAAAATGGCCTGATGTCTGCTATGACTTTTTGGCTTGTTCCTCTCTATCTTCTATGAAACTATATACTGTATATTTAATTGCCTTGTCAATGACGTGAACAATAAGTCTCAATTGCACTGTGGATATACTTGACCTTGTCTATATTAGATAAAAGGCAAAAGTACTGTTTAAATTTTTATTTTTAACAAGAATTGTGTATATTTAAGGTATACAAAGTGATCTTTTGATATATGTATACATTGAGAAATGATTACCACAATCAAATTAATTAACATATCTATCACCTCCCATAGTTATCATTGGTGTGTGTGTGTGTGTGTGTGTGTGTGTGTGTGTGTGTGTGTGGTGAGAACACTTAGGATCTACTCTCTTGGCAGGTTTCAAATATTCAATACATTATCATTAACTATAGTCACCATGCTGTACATTAGGTCTCCAGAACTTATTCATTTTAGAACTGAAAGTCTGTACCTTTGATCAGTATCTTCTCTTTTCCCCCAGCCTTCAGCCTCTGGTAGCCACCATTCTACTATCTGTTACTATGAGTTTGCCTTTTTGGGGAACAAGTATTAATCTCTTCAGGGGAGAGGATGGGATTTGAATGGAATCTTGCAAAAGGAAAGGATTGATGTGGGTGAGAGAAAAGGACAAATCATCAACAGATGCATAAGGAGAAGAAATATGGTGACCATCCCGGAGAACAGTAAAGAATCCAGTCGGGTTGGAGGACAGGGCTTATAGACAGAAGTTGTGGGAAGGGGACTGAGAGGAGAGATGGAAGCCTATTTGCCAATAACCTTAAATGACTGTGTTGAACTTTTATGCTAAATCGGTGCACATTTGGAGGAGAAGGGAAGAGCTGAAGAAGGAAATTTAGTGTTTGTTTAAAAAAGTTTATCTTAGTAAATATGCTTATAGTATATACTGAATTGATAATATAAGGCAATTCAATTTACTTTGTTCTATGCAAATTAAACCAATAATTATGTTGTATTTGTTATATAAGACTAGAGGCCCGGTACACAAAAATTTGTGCACTCGGGGGGGAGAGGGGGTCCCTCAGCGCATCCTGTGCCCTCTTACAGTCTGGGACCCCTCAGGAGATAATGACCTGCTGGCTTAGGCCTGCTCCTGGGTGGCAGAGGGCAGGCCCAATCCCTAGGTGCAGCCCCTGGTCGGGCTCAGAGCAGGGCCGATTGGGGGGTTGGGGCACCGCCCTCTGTCACACTCAAGGCAGGGTCGATAGGGAAGCTCTACCCCGTCTCACATAGAGCAGGGCCCGTGGGGGGTTTGGGGCACTGCCACTGTCACACACAGAGCCACAGGGCAATCGGGGTTGGGGTGCCGCCCTCTATCACCCACAGAGCCGCAGGGCTGATCAGGGGTTGGGGCGCTGCCCCCTGTCACACACAGAGCCGCAGGGAAATCAGGGGGTTGGGGTGCCGCCCTCTATCACCCACAGAGCCACAGGGCTGATCAGGGGTTGGGGCGCTGCCCCCTGTCACACACAGAGCCGCAGGGAAATCAGGGGGTTGGGGTGCCGCCCTCTATCACCCACAGAGCTGCAGGGCTGATCAGGGGTTGGGGCGCTGCCCCCTGTCACACACAGAGCCGCAGGGCAATCAGGGCATTTGGGCGTTGCCCCTTGTCACGCTGATCCCGGTGCCGGGAGGCCTCGCGGCTCCGCTGATCCCGCCCGGCAGGGTCACAGATCCGGGTCCCAGACGCAGACAGCCTTGCCTGCTGCCGCCTATCTTCAGTATGCAAATTAGCCGCCATCTTGTTGCTTCAGGGTGGGGGTCCCCACTGGGGTGCCTGGCCAGTCTGGGTGAGGGGCTGAGGGCCGTTTTCAGGCTGGCGGGCAACTGAAGCTCCAAACCTCTCCTTTTTTTCTTTTTTTTTTTTATTCTGGCATTTATTTACCTTCTATGGCTGTCACTGGAGCTGAGAGCCAGCTTTCTCTCTGAGGCCCGGCTGAAAGCAGGTTTCTGGCCTTTGTTTTCTGTATTCGAAACAATGTTGCGACTCCAGCTCTGAGATCCCGGCTGACTGACAGGAGCTTTCTGGAGTTTTGTTTATCTTCTATAAATGTTACTATGTTTCCAACTGAAGCTCAGAGGCCAGCGGGGAACGTTGGAGTCCACAGCAAGCAAGCCTCCTGTTAGCTTCCAGCTGCCTGGCTGCTGGCCGCCATCTTGGCTGACAGTTAATTTGCATAAGGATACGCTGATTAGCCAATGGGAAGGGTAGCAGTCGTACGCCAATTACCATGTTTCTCTTTTATTAGTGTAGATATGTATAAAAGATCCTTTCTCAAATGCTGCTACATCAAGCATCATGAACATGAGAGATGTACATATGGTTAATTCAGAAAATATTAACAGTACAATAAGTTGTACCATAAAAGCTTAAAACTTGGTGCAAAAATGTAACATTTCATTATCAGTTTATAAAAATTTAATATATGTAATATTGTCTTAGGGAAAATAAAATATGTGCACATTTAAAACAACCACAATAGCTATCCAGATTCAGTTAGTATTGCATGTAACTTGTCAATTTATAAGAATCAATATTCAAGGAATTGAATCTGAGTGATACCATTAGCTCAGCTTGTCAGCTGGGGTAAACAAGGAAATTTAACATATTGGTAGCCTACCTTTTCAGTTTAATTCTTAGTTCTCCAGAATTGGTAACTATACTATAGCAAGGTGTTCTTCCTACCGAGTGTGCATGTGTTAATATGCTTCAGTCCCCTTGACTTTAAGCCCACAGGCATAACATAGACCCTATAAGAGCTCAAGACAATCAACTTTCACAAAAGAAGGTGGTTCTCTTGGAACACTAGAGCAGAACATTTTAGCTATAATCTTGAAAGGACTTACCGGTGAGAAGTAGCACCTAAAAGGGAAAAAACAGATTTAACAACAGAGGAGAAAATAAGTTAAACATCTTAGAAAACAAAGTGAAATAAAAAAGTTAAAACATACTTAAAGAGAAATACATTTCATGAAACTAATAAAAATGAGATCAACAGGAATTCATCACTAGTAAGTAAGCATAATCTTGCCAGTACCATGTTCCTTTTTTATCCTGTATCATAATTAAAAATTTTAGTTTTCATTCTATCAATAGGGAAAATAGATATACTGAAGATTCAAGGACAAATTGTACAAAATCACAGATTTCATATGAAAAGGAACGCTCAACAGGACCAAAAGTTCATGTTACTGATATACTTTCTGTTGATTCATTTGTAACAGGTAGAAGTAAATGGTATTAGGATACGAAATCTTAATATATAAGCCTTACTGTCATACCCCTGTTTTCTGGGAGAAAAAACAAAACAAAACAAAACCTCACTCAATTTCCAGTAACATACAAAGATACCTTATAGAAGAATTCAATGATGAAAGAGTTTATTAACTTGTTTTGCATTTTTCCAGAGAGGTTTTTAAACAAGAGGTGACATGACCCATCAGTGTCCATGTTCAGGATGAGCTGGGATCGGGGAGGGGGAGCAGAAGCAGAAAGAAGAGCTCGCACAGTCGCTTTGTCTTCCTGTGTCTCCGTCTCTGTGCAAAAGAGATTCTACTGAGGGTGCACGAGGTGCAGCTCAGACCTGCCGTCAGCGTGATATGTGCATCTCATCAGTCACCGGACCTTGTTCCTTCCAATAGGTCCTGGTCGGGACACAGCTAAAGGGGGATACGAAGGAATGCAATCCAGTCAGGCTACCTGGACTGAAGTCTGGGCTCTCTGCTTGCCACCACTGACACTGTATAGGTTACTTAAACTCCCTGAGCCGCTCTCTTCTGTAAGATGTTGATCATACTAATACTTCCCTTAGAGGGTGGGTGAGAGGAATCATTGTAATAATAAATATGAAATGCTTAGCACGTATCCCGGCACAAGATGAGCAAGTTGACTATTGGGAATATTTTACTGATGTTGGCAGCCCTAGAAAGTATGATATAAACAATTTGACCAGACCACAACAAGTAACTATATCACATTATAGAAACTGAAGTCATCTGAGGCTATTTGATATTGTGTGTGTGTGTGTGTGTGTGTGTGTGTTTCAGCACGCATACGCATGCTCCTAATGTACACCCATCCCTATGTATACAATTACTTTAATCCTGTTCCTTGCCACCTTTCGGAAGGTAACTTATTCTAAACTCAATGAGAGCCTCACCCTTCTTCCACTCACAAGGGTCCCAAACTGGGCTCTGACCCTGCTGGGAAGGAGAGGAGGCTGAGAAGCTAACCTCACCTGTGACTCTGGGGATAAAGACAGCCAGGAGAATGGAGAGCGAAGCCAGAGCCAATGCAGGGAGAGTGCTGGTTCTGGAAACTGAAGGGCAAATGCAGAGAAACTGTGGAGGAAATGCTCTAATAATTTTTATCCAACCATGAAAGAAAAGAAAAAAAAGGATAAAATTAAAGCCCTCCTAAAGAGAATGTGATTATCTTTCCTCTCCATCTCACTTCCAGCATTAGACTTTATAGTGACAAACTAAAGCATTCTTTAGCCTCTAGGTAATTTAACTGGATCAGGGTAAAGAAAGTGAAAAAAATGAGCTTGAATACAGTGTTTGATCCAGTAAAGCTTAATGAGAAGATGAATGAAATGTGAAATA
Organism: Myotis yumanensis; assembly: GCF_028538775.1. Lineage (NCBI taxonomy): Eukaryota > Metazoa > Chordata > Mammalia > Chiroptera > Vespertilionidae > Myotis > Myotis yumanensis. The sequence continues at coordinate 55,092,669 of NW_027223763.1, read as the reverse complement.
TTTGGATTCCTGGGGCAGCTGTTGCTTAGGTATTTACCTGCCTATTGTCCAAGAACTCATTGAGGACACCTCCTACAAAGATCAAAGCATTACTATTTATGCTTTAAAATTGAGTTATTGTGGAAATCAACTTTACTTGACAGAAGCATCAGGAGGAGTATGAAGCCAGCATTATAAAACTAGTTATTTCAGAGTATTTTCTTAATTTTATCTCTGTTAAGTCACAATTGGTGAATTTTCTCATTGATATTTATTTATGTTGAGGATACATCCATAAGAAGAGGGAATTTTAAAAGCGTTTCCTCCATTTTCACGTTCCAAGACTTTTATATTATTTATTTATAATAACAGTAATAGATATTTATTTATTTATATATTATTACTCATGATATTAGTTATTATTACTTGTGGTTCTACTCTGTGCCAGTCACTATATATGTATGACTTCTAAATTTTATAGCCATTCTGCAAATGTGTTATTTTTTTCATTTTTACAGATAAGGAACCTGAGGCTCTAAGGGTACAAATAGCCAGCCCAAGGTCACATAGCTAGTAATTGATGGAGTCAGATCTTCAACCCGTATTCTTCAGATAACAAAATACACATTTCTCCAAAGATTTCACATCACTTCTGTCCAAGGAACACTCAACCATGCCTTCATCTGCTCCTGCAATGGGTATTAAGCACTTCCCAGAGGCAGAGCATTATGTTGGGTACAATACGAGCCACATGATGTCATGGGCATTTAAGTGTCATTCTTTGAAATAAACTTACAAAAAATTTTTAACTCCTGATTGCAATAATGTCACCTCTTAATATTCTCATTCTGACTACACATTATCAAAGTATAACATACAAAACAGAAAAATCCACAAATCATACATGTGCACTCAATGAGTTATCCCAGCACTAACCCCTGTAACCGCCATTCCCGTCACCCTGGAAACTTCTTTCTTCATGGCCCATTGTAAACACTATCCTCTTCTTTTTGCTCAAAGGTAACCATTATTTTTTATTTCAAATTGGATATGGGGAAACACCTTAAATAGCATAAGAGAAGAAGGGCAGAATAAATTATATCTGCAGTGTTCTCCTAATTACATGATTCTTGATATGTAACTAAATGTTCAGGAAAACACTAGAAGTAAATAACCAAAATGTTCTCAGTGGTTATATTTTAGCAATCAAATTAGTGCTGATTTTTAGTTTCTTTTTCCACAGAAATTATATACTACTCTAATAAATAATCAAAGAGAAAATGTTACTCAAAGGGAATAAACGGTATTACAAGAGATCGTACACATGATATTTTCATATTTGTCAGGAGCTGACATTACTTTACTGGAAGAGCAAAAGGAAATTGCCTGGGAAGAAAGGCTATTACATACAATATACTTAATAAAAAAATGCATATCCCATTAGAACATGGCCAATCATGATAATGCTTTTGGTTACACCATGGACACCAATTACTGAGAGGTATATACCAAGAAACCACATGTGGCGTGGTTGACTCTCTCATAGCCAGTGTGAATTCTGCTTCAACGCCAGCACAAATCTTATAAGGTTCCATTATGCTGTCTTTGCCACATTCCAGGTATTTCTGCACACCCCTTCCCTTATGGCTCTATTTAGTAAAGAAAGAGTAGAAATGATGCTAGAGACTATAAAATCAGACTAGCAGAAATTGTACAGCAAGGCAGCAGAAGATTCTGAGAACATATCTAGAGTTTTAGAAATTGGTCAAGGTCCAGGGGTATGTAGACAGTATTTTCTGCATGCTGTTTAAAATTATTTCAAGAAATACAAAAAAAAAAAGTTGTATCTGTTATCTTTGTTTTTTTTTATAGAAGTCAGATAAAATATGATGTGGGGAAGATTTAGCTTCTAATAAGCCTTAAATATGCAATCAAGATTAGCTGTATTCTTTTTCATTCTGCACCTCCTCCTAATATTACTTTTGTGTATTTATTTTGAAAACACATTATAATTTACTATACAGAAGGGATGTCTGTGTCCTAGAAGGAATGCAACAAGAATTCAATAGAAAACAAATGGAAAAGAATTCAACAACAGTAAATTTACAATATGATTTATCTAGGACAGAAGCTGAAAAACTTTCCTAATCATAAAATCTTCTCTCTTGGTAAGTCAGTTTTTCCAGAAGGAACTGGAGAAGGGAACACATATTTGAATCATTAATGATGAAGCCTAGTCCTCCATCCAAGCAGGGGACATGTTCTGCTGTACTATGCAGAACACTCCAGACTGAGCTACCTAGGATGCTGAAGATCTGCAAAATTGGAGTTGGGGAAAGGGAGTGGAAATTATTAAGAGTCCCCATGGCTCAAGCTTCAGAAATAGTAATGAAGTTTGCAAATGTTAGGGTTCAAATGACTTTCTTTCTTTTTTTCTGAGAAGATACTATTTTTCCTGGAAAGAAAAGCCCAGGTCCTTGCAATGTCTAAAACTTGGTGCTCTGATAGCTAGACCACAGAATTTAGTGGCCAGCAGTGACCCAGAGTGGTAATTTTTCAGGCCCTGACATCTATTTAATGTCTTTGATATGGTTATGTAAACGTATTTCACATGCACGCTATTAATATTTAGGTGCCAGGTGGCCACTATGCCTGGTGGTCTATTATTTATGAGTCTGTTTCTTCTGACTCACGGGGAGATGAGTGGCTGCCATTGACCCGAGGATTCTTTTAACATCACTCATTAATTTCTTCAGTGAAAAAAATAACAGCACCTTACATCTTGGTGTTAGCATAAAATATAGTAATGTATAGACTAGAGGGCAAGAGAATTGCACTGCAGTTATGCATCTATAAATAGTGAGGACGGTAAGCTTGTGCATTAACATATCCTCTCTGAGACTCAATTTCCTCATCTGTCAGATGGGAATGTTAACAACCTTTTTCATATGATCACCTGCAGTATACCTAGCAGGGTGCTGTAAAAATAGAAAATGCTTAGAGTAAGTTTCCTACCTCACCTCTAGGGGGATCTCAGTTCTCTCATCTGAAAAACAAGTGGGTGAAGCATGGAATGTCAGATAGTTTCATTTCATATGAACTCCAGTCAATCGTTATGAATTGCCTGGAGTGTATCTTGAAAAGGATTTGAAACCCAGTGTGAGTATGTCATAAAAATGCTGGATAAATTAGTCATGTCTGCATTGGAGGAAGAATGAAGATGGCTGCCCATGAGATGCCAATTTCTCAGCCCTCCCACGTTCAAACTCTCTGATTTTGAATGTGGCCTTTGTATTTATGAACTATCTTAGAATTAAAGGAACCTACTGAGGATCTTTGTTACTAGATATTTATAGTGGCCCTACTAAAATTCAGGCACAGACTGGCAATGTCCCTATTCAGCTTAGGGACTATCATTCGCAGACCTTGCACACAGCTTGCCTTGCCAACTTTTGCCAGTGTAGCTCTATGTCAATGTCTGGTATATAACTATTTGCCAGTAAAACCAACTTTGTGGAGTTGTGTTACCTTATGTATTCCCCAAAGAGTCACAATAAGATCTCAGTTTATCATATTTTTTTTAATTTTATTATTTTTTTTATTGTTAACACTATTACAAATGTCCATTTCCCCACTTTGCCCACTCCACCCAGCCTATAGCACCCTCCCCCTGGCCTTCATCACTCTGTTGTCTATTTCCCTGGGCTATATATATATATATTTCTTTAAACCATTCTACTCACCTTACTTCACTCTTCTGAATTTCCTAGACGGAGGACAGGGAACACTATGGTTGGAAGAAAGATGTAGTCAATAATGTGATTGTTACTAAATATAACTAAATAAAATGTATAATTATTAAATTTGTTAAGACCAATTTCAAAACAGTAAGTTCTATTTCTTTTTTTACTTTTATGCAAAATCAAATATTTTAAATAATTTTTAGTTGGCTGCAAGTCTTACAATCTTAACACAAGTTATTATGATTGAGGTTTACCCCATTGTACATTTTATGCATTTTTATATGTACAGGTACTTTTAGTGGTTTTAAATACAATATACCTATAATTATAACTTCTAATCATTTATATAAAATTGTATTATAAATATTTTCCCATACTTTCCATCATTATTATAAACAGAAGAGGTCATATTAATTGAGTGTAGTATGTCACTAATGTTTGGACTATAATTTCTAAGGCATTTGCTTTTCATAGCACTTTTACATTATCAAAGCCATGTTATGATTTGAACTTAGATTTGTTTTACACATTTCAACATAGTATAATACACAGATGGACAAAGTTTCCCTTTTGCTCTATTGGAGAAAAATATTCTGTGTAAAAAAATTTCATAGACCATCATTATTTTTTTTAAATGTGAAAATAAGTTTGAGCCAAAATATATTAAGTATATAATATTTTAAAATAAATATAGTTTTATTGCTTCAAAATGTGTCATGGAATTTGAGTAACATAATAAATATAATGACGTTCATTTAAACATTGTACCATTTGTTTATTTTCTCTTTTGTTTCCCTTGCCCTAGGAGATGTATAGGGAAACATATTGCTATGAGAGATGGATGAGATTTTGTTGCCTATGGTTTCTTCTAGGGTTTTTATAGTTTCATGACTTATATTTAAATATTTTATCCATTTTGAGTTTATTTTTGTGTACAGTGTAAGTTGGTGGTCTAGTTTCATTTTTTTTGCATGTATCTGTCCAATTTTCCCAACATCATTTATTGAAGAGCCTATCTTGACTCCGTTGTATGCTCTTGCCTCCTTTGTCAAATATAAATTGAGCATAAAGACTTGGGTCAATTTCTGGGTTTCTTGTTGTTTTGTTGATCTATATGCCTATTCTTGTGCCAGTACCAAGCAGTTTTGATTACAGTTTCTTTGTAATATAACTTGATATCTGGTATTGTGATTCTTTCCTACTTTGTTCTTCTTTCTCAAAATGGCTGTGACTATTCAGAGTCTTTATTGGTTTCATATAATTTTTTGGAATATTTGTTCTAGATCTGTTAAATATGCCATTGGCATTTCAATAGGGATTGCATTGAATCTATAGTTTGCTTTGGGTAGTATAGACATTTTAATGATGTTAATTTTACCAATCCATGAACATGATATATTCTTCCACTTGTTTATATCTACATCAAAATAAAAAGCTCTGCATGGCAAAAGAAACTATCAACAAAATGAAAAGAGAGCCCACTGTATGGAAGAACGTATTTTCCAGTGAAACATCTGATAAAGGTTTAATATCCAAAATATATAAGGAACTCATACAACTTAACAAAAGGAAGACAAATAATCCAATTAAAACACAGGCAAAGGACCTAAATAGACACTTCTCCAAAGAGGACACACAGATGGCTAAAAGACAGAAGAAAAAATGCTCAAGTCACTAATTATCAGAGAGATGCAAATTAAATCCACAATGAGGTATCACCTCACACCTGCCAGAATGGCTACTGTCAGTAAATCAACAAATGAGTAGTGCTGGCAAGGATGTGGAGAAAAGAGAATCCTAGAACACTGCTGGTGGGAATTAATGCAAACTAGTGCAACCACTGAGGAAAACAGTATAGGGTTTCCTCAAAAAATTAAAAATGGAACTGTCATTTGACCTAGTGATCATGCTTTTCAGAATATACCCTAAGAATCCTGAAACACCAATCAGAAAGAATATGTGCGCCCCTATGTTTATAGCAGCGTTATTGACAATAGCTATGGTCTGGAAAGAGTCCAAGTGCCCATCAGTAGGTGAGTGGATAAAAAAGCTGTGGTACATTTACACCATGGAATACTATGCAGCTGTAAAAAAGGAAGGATCTCTTACCTTCTTTTGTGCTAGGAGAGTATTATGCTAGACAAAATAAGCCAGTTAGAGAAAAACAAGTATCACATGATTTCACTCATATGTGGAATCTAAAGAACAAAAGCGATCAACAAATAGATTCAGAGACATGAAATCATGGAACAGACTATTGAATCTCAGAGGGAAGGCGGAGGTGGGTAGGTAGGTAAGAAGAGATTAACCAAAGACCTTGTATGCATATATGCATAACCCATGGACACAGACAACAGTGTGATGAAGGCTTGGGGCAGGGGGATGGTTGGGGCAGTCTAGAAAGGGTCAGTGGGGGAAGAGAGGGGAACATCTGTAATACTTTCAACAATAAAGTTTTAAAAAGTAAAAATTGTACCATTGAAAATGACATGATATCTAAAATGTTCATGATTACCTTAATTTTTGTCAACAACATAACAGCCACGATTAGGTCATACTTCTATAGAGATGGACCTCATTGGGCATTCATGGAAAAATTAGTGGAATGAGACCACCAGGGCTCTGCTTATGTAAGTGTACAAGGGACCCCCTAAGTGAAAAACTTTTTTTAAAACTTTAACTATAGTTGAGAAGTATAATAGGCTGGTTTCCAAGGAAGACAACTTAGGTGGCTTGACTATGTGACCATGGTAAAGTCATTTAATGTCTCTGTTTCTCATTTTCCTCACACTGTGGTTGATGTAAAGATCCAACTGCTCTTTTAACGGGGGCTGACATATAATCCTTCAATAGGTTTTAACTATTATTATACCAATTCAGTTAAAGAATATTGGAGGGGGATAAGATTCTGAGTCAGGCATAATGCCTGTCATTCTGATTTTTGTCTAGCTCATCTCCTAGGAATTCATGACAGACTCCAAGGATGGGATTCTACCCAAATAAACAAAAAATGAAAACCAAAGAATTGTTTCATGAACATTCTTAGCTCATAAGAAGAGAAGGTTGTCAAGGACAAAGGGTCCTGTGTGATAGATGATGACATTGGCGTCCTCAACATTGGCCAACAGGTATATCTTTGATGTTGTCATTGTCTTAAATCATCAATGGCAGTGCCTTGAGGTGACAAGTAATGACATATGCCTCTTTGCCACTGATAGCAAAGAAGGCCCAATCCCAACAAAGCTCAAAAGAGGGGGGGAAATGTAAGATAAAGCACAGGAGAAATGTTCCCAAAATTCTCAAAGGAGAAATATAAAGGGCTCGTCTTGAAGGTGGCGATAAGACTAGAGAGACATAATGATTTGTGGCCCTTAATTCACCCACAAGCAGTTATCATATATCAAACCCGGGGTTTAGGTGGTGGTGAACAATGATTTGCTACAGAAATTGGTTCATTCAACAAATATTTATTGAACAGTTATAACATGCCAGGCATGTTCACCATAACAGTGAGAATCAGACAGGTTATATTGTAGCAACAAAGTACCTCACAATCTCACTGATTTATAACAGCAAATATCATTCCTTTTTTGTGTTACAGGTCTCTCATGGTCAACAGTGGCTCTCCTATATCATCACAACAACATCTTCACTTGGGAGACCCAGGCAATTGAGGAGCCTCTGTGTGGTATCCTGACGGTCTTGTGATGGAGAGAAAAGAGAAATGGTGAAGCATGATTGAATCTTAACACCTCCGTGCTGAAGTGCATGTAAGTTCCTCCTATGATCATTACTAAATTTAACGGGATGGAAATCTCTTACAGATGGGACACCATGGGGGAGAAAATGTGAGTAGTCAGCCTACAGCATCTACTTTGCCGTGGAATCTGTCCTCAGTGGTTTTAATCTAACAGCATTTCATTTGATCACATTAATCTTAAATTTGATACTAAATGGAGTAAATATTCAGGCACCAGTGAAAAGCACAAATGTGATAATACAAAGTCAGTGTGATTTCCAGTCTTAATTGCTTGAAGCTATTTGAAATTGTGGGTCTATAAATTCAGGGCCCTAGGATTCAGCAATTACTCCAGATTCTTTCATCATTCCCCTAAGGAAAGGTAATAATAAGTAGGATACCAGACATTTATGCAATCTCTCTGAGATCATAGAGGCTAACAAAGGGAACGTTTACACAAGGCAAAAGTACTTATGATTTCTTTGCAATAGACACTCTGCAGTAAATACACACAACAGCATTCATGCCTGGAGATATATACCACCTTGGGTTTGATCCTGGCAGATACCATAGATTCTGCAAGGTTGGACAGGTTAAATTCTTGTAGGGAAGACCTTTTGGACCACCCAAGGATCACAGAAATTGCAGCAGTGTTTCAGAGGAGATTTTATTCTGAGTTTTTCTTGTTCAGTGACCCATCCTCACTACACACAGGATACTTTTTTGTTCAGTTGACTTGACCAATTTTATCTTAAGTAATCGTAGTTTATGTGACTGAATTTGTCTTGACCTTTACTGCATTTAGGTAGATGAAATGGTCTTGTTTTTGACTTCTGAAACTATTTGTAGACCTTTGCCTTCACGTGTTTGAAATAAATGTGAGGCATTAATTGTAGTCAGACATCCCTGAACCCAGTTCACTTGGGAAAATACATCTCAAGGTGTAATTTATCATCCAGGACCTGTCCACTAGTTTGTTACTCCCTAGGAGTAAATTGGGCACTTTGAAAGATGCATTAAACAATTCCTAGCTACTAGGTACCATTTAGGGCTTTGGGGGAATAATATACTTAATGGTACCTTGGTGACCTCAAAAAGTTCATGTTGTTTTGAAAGTTCTTAAATTTCTTCCACAAAATAATTTATGCATTAGGAGGTTGGGTATGCTTATAAATATTTTTCAGTTAGGCAACAGCTATGAAGTAGAATAAATAAGATAACATTATCCTGCTGATGAAAAAATCACATGTTTGACAAATGTCTTATCTATCTTATCCATGAAATATATGGATAGCTCATAAAACAATTATTTCTTTGGAATTTATTTTTTTATCTATAAGGCTGTCTTGCATTTTATTTTAATTAGCAATGCTTTATAGCTATAAAGACTTCCAGATCCACATTACTGCATTTTTCCATAGTACAAAGCACATTTAGCCAAAGTCAGAATAATATACTGCTAAATATACTGAAAGTTCTGACAGTAATTTATGTCCTGCTTCCTCCTGTCATTCACAGCAGAGCTTCATCCATATTAAATGAATTGGTTGTTAAGTTTTGATACCTACTACTGCAATCACTTATCTTATTTATTAAGATGCATAAAATTAAGCTTGACCCACTAAGTCAAGTAAAAGTGATAAGCTTTGGATCTTGCTTTCATTTGGGGATAGAATTACTGCTTAAAAGAAATATAGTATTCATTGATTCTAATATGCAAAGATTTTCACATTTAAATGTCTCTAAAATTTGGATATGTCTACTAATTGATAGTGTGTCTAACTCTGTTAGCATTTATCTCTCTCTTATCGTCATAAAATGATGGTACATCTTACATTTGATAGCCTACTAGATTTTTGAAATATAATTTTGAAGAGAAGAACTTGGGTGAAAATAGTTCAATAACATGAAAATATTGCCATTAAGAAGGACAGAAGTTGATAATGGTTTTATACCCATTTCAGTCATATTGTCCTTCTAAAGATGAGTTTATCACCACTAACCAATTCTGAACATGTTTGAATGGAGGCAGAAACTGCCATTATATGAAAATAAAATCTGCTTAAATTTTAAGGTAATATATATGCCATAATAAAGCAGTGGACATGTTGGTTTAAATGGTAAGTAAAGCTTATTCTTACTATTCTCCAAATAATGGCTGGTGAAATAGTACTCACCAATGAAACAGGACTTTGGGGAGAAACACTCAGCCGATAACAGTTATGTTTACAACTGACATGGTTTCTTTTGTCATAAGAGACTTGAAAGGGGATATATTTTCCAGAATAACTCTACTCAAATAGTCTCAATTGCATTTACTATGAACATCTTTGGGTGGAACACCAAGTTCACATGTCAGAGCCAATGGAGAGGATTGTGTGTTAGAGGCCTAAGAAAAGCAAAGAAAGGGAGGAAGGGAGGGCAGGTAGAGGAATAAAGGAAGGAAGGGGAACGCATTTTACAGTCAGCCCAGATATAGAATTCCTGACTTTGATGTTATCCTGAACGCAAAGGAGATATTTGCCTAACTATTGTACACATTTTCATTAACAAATAATGATAAATAGAATAAATATGCTTTGTTCTCTCAATAAAATGTGAGGCCTGTTAGAGACTCCTTGCTGTATCATTCCAAAGTCCCAACATACAACTGGGAATTCCATTTATCATTTACATAATTTCAAAATTCTAGAATGTGATTTCAAGCTCCCTAAATTGGACACTTTTCAGGAGAGATTCAATTCAAACTTAAACAAGTAGCTAAGTCATAATTAAATTTTCAAATGAAATTTATATCATTGGGTGCCATTTGAATTTAATTTATGGAATCCAAAAAATTCACAGACTAATATACAATAAAATTTTTGATGTATCTTTCTACCTCTATAGAATAAATTCAATTTTCTCTGTGAAGAGAGGGGTTAAGGTAGGTTATCCATTGCAACAGTGAAAGGTTCTGAGGCTCTTGCACTATTCTTCTCACCATCACAACACAACTTTATGCTGAAGATGAGTCTATTGAATGACCAACGTATGTTCAAACTCTGAACATTTTAATAATATGTAAACATCTATGAATTTGGGGCTTGCCTTAAATTACTATTCAGAGTATCTAATTTTTATAATCTTCTTAACTATAGAAATAACACAGTTAACAAAGTCTAAATTTCAGTGAAAATTAAAAAAATAATGTAATTTTTGTTAGGATTTACTTCTGTTGACTATATGGATCTACATGTACCTTGTGAGTATGGCCAGGGTCTGTTGGCAGGCAGCAAAGGCTATTCATTTTGAAAAACATGACAGTCGAACTCATTGGCTCCATATTATCTCTCTTACATTTGGCAAATTACATTCTTCTTTGAGCTTCAGTTTCCACATCTATAAAATAATATCTACCTTTATAGTTATTGATAAGGTTAAATGATTTGTTGTATGTAAAGCACCTGGCATATAAAGCATGTTCAATCATTGGTTGCTTCCAGTGAGCTCCATGATAACTAGAGAGTAGTAGTAACTTACCTTTTAGTTGTACGTGACTGGAATCTACTTGATGGTTTACCTCTAATTTCTTTTTGTAAAATATGTTTTTATTAATTTATTTTTTTATTTTTTTATTGATTGAGTTATTACAAATGTGTCCTTATCCCCACGTTACCCTCCATCCCCTGCAGTTGTTTTTATTTATTTTTAGAGAGAGGAAGGGAGAGAGATAGAGAGATAGAAGTATCTATGAGAGAGGAACATCATAAATCAGCTGCCTCCTTCATGGCCCCTCCTGGGGATTGAGCCCACAACCCGGGCATATGCCCTGACTGGGACCTCTTGGTTTCTGGGTTGATGCTCAACCACTAAGCCATGCCAGCCAGGCTCTAATTTCTTTATAATTTTCATAAGCATTCAATAATCCAACTCAATAAATATCTATCAAATACTATTATTATTTTAGGGGGGTGGAAATTATAAAGTGACTCCATAGCCGTGCTCATAGAGCAGGTTGACATGTCAGAAGACATTATCAATTAAAAAAAAAAACAAACAAACCTGTACCCTTATTTTGCAGTCTTAGCAAACAGTGTGGGACTTCTTTTGACAAAAATGTAATATGAAATATAGTGATAGCAGGTATTATTAAACTACAGATGAGAAACATCCAGAAAGATGAGCTTGAAAATATTACCCAAAACACAGGAGCAGCATCCCACAAAGATGTGGAGAAAACTGTGAAAAAATATGTGAACACCGAGAGAACTTTTAAGCTAGCTTGGAGGCAAGAAGACTCATCATATATGACTGGTGGAAAATAGTTTGGTAGGTTTACAGTTAACCTAAAAACCTGTTATCTTTACTATAGCAGACAGCTAATCAGATGTCTAATTTTGGCTTAGGTCACATATTAGGGTCACTGGTGTTTTAGGATAACAAACTATTATTTCTTGCTAGAAGACTTGGGTCCATGAGACCTGGGATGATTTATTTTACTGATAAAGAAATGTGGGATGGCTTTGAAGTAGACAAGAATTTGTGGGTCATTAGGAGCCTCTGATGGCATTCTTTCAGTGGCCCTGTACCCCCTTCTCCATTCTTCATCCTCTCTGCCCTCCAGAAGTACCAAGTCTTCCTCTCATCTTATACAATACAGATGATCCTTCACATCTACTTCCATTATAGCTTCTAACCCAAACAGGCATATTAATAGCTTTCCCAAAAGGCAGTTTTCCTTCATGTAAGAGAAAGTCTTGTGCAAACTATTAAGAGAATCCCAGGTACTCTAGTTCAGTACACCAGAATGCATTAGAAATTCTAGTAATTTGCAATTCTTCCTTTCTCTGCTTGCTTTATCATAAAGCTTTAGGGAGAAGAGTATGAGGAGCCATAGTAGTTGAGCAATAAATCAGGTGACCATCTATAACCAACTTGTTAATTAATGTCATGATCAGAATATTTAATAACAGCATCCTTGATAACCGTAAATAATCAATTATCCAGCCTTTTCAAAGATCTCTTCTTTTGTTGCCAAAAATGTATCCTTAAAAAAAACAACCAGTTTGACTTATTTGTTACAAGGTAGACATTTTTTTACAACTATTCCATGAAGAGTTTAAGAAGACAGGGCAGGAAAGTGAATTTTTATACCCCCCAAACTGTTGGTATGAAGATTACCCTCTTTATTTTCATTCTTTCTTTTGTACAGTTGGGAAGATGGTGATAAAGGGGTAGCACAGTGGTGGTGAGGGGCTATGTGGATGAGAAAGAGGTGAAGAGATTGAGTGCCTACTATGAGTGGGAAAAGGGAAAAGGGGAAAAAGATGCCTAATATGTATATGTGTTGTCTAAAACCCTTTTAAGGAATTTTCAAAATTTAAGTTTTCTTTAAAGAGCCACTAGATACTGCTGTTTCTTTATATGTTATACACATAGAGATTGGACCACATGAAGCCTCAGGTATTATATGTGATGTAAATTTTTGTAAAAAGTTACACACACACACACACACACACACACACGCTTTTCAAAGGCCAATCCCGTATTCATCTTCACATCTTCCACAACACCAAGCATCAGCATTTTACATATCAGGCACTCAATAATTATATGCTAAAGCCACACAAAGAAGTTGGTTCCAAATTAGTGTTAAGTAAGGTGGAAGCATTGTGACAGGTTGGTAAGAGTATGGGACTGGTGGCATGAAAAATCTCAGCCATACTCCTGGCTTAGGAAACTCAGTGCCTTTGAAACCTTCAGCAAATTCTTTCTCTTCCATGGAACCAGGTTCCTGCTCTGGATCATAAAGGCATTGACTGGGTCATCTCTCACTGCCCTTCCAACATTCTAAGTCCATCACTTTAACCTGACAGGTTTCCAGGTAGTGTTATTCAGCATGGATGGATTAAGCCTTGTTGAGCCAAAAATTCCATCAGATCTGCTCTGGCGTTTAGATTTTATCTTGTTTCCCGTTGTTTGTTGTTCTCAGATGAACAGCTGGGGGCATTCTCTGAAAGAAGGGTGACAAAGGCACTTGTTTCCCACACACCACCGTTGTCTAAATGACTAGAGGCGATAAAGAAGCCCGGGTAATTGCAACACCTGTATATTCAATGCATGTTGTGTATTCCAGGCACTGTGCTAGTCGTTTTTTCTTTAGCTGAAAATAATCCTGATAAGTAGGCCTCATTGCCTTCGTTACACAGGTTAAGACAATCCCTCCTAGAAAACACTGCTTGAAATCAGTGTAACAATCACAAGTTAGAGAGCTGGGGGTCAGTTGGGACAGAGGTGGTAACCCCTTGAGTCATAGGAAAGATACTGTGCAAATTTGCAGTCATAAATTTGTATTTGTAAATATACTGCCTCAGTAGTTTGTAGGGTGATTTTTTTTAAGAAATTGGTATCTGTAAGAGAGAGACTTTAGGAATATTTCAATAGATCTTACTTGCAGAAATGAAATTTACTAAGAATATCTTTTGTCCTATTTTCAGCTGGTTCTATTGAAATTGGCTCTTTCTTACAAGTAGATGAACTAAAGATTTATTGTCCTCAGAACATGTGGAAATTAGAAAATGGACTAATGGAATCCATTATATCCTCTCAACAATTAGATGAATTGTAGATCAATACAGTATATTAATAGAGTCAAACTGATTTATATAAATATCCCACTGGGACAGCCACAGGGAGATAGCATCGGCCCACTAGTCTCAAGTATCTTGAAAAGCACAAAAAAAATCAAACTAGACAACGGACTCCTTTCCCACCTGTGTTTTTACAATTTTGAGATGTGAATAAGTTAGTCTTATTGCTTAATGATCACAATCACTTCAGATTGAAAACTAAAAATCTAATAGTAGCAAAGTGAACAATGTTCTTCTAATAATAAATAAATTCTCTGTCATGCAATCCATAGTCAAACATTTTATTGTTTTATTTTGTTTTAATTTTAGATAATAATTGTTATTTTATTTTAGATATTTTCAGGAGCAAATGACTCTGAAAAAAAGGGGCTGATTAAATATGATTAATATAACAGTTGCCCTCCCCTGTGCACATTCTCCATAAACCTCAAAGCCTAACCTCAAAGATAAAAAATAAAATTCCAGAGGAAAATTACTGCAAAGGTGGTTTGTGCTAAACTGGCATCAGACATAAAAATAAAATAATGTCTGTAAAGCTCAAGGGATTAATTAGGATTTTAATGTGGTCTTATTTCTAGGAAAATAGTAGGAATCCTGATTTAAGAAGCCTTGTGTTTCACAAAGTAAAACAAAAACAATGGAGTCAGTCAGTCTATAAAATGTTCCTGAATTGAAATTTAATGAAAATCTTTAATTAATTTTTATTGGGACCGCATTTCATCATTATCAGTGAGAATCATTAGAAAAATAGAGAATGGTATGAACTACCCACATCCCCATTAAAAAAAAAAAAGAAGGTCAAAAGGTAGACTATGGCAGTTCAGCAAGAAAAAGAAAACAAATTGTAAATTATCTTCTGCAGAAGGACAGAGTGCTCAGCCAGACAGCACAAGTTTTATTTTTTTGATTTCTCATGGTATTCCAGCACCCACATTATGCGTTTAGATTTAGTGAACATAATGTATGGCTGGGCTTTGGGGCCACTCAGCTCTAATTGAAGGGTTAGGACACATACATTCATGTGCTCCTAAAAGGAAATTGGCACATTTGCAATAACCTTCCGACCCCAAAAACTTAGAGCTGGGTGCAGAATAAAGAAGTCAGCTTTCATTCTGGAGGAAAGGTAGAGAAAAGCCCAAGCATCCTTTTCCATTTTCGTTGACAGGATACAGAAATGAAAAGCAAAAAGGAAGCAAGTGTCAGATAAGTCAAAAGCTGTTTCTTATTATCCTGTTTCTTAAGAGGAAAAAATAATGTATATCAGGGCACATGAGTGTCATTTCATTTATTATTAATTTAATTTTGATTATCATAGTTGCTAGAAGTGCTTCCATTGACATTTGATAACAATCCTTTGTTACTTAAATGCAACTTTAAATTCCTGTGCTGCTTTCCAAGGCTGGCTTTATGTAATTTAATTTTATAGTGCACATTTGAAAGCATCAGATGAAGAAATAGCTGACTCATGCTGGTCAATAAGAAAGTAGATTTTTCCTTCTCAATTGGTCACACCATTCTAAGACTGTCCCAATCAATATAGTGAATACTCAGTGATTTGCTCTCATCCATGGTTGAGAATAGAAAGGACTGACAGCACAAATCAAGGGATTCAAATACAAGCTCTTTCCAAAATTGTCCACAAAGGTGGTTATTGTTCATCAAACTGACATTTGAAGATTTCTCTACAGAAGTCTATTCATTTCCACAAATGCCTAACAGCAGACATGATGTTTAAACTAGAAGTAATATGATGGTTTCCAACTAAGTGATCTATGAAGAATTTCCTCATTCTTAAATATTTTTATTTTTTTCTTTCTTTATTGTATAACTAGAGGCCTAGTGTACAAAAATTTGTGCACTGGCGGGGGGGGGGGCGGGGGGAGTGTCCCTCAGCCCGACCTGTGCCCTCTCACAGCCTGGGATCCCTCAGGAGATAACCACCTGCTGGCTTAGGCCCACTCCCCAGGTGGCAGATGGCCGGCCCGGATGGCGGCGGGGTGGGCGGCAGATCGCGCTGTCCCGCCCTGCGGCCCCGGGCCGCACATGGGAGGCCCAGATGGTGGCAGGCGAGCGGGGCAGGACAGCCTTTGCCATCCCACCTGCAGTATGCAAATTTAATGGCCATCTTTGTTGGTTAATTTGCATACTCTCCTGATTGGCTGATGGGCATAGCGAAGGTATGGTCAATTAGCATCTTTGTCTTTTATTAGTGTAGAAGGTATTACATATGTGTCCTTATCCCCTCAATGTCCCCCCTCCCCCGCTCATGCCCTCACCCACTCTGGTGTCTGTGTCCATTGGTTATATATCCCAAGAAACTAGAAATACCAATCAGAAAGAATATATGCACCCCTATGTTCATAGCAGCACAATTTACAATAGCTAAGGTTTGGAAACAGCCTAAGTGCCCATCAGCAGATGAGTGGATTACATTTTTAACAATGACACAAAATGAAATAGCGAGAGAGGAAAATGTTAAGAAAAAGCATAAGTGTTCAGAGGGAATAACACTAACTTTAAGCAGCTTGGGTGCGTGGTTCCCAAGGTTCACTTAGGCAGGGTTTTCTGTCTCCTCACTTATTCTAGAATTGATTGTGTTTCTATCAGAAAAAACTACATTATTTCAGCTTTCTGACTCAGGTGACTAAATCATATCTCTTCCAATAAATAATTAAAATAGTGCCTAACATATATAACAAGTATAATGTAAAAGGCACTGGCAAGTGTTTGCAAGAATTACCTCTTTTACTCACCACAACAGCCTAAAAGCAGGTACAATGATTGCCTCTGTCACTGAGGTGAGGTAAACTATTCCCCAGGAACAGTTATTAAATAGTGGATCAGAGATACATCCTTAGCTTTTAACTGGTCTCCGGGCCCCCAGGATTAGTCACCTTACTTCCTGAGGTGGGTGTGTGAATATGGTGGCCACTAGCCATAGGTGGCGGTTTCAATTTAAATTAAAATGAATTAATAAAACTTACAAATTCATTGCCTCAATCACAAGAGCCACATTTCAAGCATTCAATAGCCACTGTACTTCATAGTGCAGATAGAATAATTCTATCCTCGCAGGAAGTTCTACGGGTCAGCACTATCTTAGGAAATGGGTTTTCCTTTGATGACAATAACTTTCTCTTCCATTCCCCACAATATTCCAAACCAACATTAAGTCCACTGAGAATATGTGGGCTGTGATGAATCTTTTCTTCCCAACCTCCACAGGAAAGGGCTACCATCTCTCATCTTGAGAAAATGGTTTCTATCCCATTTCTCAAAGCGAAGCTGTTTTAATGATAAAAAATGATTAGGAATGAAAGTTTTAAATTATTATCAAGTAGAAATGTGAAGGGTACTCTGTGGGAGTCAATATGGACTTTTCACCAAACCATCTGTATGATCTTTGACAGCTGAGAAAGAAAAGCAAGTAAGATTATTATAAAGCATATTTTATGGTGTTGATGTTATTTTGGCATCACATGAAGTACTGATGAAATTTCTCTAGGGAATGCTGCTATGTGCAGTTCTGCAGCGAATGCTACAAGAGGACATTCTAAGTCTGAGAACACATCAGAAAATAATCAAAACGATTCAGTACTAAATCATGACAAAGAATTAGCTAGTCTTGGCCTGAGTCCTATAGACAAAAAGAAGTTGTTAAAGAATAGCATGGAGTTAAATGAGATCCAGAAGGGAGCAGACCAGGTGATTGCCAATGACTTTCTAATAATGGCAAATCAATTTAATGTTACTAGTGTAAATTATCGATTATCAAATTAAGAATTAAAATGTTAGGTGGTATACCCAAAACCAAAGTTCATGCATGATAAATCAATTTAGGTAGAACTTCAGTTGTACTTTTTGGAGGTGGAAAAAGAAAGCATCCAGAAAGACTGACAGAGCTAAGATAATGATTTCAGCGGCTCTAGGAAAGTATTCGAAAAATGTAATAATCAGTATCATTGGCCAACATATAATCTGTAGTTTTCATTTTTAAAGTGAAGGTGTACTATCTTATAAAATAATACTTTTTAAAAAAAAAAAAGTTGTCTTTGAATACTGGCACAACTTCATTTTGCACATAAGAAAAAAATCAGAATCTTAAAATTTTCTTATTGAAATAAGCTTTGGGAAGTTCTGTAGTTCATCCTCTAAAGTTCATAGGTGAGGATACTGAGACCCAGAAATGGTCAATAACAACCAAGATTGTTATAAGAAATAAGTGATTCAGCTATGAATGGATTCTAAACCATTTAGACTCTGAAGTGTAAGTTCTTAACCAACCATTTTTTAAGTGAAAGTCTAATAAAATTAACTTGATTGGAGGCCTGCTTGATAGGTATCCTTTGAGGGACCTAGTACATGGCTAACCAGGAAACCTTTGCCTGCTCAGAAAAACATTAGTAATTTATACCATCAATTTTGCATTTTTAAACAGATTTATTTTTTTTCAACCTGAACTGAGAGATGTGTTTCAAATGGGCAGCTACATAATGGAAAATAACCTGGTAGCACCTAGGCATTTGGGGGAAGACTTAAAGAACTAAGAACACTTTTCCTGTTATTGATTTTTTCCCAATCAGTTTAAAGTGAAGAAGCAGAAAGATAGGAAGGCTCTGCCTAAGTAATAGGAATAATTTCAAAATA
Source organism: Myotis yumanensis (assembly GCF_028538775.1). Taxonomy (NCBI): domain Eukaryota; kingdom Metazoa; phylum Chordata; class Mammalia; order Chiroptera; family Vespertilionidae; genus Myotis; species Myotis yumanensis. The sequence continues at coordinate 55,073,929 of NW_027223763.1, read as the reverse complement.
GCCTATCATAAAAATTGATGATATAAAGCATTAATATTTTCCTGAGCCCCAACTTTATCTTGGGCCACCATAACTGAATCCAAACACTGCATTACTTCTGGTTGATAGATGATGGAAGGCTGGCCAGGAATTGTGGAACCCTATGTCATCTTTGATTCATCTGTGTCACCAGCACCTGCATCACAGCTGTGTGACCTCAACCAATTGATGAAACAAAGAGGAGAGAAAAGAGGAAAAGGTTTGGAGGAGATTTGACTTGGAAATTGCTATGCTTTATTTCTTACCTACAATTCCTTATGTAATCCCATCTGTATGTGTGTAGTTCCTAAAATTCATTATTTATCTCACAGATGTTCATATGGCAAAGGTTGTAGATATTCTTGTTTATTCTCTACAAAATATCAGTCTTCTAGGGTATATTTTTAGCTTTCTAGTTTCCATAGATCATGTCTGAGCAGACTGGGTGACTAGCAATAATCCAATGATCTCATGATTGGAGCTATGGGAAAATAACTAGTAGCTGCCTGAGTCACTAGAAATGCCAGTTTTCTCTTGTACCTCAACAATAGTATTGGATATCTTTGTCCAAGGACTTCTCCTTGTTTGTGCAGAGATTCAAGGTGATTTGACTCTCCCAAGTTACCTTCATTAAAACTTACATGGGAATAATCAAGGCATGTTGAGCTTTTAGTTATCAGGACAACTGCCTTCTCTAAGGAAGCCGTTCTGGGGCCAGCATTGCTTTCTCCTAACTGAGTGAAAGGGGTGGTCAAGTCAGAGGTCAAGGCCTGTGTTTCCAGCTGAGGGAGCTGTGAAAGCAGCAGAGAGGGCTCCTCAGGTTTTAACACCACTGGCAGCAGAGCCAGGCCAGGTTATTAAATAATAGAGGCCCGGTACACGAAATTCATGCACTCAGGGGTTGGGGTGTGTGGGGGAGTGTCCCTCAGCCCAGCATGTGCCCTCTTACAGTCCTGGAGCCCTTGGGGGATGTCTGACTGCCAGCTTAAGGGGAGCGGGCCTAAGCCGGCCATCAGACTTTGGACATCCTTAACGCTGCTGCAGAGGTTGGAGAGGCTCCCGCCAGCACTGCTGTGCTCACCAGCCATGAGCCTGGCTTGTGGCTGAGCGGTGTTCCCCCTGTGGGAGCACACTTACCACCAGGGGGCAGCTCCTGCGTTGAGCATCTGCCCTGTAGTGGTCAGTGTGCATCATGTGACTGGTCATTCTGCCGTTCAGTTGATTTGCATATTAGCCTTTTATTATATATGATTCCCAGTGACTTGCACCAAATTCAAATTCTTGTTGGCAGCATGCTATAGCTAACCAATGCAGAGACTTTAGAGAAATTCTTTGGCAAACCCTTCTAATTTAGAAAACTATGTAGTTAAATTAGTCTCTGGGGAGAATTACCAGTTCACTAAAGAAAGCAAAAACTCAACAAAACGTTGGAGGACAGTAGGTTAGGGGAAAGAGGGAAGGAAAGGAAGGAAGGTAGGAAGGGAGAAAGGAAGGAAGGGAGGGAGGGAGAGAGGGAGGGAGAGAGGGAGGGAGGGAGGGAGGGAGGAGTCAGTGCCCTGTGCCTATGGTGTTGTTTTTTCCTTCATACAGATAAAGTATACAGACTATTGAAATAGTTTAGCAGGGAAGCCTTGTCGTCAATAGGTAAGAAAACCACTAATGGTACAAGGGCTTCCATATTCAGTTTATAACTTCTTTGCTATACCTCAGTTACCTTGTCTAGGATGTAGAGCTACAATATGCCACTAATGTCTTAGAGATGGAGGTGTCCATTGCCTGTGTTTGGACACAAGAGGTGGAACAGGCTGTGTGTTCTCCCCTCACCCAATCCTATGAGGAACATCCAGCCTCCCATCATCCACAGAGGTTCTACTACAACCCACTTTTGAGCCTCCCAAGCAAAAGATTCTTTTAGAGGCAGTTATTTCTAGCAGTAATTATGGGCATAATAATGAAAAAAAGAACTTTTGGATTTTTAAGAAACTTTTTCACTAGTTCCATAAATACTTTTTCAGGTTGTACTATATGTCGAGCACTGCCCAAGGCACTTGAAAGACACCAGTGAACAAAAAAAATTTTTTTTTCTATTTTCAGGGATTTTACATTTTAGCTGTAAACAATCTGAACCTTACATCCCTCTGAAGGGCTACAGCTCAAGGGACCTGCTTTGAGTTATGACATAATATTCATTTTATTTAAAACCATTGTCTAATGTCAGAAAAATTTAAAAGGGAAGAAGAACAGAGGAAAATAAAGAGGCACAAGAGAGGGAAGTAAAAAAGTATTAAATAGACTCAAGCTTTTTGTAATTCCACTCTTTAGCAAATTAAGAATAGAAGAAAATGTCAATGTCATGTCATAATAGGCTACTTCAGTTTATTTCTTTTCTTTATTAAATCTTTATTGGTCAGATTATTACATTTGTTCCTCTTCCCCCCCCCCCCCCATAACTCCCTTCCTTCCAGTTCCCACCCCACCCTCCGCCCTCACTCCCCACCCACTGTCCTCATCCATAGGTGCACGATTTTTGTCCAGTCTCTTCCCGCATCTCCCACACCCTTTCCCCCCGCCCCCAAGAATAGTCAGTCCATTCCCTTTCTATGTCCCTGATTCTATTATAATCAACAGTTTATTTCTTCATCAATTATCTTAGCAGATTGTGAATAAGAACAAATAGAGAATATATTGTATTCAGTTCCTTTAACTATGACTATTTCAACTTTTAAGAAACATTTTTCAAACTTAGGTTGATTTTGTCCTAATTTTCATTTATTATACCAGGTATTGGGCATCTTCTATATTTAAGACACTGCACTAGGTGATTTGCATAGTAGTTAGTTTACGTGTTAAATCGTGGAGGGGTTTTTTTAGGGTTTTTTTTCCCATCACCATTTATCCCCCCTATACTCTCTTCCACCTCCACCCCTCCACCCCTGGAATCACCACACTGTTGTCAAAGCCCATGAGTTCTCTCTTTTTTTCTTTTTTCTTAGTCCCTCCACCACCACCCCAGATACTCTCCCCCGCCACCAGAACGCTCTTCCTGCTGTCTATGAGTCTGTCTCTATTTTGCTCGGTAGTTCAGTTTGATCATTAAATTCCACATATGATTGAAATCCTACGGTACTTGTCTTAACATAGTTAATATCAGCATTACATAGGTGAGGGAACAGAGACTAAGTGACCTGCTCAAGATCATTCTCCTAGCAAATGGAGGAGGTAACATTTGCTTTTAATTATTTATTCCTCTAAGCCTGTGTGTCCTAATCTATAAATAAGGAATAATAATAACTACTTTGTAGGAATGTTCTAAGTATTACAAATCACATATGAAAAGTTGCAATGGCTGTGCCTGCCACATAAGAGGCTGTCTGATAGCTGATAGCTATTATATTACATATCTATTATATCAACAGGGGACACCTAGTACTATAAAATGCAGAGAGGACTGTATCAAAACTCCACTATTTGCCCCGTGGGAAACTCAAGGTCTTCCCCAATATTTTTGTAATTATCCAGTGGCTGATATGTCCCCTCTGTGATGTCCTGTTTCTAGTAAACTTATTGTTTACTCTATAGCTTATAGTTGTTCCATTGTTGAAACAGCATAAAATAAATATTAGATATCTCTGGTCTTAAAATATCCTTGGTCATTTCAGCCAAATGGACTCCAGCTCCCACACTTTAAGGACATTCATTTGCTACACATAGTAGGATAGCTCACTCTTCTAACTACTGCCACCTCAAGGCTTCATCCTTAGCCCCAATCAGGTACCGATATATTTTCTCCAGACAAAACCATTTCTCCTTCAGGAAGACCCTGGATACCAGCTGATAAAATAAGTTTTCACTAGGGGGTCCCTTGTTTTCACACAGTTGGGCTGGATTCTAGCCTGGGCCCTGAGGTTTGCTGGGTGAATCACTGTGGGCAAGTTATGCTGGCATTTATTCCCTCAGTTGTCAAATAAGAAACTTGGACTAAATGATCAGCAAATCTATTTTTTTTGCTCGGCATTTTTATTCTATTCAGAGCTTTCAGATAATTCTTTTACTTATAAATTTTGGCATACAGGGTAGGGTTAGGAATGGATCTTGAGAATATTTCATAACCAATTGCACAATGAAAGAGACTTAATGCATAAGGAAGACTCGTCAATTTTGTTTTGCTGGTTCACCAAAAATGGAACAAAAGTCACATCTCCTTTGGCACTTTCAATCATCATGCACGATATGACCACACTAATAAAAACAAAGACAAAGGAGGTACAATGTTTTGAAAATGATGGAAAAGGGCAGAAATATCATTGTTAGGACAAAATGTGTTATAATAATATTGATGCGATCAGGAAATATTTTCCTATCTAGCCACTGAAATTTGGGGAGGCAATTGTTTTGTTATGCCGAAGCATTTGGCAGTGCATACAGCACCTTGTAGCAATATATTTTTTTTGGTTAAAAAAGAAATCTATGTTCATTGTAAGAAAATTGGAACATTCAGAGGGATACAAAAAATAAAAAAACAAGATGGAAATTACTCTATATTACCAGCCAGGAATAACTATTGTTAATATTTTGATTTATTTCTATTGGAACTGATTGGAACCAATGTTATATTCTGACTTATTTTTCTTAACATGGTTGATAATTATATCTTTCCCATCAATCTAACATTGTTTACTGAGGGGTTGAGTCAAGGCTAAGGTCATAGTAATCAGAATTAGGGCGGATTGATGACTTAATTCTTAAAATTAGGATTATGACTGTATTTTCAGAGGAAATAGTAAAGTTGGGCACTTGCTTTCAGAAACTCTGAAGGAGGATAAAATCGATAAAATCCATCTCGGTTTTGAAGATTGTTTACATTTAGAGTAGCTATATCTCTTAGTTGCATGTCAGTGGGAGTTGCTGCCTGAGTGATCTCTTCATAGAAAGTGGTGAGAAGACTTGTTTTTGGGTGGAAGACACATTGAGGTTCAGGAACAAAGCAAGTAGTGGCAATATGTGCCATGGGGAGTGCAGGCACTTGTGGATCTGCTTCGCAAAGGTTCAAAGTGTGGCTTTTCAACCTGGCTGGCTGACGGGCCTTACACAGGTTTTCCTCTTTGGGACTCAGTTCCTTAATACGTAATAAGTTTATCTCCTATCTCACTGGGACTCTATAGCAATTAATTGGTTGATTGCATACAAGTCCCTTAGCCTGGAATATAATTTTAAATGCCAAAGAAATATTAGCTATGTATTGTTATTGCTGTTGTTACTGCCCATTTTTCACAAGTTCCAATAAATCTCATTGGGGTATGATCAGGAAACACTTATTTTTCTCTGGTCACAACTTCTCACTGCTATTCTTGGTCTCCCTTTTCTACCCCTTAGCAATGTCTTGAGTAAAGGCTATGACTTTCCTGTCCTTTTGGATAACCCAAATTCAATCCTGCTTAAAACTTCCATCTCAAGTAATGTAGATCTTCTCTTTCGCTTTCCCACCACCCGCACTCCCAGCAGCCTTGAGCCGGGACTCTCTCTGCCTCCATGGCAAGTGATGAGCCTGGCTCCACCAACTCTTTCCTGCTCCCTCTGCCAGCTCCATCAACCAGGGCTAGGACAAGCAGGCAGAAGAAAAGGGACAAGTGTTTATTATGGTCTCTTTTCTGGCTGTTCCTGTGGAGCTAGTCCTTTTGGTTGTTGCTTCTCCTCTGGGAGGTCATGACTGGCCTCTGTGCCTCATCCCATGTTGGCTCCCTCCTGAGATACTGGGAGGGGCATATAGGGCTTTCCCCACAGCACTTACCTGACATGTTATTCTGGGTCAGTACATCAGTTTGCTAGTGTTGCCATTATCAATTACTACAGACTGATTGGCCAAAACAACAGACATTTACAGTCTCATACCTTTGCAGGCTAGGAGTCTGAATCAAGGCGTCAGCAGAGTTGGTTCCTTGGCATGTGAAAGCATCACCGTCTTCTTTGCCTTTATCTTAACATGGCAATCTCCCTGTGTGTATGTGTTTGTCCAAATTTCCCCCCTTTATAAGGAAATTAGTCGTATTGGATTTGGACCCCCCCTAACAACCTCATCTTTACTAATTACATCTGCAGCAAATAAAGTTGCATTCTGAAGTACTGGTGGTTAGGACTTCAACATGCATATTGGGAAGACACAATTTAATGCGTAATAGTCAACACCAACCATTCCCATGTGACCAGCCCCTCCCAAGATCTTGCCTCTATTATAATTCAGGAAATTAGGGAAGCAGGGGATGGGCCCACCCCCTCCCCCTCCCACTCACTCATGCCTCATCACACCTGTGTTTCTGGCAGGAGTTCAATACTAGGTTCTATAGTGCCCCCATCCACCTCATTAAAGGAGGTGCCTTGTAGACACCCACCTTGAGCTCATCTGCTTTATGATTCTAAGTGACTGAGCCACTGTCATGCCTCAAGAAGATATTCGGAAGTCTACTGGAGTCCTCAAACTCGAACCTTTCATAATTAATACCACCTTTTTCAAATCTGGTTGCTCCAAAATGATTTTCATGAAGTAAATATTTTACTGCCCCTCTCCCTAGATCATATCTACCTGGAAGGTAGGAGAAGTGCACAGAAAGAGTAACCAAAAGCAACCAGGTAGTTCAGTGATGCTTTGGTTAATTTCATCAAAGGCAAGTGCAGGCCTTCGTCTGCTCTGAGCTGCCATACATGACATATGGGACTTCCATGATTCATTCTGTGAAGACCCTACTGTGTTTGTTCATTTCTTCATTTTAAAATGAGTCTTCGTTTCCATAGATTGTCCCAGTATTCTTATCGCTTGGAAATTGGTCCGAGTATAATTCATTGGCCAGCAAAGCACTGTGACAGGTTTGGGGGCAGAGGCTTGAGAGCCAGACATACAACCCCACAGCTCACAGGCCTGCCCAAAAGAACTGCTATCTTCAGGGATAAGCACGATTGAGCATATAAGTTACATGTTTCAACTCCAAAAAGGGTAGAGAAGAACAAACCCAATGGAAGTTGTTTTTTTCCCCCCTCAGATCCTAGCAGAAATGATATGATAATCCTGGCTAACTTCAACATTTCTCCAAAGCAGTGGTTCTCAGGACATATTCTCTAGATCACCTGGGAATTATTAGAAATGCAAATTCCAGGTCCCACTCCAGACCTCCAGAGTCAGAACCTCTGGGAGGGGGCCCAGCCAGCTGTGCCTTAGGAGGCTCCCAGGTGATTCCCATGAACACACAGGATGGAGAAGCACTGCTCTAAAGCAGAGTGCTTAACCAGGGCCGCACATTCGAACATCTGGGGCCCTGAAACACACACACACACACACACACACACACACACACAAACCAATGATTGTTCGGGCCCTAACCCCTAGCAGTTAGGTCACAAGAGCCGGGGTGAGTTCGGAGCAGGGGTATTTTTATAAAGCTCCTCAGATGATTCTAGTGAGTGACCGGAATTGAGAGCCATGGCTCTAAATCAATGACTCCGCACTGCTCCGTACAGCTCTTCTGGGGCAGCTGTCAGGTGGGAATGGGCCCAGCTGCCGGGACTTTTGGTCCCTGCCCTCATTCACCTGGAGCAACGGGACATTTATCTGCTTTCCACTCCTGGCCTCAGTGTAATGTTTTGTTTGAACAAAGGTTTCTGCGGCTAAAAAGTACAAACATTAATTCTCTAAAGGGTAATAAATTGTAAAAGCCAAGAGCCCCTTATTTCCTTCTCATTCCATTTGATGGAGAAGGTGAGACAGTAAAATAAATATATGTGGAGCTTATCAGGGAAGAATAGCAGGAGGCTCCTCGTGAGGTTAGAGGAAATCTGAGGTTTTGGAACGGGCTAAAGTGCATGGAAACATTTGTGTGGGAAGTTCAGGAATGCGGCGTGCTGTTCCAACTGCTCAGTGCTTCTCTAATCTGACCCTCTAAAACTCCTCGCTCATTAGAACATAAATTATACTGTTACAGATTGAAAACATGTCCACCTTTTGAAAAATAATTCGTGGTATGACAGAAAGTAGAGATATTTTTCTCCCGATTTTAGTTATCCAGCATCAAATCTATGAGCCAAACATTGCTCTGACCAGGGTGACTCAATTGGCTGGAGCATCATCTCCTACAGTAAAAGGCGGTGGGTTCAATTTCCAGTCAGGACACATACCCAGGTTGAGGGTTCCATCCCCAGTTGGGGTGCATATGGTAGGCAACTGATCTCTCTTCCTCTCTCTCTCTTTCCCTCCCTTCCTTCCACTCTCTCTAAATCATTTTTTTAAATATATGATCAAACAATGAAATACAAAATACAGAGATGCTTAAAATAAGATGGCCAAAGAGGACTACAAAGGCACACACAGCCCGCATTGGGATTTGTTGAAGGCAAATAAAATGCTGCCGTTGAAACTATTTTAGAATACCTATTTTAAGTATATTTATTTTAATTGAAACAGTTTTTGTATATAAAGATGCCAAGAAGGAATAAATATAAATATAAAAGGGGAATAGCTTCATTGATCAAGGTAAATAGATATTTTCGAAGGCAATTTGACTCTCTCTCTCTCTCTCTCTCTCTCACACACACACACACACACACACACACACACAACCAATGAAAGGCTCTGCCAACATTCGTGATTAGGGACTTTCAAATATCCACTAGGTCCCTGGAAAAGGAAACCTAACTAAAGAAAAAGTCTAGCATGTTACACGCAGTGACAGTGCTGATGATGGACAGGCGATCTGAGTAAGCACAAAAACAATGAACAATATTTAAATCTGGAGAGGTATGAACACAAATGCCTGATGAGTGTCAGAGGTGTCAATTGGACAGATGGAGAGAAGAATAGGCCTGCAGGGTGGGGAGGCAGAGGTAGCTGTCAAAGGTGGCAAAAACAGGAAACTCCAGTTGGTGGGATGCATGGTAGAATTATAATAATAACAGTGATCATCACAGGCATCTCCTTCCTCCCCAAGCCCCCCCCCCCCATTGTATAAATAAGGAATTAGAGTTAGACAAACACTCCATGAAACACTCATAAAATCACTTTGTCCTTCCAGCTCTCTTTATGTGAAACCCTGGTCTAGAAGCTCAAAAAAAGGCGTTGGGGGCAGAAATTCTCCTGGCAGAGAGGAGAGTTCAAGCAAGACTTCCTTTATCTGGGAATGGGGAGTCAAGACTGACAAACAAACAGAAAAAGTGCAACACTTCTTTCATCCTGAATCTTTACTATTGGGAGGTCAGAAACACTGTGGCTCAATTTGAGGGGCTTTTTTCATGGCTTTTAAACTATGTAAGGACAGGAACTTTATTCATTCATGTTCCCAATATCCCACAACAAGCAAGGACCTTTTGTTTGAAGAGGAAAATGAACATACGTGAAATATGCTATTAATTCTTCAGTGGAAATTCCCAAGGACCGTGTGTGTGTGTGTGTGTGTGTGTGTGTGTATGTGTGTGTTTAATGAAGTTTTAGGTCACACATCATCTATGTATAACTTCCTGCCATATTTTCAAACATTTTTAGCAGTGGAATGTGTTTACATATTAACACTTGTGACCAAACCACAATTTATATTTTTTATTTTTTTAAATATATTTGTATTGATTTTTTACAGAGAGGAAGGGAAAGGGATAGAGAGTTAGAAACATCGATCAGCTGCCTCCTGCACACCCCAGACTGGGGATGTGCCCGCAACCAAGGTACATGCCCTTGACCGGAATCGAACCCGGGACCCTTCAGTCCGCAGGTCGATGTTTTATCCACTGAGCCAAACCGGTTAGGGCCAAACCACAATTTATAAAGCAGTTTAAAGTAGAACTACAGTGGCCAATGCAGAGCAGGGAGCTCAGGCTGCTGGGTCGCCATCCCTTCACCCAGCACAGTGATGTGAGCGCCCTGCGTGAGGCATTGGAACCTAGCAGAGCACTTTGAAAATCATTGTTCTAATGTTTACATGGCATATATCATGAGTACTTGTGGACTATGTTTGTAAAATCATTACCAATTGATGGGTAGTTTATAATAGTAACTGTTTACTATGTAAAGCAGTTCACATGTCTGTGTACCTGCCTATGAGACATCCAATCCATTTACCCAGATAGCATCCCTGGTTCTCAGATTTCTGAGACTTTTGATTTCCATCGACCAGAAATATTGTCCTTCCTAAACTTCCAGAACCTTCCCATTTTATTGTAGCTTTAGCATTTTTTCTCTCTGGATCTGTTTTCTCTATTTGTTCCCTCTGCTGTTCGGTTCCTAATTTATTAAATGGTGAAATTATGAATCTATGACAGCACCAACAACCCAGGGTGAAAGACCACAAACAAACATAATCATGGTAAACATTTATATGGCCTGATTCCAAGTGTTTTACTCATTGAATTATCCCAATGACCTTCCACTATAGCTACTGCCATTGAGGACCCTATTTAATAGACGAGGAAACTGAGGCTTAAAAAAATAAATAAATAACTCACCTGAGGTGATACAGCTGGTTTGAATTTGAATTCTTGGGACCTGGCTACAGAGTCATTTGACCTTAACTGCCTCCCAAATATGAAGATGGTGTAGATTTAGAATGAGGGCAAAATTAAAAGAAGTCAACGTAAGGCGTTTGAGATAAATTTTCAGGAAAAATTTGGAGAGGCTTTCAGGATGACCAACAACATAGCACACCTGGGATGTAATGTGGCAACGCCACCTGGAAGGAACTGACAGCTGGGTAAAACGGAGAAGATTCCGAGGGGCCGGAAATAGCTGTCTTCATGTAACGACGGGAATAAGTGAAACGGAGCATCAACCAGTGTGACAAGGGCAGATTGCTAATGAACATCATGGCTCAACGGGAGAAAGGCATAAGGTTTGGGGTTAGTCCAGAACAATTACTTCCACCATGTTGATTTTTATAGATTATGTAATGACAGCCTACATATTTTAAAAAATAAAAATGCTAGTTCATTGCTTTCTATAAGATTTCATCAAACTGGATGAACTAAATGAGCAAAATAATTGAATTGGCAGAAATTGAACCACATGTAATTTCTTTAAGAACATAGACAGTACTTAATTATTTCCATATCATCCATGGTGCCGAGAAAAGCATTTTCACATTTTCCATACCAGAATTTCTGTGTTCATATGGAATATATAGTGGGATTAATATAGTGATGGATGTTGTACTCTATTAGGACAATAATAAATATGCAATATGTATTCGATCCTTACTATGTGTTTGGTCCTATTCTAAGTTCTCTCTGCCATTCATCCTCAAAAATATGTTTAATGGAAAGTACTATTACTATTAGAAAATAAGGAAATTGTGACTCAGAGAAAGTATGTAATAGGCTCATGGTGGCACAGTTAAGTGGTGAAGCTGGGACTCAAACTCAACCTGTTTGCCTCTAGAATTGAAGATAATATATTACCCATCATGCCTCAGCAATAGAAAATGTGTGCCTATATATAGAAGCAATACTAACTTAATTGATGCAAATGAAGTGACAATACAGAGCTATGATACATTTCATTTGAGAATCTCAGAGCCTAATTCTGCTTTGTCACACACACACCCTCCCTTGTGAGGCTCGGGGTCTGCATGAAAGGATCTTTGGTCAGTGATGATGCTTATAACAAGTCCACTAGAAACGAATAATGCCAACTCTAACTATTGTCATTTGTGCTTTGCAAACTACTTTATCTCATTTTATATTCACAATCATGAGCTATAGGACAGAGATCATTATTCAGAAACCTAGTCACAGGAGGGACTCATATCTTCCATCTCACAGGTTCCTGCAGTAGAACCAAGACCTGCTGATCCTCAATCTCCAGCCAAAGCTTGCTCCTCAGTTTCATTTACATTGAATTCCATTTCTCATTGCATGCCAATATTTATTCAGCTCTGTGCCTGACCCAAGGAAGGTCAGCAGCAAATATAAATTGAAGGAACACAGCTGTTCTGCCTGAATATGCTGATGCTTTGCAGAATCATATATGAGTCTACCACCTAATGATGCCATCATCAATCTAAGTTTATAATTCTGAGAGTGCCATCTAGAAATTACAATACTTTCTAAATGCAGGCTTTTGCACAAAAGTGGACATGGGTTGCTGTTTTTTAAAGTTGATTCACCGTACCATTCTTAAAAGGATACCCGGATCCAAATACTAACTTACAGTCGGCGGCATGGCCACGTTAGACCCAAAGTCACTAGGTCTTAGTTTCCTCATCTGTAAATATTATCTAACAAATGTCTGGTTTGGGGGTATTTGGGACTATTTCATAAAGTATGTATCATGCTTCAAGCAGAACCTAAGATAGTGTAAACAATAAGTAGTAGTTATTATGTCATCATAATCCTCCTATATTTTCTCTAAGCTAACATTGGTTGTAAAACTCCACATTATTTTTTTTTTTACTTCAAAGAAAGACAGTCACGGCAAAGTCAAGTATATCTTGCCATTGTTTATCATATGCATCATATCTTAATTATATAAAATACAGTATGCATGCATGCGTGTGTATTCAAATAGCCAAATTGCAGTCTCGATCAAGTTTAAGAGTAGAGAGTTTTAGCTAAATATCCCCCAAAGAAAGCTTAAAAGCAATTCTCTGTTTAACTGAGAAAAATTCTTTCAACAGAGCAATGAAAATGTTCTGAGGTGGAGAGAACTATGTATGCTTCTCTAGTTAGTATATTTTTAAACCTTTGAATTATTTTTTAATAATGTGTATGTATTCACAGATTTTTAAATAGGCTAGTAACATATATATATTGCAAACACAAATAAATACTTCTACTATTTAATTTGAAAAGTAAAATGTATTTTTGTTCATAACCAGATAAATACATTTGCAGATGTTCTTCTGTGAGAAAAAGTGATATCTAGTGAACTTCAGGAACTTGATGCGAATGACAAAGTTCAAACTACTGCCAAAGCCAGCACATGAGGTTTATACATATAGACAGAAGAGATTTCACTATGTTGGTGAGACTTTTATTTCTTGTTTCCCATTTTCCGTTACTGCTTGGTCAATAGCCATGTACGATTCAGAGTGTTTTTTGCTCAATACATGTCTCAAGTCTTCCATCCTTCTCTCCCAACTTTATTCAAAACCAAGCACACCTCTTAACAAAACTTAAATATCTAGAGACCCGAGGAAATCACTGGTGAGCTATGCTAATATCTCTGTGTATATTTGAGGATAACCTAATGCTATCTTGGAATAATGACTTTAAGGATTAAGAATATCATGACTCCAGGATAACTAAATCAGTAGTGACAGTTGTTCAGACTTTCAAACACTTTCATTCATGCAGTAATTGATCAGATCAAATACATTGATTCAATTCAGGATGTGCTGTTTTGTTGTAAGTTGAGATGACTGATACATCAGCAGTATGTGACTACTGCGGCTTACCATTTCCAAATGGAGAGCTCATTTATTATGGTCACTTGAAGTGGGTTTAAACGAAATGGAGCTCTTAGAACAACAGCTCACAGTAAATGACAATACATTGAAATGTTTTAAAATTTATTTGCTTTTTATTAATTTGTTATATTTTAAATTTTACTTCCAAATGTTCTTGCTTTGGAGAATAGAATACAGAGAGACCAGGGTTGTGATTCCTATTGCAATTCAGATTGGGAAGTCAGTAGCTTTTCAAAGGTGAAATTAAAAAGGTGTATTGTAACTCGTGGAATCTAGGTTGACTTTGTAAAATACAATGTTAATTTTATGTCCCACTAAGAACAAAAAAATGTATACTGGCAATCAAACTATGATGCACCACTAACTTTAAGACACATTCCAATATCAGAGAAGTTGAAATGTGAAAAAATATGGATGACTTAGAAATGATAGAATATGGTAGTTCCTCTGATAAAATGTAGCTATGTTATCTCAGGAGCTAGTCAAAGAAAATCACATATTATGCTGCAGAGAAAACCAGGGGACTTGATAACTGAGGAGGCATAATGGAGCCCCTCCATTACTCTGGATGCTTTTAGAATTACCCAGTGCAATAGATCTTTAATTTCATATTCCAGAAACCCAAGGGATCTTCACTGCCCACCCTCCCCTGACCTGCCAATGCAAATCCCAGAGCAGAGAAATTCCACCACTTGCAAGAGAGCTACTTGAATGTTCCTTGCCAGTTTTGTGCAAAGGAGAAGGTTCAAGATAGAATTCTAATCCTCCTTTGAAGTCAATTGCTGATAGAGGTATTGCAATGGGAGCCCTGAGGATGAAAAAATTGCTGAACAGTCAGAATGACCACCAACCTATAGGCTCACATATTGTGAGGCAGTATGAGAGGTTTACTCCTCCAAGGCAACTTCACATCTCCCCTCTGCATACCAGCCCCATTTTAATTCATGAAGCCACGTTGTGACAAATATAGTGTATACTGGGCATCAGGGAGATGGAGGACAAATACCAGAAGCCATGTGCCAAGGGGGTTACTGAGGTAAATCTGGACAGTTAGGCCCAATATTCCAGGGCTAGATTGACAACCGTGAAAAGCCCCTCAACAAACACAAACCATATATAACGTAATGGAAACAGAAAAGTTAAAAAGAGTGATGAAGGAAGCAAATTGAGTTATTTGAATGCATTTTAAAGTTGCAGTGTGCATATCTGAGCTCCTCTTGGGTGCTTCTAGTGCATTTGGCAGGGAGTTGGCTCTGTTCTTTTACAGGGTGAGACAGGAAGCAATTCACATGATTGTCTTCTTGACTAGATTCTTCTTCTTCACTCCCATTTATAAATGTGGTTTCCCAAGGCAAGAAAATCCCCAGGAGATACAAGAAAATAAATTATTCGAAATTTTATAGACATTAGAGATGTGCTGTTTATGCCTAAACATTTTCATATTAAGTATCAAGAAGAAAAATACTAAAAAAAAATGTGATCTAGTCTTTTATTTACACAGTCTGCTAAGCCTCCATAAACCTTAGTTTAGCAGGAAATCAAAAGGTTGTCCCACACTGTGCAGAATTCTTTGCTATTTATTTTTCTCTTTCTTAAATACTCTTCACTCTTTTTTTAAAAAAAGGAATCAATAGAAAAGGTGCAGGAATGGTGTGCCTAATTGTCATGAACGTAGCAGCAAATTATAATGAAACCCAACCACGACTGTGCCAAACTACACCAAACTGTGAAATAACTGAAGCTAAACTGTGAGGCAAAATAAGATTTAGGTTGCTATTAAATTTAATCTTTAAGAAGTATGTGAATAGAGGAACAGGGCAGAAGAAAGTTGCATGCAATTTACTTATTTTTTTTCAATGTACCTTTAAACTATTTTTTATTCCAAAATACATATATATGTAGTTTATGTGCATGGTTCTGCTATTTTTGATAGATGTCAGGAAATTAATTAGGCTTTGGAGTGCAAGGGTATCACATGGAAGTGGAGTGTCTGTCCTTTAACTCAGTGGGTGCTCCACAGAGCAGAACAGCTGCAACAACTTGAAAGGCATTTCTATTGTGCGGTGCTCACTGTGGTCCTGAGAACCGGAACTGAGGGAGGGTCACCAGCGCCCTTCCCTGCCTTTATGCTGTGCGGGTGCACCTGCCTTTAAGGAAGGAGCCGACTCTATAAAAAACAGAAAGCAACATTCTGCTCACTGCCTTCAATTTCTGTTCCTGAAATTAGTGCTATGCATCCACATAAAAATGTTTAGCTCTGGTATAAAAATTCCTCCTAAGATTGGAGCAACTCCTTTTGATTTTTAAACCACATGATGGAAGGGACAAGATTTCTTACAAGTCACTAGTGGTAATCCTCCTAAGAAACATTTGTACAGACTAACATGAAACTGATGATTCTCTCTAAGAAGTCGAACCCTCCTGGGACTTGTTCCACATAAAAGCAATGGCCTTAGCCTTTCAGTATAGAAAATGCTCCTTTAAATACTTTGAACTCCTTTCATTCCATGAGCGGCAGCCACTCACTGTCTTGCCACCTTCAAATGTAATGGGTCATCTGTGCAAGTTTCCTTAAGTTTGACAGGAAACTTCCTGTCTTGGTTCAGGGTTTATTTGTTTGTTTCCTTGTCTTAAATTTATTGAGCAACTATTCCGTGCCAGGTGCTTTTCCATAACTTGATTTTATTTGATCCTCCCAATCTGGAGATGTATCTATTAATATCACCATTTTTAAAGACAATGAAAAATAAATAAATACAGGAAAACAAAGTTTCAGGCAGGTTCAATAATTGTTTACTGACTCCACATATAAGTGAGATCATATGGTAGTTGTCTTCCTTTTGCTGGCTTATTTTGCTTAACACAATACTCTCCAGGTCCATCCATGCTGTTACAAGAGGTAAGAGTTCCTTCTTTTTTATAGCCGCATAGTATTCCATTGTGTAATTGTACCACAGCATTTTTATACATTGCTCTACTGATGGACACTTGGGCTGCTTCCAGATCTTGGCTATTTTAAATAATACTGCTATGAACATAGGGGTGTATACAGTCTTTCTGATTGGTGTGTTAGGATTCTTAGGATATAATCCTTAAAGTGAGATTGTTGAGAATTTAATGAACAAAAGAAACTGACAAACAAAATTAGAACCAGAGGCATAGATACATGAGACAGATTGACAGAGGTTAGAGGGGAGGAGTGTGGAAATGGGACTGGATGAAAGAAGGTGGAGAGCTTAGCCAAAGAACAGGTATGTGTAGCTCAAGGACACAGACAACAGCGTTGTGCTAGCCAGCGGGAGAGGGGGTGGGGATAGGTGGAGGTGGGTAAAAAGGGGGGGGGGGGGTGGGGGACATCTGTACTAGTGTCAACAATAAATTTTAAAAAATTTAAAAATTAAGTGAAAGAATTAGCATTTGGACCCAGTTTTTGTCCAATTTCATAATTTATTCTATTTTCACAAACTACTATCTTTATCAAGAAATGACTGAGTGTTATTTTGTTCAGAACCATAGGGCACAATCATCCTTGGGTACCCCCCAATACATTTTTCAGTGCACAAATTTAGGAATAAAAAAATGAGAGAGAGATATACAGAGAAAAATAGGAAGCTGGAGTGGATGAGAGGAGAGAGAGAGAGAGAGAGAGAGAGAGAGAGAGAGAGAACAAGGGAGAAGGAGAAAGGGAAATAAAAGGGAGAGGGAAAAATAGATAATGAATAGTAGTGATTGGTTCATTCTAGAGACAAACCAACAGCCAGCCCTGAGAGTTAGCCCCTAGCCAGTACATTTGACAAAGAAAGGCAGAGCCTAAGTATTGAAGATCAGCCGCACAGCACCCTGGGATACTTGAGGTCTCTAAAGCAATCAATGTCAGGCAAATGCTTCTCTGCTGTTCTTCCACTTAGCAGAGGTTTCATTGGTCAGTGGTGTGTTCTGCAGCCCTTCTCAACTTTAATGCTCGTAAGAATCACCTAGGGATCTTGTTCAACTGTTGATTCTGTCTGTATAAATCTGGAGCAAGCCCCCAAGATTCTGCATCTCTAACAAGCTCCCAAGTGATACTGATGCCGCTGATTCAGGGACCACGTTTTGAGTAGCAGTGGTGTAGAGGAAATCAGTAGCCAGGGCTTCAAACAGACCAGTACTAGAAAGCCAGCTCCACCAGGTAAGCATGTGAATTAAGGCGAGTGTCTTTACCCCTGAGCTTCTGTTTCCTCCTCAGCAATAAATCATAGTAATATTTCATTAGTACTACATGCCAGGCACTGGTTGTAAATGCATTATATAAATTAATTTATTTTATGTTTACAACAATTTTATTTTACTATTAATGATGTTGGAAGTGTTAGCAAAGAAAGCTTAAATAATCCGTACCAAAGCCAGGTGGCTAGTGAGTGGCCAAAAGTGAATTTATATCCTAGGCACCTTCGCTGAGGGGCCCGCTCATTACAGCTACAGCATGGAGGCACACACTGCAGAAGTCTTACTGTCATGTTGTGAAGCACCATAGTTAGTACACAGTAAATCTGAGTTCCACTTTGCTTCTTTCCCTCCCTTCTATACCAAGGTTGATTGTCTTTAAGCAGAATCTACTGATAAAATTTAGAAATTGATACCACTTTCTGTGGTGTGTTTTTCACAATAATCCTCTCATGCAGAACTTTCTTGAGCTGGAGAAAGCCTTTAGTGCTTAGAGATTTGCATGCATTGCTACTATTGACAAAAGGAATTGCTTTGATCTCTCTTGCATTATTACTTGATCCTTTTGTTTGTTTCCTTTCTAGAGGTGCCAAAAAGTCTTCAATAGATAGAAAACAGCATTTGCTACAACTATACCTTGCCTTTAGGAAAATACAAATCTAGATTTATCGAATATAAAATAGTGGTAGTTCCATTAACCAAGAGATTTACCAAGGTCTCTTTTAAATAGTAAGCTCCCCTGATGTTTTTAAAATTTTTCATTAAAATTTTGTAATTAAAAGCAACCTTTCAAAAAAGTATAACTATTGAGTTAAAAATTGGAAGCAGAGAAGGCAAATCTATAGAGACAAAAAAAACACATTAGTGGTTGCCCGGAGTGGAGGGTGGGATTGGACATTGCCTGTAAATTGAGATGAGGAATCTTTGTGAGGTGATGGGAATACTCTAAATTTGGATAAATTACAAGTGTGTGATTTACTAAAAATCTTTGACTTGCACACTTAAAACAGGTGAATTTTACTTATTTTGTAGAATGTTAAATATACTTCAGTTAAGATGTTTTAAAATGGGGGAAAATTGGCAGCAATAGAAAAAATACTTTATATAATCTGGTTTGCACATAAACTATCCCATGAGAAGAATTATATAGGAAAGATGAGTGAATGAAAACTATTTTATATTCTGTAGTGGCAGAATAGTTTCAAGAAGTAACTTCACATATTTCATATTTAAATTTAATTATTAAGCCATGTCTAAGCATGAAGTTTGTTTCTGTTTGTAATGTCTATGCTGAAGAATGATATGGTATTTTCTATAGAGGGGACTTTCTAGAATCCAGAGCTTATATTTCTGGATATACTTCTCTCATATGCTAGAATTGCTTTTCTTTTTTTCCACAATAGCTCTGTCTCCTGTCATAACTGTCCCTTGGAAAAGTGCACTGTGGAAATTCCAATTTAAAAAAAAAAACAAACCACATTTTTACTGATTTCAGAGAGAAGGAGAAGGGAGATAGAGATAGAAATAATGATGAGAGAGAATCATTAATCAGCTGCCTCCTGCATGTCCCCTCCTGGGGATTGAGCCTGCAACCCAGGCATGTGCCCTGATGGGAATCCAACCATGACTTCCTGGTTCATAGGTTGATGCTCAACCACTGAGCAATACCAGCTGGGCCCCATTTTTTACAATTAATCCTGATATGGATGAGTTGGGCTATTATATCATCTAATTGGCCCTATGGAAAAAGATAAAAAAAATAATGAAGAATTTGTCTTAAGAGTATGGTGTGTGAGGATGAGCAAAGGACTAGCAATATCAGATTTTTTAAAATTAAATTATTAGTGATTAAAACAGTGTGGTATTGGTATATGGATCAGTAGACAAGGCAATGATATAGAATAAAGAATCTAGAAATAAATTTAAATACATAAAAGAATTTAGACTATAAAAGGGGGGAATCTCAATCCATTTGAGAAAATATATATTATTCAATAAATGATAATAAGATAAATGAGTAGTAAAATGAAAAGAATAAGTTGAACCTACCTTAATCAAGTATAAATTTCTAATAAATCATAGATTTAACTGAAAAGATAAGCCATAAAAGTTAAGGAAAAAGCCGTGGAGAAATCACTAGAAACTTGGTGTAGATATAAAGTGTAGCAGCCTTGGAGGTTTGTGAGAAAAGAGGAGTTACTCCTCTGTACACTCCCAGCCTCACCCCCACCAATGAGCCTCTATTGTAGACTCTGAAGTCTTTTACTTCAGTTGCAACTTTCCCTGCTTTTGACCCACTCTTCACTAAGACAGAAGGCATGTTAAAAATGCCTGTCCTTGCCCTGGCTGGTGTGGCCTAGATGCTTGGAGCAGTCATCCCATGCACCAGCACCAAAGGGTCATGGGTTCGATTCCCAGTCAGGGCACATACCATGTTGCAGGTTCAGTCTTTGGTTGGGTGTGTGTGGGAGGCAACTGATTGGTGTTTCTCTCTCACATTGATGTTTCTCTCTCTCCCTCTCCCTTCTTCTCTATCTAAAATCAATTAAGTCATATCCTTGAGTGAGGATTAAAAAAAAAATTAAATGCCTGTCCCTAACTTAGTCTTCTGTTCTGTCCATATTTGGGGTAAATACTGATGCCCCTCTGCCCACCAGAACTTAGCCATTCTTTTAATTTTGTTGTGTTTGATGACCTTGTATATTTCTTCTCGCATTCTTCCAAGGAAAAGTCTTTCCTTAGATTTTAGAAAATAAACGTAACCTAACATTCATCAGCACCATCATAAGTACATGTAAACAAAATATGAATTTGAATACTGAGCTGATTTTCTAGGTCAATATTATTCTTATTCCTCTTTGTTTCCAGAGGAGAATTACCTTCTCACAACAACAACAAAATAATTGTCTATCTTAATAAATTGAATCAGAAGACCAAAAAGTGCATCTGGTTGTTCACGTGTTCATGCAAATAATATTTGTGCAACCATCTGGTTGATGACGACATAGAGTATTTGGTGATAGGATGTGAACAACTATAAGATGAGGTTGTACATAGAAATTTTCTACCTTTTTTATCTTCTGGAAAATAAAATCCCTGCCGGAATGAACCCCGCTTTCCTTAATGAGTTCACTGGGAGTCACTCTGGCCTGCTGTTGTTTGATTAAAAGAGCATAAATTGGGATGTTTGAAGGTTCAGAGGCATTTCCTATTGTAATTTTAATGAAGCCGCCCTAGCGTAGTGGTCATTACTGATCAGAACTCATAATGGGATTAGGAAGGTTTCATGAGTGAACCCAAATTGACCAAATTTCCAAAGTTTTTAAATATCGCTAAAACCACTGCTAAAATGTACCTTTTTAAAAGAATAAACATCCAGGCACTAGAGAGAGTTTGAAAATAAGAAAAGCAGGTGCAAAATTAAAATTTTGCACAAGGAGTAAAAGAAGTTACTGGCTTCAAAAGACGTTACCACACACATTAAAAAGCCCTACAGTTCACGGTAAATCTAAATTACAGTTGGAAGAGCGCCAGCTAGTTACAGAGCACAGAAAAGGTGAAAATCCCCCCAACTAGAGAACAATTACTGCTGCCTGAGCTCTCTGCAATCCCTTCCAACTGTATTTCCAAATAAAAGTTCTCTGGTTCTCTATTGGATGCCGATAAATGGTAAAACTGAAACTTGGGAACTTACTGCCCAGCAATAGCCGAGAGCTCATTTACAAAGTGCCACGGAAGGGTACTTTTCTCATGTGACACGAGGGAGAAAGGTTCTCTTTCTTAAAAAAAAAGTCCTGCTTATTGGACATTCTGCCCATTACTATCAACATTTTGTCTTTGCTCTGTCGGAAAAGAATAGTAATGACTAGAAGACAAGTTCGGTGATGAAACTACATAACGAAGTTTCCACATTCCCTTACGACACTAGGTTTCTTCTTTGGCGGGTTGTGGGGTTTTTGTTTTCTCTCCCCAGAGCACCGCCCTGTGCCCACTGGTAAGTGATAAGCAAGGCCAGAAACCACTGTTCTTTAAAGCTGCAAGTGAGCGTACAGATTCTAGCATACTTCCCTCCTTCAGCAGATGTGGGAAATGAAATTTTAGTGTCTCAGCCAGAAGCACACAGCTAGCTAGTGGAAAGAAAGAAGACTTTAATTTCCAATTAAGTTCTTAATAATAGCTAACATTGTTAACTCATTCTTAATAATAACTCCCATTTATTGGACACTTTCTTTGAATAACACTGCAGTAAAATTCCCCACACAAATCTCCACATTTTATTTGTGCGCACACACATGTACAACCCTCGAGGCAGTTACTAGCACGAGCCTTCCTAGACCAAGAGGTGAAGGAGAGCAAGTGACATGCCCACGGTCACCCTCGTCCTGAGTAACGGATCAAGGATTTGAATCCAGGCCCTGTGAGAGACAGAGCAATCAAATGGGCAGCATTCCAGGCACCAAGGAGAAATCTAGAAAAAAAGCCAAGATATGCTTACTACTAATTCTAGTGTAAGTATGCAGGACTATCCCCAATTGGGACTGTACCCACGACCTTCGCTTCATTAATATTGTGCATACAACAGTTCCAGAATCACACAGAGATACTCTGTAGGCAAATGTAAAACCACACAGAATGTAAACTATTTTGCTGTAGTGTCTGCCACAGCCAGATCATTCTTCAGTTAATATTTGAAAATTAGCTTCAGTATCAATTATCTTAAACTGAGAATCCATTATCTTTTATATAAAAGAGCACTAAGAATTTCTTCAAGCCTGAGTTACCTATGGAAGGTTTGGCAAACAGCAGAAAGAATTTGGACTACCTAGAATTTACCTGAGAAATATTAAGTAGTACCATAGAATTCATACTTATAGAGCTAAAGGAACTCTCATCTAAAATCACCTTCTTAAGAAACATTAAAATTTTTTTCCATCATATCATTATGATTGTCTGTTCTTTTGAAGAAAAAAATGTTTCTTACTTGGTTTATATATGGGGTCACCAACACTCTTGCTTGCCTAACCAACAGTTGCTTTCTTCCCCCTTCATTCCATATAAATATACAGTAGAATCTGAAAAATGCCAGTTACTCATTTTCCGAATTCATTTGCAGCCAAGAGAAGCCATATGATTTCTGGGTAGTAATAAAGGTCAGACAGCAAAGGACTGGTCAATGTTAAAAGATTGGTGAGAAGAATGATTTGAACTTGGTTCAAGGTTGTTTTCATTTTGGTTTACAGGTGATCTAGCAAATAAGTGGTGTAAATGGCTTGCACCACTAAGTATACAGGAATGTGGATGTACAGCTTCCTGGAGCCCATCTGAAATTCAGTGCTGTGTGAAACCCACATAGAATGAAAACCACCAGTTCTTAGAAACCAAGAAATGGAAGTCTCAAGTCCTTTAACAGGAATAGACAGGAAATAAGGATATGTTGGTTATAGAGACTCTACATACTACTTTATAAGGCAATTTCCTGCTGTTGTAAATCATGCTGCACTGAATATTGTATATATGTTTTTACATTAGTGTTTATATTTTCTTCACATAAACCCCTAGAAATGGAATTGCTGGGTTGTATGGTAGTTTTGTTTTTTATTTTTTGAAAAACTGCATTCTGTATTCCATGGTAGCTGCACCAATTTATAATTCCACCAACAGTGCACAAGGGTTCCCTTTTCTCTACATCCTTGCCAATACTTGTTATTTGTTGTCTTTGATAATAGCCATTCTGACAGGATATCATTTGCAAATGTCATCTCTAATTCAGTACATTGCCTTTTCATTTTGTTGATGATTTCCTTTGAGTTTATTATTCTGTAAAAAAAAAAAAAGTGGTCCAGTTTTATGTTTGTATTTCTCTGTAAAATTTTCCCAACATCATTTATTGAAGAGACTGTCTTTACCCCATTGTACATTCTTGCCTTACTCGTAGTAGATTAATTGAGCACTTACACGTGGATTTATTTCTGGGCTTTCTGTTCTGTTGTATTCTGATCTATGTGTATGTTTTTGTGATGGTACCATGCTGTTTTGATTACTATAGGTTTCTAGTATATTTTGAAATCAGGGACCATGATACCTACAACATGGTTCTTCTTTCTCAAGATTTCTTGCATTATTTCAGGTCTTTTATGTTTTATATAAATTTCAGGATTATTTTTTAGTTCTCTGAAAAATATTTTGATAGGGATTGCATTAAATCCGTAGATTGCTTTGGGTAGTATGGACATTTTAATGATGAATTCTCCCAATCTATCTTTCCATTTATTTATGTCATCTTCAATTCTTTTCATCACTGTCTTATAGTTTTCAGAGTACAGGATTTTCTTCTACTTGGTTAAATTTATTCCTACATACACTTGTCCCTTGACCAACACAGAAATTAAGGGCATTGTCCCCTGCTAAGTCAAAATCTGCATATAATTTTTGACACTGCCCCCAAACTTAACTAACTTCAGTATCAGCTTGATTTCAGGCATTTGTGGCTTTTCCAGTTTTATTCTTGTAAATTATTTCTGGTTTTATACTGTTATACTCAGAAAAGATGCTTGATATAATTTTAATCTTCTTGAATTTATTGAGACTTGTTTTGTGATCTAACATTTGATTTGTCCTGGAAAATGTTCCATGTGCACTTAAAAAGAATATGAATTCTGTAGTTTTTTGTATTAAATATTCTGTATACATGATGTTCAGTGTTCTAATGTGTTGTTTAAAGTCCATGTTTCCTTATTGATTTTCTGTCTGGATAATCAATCCATTGAAGTAAGTGGAGTCTTACAATCCCCTACTATTATCATAATACTGTCAATTCCTCCCTTTATGTCTGCTAATATTTGCATATATATATATATATATATATATATATATATACACAAAAGAAGGTTTACAGTTGTTATCAGTTTATTTATGTATTGTTATTTATTATTTTATTGTTTTACAGAAGACAACTGTAAACCTACTGCTGTATATTCAGGTGCTCCTATGTTAGATGTATAAATATTTATGAAAATTTTATCATCTACTTGAATTGGCCCTGTTATCATTATTTAATGCCCTTCTTTGTCCTTTGTCACAGATTTTGTTTTAAAGTGTAGTTTGTCTTATATGACTGTTGCCAACCCAGCTTTATTTTTATTTCCACTTGAATGAGGCATCTTTTTTATACCTTCACTTATAGTCTTATTTTTTAAATCC
This sequence comes from Myotis yumanensis, assembly GCF_028538775.1. Classification (NCBI taxonomy): domain Eukaryota; kingdom Metazoa; phylum Chordata; class Mammalia; order Chiroptera; family Vespertilionidae; genus Myotis; species Myotis yumanensis. The sequence continues at coordinate 55,049,078 of NW_027223763.1, read as the reverse complement.
ATTCAGCCACCCTCTATATTTTCATTGGAGTATTTAGTCCATTTACATTTAAAATAATTATTGATAGGTATGTATTCATTGTCATTTTGCTTATTGTTTTCTATGGGCTTTTTGTGTGTGAGTGTGTGTGTGTGTGTGTGTGTGTGTGTGTGTGTTGTAGTTTTCTGTTCCTTTCTTCTTCTCTTAATATCTTCTCTTGATGTTTGCTTATTTTCTTTGGTGTTATCTTTTGGTTCCTTTCTCTCCATTTTTTGTGCACCTATTGTAGGATTTGGCTTGTGGTTACATATGTGTGTGTGTGTGTGTGTGTGTGTGTGTGTGTGTATTGGCCCATTTTAAGAGAATATGCAATTAATTTTGAACATATTCTGAAAATGCTACGTTTTTACTAACTCCACCAGGTTTTAGTTTTTGATCTCATATTTTAGATCTATTTGTGTTGTGTATTCCCTAAACTACATTTTTAGTTATAGTTGATTTTATTATTTTGTCTTTTAATTTTCATACTAGCTTTTTAGGTGGACCATCTATTGCCTTTACTATATATTTGTCTTTACCAGTAAGAATTTTACTTTCATATATTTTATTATGTCTGGTTATTGTTGGTTTTTTTCTACTTAAAAAAAAAAAAGCCTTTAACCTTTTTTTGTAAATGGTTTAGTAGTGATAAACTCCTTTAGCATTTGCTTATCTGGGAAACTCTTTATCTCTCCTTCAATTCTGAGTAAAACCTTGCCTGGTACAGTATTCTAGGTTTTATGTCTCTCCTTCATGGACTAAATATATCCTGACATTCCCTTCTGGCCTGCCAAGTTGCTGCTGAGGAATCAGCCTTATGTGGTTTCCCTTGTATGTGACTAACTGGCTGTCTTTTTCTTGCTGTCTTCAAGGTCCTCTCTTTAACTTTTGCCATTGCAATTGTATTGTGTCTTTGGACAGTGTGCTGGGCCAGCACAGCCAAGGGTTCAGTGAGCCTGAGGGGGAGCAGAGAAGGATTTAGAAAAAACAAAGAGAATAAGCTGGATCTAGGTGGATCTCCTGTGCCTGGCTGAGGCCACAGAGAGAGAGCTCCAGACAGCAAGCTGAGCCTTTATTTTATAGCCAGAGGTAAACAAGGTAGTGGTCACCATAGTTACAATGTTCTTGTGAGTTTCACTTGTTTTGGCAGCACTTGCTGCACCTCCCACAGCCCATTAGCTACCCAGATAGGATCTAGGGAGCCATAAGGTCAAGCCTAATTATGCTAAGAGGGCTGTGCCCTCTAAACTGGGACTTGTTTGTGGCTTTGCCAACAGGTCAATCCAAGCTTAACCCTATTGCCGCACCCTACAGTACAGATCACCTTGGGTTCCTCTTAACTGAGACTGTGTTTCCTGTAACTGCATGTCTTTTACCTTTCACAGGTTAAAATATTTTTCAACTTTTATTTCTTCAAACCTGTTTTCTCCCTTTCTGTTTCTTCTCCTCCTGGGGCAAATATTAGTAAGCTTTATGTTTTCCCAGAGGTGCCATAAACTGTCCTCACTATTTTTTTAATTGTTTTCCCTTTTTGCTGTCCTGCATGTGTCATTTACACTATTCTATCTTCCAGATTACTAATTTGTTCTTCTCTATCATCTTATCTGCTGTTGATTTTCCCTAGTTTTTTTTTTAATTTTCCATTATTATATTCCATTATTATATAATTCTCTTTTGAAGTTCTCCTTGTGTTTTTCTAATCTCCAGAGTTCAGTGAGCACTTTATGATCATTACTTTAAACTCTTTATTGGATAAATTATATATTTCCATGTCCTTGGTGTTTTGTTCTGGGGTTTTATCTTGTTCTTTCGTTTGGAACATGTTTCTTTATCTCCTCATTTTGTTTGACTTTCTGAGTTTGTTTCTATGAAGTAGGCAACACAGTCGGCTCTCCTGATGTTTAAAGAGCAGCCTTTCATAGGAGCAACTCCTGTGCACACCAAGTGTTCCAGCAGCTTTGCCAGGCCAGTTCAAGCTGGAGCAGCATAGCTGAGGTGTCCCTGGCCTGCAGCACTAAGGTCTCCATGGCAGAGTGGCTGGGCTGGAGCTGGTGTGAGCCCAGATGCTCTGGGGTGGCCCTGAAGACTGGCTAGAATGCTTGCATTGAGCTCCGTCTTATTATTCAAGTTGAGAGGAAACATAAAAAAATGGTGCTCCATGGTGCCTCTGAACCCAGAGAGTGCCAGCACTTCTGCATCCTTTTGGCAGATACTTTAGGGTAAGTGGATTTTCTTTACATATAGCCTCCGTGCCCATTAAACTGCTGGTTTCATTTTGTTTTGTTTCGCTGTGCCCCGTGGCAGGCAGTCTGCATGTCAGCCCTCAGTGATTCCCCTCAGTACTGTAAGTCACCACATTGGAGGTGGGTTTCCTTGGTGTGATATCTGTGTCTCTTCTACTCTACTCTATGTGGCCCCTCTATTATTGTGTAGATGTGTTCAATCAGCCTCTGTTCTTATTCAGGAGGACTTGCTCCATATGTAAGTGGATATTTGTTATGTCCATGGGAGGAGGTGAATTCAGGTACTTCCTACACTGCCATCTTGGATCTGGCCCTTAAATGTAACATTTCTTAGGAAATCTAGAATTTCTTTTTTCATTTTTATTATGTTCACCATCTCCTGAATAATTTTTATTTTGGGTTCATGTGCAAAATGACTGGAGAATTGAGTTCCACCTCAGTAAAAATAAGAAATGAAGCCTTAGCAAGCATGTCAAACTCATGGCCAGCAGGCCATGAGTTTGACATGCTTGCAAGGTTTATCAATTTCAAGATTTTACTAGAAGGAGTATCAGGAGAGCTTTGAGAGTGAGGTGGGAGGGTGGTATAGGATATGGGGTAAAATATATATAAAGAAAAATATATAAAATATATATAAAGAAAAAAAGATGAAGTATTGGTAAACTGGTTAAGTAAGCACAATTCAAATTTCTAAAATTTAAGAGAAACATTAAATTTTAAGGTTGTTCTTAAAAGCAATCTGCATGTTGAGTAAAAAAGCCAGATTGAAGATGTCTCTGCTGAAAAAAAGGTCACATGAATTAGATTCAGTTTACAAAAAATTAGTTTAACAAAGATGGAGGCCACTATGGCACCCCTTCTGTCTGGAACCATAGAATATGATGTATCTTAGAGACTTCAGCTCTCTGGAATCTATTTATTCTGACATCCTGTTTCTTTCCTGACCTGATATTTCAGGGTTAACTTATCCAAAGAAAAGCTGGCCTAAGTCCTCTTTGTGAGCCTTGGCAAGTTTGTAGTCTGTTGGTGGTATGGCTGTAGGCCCAATTCTCTTATAGTGAATGTAGTCAATGACTGTATGTTTTTGGTATGCAGTCTTGTTTATGTGTACCAGAGAAAGAACTTCTACATAAAGGAAAAAGCCTTGAAGGTATCCGAGCCTTGCAACTACTGTTAAGTGTGAGGTGGACTACCTTCTTATTACTGCACAGGTTTCTCTCATTTTGTTAATAAAAGCCAGACTCCCATTTCTATAGTTACTTATGGCAATGATGAGTAAGAGGTAGAGAGAACAGATGTGCAGAACTATAACACCGAATAATAATACTTATCCTTTGGTAATAGTTTTAAATGTTGCTATTAAAAGATAATGGAAAAAGGCTGAAATCTTTTCTGATGTGTTAATTCTTTGTGGCTCAGGTAAGCTGTTTTCCTTAGAGAGCAGCTTAACACTACCATTCTACCATTCTGGAATTAAATCAGAAACTCAGATGCAGAGGGTATCTTCTACAAATTAAGCACGTTTAACAACTGAAAAATTGAGCCCCATATCCAGATGTTTGACCATATGGTGTCAAACATCTGCATATTCATTCTACATTGATTCAACAAGCTTTTATTGAAGAATTTGGAAAACTATGTATAGGTGAACTAACACATTTGAGAATATCAGACATGGAAAGAGGCTTAGAGATCATCTAGTTGGTACATTTTAGATCTGACAGTAGAGTGAAGATAACACTGTCCAGGGGTGGATATAAAGATAAAGTTGGGGACAGTGATTAGGGCCCCAAGAGATAAAGTAATTTTTATTGAATTGTATTCTAGTCATGTTTGTTTTTAAGTAGATAAAGGCATGATGTTTTTAATTTTTAGTAGTTTATTGGCTAAGTCTTTGGGGGTGAAAAATAAAAGACACTGACCTAAGTTCTCAGAGTAATTAGTTTGCCTCAAAAGGAAGAAATGAAAACATTTTTCATTTACCACTAAAACTCTACCACTTTCCAAGGACAAATATTCATTCTTATGGTATACACATGAAAAGGATTTAGAGTGCCTAGCCATGGAAAATGTATTAGCTCAGTTCCTTGGACTTGAATTAATAGGAGAACTTTAAGATTAATGGGACTAGAAATATTGTTGCTTCCCTTGGCATGATCTTTACAGCATCTTCATATTCTTAAAATATAATACGTTTCTATGAATGTACTCTGTCTTATCCCTTCAAATGATTTTGCAAATTCTTAAGATGATTAAAACAACAAAAAATAAGAAATGATCCTTTTTCTGTGCCACACAAATCAAATGATATCTAATGTTGTTCATGTAGATTCTCTTAGAGACTTGTAATGCACAGTATATGGAAGTTATATATAGTGATGCTCTTTAAAATTCCAAGACTGAATCAAAGAATCTAGGGAAATGGAGTCTACTTTTCTGAAATACTATCTGCTGTAATGCTATTCTTTCAATAGTAAGATCTTAATTATTAAATTTTTCATACAGTCATCAAGTATTTATTGAGGATAAAACTATAAGTCTAGGTATGTAGACCTCTTTGAAGCATGTTACTTTCTCTAACTTAACAGTTTAGATAGAAACACTAATATTAAAATGATAGAAACCAATAAAAAGCCTAATAAGTTCTAAAGTGTACGTTTTTAACTTCAAAATTTTAGATTTTGGAGTAAATTAAAACCCATGTTGGCAAATTTTTAGACTCCAAGTTTATGTGCTTCTCTTAACACAGAGTGCTGTTTATACACAGCATGAAGAATGGCAACGTAGCTGTCTACGTTAGACTGCTAACATGTCTACCTGCACCAATACAATTTTATGTAAATGATGAGTCTCAAGTAAAAATGGTACGGTTTGTTGTGGCAACTGTAATTGGAAAAGGAACAAGAAGGGGATTGCCATGTGTTTAGCATCGAAAATTGCCAGACATTTCCCGTAAGTTTTGTCATTTGGTCCTCATAATACACTTATTGAGACATTACTAAAATTCATAGAAATAAAGTAATTTCCCCAAGATTACACATCTAGTAATTGGAGGGTAAAAATTCAGATCCAATTACAGTTTCAGTATTCTATTACAGTTAACTCATAGTAAATTTTCATGTATTATGCCGTTTACACATGAGTATTTAAAAATATAATTATCCCATTGTTGAAATGATATTGTGGGACCAAAAGAGATGAGATGAACACAAGTTTAACTTTGCCATTGAGTCAGGGATAATTGTCTCCCCGTCATTTAAATAGAGTGGCCCCTGCTTTGTCATTTATAAAAACAGCTAAACAGAAAATTTAGGTTGGTCATTTGGAAAATGCATAGCTTCCAAATCAAATGATTGCTTACTTCTCTTTTGAGATGACAAATTGTAATGACTAAACCTATCCATATGCCAAAGGGATAAACATATTTCAAGCCAAAATCCAAATTCAAAATAATATATTTCTCCTGTATCCATTTGATCATATATAAGTCTGAATAACAAATATGTGCTTTTTGTCCCATTTTGTATTGCATTTACAAAGTTAGAGAAGTAGGAACATATTATTTCAGAAGAAATTCTCAAATCTTCACATACAATACTCTTCTTCTTACTATTTTAGACTTTAAAATGTTTAAGGTGCCATTTAAAAAAATAGTTTTAGTTCTTTAATTCTAACAAAACCTATGTAAGTTGAGTTGAAAAAAATTCAAGGAATTTGTAAAATAAAGACAAGAAGAATAAAAATTGATCATATAAAATTAAGATTGGGAGAATAAGATCTTTAAATGTACATATGCTTCCCTGGGATGAACGCTCCTATCAACCACTTGTTTAATGTGTCTATATAACAATAAATATTTACTATGGAATTCATTATCAAGAGTGCATATCCACCCATCATTCTTAGTACTCATTCTATTATTAAAGTAAAATATTTTACTTCTGTTTTGACAATATTTCCCATTTTCAAAATCATTCAAGGCTTTATAAATGAATACTAAATTCGTCTCAGCTTTAGCAAATTTTACCAGAATACCCTGAGTCTAAAATCAAGTAACAAAATCATAATGCAAAAAGGGACCTTAATGAGTCACTTTCCCTTACCTTAGCCTATATCTCCTCATTCTCCTTTACCCAGACCAACCTTCATCTCCTTTATTCAGCTGGTTATCCCATTCCTCCAAAGCCATATTCTGAGCCTAGAAAGGCAATGCATTTCTGACTCAATATAGTTGTTTGCTTTGCTAATTCAAAGATGCCTCAAATTTCAGTCTTAACACATTCTTCTGCTCGTTGGTCTTATAATAATGTAATATATCTATGCCTACATCTTAAACTCCAATAATGGACTACTATTTCTAATCTCAAGAGCTCCCTTTCTAGTTTAACAGGTATTTTTTCCTTTGAATTGAGGAAAGTCCTAACACTGTATTTTTCAAACTACCTGGAAACATAATTACTATGTGAGCTCTACCCTAACACAGATCTACAGACTCAATTCTTGCGATGTTATGCAGCATAAAGAATTGAGTATTTTGGTAGGCTCTCAGTGTTGTTTCCATTTCCTTCTAACTGTGGGTGGTATTCCCTCATACTTTTATTGTGAAATCTAGTGGGTAGGGAATGGTTAACTATGTGAATTTTAAATGTAATATAGGTACATTCTAAAGACATGTTCTATTTATTTTGATGCATTTTATTTATACTCTACCTCCCTTATTCTCCAGAGCCTACAAGGATATATATCCTATAGCAATACAAGAGTAAAAGTAAGTAAGGAAGATGAAAACAAACCAAGAGTGCTTAGGAGTGAAATTATGATAAAAATGTAAACCATAATGACTATTACACTTGCTCCAGGACCATAATTTTGGTTCCATACTTTTTTATGAGCCAAATTTGGGGGAGAGAGAGGAATCTGGTTATTTTTAAAATAATCTATTGTGTTTAAAAAATAAATTAAAAGCATTGTAAAGAGCTTAAAAGAAGCAAGCCATCACTGACACAAAGATTAAAAGTGGGAACCCCATGAAACATAACAATCAGCATTCTCAACAACATCCTTACTCCTAACACATCAAGTTGCAAAAAAACCTGTTTCTGATGCTGGCCCTCAATAAAAGCTAAAGGCATCCCAACAGAATGAATTAAAGTAAAAAGAATGGCAGTAGGTGCCACAGTAGTATGATTGAAGTACATTGAGCTCTGAAGTCCATTTTATACAGGTGTACTTTTTAGACTATATAAGGCAGATTGGCCTTTGACTGCAACAGACTTCACATTGGAGTGCTTCTGCAAACACTAGAAAACCAGTGATGTCTGTGTCCTGCAGTTGATTGACATGATTTTGTCTCTTTGTTTTATCCCCCTTACAAGATCTATAATGTAGGTTTAGAATGTAGGCATCGTAGAGAGCAGTGTCTACATCTTATAGTGAACACAGATATATTATGTGTTAAGAAGACACATCCTTGCCATTGTTAGGTGTTTTCCAAAGGTCTAGATTTTTAGTCCATAATGTTATATCTTTCAGAGACAGTCTAGTAATCTAATAGGTCAAAAATATTATCATCTGACAGGCAAAGGCAAGAGGCTCCCAAAGTTCTTGTTCGTATACCCAGAAAAAAAGGGCAGTGTGGTGTTCCTAAAATCCTTTAGATGTTACAAGGACGTGTTAAAACACAGGGTGTCTGGGAATGTCTCGTTTTTCCTGATGAAATCAACAGAGGTAGGCCAGGAGAGGAGACTCCTTATGGCCTGCAGATATGTAATTTGCACTGTTTCTAATTTGAAAACTGGAATAGATTTTTAATTTATGATTGAAAAGATTGAGTTCACCTTTGAACAGTTTAGGTAAATTAGATTGCCCCCAAGTCACACTTGAAAAGCACCACAACCACCACCATCAGTTTCAATTTGTAAAATGGAGCCAGTGAAATAGACGCTAGGGGCACATTCACACACCTAGCCCTTAAATTATGCATAAATAAGAACCACCAACACCTCCAGCAGGCAAATTAATTTCAAAGTGTGAGGATTTCTATTGAGAATACCGTGTTCAAAAGTTCAACTCAGCCATACCAGCACGGCTGTGCTAATGAATCAACTCTAAAACCACGACAGAAATGGAAGAGAGATCAGTGTTTTGTTATGGCCAATATTTCTCTGTGTCAGATGCCTGAAATCCACTAAAGTATGCTTGTCTAAAAAAGCTTGGTGAATTTAACTTCCTAATATTAGAAACTATATGTTTAAAGGGTCAAAGAAACCCAAAAGAAGGTAACTAATGTAATTTAAATTCTTAATTTCCTCTCCTTCTCTAAGAAAACGTATAAGAACATTATAATGGGGAAAATGTCAATTGCATAAAGATTTAGAAGGCAGCAATGGGTCTATGAATTCTCATTAAGTTAGTTCTATAAATCAGACTCTAAGAATAACTGTAAAAAGCAAACCTTGTCTTATCCAGGAACCCCGTGGTATGTATTTAAAACCTCATAAGATTCTATTACTGATGCTGTATATTGTGCTAAGTAAGCCCATTTAAACTATATGCTTTAGCTTCCTTAAGCCAATGATTTTACGAGTTCATGACCATGACAAAATATATTGCTTTTTAGAATAAATATCCTTTATGCCTATCATAAGTACATTCTACCAATTAAATCACACCAACATTTGTGGGACAAAGTTCTCAGAAACAAAGATTGTGCTTAATGCCTTCAGTGACACCTACTGGTTATGAAGTACACCAAATTCTTGAAGATATTTGAAAATAATAATATCATAGGTCTTGACATAATATCACCCTCAGGTCTTGAAATCACCATCCACCACAAATCCTTTCTTTTCATCAGCTAACTCATTTCAGTAGCTTTTTGGTAACATAAAATATATACAAATAACCTTTTCTTTTTGAGATGAAGGATTTGGCACGCAGTAGTTCCTGTTATCTTTGCTGAGTATGACGAATAAATGCCCTTTTTGTGGATAACAGATTGTCACAAATCATTTCATTTATGCTTATGCAAAACCAGATGTCTGTTCTTAGCCAAGATGTGCAAGAAAGATGGTGCTTCTGACAAACTGAGGAGAAAATGAAGGGCAAAGAAGGTTTCTACATGAATTGCAGATTAACGGGATGGTCCAACCAGTGTTTTCCCTGCTTTTGAATTCTCATTATTCTCTATTCTATGTTATACCATGAAGACACTGTTGACATGCTCTTCTTTAGTCATTGCTAATCTATAATAATAAAAGGGTAACATGCTAATTAGGCCAGACGTCTTCCGAACGTCATTCTGGACATCCTTCCTGACAAAGCTGGGGCCAGAGGGAAGCCAGCCCGGGTCCTGGGTGCCTGTGGGTGGCCGAAGGAGGGAAGCCCGGGTCCTGGGTGCTGGAGGGAAGCCAGTGTCGGCAGCCAGGGGAAGGAAGACCTACTCTTGCATGAATTTTCATGCATCAGGCCTCTAGTCTATAATAATAAAAGGGTAATATGCTAATTAGACTGGTCATCCTTCTGGATGACCTTCCAGACAAAGCCACGGCAGCGGGGCCAAGGCAGAGGCCGGCAGAGCCCCTGGTCACCGTGGCGGACGGGGCCTGAGGCAGAGGCCCCCAGCTGCCATGGTGGTGGGGCCAAGCCCCTTGCACGGATTTTGTGCATCAGGCCTCTAGTATTGTATGTAATAGAGTCCATTTGGGGATCATCCTCAAAAAGCTGGGAATATGGCAAACTGGATGTAATGACTTTAATCCTCATAATGACCCTTCAAGTTAGGTACTATTATCTCCATTTCTCAGATAAAGAAACTGACACTCAGAGAAGTCAGATGCTTACTTCCTCCAGGCTCAAAGTAATACATCTTGACGTTAGGATTCCAATTTCAATCTGTCTTGAGTCCAGACATCTTCTTCCATTATGACACATGAATTTGTTATCAGAAATTCCTTTCTATCTAGACTCTAGCCTTAGTGGCTGTTGGGAATATTCCATCCTCTGTAGGCTGCTCCCATCCCTTCCCACAAATTGACAACTCTAGCAAGTGATGCTCCTTCTAGTTGTCAGCACAGTTTCAGAAACATTGTTCTGCGTTTTGCCTGAAGGTTAAAGCTACTGGAAGGTGATGGGCCTATTGTAATTTTGTTGACAGTATCCTACTGCTTGGACATCATGCCTGTCTTTGTGGCTTCTTACTGCTGGAGCAGTGGTTTACCAAGAGAGGCTTTAAAAAACTGCCAGTCTGTAAGATCCTCCAGTGATAGACACGTCACCATATGTCTGTCAAATCCCAGTGTGCAACACCAAGAGTGAGCCCTACCCTAAGGACTTGGGAGATAATGACCTGTTAGTGTGGTCATCATCGATTATAAGAAACGTAAAGAAATGTACCTGTGTGGTGTGAGATCTTGCTGAGGGGGGAGATTGTGTCTGTGGGGGGCAGGAGGTATATGAGAAATTGTATGCTTAATTTTGCTGTGAACCCAAAACTGCTCCAAAAAAAAGTTTTTTAATAAGAATAAAAAAACTGGCAATACCTGGCCCCACCCCAGGCAATTAATTCAGAATCTCTGGGAGTGGACCCTTAAAGTCCCCCAGGTGATTGTAAAGCACAGCCAGGTTTGAACAGTGCTGTGCTGTGTCTCCTGTGTGTCTGGAGGGTCTCTGCCCTCAGGGGCTGAGTTTGTCCTATTCACCAACATTCTGGAGTCATCGCCATGGTGATTCCTCAGCTTCAGTCTCCCTTGAGTTACGATGCTACTTATGTTGGTTATATTGTTACTTATAATATATGTAATAATAAGTCCATGTCGCTGGTAAGTGACCATAGCAAGTAACATAGCATGTAACCACCCACCTCACCTCTGAGTCACTGCCCCAGAGCCCCTAACACAGGACTTTCTTGTGTGCCTTCTGAGACTTAGGTCGGAGTTGCCAGCCACTCCACTGTGGCTCCAGATTTGGCACTGGATGCCTATAGCTCTTACCATCATCCTTCTTCAAGTCCATATCCACGTTTGTTTATAGAGATCGAGCACTTCCTCCACTGTTTCTCTGCTGACCATTGGAGTCCCAGCTATGCTGCTTCCTCTACTGTTAACCTGGTAAATGTTCATTCCAGCTTTAGCTTTCATGAAAATGTCCATAAGAATCAGTACTAGAGGCATCCCACGACTCCAAGCACATTCACCATCCATGTATACCAGCGCCTAGGTATGAGTGAGCACTCTTAAGTTCCACTTCATTTTACTGGACTGCAAGCCATCCAAGGGCAGACAACACACCTATTCATCTTTACCCCCTGGCACTCTGCCTGATCAACCTAGCTAGATATTTAAATATTGTAAGTGAATAAATTAGCCTTTCCTTTTTGAGATTCTGAAAGAAGTTTAGAAACTTAACTACCTACTGCTATCTGTATAATGGGTTTGGGATGCTTTTTCAATTGTGCCAGTAAAAGATTCTACTAAGTCATTTCACTTGAACACTCTTTTGAACAATGTCAAATTATGGAAAGTTCCACTGGCTATTTAGTTGCATAAATTATTTGATGTTGTCTAAGCAATCAGATGATTCACCAGAGGGCCATAATATGTCATTTTATTAAGCACTTCATTTAATTTTGGAATAAGGGATTCTTAAGGCAGAACATGGCATCTGCCATTAAGGCCCAACGCTGCCATTACTTAGCTATTTGAACACCTCCAAGTTACTTAATGATCTCAACTACTTTATGGGGTTTATTATTATGTGTTTCTTGTAATAAGATTTATGTGCCATTTACAGGTCAAATCACAATAATGGCAATTATTTGGGTCATTATTATCATTGGCATTTTCTTTACTTCTCCATAAAAAAATTTAAATCATTATTTTTCCTACAACTCATCAATCTACATTGATTTTGGAAAGGTTTGCAACTTGCTGAATTAGCCAATAGTCTTAAAATATAGTTTTTCATTCCCAAGAATGCATTGTTTAAAAGTAAGTTGGCCACTAAAGCTCAGAAAATATATTGGTGATGTAAAGAAAGCTTTCATAAAGCAAATTGTGTATATTTATCATCTATGTCAATCAACTCATATCCAAAAGGCACCATTATGTTCTACAGATGTTTTATGAGGAATGGACGATCTTAGGTTAGCTTAACCACCAGATCTCTATAATTTACTCCGACATCCTAATTCTCAGAGAATTCTGCCTCGGCAGTAGAAAAGAAAGATCAAGTCAGCTCTACTTGATATACAAGAGTTAGACATTGGACCAGATACTCACATATTTAATCTGCCTGCGATTGTTTTGCTGCCCTGAAAGTAGAAGATTGATATGTTGGAATAGGAACGATGCAGCCAGACAGACCAGATGTTTGTTTCGGTCTGTTTGGGGCTGCAATTGTTTAAATACAGTAAGACAAGGTTTAATGAATACTTGCTGTGGTGATGAAAGTCCCTGCAGTGCTTCTAAGGTTGTATTATTTCATCTGAATCTCAGCCTGATGTCAGGGTGCTGGTGGGGTCCCATTATGCCATTTTATAAAACATTTTTTGTGTTGCTTAATTTGGTATACATTTAAATGTATATATGTACACACATAAATGTTTGTGCTTGTATTTGAGGTATTTCAAGTAAGCTTTAAAACATTGAAACCATCTGATTTGCATTTTTCAACAAGAACCAACATTTGTATTTATTTATGGAAACATTTTTGGCATAAGACTTTCTATTAAATTATAATAAGAAGCTTTCTCTATCACCCTGGGGTATCTGGCAACCAGCCTACCTCCTACCCAGATCAGTCTTCCCCACCTACCCCTGCTTTCACACCCAAAATATGCATAACTTGTAGCTGTAGCCTTGCCTAAAGCTGGTGTTGAGGAGAAATGAAAAGTTGAATTAGGCAATTATGCATAAACATGGCTATAATTCCCATGATTTCCCAGGTCCCACAGGAATGGACCATCTGTAATTTTCTGTAAAATGGACACAAAAGTATTTTATATTTTAAATCTTAAAATTTATATTTTATATCTTACAATAACACCCAAGAAAATAATTGAGTACAATTATTCATATGCCCTAAGGCTTGGAGAGCCATACTCCCTGTCAATCTTTAAATTTCCCAATTTAATCTAATTTAGTTTACCAGTCTAAACTGGATCCATTACTGGTCCTCCAAATATAAACTATTATTTAAAAATTATAATTATCATTAATTACTACCACTAAGGCAATAATAATAATAATAATAACAATAATAAGTGCTTATTTTCTTTCAAGCAATACCATCTACACACTCTATACCTTCATGATTTCATTAATTATCAAAATTCTACTAGGTAAGTTATGATAATGCCCATTTCGTAGATGGTGAAGCTGAGAATTCAAGAGATTAAAGTTACTTATTCAAGATTATACAATTAGGATGTGGCAAAACAGGATATCTCTTTGAACTGTCATATATGTACTTTAGTAAAGGCATAAATGATTCAAATATTTTATATTTATCAAGGGCTACTAAAGGTGAAAAACAAATTCCCCGTGACCCAGCAATTTGGCTTTTATGTAAATATGCTCCAGAGGCAATAAAATATGTCCAGGAATGTTTATCACAACATTTATTTTTTTATTGCATTTATTGAGTTGACATTGGTTAATAAAATTATATAGTTTCAATGTACAATTCTATGGTACATCATCTGTATGTTGCATTGTGTGCCCACCACCCAAAGTCAAATCTTTCATCACTATATGCTTGACCCCCCTTTACCCTTCACTACCTCAACCCCCTTTCTTTCTACTAACCACCATACTGGTGTCTCTGTCTAAAAATTCATAGCATTTCTTATAATAGTAAATTTGGAAATAACCCAAATCTCTAATATTATAAGCCAGGATATAGAAATTTAATCTCAAATAAAAGGAATCAACAATTAAAGTTATATTTTAAAAGGCATATTTAATTAAAAGAACAAGTTGCAGAATAAAATATATGTGAATATATGCAAACCAAGCCTGTATGCTTTAAATTCATGGCAGGGTTCCCTTGGGGCAGGACAAGAATTTTCTCCACAGATGAGTGAAAAATGATTTCATCTTTATAATGTTGAATCACTTAGGCATATAACAAGTAGCCAAAGCAAATATGACAAAACTATTATCCTTTGTTAATTCTGGATACAGAAGTACTAGACTACGCCCTTTAAAAATAAGGATAAAATTATCTTGTGAATTTCATATTTAAATTTTTATTTTCTTTTGCAATAGATCCTGCTACTCCTGATGAATGATTTTAGCTTTTTTATAAATCAATAAATTTAACTTAATTTTGTTGAGACTTAGTAGCTAAACCTAGAGATAGCTGTAGAAATAGTGAAAATTCATCAGCTTAGAAATTAATATTAATCTTTTTATTCTAGCTTTTGGAAGCTTAATGCAATAGGAAAATGAAATATTCTAAACTTATTTTTAGGGTCTGTTCTTTCATATTTATAATGATAAAGTTTTTCCTGTCTCCTTGTTAATAAAACAATAATAATGTATACTGAATTATGACCAAACATTGTACTAATTTTACATGCAGTTTATCTATAATTCTCATAACATTTTGTAAAAAGGCACTTTCATCTTAGTCTAAGAGATGAGGAAATTGTCACATCGGTGAAAGAAGGTGCTAATAGCTACTTTATAGATTGGTTGTAAAGGCTGAATTGATGTATATGATGTATTTACACATAATAAGCTAATATTATTGATTTGAAAACAAGGAAAGTGAAGCTTAGAGAGGTCAAATAACTGGACTGGAAGCATGGAGCCAATGGGGATGGCTGTCCCAGGAATCAGGAGGACACAGTGACCGTGCTTAGCCGTGTCAGGAAGATCAGTTTACCTGTTTGCTCTCTTGGTGCATAACAACGAAACAGCAGTTATCATGTATTTGTTTCACAAAGATCCAGATATTTTATTTAAAAGTACATGGTACTGGTGAGCTTGAGAGAAGCTAGGCACTCATTGTTGTAAGGAGTTTACATAAACTGTTATCTTAAGTGGGAAGTTTAACAATCTCTATCAAAACTTATGTCCCAACTCTTCTAGTGGCATCCCTTCTACTTCTCTGCTGTCATTGTATAGACAAGTACACAAGGAGACTCGCTGCATCATTGCTGCAGCAAAAAGACTGAACAACATCAGTGATCATCAATGGGGGATTGTCTTTAAAATATGATGCGTTCATATAACAAAATGCTCTGTAACCCTTGAAAAGAATAAGGCACACCTGTGACGTTGTATTAAATTATTTCTACTATATTTCACTAAATTTAAAAAGAAGGATGAAAAAGAGAACATATAGCATGCTAGCATTTGCATAAAAAATCATAAATATGTATGCTTATCTGACTCTAGAAATATACATGAGAAGCTAAGAACAAGGGTTTCCTCTGAGGTGAAGAACCACATAAACAGCAATCAAGGGTTGGAGGGAAATGTACATTCAATTCTACCAGTTTTACCACTTCCGGTTTTTACCATGTGCATGCATCAGTTTTGTAAAATATTTTTAAACTAGAAAACAAAAAAAAAAACACAAAAAGTGATTATACATGGCATCACCTATTTAAATACAACATAGAAATACCCTGTATTTAAAATGAGCCCTACTCTCATATTTCCTTTCCCAAAATAAGGCAGACTGGGAAAACCTTGGCAAGGAAACCAGTTTGTCTAACAGTGGTTCTCAACCTTCTGGCCCTTTAAATACAGTTCCTCATGTTGTGACCCAACCATAAAATTATTTTCGTTGCTACTTCATAACTGTAATGTTGCTACTGTTATGAATCGTAATGTAAATATCTGATATGCAGGAAGGTCTTAGGCGACCCCTGTGAAAGGGTCGTTCGACCGCCAAAGGGGTGGTGACCCACAGGTTGAGAACCGCTGGTCTAGAAGGAGGCTGAGGGAAGCTGGAGCTCCAGTGACACAGGAAGGAGGAGCGAACGGGGACTTAGCTTTTCCTGTGCAAGAGAAGAGGTCAGTGGGGGAAACATGAACTCTCCCAGAAATTCAATCTCAATCCCAGCCCAGAGTCTAGAACCTAAAAATGGCAACACCTACAACACCATTGCAACTTGCACCTGGAGAGGCGGGGAGCACAGCATCTGGGGAAAGTGAATGCACTGGAAATGCCCTCCTGGAGAGCTGCCTCTGGCAGGCTTGAAGCATGTCATTGCATTTAGTTCTACAGGTGGTTTCCACAAAAATACCAGACATACTTGATAAACCTGTAGCTGGGGGCTCACAAATCAGATGGCTTGAAAGTGGACACCACAGAGCCTTCTTTGCAGCATCAGATATCATGGAGAACAAGTAAAAGGCCAGTGGACATTTTGTGAACATCCCCCCGATCCTTGAAGTGGAAGTACAGTGATGGGGGTGCAGTGGGTGTGGCGCTGATGTTTTAGGATCCCAGATGGTGTGGGCCAGCCATGGAGGTGCACTTGATGCCATTGACACCCATGCTGCAGGGCTCAGGGAAGCTATGGTTTCAGTGATGAAATACTATTCCCTAACATAAAGCATGCAAGACCAATCGTGACTTTTTTCTCTTACTGCTTTTAAATTTGTGACGAAATGAAAAAGTTTAAGAATTTCTTGAGTAGAGGCCAAATAAATCACACCTTAATTTGGAAGCTATCGAGAGAACAGTGGTACATAATTATGGTAAGAGCGATAGGAATTTGGCTATTCCTAGATTGGAGGGGTTCAAGGTGCTGTTTACAGCAGCACTGGAATATGCAGTGCTTTTTGCATGTGCATGATGTGCAGTCTACAGAAGCCTGACTGTTTGATAAATCCTACAAACATTTCATTTTGCCACTGTGAGAATAAGCCAGTTCCAAAACATAGAGAGAGAGAGCGAGAGAGAGAGCGTGCAACTGAACAATGTCTATACTTAGTGTGTGTGTAGGCACTTTGTAAAATAAAAGTAAGGTTAAGTAAATAACTTTAACTTTCCTAATAACAAAATACTTGCTGATGAAATACATGTCCGTTGACTCTTCTTTCTTTTCTTTACAAATAATCTAGTTGTTCTTAGTCATTCGCCATCCATTCTTGCATTTTTGGTAAATGCAATTCCTGTTTCGATTGATTGTTACTTGGGAATTTTGTTGATTTATATTATGTCTCAACTTATGAAAACTTTCCAAGAATTATCCCACATTCTCACTTATTTGAACCACTTGCCAAATTAATTTTACTTATCAAGCCTCTTTGTTTATTCTTTTAAGATGCTATAATGAGTCAATCAGATTTAGTCTTTTTCTCAAAGAAATACAGATTGAGTTTTAACAGATGTTCAGATGTTTTAATTTCCAGAATTTGCAATTCCCACTTGGCTTTAATGAGTTCATTCAGCAATACTGGCTTTTACTAGACACTATATGTTCTCACGCTTGGTTTTTTAGCTCTAAACCACAAAAGAGTACTAGAAAGGAGAGGCAGTGGGGCAAGTTTATGGTGGGAATGGAATTCTCCCAGGTCTGTGGGTTCAGATGCAGGAACAGCCTTAGCTGAGGAGTGGGAAATGAGGTGCAATGATAAATAAGAAAACACCTCAAAAAGTAAACTCTCCATTATGAAATTTAGCAACTTGCCTCTTATCAAACAAATGCTAAATCCTCTTTGATATTTATAACTCTTTTTTATTACAAGTAACTAGAGGCCCAGTGCACGAATTCATGCACAGGTAAGATCCCTCAGCCTGGCCTGCGGGGTCAGGCCAAAACTGGCTCTCCAACATCCCTCGAGGGAGCAGGCCAGGCCAAGGGAGCCCACTGGTGCACGATCAGGGCTGGGAAGGGATGCAGGAGGTTGGCCAGCTGGGGAGGGACCGCAGGAGGGCTCCAGGGCGTGTCCAGCCCATCTTGCTCAGTCCGGATCAACCAGACCCCAGCATCAAGCTGACCAAACAGTTGGAGTGTCTGCCCCCTAGTGGTAAGTGCACATCATAAAGACTGGCCGATCAGTCGACTGTCTGCCCCTTGGTGGTCAGTGCACATCATAGCTAGCGGTTGAGCGGCCTTAGCATATCATTAGCATATTACACTTTGATTGGTTGAATGATCGACTGGACACTTAGCATAGTAGGCTTTTATTATATAGGATTACAGGTTTTTTTTACTAGGTATTTGCCTGACAAAATTTTAAATGAAAATAAAAGGTTCAATATTTGCAGATTCTATTCTTAGACTAAGTCATATCAAATCAATTAGAATCTAATTTAAAAGTTCAGATACTATCTTTGTAGTGGTCTATTTCCAAAGATAGGCTCTTCAGGGATAGAATTAATAGTGTTGGCTTCCATATGTCAATGACTCAGCAATTATATCAGTTATTCTAATGTTTCAAGTGCTTGGTACAAAATACATAATCATTCATACAAATCCTATATAATTAAGAACTAATATGCTAATTAGACCAAACGGCGGAATGACCTTCTGGCATGACCAGTGGGCAGGGGGTGGGGCCACGGGGCCACGAGGCAGCTGGGGTTGCAAGGGCCTACTCTTGTACAAATTTTGTGCATTAGGCCTCTAGTATTAAATAAAATTCTTTTATTCTAGGGGATATCATTCTGAGGACTTTGTTGTGATGGAATTAACTGGGAACCAAAATGAAAATTCTTGCTTGGTATAATATGATATAGCTATATAACAGGCATAAAATATTGGTATTACTGACTGCTATAAGTTGATGTTTTAAGTTTTTTTATCTAATATACATTATAATAACTTAGGTAAGATTTTTATCATGTAGGCTTTCAAGCTATTGCTGGTGTAAAAATCCAAGATTGATAGAGTTATAATGAGAAACACAATTGGAAGAACAAAATAATTTTTTTCAGGTTAAAAGATAAAAGATAGAAAGACATTCCACTCATGTTATACTCTCTTTATCCTGGCTCAGACATAATTGCAAGACATTAATTTGTGGCCTTCTTAATTTATTGCTTTTTGCTTTTTTATTCCCCCACCCTCAACTCTGCCTAGTCAAAAAATGACACCTTGAAATGTTGGATAAGCCACTTGTTTCTGAACTCCAGACTGTAGGAGACCAAACACCAAAAAAAAGGGCTTTGGGTGATAAAGGGCTACTAAGATTTCAGTTACTCAAAGCAATTCATGCTTCAGCAAAATATCAATTTAATGGTGTTACTTTTCCCACCTAAGTCTATTGTTTTAGATGGCCTCAAGGTAGCCAGGTGAGAGAGATTTTTAAAAATCTAAAATAAAATATTAACAAAGTAAATTTAATTTGGATTACTCTGGGAATGAAAGGATGTTTTATTGATAGAAAACATTACAATATAAAAGAACATATTAATAAGTCCAATTTAAAAACACTCTCTTGCTATATACAGGGTGTCCCCCAAAAAGGTATACAAACTTTGCATGCCATTATTAATTCCAATGGGTTAAATCTGAAAATAAAGAAACATCAATTGACCTATCAGCTCTTAAAGTGTATATACATTTTCTTGAGACACCCTGTATATGTCAAAATACAGAGAATGAAATTCCACAACCCTTCCTGCTAAAAGTCAGAAAATCACAAAGAGAAGTTACTTTCTGAATGTAACATAGGGCATTTATCCTACATCTATTGCCAAAATCATAATTATAATGAAAGCCAAGAGGCATTCTCAATAGTATGAGAAAAATGACAAGGATGTGTGCTGTCCCAGTGTGATGTTTGCTCTCAGTTAAGATCCTGGTGGGAAACAGATGACACACTCAAGCTGGGTAAGAGGGTTAGAGAAACACCAAAGGATTCTGTACCATCCTAGATTAACAATAGCAGGGAATCATGACTGCTGACAAGGCCGAGGGACAAGTAGAGGGACCCATTACCAGAACCTGGACTGGGGAGCTATGTGGAGAGGACTCTTGATAAGTTTCAACTCAGACAACAACTAAGCAGGGAAGGAGTTGTGGAAATATATACATTCCCTTCACTTTCCTTCCTCTGATTTCCTGCCTCATTGGATGACTCTAACTGGGAGAGAGAAAGCAAGGAGGCCCTACTGAGGCGAGCCTTAAAGACCTGTCTCCCCAGGCACAGAGCAGGGAGGGGGCTCGAGAGGGGCCAAGGAGAGATAGATATTCAGCACACCCAGCCTGCCCATCACAGTAAGGGGTGCATCCAGATACAGATAAAAAATCTGGATACAGAACCTGAGGTTTAATTTCCATATTTACTACATCTTCCTAATCTTGAAAATACCTTTCAGATGATTCCAAGGGAAAAAGGATTCCAATCTCAGTGTCAGCAAGTATTATAAAATGCCTAACTGCATTCAACACAAAAATCATAAAATAAATTGGAATAAACCTTAAAAATGTATAGGCACTATGTAAGGAAAACATTTTCTGAAGGAATATAAAATATTGCTTGAATAAATTGTCAGGGCAGACATGCTGAGGGTGAGGGCAGGACTGGGGGGAGGAGGTGACAATGGGGGGATAAAGACACATTTGTAATACCTTAATCAATAAAAATTTTTAAAAAAAGAATATTGTAAAAATATGTCGTTTCTTCCCAAATCAATTCTAAAATTAACCTAATCTCAAATTCTTCATAGGATTTTTTTCACATTTAAATTTCATGTAAGGCTGCTTTAAAAGAAAACTGGCCAAAACAAAAAGCTAAGATTGGTTTCTAGAAATTATTGAAGAGGGTACTTACCCATTCAATTGGTGCAAACTTCATGAGGTGCAGCCTGGTAATAGGGATAGAAACCTTAAATATGTTCATACCCATTGACCCAGTAACTCAATGCTTAGCAGTTTATCCTTAGAAAGTAATTAGAGTGCACAGTGATCTATCTAGACAATTAACATTTAATAATATGGAATTTGTTAAGCTATGGAAAAGTCAGGTACTAAGATGCCATGTAGATTCTAAGTACATTTGTTTAAAAATATTGAATATAATAAAAATACTAAAGTAGAATTTTAAAATATATGGAGGTTTAAAATATTTATGTGGAGTATGTTAATAATCTATTAATAGTAACAATATTATATAGTAATAGAATAGTGTTATATAATATTAATATTTAATTGTCTATAAGGAATATATACATATGTATATATAAACTATCTGGCTTTCTTCTAAAATTGTCTCTTTTCTTAAGTATGCACAGGGAAATGAAGGGGGGATACACCAAAATGTTAACATATGGTTCTCTCTGGTGGTTAGTTTTGAATGCTATTACATTTAAATTTTCTTCTTCATATGCCTCTGTATTTCTCAGATTTTCTATGGTAAAGAATTACTTATATAATGTGAAGAATGTGTGTGTGATTTTAAAATATTTAATTTTTAAAGATTAAGTTAAATTGCTATAATTAAGGCTCATTCAGGTGAAAGCATAGTGTAATTGTATCCTGCTGATATCAAATACATATATTTTTAGAGAAGCAGAGAAATAACGTAGATCCTAAAGTGAAGAAAGAATTTGTTAGTAGAGGAAAATTATGCAGATGACAGAATTTCAACATTTTTCTAAATTAGGTCAGTTCTGTTGACTATCACCTAATGGCAGAGCAGAGTTATTTTAGCAAACAAACTTTTGGAAATGTAGAGTTATAATTCCCTCTAATACTTTTAAAAATAATGAATAACCCTGGCTGTTTTGGCCCTGGCCCAGATTCATGCACTCAGCCTCTAGTATTTTCATAAAGTATGTATTTAAGAACACGTACATTGAATTTAACAAATGAAACAATGAAGCAAAATACATAAGTATAAGAAAATATTGCAAATCAATTAGAAAATTATAGATTGTTAAACAAATAATGGTGAATGATCTACTTTTAAACAAATAGTGCTAGATAATCACCAAACTTGATTTCAGATGCAGTAGAATTATATAGCTAACATATAAAGTCAAAACCAGAAGAAACGATGTAAACATATAATCTTTAAATAATGGAAGTATTTCTTATAAAAGAAATAGAAAGTCATGAAGGAAACTATAATTAAATTATATTTAAAACTTGGTCTCTTTTAAACCAGAGATGAAATCTCAAAATTTAAACAAGAACTCCATTTATAACAAATCTAATAGATAATGATCCACTATCCTTTATGTATGAAGAATTTCTTCAAAATTATAAGAACCCTAATAATCAAATAGAAACATGGGGGGGGAGTATAAAATGACAAACCTCATTAATAGTCAAAATGCAGCCCCAGCTGGTTTGGCTCAGTGGACAGAGCGTTGGCCCATGGATTGAAGAGTCCCAGGTTCCATTCCGGTCAAAGGGCATGAACCTCAGTTGCAGGCTCTATCCCCAGCTCTGGTTGGGGCTTGTGTGGGAAGCAACCAATCAATGTATCTCCCTCACATCAATGTTTCTCTCTGTCTCTCCCCTCCCTTCCACTCTCTAAAAACCAATAGAAAAATAACCTCAGATGAGGATTAACAACAACAATAAAAAATTAAATAATCAAAATGCAAATTTAGACAAACATAGGACACATTTTTTCTCATCAAATAGTCAAAGTTAAAAGTATATATTGCCTTAACTGGTTTGGCTCAGTGGATAGAGCGTTGGCCTGTGGACTGAAAGGTCCCAGGTTCAATTCCGGCCAAGGGCATGTACCTTGGTTGCGGGCACATCCCCAGTTTGGGCTGTGCAGGAAGCAGCTGATCGATGTTTCTCTCTCATCGATGTTTCTAACTCTATCCCTCTCCCTTCCTCTCTGTAAAAAATCAATAAAATATATATTTTTTAAAAAGTATATATTAAATCTATTATAGCAGACACTAATTTCAAGAGAAAGTATAAATTGCAACTATATTTCTGCAAACAAATTTAGCAATATATATATAAAGATCTTAAGAATGTTCACTTGAATTCTTTCTTGGGTATTAACCATAGGGAATTACTTAAAAAGCATAATTGTCTGGATCCATGGGTTATGCATATATGCATGTAAGTTCCCTGGTTAATCTCTCTCCAGCCCCGACCCCCACCTTCCCTCTGAAATTAGTCAGTCTGTTTCATGTTTTTATGTCTGTGGATCTATCTTGTTCATCAGATTCCACATATGAGTGAGATCATGTGATACATGTCTTTCTCTGACTGGCTGATTTCACTCAGCATAATACTCTCCGGGTCCTTTCTTATTAATATACCCGTGGTAGCCTAGAGGGCAGTTTCCTGGCAAGTTCTGCCAATGTGCCCATGTGTCACCATAGCAAATACTCTTCCATTCGGTGCGCCACAACCTGGATCTTTTTAATAAAGTTTGGATGAAGAGAATGGAAGGAGGCTCTAATGAGAATTATGTCATCGAGTGCCCATAAGAACTCTAGGTAATCGACTATCATCTCTATGTTATAAGTGAGAAAACTGAGGCATCGTATAAGATCATACAGATAAAAATCGATGAAAGCATAAATAATCCAAGCACTTTGGTTCCAAAGCATCTACTGGCAACCACGATGCTATACTGATGTCTGAAATATTGAGGGTATTCACACAGATACAAAGAAGCTATGGGAAGGAAAAGCAGGTACATGTAAATGGCAACTATCTCAAAGTGGTGACCATTACAAGTGTCTTATTTTACTCTGTGTGCTTTCCAAATTTCCTTCAACATGCAAATATTAATTTTATCATCAGAACCGCACATTTAGGTTAAGAATGAAATTCTGAGGGATCCCTCTCTGGAACAAAGATATTTCAGTCTTTACATGAAGCCATACCACCAATACAAAAAGTACAAATTCTGAAAGTATTCTGACAATCAAACCCACTCTTATTTCTACAGCCTGCACCCTTTTCCTGATGTACAGGTGCAATCAGTATCACTAAAAACACAGTTCCAAGCTTCCATGAGATCCATGCTTA
Source organism: Myotis yumanensis (assembly GCF_028538775.1). Lineage (NCBI taxonomy): Eukaryota > Metazoa > Chordata > Mammalia > Chiroptera > Vespertilionidae > Myotis > Myotis yumanensis. The sequence continues at coordinate 55,024,895 of NW_027223763.1, read as the reverse complement.
CAGTCCATGTAGCACCAAGGCAAGAATAACTATAGCTAAGTTTTAATTTTGTAACTACAATTCCACACAACTAAAAAAAAATCATTATGGTTATGCCTGGCCTGGCTCCAGTATGTATCATTCCCTATACTATACAGTTAATATTATTAACAGTGTAGAGCACATTTATAATAAGTTTTCAGGAAACTATGAATATTATTTCCCAATTTCACATTATGTACAGTTATCCATCATTTCTCAAGGAAACTTCTTTTTAACAACAAAAAAAATTATTTGCCTGAATTCTTTATATCACATGTGATAACTTACTCTCTACTTTTCCATTGACTATATTACAATCTGTGACATTTCCTCCTTCTTTTTACTGAAATACAATTTCCTTATGGGAGTGCCTGCCAGTCTGGGAGAATCAATCTTCTGATATGCCTGATATTCTTACCCTGAAATGATTCAGTGTCAACAGAGAAGTGATTATTTTTTACTTATAAGAAAAAATGGAATCTATACTTTGCCTGTATGCTCCTACATACATTCTGGCAACATAGCTGGAATCATTATCCCTATGTCAAAAACAAAATATAAGCAGACGTTTTAAAGAAATTTGCAACTACTTAAGAGAACTTCAGGTCATAGCTCATTGTCATAAAACAGTGGGGATTATTAAAGTTGTATATTAGGTATGTAAACACTGAGATTTTAGCTTTTTTCTACTCATATTTAGAATATTGTTTTCAACTGTCCCATAGATTATGAAGTTTATTAGAATCTCATATGATCATAGGGGATTTTAATTATTCATTTTTATTAATTTTTATTTGTACTTTCATCATACATTCAATTATTCAATCAACAAATATTTATTTAGTCATAAATAATGACCGTAGAAGAGAAATACATATTCACTTCCTAGATAGCTAATACAAACATAATTTGTACGTAACAAATATGAAGACAACATAATAGAACTTTTATAGTACTATCTTCAACCTCCATGCTAAAAATCTGCTCAAATCACTTAGTCATCTGGGGCTGAAAGGATTAGCTTATTTCTTGCTCTATCTGTATTTATTTTCTTTTCCCATTGTTCAGGTTCTGCTTGTGCATTCCTCATTGCTCTTCTCTTTCACAACCTAAACCAGGAAGGATTTCATATGTAATGACCTTACTACTATTTGCAGGAAATTCTTATTCATTGCATTTGCAATTACTTTATTTTATTTTTTAGAAGAAAAACTGTATTTCCAATAGATTTTGGTGGTATGCGTGCTACAGCAAAAGCTGGTTGTTGTAAATAGTTTCATTTCAAACCTGCATTAATATATACATTTGGCATTATTGGGGAATGATTCATTTCTGGTAGATTCAATCTAACACTATGCCAATTCTTTTCATTTATTGTAGACTCTAAATAAATTTTCGTCACAAAAAAAAAAATGAGAATAACAGCTATTACAAAGGCAATGAGCTGTGAAATTCATTCCTCAGGGTTGCTTTGAAAACAGAGGGATAGGTTGTTAAGAGAAAATCTGGCTTTATCCCAATGTACTATTTAACTGGAATCCTTCAGTCATCATCTATTGTTGCCTTGATTGTTTCTCCTCTTTTTATTTGACCTCAACCAATTAAACACCAGTGTTTCTCAATTCTTCCACTAAGGGCGATTTCATTTCCTACTTCTGTGCACACAGGGTTAGTCAAAATGAGTTTGCCCAAATCAGCCTTGACTGCACGGCCGCTTCCTCCAATCGACAGGGATCCCATGTTCACTTCACTCTTAGACAACTTTTGCACCTTTGCTGCTTTCTTGTCTCCTGCAGTGTGTGCACCTAGAAGCCTTTCAAGCAGGAAATAGGAGATTTCCAATTCTGTGACGATCTCAGGTAAATTTCCAACTGCATCCAGTACCTGCCCCATCATTCTAGCAGCCCGGCACAAAGTAGGGTCAATTTTTGTTCCAACTCCCATAAGACCTGGGAGCAGCATACTGAAGATCATTATACTCAGTAAACAATGAAACAATTCTTTTTTTTAAGAAAAAAATTTGTAATCCTCACTCAAAGATATGTTTCTTTTATTGATTTTTTTTTTTAGGGAGTAGGGGATGGAGAGAAATATCAATGTGAGAGAGAAACATAGATCAGTTGCACCATGACCGGGTATCAAACTCACCACCTATGTATGTGCCCTGCCTGGGAATCGAACCCATTACTTTTAGTGTACTGAACAACACTCCAACCAACTGAGGCACCCGGCCAGGGCAACAGTGAAACAACTTTGTAAAAGATTGAGTTTTCCCTCACTATCTTTGGAAACAAAACCAGGTCTGACTTCTATCTTCTGGCCCACTTTTAATACTCCTTTTAGAATACTACACTGACTATAACCCCTTAACGTCATCGACTTCACAGCCAGCTTTGTGGACATCAATGCAATTACTTATTTTTAATGTATTTTTCAATCATATTAATACAGAGGTTTTGCTTCCTGTGATATGTTTTGTAAATGACTATACTAGATTCTTGTTACCAATAAAGGCTTTGTTTTTTCATCCTTGAAGTTGTGTCTATTATAGGTGTCTGTATATCTTGCTTTGCCTTCTTGATTGTTCCTTCTTCTAAGGATCTGAGTGTCATATTAGAAGAGTAACTTCTAGATTGGTCCTCAGTAGGAAGGGATTTCTCAAACTGAGAAACCTGAGTGTCATGATACTTTCTGGGGTAGAGTAAAGGTGGCCCCAATTTGCATCTTCAGCCAGGTCTCCTGGAACATTCCCTCTGGGGAGCCCTGGATCGTCAGATTAAAAGCCCAGCTACCCTGAGATCATCATCCTGGCTGGTGATTCCACAGGTAGATGCTCCGGTCAATAGTCCCAGCCATGCTCAGCCTTCCAGTCATCCCTGCCAAGGTGCCAGGGCTTCATTTGAAGCCACCTTGGATCCTCCAGACCAGCTTACTCCTTGGCTGAACTATACCTTGTGACTTCCGTTCATGCCACGTGGAACAGAATAATCATCCGGACCAGCTTACTCATTGGCTGAACTATACCTTGTGACTTCCGTTCATGCCACGTGGAACAGAATAATCATCCGGACCAGCTTACTCATTGGCTGAACTATACCGTGTGACTTCCGTTCATGCCATGTGGAACAGAATAATCACCCAAACCAGCTTGAATTCCTTACCTGCAAAATCACGAGATGTTAGAAAATGGTTGTTCTTTCAGCACATATGTTTTTGGATAGTTTGTTAGGCAGTAATTGGTAACTTGAACTTTCTTCCCTGACTGCAGCAGTTTGGTGGTTTTATTCTTTAAGCATTTCATACCCATTTTCATGTCAGCAACACTAATATGGTAGATATTATAAAATATTATGCTTTTGCCCAGCCAGTGTGACTCAGTGGTTGAGGGTCAACCTTTGAACCAAGAGGTCATGGTTTGACTCCACATCAGGGCACATGCCTGGGTTGTGGGCTCAATCCTCAGTGGGGGGCATGCAGGAGACAGCCAATCAACGATTCTCTCTCATCATTGATGTTTCTATCTCTCTCTCCCACTCCTTTCCTCTCTGAAATCAATAAATATATATATTTAGAAATAATTATGTTTTCTACAGAATAAATTGGGATGCAGAATCATTTATTCATCAGGTGAAATAGGATTTAAAATGTCCAGTTGGCCATTTAATTAAGTGAATTCATAGGTTCAGTTCAACTAGAAAAATATTTCCTGGCAGAAGAAACAGATTCTTCATAGAATGGAGTATGAAGGTGCTACCCTTGCTCAGCATTATTTCTAAAGAATAAAAGGCTAAAACTTTTCTTCAGGGTTAGGGCAGGGGAGGTGAAGGAACATTAGGGAGGCAGAAAAGTTCAAAGTACATTAGGCAATTTATGAGTTTATCAGATAACAAAATTCCTGATTTTTTTCAAGTCCTTTGTTTTTTGTGTGTTTTTCCCTAAGTAAGCAATGTGCTTCTTGCCACTGCCATCATCACTATTTCATACTTGCATATGTAAGATACAATCTTGCCTCCCGTACTGGAGATAAGAAGAAATGTGAAGAGCTGTACTAGATCGTGAGCTATCATTTCTATCTGAATTTGAAAGATGAGAATCCTTATCAAAGAACACAGCTCACAAAGATCTTTGTTCTTCAAAGTAATGATGCCCAAACCAGGCTATGCATCAGAATCGCTTAGAAAGTTTTTCAAAATACTTTTTTTCAAAAATTATGATGTGGGATCTGTGAATATGTATATCTGTATTGGACAAGACTCTTTACGTGTTAAAAAAATTATTTTTTTTAAATTAACTCAAACTGACAAGCAAAAGAGATAGTTTTATTAATTTACATTACTGAATAGTCTACTCTGTTAGATGTTTCTATTGGGGTATAGTTGCTACTTCTAAATAACCTGAGTAGTTTCAAGTCTTTGTTTTTCAATTATCTACTGATTTCCCACAGTGGAAGATGAGAGTATTACCAATCTGTCCCTTAGATGCTTCCTACCACCACTCCTATACTTTCAAATATTGTTCAAAATTCAGGATTATAAATTCTACAGCTACGTAGATACTTATATATGAGCCATGCAAGTACATTTTAAAATTTACAGACAGTCCTCGGGTTACGCCGAGTCCAATGTTCATTTCGTGGTTACATCGCCATCTCTGATTTATTTATATATATAAAAAAAAAGTTCTGTCATTTTGATATATGTACATATGTGCTTTATGGGTTTTTTATTATTTATTTACCACAAGTGAAGGTCAGGAATTGTTATCTTTCTTTTAAATGTTTTTTTACTGTTTCACTTCATTACTGCTGTGTGTGTGCTCCATGTGAGTGACGTAGGTGCTTATGTAGGTGGGTTCCGACTTATGGTGAAAATCGCGTTACATCGCAGCATAGGAACAGATCTCGGACGTAACCCCAGGACCTACTGTATATGAAAACTCTCACTGCCTCTTAGAAGTATTAATCTTCTCTCAGTTTGTTCAAATACATTGTCTTGAATGAATTTCATCTTTTTTCATCTGGGCTGTTTGTGCTCTAAGGGATTTCCTTTTGCCTCTCTCTTCTAATCAATTTCTTGCTTTCTGTCTCCCATATCTTGCTCTTTCTTGATTTACTCCCTTATTTTTGTAAATGGAAGATAATATTTTGAGACACAGTACAGTTGAAAAGTATTATTAGATACCCTTAGTTGTGGTAGCTAACTGAATTTAGGATTATAAATTGGAAATCTTCTCTTGAAATTTGAAGGCAAATTGCCTTTGTCTTCTAGTTCCCACAAGAGCTATTGCTCAAGTTCAGTGCCATTGTGATCCTTGATCTTTTATATGAAACATGCTTTTCTCTTTAGAACCTTGTAGGCTCTTATCTTTTCTCCCAAATATATGAAATTTCAAAATTATGTGCCATAGTTGGTTTAGATCTATTTTGATCCATTTTGCTGTCAGGGGACTTTATAATCTGAAAACTCATGACCTTTAGTTCTGGGAAATTTTCTTGAATTATTTGTTTGGTGATCCCCTCTCTCTGTTGCTTTTGTTCTCTATCTCTGCATCGCTGATAGATAAAAATTTGGACTTCCCAGACTGATCCTCTAATTTTCTTATCTTTTCTCTATTATTTCCACTCTTTTTTTATTGTTGACAATATTACAGATGCCCCCCCAATTTTCCACTTTCTGTCTTGTGCCTTATCTCCTGGAAGATTTCAACTTAATCCAAAATTTCCAATGCAGTTTTTCATTTATACCATTGTTTTTAAATTCCAAGACTCCTTTTTTATTTTCCCTTTATTAAAATGTTATTTTTTGTGAATGAAATATTTTCTTTTTTTGTCTGAACTTTAAGGGGTAGGGGGCTTTTTTGTTCTGTTTGTATTTTAAATTTCCCTCTCCCTACATGGTTTCTACAAAGTTATCCTGTGTGTTTAGGTTTCTCACTTTCATGTTTGAAGCTTTCCTCAAACTCCTGATGTTCTTTAAGTCTCCAGTGGTAGATATTATCACCAATCACCAAAATCTTGTTTTCCCTCTCCATTGAAGTGCAGTAGATGGCCTCCAGTGACAGCTGCGTACATCACTCCATCCCTGTCTACTTCCCCTCCCTTAAATATGGGATTAGCAGAGTGCAGCAGAAGTGGTACCAATCACAGGCATAGGCCTTAAGAAGCCTGACAACTTCCATTTTAATTCTCTTGTGTTGTTCTCACTACCATATAAGGAAGCACACCAGGACTACTGAATAATGGATTAGCCCATGAAGGAGAAACAAGGTACTCTGATCAACAGCTGACATCAACTGTCATTTTGGGAAAGAGATGATATCTTGGCTGTTTCAGCCTCTGCTGAGTTCTTGGTTGAATGCAGCAGCCACCTCAGTGATTCCGGCTGACACCACAGAGAGCCGAAGAATCACCATGTCGAGCTTAGCCCATCTTTAGAATCATGAAAAGGAATACTCCAATACATATTGTATTAATCACTAAGCTTGGGGATAATAGATAACGGACAGAGGGGATATTATATAGTCCCACTTTATGACATTAGGCTTAGCCTTATGGCATGCTTTATGACATGTTTGCAGAAGTGATGTCTGTCACGTCTGAGCTTTGAAAGTTGGTACATGGTTTGCCATGCTCCTTCCTTTCTGCAAAAAGCCAGCGATAGAGGCTGTTCCCCAGAAGCCTAGATCTGCAATTGAAGCTGACTTTGAGCAGAACACGGCATTTCTATATGCCACTGAGATTGGGAGGTCATTTGTTATTCCAGCACAACCTGCAAGGTAATCTCCCTTTCAGAGTCTTTTTCCTGGGGAAACTAACTTACAATAGTTTTAAAATCTCTTACTATTGAAAAATATTTTAGGGAGGACCTAACATCAATATCTTTAGGAATTTATCTTGGATGGGTTGGATTCCTCAATAAAGAATTTTCTAATGTCATGCTCAAGAGTATAGGTCAGGCTGTTAGAGCTCTGGGAGCAGAACTGAGGAGAAGACTGTTGGATATTGACAATAACTTTCTCAGCCTTCCCTGTAGTATCCCTATTTTCAGCCCAGTATCCTGGCCCTCAACTGTGCCCAATATTCTCCAGGCCAAAGACCTTTGGTTTTACTGTCCACAAAGAATAAACTGTCTTCTGCTGTGATGGGGAAGAGGCAACAAACTAGTTATATGGAATGAGTAAGAGCAGTGGTTCTCAACCTTCCTAATGCTGTGACCCTTTAATACAGTTCCTCATGTTGTGGTGACCCCCAACAATAACATTATTTTCGTTGCTACATCATAACTATAATTTTGCTACTATTATTATTCATAATGTAAATATCTGATATGCAGGATGTATTTTCATTGTTACAAATTAAAGCATAGTGATTAATCACAAAAACAATATGTAATTATGTATGTGTTTTCCAATGGTCTTAGGTGACCCCTGTGAAAGGGTTGTTTGACCCTCCGAAAGGGGTCGCGACCCACAGGTTGAGAACCACTGAGTTAGAGGATCTGGGAGCCTATTTCTACTTAAAGGTACTATTAGTCACTACAATTTTTTCACTGTTCCTAAGTCTACAATGCAAATCAAGTAGTTTTTCAGCTTTCCACATCTTTCCAACTTCCAGATTTTTGTTCTTGTGATCTCTTGTCTTTGTGTATTCATGACTTCCAAAGATGGTGACGAACACCCCCTCCCATAACATCTGATCTTATGCCATGTGTCTGCCACTCTTCACCAGTGCCTATGCTGTACCAATTGTTAAACATTTTGAATAGACACCGGCTCAATCTATTCAACCTCAATCAGTTGCTGATTCTGGACCATGGTGCTATGTAATTTTCCTTTACTGGAAGGAAATGGAGCCATTTGGAATGGTTCACAAAGGCATCCTTTCTGGTGGCTGCTCAGATAAGAAATAGCACTATTGCTACTTGCTGGGGACCAATTCCAGCATGTCATAATTTCAAGAGTTTCATCAAAAGGTTGATGAGACTTGGGGACTCAACAGGGTTGAGTCACACATGTAGTCACCTGTAGGGAATGGCTAAAGGCATTTCCCCAAACCTGAATAGGATACATTGAATTGATTGTGGCTGCCAGACAGCTAAAAGGCATCTTAATCTACATGTTATTGCCTCCTACTGGCCAAAAACCTGAACAGCTGTAGGCTAATTCCCCCATTCTGACAATGGACTCTGTACCAAACCCTGACACTTTGAAGTGTATATCTCTGCCTCGCCTCAGGAAAAATTGTGTTAGTAGAAAGCATGGGGTCCTGGGGACGGGGAGAACCTAAGGCCTTAGACTTAAAACCTTAGATCTTAGCTCCTTTAGCTAAGCTCCTCTGACCCCCAATGCCTTTCAAAATTATATTTCGTCTCCGGACTCTATTAGTCTCTGGATTCCTATGTCATCTATGCACAACTCCTTCTCCAGATTCCTGAACCCTCCTTGATGCTGGGACAAGAACCCCGGCAGCTTCTGAAGGATTTTACTGGACCAGCTTTTAGAAACACCACTGTGATTCTGAAAAACTTCTATTAACCAAAAGATACCTTGGTGCTTTCAACTCAAGACCAGCTAGTATATTGTGTAACTGCTTTTCACTTCTGATCATTGCATATTAGATCTGAATTCAAAGGATATAGATGCATGACTAAAAATAAAATAGAACCAAATTATACTCTACATCAGATAGTAGGCATATAAAAAATATTTTGTGTTTGTTTAGCCCCCAATTTATTGTATCAGAAGTTTTGCTGTGTTTACTATGGTAAAGCTGGAGCAGTTGTTGTAAGATTATCTTAGCGCAATAGTAAAAGTATTTTAATGTGTTGTAATTGCAAAGTCCTCTTAGGAATTGTTTTTAAAAAAATCTCAAAAATGATAACATTGTAATCCCCAGTTCTACATTAAGGACCATATTCTTCCCAAGATACTAATGCATAAAGTAGAAGAGCAATAATAGGTACTTGAAAATGTGTACTCAGGGAAGAATAGAACCTTTTAAAATTACTTATAAATGGAAATCCATGCACAAGGATTGCCAAAATACATTTCATCACAACGAAAACTAATTTTCTATTTTTGCAAATATAATTACACTAATGTCAAATGAATTCCAAGTGGTAAACTTAAGATAAACTTTCCTAATTTCACATTCACATAATACCATGGATGGTGCTTCATGAACTATTTCTTTAACTCAGTAGTTTTCAAACTTTCTGATAGAGGTGGAGCCTGTCTTCAAATAAAACCTTAGCCAAAAGACTAATTGATACAAAACCAATAAAAAAATAAGCTTTCCCTAGTTGAAGTGATGAGGGAAGGGCCCAGAGTCGTACACAACAGATTCTCTGACTCCTAATTCTGCTAATCAGTTTTCTCAGAGAGTTTCATGAAGCACTTCTGAGAAATTACTAACACTTTTGAGATGCTTAATACCACTGATATCTCATTTATTAGGTGTTTATAATATACTAGAGGCCCGGTGCACAAAAATTTGTGCACTCGGGGTGGGGGGAGGTCCCTCAGCCTGGCCTGTGCCCTCTCGCAGTCTGGGACCCCTCGGGGGATGCTCACCTCATGGCTTAGGCCCCCTCCCCGGAGGATCGGGCCTAAGCTGGCAGTCAGACATCCCTCTGGTAGCCCAGGAGCCCTCGGGGGATGTCCACTTGCCAGCGGGGAGCAGGCCTAAGCTGCAGTCAGACATCCTTAGTGCTGCTGAGGAGGCAGGAGAGGCAGGGAAGCATACCAAAATAAGTATGAGAATTCCACAAAGTTCAACAGTGACCTAAGCCTCTTCTTTATTCTCTGCCATCCTTGGTATAGGCTACCATCCTCAAGGCAACCCCATGGTCCAAGATGGCTGCTACATATCCCTCTGTCTTCCTTTATTCCAACAATAGAAAGGAGGAAGGGAGCCGGGGGGTGGGGGAGGCGGGGAGAGGGAGTTCACACTGGCCACCTATCACCCTCTAAGAAGTCTTCCCACAAATTCCTCCCAATAATTATAGATCCTTGGCCAGAATTTAGACACCTGGTCACAGTTAGCTGCAATATACTTTCCACATGTCAAGTATGGAGTTTGATTTTACCTAAATTTCACACTATTAAGTCATGCTGCTACTGTTTCATGGATGCTGACCAAAGAAAAGAGATTCCTGGGTCTTGATTAATCATGGTACAGAATATTTGTGTAGATTGCCTTGCCCCTTAAGTTCCATGGACATGATGCTCTGGACTGGATGAAAGCCTGCACATACAATTGGTTGCATTGTAAGAGAAGAGCACTGAGTTTGAGGTAACCCAATATTTTATAGCAAGCGGTTAGCAAACTGCTCTTGATCCTGCTTGAGGAGCATTCTTGGTAAACCCAGCAAGGACATGTAGGCATACTTAGGGCCCATGGTGGATTGCCTTTCCCAACATGGATAGTCAGCCTGAAAAATTCAGGGTTCTGTCACTAAGGAAGGAGGAATGAATGAAATTGTATGGAAAATAGTAGTATCTGTCACATAAGCTTTCTGTATGTTCTGATATTTCTATTTATATATTAAAGTTAACAAAGCTTTAAATAACCCAGTATATGCTAAAGTGTTAAAATAGGTGTGTGATTATAATCTAGCAATATGGTTAGGTTGCAGCTGGAACTTGGATACTTAAAGTAGGTATGTGGAAACTACTTCTTTCCTAAGAGCATTTGTTTGATTCATGAGGTCTATGATTTGGAGCAAGAAGAAGAAAAATTTGTTTGTTTACTTTTTTATTTGTGGGAAGGTATTTTTTTAATTATGTGTTTGAGGTGAGCAGAGAATAAATGAGTATCCTTGAGAATTGGGATAGTACCTTTTCATATACTCAGCCTCACTACATGGTTGAAAATCGCTATTAGAGAAATAAAAATAACCTCAAGGATTTGTGTTCCTCAAAGGTTTTCTTACACAGTGGTAACCACCATACTTTTCATCGTTGTTACACAGAATGGGATAATATTCGAACACTCTTGGGAAAGTGGATGAAACTGCTTATGACTAAGAATACCGACCCAGGACCTCTTTATGCCCCAACCCTGCCCAGCCACCCAGAATGCTGAAGCGATAAATCTCTCATCATGTATGGTATAGCTTCAGGTGGGAAGCTCCCTCCTAGGCCAAGTGCATTAACAGTACTGGGAAGAGGACCTAGGATGAAGGCCATCTTTCCTCCCCACACAGTGCAGCCATGCAAGGCACCCTGAGTGTTCAGGTGGCCACAGCAGAGACTATACCCAGCAGATCAGCATTCCCACAGACAGCACCATCAGCCTAAGGAGTGCCTAGGAGCACGAAAAGAAGTGCTAAATAAAGACTGTAATGATTCTGTGTCTGAACACAGAAAACTCACCCACAGACTGGCAACAATTCAAAATTACGAGAGGCTGCAGTCCTGCATAGGTAGATGGGTTCTAAGAGGCATTATAGATCTGATATTGCTGATTGTGTGGTAACATGTACTTGAAGACTGGTGATGTGTCAGAAACCTATCACAGATCCCTTATTTGTGTCACTGCAAGGACTGAATCAATAATATTTTACATTACATGTTAGAATTTACATGTGCTTAGGTTTTCATATGTCTGAGAAAACTGTAAGTTCTACTTACTTGCACCAACAGATATATATATGTATGTACGTTCTAGGGGAAGTATTTTAGACTTCAAACCTAGCTCTTATTTAGACATCCTATTAGGACTTTCTAATGAGAACTGGAGTACCTTGATAACCTGCCATAACTTGCAAAAGCTTAACTTAGAAGAACCATAGATTCAAACTCAATTTGCCTTTCACGTGAAATTTCTATAGAAACATTGGCTATGAAACAGATTTAAGATGTTGCAAAATAAAGAGTGTGAGCTTTGTAATTGTCACCTTAGGGCTTTTAATATTAAGTTGATCATTAAGAATGAAATATGGTTATTCTATTCAACAAAGTAACTGTGCTGCAAAGAACAAACTCTGATTTGCAAATTATTAAGTTGCCCATAAATACAACATACTAAGCCCAAAAAATCATCAATGGTAGAGATCAGAAATTATACAAACTCCTCTGAGAAAACATAAAGTTCCACTTTTGCACATTGCAATTATACATTTTCATAAAGAAAATTATCTAGATTGTTCCCATTATTTTAAATCAGTTTCCCAGCATTACTCAGTTTAATTGTATGTGAACTAAGAGGAGCAATTCCATTTCTTCAAATAGTTTTTTTAAAAAAAACAAAACAACCCTGATGTAGGTAATAATAACTACATGCTAGAGTTGTTTAAGAATTATAAATGTCATCTATGACCTTCTGGCTCCTTATTATCTCAATAAGATTGGTTCAAGTCCCCAATTTCATAATATATGAATGTGCAAGCTCTCTTGAGAATTTCTGCAAATTCCTGAGTGGCATTTGATCCTGTGGTCACCCCTGTCTTCCAATTCCTGCTTATACTGTATGTACCTGTGACTCTTCCACATCATGACAGTCCATCTGTGAAAACTGTCCCCTTTCACGGTCTGCGCTTAAGCACACACACAGCACACAACATTTGTGGCTGTAGATGCACTAAAGTTCTGTAGTTAGGTGAGGGTGGAGAAGAAGATGTTATCATATAAGGCAAGAAAGTCAAAAGGAACATTAGCCAATCCTTGGAATACCTACAACAGGGAACTTTCTGCTCTTTGCTACCCTACATTTTCCTCCCATTTAATACTATCAGATTGATTCTTTTTTTCCTTCTCTATTCTGATCTCTTCCCTTCACCTCCCTCTCTGAAGTAATGGGGAGGTCTCAGAAATGGAGGTCTTTGTGTCCTCTTGAGAACCTCAATTGCTATCAGTCATCCCATTCCACACAGGCCTCTCTATGTCCAGGTTCTGGAAACTTCTCCCTTCGCTCTCCTCTTCAGATCTAGGAGTTATGAACGCTCCATTGTTAAAAACCCTTGAGTACTACACTGTCCCCCAAGGCATCCCTACTCTTTGCCTACTGTTTATTTGTTAATGCCATCTGTTTCCTGCTGGAACCATGACTGACACATATGTCAAACACATTTCAGTTTCAGGCCTTCCCTTTGGCTGGTCTCTCAACCTGGATATCCTTATGTTAGTCAGGCCTCTGCTCAATGTTACTTCATCCAAAATGTCTACCAGGCCACACTATCAAAACAGAAACCTCACGCACCCCTACATTTCCTTTCTTCTTGTTTTTTTTTTTTCATTGCACTTACTACCACCTGACTTTTTAAAAAATTATTTTCCTTTATCCATTTCCCCACACAACCATCCCAAACACCTCAATTTCCCTGGGATTTCTCCAGTGTTAGAACTGAAATTCATGTCCAGAGGAACCCACCATTCCCGTCTATCAGGGACAGTTGCTTATCCTACCTAACAGTAGGATGAAAGCTCTGTGAGAGCGAGGCTGATTTTTTGTTCCACTGCTGTATGTCTCCTCAGCAATTAGAACAGTGCTTAGCACTTGGTAGTAGCAAAATAAATATTTGTTGAATGAATGAATGGGTGTGCAAGATCACCAGAAACGTGTGGTGGGAAGTAAAAAGCCCCTAGAAGCCAGCACAATCCTCATTTTGTACAAAGGGACACAAGTTAGTGGGTGTATCAGGGTCCAGGCAGAAAAACAGAACCTATGCCATCTAGTGTAGTAAAAGCAATTTAGTATGAGAAATGAGCTACAAAGGCATTAGAAAAGCATTAAAACCAAAGAGGGAATGGCGAGATTTCCCATATATTAACTACTTCCCTCTGCCTCTAGTGCCTTTAAGATGAAGGGACAAAGAGTTAAGGCAGGTTAACCAGAGCTCAGGAGCAGTATGAATGGAGGTCTCTGTATTCATCCAGAGGGAGCAGGAATCTCCAAGGAGACAGGCACTGCCAGAGGCTGCCCAACGCAAAGAGAAAGAGGGCAAAACTGGTTTCTTCCTGTCCTTCCATTGTGGAATTGAGCTGGACGCCTGACCAAGGATCCTGAAAAATGTTGTTTGCAAAGATAGGTAAGAGATACATCTCTTGTGGTTCCATACAAATGTTAGGATTGGGCGTTCTATTTTCATGAAAAATTCCGTTGTAATTTCAATAGGAATTAATTGCACTGAATAGGTGGGTTGCTCTGGATAGTCAGATACTTGAACAATATTAATTCTTCCAATTCATAAGCAAGGAACATCTTCCCATTTATTTTTCTTTGTTTTTTTTCTTTGTATAGGTCTTTTATCTCCTTGGTTAAATTTACTTATATATATTTTGTTCTTTTTTTTGCAATTGCAAATGGGATTATTTTCTTAATTTCTTTTTCAATAGTTCATTATCTGTGCATAGAACCACAACTGATTTTTATATATGGAGTTTTGTATCCTGAAACTTTACTAAATTTATTAGTTCTAACAGATTTTTTTGTGTGTGAAGTCTTTGGGGTTTTCTAAATATCATATCTTGTCATCTACAAATAGTGACAGTTTTACTTCTTCCTTTCTGATGTAGATGTCTTTTCTTATTCTTAACTAGTTGCTCTGGCGAAGACTTCCAAAACCATTTTGAAAAAAGTGGTGAGAGCAGGTATCCTTGCCTTGTGTCTGATCTTAGAGGAAAAGCTTTCAGCTTTTCAACATTGAGTATTATGTTAACTATGGGCTTGTCATATATGGCCTTTATTATGTTGAGGTATTTTTCATTTATACCCACTTCAATGAGAGTATCATAAATAGATATTGAATTTTGTCAATGCTTTTTCTGCATGATCAGTTGAGTTTTATGCTTCATTTTGTTAATGTGGTGTATCACACTGATTGACTTATAGATGTCAAACCCGTTTTAAATCCTTGGAATAAATCACACTTGATCAAGGTGTATGATCCTTTTAATGTGTTGTTGAATTTGGTTTGCAAATATATATAGATAGATAGATAGATAGATATAGATATAGATATATAGATATAGATATATAGATATAGATACATAGATATAGAAATAGATATAGATATAGATATAGAAATAGATATAGATATAGATGTAAATATAGATATTTTTTAAGCCTCACCCAAGGATATTTTTCCCATTGATTTTCAGACAGAGTGGCAAAGAGGAAGGTAGCGGGGAGCAGGGAGGGAGGGAGAGAAACTTAGATGTGAGAGAGACACATTGATAGGTTGCCTTCTGCATGGGCTGACTAGGGTCTGGGATTGAACTCAGGACCCTTTGGTCAGCAGGCAACGCTCTAGCCATTAAGCAAAACTGGCAAAGGCTGTTTGCTAACATTTTGTTGAGGATTTTTTTGCACCTGTGTTCACCAGGGATATTGGTTTGCAATGTTCTTTTCTTGCAGTGTCTTTTTCTGGTTTCGGTATCAGGGCAATGCTGACCTCGTAAAATGAGTTTAGAAATGCTCCCTCCTCTTCTATTTTTTGGAAGCGTTTGAGGAGGATTGGCATTAAGTCTTCTTTACATGGTCAGTAGAATTCACCGGGGGAGCCATCTGGTCCTGGGCTTTTGCTTATTGGGAGTTGTTTTGTGTTGTTTTCCTTACTATATTACTAAATCATTATAAAAGGATGTAACTTGGGAACTATTGGGAGGTTTTTGATTATTAATGTAATGTTCCCACTGGTAGTTAATCTGTTCAGAATTTCTATTTCTTCATGACACAATCTTAGTCCATTTCTCTTGAAATAAACCCAAATATAAAAATGTCTCCTCTCTTTGTGTCATTTTAAGCTAGGGTAACAATTCCATTCACCACACATTCAGGGCTAACTGACAGATAAATGCAAAGTGTGGTCACTGGGTGCTATTTGTAGCCATTGGCTTTGTCTCTGACCTACTCTTGCTCTGCTCCAGTTTCTTCACCACTCCAGTTTCTGTACCGATCCTGATACCCAACTATCTTTCCTGTTTGTTACTTTGCTTCTGACTTTGGACTTGCTTTTCCAGGCTTGACTCAGCCACGCCTTCATTTCCTTCCACTTTGATGAGCTGACTGTGCCCTAATCTTGCAGTACTCTACTCAGCACTGGACTTTATGCGCTGTATCGTTTTATATGGAGAGAAGGGAAAGTACGCAAAACCTACTCGAAATATTGCAGTTTTACTTGAAAAAGAACTACAGAATTAAGAAAATATCTGGAAAATTAGTTTAAGCAAAGTCCACAAAGATATAGGCAAGGATGATGATGTTGGAACAGTCTTTTGAAAATAATGTCTAGAAAGTTAGGCAATTTTCATAACCTATAAAAGGCCAGAACTGTTTTTGTTTTTCTGGGACAGCTCTAAATGGTCACCTTAGTTCTAGAGCACCCTGTAGGACAGTGATGGTGAACCTTTTGAGCTCGGCATGTCAGCATTTTGAAAAACCCTAACTTAACTCTGGTGCCGTGTCACATATAGAAATTTTTTGATATTTGCAACCATAGTAAAACAAAGACTTATATTTTTGATATTTATTTTATATATTTAAATGCCATTTAACAAAGAAAAATCAACCAAAAAAATGAGTTCGCCTGTCACCTCTGACACGCATGTCATAGGTTCGCCATCACTGCTGTAGGATCTGCCGAGGGCTTTGTCGCAGACCTGTAACATTCAACAACTTCCTTTGCCTAGTTCTTCTTTTCCAACCCTCTCACCCAGATATTGACCCCAAGAGCATTCCCCAATAAACCTCAAACTTCCCAGGGAATCTGAG
This sequence comes from Myotis yumanensis, assembly GCF_028538775.1. NCBI lineage: Eukaryota > Metazoa > Chordata > Mammalia > Chiroptera > Vespertilionidae > Myotis > Myotis yumanensis. The sequence continues at coordinate 55,008,163 of NW_027223763.1, read as the reverse complement.
TGATGAAAAATGTTGATAAAGTAAGTACAACCAAAAAGTCAAGATATGAAGATACAATTATTTCGATAAAGAAATAGCTTATTTCTGTGTGCAGGTTTTGACGAAAACTTCCTCTAAAAAAAGTAATAATAATCAATACCAAAGCAGAGAATAATAAAAAATTTTACCAAAAAAAAAAAAAAATGTTTTTACAGAAAGAAGGTTGGGAAGAAATAATCAGAGAAGAAGAATTATTTTAAGAACAAATAAAATTTCAGGAAGAAGACATCTGAAACTGTTCATTGGATCTAATCTAGTGCAAAAGTTGGCTGGGTAAAATGGCCACAGAGCAATTAAATAAATGTAATTTTGATGGGTGGGTCAAGGTTAGGATTTTTCTATGATCCCATATTATTCTGCTGAGAAGTTGGATGTGGAAGAAAAACACTGCATGCAAGATGTGAAAAGAAGCAAAAAAATATCTAGAGAAACAAATCAATAGTACATCAAGTTGGAGGAATTAAGCACAAAAAAAAAAAGAAACTACAGCCAATTTTACTAGTTCTCTCTGTTTTCAATGAGGGGGAAAATTGTTCCAGAATTTAATTCTAGGAGTGGGTACAACCAGTTCACACCAAAATACATGTATGCACAGAATGATCCAGACAATATTTAAATACCCCACGAAGGCATGTAGGATGCTGGTGATGGTTGGAGTGGCATTGATGTGGGTCATGGAGTAAGGGAGGTGATGGTGAAAATGGCAGAGGTGGTGTTGGTAGTCTAGGAGCTGTAATGGGAAAGTCTTTACAGTCCTCATTATAAGTAGCATTTATAGGCATTGAGAGATATGTCAGTGGGGACCCTATGAAGCCCTGAAATCAGAGATAATAGGGAATTGGAACTGGACAGTTTTATAAACTGCATATAGATTCCGAACACATGATAAGGGAAAACCAGAGGTTGGGTTAAAACTGTTATGAACATGGCCATAGGAAGGGAATGATATCCTGGACATTTTTATGTGTATATCACCCCCCTCCCCGTGTTTGTAATCAACTCTCTGTAGCATGCTCACTCCTTCCCCCCTTTGCCCCCAAATTCTAAGTTTGGGCCTGGATAAAGGCTTGAAATATAATCAGCGCTTGACCTGAAAAAGAAGGGAGAAGGAAGACCTTGTCCTGAACAGATCATTCCATCTGCCTCTTTGGTCTTTAAGATTTGTAAAGTTGATCATTTTCTTCCCCACCTTAAAATTCCTCAGTAGCTCCTTAAAGCCCTTAGAAAAATGTTACCAAGGGTCCTGTAATCACGGATTATAGCAGCAGATCCATACGGCTGTCATCATGCACCTCTGCCTCTTTTTGGAATGTGATTGCCCTGGGAGCAGGCGCTGCCTAGTCTTGTCTCTGTGAGGATCTCATACCAGGTACTTAATTATCATTTATTAAAGAGTGAGTGGCAGTCATTCTCTTACCCCTGCCATGTTTAAGGTTATTGATTACATAGTAAAAGTGAAACAACACAGTAGAGCAGTGGTTCTCAACCTTCCTAATGCCACAACCCTTTAATGCAGTTCCTCATGTTGTGGTGAACCCCAATTTCATTGTTACAAATTGAACATAATTAAAGCATAGTGATTAATCACAAAAACAATATGTAATTATATATGCGTTTTCCGATGGTCTTAGGCGACCCCTGTGAAAGGGTCGTTCAACCCCCGAAGGGGTCGCGACCCACAGGTTGAGAACCGCTGGAGTAGAGGGTGCAAATGTGCCTTAAATAAAATAAGGCACAGGACACTCCTTTTAATTTTAGTCACCTGGTAGCAGACTTTTCTGGGCTCTACATTCCCCTGGTCTTCGGAATGAACACAGAGAAGATCTTCCTCAGTCTTGTTCCTCTTTCTCCCCTCCCACGTTTACCTGATGTGTCTATGTAAAAATAATCTTTAGCATTAATTCAGTGAATCTGCATGCTACATATATATAATTATCATATAGCATAAACCTTTTATATATTACTACATATATATCAAGTTAACCCCTTTTTAAATTGTATACTAAATATACTAAATATTATACCAAATATTATTTATGTAAGCTGTCTTCACATGTCATGTATATGTGATCTAACTGCAACATAAGATAAAAGAAAAAAGTCTCAAAATTTAATGAATATTAAATATAAACAAGCTCATACTTGTTGAATAAACCATAGCACGTTTTTTTCAATAATTGAGATATTTCATAAAGACCAGGGCATGTATCACTGAGATAAAGAGCCAAAATTCAGAGAATATTATTGAGGCAAAGCCCTCTAAAGTAGAAACTCAAATATTCCCTTGAAATAAGGTTACTGATTATGTAAGTTTGCTCTTGTCAAATTTTTTACTGTCCTTTTCAATTCTGCAATCTTATTATTGAACTAAGATTACTAATAATGAACCATGTTCATTCAATTTATATACTTCTAAAATAAAACATGTCTATGTTCACCTCATCCTCTTGCAGCAAAGATAAGACCTTTCAGAGGGTAATTATTCAGTCTATGGATAATTGAATCTTTCACTTTGCATATATATATATTCAATTTCAGCAATCATTATTACAATGGGAAGATTAATAACTAATAGTAGGAAGACATAGACTTTAAAAGGTATAGATAATAACATAATGCAGCACATACTTTTAAAGTGTTTTACTTGCCTATTCTCCTCTTCACTACTCTTTTTCATCCAGTTTCCAGCTTTCTCTAAGTCAGCAGCACTTTGAAAGTATAACTGATAAAGCAGATCTGAGAATTCACTTAACACCCTATCATGACTTAACTTGCTATGTGACCTCTGGCTGACTGATTATATTTTTAAAGAGAACTTTGGGAAAGAACCACATCTCAAAAAGACTACTCTTTTAAGTATTCACTTTGAAATGATAGATTCCATAAAATCTGCAGTTGTTGCTATGAGTAAGAAAAGATGCAAATACATTCAGATTCTATTAAAAGAAAATTCTGTTTGGATTATGTTTTGGATTATCTAAACTTCTGGATTTCCATAAGGGAAAGTATGTAATTAAGGAATTATTCTATTAGGTGAGAAAAAAATAGTAGTGAGAGGGCACGTTATTTTTTTACCTTTTTATTATAATTTGCATTCAGTAATATTTTGTATTAGTTTCAGGTGTACTGTATAAAATGTTCCCTCTGATATTTCAAGCACCCACCTGGCACCATACATAGTTATTACAATCTTATTGACTATATTCCCTATGCTGTACTTTATAACCCTGTGACTATTTTGTAACTCTTAATTTGTTAGTCCTGTCACCCTTTTCACCCAGACCCCAAGCCTATTCCCTTCTGGTAACCATCAGTCTGTTCTTGCAACTGAGTCTGTTTCTAGTGTGTTTGCTCATTTATTTTGTTCTTTAAATTCCACATATAAGTGAAGTTATATAGTATTTGTCTTGCTCAGCCCGACTTATTTCGCTTAGCACAATACCCTATAGGTCCATTCATGCTGTCACAAATGGTAAGAGTCATTCTTTTTTATGGCCAAGTAATATACCATTGTATATATGTATCACAACTCTTTTATCCACTTTCTATTAATGGTACTTGGGCTCTTCCATATCTTCACTATTATAAATAATGTTGCCATGAACATAGGGGTGCATATATTCTTTTGGACTTCTTTTCATATGTCTATTGGTCATCTCTATGTCTTCTTTTGACAAATGTCTAATCAGATCATCTGCCCACTTTTTAACTGGATTGTTTGCTTTTTGTGTTGAGTTGTATAAGTTCTTTTTAAAGTTGGGATATTAGCCCTTTTCGGATGTATCATTGGCAAATATATGTTCCTATTAATAGGTTGTCTTTTTATTTTGTTGATGTTTTCCTTTGTTCAACAACTTTTTAGTTTGATGTAGTCCCATTTTTTTTATTTTTTATTTTTTATTTTTTTACCCCAGGAGATATATATCAGAAAAAATATTGCTGAGAAATGTGTCAGAAAGTTTACAGCCTATGGTTTCTTCTAGGAGTTTTATAATTTCTAGTCTTACATTTAAGTCTTTAATCCATTTTGAGTTTATTCTTATATATGGTATAGAGAGTTGGTTTAGTTCCTTTTTTTGCATATATCTGTCCAATTTTCTCAACACCATTTATTGGTGTTAGGAAAACACCATTTTCTCCAATGTATGTTCTTTCCTTCTTTGTAAAATTTTGTTTGAACATTTTAGTGTGGGTTAATTCCTGGGTTCTCTTTTCTGTTCCATTGATCTATGAGTCTGTTTTATGCCAGTACCATGCTGTTTTGATTTGTCTAGCTTTGTAGTATAGTTTGACATCAGGTAGTACGATACCTCAAACTTTGTTCTTCTTTCTTAAGATTGCTGTAGCTATTCAGGTTATTTTGTGGTTTCATAGAAATTTTGGATTATTAGTTCTACTTCTGTGAAATACTCATTTGATATTTTGATAGGACTTTTGTTGAATCCATAGGTTGCTTTGGATAGTATGGACATTTTAATAATGTTAATTCTTCCTATCCATGAGTACAATATGTACTTCTATTTATTTCTATTTTTTTCAATTTCTTTCTTCAATCTATAATAATAAAAGCATAATATGCAAATCGACCAAACAGCAGAACAACCATTCAGACACCATTCCCTCCTTTTGTGCAGTGATCAATCGTGGAGCCCCGGCCAGGTGGGCAGGGCCTACCTCTTTGGGGCAATCCATCGAGGAGCCCTGGATGGGTGGGATCGATTGGGGAGCTCCTGGACTGTGAGAGGGCACAGGCAGGGCTGAGGGTTCCCCTCCCCCAGTGCACAAATTCTGTGCTCCGAGCCTCTAGTATCTTATAATTGTTTAGATCTTTTACCTCATTGGTTAAATGTATTCCTAGGTATTATTTTATGCAATTGTAAATGAGATTGTTTTCTGAGTTTCTCTTTCTGATAGTTTATTATTGGTGCATAAAATGCAACTGATATCTGAATATTTTTTATTCTGCTACATTGCTGAATTCATTGCTCAGTTCTAGTAGTTTATTTTTGGAGTTTTGTTTTTTGTGGGTTTTTTTGGTGGAATCTTTAGTATAATATTGTGTCATCTGCAAATAATGAGAGTTTTATTTCTTCCTTTCCAATTTTCATGTCTTTTGATTCTTCTTCTTGTCTGATTGCTGTGGCTAGGTCTTCCAATACTATGTTGAATAAGAGTAGTGAAAGTGCACATCACTGTCTTGTTCTTATCTTAAGGAAAACGTTTTAGTTATAAAGCTATAATAATTATAACATGATATGGACTTCAGAGATGTAGGCACTATAATATGTGACTTTAATATAAGATAACAGAATCATTAGCAGTGCCAATTTGTTGTCCTGAAGCTTTAGTGAAATCCTATATCTCTGACCTCAGGGATATTGGATCCACATATTCTAAATAGGAGTACTAACCACATCCCCATGGCACTTACTAAGAAACGCAACATTGATCCTGACACCCATCACCTATCATCAACTTCCAGGCTACGATAAAAAAGAAGAGTAGGAATTCAAAGAAGGGCTTTCAGACTGAGGCTTCCTTGAAAGAAAACTGCACACTTGGTAGAGAGCGTTTCTCCTTCACTCCTCAGAGTGGGCAGAGTCTTGCTCTTCACCATCTCCCCAGACAAGTGAGGGGAGCTTTTAAGAGAATCACTCACCAAATCTAATTTGCCTGACAGTGGATCAGCATTTCACTTCTCAGGCAGTGTGCTTGCTGAACTGTATGTAAAGCCAAGCCCTTGCCTGGTGCCACTATTGAAACAGTGTGGTGAGAAAATCTTATGGAAACTTGACCTGGGTCTTCTGGAGTTTGGGGAGCACAGAGACTACTGTCTGACTCTCCCCTGGAGAAGTTTGAATGTGAAGGCTGTGGTAATGCCTGTGACCACAGGCCCCAGACCATTCTGCAGATTTGGGTGGAGCTAAGTTGCTGAGTTTCTCTGTGGTGCCATATAGGCAACTTGGAATGTAGTGAGTCTCGACTATTACCATTTCAAAAGGGATTCCCAAAAGAACTTACTGCCTGGATGAGTGAACCCTGGGAAGAGGTAATGTGGGGAAATCATGAGTTGAAGTGGAATTTAGCAAGATCAGTAGGAATGTATCTCATCCCTATAATGGGCAGATGTCCAAGGAGCCAGCGTGGAGGAGTCTCCAAAGCACTCACTGAATTACCCCATGAGAGAAGGAGTTAGCCTTTGGCTACCTGCCATGGAAAACAGTTTTCAACATCCAGCCAAGTGAAAAGATAATTTTGTTCCTTTTCATCTCCTTCCCAACTTCTTACCCTTAACTTGGATGATCCAGAAAGAGCAGTGAGTGAATGGAGAGGAGGTAGTGAATAAACCCCTCAATATCCAGCTAAACCTGGGAGCAAAGAAGAGCTAATTTAAATTGAATCCTAATTAAATATTTAAAATTTTGTTTGGATAGGAATTTTTCATACTTGAAAATAAGAGCTATTTGTACTCCAAATTCGCTTTAAAAGCATTGGGGGTCATGGTAGCTTTAAAATATGTCTGTGCTCTGGCCAATGTGGCTCAGTTGGTTGGGCATTGTCCTGTGTACCCAAAGGTTGCCAGTACAATTCCAGGTCAGGGCACATGCCCAGGTTGCAGGCTTGATCCCCAGTAGGTGGTGTGCAGGAGGCAGTTGATGATGTTTTACTCTCACATCCATGTTTCTTTCCCTCTCCCTCCTTATCTTTCTCTAAAATAAATAAAATATATCTACAAATTCTTTGATACTCCTTGAGTCAAGAGATAAACTCCTTGCATGTGGCAAGCATTTGTGATTGCCGTGATAAATGAAGTATAGCAGAAGTTGCACAAAGTGACTTCCAAGGCTGAATCAGATAAGGAATGCAGCTGGCCCGCTGGCTCCTCTGGGGCACTTGGTCTGGGAGCCTTTACTTACTGAAGCCTTTACCTTCAGCTGTTCTGAGGCTGTCGTGTGCAGAGGCCACAGGCAGGAGTCATCCTGAGAAACAGACAAAGAGACAGAGAGAGAGGGGCTCATGGACTATATGGCTGCAACTAGGGAGAGGCAAGTGAGGAGATGGTGGCATTCACCTTGGGTGCAAAATTTAAGGTGGGAGACACACAAAAAACACCCAATAATCAAGATAAATAATATTTTAGTGCAATAGTTTTAAAAAGATCAAAACAAATATAAATGATGAATAAAGTATTAGCATTGTAAATAAAGGCAGGATCAGTATTCCTGATTGTTCCTTCCGTTTCTAACTCCAGAATGGCTTGGCAAGACACTGTTACTCATCCGATTGACTGGAATGGATACAAGGCAACTTTCTGGGGGGATGGACATATTCAACACCTTGGTTTGTTTGATGTCTACCTGAACATATATAATTGTCAAAAATCATTGAACTGTATCCTTAAGATCCGTACACTTTATTATTTGTAATTACACAATTCTCTATATGTGTATATGTTTTTAGAACAGGCATGTGATCCAATTCAGTCTAAGGAATATTGGAGGACTGTTGCAAGAGGTTCGGGGGACGGAAATTTACTTTTTAAAGGAGAGCAACTGCGAAGGATGGACTCTGGAGGAGCATTCTGTGTGAATGCCAGAGCTGGGACTCTCGCGGTATCTGTTTGCTGTCCTGAAAAGGAAGTGAATACATGGAGATGGGCAGAGCCGGAGCCCTCACTGAACTATGCATGATCACTGCGTTTACTCTGCGCCTTTTTAGTTACATACACCAGCATCCTTTCTTTTATTTTATAACTCAATTTGGGTTGGTTTTTAAATACAGATTCAGAGAGACACACCGAGAAAGCAATACACAGAATCAGTGAGGCAATAGGAGCTAGGAGTGAGCAGAAGTCATGAGATAAACAAATGGAGTGTAGACAGCGCTGCAGGCAGTCCCTCCCACCACCAGGCATGCATTTACAGGGTGAAGGACAGCAAATGAGATAAGACAAGATCTCTGCTCTCCTGGAGCTCACCTTCTAGCGGGGGGTTGGGGACAGGAAGAAGGACAGCACTGATTTTAGAAAGTGATGAATACTATAAAGGAAATAATATAAGGTAAGGTGATGTGGAGGGGGCTACCACTTTTGCCGGAGAGCCAGAGAAGAATTCTCTACAGAGGTGACATTTGGGCAGTGACCCGGATGAGGAGACGCTAACCATCTGAAGCTCTGAAGAAAAACTTTCTAGGTAGAGATATAGCAGCACAGTCCTGGAAGACAGGAACCAGAGGAAAGTGTGGAAGCTCCCTAAAAACTTCACTGTGCATATAAATCATCTGGAGAGCTGTTTACAATGAAGATCCTGATTCAGGAGTCTGGGGTAAGGTCTGAAATTCTGCATTTCTAACCAGCTCCCAGCCAATGCTCATGTGTCTGGTTTGTGCACCATACTTGAGAACAAGGCATTGGAGAATTGCTCCTCAAAGTGTCGTCTCCAGCCTGGCCCACAAAGAAATCAAAAGTTTAAAGATCTTTATAGCAATTTAACATTGATGCAGTATCCACACATGTAATCATCCTTCTAGTAATTCATTTTAAGTTCATTGGTCAGTGATACCTTGAAAGTAAAAACTCCTCCACAGTGTGAGAGGCACTGTCCTAGGTCCTAGAGTACTGCAGCTGGAGGGAGCTCACCTACCTACTAAAACTGCAAAGAAGCTGGGAACTTTGAAATACCAGGTACAACGGAGAGTGGAAATGAAAAATGTTAGGCACAAAACATGGGGATTGGAACAATCGACATTACCACAGCAACCACTATCACATACACCCATTCAGACAGACATACATACATACATACACTCACACAAATACACACAGCGCGCACACACACACACACACACACACACACACAGAGGGAAAAGGAGGGAGGGAGGGAGAGAGAGAGATTCAAAACTCCTAGAAACCAGGCATCTGTTTCTCAGACAAACACCCAGATACGTCCTCTTTAATTACATCAAATAGAAGTGAGCAAAGCCTTCCTCATTCTGAACTTTAGAGGCTCCTGAGTGTAAAGCTGCTCTCTCCACAGTAAAGCACATGAGTCAACAAGCCTTTCAGTGTGGACATTAAGGATCATCAGACTTTCAAGGAAGCAATGCAAACAAACATGGTTAGAGGCAGAAGGAAAGCGAGATAAATAGGGACAGGGCCACACTGAGTCATAATTGTGGTGGAATTGCAAACTCCAAGAAAGCCTGGCCTCTAGAGGTGCATCCGCTGGAATGACCTCCCGTTACTCCCTGTGTGCTTGTGATAGAACACATTTCTCTCCGTGTCCCACCTATGGAAACAATTGCTAACTATTCTTTAACAAACTCCCACTAACTGAGGTCATCTCAGTGTGTTCCTTGAAACTTAAAAGCACCTGTCTAGCTAGCTCACTGTGGGTGGCTTAATATGTATATTGTACAAGTTTGGATTATTTTAGTTGCATATAACAGAAAACCCAATTCAAACTAGTTTAAGAACTAAAGGGGATTTATTGGCTCATGGAAATGGAAATAAAAGGGGTGGGTGGACTTCAGGTAATCTGTGATCCAATGACACAGAGGTGATCTCAAACACTCAGTTTTTTTCCTCTGTTATTTTTCTCATCTCAAAAGTAGGGGTATTACCAAAAAGATACTATCCAACTGGAGCAAGTTTAAGATATATATATATATAGATATAGATATAGATATAGATATATAGATAGATATATAGATATAGATATATAGATATAGATATATAGATATAGATATAGATATATAGATATATAGATATAGATAGATATAGATATATAGATATATAGATATATGGTGTGTATATATAGTGTATATTTGTATATAATATATCTTAATTGATTTCAAAGAGGAAGGGAGAGGGAGAGAGAGATAGAAACATCAATGATGAGAATCATTGATTGGCAGCTTCCTGCATGCCCCCTACTGGTGATCAAGCCTGCAACCCCAGCATGTGCCCTGACTGGTAATGGAACTGGGACCTCCTGGTTAGATGCTCAACCACAGAGCCACGTCGGCCAGGCTAGAGCAAGTTCTTTCCATTATCATCACTGCTGATTTTTCTTGACTTTTGTTTGGACAACTGACTTATACCTTCATAGCATGAATGACCCCAAAGAAAAATTTTGTAGGAGAGAGATTCCAAAATGTCATTCTAGCTGGCTTACATGAACTTGAGTCAGGGAGTCTGGAACAGTGTTTGGATGTGTTCCAGCCAAAAGGTAACCTGGTCCCAACGCTCCCTCCCACTATTCCTCACTGCGCTAGAATTCTTTGTGTACAAAAGCTAAGGAATTTAAGGTCAGATGGTCATGACCTCCCAGTGCCTTATCTTTCTCCCTTAGAGAGATGAGACCCAATCAGACACAAGGAAGGTTTCAGGGCTTCTATTCTTCTATAAACAGTTTGTTATATGAATAGAGACAGATAGCTCTACATGTTCTCAAGTGAGATATAATTTTACATTTTTCTCATGCCTGAGATTTTTTTTAGCCATTCCCTCCTCCTAATAGCTTTCTGTTAGACACATATATTCATTATCCTAACGCTCTCCTCTTTATTCTTCATCATCTTCTTTTTTAAATCTTGTCTGTTTTCAGTAGGTAAAAAACAAAGTTAAAATGGTTCATTTTCCTAACATTGAACAAACTGAAAAAAAAAAGAAAAGAAAAACATCCTAACTCCTTTCTTTAATTTGATAAAGTAGAGGTCAATTGGAACAAGCAGAAAGAATATAAAAATCTTTTTGCAAATTATAGTAAAGTAGGCTGCATAGGTGTTATATATATGCAGTTGATAACAAACATGCCATCTAGCTTGCACTTAAAAGAAGCATTCGTAAGAAGAGTCACGGCTGGTGAAATGTATGGAAATAGACCATTGCCCCATAATTAGAATCCCCCAAAGTCACTTCGTCCTTGGGAAAGGATTTGGCTTGTACTTTGCTGACCCTGGACCCTTGCAGTGACATGACCCATGAGGGACTGCCTGTTGCCCGCCTCTAAGTCAGCCATTGTTAGAGCAGAACAAAGACGGAGTGCTGGTGGGGCAACTAGAAGGGTTCTCTGTATCTTGATGGATCCAAATGGAATTCCCAGGATCTGTCTTTCCAGCAGACATTGAAGGTTTGAGTAGACAACTTGGGCCTTTCACCAGTTTCAAAGCTGTAGAGGAGCTACAAATGTAAAGTAATATTATGTACTTGATTTATGTTTGTACTTGTTAAATCATAATAAAAAAAAATTTAAACCAATCCTGGAACTCCCCTCTACTCCCTTCCCCCTCCTTTTCTTTTTTTCTTTTTCTTACAAAAATGATCTGAGCATTATTCCAATTTAAGAAGGAAAAAAAGAATTTTTGTGGAGGATGCCTCACTAGAGATAAAGATGGAATGCAGACAACATTCCTAGTTCCTTCATCTTCAGATCCAGAGGCTATGATTGACATTTAATAGAAAGAATTGTTAATCTACATAAATGGGGTGAGTGTCAACAGAAAATAGCAGCCCTACTTTATGTGCTTTAGACTTTGGCTTTCTCTATAAAATTTTACTTCTAGGAAATCTCAGACCCTCGGGGTTAGAACAAGCACAGGAGGACAGAGCACTAACTATATGGGTTAACTTCAAAAGGGGGAGCTGCTGTGTGGATGCATCCTCCAGGGCAGGATAATTTTATGGAGGAACTAATGTAAACAGAGTAGTTTATTGTCCTCCAATTTACTACTTTTCAAAGTAGGATTCCCTTTGCTAACGGAGACCAAAGCAATAATCTCATTTATATATTTGCAGTAAACCAGGGAATTTCCTTCAACTTGCCTCTAATTCACCATTATGAGCACTTCCATTTGTCATTTCCTAAATCTGGTCCTTCTCAAATGCAAAAGAAAGAGGTGCATGAACAGTGATGGCGAACCTATGACACGCGTGTCAGAGGTGACACGCGAACTCATTTTTTTGGTTGATTTTTCTTTGTTAAATGGCATTTAATTATATAAAATAAATATCAAAAATATAAGTCTTTGTTTTACTATGGTTGCAAATATCAAAAAATTTCTATATGTGACACGGCACCAGAGTTAAGTTAGGGTTTTTCAAAATGCTGACACGCCGAGCTCAAAAGGTTCGCCATCACTGTGCTAGGAGAAATATAGGGGGACAATTGCTTCACAGCTATTAAAGGTATTCTCAGGGTCCTCCAAAGTAAAATGAGATATATTTCTCGTAGCAGCTAGCACTTCATGCTATTTCCTTTGCATTTGAGAATGACCAGATTTGGAAAATGGACAAATGGAAGCGCTCTGCTATTCAAAGAATAGCAATGCATTGGAATTTCTAAGCATTAGGAGGATCCTCTCCGATGGGATGCCTTGAGATAATGACTGTATGGCAAGAACATGAAAGTTATACATAGACAAATTGTTATTGCAGGCATATATTCATCCCATGCCATTTAAAAACTAACTGGGTGTTATATTGTGGAGTTTATGGTCCATAGGGGGGAAAAGAGATACTACATAAGTAATTATAACACTAAATATACAATTACAAAGTAGGATGACTACTGTGATGCAAAAGTATAGGATACAATGAGAGCAAAAGTATAGGCTACAATGAGAGCAAAAGTATAGGATACAATGAGAATGTATCACAATGGGTCTAAGCTAGTGTGTGGGAGACATGGAGTAATGTCCATGGCAGTGCCATTCACTGCGACACTGAACTATGAAAGATGAGAAGAAACATCTTGGTTCCTGAGATGGTTCCATTTTGGATAATCTAGGTTTGAGATAGGCAAACAGGGATGTCAAATAAACACTCGAATATATGGTGAAGTCTTGACTGAAGATAAAATTTTTGGAATCCTTGACCAAGAGATGATAAGCTAGAGGTGAAAATAAAAAAGAGGGTTTATCACATAAGGAATTCCCTAACTTAAAGGTTAAGGAGCCCTGGCTGGCGTGGCTCAGTTGGTGGGAGAGTCTTCCCATGCACCAAAAGGTTGTGGGTTCGATTCCCTGTTGGGTACATATGGGATGCAACTTATCAATGTTTCTTTCTTACATCAGTGTTTTGTTTTTGTTTTTTCTTCTCTCTCTCTCTCTCTCTCTCTCTCTCTCTCTCCCTTCCTCTCTCTCAAAAATCAACTAAACACATATCCTCAGGTGAGGATTTAAAAAAAAAAAGTTAGGTAGAGGTTAGTTGGTAAAGAAGACTGAAGAGTCAATGACCTGATGACAGAGGCAGCTCTGCTGTGAAGCTGAGAAAGCTTAAGATTCTGGGTCCTTCTCTGGCCTCAGAGGAGCCCTATGCACATGTTTACATGGTCATATATTTTTGTAACATTTTCAAAAGATCTTTCTCTCTCTCTCTCTCTCGCTCTCTCTCTCTCTCCCTCTCTCCCTTTCTCTCTTTCCCTCCCTTCCTTCCCCTTCCCCTCCCCTCCACTTCCCTTCCCTTTCCTTTCTCTCAAAGCAAAGCCCCAAATTGTATAAGCCTCAGGTCCCACACATCTGCTCCTGAGTAACAGGAAAGAGCAAAAATCAAAATGTGATTATGTGGAACTGGGGTGGGGGCAGGACTTCTGCGGAGGATGTTCAACTAACCATTATGGCTGCTTCTGAGAAAGATGAGCAGAGAAACATATCCATTGGATTTAGGTAGTGGGTGTTCATCACTGCAGTGATTTGGGTAGGAAGCCAGATGGAGTTGGTCGATTTCAAGAAAAGGAACCATAAAGAAGATGGGAGAAAGGCTGGTAGCAGGAGAGAAGTGAACTGGGGAGGAAGGTTCTCTCTCTCTCTCTCTCTCTCAAAATTTGATCTTAAGTGCTTTGCTATTTGAAGAGGAGGAATCATTTGGAATTTCTAAGCAAAACACAACCCTCTCCAAATGCTCTGAGATAACTCTATGGCAAAAACACAAAAGTTATGTAGAGGAAAAGTGTTTAACATGGCAGGGGGAGCTTGGGAATTCGGATGGAAAGGATAGAGGTGTGTTGAAGATACAAGGGGAAAGGTAAGCTCAGATGAGTTTTCCCTTCATCCTCACTTCACTTTCATTTGCAAAGGACCCAGAGGAGATGAATATCCAGAGACTCGGAAGAAATCTAGTCAGTGTCTTATTTCCTCAGTGGGCAAGTCTATACTGATCCTGTTTGTTAAAGCACAAGGGGCTTGGGGTTGATGGCAGTCCCCACTCAGGGTACTGAGCTCACATTACTCAACTCTCAATCATTTGCAGGCAAACAATCTGTTTTGCAGCTTTCAGAAAACATCCAGTCAAAAGCCCAAAAATCAGTCTGCCAGCATGGCTCAGGGTTGAGTGTCGACCTATGAACCAGGAGGTCACGGTTCGATTCCTTGTCAGGACACATGCCTGGGTTGCTGGCTCAGTCCCCAGTAGGGGGCTTGCAGAGGCAGCTGATCAGTGATTCTCTCTCTCTCTCCCTCTCCCTCCTTCTCTGAAATCAATAAAGATACATTAAAAAAAAAAAGCCCAAATCAGTTTCCCTCCAAAGCCTTGTATATTTTTTTAAAACTGTGTTTCCTTTTAAATATTTGGTGAATATTGGAGAAATGTGAGGCTGGTTTTTTTTTTTTGTTTTTTTTAGACAAAACAACAAATTTACATGTCTGCCAAAGAAAATAGAACTTTTATTCAGGATATTAAAGGGAATTATTTTGTTGTTGTTGTTTGTTTTTTAGAGACAGAGGAAGGGAGAGAAATAGAAACATGGATGAGACAGAAACAGAAACATCATTTTTCATTGATGCCTTTTGCACACTCCCTAATAGGGATCAAGCTCCCAACCCAGGCATGTGCCCTGACAGGGAATGGAATGTGGACCTCTTGGTGCATGGGTTGAGGTTTAACCACTTTAACCACTGAACCACACCAGATGGGCTAAAAGAATATTTAAATATTTTAAATTAGAGGCCCGGTGCATGACATTGGTGCACTGGGGAGGGAGGTCCCTCAGCCCTGCCTGTGCCCTTTCGCAGTCCTGGACCCCTTGGAGGATGTCCGACTGACGGCTTAGGCCCGCTCTCTGCAGGGATCCTTAGCACTGCCACGGAGGCAGGCCGCTGTGCTTGCCAACCTTCAGCCTGGCTTGTGGCTGAGTGGCACTCCCCTTGTGGGAGCGCACTGACCATCGGGGGGCAGCTCCTGTGTTGAGCTCTGCCCCCTGGCGGTCAGTGCACGTCATAGCAACTGGTTGTTCCTCCATTTGGTTGATTTGCATATTACCCTTTTATTATATAGGAGGATTGGACTTCTGAATATTTGTTGATGTATAGTCTAATATCAGGTTTATGTATTGAGAAAGGGAGCAATTTTCTTCCACAGAAAAGATTACTGGGATTCAGAAATTCAGGGTATAAAAAAAGACAATCTTTTTTTTATGCCTTTTAAAGAATTTACTTATTTAAATTTATTGGGGTACATTGGTTAATAAAATTATATACGTTTCAGGTGTACAATTCTATAATACATCATCTGTACACTGTATTGTGTGTTCACCACCCCAAGTCAAATCTCCCTCCATCACCATCTATTCCCCCTTTAAGGAAAGACAAATCTTCAGTGGCACAAAATGGAAATAAATGCTTTTCCTAGCACCATGCAATTCTGAACTCTTCCTCCGTGTTTATTCTGCCTTTTAATGAGAACATGTCTAAGAATTCACATTGATTTGCTAAAAGTAACGTATAAAGTGCAATTATTAGCTCCCCTTCGCCGCACGCCTCCTCATTCAGGTGCTTCTCATCACATTCTACCGCTTTCGTAAGCTTCCCATGCCGAAAGCATCTACAGGACAGTCCACATATTAAAACTTTCTTAAGTCCCTGGAACTAGAAATAGAGGTTGCCAGTTCCCACAGATTGCGAGACTGACAAATTAAAATACAGAACTCCAGTTAAATTCGCATTTCAATCAACGAAAAACATGTTTTATACAAGTATCCCCAAACCTTACCTGGGACATAGGTGTCTAAAACTAACGATTCCTCCCTATTGGACACTCCCATGCAGCCGGGCGCCCGGGTCTCCCCTGGCCGCCTCCCGGGGCCCGTCCCCCACCTCCCAGGCCCAGAGCCCGGGAGCTGGTTTAAAACTCGGGCCCGCAGGCCGGGCCGCGCCCCCTGATTGGCCGCCGCGCGCCCGCCCCGCCGCCCGCGGGCGTCACGCAGCCCGAGCCGCCGGGGCCCCGCCGCCACCGCAGCCGCCGCCGCCTCCGCCGCAGCCTCGCTCGGCGCAAGTGCGGCGCGCGCTGGGGGAGGGGGCGCGGCGCGGCGCGGCGCAGCGCGGTTGGCGTGGGGCCCGGCGCGCGGCGGGATGAAGTTTCTCGGTCGCGCGTGACCGTGTCTGCGCGCTTATCCGCAGCTCCTCCCCGGGCCGTTACTTCGCCAGAGAAGAGGGAGAACGTGGGCGCGGCGAGGCACTCGGCGTCCCCGGCGACCCGGCTCCCCAGCCCTCCGCCCCTGGGCGCCGCCGCCGCCGCGAGCCGGGTAAGCGGCGCCGGGCTGGGGCCGCGAGGGCGGAGCGCGCGCCCGCGCCTCGTGCGCGCGCTGGTCGGGGGTACGCGGGGTGCGCGGGCTCCGGGCGCGGGGCGGGAGGGCGGGAGGGCGGGGGCGGCTGCGCTAGCCCCACCCCGCGAGGCCCGGGAAGCCGCTGCTCCAATGGCTCTTTAAAAGGATGAGGTCTGGAAGTTTCTTTCCTCTGCTCCTGGCCCCTGAACCACAGTCCCGGGTCCTTCTTTCCTCCCTCCCCCATCCTTACTTTAAGTGGCTTGAAAGTTTTTTCCTTTCCTTCGCCCGGAGGGGCACAGTGCCAAGAAGGGGGGGGGACCCGGGCCTGGCGCGCGGGCCGGTCGCAGGAGCCTGTTGCTCTCCGCTGCTGTGGACGCGTCCCAGGCTGAACGCCCCGTCCCCCGTTATGCGGTGCCGGGCCGTGCGGGGTGGGTAGAGGGTTGGGGCGGGGGGAATGTCCCCACACTGGGGTCTCACGCCCCGCCGGCGGGGGACCCAGACCGCGCCGCTGATTGGTACCCCCTGTCCTTGGCGTCTGTGCCTTTTCCTCTGCTGCCCACGTTGGTACCAGCATTTTGCTTCACACCTTCCTCTCCCCCACCCCCCTACCCCGTCCCCGGCGCTATTGGGGGGTGCGGGGGGGCGGGCTGCTTTTATCTGCGATTTCGCAGACCCGGGATGCCGGATGCTCCGGGGGAAGCGCGGTTAGGGAGACGCCTTGTGTCTTGGGGAGTTGCGTGTGTGGAGGCGGTGGTGATGGTGTACATTTTGGCTGGCGTTCTTAGCAGAGGCACAAAGGCCAGTTTATTTCCTGCAGATCCCTTGGAAATTGAAGCTGGGGCCGCAGAGAAGAGGAGGGGCCTGCGAGGGCGGGAGGTGGCCGCCGCTGGTCGGGGGCCGGGGCGAGTTGGGAACGTGAGACATCTCGGGCCATCTCCGCGGGCGGGGCTGCTGAAGTTGCGCTGCTTGGAAGGAACCCGGGCGGGGGCGCTGTGTGCCTTGGGTGGGGAGGGTTTGGGTGGCGACTAGGGTTTCAGGGGTATCAGCACATAAGATGACCATGGCTTTGCCAGGCCTGAAGGAAACCCCTCCGTGTTGTTTTGATGTTGAGAGGGGAAGAATGTGAAAAGTGGCCTGCCTATCCTCCAGCTTTGATGGACAGCTGTGGTGTAAACATCCTTCTGTGTTTGGGTGGACATTACTCATTTAGGATACATTTTACAGAATAAATAACACCTGATCTGAAAAACGAACCAGGGGATGGTTTGGTGCAGGTGTTTATAATGAACTTTTTTTTTTCTTATAAGGTTGAATCATCTACATTTGTAATATATGCATTTAGTGCCTGGTAGAATTTAAGTAAACAGTTGTATTTAAAAACCCTGAAGTTCCTTGGCTTGAACTTCTAATGCCATGCAGAGAGCTCTGGATGGATGCACCTGTGCCTCGCCTGAGGGAGGGGTGGGGAGGGCGTCATCTTGCCTGGGATGCCTAGATATGCTGCTCCTTAATGGAGTACTGTCTAGATCGGGCTCTGTCCCTGCTCAGACTTCACATTAGGTTCAAACAAAACAAGCAGAGGGTCTGTAGATTTACGGGCCATAGGCCAAATTGACCTGCTGCAGTGTTTTTGTCTCTAAGGTTTAGGAGCTAGGGATGGTTTGTACATTTTTAAATGGTTGAAAGACAAAACCAAAAGACTGTTTCTCATGTGAAAATTATATGAAAATCAAATGTGTGTCCATATTTAAGTTTGGTTGGAGCACAGCCACACTTAATCCTGTTGTCGGTGTGGCATTCTTGCTGTGCATGGCTGCTTTCACAGATAATGGCAGAGTTGAGGAGTTGCATAGCTGAGACAGAGGTGTATACCCTTCAAAGTCTGAAATATTTACTATGTTGCTCTGTACGGACAAATATTGCTTAAATACTCCCTTTTGTGATAGGTGCATTGTTTAATTTTATTGCCTTTCAGGCCCTGTTTCTGGTGCCCCTTGAACTGGCAGGCTTCCCCCCTCCAAAATTAAACTAATTATAAATCAATGTGTTGGATTTTCTCATTTCCAAGTTTCATTCTCAACTTTTTGGTATCTTTCTCTGTTGGAATCTAGGATAAACTGGAGTTTCTGATGAGCAGAAATTGTGTATTTACATATTTTAACTTTAATATAGATGGCCATATTTCAAGGCGTTCTGCAATGGGTTCTAGTAACTTCTAGCTGTTCTGTTACCTGAGTAGGTTTGAGGACTATAGTTTTATTTATTTAGGTAAAGAGAGCAAGGGGTTAGAGCATGTCATGGGTTCTTTTCAGAGGGCAAGGCAAAGCTAGTGTGAACTCTTTCCTACTCCTCTTTTCTACCTCATTTGCTAAAACTAACAAAAACTGATAAAATTTATCGCCAACATATTAATAATAGGTCAATCATATGGGTACCATACCTCATACTTGTGTTCCTTTTCTTTCTTTGGCTTTTTCAATATTTCTTTTCTCTTTTGTTTCTGGTTTTTCTTCTCTCCTTAACAGATATCTTCCTTTTACCTCCTAGGCCTGACTGTTGTGGCTTGGGAAAAGAGATGTGTCAGTCAATTTTTATTGTGCTCCAAATTCCTACCATGTGGAAAGTGCTCTGTTTGGCCCTTAAAGATGTCTTTCCATTTTAGATACCTTTTAACTGCACATATACTGTGAGGGAGTAGAGGCCTTTTCCAGAGTTTATTATAGCTCAGCAAGGTGGGTGTGCTCAGGCCACATTCATGGGAGTCCTTAAAGTGTAATTTTGTCTTGATGCAGAACTTTAGTCTTTAGCTGCTGGCGGGGAGGCTGTGCTTTACAAATAAAGAAGTGAGCCCATTGTCTAGAGTTAAGATTAAGGGATTTAGAAGCTGGCATGTGAAAATGAATGTACCTGGAAGATAACTGTCTGAGTTAAAGCAGATTATGCTCTCCAGATTACACCCCAAGTCTGACATCATAGACTTGACTCTTTTAGGTTGTCTTGCAGGTTGGCTCCATTTTGTATATTTATAACATGCACAAAGAACTCTCTGACTTTCATAAAATATCTTGAGCCCGTAACAGAGTTCTTAAAGTTGATGTGTTGGACTGGAAATGTCCCCATATATGCTGGAGCAAACAACACATATGCCAGTGACAGGTCCTGTACTTTAAAGAAGCAGAGAGCTTCCCATAGATTCAGAACTACTTGATGGTGTCTGTGAATGACTGTATCTTGTATCATGACTAGAGGCCCAGTGCATGAAAATTCCTGCACGGGGGGGGGGGGGGGGGGGCTTCCTCAGCCCAGCCCTCACACTCTCTCAGTCCAGGGGCCCTTGGGGGATGTCCAATTGATGGTTTAGGCCCGCTCCCTGTGGGGCCTAAGCCACAGTCTGGCCTCCCTTTTCAGGAGGCGACTGGTGAGCAGATCGGGGGACAGCGCTGGTGGCAAGTGGCTGGCCCTGCCCCCCATCACCCCTCTACCGCCAGTCACCACCACCCACTGATCGCTGCCCACCGATCGCTGTCCCCTCCCTCTGCCCACTGGCAGGTGCCTTGGCTGGCCTGGCACCGCCCGCTCGCCAGCCTCCACCTCCCACCGACTGGTCATTTCCGCTGTTCGGTCGATTTGCATATTAGGCTTTTATTATATAGGATTATATTTCCCAATCAGTTATATCTGCTTGACAAACACATTTTGCCTAAAGTAGGCATTAGTTTGATAGAGTTACATTGTCACATACATTATTAACCCCATACTTACCAGAAGAAAGGCATTATTTTGTCTCTTGTAAACTAGTGTCATTCATAGGAGAGCATCCATATAAATACAGTTGGGAAATTATATTTAGTATGGTAAAGTTGGTATACTGTCATTAAATAATTATAGTGAAGTTCCACATGGGCAAGTAAGAATGAGATGAAAAACTACTTCTAGATAAAGGAAACTGATGTTAAGTAATCCATTGCCTTCCTGTAAAATATTTCCCATGAAGGTCCGAGGTAGTTACTCATTTAGTAGGCAGTAATAGATGGAATCGGAGGCATATTGTATTGGGCTAGACACTAGGGAGAACACGAAATCAATATACTGCTATAGTTTATGATCTTAATTGGAAAAATACACAGAGAAAAGAATAAAAGGTTCTATGTTTAATAAAGGTTACAGGGATTCAAATAAATTAGACATCGGCATAGGATTGCTTGCTGACTAGTTGTAGATGGCCACCTTCTCCCTTGTCGTCACATGGGCTCCCATCTGTGAATGCCTGTGTCCTAATCTCTTAAGAGGACACCAGTCCTACTGGGTTAGGGACCACCCCAGTGACCTCATTTAACCTTTTTTAAAGACCCTATCTCCAAATACGGTCATATTCTGAGGTACTGGTTAGGATTTCAACATACAAATTTGGGGACATAGGTCAGCCCAGAAAAGAGTTCTTAAAGAGACTGCAAGGCTCTCATAGACTAGGCTGTATACTGGTGAGAGCGTGAAGAATGGACTGGTTCAGGGTAAGGGAGGGGGGTCCTGTGGGGGCTGTTGTGGTAGTATAACTAAGTATTATTGTGTAATTTGATGTTTGTGAATAAAGGAAACTGCTATTTGAGGACAAGGTATTTTAGCTTTGGCCTGGGGCCACTTGTTTTCTTTATCCTGGTGTTTACTGGGAAATTGGCATTTGTTTTTGTACATAGAGCCTTCATTTTCTTTTTAAATTGTG
Organism: Myotis yumanensis; assembly: GCF_028538775.1. Taxonomy (NCBI): domain Eukaryota; kingdom Metazoa; phylum Chordata; class Mammalia; order Chiroptera; family Vespertilionidae; genus Myotis; species Myotis yumanensis. Next base: position 54,986,866 of record NW_027223763.1, on the reverse strand, counting down.
TCATAAAATATTTTCATAATAGTTTTGGAGTCTGATTAAGCAGCATTTTTTTATTCTTTAAATTACCTTCATCTAAAAACTGTGTATATATCCTGTGCATATTTTGTGGGCAAATATTTGGCATAATCTTTTTTTCCCCAGAAACCTTTCCATTTCAGAAAGATAAAAGATTTTAAAAGTAATAATATGTTTGCTGTATCACAATATAATGAAAATGTTTTTAAGTGTTGAAATTATAATTATTTATAATGTTAAAGCAATTCTTTAGACTAGAGAACTGTTAAAGCAATTTCTCCAAATTTGGCCAGCTGAGTTTAAAAAAAAAAAAAAAAAAAAGGTAAAAGGAGACTTAAAGTTCTTACTCTTTTTTTTTTCCTGCCTGTAGCGGTGAAATTTCTTTGGTCTAGGGAATACATATTTTTATCCTCCTTTTAGCTTGATTATATCTGTGGAAACAGCATTCATTGTTATTTCCTTGTAAACAACTCCACCTCCAGATCTAACGTGATATAAATAAATGCATGAGGGGAACGTGAAAAAGGAAACACTTGTAAGAAAGGAAAAAAACAGAAATATTAGCAACACACACACCGAAGAGAGTGAGTGAGATAGATCTTGAGGAAAAACCTATTTAGATTGTGTTGATGACTTAATGTTGATCATTTGAGTATGTTTTGAGATAGTTTACTGTCTAGTGCTTATATCTTAAAATTAGAGTAAAATATGTAAGATAATTATTTCTTCTGGTAACTTTTTTATGATAAAAATAAAAAAGCATATTTTTAAAATACGTATGTGGAAGACATAGACTAGCTAAAAGAAGGAAAAAAAATGTACCTGTAATTCTATCACCTAGGTGCAACCTCCTTCCCCCCAAAGAAAACACATGTTTGTGAACTAAGGATGCTAAATTATTTTGATATAACAAACGGGTAAGTAGAGATGTTGATCAACAGATTTCACTGATTGCTCATTTTCTCAGTGAGGAAATGGGATCTGAGATTATTAAACATCCATATCTTCTTTAATAGCATCTGTTTGAACCAATGTCTCTTGACTCTGAGGAGGTTAACTACCATGTGGCACACAGGACACCAGTGGAGAATGCATGTTTAAATCTTGATTTCTGCTTACAGTTATTTGTTACCTGGACCTATAGTTAATCCTAGAATAGCTTTATCTTATGAAATTGGGTGGGCCCCTGGCATGCCTTGTATCAGGGAACTGGATGTAGAAATGGTCATGGAAATCTGTCATTCTGTGCTCTCTGGACATCAGTGACCTAACAAAACCACGAGGATAGAATCATGAAGTTAAAAAATTATTCCACAACTTAAAAGATACTATCTGATCTATACCAGGTATGCCCAGCTTTTCTTAAATATTGCTAGGCCCCCTTAGCAGGTCCTGTTTGTCTAAGGTATTACTGGATAAAGTTCACACAGCTTTAGGTTAATGTTCCCCTCGCTATGTCCCACTTCTCCCAGCCTCCCCTGAGTATTTAATTTTAATTAGTCAAAGTGTGAAATCTGCCTCTGGGAGACATTTATTTCCCACTGTAGGACCTGGGGAGGCCTCAACTCTAGGATTCAGTGGAGTTGGAGTTCTGCCTTTCCTCCCACCCCACCCACTTCCTTCCACATTCACGGTTCTGCTGGGAGTAGTTAGTTATTCTCTTCCCACTTAGAAAAGTACAGCACAGAATGCCTCTTTATTCTGATAGAATCTGCTGACTATATATGTTGGGTCAGGCTGAGTCACAAAGTACTTCTAGATCTGTTCTGAGGTAGGAAAACAAAAGAAGAAACACCCCCTGGGCCTGGATTATTGGTCCCTAGCCAGCTCCATTAAGTTCAGTGGACATTGGGTGGGTGCTGAACCAGGACATTCAGGTTCCACCCTTTCTCAAGTCAGAGGAAGGATTGTTTAATTGCGGCATACTTTACAATTGACATGGTGAACTGCACAAATTGAAAGTGTATAATTTGTTGAATTTTGAGAAACCATCCCCACAGTCAAGACAGTGGACATGAGCTTTGCTCCTGCCCCTGTGTAATCCTTCCCAGCCTCCCCTTCTGCCTGTCTCCCATCACCAAGTAAACACTGACTTGCTTTCTGTCCCTAGAGATTAGTTCACATTCTCTAGACTAGAGCTTTAATAAATGGGATCTTACAGTATATTCTTTTTGTTTGACTTCTTTTACTCTGTATTTTGGGATTTATCCAGGTTGCCTGTATTAATAATTCATTATTATTTATTGCTGAGTACTAGATCATTGTATAGCTATACCATTCAGGAATATTTAAATAGTTTAGGATTCTTTTATGCTTTGTACATTGTCTTGTAGAGTATTTGTTCTTGGTTTCAACTGTGTGTGTCACACTTTTTTGTTTGACAGTATTCATAAACATAAAATTTAAGTGCCCTTATTTAATGTTACTTGAAGTTTGAAACTATGTAAGTCATACTTTTAAAAAACCTACCAGTAAGTTTAAAATGAAGAGATTTAAAGTTTTCTAATTTTTAAAGATAGCAAGTGATTACTTTTTTTTAAAAGTCACATGAGTACCACAGCTTTTGCATCCTATCTTGTGAAGAGTATAAGCACAGCATGGTCTGTTTCCTAAGGGAGCCAAAGCTTTGCTTTCCAGACTGCTTGCCTAATGCTTCTGACTTGCTAATTTTTTGCACTTCTTTATTTTTGATTGCTTTACCTATCACTGCTTGTGACAAATTTATGTGACAACCATATAGTGAATTGGTTAACAAAGGAGTAATTTGGTGCCTAAATTATCCAAATAATTTTCATGTAGTATATGTTACAACTAAGACCATCAAACATACTAAGAGTTGAAGTGGGGATAATCATCATTGTGTGCATACACAATATTCTGGCAGAAATTATTCAGACTTTTTGCCACTTTAAGCATTTATATGTCTGTCTGTACTTTCTGATCAATTAATTGAAATTCAGTGGCAAAACCCCAAAACACCACCATTTTAGGCAGACGTGCTCTCTGGATTACCAAAAAAAGTAAAAATTGGTTTATAATCTTACTAACATTTAGTCCTTTGAGTAGCATAGTAAAATACAGTTAATGAATGTTGTTAAATAGTGGATGAGTTAATTAAGAAGCAAATAGTCATGTTTTTTGAAAGAGAATAAAACCTTTTAAAATGTTTTCAGAGAGAAAATACCAGTTGTCAAGACAGCTCTAGTGAGTCCTATGGAATTACATATGGTAACTAAATAGTTGTAACCTATTTTATTTATTTATCTGTGAATCAGTAATTAGGGAATTGAATTGGGCCATGCTAATTTATCTTGTATGGGTAGGATTCTAGGGCTCATGTTCAGGTAGGTTCATATTAATTTGTGTTTTTTTTTAATATATTTTTTTTGTATCTGAACTACTTGGAATCTTGCCAGCATGCTGTAAACTGTGTAAACTCTCATTCCTTTTGCTGACTAGTTTTTCTTTGCCTTTGCACCAAAGGTGGTCCAGGCTTTATTATATTGTTTTCTGTTTGTGAATGTGTGCACTTTGTTCCAATCTTTTAGGTGAATTCATTCTTGACATAAAAACAAATGGAATATCAGGCAAAAACAGACAAAGAAGAATTTTAATTTCAATAAATTCCTCATGTTATTGCAGCAAAATAGCTATACATCAGTTCCTCTTCTCCTCTCCTCCCCTTCTATCATCTCCTCAGTTACAAGAATAATCAACCACAGAAATACATAATCGCCAGTCAAATATGTAATGCATGGCATAACATTAAGAGACAGGTATTGTAATTGCAGACATAGTAATCCATCAAGTTCTTCCTGAACATAACAACTTAAAAGTTTGCCTGGACTCTGGATTCATCAGTTTGCATATGGTTGGACCTGGCCTGTAACTCCTCATGTATATTTCACATTTAACTTATTTATTTTTACTGTTGACTATTACAGATGTCCCCATTCCCCTCTCCTTTGCCTCAGTGTATTCTCAGCAATGTAGAGTACCACTGACTAACAAGTTTATCAGCTGATTCAGACAGTGACACCTCTTTGCTGACAGAGGAATACAAGGTTTTCTCTAGTAATTCTTTAGTACAGATCATGAAAAACGCTGATTTTATTACTGTGGACATTTTTTCTTGAGTATATGCGTATTATCCAAAGGTGTATGTTCTGATTGAGTATGGAAGGGAATAAGAGAGGATTATGGCCAGTTTTATATTTTTTATAGTATTCCCCTCCATATACAGAGAGAGACTTTAATCTTGAAACTTGCTGGTATGTTTTTTATTCTACTAGGATTTTTAACTTACCTTACAGATAATTGTGTGAAGTCTGTTTAAGATACTTTATCTTCTCCTATATTTAATTTGACCTTATTAAGGTTATTTTCCGTAAGTAATTTGTTTTCATGTTGGTATAGGAAGCAAAGTGATGTCAAATAAGCCTTATTTAGTATCAGCTAAATAAACACGATTGCTGGCCTAGTATATGGAGTGCTTGTGAGTGTGATATTTGGTGTGATCAAGCATGAAGGGTCTTTATTTCTTATTGATTCTACCACTGAAATAATTCTAAAATATAATATGTATTTTTAATGTTCATGTTAGCCAATGTTCCATCCTCCCTCCATTCTCCCCTCTTGTTCATCTCTATGACTTCTTATCAATAAATCAAATCTGCTTTAACTTCAGCAATACCTAGAACAGTGGTTCTCAACCTGTGGGTCGCGACCCCTTTGGCGGTCGAACGACCCTTTCACAGGGGTCGCCTAAGACCATCCTGCATATCAGATATTTACATTACAATTCATAACAGTAGCAACATTACAGTTAGGAAGTAGCAAAAAAATAATTTTATGGTTGGGTCACAACATGAGGAACTGTATTTAAGGGGCCAGAAGGTTGAGAACCACTGACCTAGAGGCTAGTGATTTTCTTCTTTTCTATGTCTGAATTCTTTTTACCTTACATTCACAGATGTAATTGATTCACTCTTTCAAAAAATATTTATCAAGTGCCTACTCTGGGCCAGCCAATATTACTGGTTCTGGGGATATAACCTTGTGAGGAAAAAAAAAAAAGAACCATCAACAACAAAACAACAAAAATTACTGCCCTGGTGGCACTTTAATTCTGGTGATTCCTATTTTACAAAGGTATTTCAAGATCAATATGTCGGAAAGGAATGTATTTCCACTCCTTCCTCTAAAAACAGATGACATTTCTATTTCCGTGGTTTTTCTTTAAGGATGTCCCAATGTTTCTAGTTTCCCAGATTAAAAACTTAGAGAGTCAATCTCTGTTGCTGTCTCTCACTCATTCCACCTGCCCCCAACATACTTCTAGGGGTTATTGAATCTTTTTATTCCCTCTGATGAGTGTATCTCCTTTCTTTTTCCTTGCCACTGCCTTATGCTAGGCTTACCTTATTTTTGATAGGGCTGTTTTAACAGCCTAACATATGGTTGTACTATCATTAGTTCTTTTGTCTCTTTGGTGAATTATTTGTCCTTTGGCCAGACTTGTTTTTCCAGAAAATAAATTTAGTAATCTCTCCTCCACTCCCCATTGTATCTACTCACTATGCCTGTCTGCAGGGCAGAGTCCCAAGGAGATATGGAAGCATGGCTTTTCTAGTTCCTGTCTAGTTTGGTGGCCTAGTACTATAGAACCACTGTCATTACATTAAAACCACAGTCATGTGTTCGTTACGGTTTCATTGCCTTAGCAGACAGCCTTCCCTTAGCAAGAGATGCTTTTACTACTCATGGTTCTAATTGTTCATCCTTCAGGATGATTCACATGTCACATTTCCTCCAAATTCTTTCTGACTCATGGTGCCAGCATTGGATTCCTCTGTCCTCACACAGAATTCAGTGCATCATGTTGCAGTGTAATTACTGTTTTCCACTAAATCGAGAGCTCAGAAGTTAGGTGCTGTCCTTATTCTGCTTTGCCATATGCTTCAGATATAGACACATACAGATTTGGAGCGGGTGGAGTTTATAGAATGTGGGGTAGACCTCTTACATAAAAAGTAACAAAATTATGAATTCAAAATCAAATTAAAAGTTCATGTTCATTTAAATGAGAGTGGAAGGATCCTGTGCCCCATGCCTAGGGAAATGTAAGTGTTTAGTTAAAACTTGCGGAAATAGTACAGTGGGGTTTTTGACTATGTTATAGAAACACGATATTTATGTAATTGTTTTGGCTGTTGATTTTCTTTTTAAAAAAAATGTGTTTTTCATTGATTATTAGAGAGGAAGGGAGAAGGATAGAGAGATAGAAACATCGATGAGAGAGGAACATCATCAATCAGCTTCTCCTGAACAGCCCCCACTGGTGATCAAGCCTGGAACCAGGGCATGCGCCCTGACTGGGAGTGGAAGCAGAGACCTCTTGGTTCCTGGGTCTAAGCTCAACCACGGAGCCACAGGGGCAGGGCGGCTATTGATTTTCTTAAAGCTAGGAAACAATAGTTAGCCATTCTGTTGCTAATACTGTTGTTGATAATAATGCCCAGTGCCTCAACAGCATTTCTCATTTTCTGAGCAAGAGCAGATTTCACTTGGGTGGGAAATGATTCAGTCCTTCCTGTGCATCTGTAACCTCAGTTAACACCCTGCTCCACCTCCTGTTGCCCTGGTGAATGCTAAGGAATTTCCTGAGCGCTTTCTAAGTTATCTTGCTGCCACTCCATCTTTCTATCTCCTCTCTTTTAGCTTCCTCACCTCATTTTTTCTTTCTCCTTTCCTCCCCTATATGTTTATCTGGGTCTTGTTCTACAGCAAACTTATTCTCTCCCCATCTGTCTTTTTCTAGTAGATAACACTTTTAAATAAGTGTCAGTTCTTTGGCAAACTGAATTTTGGAGTTTGCAATTACTGACTTCATTTCTACCTCTTTGAAGTATTGTAGGGGGCGATTTTGAAGTTCCTCATTAGAACAAAAAGTATGTGTAGTTTCCAGCAATGGGAAAGGGGATGTCCTAAAGTCACATGCTGTATTTACTGTATAGGGAAAACATGGTGCAATTTACAAGTCAGTCCCAGTCCAGAATTGATGGAATTTTATGTGTTTTAAGGAGTTACCTATTTAATAAACATGGTTAATCTGATAGCAAATTGGAAATGACAAAACAGAGATTAGTGTCCAGAGATTAATAGAAGTCAGAATGATGATAGCAATAGCTTCTGTATGCTGATTATTTCCAAGCACTTTGCATATGTTATTGCTAATGCCCACTTTACAATAGCCTCTCAGAGAAGTTAAGTGACTTACCCAGGATCTCACAACTAGCAAAACAGTAGTGTGTTCTTTTGTTTTTATTCTCAACTAGAGGCCCAGTGCACATTAGTTCACAGGTGGGGTCCTGGCCGATGATCAGGGCTGATTGGGGCTGGCTGGCCTTGGGGAGGGACCGCAGGAGGTTTGCTGGCGGCGGGAGGTGGGCTGTGGGAGCGCACTGACCACCAGGAGGCAGCTCCTGATTTGAGCTTCTTCCCCCTGGTGGTCAGTGCATGTCATAGCTACCGGCCAGTCATCTAGTCTTCCGCTCGTCACGGTCGCTTGGGCATATATATATGTTACAGTTTACATTTAATATTACTTTGTATTAGGTTCAAGTGTACAGCATAGTGGTTAGACAATCATGTACTTTACAAACTGTTCCCCTTGATAGCCCACATGCCCACCTGGCACCTTACATAGTTATTACATATTACTGACTATATTCCTTATGCTGTACTTTACATCTCTGTATCTTGTGGCTGCCAATTTGTACTTCTTAATCCCTTCACTGTTTCACCCAGTCCCCAACCCCCTTGTTTCTGTTTTGTTTATTCATTTTGCTCCTTAGGTTCCACAACTAAGTGGATTCATATGGTGTTTATCTTTCTCTGACGGACTTATTTCACTTGGAGTGATATTCTCTAGGTCCATCCAAGCTGTCACAAATGGTAAGGTTATATTCTTTTTTATGACTGAGTAGTATTCCATTGTATATACATGTACCACACCTTTTTCTTATCTACTATCCCATTTCTGGACAGACAAGACACATTGCGCTGGCTGTGGCCTCACCTGGCAGCCTCAGACCAAATAGACTCCACCTGACCTGACAGTGAGATGAGGTCTTTCTCCCTCGTCCCCACTGAGCAGAGCCCCACTCACAGAAGCTTAATGTGCTGACTGTGTGGGCTGGGCTGGCACAGGGCCGGCCAGAGGTCACTGCTAGAGAACCTCTGTGGTTTGCCTTCTGAGGCCTGCCCCACATCCATAAGCCTGTGCTCTGACCTTCTGGCACCTTCCATGAGATCCCTTGTAAGGTCCCTTCTCACCCAAGATCAAATGGGTCCTGCTGTTGCAGTTGAGAACTTCCTCTGGATAGAGCACGTTCATGGTGGTCCCTGAGATTGGCTGAGCCTCCCTAGATCTGCTTTCCTGACTAAGAGGAGCTCTGTGCTTGGAGGGAGAGGGAACAGGCCAGAATGTGCAGGCCCACACCCTGCAGTATCCTGGATGGCAGGGCCAGGCTGCTCAGCTCAGTTGAGTTATGGAGCAGGGTGGGGCTTATGTGGGCTAGGGGCAATGTTGGGGCCTGGGACATGGGCCAGGGCACAGGCAGGATGAACGGGACCTTCCAGGTGGTGTGTCACTCTCAGCTATCTTCATCTCCTTCACTTCCAGCCCCTCTTTCTGCCTCCCTCCCTGAGGCCTCAACCCCAGGTCTCGGCACCTTGCTTTCCCAAATAAGGCTCAAAGTGGACAAGTGACCTTGGATATAGAAAACTGCCCCAACATCTTAAAATTGAGTTTACCTTAGACTAAGAATCTCCACTTCTAGAGACTCGTCCTAAATAAACATTTATGGATGCAGATGTTCCCTTTAGGACAAAGATGGGAGTGAAAAGTTGGAAATGGCTCATGTTCCACAGCAGGGGCTTTGGAAATTCTGATATGGGGGTCGCAGAAAATGCCAAGGAGGGAGAGGACTAACCGGCAGTGTCCACATCTAGGGAAATGAGGTTCCAGAAGGGTGCATGCCTGGAAATCCTTCCCTCCCCATGCACATGTGCACATGCACAGGCACCAACATGGGCACAGAACCATAGGTGCACACACAGGACTGGAACGGTGAGCAGCCCTGTCAGGGCTCTCCTCCCTGGAAGCACTTAGTTCTTTACTTGATTCTGAATTACTTTATAATTGACTATGTACTATAATAAACCTTTATTTTTCTTGTCATAAATGTTTTAAAAATTGAAAACTATATAATGTACTTCACTCCATAGATGAGTGATAAATCGGTAATACTGAGTATGAATTTAATATTTTTAGAACTATCAAAGTCATACATGCATTATAAAAATTTAGACATTACCTCAAAGAGACGACAAGAAATTTGCAAGTCCCACCACAGAGGTGACCATAATAAGTGGCTTGATGGGTATCTGTCAGGCTCTGCCTCTCTCTCTCTCTGTCTCTGTCACAGGCAGACTCATTCTCCATATGCGATTCTGCCTGTTGACATCACATCTAGGGGGTCTAACAGGTAGGATCCTGGATGCAGATAGGGGTCCACGTGTCTCACGTGAGAGGACCCATGAGGTCTTTATCTCCAGGCAGATAGAGACCCCAGTACCCACTTTAGCAGCTGCTCAGCTCCCCTCGTCCATGCGGACCAGGATTGGTGGATCCCATCCCCTCTCCACGGTCATTAGTGTTTTTTCCAATTTCCACATATTTCATCAATGCTGTGATGGGCAGTCTGGAAAATACATCTCTGAAGAATTGTGCATGAGTTTCTTTGGGGGTACCTCCTAGGGGGAGCCCTGCCAGTGCGGGGGTGCCCCTGTGGGACTTTGGCAGGTCCTGCTCACTGTTCTCCCAGAGGAGGGGCCTTCCCCTTCTCCCCAGGGGATCTGCTGGGGCCTCTGCTGCCTCACATTGTCCCCAGGGCGGGTCCCCACCAGCCCAGAAGCTGCCAGTCTGAAGGTGACAGTGCTGTCCCCCCAGTATTGACCGTGGGTGTGTCCCCATCAGGGAGTGGGGTATCTCTGACATGTCCTGGCGGCTACCCTGCCTCTGGTTGGAGGTGCCTGTGCGTGCCCTGTGTCCCTTTAGAAGCACCGACTTTCCAGCGTTTTCTGCACCACAGGGATGTGACACCTCTCTCCGGCCCTGGGTTGTGAGGAAGGCTTTCCAACTGCCCCTGATGCATTTTCCACAGGCTGCTCCTCCTCAGGGCAGGGACCAGGAGGGCAGATTCTGGAGAGCATTCTTCAGCCAGAGTTGGAGGGTCCTCAGCCATGTCTGGAGGTGCTGCCCAAGCTGGCCATGGCTCCAGAACTGCAGCTGGAGGGGCTGCTGGAGGTGGCAGGACCACTGAGGTGACACCCCTCCAAGTCTGCTCCTGGATCAGGCTCCTGGGAATGGACAGCAAGTGTTAAAGCAGGAGTCTGTTCTGCCTCCTGGGCTCTGAGGAGGAGAAAAATTTTGAGAAGAGAAAAGATCACCCAGGTGCCTGCATTTCCATGTGCCTCCTAAACACAGTGCAGCCATAGCCCAGGACCCACTACAGGACGTCCTCCCCACCCGCAGTCCAGGAGATGGGTGGTCTGGGGCCGGTCTTTGCTCCTGGCCAGTCTCAGGGGTGCTCCCTGTGTGTCTGACACCAACCCTTCCCCATAAGCGCCCATGGACCTCCATCCCCCATCCCACCCCCACCTTCTCACCATTGGGCTCTGCCTCCTTGGGCTCTAGGTCATCTTGCCTGGTTTGATTAACATGGGCACAGGTCTCCAGGTTGGAGTCGGAAGTCGTGAGCTGCCTGGGGAAACTGGATGGCTTCATGGAAGGAGTCCTCCAGCCATCCATGGGCACTGGTTCCCAAGAGGACCCCCACCCCCACCCCCCTACCGGTGGCCACACTCACTTTGGGCCTGCTCTGGCCCTTGGTTGTATGGCTCACTTGCCCCTCACTGGTGGAGACAGGTTGGGGGTCTTTATTGACCAGCTTCTGCTCCCCCGTGTCCTGGGTTGAGTTCTGCAATGACAGTGATCAGCAGTGGGTCAGGAGGCCTCAAGCCCAGCCTGGCCCTACTCAACGCTGCTTCTGCCCACTGGACCCTCTGCTCCTAGATCAAGCCCAGCCCTGTGTCTGTACAGACGTCCTCCCAGGGCAAATGAGATTCACCTCCAGGGCTTAGGATAAACAACCGGCGAAGGGCACTGCCCACACTTCCTATCCACCCAGCCAGCCTTGACCTGGGGTGTGGACATGACTGGTCCACCAGGCATCTGACCTGCCCTCAACCTTTCCTGCTCTGGGCAGACCCTCCCCACATGAATCTCCCTTCTACACACCCTTCCACAACCTTCCCCCCTCCATGCACACACACAGGGAGGGGACGTAGAGTTGCTCAGGTAGGATCAGAGTGGTAGCCTGGCCCGAACAAAACCTCCCTGGGCCTCCCTGTGTTACCTCTGGGTCCCACCTTGAAAAGGGCCACAGGCGTCTGGGCTGAATTCAGAACCCGTGCTGGTCATTGCTGCTTCTTTTGAGAGCTAGGCCTCAGGACACTGGCAGACAACATGAAAACACGGTGTCCTCTCCAGTGTCTCCGGGTAGGGGATGTTATAGAATGTGGCTGCCTGGTTACCAGGTTCCACGTTCTATTGGGGGCCATCGTCAGGAAGTGAGGTCACTGCTATTGTCTAAGGAGACCCTTGGGGTAGAGGACCCAAGCAGTGACCTCATTTTTTTTAATCGAAGTTATTGGGGTTTCATTGGTTTGCAAAGCCATACTGGTTTCAAGTGTACATCTCAAACATCATCTGCACAGTGCATTGTGCGCCTATGGTCCCAAGCAAAGTTACTTTCCTTCTCCATTTTCCCTCCCTTTGCCCACCTCTACCTACCCCCACCCTCCTTTCCCTTTGGTTATCACCACACTGTTGTCTATGTCTGTGTGTTTTGTATATGTTTTTGGCTAATCTCTTCACTTCCTTTCACCCAGTTCCCCCACCACCCTCCGCTCTGACAGTTGTCAGTCTGTTCCATGCATCTATGCCTCTGTGTCTATTTTGTTCATCAGTTTATTTTGTTAATTAGATTCCACATATAAGTGAGATCATATGATATTTGTCTTTCTCTGATTTGCTTATTTCACTTAGCATAATAATCTCCAGGTCTATGCATGCTGTTACAAAATATAAGATTTCCTTTCTTGTGACTGAGTAGTAGTCCATTTATTAAATGTACTACAGCTTTTCCATCCACTCATCTACTGATGGGCATTTAGGCTGTTTCCAGATCTTGGCTATTGTAAATAACATTGTAGTGAACACAGGGGTGCATATATTTTTTCAAATCAGTGTTTCGGGATTCTTAGGATACTAGTGATCCAGCGCATGTATTCGTGCACATTGAAAGGAAATTAATTAGAAGATGGTTGGCAGGGTGGGACTGGGCAAGATGGCCAGCCACGCCCTGGAGCCAACCCCCCGGAGCCAACCCCCCGCAGTGAGCGGGGTCCCTCCAGCAGGTGGGGTCCCTCGGCCTGGCCTAGGAGAATGGAGCTGAAACTGGCTCTCCGACATCCCTTGAGGGGTCCCGGAGTGTAAGAGGGCACTCTGCAAAGTTGCTGTCCTACAGGGTATGGAACACAAACAGAAGTGTGCAGTAAACCAGATTCGGGGCTGACAGTGCCCCAGCAACAACATAACCCACAGCCAAAGGTGGAATCACATGGCCCCGTGAGGAAATCGGGCTCCCTCCTCTCTGGTTTTGGAGTGTGTTTACCCAAGAACCGCTGTAGCCAAGTCATTGCAGCTCAGCAGCTCCTGTGTTGAGCATCTGCCCCCTGGTGATCAGTGCATATCATAGCAACTGGTCAGATGGTTGGACACTTAGCACATTAGCCATATATATATATATATATATATATATATATATATATATATATTCCTAGAAGTAGGATTGCTGGGTCAAAACGCAGTCCCATTTTTAATTTTTTAGAAGCTCCATACTGTTCTCCATAGTGACTAGATCACTCTGCATTCCCATCAGCAGTGCATTCGGGTGTCCTTTTCTCCACATTCTTGCTAGCTAGCACTTAATTACTGATTTATTGATGATAACTATTCTAGCAGGTGTGAGATGGTATCTAATTTGCATCTCTCTGATGATTAGTGAAGTTGAGCATCTTTTCATATGTCTGTGGCCATCTGTATGTCCTCTTTGGAGAAGTATCTATTCAGATCCTTTGAATATTTTTTTAAATATATTTTATTGATTTTCATTTATTTATTTTTTTTTTACAGAGAGGATGGAGAAGGATAGAGTGTTAGAAACATTGATGAGAAAGAAACATTGATCAGCTGCCTCCTGCACACCCCCTACTGGGGATGTGTCTGCAACCAAGGTATATGCCCTGGGCTGGAATAGAACCTGGGACCCTTCAGTCCGCAGGCCGACTGAGCCAAACCGGCCAGGGCCCTTTGCCCATTTTTTAATTGGATTGTTTGTCTTCCTGGTGTTGAGTTGTATACATTCTTTATATATTTTGGAACTTAACCCCTTATCAGATGTATCATTAGCAAATATGTTCCCCCATTCAGTGGATTCCCTTTTTATTTTGTTGATGGTTTCTTTTGCTATGCTAAAACTTTTTAGTTTGATATGGTCCCATTTGTTAATTTTTTTTTTTTTTTCCCTTGTCCGAGGAGATATAGCAGGTATGGAGATGTAATGCTCCCACAGTGGGAAAAACATGCATTTGCAAATAATAATCAATCATGCCCTAGTAAATCCTTTAGGAAACGGGTTCTTTGAAGGAGATATGCTTGCAGGAATTTTATTGGCGGTGCTCTTAGAATAGCACCTGTGAGGGATAAGGGAAACAGTTTGGAGCAGAGGGAAAAGGTGAACTATGAGGATTGACCCAAACACAGTGTATGATCTGCTCTGTGAGGCTGACCCCATTAAGTGGAATTTGCTCCAGTAGGGTTTGGTGCTGGCCAAAATCTGGTGGTGTGCTCTTTTAAGAGCATTTTATAAAGCAGTCTGGGAACTGTGAAAGCATAGCTGCCTGGGACTAATCTGAAGGTAAATACCTTTTTGCTATTCTGCTTTTTTTTTTTATTCTCACATGAGGATATTTTTTTCCATTGATTTCTAGAGAGAGCGGAAGGGGGGAGGAGAGAGACTAAGAGAGAGGGAGGGAGAGAGAAAAATAAATAAAGAGAGAGAGAAACATCGATGTGAGAGAGAGACATCGATTGGTTGCCTTCTGCACACCACATGCTTGGTCTTGACTGGGAATTGAACCCTTGACCCTTCGTCCCATTGGCTGATGCTCTAACCACTTAGCAAACCAGCCAGGGCTTGCTTTTCTTTAATATTCTTATTAGAGCCTAGAGCTATGATTTGGTGGAAGGGACTTGCCTTGATGTCAGTCAGACTTGGGTTGGCTTTAAATGTTTGCTCTGTTAAAAAACTTCATGAATGTAAGGGTAAACACTTTATCTCTCTGAGCCTCAATATTCTTACTTGAAATTGGGTGTATCTAATACAAAGTTGTTGTTAGGTTTCAGGGAAATGCATGTGTGCAAACCACATGCTCTGTTTAAGGAGATATGAAAGCTTTTTCAAACAATAAAATTAATGGTGCCTGCTTGCCTAAAAATCTCACTTACAGAACTATTTTATACTCTGGAATAGTCATTATTACAGTAGATGCAATAGCAATCAGTTCTTAAATGCAGTGTTATTAGTTGTTACTGAATAGCAGTTTCTAAAAGTGTCAAATAAATGACTGCTTTCATTTGAGTGTTCCAACCAAGCCTACATTTTAGGCATCCAAGGGTGAATATATATTTGAAAACTGTTACCTCTTGAAGGGAGTATTTGGTGATAAATTTGTAACTGAGGAATAAAATTGTTGTTGGTTCTTATTTTTTGTTTTTAATCAGCAAAATGGCATGGAAATTTAAACAGTTTGTTACTTAGGGAATCTACTCAGGATACACACCCAATGTGATTGAGTAAGGCTTTTAAGCCTGTAATTTCTTCTCTGCCTGAAAATTTTCTTGGAGCTGAATTAGATTATTTTTGGCTGAAACTTTCAGGTACTTGTTGATGTTTTATTACATAGACTTTCAGTACCTCTACATAGTAATGGCTGTAGAAATATGGTTGCTTAATAAAATGCTCAAATTATGTGACCTTGAGAAAGTCATCTCTTTGACCTTGTATTTCCACATCTGTGAAATGTCGTGTTAGCAAGTTATGCTTTAGAATGAGTAAAAGCTCACAAAATTTTCTTATGTCTTCAGATAAGTGAAATTATTAAGCATTAACAATTTATTAAGCATTAATACTTTATTAAGCATTAATAATTTCAGATAAATTTGAAATGACTTCTTCTGGATGAATTTAAGAGTTCTAAATTGCTCCATGAAAAGTATTGCAGAGTGCGGTCAGAGAGAGAGAGAGATCATTCATGAGCCCTTCTCAGTACACGTGTGGTGCTTGCTTCTCAGAGCAAAGAGCTAACACTAAACCTCCTGGGGGTGCAGACCACTGGTCCCCACGGGCATTGTACAGGAAAGGGAAACGGCCACGGTAGATGTCACTCCAATATGCTGTTTTCTTCCCAGAGGATTTCCTGTTAGAAATTTGAGCCTGTCTTTTTCGAAGTAAGGTTTGAAACTTGATCTTTATTCCTGTCCAAATTCAGCAAAGGGAAATTATGAAAGGCACAAACTGAATTTAGGAGGCACTGATTGATGGGGAAGGATAAAAATATCTAATTATGTGTAGTTCTTACAGCTCGGTGATACTAAGTAGGCGATATGACAGACGGCACTCTTCATAATTTTTGTAGAAAAGATTCCAGAATGGGAGAAACAATTTGGAGCAATAATAGGGAAATGGGGGTGGTGGTGGGGGTGGGTGGGTAGTAGAGTTACTTTAAAAGTTATGGGGAAAAGCCCTAGGAACTGATCTTTGGTGAAGGGCATGAACGTGAGGTAGTTGGGTGGGGAAATAATTTGAAGGTTATAATATTTTGTTCTCCCTTCCCCACCTCCCAATTCCATAGGTTTGTCTGTCTTAGGAAAGTGGTTCCTGTTCACTGTACCTTAGGAGAGTGATTTTCATCCGGTGTGATGCAAGAATTTTGAAAACATTCAATACCGACTATTTAGTCATGGCACTGACCTCTTTTCCCTTAGATTGTCAAATAATAAAAAAAAATGACAGCAGCCAACACAACAATAGCCATTTGGTGTGAATGAATCAAAATTATACCTATTTTTTTTGTCAGATCAGCAAAACATTTAAAATACTTTATTTTAGTCCTGTAGAATTTTAGTAATTTATGTGTACCATGAGATTAAAAAAAAAAAAAAAGGTTGAAAATCGCTGTTTTAGGACTTGACCCTGAGGAATCATTCAGTCACAACTGACAAATCCACATATTGTTCTGCCCCACTATCAGCATGAAGGCCTCACAAACTCAGTGGAAGTGATCTTTGGTGAAGGGCATGAACGTAAGGTAGTTGGGTGGGGAAATAAGTTGGGAGGGGGGCTGAGGAACCACAGAGGTCTTCTGTACGGTTACCTCCTTCAGCAACCGACAAGTCCTGGCGCAGGGCAGCTGCCAGCCTGTGGGTCTCAGGGGGACACTGTGAGTGTCCCTGCTTTTTCTAAGCACCGTGGGCAGAGCCTCCCTGGGCCCACTGGAGAACTGCCCCCTTCCAGGCAGCAAAAGGGCAGGAGGCAGGGACCCACAGTAATTACTCCAGAGAATTTGTTGGCGGCAGAGGAATGGCACCTGGGAATTCTGGGTCAGGGTGTTAATCCCTGTGCCCAGTTTTTGTTTCCCCAAGAAAAGAATGTGGCTGGAGTGAGTGCTTTATGAGCCCCTAGCGGCCTGCCATTGTTTGCCTGCAAGGACAGTCCTTGAAGGAATCCTCTGCATGATTCTGCCTAAGAAGCATGAAGGCCTGTTGCTTCTTGGTGTTTAGCACTGAAAAATGTGGTAACAACAGGGGCAAATGGCCCAAGAAACCTAAATTCCCCTGAGTTTAACTCGGGAGTGAGAGAGCACAGGAGTCTAAATCTTCGGTCTCAGGGGCATCTAAATCTTTTCTCTGAGTCATCATGTTTAGTGTGAATTAGCGATTGAGGGCCCCTGTCCTGATACAGCTGTATCAAGAGCGAACATTATAGATAGAAAATATGTAAAAGGGTGTCCAGAGAGAAAATACTGGAATCTATAGTTATCTAACATGTATCTGTGTATTCATTGTGCTTGTTTTTTAAAAAAAATTCTAGATGAGGGTGGAGGAGGAAGGAAATAAGTAGAACTAGATCATAGAATAGATTTGTGTACTATATTTAAAAAAAGAATGTTCAGTCTTTCAAATAGGCAGCTGATTAATAATAGCAGCCGAGATTTTAATTGCAGAGTACATACTAGTACAACTAATTTGTCATCTAACCATACCTCTCAGTGAGCTTTAGCTTGCCAGTGAGCTACATGTTTTGGGGAACTAATTCTAAAATTGACTTCATAGTTGGGTGTGAGCAATAAATATGGGAGCTTAACTCAAAAGCATCCCAAAATGTAATTTAGTTATCCTGGAAGTGACTGTGAATCTGGTAAAATCTACACTAATAAAAGGGAAACATGGTAATTGGCGTACGACCGCTACCCTTCCCATTGGCTAATCAGCATATCCTTATGCAAATTAACTGTCAGCCATGATGGCGGCCGGCAGCCAGGCAGGTGGAAGCGAACATGAGGCTTGCTTGCTGCAGGGACTGCAGACTCCAACTCTCAGCCGACAGTTTGAAACTTTGTAACAAATATAGCCGGCCTGGGATCTCAGAGCTGAAGTTATACATTGTTTCGATTATAGAACGCAAACAAACCAGCAGCGGAGGCCTCAGAGCTAGAGCCAGAGCTAAAGCTGGCCCAGAATAAAAAAAAGAAAAAAAGGAGCGGTTGGGAGATTCGGTCAATTGCCAGCCTGAAGGCAGCCCTCAGCCCCTCACCCAGACTGGCCAGGCACCCCAGTGGGGATCCCCACCCTGATCCAGGACACCCTTCAGGGCAAACCAGCCGGCCCCCACCCATGCACCAGGCCTCTATTCTATATAGTAAAAGGGTAATATGCCTCCCAGCACCGGGATCAGCGGAGCCGCGAGGCCTCCTGGCACCCGGTCAGCGTGACAGGGGTCAGTGCCCAAACCCCCTGATCGCCCTGCAGCTCTGTGTGTGACAGGGGGTGGCGTCACAACCCCCTGATCGGTCCTGCTCTGTGTGTGACAGTGGCGGCGCCCCAACCCCCTGATCCGCCCTGCTCTGTGTGTGACAGGGGGCAGTGCCCTAACTCCCCTATTGGCCCTACTCTGTGCGTGACAGGGGGGAGCTCCCCAACCTCCTAATGGGCCCTGCTCTGTGCATGACAGGGGGCAGCACCCCAACCCCCTGATTGGCCCTGCTCTGTGCATGACAGTGGGTGGCACCGCAACCTCCCCATCAACCCTGCCTTGAGTGTGACAGGGGGCGGTGCCCCAACTCCCAATTGGCCCTACCCTGAGCGTGACCAGGGGCTGCACCTAGGGATTGGGCCTGCCCTCTGCCACCCGGGGGCAGGCCTAAGCCAGCAGGTCCTTATCTCCCGAGGGGTCCCAGACTGTGAGAGGGCACAGGCCGGGCTGAGGGACCCCCCCTTCCCCCCCCGAGTGCACAAATTTTTGTGCACCGGGCCTCTAGTGTCTTTATAAAGCTAGTTTGTGCTTTAAGGAATCTGCAATTAAGGTAAGAACATGTATACTTTTAGAAAAGACAATGAACCTTTCACCTCAGGCCAACAATCTCAAACATGAAAGGAAGTAACTTTCAAAACCAAAATAATTTAATGAACATGTTTGTTAGTATACATACATTTGTTGTATAAGTATGGCTATAATAAAATATTTTAACTTCTGTGTTATATATATTTTTCTTTGCAACAGGTTTGGTTTTTGTTGTCCCTAGTAGGAAATTCCTGGGAAAGGAATGAGCTAATATTATTTTTACCAAAATTTGGTTAGAGTACGTGGATTATAGGTCAAAGTAATGATTTTGATTTATATATGTCAGCATACTGTGGATTAACATGCTGCTTTCTCATATTAGAGCAGTGATTTTCAACTGATGTGTCACAAGGGTCACACTGGTGTGCCACAAGAATTTTTAAAACATGCAGTGCCTGACTCTTTTAGTCAGGGGCACTGAAGTCTTTTCTCTTAAGTTGTGAAATTAAAAAAAATGACAACAGCTAACACAGCAATAGCTGTCTGGTGTCAGTGAATCAAAAGTATACCCCTTTTTTTCTTTGTCATATTGGCAAAAAATACATTTTTGGGTGTGCTGCAGAATTTTAGTAATTAGTTTATATGTGCCATGAGATGAAAAGAGGTTGAAAAATCTCTGTAATAGAGTATTTTCCTAATTTTTATTATGAAAAATGTCAAATGTAGATTTTAATATGTACATATTTATCTGTAGCATCTATTTTATACATTTTACAAATACAGATAAATGATATCAAAATATAGTTATTATGCAAATCTGTTTCATTTTTAAACAGTTTTTTAAAAAGATGGAGTCTTTTTCAAAATATATATTTTTATTGATTTCAAAGAGGAATGGAGAGGGGGAGAGAGAGAGAGAGAAACATCAGTGATGAGAGAATCATTGATCTGCTGCCTCCTGCATGCTCCCCACCCGGGACTGAGCCTGCAATTCAGGCATGTGCCCTTAACCGGAATCGAACCAGGGACCCTTCAGTCCATAGGCCAGTGCTCTCTCCACTGAGCCAAACCAGCCAGGGCTCAGTTTCATTTTTGACATCTGGATTAATGGATTTATTCTTTAATAAGTGAGTCTGACCCATTAGTATTTATTATGAATACAGAAATCTAGATTTATTTCAGCCGCCTTGCTTTTGTGTTTACTGTTACTTTTTTTTCTGTTCCCCACCTCTTGTAGATTGTTTTAGCCTTTATTTCATCTCTCCCCGCCCCCCCCCCCACCCCCCTGGTTTATAAATTCCATATCTGTTTTTCCGTGTTTTTTTAAATTTGTGACATACATACGTGGCTCCTATTTCTAGTGGAGATTGCAGTGAAACTATTACTTCTCGCCTCCCATGTCTGGAATATTTTTGCTAAAAATACCATTATTGAAAATGTTGTTCTCAGTTACTGTGGTTTCATTTTTAGAATGAAACCTTATCAATTGGATCTAGCCTTGCTATTTCGATAGTGGGTGAATGCTTTGTTTAGCTGAAACCTTATGGCTTTTCTCAGGCACTGATCAAAACGGAATACTTCATAGTATTTTATTCATCTGCCGTAATAGCGGCTACCCCATGCCTTGTTTTTCTGATGAAATTAAGGATGCTTCATTATCTCAGTGGTCCTCTCATAGTTATCTTTGCTTGTAGCTCCTTCAGGTCTTTATTGGAAGTCGAGTGTTCACGTGGAGGAAGGGTACTTCTTAAGCGGGAGTGCTTGGGGGGATTGCTTTGTTTGGGATGTGATGGTATGGTGCTGTACCAAAGCAGGTTGTTTGAAAGGAAGGAAGAGCCTCACACTAATTACCTGTTGCCAAATGGAGTTCATTGTAAGAATGCCAGTGATTGCATCTTAGGGACCAATCAGTCTGTTTCCATCCCGTTGACTGTGTTGGGTCTCCCAAGCTGTGTTCTTCTTTCTCGTATCAACTGACTTGTTTTGTTCTCTCATAACTCAGGCTGGCATGTGCCTCTTCCTCCTTTACTCATCCTCCTCCCATCTTTTCAACTCTGGCTCCACTAGTTAGTTTATTCTCTGAATGTTTCTCTTCTTAAGTTCCCAGGAGAGACTCTAGCCCAGCGGTCAGCAAACTCAGTCAAGGGAGCCAAATATCAACAGTACAACGATTGAAATTTCTTTTGAGAGCCACATTTTTTAAACTTAAACTATATAGGTAGGTACATTGTTATTAACTTAATTAGGGTACTCCTAAGGCTTAGGAAGAGCCACACTCAAGGTGCCAAAGAGCCACAGTTTGCCGACCACGGCTCTAGCCCATTCTAGCTTTCAGATCAGCACTTAAGATTGTCTTCCTTTGGGTAAGGAGCCCAACCCTTGTTCCACTGGCTCTGGTTGGAGGAGAGGGGCATAGCATAGTGTGTAATAGTGTATTTCTTGGAGCAGGGGCTGTGGGAAAGTTGAAATCTACAGGGTAGGGGCAAAAGCAGGTTTATAGTTGTTCATGGGAAATAATACAATAACTAATAATACAAGAATAAACTTTGTGCGTTGCATATTCACAGCTGTAAACCTACTTTTGCCCTTACCTGTTCAATTTGGGTTGCCATAGGAAATATCATAGCCAGGGGTCCTCAAACTACGGCCCACGGGCCACATGCAAATACAAATATTGTATTTGTTCCCGTTTTGTTTTTTTTTACTTCAAAATAAGATATGTGCAGTATGCATAGGAATTTGTTCATAGTTTTTTTTTAAACTATAGTCCGGCCCTCCAACAGTCTGAGGGACAGTGAACTGGCCCCCTGTTTTAAAAGTTTGAGGACCCCTGCGTGTGGCTTAAACAGACATTTATTTCCTCATGGTTCTGGAGGTTGGAAAGTCTGCCGTAAGATCTGGCAGGGTTTGGTTTCTGGGAGCACAGTCTGGCTTGTGGATGGTCACTGTCCTCACTTGGCCTGTCGTTGGTGTTTGCATGTGGAGAGACAGGGGAGGAAGAAGAGAGGGAGGGAGAGAGTGATATCTCTCTCTTTCCTTATAAGGTCTTAGAAGTCTTATCTCCAAATACAATCACATGGAAGGTTACAGCTTCAACATGTGAGTTTTGGGGGCATACAGTTCAGTTCATAGCAACATTATAAGGTATAATAATTCAGCCTTTGAAACTCTTGATAAGTATAGATTTTATTTCTAAAACAGTCATGCCACTGACCTGCTGGTCTTTATATATTGGTATTACCATCTAATCAGCAACTCAAAGCTGGAATTCATGCTGGACTCATCCTCATTACATCTACATCGCCAGGTCCTGTTACTTATAGCTCTTAATTAATTCTTAAATTTGTCTCCCATGTTTATTTGATTTTCACTTTCATCTCCATTTTTAAAAATTATCCCTTCCCTGACATTATTTTTTTGTCAGTTTCTCTTGCTTCTTACAAGTCTTCCACACCATTATCAGAGTGGCCTTTCTGAAACAAAATTAACTCACTGTACCAAAATAAACTTCGAAATTAAATATTTAAGCTGGTTAAGAATGGTATGCAGGGCCCTCAGTCATTTAGTCTGTACCCACCTCTCCAGCCTCATCACCTCTGCCTCTGTCCTTCCTTTTCCTTCAGCCCCAGACCCAGGGTATGAAACTCCTTGCAGTTCTCAGAAGGTACTGTGCACCTTGTCGCTTTCATTATTCCTTCTGTCCCAAGTCCTACCTGTTCTTCAGGACCCTGTGCAGGGGTCTCAGAAGCTGTTTCTTTCTGGGTTTGGTGTCCTTGTTTTCTTGTGTCTGTTTACTAGTTTTTTCCTTTAGTCACTTGGCCTATGCGTTCCCAGACTGTGTCCTCAATTCTCTAATTCCTCCACCCAACAACAGGTCATTCATGTATGTAGCCCATGTATTGTTGAATAGGAATAACAGAATTTGAGTTCTTTTTTAACCCTGTGACCCCTCCATCCCCTTCCGCATTTTCACTTTGGGCAGGTCTGATTTATCTTTCCATTTTATAAAGGAAGGCAAGGCTGTTAAACAGTATTTAAAGTGTGTTATAAAGGCAAGGTTCCTGGATACTTGCTTGCCTTTGATGTGCATGTGTGTGGGGGTCAGGGGGTGGTGTAAAATGAGTTAATAAATTCTGTTATTGAAGGAATTCAAAAAATTCATAAATGTTAACTTGAAAATAAAAATATTGTTCATGAATGTTTATTCAATCAAGCCTATAAGTACGAGGGAGACTGAAGGACTTGTATGCATGCATATAAACATAACCAAGACACTGGGGTATAGGTTGAGGCCGGGGGAAGTTCAAGGGGGGCAAAAAAAAGGAGACATATGTTATACTCTTTGTAATACTTTAAGCAATAAGACAAAAATTTTTAAAAAAAGAACAAGGGAGAAGTTCAGAACAGATGCTAAATGGCTGAGTGTTTTCTGTTGGATGTCCGCGTGATGCTGGTGGGTAATAATGGGTCATTTCTATGCTTTTAGAGCAATAGTTCATCAGTCGCATTATACTAGAATATGAATTTTGACTGAAAGTGTTAAGTTTTGTTGTCATGGCCAATTGACTTTATGACAAACTGCCTGCAAATGACTACAGCCTTGCCTTTGCCTGCTAACTTCAGGTGGTGCCCGTGCAGCTATGAATGGGACAAATGCTGAATTTAAATGCAGTAACAGATGCTGAGCAACTTTGACAAGCCGCAAACCGTTGCAGCAGGCTTTGAATGTTGTATTCCTTTTACAGTCATAATTGTTTAAGAAAACTAGAAAATTGTGTGCATTTGGGACAGTTTCTCTTAGTGGAGTTATTTTTAGCCTAAAACATATTTTCACTTGTTAGTTGCCATATAATCTGCATCGGGCAGAATGGTTTGTTGTATGTCTCAAGCACTGATTGTCTACTACATAAAAGCTGTGCGTACACATTACCAATACAACTTTTTGAAAAGTAAAATGATTATTAGTTAGTTATTAAGTTTCTGTTTATCAGTAAAACCAAATATTCTATTGGATTTTTATCCTCTGCTGAAACTGGAGTAACCGGCCCATCGTTGGAGAATCCTATGGTCTCACAGCTAAAGTCTTCAGAGATTTCTAAAGGATTTGGCAGCTCTGTCATTATGTTAAAGTTTTGCAGGAATCATAAAGGCCTTAAAAATGATTTTGAAAATTTGAGGTTTATTCTAAGGTAATATATAGATAAGTAGGGTTTCTGGGTAAAATAAAGGATGCCCAGTTAAATTTGCATTTTATTTATTTAAATTTGAGTTGCTTGTTTTTGTACACCTTTGTTTTTTTTATTGTCTAAAGTTTTACGTATGTCTTTTTTTTCCCCAATTGAACCCCCCCCCCCCAGCCATTCCCACCCTGGGCAAGCCCCCACTGCCCCAGTGCCTGTGTCCATTGGTTATGCTAATATGCATGCATACAAGTCCTTTGGTTGCTCTCTAACACCCCCCCCTCCACCACCATTTGTCTCTGGATCTATTCTTTTTCTTTTTTAAAAATATATTTTAGCCCTAGCTGGTTTGGCTCAGCAGATAGAGCGTCGGCCTGCGGACTCAAGGGTCCCAGGTTCGATTCCGGTCAAGGGCATGTACCTTGGTTGCGGGCACACACCCAGTGGGGCATGTGCAGGAGGCAGCTGATCGATGTTTCTCTCATCGATGTTTCTAACTCTCTATCCCTCTCCCTTCCTCTCTGTAAAAAATCAATAAAATATATTTAAAAATATATATATATATATATTTTATTGACTTTTTACAGAGAGGAAGGGAGAGGGATAGAGAGCTAGAAACATCGATGAGAGAGAAACATCGATCAGTTGACTCTTGCATGCCCCCTACTGGGAAGAGCCACACTGCTCCTCACTTGGACCAGAATCGAACCTGGGACCCTTGAGTCTGCAGGCCGACGCTCTATCCGCTGAGCCAAACCGGTTAGGGCTCTGGTTCTATTCTTGTTCATCAAATTATGTTGATCGTTATATTCCACATATGAGTGAGATCGTGTGACATTTATCTTTCTCCGACTGGCTTATTTCACTTAGCATAATGCTCTCCAGTCCCATCCATGCTTTTGCAAATGGTAAAAGTTCCTTTGTTTTATTTCATTTTTAAATATATTTTACTAGAGGCCCAGTGCATGAATTCGTGCATGGGTGGGGTCCAGCGGGCCTGGCCCCAATCGGGGCGGATCGGGGCCAGGCCTGTTGGGAGGAGGAGATGGCAGGAGGTTGGCCGGCTGCCTGCCCTGATCAGGGCCTGACCAGGGCCGGGCCAGCTCGGGGGAGGGGCCGTGGACTATTGGCCGGCGGGCCCCACCCCCTGATTGGGGTATGGGGGCCAATTGGGGTTGAGGCTGGCCGTGGGGAGGGTCTGTGGGACGGCCAGCCCTGCCCCCCAATCGGGCCGGTTCACTGGCGTCAGTGGGCGTCATAGTGACCAGTCGTTTCAGCGTTCCGGTCACTGGCTTTTTATATATATAGATTGGTTTCAGAGAGAAAGGGAGAAGGGGAGAAAGAGAGAGTTAGAAACATCAATAATGAGAGAGAATCATTGATCAGCTGCCTCCTGCATGCAGCCCGGGCATGTGCCCTTGAGTGGAATTGAATCCGGGACCCTTCAGTCTGCAGGCCAATGCTCTATCCACTGAGCCAAACCAGCTAGGGCTAAATTTGCATTTTAGATAATCAACAAGTTAGTGTTTAGTATAAATATGTCCCAAGTATTGCATGGGATATACTTATATTGCAATTTTTTTAATGTATCTGAAATTCAAATTTAACTAGGAAAGAGGAATAAGAATGGTAAGGTGAATTTTCTTCCTATCAAGAGGCAAGTTATTGGAGAAGTTAAATTGTTAATTAACTCTGGAGCCAAACTGCCTGGGCTGAAATCCTGGCTCCATCACTTCTAGTGGCATGTCCTTGGGCAAGTTAGTTAGCCTTCCTCTGCTTCAGTTTCCTCAAGTGAGTGGATGAGGTGAGGGCTAAGGGACTTAATTGTGTAATATGCACAGAACAGGGCCCAGCTTGTGGTTGGTGCTGTGTTTGCTGCTATTATTACTTCTTCTACTTTAGCATTAGTGTTGACTACTTTGTTATTGTATCCACATCTCATTTCTTCTCTGTACTGCCCCTGATTCATCATCCTCACTGGTCACACGAATTGCCCTAAAAAAACCCTCAGAACTTGGCATTCTTCCGACATGTATTGTATCTTTTTAAAGTCTTACCCTCTGAGTATGACCCACTGTTATCACTCAGACACCCTTCTACTTCCATAGAGTGTTGAGATGGGTAATGAGGGAAGGGTGATGGGGGGCTGGTGAAAGGGTGAGAAGGAGGAGTTGTGTCTTCAGTTTGATGGGAGTACACTCCAGGTCTGCATCTCAAAAATTCTGTGATTACAAATGAGTTTCTTTATACTTAGAACTGAATCCTTGGGATAGGGACAGGGACATAGAAACGGACACATTTTTTAAAATCTCTTGTCTCTGCCATGGTTAATAATGGTGAAATCTGGAAAACCACCAAAAAAAAAAAAGTCACACATTTATTTTAGGGACATCAGAACAGATCAGACAAGCTGAAATTAATTTTCTATCCCTGAAATCCAGAGGAGTGGCGCTCTCAGCTGAGCGCTAATATCAGTGACTTGCAGCTTGAGTCTTTTAAAAAAAACACTATGATAATAAATTTTTTTCTGAAAAAAGCAAGTAATTCTTTTTTCGCATAACTGACTTGTAGATGAACTCTTGGATGGCAGTGTTTTTCTCAGTGGGGAACTGACTGCTCTTTCCCTGTAGACTCCTTCTACATCAGTGGGCCTCTAAATTCATCGGGTGCCTCCCCCTCCACCTCAGGCCAATACTGCCTATCTTTCTGAAGTTAATATTTTATAAGGGAAATAGAATAGAGCCAAATTTTATTGAGTATACCAAGATGTAGATATAATAATAAATTAACACCTATGTATATAATTTTACCCTTTCCAAATATATGAATACCATTCATGTGAATTAGAGATTTTCAAGTTCAGAAAAGATAGATAAGCACCTTAAACACATGTAGTAAGTGGTCAGGCTGAAATCATCAGACTCCCTAATCCATGCTCTTTCATTGCTATCATGCTTCCTATGGGTGAGTTAATTAAATATACCTATGTGGGCTTCTTATATGGGTATCTGTACTTATACTTTTTGTCAGGCATTAATAACTTTTTTGAGGGGTGGGGAACCTAATTGTATGCTATTTTATGAAGGAATGTTATAGTCTCCTTGTCAGTAAGAATAAAAAAATATGACTAGTGTATTTTTAAGATCTTGCTGTATTTTCCCATGAAATCATGCTATCAGTGCCTGATATTGGACTGCTCATCTATATGGGCTCAGGATTAATCCTGAATATATATTTCATAGTTACAATTTATGTAGTGATCTGGAAATTGGTATATTTTATCTCATTTACTCACAATGAGTAAATGTGTTTTCTAGGAAACTGAGGTTCGGATGCTAGACCCTTGCTCAAGCCCACACCACTATTCAATTCCAGGCTAGAGCTAATGCCTTCTTCTTGTGGCACTTATTTATTTATTTATTTATTTATTTAAATTTATTTATTTATGTCCTTGCCCAAGGATATGTTTCCATTGATATTTAGATAAAGTGAAATGAAATGAAAGGCAAGGAGGATGAAGCGGGGGGCGGGAGAGAGAGAGAGAGAGAGAGAAGAGGGGAGAGGAAGGGAGGGGAGAGGAGAGGAAAAGAAGAGAAAGAGAGAGAGAGAGAGAGAGAGAGAGAGAGAGAGAAAGGAAGGAAGGAAGGAAGGAAGGAAGGAAGGAAGGAAGGAAGGAAGGAAGGAAGAGACATTATTGATTGGTTGCCTCCTGCACGTGCTCTGACTGGGGCCAGGGATTGAACCTGCAACTGAGGTACATGCCCTAGATCAGGAATTGAACCTGAGACCCTTCAGTCTGCAGGCCAACACTCTAACCACTGAGCAAACCTGCCAGGGTGAGGGCACATTTTAAAACAGGTGCCAGTGGTTGAGCTATTTGTTTGAAATTGAGTTGATGTTTTAAATAGTGTATTCTAAATTGAGGAAAGGAAGGTCAGTAAGTACTGTTTTCTGTTATTACACAGCTAATTGCAGGCATTGATGGTCTATGCATGTGTTCATATACATCACATACACATGTGTTCATATACATCACATTCCTTCTAAATGCATTTTCTCTTAAAGAAATAATACTCTTGTTCCTTCTCAGGGAGATTCATTTTCTCCATTGAAGGAATTATTGACTCAGTTTCCTATAAGACAGAGGGTACCTGTAACTATGGAGACATTGTGCAAAATTGTTGGACAGCACAGATTAAAGATGTGTTGATGATGTGGGCATTGTCAGTGGAGATCTGAATTCATACTTTAAACTGTCTAAATAAGCATTGTCAACGAAAGATGAGATCTGTGTTAATTGAAGGAGTTGAGAAGTTTTTTTTATTTTTTTTAATGGGAAGGAAGAGAATATTATAGTCAGGAGGGTATTTTGAAAACTTTTGAAGAATCTTCTTTTATTTAACACTCTTGTACGCAGTTTCTCATCTCTGCTTTTATGTATTATATTCCAGTGACTCACATTCTGCTTGAGTGTCACAGTTCATTCAGTTCATTTCTACTTGGGATATATGGACTTGTCTCCCCAGTTAAGACTGAGTATTCAAGGCTAGGGCCACCTCTACTTTTTATGTTGTCATTTTTTTGCCCACAGAATTTCTCATGCAGAGTCTAGTAAGCTTATTCTGTAGTAAGGATCTTTAAAGGAATCCAAGATTTTAGTGCACTGTGTTGAAGAGCTCTTAAGGAGAGATTTGGATACGTCTGTCATCTTCTTTAAAAGATATTTTATACATTTTGCCTTATTTTGCAAGTATTACCTGAAAATAAGAGATAATTTTAAATTAGTCCTAAAATGATCACTTTTTTGGCCTATTAGGAAACTGTCTTATAAATCAACAAGATTTTAATGGTCAAAGGAATTATAATAGCATCAAGTGCTTTTTATAATATACTAGGGGCCCAGTGCACGAATTCGTGCACCTTGAGAGGAACTGTGGGCCTTGAGGCTGCAGTGGGCACAGGGGTGGGTCTTGGCCCATCCTGCCGCATCCCCCAGTCCCATTTCTACTGGCAACCCTGCTCCTGCACTGCCGCTCCTACA
This sequence comes from Myotis yumanensis, assembly GCF_028538775.1. Lineage (NCBI taxonomy): Eukaryota > Metazoa > Chordata > Mammalia > Chiroptera > Vespertilionidae > Myotis > Myotis yumanensis. The sequence goes on along the minus strand of NW_027223763.1, from coordinate 54,957,818 downwards.
TGCTGACGGCACCAGCCCCGCTTGCACCTGCTTACAGCGCAGAGCGATTGGGGCCAGCACCAGCAGTGGGTGCGAGTGGGGCCAGCGCCTTCAGCAGGTGTGAGTGGTTGCTGCTGCCCCGATTGCCCCTCAGGAGCAGGGGGAAGTAGAGAAGCCCTCAGGGGTGATCGGGGCTGGCAGCCACCACTCACACCCGCAGACAGCACTGAGTGATTGGGACCGGCGCCAGGCGCCGGCAGCAGGTGCAAGTGGCGGCTCCAGCGCTGGCAGTGGGTGTGAGCGGGGCTGGTGCCAGCAGCAGGTGCAAGCGCCGGGTGGGACTGGGGCACACAGGAGGGAGCAAAGAATTTTCAGTAACCACCAGAGGTTCACCCCCAATGACAGTGACCAGCACCCTACCGTGGTCTGGCGCCCCCGCTCACCTGCTCCACCATCCCGCCGCAGCCAACGCCTGCCATGTTCCATGCTCTGCTGCCAATGCCCGCCATGTTCCATGCTCGCCCCCTGGTGTTCAGTGAACGTCATAGCGACCGGTTGTTTGGTTGTTCAGTTGTCCGGCCGTTCAGTCTATTTGCTGATAAAAATAACCATTTCATTCTATTTCTTTTTTCCTTAGAGTTCCATTTTGGTTGCTCTATAGAGAAGAACACTGAACTTCGAAAATAAAATGTTAGAAACGATAGGTAAGATCTATTCCTTTCTATTTTTATAAAAATTGAAACTCATTCCACTAGGATCTTTGAAAAACAGTATATTCAATATAACAGAATTCTATCTATCGTAACTTCGTTTTTAAAAGTCTTTATCTTCTAGCATGATAGTAGGTAATGTGTTTCTATATTTGGACAATTTCATCTGAAGTGTTACAAAACATTTATAAGCAAAAGTTAAAAGCACATGAGATGTTTTACTAATTACGGGTTTTATGCTTAATGTAAACCCACTTCTTATGTATGAACCTAATGTTGGCTCATGTTTATTTCTGAATAGCACCAGAAAGCTTAACAGTATTTTTAATACTGAAAAAGATAATTTCCAATGCCATATTTTTACTTTATAGCAGGTAAAGTACTACTGAGTGCTTGCTTTTAAGTTGCTAAAGATAAGTAACAAAAATGTAGACTGATAATCTTCAGTGATGATAGAAGGCAGTTTAATTTCTACATGAGATCATTTAAGTTGAAGTATCCAGATTTCCCCAGTTCATGTGTTAATTTTTTTACACTGTTGTTTAGCTGTAGAGAAGCTGGTTTGTGGAACTAGTTTTGGGTGTGTCAGGTATGGTACACCCAGTTGCTGTCCCTCCTCTGACACCACAGTCCACACCTACTGCAGGGAACCCCTCGGGTGTGAGTGTGGAAAGGTATGTGGATTTCTGTCTGGCACCTTGATGAGTGCTGTTGGTGTCCTGACAGCTGTGTGTATTGAGGGTAGGGTGGGAGTGGGTGGTAGAAAAAGAAGGAACTGTTTTTCTGGTCATGGGAATCATTACTGTGACTTTTGTTCCTGGTGTTGTGCCAGTAATGAAAATGCACGGAGCACAGTGCACGATACACACCCCTTATCATAAAAAAAGAAAATGCATAGGTGTACACTTCCTTCAGCACCCATTTGATACTAAAGTCCCACATGATAAAGACTGCTCTCCACATAGGAAACCTCCTCACAAGAAAGTGGAAAGCAAAGGGGACATTTAAAATTAAATTATTTCTTTCTAATTTTTATTCTGCAGGTTGTTACTAAGTTGCACACCTTCCAAGAAGTGACAGGGGAATTAGTACTAGATTTTTATTCAGAGATACCATAGGAAATATGACCCAAAATAAAGTTCTCATGTGTCTCTTTATCATTATTTGCTTTTAAAATTCTGCATATGAGTAAATATTGTTTGTTTAAATTTGTATATGTTTGTAAACTCACAGTCAACATTAATTCATGTTTTAATTTCCAATTTCTGTATAATACCACCTTTAACATTATACATAAAAAGTATTTCTGGTGATAATGTGTATATAATAATGCAATAATGTATATGTAAATTTGCTATTTAAATTTTTGGAAAAACAGTTGAAGTATTAAAAAGTGGTGCTTTTGAAGAGATTTGCATTATTGTGATGTATTTTCAAGCAAATTCTCACGTATAGAATGCTTTGCTCTTAACATATGAAATTGTCATATTTTGGATGTTATAACATTATCCACATTCACTTATTTGTGAGTTAGTTATATTTCTGTTTTTTCTTATGTGTAAATGAAATTTTTAAAAGGTGAAAATGTCAGCATTTGCAAGATCCCAGAGCATTTAGTCTTCAGGAGTTTTTATTTAAAAGTTCAAATAGCTGGCTTTAGAACTCAAATATACTTTACCCTAATTAGTTTCTGTACTTTACAATTAGCTGCGTGTAGCCTACACTCTAACTCCTGCTTCCCAACAGACTCTTAGGAGAGACCTCAAGGTAGCTGGACATGTTTATAGTGACACATTTCAGTCCCTCTTTTTTTTTTTGTGAGTCAGTTTTATGCTCTCAAAAGGAACAGTTTTAGGGTGTCTATGAGCATGGGTGATGTGCGCGTGTGTTTAGATCCTGTTATTGACGGATGCTGCTCTTTGGTGTAGACAAAAACCGGGCCCTGCAGGCAGCAGAGCGCTTGCAAGCCAAGCTGCGAGAGCGTGGGGATGTGGCAAACGAAGACAAGCTGAACCTTCTGAAGTCGGTCTTGCAAAGCCCACTCTTCAGTCAGATTCTGAACCTCCAGACCTCTGTACAGCAGCTGAAAGACCAGGTAGGACATCCTTCGCCCAAAGCAGGCGTCCACAGGATGGCACAGATCTTGGGAAAGGCTTGTTTGGTTCTGAAAAGCTGATTTTTGTATGTGTTAATGAATAGTTAATGAAGTCATTTAAACCTCCAAACGAGACACTCAGATTCACTGTGGCTCCCCCCCCCCCCCCCCCCCGGAGTTATTTCTGTAAAGGCTGTTGCTGTACACTGTAGATGATATGACATTGTGTTGAAAGCTGTGTGAATGCTAAAGAATGAGCCCCTCCAGGAGGAGGGGGGTGGTAGAATATGTTTAGGGTGGATGGCTGTAGACTGGGTTTCCGTCATCACCACAGCTCATTGTTCCTGTGGTCTTGCTCTTTCAGATTCAGACATTCAGTACACTCACAAGATTTCAGATAAGCCTGGATTTGCATGTGTAATCGTGTGTGAGGAAGGGAAATCACCTCTATTTTGACAGTAAAGGGAATAATTACATTGTCATCAGTTAGAGGAATTGCAGTTCTCACTTCTTAAAGAAGTGTAAGTAGCAATTCCTTTCGTGACAGCATCAGATGGTGACAAACACTGGAACTTCTAAATGTAATAACACAGTATTTTTTTCCTGTAAAAATTATGAGCATTAAAAAGTCCTAGCATTTATATTAAAACCGAAACATATCACAATGACAGAATGAAAATTGAAGTCAGCTGTTCTTTGAATTTACTTATTTTAATTGCCATTTCTCAGGCTTTAAAGAATATATTTTTAAAATTGTTATTATCCTCACAAGGCTTAAAGTCAGTCAATGCCTCCATTCCAAGCTAAGTCCCATTCTAATATTTTTCACATTACTTGAATGGTAATGGATGACTTGCTAGCAATCATTCTGCCTTAAAAGGTGAAAAATGAAACTTGAAGACTAGTTTTTTAATTCAGTGAAAGTTCAGCTCCAATGAAAAATAACACACAAAAAAACTAAAAAGAATGTGCCAAATGCAAAAAGAACCAATAGTAGCGGTAGAGAAGGAATTTGTTTAATGTCATGAAAATTCTTAATCTATATATTTTGGTAGCCAAAACATCAGGAAGAATCTTTAAAAATCTTTTTCTCTAGTGAGTTTCTGTGTAGTGATTTTTAAAGTCATTATCTTGAATTAAGAAGAAGGTATGTTTTTGTTATACTCAGTCATATTTGTCCCCTTTGCAAGTTATTGAACAGATTGGTTTTAGGTACTTGTTTTCAGAATGGATGGGCGAGGTTTTGGAGAACCAATATCCTGAATGTAGGTGTGATTATGATGTGGAAAACTACCTGGTTATTATTCAGAGTGTGTGAAGTTGAGCAGATGTCTTCTCCCCTTATTGTAGTACGAACGTATGATTAGAATGAGGAAAAGTTGAAACAAAAAGTACTAGTAGGTATGTCAGGAAATACTACAAGCCCAATGAGATAACTGTCAAAATACCCCTTCTAGTTAGCCTCATGTAAGCAGAATAGTGTTTGTCCTTACCAGGTCTATGGAAGGGAGGGAGAAAGAGGCCTACTTGTTGTGGACTTGTTTTACCATTTCCAGGTAGAAGTAGGATATGGGCCCCACATGATTCAGCTGCATCGTCCTTGGGAACGTATGGCGCACAATACTAGATGCTGATACATTTCAGGACTAAGTAAGCTGTGAGGTTGGTGAATTCTATAGGCACGTCTTATGTGCCTTTGGACTTTTGTTCACCTGTCCAAGTACTGTAAGGGGCCAAGGAGGACCATGTGGCTGACACCCTGTTTATCACAACAGCTTAGAGAGATTGTGTGTCTAGAACTAGAACTCGTCCTTTTTTAACCCTTTTTTAACTCTGCAGCCTGTCTCACATCATCTACTCTCCCCCAAAGGAAGGTGCTTAGCTGATAAAAGTTTAACTTCTGTTAAAACCGCTGATAAGTTCTCAGTTGTTTTGAATTGTCACTTTAGTCTCCATTCTTTACTAATTCAACTTCATTTGTTTATTGAACCAGATTTTTTTTTCTTTTTTTTTTTTTTAAATTTTAATATATTTTATTGATTTTTCACAGAGAGGAAGGGAGAGAGATAGAGAGAGTTAGAAACATCGATGAGAGAGAAACATCGATCAGCTGCCTCCTGCACATCCCCCACTGGGGATGTGCCCGCAACCCAGGCACATGCCCCTGACCGGAATCGAACCCGGGACCTCTCAGTCCGCAGGCTGACGCTCTATCCACTGAGCCAAACCGGTTTCGGCAGATTTTTTTTTCTTGTATGACTAGAGTAACATTTCAAAAATTTGTATTATTTTTTGTTTTAAAGTTTAAACAAAAATATTCTAAACTTTATGTTAGATTTAAATTTTCCATATAGTTTTCCAACTAGTAATTTGTTAATATTTGTAGTTTAATTAGTGCATCAAAGGAATGAAATTTTTTGTGCTTTGAAATCAGTAGCTACACAAATCTGATCAATGGCTAGCTTTTGTTTAGGCTGGTCCTAAATTATCTTTTCAGGTGTATCTTTTTATATGCACAATAGGTGCAAGTGACTATCACCATCTTTTTTAATATTGGTATATTGGACCCCTCTGATTTTTCTTCACCATAATTCTCCTGTCTTTTCAAAATCAAAGGAAGTGAATAATTCAAAAGCTTAAGGTAAATGCAGCATATTGAAGAACATGATCATATTGTTGCTTTACCGACAGATGCTGACATGCCATGTTGAATTAAGCCTACTATTTCTTCCCCTCAGATCCTCCTCATTACTTCTATTCAATAATGTTTAATTTTTCTAATTTGCTCTTCAGTATTAAGACTGCCCTTAGATATCAAACTGTTTCCCTTTGGCAAATTAAGCACTTGACAGGTGTGTAACTGAGAGGGCAAAGAAAGCCATGCCCTGAAGGGATGTGCTATTTAAATATTGTCAAAAATATTAACAGGTCTGAGAGTATAATTGATGCCTCTGTTTAACTCTGCCACACTGTGTATTGTTCTAACCGCCAGCTAAAAGGATGTGTGCTATTAAACCTGAATAATCGCTAATGGCTCCAGTTTATTTCCTACTGCATGATTCCTGTTAAGTGAAGAGAAGGAGAAAAGCGAAATGGGACTGTGTGTCAATGATCTGTCAAGTACAAATTCTACTGTAGTGTCCTCCCTGTCACCTAGCCATCACAGCTAATAACTGCAGAGCTCAATGTATATTCATGACAAAAATCCAGCCATTGAGGGGCAAATAAACACGTTAGCAGTTTGATAATAGGAATTTGTCAGCCATGAGAAAATTGGATTTGCATATTTATTCTATGATGTTTCTCCAGTCCGGTATAGGTGCATGTTACTTTCTTGATGAATTAATTGCTTTGCCTTATGAATTGACCACAGGCACTAAATCAAACATCTTTTACCCTGAGTTATTTGTAAGAAAACTGTGGATTAAAATTATTAATTTCTTAAAATTGTATTTATTAAGTTGATTGGGGTGACATTGGTCAACATGAACCTACAGGTTTCAGGTGTGGGTTTCTGTGTTGCAAGATCTGTATACTGCACCATGTGCCCACCACCCAAAGTCAAATCTTCTCCTGTTACCTTATATTTGGACCCCCATCTCCCGCCACCCCCTTCCCTCTGGCAACCACCACACTGCTGTTTGTGTTCATGAGTTTCAGTTTTATATCCCACATATGAGTGAAATCATGTGGTCTTAGCTTTTTCTGACTGATTTATTTCACTTAGCATAATGTTCTCACGGTCCATCCATGTTCATAGAAATTTGGGACTGATTTTTTAAAATTTATATTGCTGAGTTTTTCTTTTTTAAGTTATGGCAGCAGAGACCAACAGTAAGATTGAAGACATGATGTGGGTAATTCAGGTTACAAGAGCTGCTAATGTGGGAACCAAGCTCCGAGGCTCTGAATATTCTAGAGGACTCTCCTTGTAATGATTTTCAGGTTTTTTTGGAGAGTAACACTCTCTTTTTTGTTTTTGTTCTTGTTGTTTGATATTTCCAGGCTTCTGGTTCATTCAGCTTTCTCCCAGAAAAGTCTTGGCTCCTATACATATCATCTAGAATTAGATGCATAATGCATATATACACACAATTAAACCAGATTTTTCTAAATTTTTCCTTGAAAATTTTGACATCACTTGAAAAAGCTAGAGAGATACTGACTTAACACAAAATCAAGTTGGAAATTACTCTTTTGTGTTAGTGAACATTATTATGTTCTTCATTTTTATGCTTTTTAAACATATAATTTTATTTATTTCAGAGAGGGAGGGAGGGAGGGAGGGAGGGAGGGAGGGGGAGAGAGAGAGAGAGAAACAAACATCAGTGATGAGAGAAAATCATTGGTTGGCTGCCTCCTGCACGTCCCTACTGGGGATCGAGCTCACAACACAGCCATGTGCCCTGACCAGGAATCGAACTGTGACCTCCTGGTTCATAGGTTGACACTCAGCCACTGAACCACACCAGCTAGGCTCATTTTTATTCCTGAAATATGATCTTCATGGTATGAATTTTTGGTTTGCATTTCTATGTTTCTAAGTTTTTCCTTAGTTTGGTTTCTGAGATTTACCTGCTTGGTTTATATTTCTTTGTTTCCAAGTTTTACTGTTCACATTCCAAAAACAAATTTGACAAAACTTCTGATGGCAAAACATGTTGCCTAACAGGTGATGGAAAGATAAATCTACACAAAGATCAAATAAAAATATCAGAGAAGTAGATATTTCTAGGACCTTGGTTTACTAAAATTGAGTATATCTTTTAATTTCCATTTCCCAGGGGCAAAGACAAAACAAAATAAAACGAAAAAGCTGGAGAATTATTTATTGCTTGGTGTGAGACCTCGTTCAGTGAACCAAATTTTCCCTTGACAATGGAAGGCTTATCTCAGGGATGCTTTTATAAAAGAAGGCTCATAATCATTTATTAATAAATCTTTACTGAACACCTGAAATAAATTATAGTGAATAAATAAGATGGAGGTCCTTGTTATCTAGACAGGAAATCAGAACATATATATTCTTATGTAATCGAATAGAAAAACAAGAAGGTAGGTGGTATGAGAGGAACGGATTGCTAACTTTGACTCGAAGTTCACACTGGAGATAGCATGTACGATGGACCTTGAAGAGAGAGTAGGAGTTTTCTGCCGAGATGGGGGAAGTTATTTAGGTGGTGAGAACAGTGTTTCATGGGCATAGAGCAGTTCTCACTGGGTGTGATTTGACATTCTCCCTTCCTAGGGGACATTTGGCAATGTCCAGAGACATTTTTGGTTGTCCTCATTTGGAGATGAGGACAGCATGCCGCTGGCATGTAATGGGCATGCTGAACACCCACCCTCGCTGCACACAACAACCTTCCTAAACAGAATGGTCGAGTCTACAAAGTGTGCAGGGCTGAGGTTGCCAAACTGTGAAATAGTCACATGCAGACCTGTATTATCAGAGAAATTGAATATATGCAGGCTATGGCCAAGAGAGGAAACTGTCCAGCCAGATTGTGAAGGATTCTGTAATTTAAGGTTTTGTCTTTTAAACCATCTTTGCTCTTTTGCATTCAGCTTTCTGTGTCAAACTTCACTGTATCAAGTTGAAATTGTATTAACTCTATCTTCTGAACGTTCCATTAGATACAATATTTTAACAATCGTATTTTTTTTTATTTCTCTAAATTTAAAAAAATTGTAGTAAAAGACCCATAATATAAAATTAAGGTCAGAGTTTTAATAACAGTTTGATAGATAAGAGCTTCAATTATAATTGTAAAATACATCAGTTGGTCTCCTAAGAGTTGATTCTTTCATCTTTCTAAGAATGAAATACACTAAGAATACATACTAAGATTATATCACATTCTAATTTATAAAAGCGATGGCTTTTCTGCCAGAATGTGCATGAGGGAATGTTTTAGTTTCTCTGATACTTTGTCTTCAAACAGGAGCAACTTTTAGGGAACCTTGAAAAATAGGTAGTCCGTGTGTGTTTCAGAGAATCACTTTCAGATACGTGATACCAGCGAGGGTGCTGGATGGAACTCACTGTTCTGGGGCATGCCTGCAGGGCCACCATTCTACAGGCACATGTGTGTAAGACTTCTCAGTCCAGCTCATGGCCAGAGTGTTGTGGTATATGCTACATTTAAGCCGTAGCATCGGTGGTTCTGATAATTTCTTACATTTGGATTTTTACAGTTGATGGAGAGATGAGAATTTTGATAGCTGAGCCTTTTGTCTTTGACTTTGGTAATCACAAAGATACTGTTTTGTGCCATTCGTGTCTCCAAGGGCAGAAAAGCCTGTTTCCTCAGCTTTATTTTAGTCCTTATGTAAATGACAAAAGCAGGCCCCCTCTCTCTGTGGTTTCTAAGTGGAGATGGAACTGAAGCTGATTCATCTGTAGGCTTGCAGTGACTCCTGTCTCTCAAAAATGTGTAAGTTAAATTGACTTGGTGTCGGTAAGGGGAAGGGGACAGAAAGAAAGAAAATATGGCCCTGGCTTGTTTGGTTCAGTGGATAGAGCGTCGGCCTTCAGACTGAAGGTTCCTGGGTTCGATTCCGGTCAAGGGTACATGCCTGGGTTGTGGGCCCAATGCCCAGTAGGGGGCGTGCAGGAGGCAGCCGATCAGTGATTCTCTCTCTCATCATTGATGTTTCTTTCTCTCTTTCCCTCTCCTTTCCTCTCTGAAATCAATAATAATATATTAGAAAAAAGAAAGAAAATAAGCCTTGACCCCATAAACAGGAATTATCTAAAAACCGGAGTAGAATTCTTCCCAGTTCTTATTGCTTGTGAGAATGAAAAGAGGTTTTCCTTATCCCTGAAATGGTTTTACTTTTATGGGAGATCATGGCAGCCGCGTACCAGAAAAGTGTCTGTGTCTTGAGACTCTGAAGTACATGGTCTAAGAGAAGTCTAAAGAAAAGAAATGATTCTTATGTTTCCACATTTACCATAAAGTTTATTTACTGTAGGAATTTCAAATACTTTATTTTTGGTACAATAACAGCTTTTAAATGTTTGTTCCTTTAACTAAACGTTTGTAAATATAGAGCCTTTGAAAGGACTGAAATTCTTGTTTTATGCTGGGCAGGAGGCACTGTTCAAGCTTTTTATACCGTGCTGGATTAAAATGCAGCACCAGCTTGCCATTGGGTATGCGTGTGTGTCTAAAACAGCAAATGGTGTTAATTGTGTGGTGTTTCTGTGACAAAGTTAAATGCTCTTTGGAGGGAAAAAATGTGAAATTTACTGGATATAACCTAAACGAGTTTTTTTTAACCCAAAAATTTAAGAACAGTCAGCTTACCTTTGAAGCTATTGCAACAATAACAGTTACCTTTATGAAGCCCTCATGTACTATGGACTTTGTCTCATTTAACCAGTCCATCTGCTCAGAGGTAGATGGGGGTTATCTCTGTTGTTTGCAGTGAGGAAAATGGGGTTTAAAGATGTTATGTATTACAGTCCCACGACTACTTGTAACTACCAGTTTGTACATCTTAATTACTTCAGTTTTTTTCACCATCTCACCAACCTCCCTCACATCTAGCAACCATTAAAATGTTCTCTGCACCTAAAAAAAGAAAAAGAAGGAAAGATGTTATTTAACTTAATCTGGACCACAAAATTATTCATTGGTCGCCTTAGGAGAAGAATATAAGTCTGTCTGATCCTAAAGCCAATGCTTTTTACTTTTAATTACATTATTTCTAAACTCTTACTTCTCTAATATAAAGGAACCAATAAGTTGGGGCGGGGGGGGGGGGGGGGGACTGTTAATAGCATTCCTAAAGAGAATTGCACTTAAATGAAACATTTTATAAGCTCAAATTTATTAAGATTGACATTTGTCTTAAATTCTGCCCTCACATTTTAACCAGAGGGCCTTTAAAATATAAACTAAAACTTTCATTCAGGTTTTATTTATAATTATGCTCAACTTTAAAGTAAATGAAAATAGTGGAATGGAGAGGCAATATGGCAAAGTAATATTAGTCTTCATGTGTTCATTTTCATATACAGGGGTTTACAGTGGCGATTACACAAAATAGAATTAATGAAAGCTGTTGTAATGATCACAACCTGTGTGTCTTTTTCGATATGAACTGTAAAGCTACTTTTGCACACCCTTGTATGTATTTATACTTGCCTGTAGGGTTTTGTTTTATTTTTATTTTTCTCTAAGCAGATTGTGAACAGCGAATCCATTTTGTCTTCTGAAAATGTAGGACTGATAGGAAAAACACTGCAAAAATTCTAACATGTCGTTTGCCTAAATTTTCATTTTTCTGAATTACTGTTTTTCTTGACATTTAAATTAGATTAACTTCATTTTGATATCTTCTCCCCTTTGATGTAGACATTTTCTATGTCAGCATTTTTTTGATAAGAACATTATTTTTGCTTAAGCTACATTCTTTACATTTTTTCCCCTTGGCAGTTTTGCTAAGAAAGCACAGAAGTGTTGAGATTTAAATAAAGAAAAGACATTCTGCAAATACCCGTCAACACACATGCCTAGGCTGGGTGTACGTGCTGTGCGCCACTTGCCGTGTGTTTAGCATGCAGAGCAGTGTAGGAATGGATTGTAGTTCAGGTTTGCTTGGAGTCCACTTACTGGGAATAAAAACCATGCCATTTCCATCTTTGAATACCTGCTGCCTAACATGATACTTGACTCACACTCAACAAATTGTTGCTTAATGAATGAGTACATGAATATTTTTAAATACCCACAACTGTTGTACATTAATAATGTATCCTTCCTTATTAGAGAACTAATTTTTAATATAAATAAATTAGCCAAATAAATGAAGTTGCATTGAAAATTCGGAGTTTTTCTCATAGTAACCATATTGATAAGATGTTCTCTTTCTCCTCCTCTTCCTTCTCCTCATCGTAGCAATTAGCAGGTATTAAGTTCTTACTGTGAACTATTCTCTACAGTTACCTGTTTCATCATTACAACAGTATTATGAAGTAGATAATATTATTTTCCTCACTTTACAGATGGGGAAACAGAGGCACAGAAGTTAAGTGGTCAAGCTAGTATTTGAAGGCGGGCAGGCTGGCTTGAGAACCCAGGTCTTAATCATGAAGCTGTGTCATGTTCTGTTTCGCTGTCCTCATAAATGTCTTAATGAACATATTTTAATGATTTCCTCGTGATTTCCTTGATAAGCAAGGGTTTATTTCTTAAAATGAAAATGCACATGTAGTGTGTGTGTGTGTGTGTATGTGTGTGTGTGTATCTCTTCATTGACCCTCTTTTTTTCCCTTCTTTAGTTGTAAAGTGGGAACTAACTAACATGGATCTAGCAACTCTAAGGCATAAGCCTGATGCTTACCAAGCACTTAATAAATATTCTCTTATTCCTTCTCCTCCTATTTGAAATTTAATTGTCTGAGGCAGTAGTTCTCAAACATTTCAGTCTCATGACCTGATTTTATTCTTAAAAATCTCTAGGGCCGAAACCGGTTTGGCTCAGTGGATAGAGCGTCGGCCTGCGGACTGAAGGGTCCCAGGTTCGATTCCGGTCAAGGGCATGTACCTGGGTTGCGGGCACATCTCCAGTGGGAGATGTGCAGGAGGCAGCTGGTCGATGTTTCTCTCTCATAAATGTTTCTAACTATCTCTCTCCCTTCCTCTCTGTAAAAAATCAATAAAATATATTTTTTAAAAAAAATCACTAGGGACCACAATGTGCTTTTGTTTATGTTTTTTATACATCAGTATTTATGAGGTTAGAATTAAAATTGAGAAATATTTTAAATTATTATTTATTAATAATTTTAAACTAGCTGTAATAAACCCATATTTAAAAACTAGTGGCCCAATGAACGGATTCGTGCACCCATGGCCGAAGGTGGAATTGCGCAGGCCCAAGAGGAATCGGGCTCCCTCCTCTCTGGTTCTGGGGTGCTCACCTGAGAACTGCAGCTGCCAAGTTACCACAGCTCGGCAGCTCCTGTGTTGAGTGTCTGCCCCCTGGTGGTCAGTGTGCATTATATGTACCGGCTGGTCAGGCAGTCAGATGGTCAGCAGGTCACTTAGCCTTTTATATATGTAGATTAGTGAGAAGAGTGGCATTGCTTTACATGTTTGCACATCTCTTTAATGTAACTTAATAGAAAATAACTGGATTCTCATATCTGCTTATGCAGTTGATCTGTTTGGATTTGTGATCTTACTTAGTTGATACATTTAGGGAAAATCTGATGTCACACAGATATTTAGCTCCAAAAAGTTGTAATATAGCCTTTTTAGATACTTGTGGATATCTTTCTTTGACAGGGCTACCAAGCTCTTCTTGGTAGTTTCTCAAAGTTTAGTTACAATGTAGAATCTGAAACCAAATCAATGAAAATTTTGTATTTAAGTCTGTTTTTCTTGCTCTTTGGATATTTTATTTTATTTTAAATATATTTTTATTGATTTCAGAGAGTAAGAGAGAGAAACATCAATGACGAGATTCATTGATCGGTTGCCTCCTGCACGCCCCCCAAGTGGGGATCAAGCTGGCAACCAGAGCATGTGCCCTGACCGCGAATAGAACTGTGACCTCCTGGTTCATATGTTGATGCTCAATCACTGAGCAACACTGGCCGGGTCGAATATATGAAACCTATGCATAATTTTGTATCATACTGGTCATCTGGAAAATGTGAAAGGTGGAAAATTACGCTTAATTGTATAATACAAAAAAAATTACACTTGGAGCTTTTCATCTTATCAACAGAGTCTTTAAATTATGGAAAGTTGTTATGCTTAAGGTGGCAAATACAAGTTTTCCAAAATTCTAATTATCACTTGAAAGCTCAAATTTTATTATGGCCACAATTGCTGTCAGTTGTTTTCCTTGAAGTGACAGGCTTACTTCCTTCATTTTCAAGAAATTATCTGCCATATAGCTAAGTAATCACTTTTTTATATTCAGTAATTTTTTTAAATAATAATGGTGCTCATGAAAAAATGATAGCTAGTTCAGGTTGCAACTCAAGTAATAGTGGTTTTCCTCTAGACAATAATTTTAATTTATATGCAGTACAAGAACTTTAAAAAGATATACTATACACCAAGCATGTCAAACTCATGGCCTGCGGGCCGCATGCCTCGTTTATTTGGCCTGGGTTAGCCTTTGAGTTTGACATGCTTGCTGTACACATGAGTCAAGATTTCAAAAGATTAATAATTTTACTATTCCATCAAGAACTTTTCCTAGTAATTCAGTGGGTGGGGAAATAGACTTGCTCCTGATGAGAGGAGATGAGGAGAATTTGCTGTCATTTTCCTTTTTCATCCTATCACAAATACCTACCCGCCCCCCCCCCCCCCCCCAGTGATGTGAATAAAAAGTAAAGGTATTATTAAAATAATCAAATCCTGTGACAAAAAAACACTGTTTTTGAAATTAGGGAAATTTAATTGGAATCTTAGTGGAAAGTCAGGGGATAGATTAAAGAATCTTGTTATATTTTACTTCATTATTGGACCTAACTTTTTTTAAGTGGTAAACTTCAAAAGATTTTTATAACAATGCATAATGAAAATAGTTTACAATAAAACTGTGACTGTTTTAATTTCAAGTTATTTTCTAGTCTTTATCAAAGTGTTCATATATGTTTTAGGAAATTGGTGGTCTGATCCTTTTATGTAGAATATTTCTAAATAGTTTAGTTAAATTTAGACCTTTAAAAATTACTTTACAAAATATACATGGAGTACTCTTCATTATGCTGTCTGAGGCCAACATTTTAGTGAGTATGCATTTTAATCAATATATTTTATGATGTAATTTTAAGAATGAATAAAATCCTTTATAGATGCAGTTTTGTGTGAAAACTAGAACATTATTAAATAGCGTAACCTGCTACTTGGCCTTTTACTTAGGTTGATGACATTGTATAACAGTACAAAGTCCTGTACTTGATCTTGTCACTTAATAAGCTAATGCAATCAGCATTGGCTTGGGTAGGATGGTAATCATCCATATATAGTTGTCTAAATACCGAAAGGGAGAAGACAAGAATCTTACTTACTCTTTAATACATTTTCTTCTTCAGGCTTGAGTGTTCTTGGCTTTCCATCTTGAGTTTCATGGTTCATAGTTTATCCTTTTTAGCACAGGGGGATTTTAAGACAAATATGGCACTGAAACTATGTACTTTATACATAGGGATAGGACCAGAAAATTTTCATTTTGATTGCTTAGAATGACTATTCATTTTAAAACAGTTTTTATTTAGCTAAACATTCTTGGGTTAAGAAATTATTCTCTAAATTCAATCTCCTTACCTTTTAAATTCATCAGCTAATGATAGTCAACAGCTACTTTAAAATATCTGCAAATTATAATGTGGTTTTTAGACCACTATCTGCTTTGCTACTCAATAATCATATCAAGTAAAAGAAAGGTGGGTGAATTAATCCTGGTGGAGTAATTTTATAGGATATTTAACACATTAGTGATTATAGAAAGCATTAATTTGCCTCTTTAATTACTTTCTCTTCAACTAGAGCCTAATATCTTGAACATTTGAGGTGCTCACTAAGTATTTGAATGAATGAAAGAAAGGTCTCATAGAAAATGTAAAATTATGCTTATTTCATTTGAAAATGCCCCTCACTCCTATATAACTTGCTGCTACATTTTGTATCGTGTTTAGTTCAGGAGCTGTGAGTGACTTTATGTCCAAAATAGTCTCATCACATTAAGCTAATCCCCTTTGAACATGCAACTCAATTTCTTTGATTAGCTTTAAAAATAAGGATCATTAAATCAAAGTGCCACCATCAATTATTGTGCTAGGGTTTTTGCCTGTTCAATAATGCATCAGAGTTGTGCTCTAATCAGTATTTCACTGAAAGATTTATGTAAAAGGAGGCCTCCTTTGGTTGCAAACTTGAAATGCAGTTCTATTATGTATAAAAAAATATTTTTCCTGTGATTGCTATGATTTTAGGTGCTGTATGTCATTGAATACCCTCAACATCCTACCCATCTTTGCATTTCATACTTGGGACCAGTTCCAGAGAGTGTTTTACAGCATTTTTGTAAATTCACTTTTTTTTGTTTGTTTGTTTTGGAAAAAAAAAAGGACAAGGTGCAGATTTTAAAAAGTCTCCCTTTCTATGAGGTACACCTGTTTTGTCAGATTCCCCAGAGAGTGCCTATTTCTTATTTCTCATTATATTAAAGAATTACAAAAAATGGGAAATTGAGCTAGCAATATATGTTTATAAATTTTTTTAAAGTCTGTGAAGTTAGGGTTGCCAAAGAAGTGGTAATTTTTCTTGCTTCAAGATAATATACATTTTGGCTTTCCAATGATAGAAATGTAATGCCCATCAAATGTCCATAGTGCTTGGATCATTTTATTCTCATTGCTATACTGAGCATTCAAAGTTGCAGTAACGGAACCACAAGTAAATTCCTTTTGATCCTAAGCAGTCATCTTTGTAGACAGTACTTTGGAGAGATTGATGTTGGCCATTAAAATAGAACTAAACACATTAACTTCCTTTTCAATTAACAACCCAGGAAAGATAGATGAAACTTAAGAAGACAATATTTCAATATTTTTGTAGTAGATTTAGTTACGTGACTCTGCATACTTGAAGAATTTGGTTAAGCTTAAGTGCTTAGATCATATTAATATAATCAAAATATTTAAGTCATTGATTTTTGGAATGATATTAATTTTATATAATAGATATTATTATTATTATTGGAAAAAAAACATAAAAAGCAATTTATAATTTTGAAATTTCTCAATTATGTCAGCCTACTCCCAGTGTGTAAAAGTATAAGATAACTTAATGGTTATTTTTTCTTGTTGTGATTTGATCTACAGATAAATGATTACAAGTTTCAAAAATGTATAATTGTTGGGGGTAAAACACATTTGCTGACGATTCATGTCGACTTGAGTACCTGTTAAAGGATTTATTCTGGGAATGGAAATCAGCCCCTTAAATTCATAAGAAGCCTGAGGAGGGTCATCCATCACAGTAATAGAGGAAGCTCCAGCTTCAGATAGACATGTACTTTCTATAGTCCCCTTTATTTAGGGTGAGTGCCTGGTAATTGAACTGTAAATTCAGTGTCATAAAAGGTTTAGCTTGATATAGAGGCTATTTGTACTTTTTAAAAGAGAAGTAGTTTTATGTCATTCATTAGGTTGTCCAGGTTCCGTGTTCTCGTTGTATCAGTTATTTTGCAAACTTTAAAAAAATGTTTAAAAAACGTTTACAGTAAAGGGCAAAATTATATAGCTCAAGGATTTTTTAGAAATCAAATATACACATATAACCCTTCACCTAAAGAACAATATAGATAGTTACCACCACTCCTAAGACTGTTGGTGTCCCCTCAGTCAGTTCTAACCTTCTCCCTAAAAAGAATCACTATTTTTGTGTAGCCTGTTTGAGATATAATTAATATATAACATCGTGTAAGTTTAAGATATAGAACATGATATTTGACATATATATTGTGAAATGAATGCCACAATTGAGTGAGTTATCCATTAACTTACATAATTACCTGTGTGTGTGTGTGTGTGTGTGTGTGTGTGTATGTGTGTATGTGGTGAAAACATTTATGATCTACTCTCTTAGCAGTTTTCAAGTGTGCAATACCGTATCGTTAACTGTAGTCACCATGATGTATAGATCCCTTAACTTACTCATCCTATAACTGGAGGTTTGTACCTTTGACCACCATCTCTCCATTTCTTCCTGCCCCAAAACCTCTGGCAATCCCCAATCTGCTCTCTCTTTCTATGAGTTTAGCTTTTTTAGATTCCAGATAAAAGTCAGGTAATACACTGTTTTTACTTTTATCCCATAAATAAGTATTTGAATTTTATATAAATGCAGTCTGTGTGTGTGTGTGGCCAGATTATTATGACCACCTGACGTTTGTAGGCAAATTAGCTATAATTTTATGCTGAAGTTGCTAGAGGGCCAGACCATTATAAATAGGGAAGGAGGGTGTTTACCACAACAGTAGAAGTAATTTTTTTCTGAAGATATGGGTAAAAAACGTGATTTAACAGCCTTTGAACGTGGGATACATATACATATACATATACATATACATACACATACATATATATAGTGTGTGTGTGTGTGTGTGTATATATACTGAGTGGCCAGATTATTATGACCACCTGACGTTTGTAGGCAAATTAGCCGTACACTGCATCGTATGGGATATGGAAGCCGAAGGCCTGTTCGAACACCTTTGCTGTCTGCAGTTACCAAGATAAAACGTCTCCAATTCACACAGGAACACAAGGATTGGACAGTCGAGCATTGGAAAAAAGTCATGTGGTCCAATGAATCACGTTTCCAGTTGCATCATGCAGATGGCAGAGTGAGAATTTGGTGGAAACAGCATGAAAGCATGCACCCCACATGCAGGAGTACAACCCTTCAAGCTGGTGAGGGCAGTGTTATGGTTTGGGGCATGTTTTCCTGGCATGTTTTAGGCCCTTTAATTCGTGTGGAACAACATCTGAATAGCACAACATACCTAAGTATCATTGCTGATCAAGTTCATCCTATCATGTTGATGGCGTATCCCAGTGGAGATGGCTTCTTCCTCCAACAAGACAATGCGCCATGCCACGGTGCTTGTATTGTGTAGGAGTGGTTTCAAGAACATGAGGGAGACTTTACCTTGCTTAGGTGGCCCCCACAATCACCAGATGTCAATCCAATTGAGCATTTGTGGGGCGAAGTTAAAAGAGCCATCAGGCAGCTGATTCCACAACCATCAAATCTCCCAGAACTGGACAGTGCTGTTTATCAGGCATGGTGTCAGATTCCTCGCATCACCTTTCAACATCGCTGCAGTATTGAAGGCAAAAGGTGGCCCAACGAAGTACTGATGGGGATGGGGTGGCCATAATAATCTGGCCACTCAGTAATTATATATATATATAAAATCACGTTCAAAGGCTGTTAAATTGCATTGTTTACCCATATCTTCAGAAAAAAATCACTTCTGTTGTGGTAAACAAGGCCCTCTAGCAACTTCAGCGCGAAATTATAGCTAATTTGTCTACAAACATCAGGTGGTCATAATAATCTGGCCATTCAGTGTGTGTGTGTGTGTGTGTGTGTCTAGTGCCTGGCTTATTTTTCTTACTTTTTTTGTCTGTGACATTCACTTACATTGTATATAGCTGAAGTTCTTTTCCATTTTTCATTGTATGAATATACTAGAATATGTTTGTCCTTTCTTTTGTTGATTGTAATTTTGTTGTCTCCAGTTTGGGTCTATTGTAAATGAAATTGCCATGCACATGTCATTTGATGTTTATAAGTGTTCATTTCTCTTGGATATTTACTTAAGAGTGAAATTTCCATTTCCTAAGGTATACATTCAGCATTTATAGATTCTGTCAAACTGTTTTTCCAAGTAGTTGTAGGTCTATACTCTCACTCTATGAAAATCTCATTGCTGCACATCATTGCTTACACTTGGCACACCACTTTTAAATTCCTTTTTCCCCAATTTTAGCTACTCTGGGCTTATGTTGTAATATCATATTGTTTTAATTAGCGTTTTCCTGAAAACTCATTATGTTGAGTACCTTTTCATATGCTTATTGGTCATTTGGATATACTTTGTGGAGTTCCTGTTTCTTTTGCCTACTTTTCTATTGGTTTGTCAGTCATTTTTTTGTATTGATCTACAAATTTTTACATATCGGTTGTCCCCCAAAAATGTATACACACTTTGAATGATTATAAAATCAGAATTTATTAACATATAGTTGATTTTCAAAATTTAAAAGAATTTACAGAAATGATTTTTTTTTTTTGTCAACCCCTGTTTTCAAACTGATGATCATTCTGGTCCAGGCACTGCTGATAACATGAAGCGATGGAATTGCAAACATCATGAATCGTTTTATTCCATTTCGGTGTGCCCTCTGTTTGTCAATTGTTGCCGGTTTTGTACTGTAAACTTTATCTTTTATGTGTCCCCACAAAAAAGTCTAGTGGATAAATTTTCAAATCCCTATTGGTTGGCGAGCATTACTATCCCTGTAATTTAATAATTTCAAGAATGTTATAAAAACACTAGAGGCCCAATGCACGAAATTCGTGCAAGAGTAGGCCTTCCTTCCCCTGGCTGCTGGTACCGGCTTCCCTCTGGCACCCGGGACCTGGGCTTCCCTCCGGCTGCAGGCAGGCACCTAGACCCAGGCTTTGCTCGTAGTCCCGGCTTTTTCCGGAAGGTTGTCTGGAAGGACGTCCGGTCTAATTAGCATATCATGCTTTTATTATCCTATATAATAAAGAGGTAATATGCAAATTAATCCTCACAAGATGGCTGCCTACGACCAGGCTGGCAAGGGGGTTAGTGAGGGACGACCAAACGACTGAACAGCAGGCTGCATGGGGCAACCAGGCCGTCAGGGAGTTTAGTGAGGGACGACCAAACGACTGAACAGCAGGCTGCATGGGGCAACCAGGCCGTCAGGGAGTTTAGTGAGGGATGGCCACATGACTGAGCAGCAGGCTGCATGGGGCAACTGGGCCGTCAGGGAGTTTAGTGAGGGATGGCCACATGACTGAGCAGCAGGCTGCATGGGGCAACTGGGCCGGTGGGGAGGCTGTGCGGGGCAACCAGGCCGGTGGGGGGGGGCAGTTGGGGGCAACCAGGCCAGCACGGGGGGCATTGGGGGTGACCAGGCCGGCAGGGGGAGGCAGTTGGGGGCAACCAGGCCGGGGGGGGGCACTTGGGGGCAACCAGGCCAGCACGGGGGGCATTGGGGGTGACCAGGCTGGCGGGGGGGGGACAGTTTGGGGTGACCAGGCTGGCGGGGGGGGGCAGTTAGGGGCAACCAGGCCGGCAGTGGGGGTACAGTTGGGGGTGACCAGGCCGGCAGGGGGGACAGTTGGGGGCAATTAGGCTGGCAGGGGGTGGCAGTGAGGAGCAACTAGGCCGGCATGGGGGCAGTAAGGGGTGACCAGGCTGGTGGGGGGGGCAGTTAGGAGTGACCAGGCTAGCAGGGAGGGGGCAGTTGGGGATGACCTGGCTGGCAGCGGGGGGGCAATTAGGGGCAACCAGACCGGCAGTGGGGGCAGTTAGGGGTGATCAGGCCAGCACGCAGAGGCAGTGAGGGGTGATCAGGTCAGTGCGGGGGCTGGGGGGCAGTTAGGGGTGACCAGGCAGGCAGGCAGGTGAGCGATTAGGAGCCAGCAGTCAGTCCAGAATTGTGAGAGGGATGTCCGACTGACGATGTCCTGGGGATCAGGCCTAAACCGTCAGTGGGACATCCCCCAAAGGGTCCCAGATTGGAGAGGGTGCAGGCTGGGCTGAGGGGACCCCCCTTCCCTGTGCATGAGTTTCATGCACCCGGCCTCTAGTTATAGATAATCATAATGTATATGATCTTTTGAGATTACCCAAGTTGTTGTGTATATTAATAGTTTTTCTTTTTATTGCTGAGTGTAATTCCATATTATTCAGTGGTTTGGATGTATCTATGGAGGGACATTTTGTTTCCACTTTTTTACTATTATAGATAAAGCCTATTTTTGCATGGACATAATTTTTTAATCTCTCTACAGTAAATGTCCAGGAGTATAATTACTGTGCTACATGGTAAACGCATGTTTAGTATTTTTTTTAGAAACTGACAAACTGTTTTTCAGAGGGGGTCTAACATTTTACCTTTCTACCAGCAATGTCTGAGCAATCCATTTTCTCCACATCCTCATCAGCATTTGGTGTTGCCACTGTTTTTTATTTAATCATTTTGATAGAGATACTAGAGGCCTGGTGCACGAATTTGTGCACAGGTGGGGTCCCTCAGCCTGGCCGGTAATCATGGCCGATTGGAGGGGGGAGGCTGGGGGGAGGGAATACGGGAGGTTGGCTGTGGGAGTGCACTGACCGCCAGGGAGCAGATGCTCAATGCAGGAGTTTCCCCCTGGTGGTCAGTGCATGTCATAGCAACCAGTTGACCGGTCAACAGGTCCTTCAGTGGCTTAGGCTTTTATATGTATATAAATTCTTTGTGCTTTTCATTTGCATTTATCTAATGGGTAATGATGCTGAACATTTTTATATTCTTATTTGAAATCCATATATGCACATCGCTGAAATGTTTTTATTGATTTTCTAATTGGAAATATGTATTTAACTATTAGGTTTTGAGTTTTCTTTATATAGGCCAGATATGAGTCATTGTCAGATATCTGTGCCCTTAATTTATTTTATTTTTACTTTAATTAGTATTATCACTACTTCCTGGAAATTGCAAGGAACTTAATGCACTTAAGCCCCATTTACTCTACTCCTGTGTTTTGTGTGATTATCCTGCAGTACTTTAAGTCTACATGTATTTAAAACTCAGTAAGTTTAGATTGTTTATTGTTTTAAGCAATTTCTATTGATTTACTCCCATTTTTAAATTCTTTATGTGCTCTTCAGTCTTTTCTACATAAAGGAAATTCCACCAGGGATCATTTTCTTCCTGCCTAATAATTTATTTATTTTGTACAAATCTGAGACAACACGATACTTTGTGTGTGATGTGTGGAGGGAGGAGGTGTTCTGAAAGCGCTAGGTTGTCAAGTATTTTTGTTCTTCTTCTTAATTGTTAAATTTTGTTGTCTTCTTTCATTGATTCACTTAACACAATGGGCACCAGTAGTTTTATTTCTAGCTTTATCCAGTGGCAGATAAGTTTCTATTGAACCAGTACAAAAAACGTTCTACAAAGTATCATACTTTAAAAAGATATTAGCTTGTAAGAACATGTAATAAATAACTTCAAAATGCAATGGGTATTTAATCTTAAGGCGTGCCTTTAACATTCATGTGAAACACTGTGTAATATGAAAAGAAGAGAATGCTCGTGACCCACCCGCAATGCGTTAATTGTTACTTTTATTTTCCTTGGAAGATAAAATGCTTTTTGCTGTGGTGGCTTTTAAGATTCTTCCTCTGTCTTGGCTTTCAGCTGTTTTGCTGTGATAGCCGTGTTAGCTTTTAAGATCATCTCTGCCTTGTGTGATCTCTTCATGCTCTTGTGTGATCTCTTCTCTTGAGTGTAGGCTGGGCCTATTGAGTTGCTCCTAATGCATAGAATATAGCAGGAGTGATGTGTTCTTTTTTATATATTTAAAGTTTTTTAACATTTTTTTAATCCTTACCCAAGGATATGTTTAAGGAGAGAAAGGGAGAGAGATAGAAACTTCCATGTGAGAAAGAAACATCAAGCCGTTGCCTCTACTATTTGCGTGACCTGACAGGGATTGATCCTGCAACTTCTGATATACAAGATGACGCTCCAACCAACTGAGCATCCTGGCCAGGGCTAAAACTAATTTTTTTAAAAAAATCATTCTTTATATAAATCTTTTAATTGCTCATAGTGGAAGGGTTACTCTGATAGAGCTATTACCACAGGGTGAGCTTAATTATATATAGAACTAAAGGTAATTTTTGTTTTCTTGGGATACTATTATAAGCAGAAGGAACTCTCTCAGCACATGTGATCCAAATTAGTGACTTTCTAGGCAGCGGCCCTTTGGCGGTCAAACGACCCTTTTACAGGGGTCTCCTAAGACTATCCTGCGTATCAGATATTTACATTACAATTCATAACAGTAGCAACATTACAGTTATGAAGTAGCAATGAAAATTTTATGGTTGGGTCACAACATGAGGAACTATATTTAAAGGACCAGAAGGTTGAGAACCACTGTCTAAGTGAAAGGATTCTGTCCATTTCTTCTGTATGACATACTGACTTTTGTCCAAAGCATTAAACACTTGTTTATTCAGATATTTTATTTTTGTGCTTCTGCAGTGCTTATCAAGTAAGTGTGTATTTATCAAAAACTATAACTATTTAGATTAGTTATAAGTATTTTTACAATTCTGTGGCTTTATTTTCTATACTAGGGGCCCAGTGCACGAATTCGTGCATCTTGAAAGGAACTGTGGGCCACAAGGCTGCGGTGGGCACAGGGGCAGGTCTCAGCCCATCCTCCACGCCCTTGCCTGTCCCCTCCCACCATGGCCCTTGGTTCTCTGTCTGTCAGCAGCCCTGCTCCTGCTGCCGCCACTCCCACATGCTGACAGGCGCTGGCCCCGCTCACACCCGCTGATGGTGCTGAGCGATTGGGACCGGCGCCGGGCACTTCTAGCGGGGATGAGCAGTGGCTCCAGGGACGGCTGCAGGTGCGAGTGGGGCTGGTGCCGGCAGTGGGTGCAAGCAGCGGCTCTGGTGCCGGCAGCGGGTGTGAGAGGCGGCTGCCTGCCCTGATCGCCCCTCAGGAGCAGGGGGAAGTGGAGAATCCCTGAGGGGCAATCGGGCCAGCAGCCGCTGCTCACACCCACTGACAGAGCCGAGTGATCGGGGTCAATGTCAGGCACCAGCAGTGGGTGTGAGCGGTGGCTCCCGCGCTAGCAACAGGTGCGATCAGGGCTGGCACTGGCAGCAGGTGCGAGTGCTGGGCAGGCTGTGGCACACGGGAGCAAAGAATTTTCAGTAACCACCAGAGGCTTGCCCAATGACAGCCTCTGGCACCCCACCTTGGTCTGGCCCCCCCCACTCACCTGCTCCATCATCCTGCTGCTGCTGATGCCTGCCATATTCCATGCTCTGCCACCTGGTGGTCAACGCACGTCATAGCGACCGATTGTTCGGTTGTTCTGATGTTCAGTCTATTTGCATATTAGCCTTTTATTATATAAGATTATATAGGATATCTAAAAGCCTAAGCAACCGAATGACCGGTAGACCAGTCATTATGATGTGTACTGATCACCATGTTCCATACACGCCCCCTGGTGGTCAGTGCACGTCATAGCGACCGATTGTTCAGTTGTTCTGATGTTCAGTCTATTTGCATATTAGCCTTTTATTATATAGGATTATATATGATATCCAAAAGCTGATCACCAGGGACAGACGCTCAATGCAGGAGCTGCCCCCTGGTGGTCAATGTGCTCCCATAGGGGAAGTGCCGCCCAGCCAGAAGCTGGGTTCACAGCTGGCGAGCACAGCAGCAGTGGCTGGAGCCTTTCCTGCCTCCGTGGCAGTGCTAAGGAAGGAGCAGCAAGCCGAGCGGTAAGGAGCAGCAAGTAGGCGGGCGGTAAGGAGCGAGGGGTCCTGGACTGTGAGAGGGCACAGGCCAGGCTGAGGTACACACACACACACACACACACACACACACTGCATGAATTTCATGCACCGGGCCTCTAGTATAATATATAAACTTATGACAAAAATTTATGAAAATTTATTTAAATTGTTTTGGAAAACTACATAGATGAATGGATAAAACTATTCCTGGTGAATTGGTTGTCTTTGACTAAACTATAAAACATTGAGTGAAAGAGTTCATAAAAATTTAAGTTTCTTTAATGAAGTTGTTTCCCAAGTGTTCAAATTCCTGCTCTGTGTTCAGAGGCTGAAAATAATGCCTTATTATAAGAATTTGATTTATGCAAGAAAGAAGGTGGAGCCCTCCCATTATTAAGATATTTGTGAATGAATATACATATGTTTTAAGTTAAAATAAAGTGCTTACGTTATATATTTGTCCTTTGTTATTATTTCTGCTTTATCTGACCTTTTAGAATAATAACCAAGTACTGATTTTAACTGCATCTTATAAGAGGGCTTCTCCTAGACATCTAAATACTAAGAAGCTGTTTCATTTAAGAAGAATTTGACAAATTTTTAATTGAATACTTCACATAATCTTTATTTGAATTATGTTTTAGGTATTAGGGCTAATTAAAACTCATTAATTAATTTATATGTTTATTTACTAAGAACATAAAAGGCCTGTTTAGACTGAAATATTCAGCCAGACGTTAGAGAACACATAGTTATTTGGTATCTATTGCTCATTTACTAACAACTTCCATAAATTATACAGATTGTTTATATGTAAAAATCATAGTTGTGTTTCCTTCTGTTTATTTAATATTCTAAAAAGCAAGATGGGAGTCAGGTTATTTTTATTAAACATTTTTCATTCATAAACATATGAACAAGCTTATCAAGGAGAATAAAATCCGTTCTCATTTCTCAAGGAGAGTAGTTCAGAAAGCTGTTTTAATAAAGTCATAGCAAAATCTGAAGGAGGCTTTGTGCTTTTTTTATGGGCATAAACTTGAAAATTTAAAAACAAGCCCTTTGTATGATAACATAATTAAGTTAGAGTTTAATATTTGCTTTTCTTTTTTTTTTTTTAATTCACAAGATTTATTGTTGGTTTGTATTTTTCTGTTAAGCCTCACCCGAGGATATTTTTCCATTGATTTTTCAAATTCTTTATTGTATTAAATGTCTCCTCCCCTCCATTGACCCCTTCTAGCCCACCCCTACTCCCCACCCCAGGCTTTCACCACCCTATTATCTGTGTCCATGGGTTGTGCATATATGCATACAAGTTATTTGGTTGATCTCTTCCCACCCACCCACTCACCTCTGCCTTCCCTCTGAGATTCCACAGTGTGTTACATGCTTCTGTGTCTCTGGATCTGTTTTGTTCATCAGTTTATTTTGTTAATTAGATCCCATGAACAATATGAGTGAGATCCTGTGATACTTGTCTTTCTCTGACTGGTTTATTTTACTTAGTGTAATACTCTATTTATGTGAACCTTAAGGGCCAGGAGAAGACAGGAGGAGTCATTGACATTGGTTAAACCTCTCACATATTTGGAGAAAACACTGATATTTAACACTTTTATACATTTTCATATAATAATATACTTGCTCTGGTGCTATAGCTTTACCCTTGGGATGCCCTCCCACCTTGTCTTACACGTATCCGAGCTTACACTTCATCAGTTAACTTCACATGGATATACTCTGTTCTTGGAATGTGATTTGTTCATTCTGGCTTACCATAGTAGAAATCCAAATATTTTTCCTATGAAATACCCCATAGGCCTTAGGTCCGGGTGTGTTGGATCCTCAGCATGTCAAAAATTTCATTATGCCATCTGCTTCAACCTGAGCAGTGTATCTTCTGCTGGCAGGCTTTATTGAAGTGCCGTGGCTCAGGATAAAAAAATAAGCAGGTTTGGCATAAGAAGCTTGCTTTTGAAAAAATAATAATTGATCATGTGCCTGCTCTAGATTTAAAATACCCATTTGAAAGTATTCCCAGAAGCCTCATCTAAGCACATTGATCTCTTTTTCATCTGTGGTTGAAGATAGCAATTATTATGGTTAAATAATTGGTAACTTTGGTAAGTTGTTGAGTTTTCTGTTTTATTTTTAAGGATATGTAACTCTTAGGCACCGATTGGTGATACATTGTGAAATATTTTGATTACTTCTGTTGATGGAAGCTCTTTACCTAATATCCTATTTGCAGAAATGATACCTTAAATGACTTTTTTTCTATATATATAATACAAAGATGATAAGAATGCCATGATGAGTAAAAGCTAACTTATACTGTGTCTGCTGCTATATATAGTGTGTGACTTGGCTAATTTTGTCGTCATCTGTAAAATGAAAATAAAGTTATTTGGAGGCTTGTTGGGGAGATGATATCAGAGTAGGTCCTTATAAAATGAATAGACATTTATTCTGCAAATGTTTGTTGAATGCCAATTATGTGCTAGGCACTCTTCTAGATAATGAGGCTGTAATTCAGAAAAAAAATAGTCAGATTCCTCCACTGGAGAATTCCACATGCTAGTCTGTCTTGACTGGGATGAAAGCTCCATGGCAACAGGGTACATGCTGGGTGGCAGTAAGAACCATGAAGGAAAATAGGGCCGGGTAAGCTCATGGAGTGGGATGCTTCTTAAATAGGGTTGTCAGGGAGGACTTCTGTGTGGTGGCATTGAGCACACTTGAATGAAAGAAATAAGCATGTAGATACTTGAGGGAAGGATGTGCCTGACTGGTAAAGGGGGCAACTTGGCAGTTTGAGGAAAGGTGAAGTGGTCAGTATAGCTGGAGCTATGGGGACACAGTGCTAGGGGATGAGTTCATAAAGTGATCCCGAAACACAGTTGGTATCACCTTGCTGATAAATAATTATAGGTATAAAGTTAGATTCCAGACACCCTATAGAAATATGAAATCACGATTGGCTGTTTGCACTCTTCTGTCAATTATTTAGCTTTAACTTGGGGCTCCTTATAGCAGGCACACAAAAGTAATTACAGAATACTTTTCCAAAATGGAATTATTTTTGTTGTTGTTTACATTATATCATTGTATCTGGAATTTGCCAGTTTGTGAAGTTTAAAGTCCTCCAGATTGGCAACTCTGCCCAAGACTTTTGAGAGCAACAGCAAAGGAGTTGAACTCAAATACTGAGTTAGAGGAAAGAATCGCCACAAGACAGAACCAATTGCAAGTTTAGGAGGTTTGTTCCCAAAACTCCCTCCAACATTTAACTGGAAGGACCAAAGAACTTACTGGGCTGTTAAACTATTTTACGGAAAGATTACAGGTCAAATATTAGCTAAAGGAAGAGACACATAGCTCGGTCTGGTAGGATTTCAAACCAAAGCTTTTATTTTTCTTAGGAGGTATCCTTCCCGGAATCAATGCATGGCAGTATGCATGGAGTATTGCCAACCCGCAAGCTCACCTGAGCTCTTTGTTCAGAGTTTTTATTTGAACACTAGAGGCCCGGTGCATGAAATCATTCACAGAGAGGGGGGTTCCTTCCGCCTAACCTGCACCCACTCAAATTGGGGACCCCTCGGGGGATGTCCGACCGCCAATTTAGGCCCGATCCCTCTCACAATCTGGAACTGCTGGCTCCTAACCACTCACCTGCCTGCCTGACTGATTGCCCCTAACTGCCTCTGCCTACCTACCTGATCGCCCCTTACTGCCCTCCCCTGCTGGTCTGATCTCGCCCCCAACTAACCTCCTCTGCTGGCCAATTTGGTTCTGATTGGTCAGTTTCTATCCCAGTCAGCATCAAAAGCTCCGCCTCTTAAGCAGCCATTGGCTCCTCACAGTTGACCCAGATTTGGTTCTGATTGGTCAGTTTCTATGCCAGTCAGCGTCTCTGGGCCTATCAACGGGGCCTGATCAGAAAGGCGGGGCTGGTCAGCAGCTCCAGTGGAGACCGGGAGAGAAATGGAAGCAAGGCTGTTGGCCAGGCCAGGAGAGAAAGAGAAGCAAGTTCTGATCAACGGTTGCTACAGAGGCTACGGATCAGACCCTGCCTCTCTCTCTCTCTGCAGGCCTCTCTCCGGGCGTGATCTGCAGCCTCCTAGGCAGTCAGTGCTGGGTCAAGGCGGCCACAGTGGCCCCAGTTAGTGCTGGGTCGCCAGGGAAAACCAGCACTGACTTCCGGTCTGGTGGAGCCTTAGGTCGTAATCAGTTGTTATGACCCTGGCTCTTTATTATATAGATCATTTCATAGGCATGATTTATTGATTGATTGCACCAGTGGCTGAACATAGTCTCAGAATTTGAGTTGATATCTTGTGACCTTGAAGCCTACCATGAATAACAAAGATACTCCTATTGTCTGGGAAATCCCAGGGGTTTAGAATTTACTTCTTAGGTGCCACAGACAAGAGCCAGACTGCTTTTTGGGGAAAACCAAATTCTTTGCTACATACATTGTTATAAAAATTCACACAATATGGAAGGGAAATGGCCCCCTGGAGTCCCATCTCTCTGGAATAAGTAGTGTTAGTATTGCTTGTTTGTTTTATATTGTTCCAATGTTTAATAAAGTTCATTGAATCATATTATATTGTAGCTTTTTTTTTTTACTTTAAAGTGTATACAGGTGTGTATGTTTTTGCATGTGTTTTAACGAGTACCCTGAAGTTGAACACTGGATATACATTTTAAAATATTCTGTTATCTAATAAATAGTGATGCATTGCACATCTACACAGTTTTTTGCATGTTATTTTAATATTTCTCATTGAAATAAATTTTTGAACTGTAATTGCTTAATTAAAAGGCATGACCAGTTTGAAATTTGGTAGGTACTTCATTATTACCTCTTTTGGGATAATTTCTATTTAATTGTTTATGGGATGTTGAAATTGTTAATGACTTTCATATTACTCTTAGGTAAACATTGCAACTTCAACAATTTCAAATGTAGAATGTGCCCATATTCCACATCTCAGCCCGGCTGTCATTACTGCTCTGCAAAATGAGTCATTGTTATCGTCCCAAAACAATGGGACTCTGGAAGTACTTACAGCGGCAGGTGCTCCACACATCAATGGGAAAACTGCTTGTGATGAATTTGATCAACTGATCAAAAATATGGCCCAGGTAAGAACATTTTTTCTTTTTAGTTGTGATAGAGTGTATAATATCTTAAAAGAATGTAATCAAATCCTGGATAACTTGAAGAATATTTGTATGTTTATCTTATGTAACATGTTAAATATACATTAAATATATATGTATTAAATGTAGTATTAAATATATTATTATTAAGACATTTATAAAATCTGAAAAAAATTGGAAAGAAAATGAAGTAGATTTTGTTTGGATGGCTCAGAGATTTTTCTATTCCATTTCTTTAAATTATCACATTTTCAACTGAGTATTATGTTTTATGTTCTAGAAATAGTCTCCAGGATAAATAAAATGTCTCATTCTAGGTGATGAGGGATCAAGGTTATTTTAGAAAAAAAAAAAGAATTTATTGAGTTTTTTTTAAACAAAGGAATGCCACTAATAAGATGACTACAAGTGCAAGGATTAGCTTTTAATTTTATTTCTTGCTTCGCTTCCTGGACAGGGTCGCCATGTAGAAGTTTTTGAGCTCCTCAAACCTCCCTGTGGAGGCCTCGGGTTCAGTGTTGTGGGACTGAGGAGTGACAACCGGGGAGAACTGGGAATATTTGTGCAGGAGATCCAAGAGGGCAGTGTGGCTCACAGGTGAGACTGGTGGCTGCTGGTCTGGGTTTGATACCATATTCGGGAGGTGTTGATCACACTGGGAGAATGTAGAGAAGCAAAATAAATGAAAACAAACAAGAATCCAAAAATAATGATAATAACCAGTTTTTTAGGCATCATTGGCATTGCTATGATAAAATGTTAGTCCTTTTGAAAGAAGAGTAGCTTTTCAATAGAGTCATAACTTAATCACTTTTTAGTAAGGAAAGAAAAATTTGATGACATCTTCTCAATGTTAGTAAATGGACTCTTCTGATTAGATTTTAAAATTACTGTTTAGAAAACTATCCGTGTGGCCATGATAATTTAAAAGAGATTTTATTAATATACTCAAAGCAACAAGTAAATATATGCCTCCTCGCTTTTATTTGTAGAAGATAGGCACTTCCAAGATATAATGAAAAGGTTGGGTCGCTGAAAGAAGAGGGCTCTACAATGGGGGGAATTCATTAGATGCACTGGAGCCAAAGTCTATGCCTTTAAAAGTCAAAGTCACGGAAAAAGCTACCTAATTGTGGACATTAGAAAATAGAGTTAAAGTAATCTGATGCTGTACGCCAGAAAAGCTGTCATTGTCTTGGGAGCCATCAGGTATCTTTTACCTCCTTTCTCACTCTTGATAGAGATGGAAGATTGAAGGAAACTGACCAAATCCTTGCCATCAATGGACAGGCACTTGACCAGACGATCACACATCAGCAGGCCATCAGCATCCTGCAGAAAGCCAAAGACACTGTGCAGCTCATTATTGCCAGAGGCTCGTTGCCTCAGCTTATCAGTCCCGTGGTTTCCCGCTCCCCATCTGCGGCCAGCACAATTTCCGCTCACTCTAATCCGGTGTGTATGTAAGATTTTCTCAAGGAATAGAACTCATTTTCTACTTCTTTTTTATAAGTTTCTAGATGACTATTTTACATTTTCCTTAGGTTCTTTGTATTTCTTGAGTTTTTGCCTTTTTATTCTTTTATCTCTCCCTCGCCCGGAATAGTTGTTATTTAATTTTGTAAGTTTCTGGCTTCTAAAACTATTTTTACCATATTTTGTATAGTTTCCTTTTTTATTTGATAACATCTCTCAAATGAAAATAAATTAGACCTTTTACAAAATTGACTCTATCTGCCGACAGATATCATCTTGAGTTTGCTTTGTAATTTGTCAATTATACTCTGTATTATTGTTATAGTTAGCTGTCTGTGATGACTTTAAGAAGTAATCTACTTTGGAATCTTGCAAGGCAGGATAATGCAGAAAACATTTTTAATACGTAAAAGTTTTTTCCTTGATCTTTCCTCTTTTAAAGAAAAAGTTCTACAAAAGATCTCCCAAATCAGTGCCTATCTTTACCTGGTTAAATGTGGTCACTATGATGATGTGTTGATAATTTCAAGATTGATTATGCAGTAACAATCTTTTGAAACGAACGTGTAACTAAACAAAAGAGACATGTCTTACGACTCATTTTTATGTTTGAACTCAATTTTTTAATATTACTCATAAAATAATTTTCACAGAAATCTCAACTGAAATGAAAATTTTAGTTTTTCCTAAATATGTTCAGATTCTTATAGGAGCTTTATTTTCAGGTTCACTGGCAGCATGTGGAAACTATTGAATTGGTGAATGATGGATCTGGTCTGGGATTTGGCATTGTCGGAGGAAAAGCAACTGGCGTAATAGTAAAAACCATTCTGCCTGGAGGAGTGGCTGATCAAGTAAGCTACTCCCAACAGGTGTTCATGCTGTTTTATTAAATAACATGGCTTCATCTTTTACATTATCTGCCAGAAAGAAGAAACTGTGGCCTTAGATAATATCAAAGAAGCTGAGTTAGACTCTTCTGTTTTGCTGGGCTGTCCCTAAATTGTTTTTTTTTTAAAAACTTGGGGAGAAATACCATTGAAAGGGGAAGATTGATCTTAAGTTAAAGGAATAGACCACCAGACTAAAGCCCAAGTTATGGTTTTGATCATTGTAGAGATAGCAGTTCTTTATTTTATGATCGTAAATCAAATTTATAAACCTAGTCAACTGTTTTATGGCCACAAGATTCTATTGAAAAAAGAATCGTTTGCTGTAGTAGGAAAAAGCACAAGATTCATCGTGTCCTTTAGGGATGCGTCACTGGTGTCGTCTTTGTCTATGAAACCCGGCCTGTTTTTGTCACTGGGAGTTGTACATTAAAGAATTGCCATTTATGCTAGAATTGCCATGTTGGAATATATGTGGCAAAATTTTAGTTGCTTATTATAATTTATGTTTTACTTAGACAAGTTCAGCTAATGTAAGAATAGTTGTGCTTTGACTGTAACTTTTCATAATGATGTTTGCTTTTACAGGTGTATTTGAACTTAGGAGTCATGTTCATCTCTTTGTCATATTCATATGTGAAAGTCAGATTTATTGGCAGAGATATTGACAGTAACACAATAGTTTGACATTTTTAAAAGTATTAGCCAATATCTAGCAGTATCTGGTGAAATCCCCTTAGTTGACAGACTTGTGATAAATAAGTTTTATCTTCAGTGTAGAGCCGCACTGTTCAATACTGTGGGTAATTGCCAGATGTCACTTTTTAAATTCAAATTTAAATTAATTAAAATAAATAAAGTTACAAGTTTAGTTCCTCATTTGGTCTGGCTACATTTCATGTGCTCTATAGCTGCAGGTTGCTTGTAGCTGCTGTATTGGACAATACAGAACATTTTCATTCTTGCACAAAATCCTAGTGGCCACTGTATAGAGGCTTATAAGACTGCTTGCCACTCCCCATCTATCTGAATTTTTATCTCACCATGATATCATCTGCAAATGAATTCTTTAGAAATATTTACAACTAAATGGCAAGGCAGAAAATTGTTCTGTCATTGCTTTCTTGTGGTTCATACTATATTTTGTGTAATATATATTTGTATAGTGACTTATACTATATCTTTGTTTAATGGCATTTTCTTCCTCTATTCCTCAAAAAATTCCTCAAAAAGGCTTAATATTTTCTTGTATCAAGTAGGTAGAAATAAAATTGAAAAGCTTATATCGACTATCAATTTAAGGAATATTTGTGAATTTTAGTTACTTATATCACATTGAGTGATATTAGGCTGTTTCAAAAATGTAGTTAAAAGAAACAGTTAAAATTACAGCCACATGTATAGTGTCCTATGATTGATATTTCGTATCATTGATTTTTTATTCCCTTTCCCTCATTTAGGACTTCTCTGATGAGGTAATAAAAATAAAGCCTGATAAACCAATCTCTTTTTATTCAGCATGGGCGATTGTGCAGTGGAGACCACATTCTAAAGATCGGTGACACAGATCTAGCAGGGATGAGCAGTGAGCAAGTAGCACAAGTCCTCAGGCAGTGTGGAAACAGAGTTAAACTGATGATTGCAAGAGGTGCCCTAGAAGAACCGGCAGCACCCACCTCTCTGGGCATCACTGTGTCCTCATCCCCATCCTCTACACCAGAGATTCGGGTAAGTAGGTGAAAGTTCATGGGGTAGGTCATAGACAATAGCACCTAAATGATAGGATGTTTGTTTTGAAACTAGATTTATTAATGTTTATAGATTAGGGGTATATGCAAAATCGATTGACACAGACAAGAGTGTGGCGAAGGCCTTAGGGTGGGGCGGCAGGTGTGCACTAGAAGGGGGTCAGTGGGGAGACAAAGGGGACATTTGTAATACTTTGAACAATAAAGATACATTTTTTTAAAAATGAAACAAAATTCAAATATAGAAATGTTTCGGCACAAATAATATGTTATTAATTGTGAATAATGTGTAACAGATGAAAAATAGATTGCTTAAAAATTCTAGATGACTATTTTACATTTTTCTCTAAGCCGTACATGTATGAGAATAATGTTCTGTAGTACAGAAAAGTATTAAGGAATTATTTGCTACTAATACCTAAAATGTTGGATACTTTTTCTTACATTGAAGGCCCTCAGTAGGGTGTGGTGAATAAAGCTTACTAAAACCTTTAATATTGTTTTATGGCATATCATACAACTGTTATCAGATTTATAATGAGAAGTCACTATTCTTCAGCCAGTTACTATACATTTTTAAATAAAAGTTATGTTTTTGAGATTGTAACAAAAGCTTTACCCATATGCATAGCCTATATTGTTTGTAACAATACAACAAGAGCTAGAAAATTTCATAATTATTCAAATGTGGTGATTATCACAAATACTGCAGATCACAGTATGACTGTAGTGCATAAAAAATTCAACAAAACCATTTTATCTAGAAATCATATATTTAAGGAGAGAATTACACTCAATTTTTAGTTTAGATTTATAGCAAATGTAAATTCTACATTTTTCTCCAATAGTTCTAAAAACATCTGATTTTTTCTATTGAAATTTTGTTTCTAACCAGTTGCTTCGAATTCTTTTTTTAGTATCCTAACCTCCTCCACAGACCCTTTTAAACTTTATTAGAACACTTGAAATTTCCATGATTCTCTTGTTTTCAAGATTGAGTTTGGTTGCTATTTTTTGCAGAAAGAAAGAAAGCTTGTTTATGAAAGTATTTAAGTGGCATTCTTTTGTGGTAAACAAAAACATTTTATTCAGCATATATAAATGAATGCAATACCGAGACCCACTTGATGTAATTGGAAGCTTAGAAAAATATCTATTCTGTGCATATCATCATTTCTGAAGCTTGTGCCCCTTTTAAAACCATTCGATAGTCAAATTGCCACCCTCTAAAATAGCACTCGCATAAGTCTTATTAAAAATAGAAAACACATTTGTTTCCATTGAAGCAGATTTCATCCTGTCATTTTCTTGTAATTATCTAAACTTTAAACTTTTTGCTAAGTTTGCACAGATAATTATGTGCAGTGAGGAAAACTAAATGGAACTTTACAATAAAATTATATCTCGTTTAGGTGAATTATCAGTGAGATACAATCAGAGTTTACTTAAAAAAAAAGCAGAAAACATCACCAGCTAGCCCCAACCAGCATGTCTATTCAAACCGATAGCCTGAATTCTGTCCTGATCTTCTTAGGGTTATCTGTAAAATGCTGACACCCCTTTAGTATATAATGCCAATAGCTTAATGATAACTTACTGCACTAATCCACTAATGCTAATTCAGGAACTCTTGCCCTTCAGGTCAACATAAAATTAATAGCAATGCTGCATGTTAAAGAAACGTGTGTTCAGCTATCATTGCAGGAAGTAAGGGAATCATAGCAGGAAAGCAGACTTTCCTTACAGATAGCTTTTAAAAGTAGAGTATGAATTTACAAAACAAATACAGGGACCATTTTAAATGGTTCATGGGTACATTTCACTGATTTTTAAAAACATAATCAGCCCTAGCCAGTTTGGCTCAGTGGATAGAGTGTCGGTCTGTGGACTGAAGGGTCAAGGACACATGCCTGGGTTGTGGGCTCGGTCCCCAGTAGGGGGTGTGTAGGAGGCAGCCAACAAGTGATTCTCTCTCATCATTAATGTTTCTCTCCTCCCTTCCTCTCTGATATCAGTAAAAATATATTTTAAAAAATAATCATCAGTCTATTAATAATATTTCTGAAGGATAGAGGAAGTCATACTTATGGTGTTAGAATCAACTGTCAACTTGGGATAGTAACAGTAGCAAAGTGTCCTGAGAGGACACAGTGGCCCCTGCATTCCCCTGGGGTTTTGCATACTGCAGAGCTCTTAGGAGCCGGGGTTCTGCAACCAGCCTGTCTGCATTTGAATTCTGCCTCTGCTAGAATGCTTACTGTGTGTCCTTGGAAAGGTCTGTGTTCCTCAGTTTCCCCAGAGAAAAGCTGACAGTGATTGTGCCTACCGCAGTAAATGTGAGCTGGACTGTTCTCCTTATTCCTGATAGACATTTGAAAGTCAGAAAAATTCAATAGCAAAGCCAGATTTGAACTTGATCTGAATTCAAAATGTGAGTACTTTCAACCTCCTAAATCCTTAACACATGCAGATGAGCATCTTGGAGAATAGAATTTGATCATAAGAAACTATTTGATTTCTGAAGTTTTATTTACACAAGCAGCATTGTATTTCTGTGATGGGGGTGTGTTCAGGTTTTCTGCTGGCATTCCCTTGTGGTACAAAGATGATGCTCAGTGCACGTTCACAAGACTGAAGGAGTAATCAGTCGCACAGTGAGCCCCCAGCAGAGTTCTCTGACACCTAATTACACCTTATTCCGAAATAAAGATGCGGCTTTTTGAGTTACCTTGTTTGTTTACATGTTTATTTTTCTGGGTATTTTCTTATCTGTTTTATTTTAGGTTGATGCTTCCACTCAGAAAAGTGAAGACAATGAGGCATTTGATGTGGAACTCACTAAAAATGCCCAGGGACTAGGCATTACCATCGCTGGTTACATCGGAGACAAACAGCTAGGTAGTTTCACACACTGATATGTTGTTTTAACTTGACAGTTGCCTCTAATGTAATTATCTCATGAGTTATTGAACCATATTTATATATTTTTATATTATTGGATAAACAGATTGAAAACTTTTCTAGGAACAACTTAATGTATGTGATTGTGATTTTGTATTTATGACACAAAACCATTGTCTCATCCTCTGGCCTAAGTTTCTACTACTGGTTTTGTTTGTGTGGCTTGCTGATGTATATTTCCTCAAAATTAGGACTGTATATTTGGATACTAGAGGATGGATATTATTTATTTGAGTGATTTTCATAAATAGTAAAACACACAACTATTTCAAATCTTAGAACCTTCAGGAATCTTTGTAAAGAGCATTACGAAGAGCAGTGCTGTGGAACATGATGGCAGAATCCAAATTGGAGACCAAATTATAGCAGTGAGTCCCACTTAATTTTGCTTTGTTTAATTGTCATCCTTGAGAAGTGCATTCTCCTCCTTTACTCAGTTTTGAGAACTACATTTAGCTTGATACTAATTTAAGCTTGCTTTGTTAATTTGACTCTCATTACAATGACTGGTTTTATTATTTTTTGGAATTAAGAGCATTCAACAGAAGCTTTACCGATTTCATTTCTAAAGGTGGGACTTCATCTGTGAATGATTTGTGACATGTCAGATTTCTGGTTATAACATTAATATAATAGCTATACATTAGTTACTAGTACATTCATATCATAGTTAGACTGTAGTTGCAGACACCCCGGTAAAGACCGGTTGTCATAGCCTCTGGTTTGCTTGCGTCTGAGTTTGGGATGTGTACATTTTCTCCCCTAGGTTAGCAGAACGACGCTGTTATTGTTGACTCCATCACCAAGGCTACTTTTAGCTCTAAGACAATACAAGAATACAGAAAAGACACAACCTCTTTAATTAATCAACCCATCATTCTTACTGTGGTAACATCACTAGGCTTTGAGCACATGGCTCTTCAAGGTAGTGTACAAAAGGATCTGACTTCCAGTTCAGTGTTCACTGGAAACGGGTCTCCCTAACTCCTCCTGAGAACACAAACCCCAAAGACCCCGCAAAGGGGGCTCCCTGGTTACAAACTTCAGGAAAAACTGCAGGCGATAGATTCTCTTAGGGATTCACAATGGACATGGAAAAAAATCAAAGACTGAGAAGTTCTGCAGTAGAGAAACTTGTTTAACTCTTTTACATCAGTGTTTCCCAAACTTCTGTAATAATGGGTTCTTTCCTCTTCAAACACATGTTAATATCCCTTGGAAGACATTTTGAGGAATGCCAGTTTATTTTAATACTAGAGGCCCAGTGCACGGATCAGTGCCCATTGAAAGGAAATTAATTAGAAGGTGGCCAGTGGGGTGGGACTAGGTGAGATGGGCTGGACACGCCCTGGAGCCAACTTCCCGCAGTCCCTGCCCAGCCGGCTGCACCTGGGGTGACACTGGGGCTCGAAGGGTGTCTGCAGAGTGAGCAGGGTCCCTCCGGCAGGTGGGGTCCCTCAGCCTGGCCTGCAGGGATCGGGCCAAAACCAGCAGTCTGACATCCCCTGGGTGGTCCCAGAGTGTGAGAGGGCACTCGGCAAAGATGCTGTTGCTCGGGAGCTCCTGTGTTGAGCATCTGCCCCCTGGTGGTCAGTGCGCATCATACCTACTGGCCAGTCACTTAGCCTTTTATATATATAGATGTGTTTGTTTAAGCTTAATTAAGTATCTGTGGTTTCCTTGGGAATGTAAGAAAGTAGAATGTTAGGATGGAATAGTTCTTGGTCATAGCAGCATTATTCACAATAGCTAAGATAAGGAAGTAATGTTGGTGTCTATCCATGGATGAATAGATAAACAAAATGTGATGTATATACAATGGAAAATTAATGATACAAAGAAGGAAATTCTGCCACATCCTACAACATGGATGAACCTTGAGGACATTATGCTAAGTAAAATAAGCCAATCACAAAAGGACAAGTACTATATGATTCCACTTACATGAAGTGCCTAGAGTAGTTAAAGTCATACAAGCAGAAGGCAGGATGGTTGTTTTGAGGGATTGGGTGGAGGGGGAAATGAGCAGCTGCTGTTTAATGGGTACAGAGTTTCACCTTGCCGGATGAAAACATCTGGAGATCTAGTGTATGACAGTGTGAATATACTTAACACTCCTGAACTGTATGTATAGTTAGAAAAGGTTAAGATGGAAAGTTTTATGTTACGTGTTTTCTACCATAATTTAACAGGAAAGGTAGAGGTGTCCTTTATCTCTTGCCATTTGCTCCTGTATTCAGCTCCCTGAGTTCTGGGCTTAGTCTGTAAAACTCCTAACTGCACCTGTTCACCTCTTAATCAACTATAAAGATTGGATTGTGCTTGCCTCTGAGCTGGCTGGTTCCTGTAAAGAGCCTTCCCACAGTATCTCCATTTTAACCTACACTGAAAATTAACTACTTTAAGTTTGTTTTTTTTGTTTTTTGAGTAAAGGAAAGGAGAGTGAATAGATACAGATTCTAAATACATTTTTGATACTGAATTAAAAATTGAAAACACAGCTACATGTTTTTTCCCTAAGCTGTATAATTTAACTCATTAGAAAGTTGTTTAAAATTCTCTTGAGATATAATTCACATGACATCCAATTTACCCATTTAAAGTGTATAATTCAGTAGTTTTCGGGTACTCACAATTGTGTATCAATTACCACAATCAATTTTAGTATATTTTCATTACCCTAAAAAGAAACCCCCATACACATTAGCAGTTACTCCCTAATTCCCCCATCATCTCAATGCTAGACAACTACTGATCTAATTTCTGTGCAGATTTGCCTGTTCTGGACATTTCATGTAAATGGAATCATATAATAAGTGGTAATTTGTGATTAGCTTTTTTTGCTTAGCATAATGTTTCCAAGGTTCATCC
The DNA here is from genome assembly GCF_028538775.1 of Myotis yumanensis. Lineage (NCBI taxonomy): Eukaryota > Metazoa > Chordata > Mammalia > Chiroptera > Vespertilionidae > Myotis > Myotis yumanensis. The sequence continues at coordinate 54,917,781 of NW_027223763.1, read as the reverse complement.
AAGTTGTAGCATATAAAAAGAAATTCTTCATTTCTGAATGATAATCCACTGTATGGGTATACCACATTTTATTTATCCATTCATCAATTGATGAGCATTTAGGTTGTTTCCTCTTTTGGGAGGATAATGCCTCTATGAACTTTCATGTGTAAGTTTTGAATAGATGTATGTTTTCATTTCTTGGGCATACTAGTATACTTAATAGAATTGCTGAATCATATGATACCTTTATGTTTAAGTTTTAGTAAGCTGCTTTCACCTACAAAATTGCAATAAGGAAATGTCTCTTGTAGAGTTTTTAGGAAAACCATATGAGTCATTTATTTTAAATACCTAGTGTAATACTTTGCACCTAAGTGCAATTTGATAAATTAAGCAGATATTTATTAAGGGCCTGAAATGAAGCCCTTACACATTTGAAAGAGTCTTGTAGTAGCTTCCCTTCTTGTCATTCTTTTCATTCTTATACTAGAGGCCCAGTGCATGAAAGTTCGTGCACTCAGGGGGATCCCTCAGCCAGGCCTGCACCTTCTCACAATCCAGGACCCCTCAGGTAGGGTCCCTAGGCCTGGCCTGAAATAAGGGCCTATCGGGGCTTTTTTTCCCCCTGCTGCAGGCAGCTGGCCCCACTCCTGCCACTGCCACTGCTTGCCATCTGTGCAGCGCTGTCCCCCCATCTCCCCTGCCACCGGTGGCCTCCCTCTGCAGGTGACAGGTGTGGGGTGCGATGGCTTGGCTGGCCTGGCCCTCTCTCTGCCGGGCGATCGCTGGCCGGCCGCACACCTGCCACAGTGACCTGGGCCTCCCTCTTTCTTTGCTGGGGGGTGGGGCCAGCCCTGCAAGGGGCCGTCTGCCTACTTGATTGCCCCTAACCACTTGCCTGCCTACCTGATCCCCTTAACTGCTTGCTTGGGAGGGGGCAGCCTGACGAGGGGCCGTCTACCTACCTGTTTGCCCCTAACCGCTGGCCTGCCTACCTGATCTCCCCTAACCACTTGCCTGCCTACCTGATCACCTGTAATCGCTGGTCTGCCTGCCTGATTGCCCCTAACCGCTTGCTTGGGGGTAGAGCCAGCCAGGGGAGGGGCCATCTGCCTATCTGATTGCCTCTAACCACTGGTCTGCCTGCCTGATCACCCCTAACCACTCTGCCTGTCTACCTGATTGCCCCTAACCACTCTGCCTGCCTGCCTGATTGCCCCTAACCGCTTGCTTGGGGGCAGAGCCAGCCCAGGGAGGGGCCGTCTGCCTATCTGATTGCCCCTAACCATTGGCCTGCCTACCTGATCTCCCCTAACCACTTGCCTGCCTACCTGATCACCCGTAATCGCTGGTCTGCCTGCTGATCGCCCCTAACCACTCTGCCTGCCTGATTGCCTCTAACTACTTGCTTGGGGGTGGGGCCAGCCCGGCGAGGGGCCATGGTGGTTCTGGTCTCTGGTTGTTCAGGTCGTTATGCTTATGGTGGCTGGCCTTTTATTATATAGGATAAGTGGAACCTTAAATATAATTTTGCTTAGGCAAGGTCAGTGATAAAGGAAATTGTTGACCCAAAAGTGGAAGCAGCCTTCTTGTGAAATTTTTTTTCTTTTAATAAAATCACTTGACTTCATTATCATCAATGTTCTGATTTTTGACTTTAAGCAATATTTTTAGAAGCACCTTAAATGCTTAGGGAACATCATGAAATGCTTTGATTATGCCTTAATTTAGTGCAAAATATCACCATCTTGTGGACTTTTGAGATAGTGGTAGTCAAGTTCTTCGCACCAGTTGTGTTTTCATAACTGCATTTGTTTTTCTCAATCTCTGTTTTGGTAACAGCTATTTTGAGCTATACATTATTTTCACTTTATAATTGTTGAGGTGGTGAGAAGAGTAAGAAATTATTTCTTACTGTATTGAGGAATTATTATTTTATAACATTAAAACTTTTTTGTAGGATTCCTCTTTCACAGATTCTGCTCTAGGGTTTCACTATAGACCTTACAGGGCAAAAGAATAGAGTAAATGAACACATCCCTCCCCCCCACTTTACTAGTATATATAGTATATAAGAATTATATGATAAAAGGACTCTATTTTTAAAGTTGGCCAAACTTGTCATTAAATAAAAACACATACACTCATTCTTTTTAGGTTGATATACAGAGAACTTGGCTAAAAGCAGTATGAGGTAATAATTAATCAAAATATTATTAAACAAGTATGTGAATATGGAAAGATGTCAGATGTTGCCTATGATGTTCTGTGACTTTTTATACATATAGGTATAGGCTGTGTTGGAGGCGGGCGTGGCCAGCTAATTGAGTGTGCTAAGAAGCTGGGATTTTTGAATTGTTCCAGCTAGTATTTCTCCCTATAACTGTTCCTTTTAATTGATATATCTGTACTGTGCACTGTGAGAATGTTAGATCTCTTCTTGAGATAGCACAAAGGCAGTTTTCTGAACTGCAGTCTTGTCTGTGGCACCATTGGATCTGAAGCCACGGCTTATCTCTCTTTCTTCGATAATGAGGGACCAGAGCTGGTCTGGGGCCTGGTTTAGGCTTTGGGGACCTTGTCTCATAGGTATGATGGACCTAATTATATGGAACAGAAACTGCTCCCATGAAAGCTTGGGATTTTCATGTTTATTAATTACTTCTTCACTCTGCTACTAATAATAACAGCTGATGAGTATCTTCTTGGTCCAGAGTGCCATGCACTGTAAATTTGGGAAGTACCATTATTCCCATATGACAGATGGAGATACTGAGTAATTTGAACTGAATTCTGGAATGGAAAGTCCATGATTATTCCATTATAGCAATTTCTTTGGTGCTACTACCATCTCTGACATTTGTTTTCCTGGGAGATCCTAGTGGAGATATTTGACTTAACTTTACATAGAAGGTAGTGGATTTTTCATCTAACTTACTCGTCCCTTTGGCCCCTTGTTTCTCAGCAGTTTATTCTGTAGATTCTTTCTTTTGGGTACCATCATTCCCGAGGGATTCTGGGTACTCTTGAGGGGTTTCAATATGACCTGAGCCTGGCTTTCCATGGGAGTGGCATTTCTCTGGTCTATTTTCCAACAAAGTTAGGTTGTTGAGCAGTTCCCAACATAACAGCACTTTTCTCTTGCTTCACAGTCAAAGCCTTCTTTTATTCTCCTGGCGGAATTACACACAGTCCCCTGCATCCTTCCCTCCTTGAGGTGACACAGCTCTTCTGAATTGAGGTCAAGGAAGAACCATCTAAGTGGGTGTGGCAGGACTCAGAACTCTTCTCTCTTTAAAACAAAAACAGGCCTCTTAAATTTTCCCTTACTTTAACAACCCAGCTCTTTCCTGTCCTAAATGTACACAACCTTTAGTTCTTAACCATTTAATTTAAATTTCTTCTTGGTGGCCCCTCTCACAACTTAGTTTAGCACAGGGTATAAATAAGAGTAGCATCTCAACCATAATTTCATTTTCACATACATGACACTGAGTACAAAGCTCTCAGTTCATCATTTCTTTACCACAAATTCTCTGGAGAGCCTGCTTACTCTGCTTCCTAGATGCCAAGGAGTGGAAACAAATATTTTTAATGGTATGAATCCTGGATCCCACCCTATAACTGTTAGCTCATAATTTCTAGAAATGAGACCCCATAATCTGTATTGAGCAAAACAAACAAAACCCTCCTGAGTGATTCTAGTGATTGTAAACTAGTACTGGTCCCCAAACAGGCATCAGCCCATTCCCTGCTAGGGGAATCCTCACTCCCCATTCTTCTCACACTAACAGGCAGTAAATACGCATTTGGTGAATCGGTAATACAAATATCCATTCCGTTTTTAACATGTCTTGTTCTTACCAGGTAGATGGTACAAACCTTCAGGGTTTTACCAACCAACAAGCAGTAGAGGTGCTGAGACACACAGGACAGACTGTGCACCTGACCTTGATGAGGAGAGGAACGAAGCAGGAAGCTGAGCTCATGGCAAGGGAGGACGTCACAAAAGATGTGGTTTTGTCTCCTGCTAATGCCAGCATAAGCAAAGGTAATGCCGAGTTATCTGGTTTTCAGTTACACCCTTACATCATTTCAATTTTTTTTCTAATTCTAAAGTTATTTAAAAAATAGTTTTTAGTCTTCACTATTTAGTATGAACCAAGTAAAAAGGAAATTTAATAAAGTTGGGGTGAATTGGAACAAGAATGTGTTCATTAACTATAGAACGGACTTCAGAATAAAGCAGATTACTTCCTGTCCTATTTATTCAGTCACCATTTCTGAAACATACGCAGTCATTTACCTTGCTGTGTGCCTCCTTACTCTTTCAATGTCCTCTTCATGTTTTCTCCTTCGACGGAACCTATCTGTCTGGATTATGCATTTGAGCCCCAGGATGTTTCTGACTCCTCAGCCTTTCCTTGAAGGAATGGATTTTAATTTCCCATTTAGAAATGTCATTCATAACCTGCTTACCCAGGAGTATATCTGGGAAACACTGGCATCCCTATGTAGCTCACTGGGCTCAAGGTTCACTGGTAGAAGTCGGGCTGTTGGTTGGAAAGTGCTGCTTCATTTCTCAAACTGCTAACGATTCTGGTATTTATGTCATAAACTACTTATTACAGTACGAGGAGACAGGGAGGCAGACAGATCACAGGAGAAATTTATTACTTCTTTCTCCCATTAACAAGAAGACGTTCCTTTAAGAATAAGTAGTTATTGAAGAGTTTCCCTACCTAAACAATTTTTATTTGGGGATTCAAATATATACAGTGGGGTTTGAAAAATACAAATGCTCCTATAACAGATATAACTGCTAACATATTCTTTTCTTTAAGAAAATTATGAAAAAGATGAAGATTCTTTATGTTTGAGGAGAAACACCAGCATATTACCCATTGAGGAAGAAGGTAAACACCTGGAGCAGGTTGTTTTGTTCTTTGTATGCTTTATAGATAAATGACTTTTATAAATGTACATAAGCCTCTATGGACATATTGTAAATTACAGAAGAACACTTTCAAAAAAGAGATCTTTTAAATCCTTATTTATGTATATGATTAATTGCTCTAGTAGATTGAAATAGTTCATTTATAGCTGGCATATTTTCTTACTGACTCGATCTTCTACATTTTTTTAAACTAGAACCCTTTGGGACTCAATCAGTAAATATATGGTTTTTATTTCAACCCCCGTATTTCTGTACAGCCAACATATGTCTATCTTAATGAACAAGCAAACATAAAATTATAAAGCATATTTAAAATAAATACCAGGGAATCTGTAAAGCATAAGCTACTAGGAATGAAACTGTCCAATTTGGGAGGCTTTTTCGTCTCCATTTTTTAAAAATTTAATATTGGGAAACTTTAATATTGGGAAATTGGTTCCTAAAGGAATATTAGAGAGAAATTAAGCCTTTCTTAGATTTCTTTCACTTATAAACCTGGGATCCATGAAGCTGTTTAAACAATGAGCAACATTGTTTTAATATGTAATTATGCCTGAGTGTTGTGGTGATCTTTTTAGCCTGGGAGCTATGTGCCTCCCTTCTCTGTCAGGTTGCTCTCGGTAGTTTAGTAGCTGAAATCCACTGAGCAAAGAACGAGACTGCTCTCCTTTCGTTTGAATCCCATCCTTCACGAAATAATTTTATTGAAGCTTTGTAGTTCTTTAAAATACCTACTGCTCCATTATTAAATTATTTTTTCCTGAAATTTTTTATTTACCTTTATTATTTTAAAGCAGTATTTGTGTTTGCAAAGATATACCTGAAGTGAGATGTGTAAGATTCACTGATGTTAATTGCATTCTGCCATTTTTACACTAATAGGTGAAGAAATTGTTTAGGCTAAAGTGTAAGTGAGTATCAGGAGTAGGGAGAAAGGACAAAAATGAGATAGTAAGTGGGGATGGATGTGGGCATTGTCTGGAAGCTCAGACCACGTAGTTGACTTTTTGTGCAAGGATAGATGGGTGAGGCTCTAGACTGAGAATCAAGGCCCCCAAATTCCTTTGGAAAAATGTGTGTTCTAATGCATCTATGCTAGTACTTGGTCCCTAGACAAGGGAGTAAGTTGCCACCTCCAAAGAAATTTGACTCATTGTGTGAGCCTGGATAAGTCACAGTCACTTGGCTCTCAGTAAGATCAGAGGACTGGACTTCATGATTTTTAAAACCTGTCTGAAATATTGACTTGGGGCAGTTAGGGAAGGAGGAGAATGGGGGATTGTGCATGTGGGTTGTATGAAGACAGATCTCAGATTTGTTAGTAGCCAGCATACAGATTCCCCACTTTTTGCATTCAGAAGCCCACCCTGTTTGAATCACTGCCCAGCTCTGTATGGACAGCAGAATCAGAGAAAGGGGGTGAGTGAGCAGGTAGGGCTCTGAGCTGACTCCTCTTTCTAACTCTTATCAAGTTGAAAGAATCTCTGTTCACCCCTGCGTGGTGATTCTCTCTGGACTGAATTTAATTTTGAAAAGAAAACACTCATTTGGGTGGGCTAGTCTCCAAGTTGGAAAAAAATATATATTTTATTGTTTTCAGTTTCTCAAAGAGAAACCGATTCATTTTATTAATTCAAGGCATAACATGTGCAGAATAGACCTAGAGTGAAAGCTCATTAATTCCGTTAAATAGGAGGCAGTTAAGAAATCTGATTTTTACAACACTCTTTACATTTGAAATTTGAATGCTGAAAAGGATATTAAAATTTTAACTTAGAGTGTGCCTTGTAGAGATTTTTTTAAAAGACAACCTTCATGAGGATGAACTATGATGAAATATGGAAATATTTGAATATGACTTGCAAATTCTTTTCAACCATGTTCTTGCTTTAGCTAAATATTTTAATTCAATAGTGTTTACATAATTTGTTTAGTGAATTTCTTTCCAAATTTTTTTTCTTTTTACCAATTAGTGCAATTCCAATTATGGGGTTTTATTTTAGTGTGCACTCTGTTTCTCAAGTCTTTCTTATTTTTATACTCATTGTACGTGGAGTTGCATGTATTCTTTGTTAATTTCTTCTGTCTGTTTCTGTTAAGGTGTCACTTGGTTCTTCTTTACTCTGTAGAACCAAATGAAAATGAAGTAGATAAACTAACATAAAAGGCAGCATGGTTTTTGACTGTAGAGACACCAAAAGACCACCAAGTGAAACCTGGAGGGACTCGGGGCCCTGGTTCTTTTAAATACATGTCAGATAATATATGGATACTTTAATGGAAATGTGGTCAAGATTTAAAAGACTTCTCAGAAAAGAAAGTAGTGTTTGAACATGCAGATGTTAGGGTTCTAAATATGCAGAGAAGTAGAGTACCTATTGGGTGATGAGTCAGACTTTGTATGATAGACAGGTTCTGATCTCCCCTGGTACAGAATGTTAAAATAAGGATAATTTTTGTGGTTTGTCACTGACTTAATTGTGTTGACTGTTTCAGGGTATCCCTTGCTGTTAGCTGAAATAGAAGAAATGGAAGATGCACAGCAACGGGAAGCTGCCCTGCTGAAAAAGTGGCAAAGGATTATGGGAATTAATTATGAAATAGTGGTAGGTTACCTTACCCTCCCCAACTTGCTCATTTGTAACTGTATTTGATGAAGAAGTTCATGAGAGCAATAAAAGTGTTGATCATACATAGTCTTTGAGAAATAGCAAATGTCCAGCGTTTTTTTTTTTTTTTTTTTTCAGAGATCTAAGTGTGCTGACTCAGGTATTTAAAAAATTCAACTTGGAGAAAGTTTGATTGTAACCAGGGAACTGAAATAAATGGCATTGAAGTTTTAGAACTCATAAATCATCAATATTTTAATATTCCTGGTGGTAGTATATCTTATATAGATACTAGGAAGGTTGTTTTTCTGATTATTAAACTTGGGATTCATAGAAAGAATCAGAAAACAATGACAGTGTTTACTTAAAGATAAAACAAAAATGAATCATGACCTATATACAAAATTGTAAAAGTACTTTTTCCTGTTATCACTCATGTATATATTTTCCTTAAGAGGTGTGTACTTCTGTCCACTTTTTTCATATCACTTATGCCATATTGAATATTTTATGTTTATTAATAGTTTGCATAGCTACAATAGCAATTATCATTTGCTTTCTAAAAAGAGGTTTAACAAGGGTGACACACATTACCAGCCTTTAGATGTGCACCAGCAAATTTTAGGGATTTCAAAAGGAAAATGTAATACTAGATTAGTTTGAATTTCTCTTATTGCTTATAATATCCAAGTAACTCTAGATTAGAAGAGATAAAAGACAGCAGATTTCATATATTATTAATAACGAACATTATTTGAGCACTTTGTGCCAAGCAGTATTCATTGAATACTCATGACAGTGATCTTTTTTTTAAACACTCAAGATGTTTAACTGTCAGTTAAGAAATGAGTAAGTACAGCTGTTATTACCATTTTAAATTGCATTGAGGGAAAAATACAATAAAGTGCAGCTTCACTATTGTTAATTTAACATGAAAAGAAAGTTGAGATGTTCCATCTATGAGGAAACTGGCTTGCATCACTGAGACTGCACCTCTTCTGCTGGTAACTGAATAGTGAAGGGAACCTTTTGACTAGGCAAGTGTTGACTAGTCAGATGTCAGACCTGAGACTGGGACCTTTTAATGGCCTTTGTGCACATGGCACTCCCAATCTGTTGAGGGCAGAAGTGTGCTGTAAGTAAAAAAGAGTTAAGCTATTTACTGGCTCTCAACAAAAGTAAATTAGACATAGATCTGACTTTAAATTGTTGGTGACATAATTATACAGCATAAATGTAATCATAGGGGGGAGTGGTGCAGTAGAAAGGAGGATTGATGGGCCTTGTGAGTGGGGTCCTGGAAGACTTTTAAAGACCATTGTCGTCCCTCAAAACAGCATAAGTGAGAAGTGTGGGCTCTAGGTTCAGACAGCTGAGTTTCAAAGCTCTTTTCTAGCTGTGTGACTGTGGTTAAGGTAACCTCTCTGGGAAACGAGGATAGAAACTATATCTATTCCTGAGAAGACAATGAGATTCTGTGTAGTGGGGTTAGCACAGTCCCTGGCACAAAGTAAGCACCAAGTGGGTATCTTTCCTATACTGTTGTTTGAGCTCAGGTGTTCGTTTTATCTGTAGCAGTTTAGACTACCTTCCATCCTTATTAGTGTCTGTAGGCACAGCAAAGTATCTGAGGTTCTTGCATCTCACTGCTTCCTTTTGGTTTCTGTTGTTTCATGAAACTGACAGATAATCAGTACTCTTTCAAAGGCAAAGCTTTGATACTTTATAATAAGGTTTTTGAACTTTTGTGAGAAACTTGATCTGCTTTGAACAAACATCTATCTATCTATCATCTATCTATCTATCATCTATCTATCTGTCTATCAACTATCTATCTATCTACCTATCTATCTATCTATCTATCTATCAGGCTAAGCGACCATCCAACCAGCCTGTAGGTATGACACGGACTGACCACCAGGGGGCAGACACTCAACGCAGGAGCTGCTGAGCTGCGGTGACTTGGCAGCGGTGGTTCTGGGGTGATGCACCCTGGAACCAGAGGGGAGGGAGCCCAATTCCTCACAGGCCCACACGATTGCACCTTTGGCTGAGGGTTATATTGTTGCTGGAGCACCATCGGCCCAAATCTGGTTTACTGCACACTTGTGTTTGCATTCCACACCGTGTACGACAGCAACTTTGCAGAGTGCCCTCTGGTACTCCGGGATCCCTCAGGGGATGTCCGAGAGCGGGTTTTGGCCTGATACCCGCAGGCCAGGCCGAGGGACCCCACCTGCCAGAAGGACCCTGCTCACTCAGCAGAAGCTCTTTGAGCCCAGGCGCTACCCCAGGTGCGACCAGTGGGGGAAGAAACCAAGGGAGGTTGGCTTTAGGGCATGTCCAGCCCATCTCGCCCAGTCCCCTCACCATCAGCCATCCTCTAATTAATTTCCTTTCAATGTGCACAAATCCATGCACCAAGCCACTAATAAAATACATATTTGAGAATTAAAAAATAAAAGAATATTAGAACTGTGATGATTTTTCCTTTTTTAGGTGGCCCATGTGAGCAAGTTCAGTGAGAGCAGCGGTTTGGGGATAAGTCTGGAAGCAACAGTGGGACATCATTTTATCCGATCTGTTCTACCGGAAGGTCCTGTTGGACACAGTGGGAAGCTTTTCAGTGGAGATGAGCTATTGGAGGTAAGAGCTATGCCATTTTACCCTCCCTCCCCAAAGAGAATTCTTAAAAGGCTGCAGGAGGTTTCATGGTGAATAATTAAGTTCTTATATAAATTTCCCCTCTAAAGGATACTCAAGGGAGATCTACAAATAAAATTCCACCCAATGCAGAAATTTCAAATCTATATTTGGACTGATTTTCAGACGTATTCCATGCTGAGTTTGTTTGTTTTAATTAAAGAGAACTATAAAAACTTCTTTAAGATTTTTAAAACATTTGTTCAATTTGTAGAATATGTAATACATTTACATATTTCAAAATCACAAAGAATGCAAAAGCTTTACAATAAAAAGTCTTTTTCCTATTCCAATTCACCCAGTTCCTGTCTCCCTTCCTTAGGTAACTAATTACATTTGTTTCTGTGCAACTTTCTGGATATCTTTAAGCATAAATACGAAATATGAATGTATTCTTTTGCCTCGCTTATATGAAAAGCATGCTAGTGCATAATATGTGCCATTTTCCATTTTGACATTTTTCACTTAATAATAATATAAAATGTAAATTTTTAAAATAATCCCTTTTCCCATTCATCCTTTGGGGAAGTTTTTATTAACTCTTTCTTCCAAACTACTACTTTGGGAGATCAAACATGGATGCAAGCTAGTGATTTTTCTGAGTGCTGTAGAAGGTCCAAATCCAACAGACTCTAACCTTGTGCGTAAAACGTTTTCAATAGTGTTGTTACGAGTCCAATTACAGTTCTGAGCACAGGAGAACTGTGGTAATAGTAAAATTTATATGTACTTAATAAAAAATTGTTCTCTAAAGAATATTCATGCTATGAAATGTTCTTTCTTGGACAACTTCTCTTTTTCCTCAGGTGAATGGCATAACATTGCTTGGGGAAAATCACCAAGATGTGGTGAATATTTTAAAAGAGTTGCCTATAGAAGTGACCATGGTGTGCTGTCGTCGCACTGTGCCACCCACCACCCAGTCCGAATTGGATGGCCTGGACCTCTGTGACATTGAACTAACAGAAAAGGTATTGGCTAATGGATATAAGACTAATCTGAATATATAATGGAAAGGCTAAATGGTGTTTGGAATTTTTTTAGGCCTCTTTTCTTTTATTTGGTGTTTGGTTTCCTTACATTGTGCCATGGCTTATAAGATAAACCTCGGAGTCAGACAGACCTGGGTTTGAATCAGGCTTGGCATTTCCTAGCCTCTGGGACCTTGGGCAAGTCACTTCACTTTTCTGAATCTCAGTTTTTTCCTCTGTGCAATGTAAGTCATGTTGCCTGTCTTGGAGCATTACTCTGCAGCTAAAATAAGGTCTTGTATGGATATTTTATTTCATTGCCCATGATATGCTTATATAATTTATTCATACTACTAGTATGAAGTCAATACTTGTATTGTCCCCATTCATGGAACAGAAAATTAAAGTACGTAAATAGTGAGTATATACCATCTATGTGGTGAGTGATACTTTTATGTAACCTACTGAGCTCAGGGCCTCTCACACAGTTACTGCTCAGGGAATGGTTAAAATATGGATGGACACATCATTTCTGCATGTGTTGCTCTTATTTGCACACTATCAATACTTTAAAAAGTGAGAAATTTGAACTTGTAATACTACGTCAGATAATACTCTGTGACATCCAGAAATTCCCATTTTTATGTTTGCTCATTCTTTTCCATTCAGATCAAAATGTCAAAAAATGGAGCTCATTGGCCTTTCCGAAGATTCACAGTAGATATCTGAAGTTATGAATTGGACTTTGTATATTTGCAATCTAATTGAAGTCCCTTTTAAGATATAATGAGAGATGATGTTAGGATTTGATTTACATTATACTGAAGGAATCAGTAAATTGAGATAATTTTGAAAACTTTGAAGAATAAAGTGTATAGTTTAATATTCACATGGGTGATTAGAACAGGGTAGAATCATAAACGTAAGTCCAAATTGTAGTTATGTAGTACCCCACATAACCATACACATTTTTATGTGATATAAATGTGATTATTACAATAAAACAAGTGGACAGATTTGCATCCATGGTCCTAGGCTATGCAATAATTGAATAAAAACGAAGAGCAAACTAGAATTTAATGTATTCTTCTAGATTAACAGCTGAATTAATCTAGAGTCACTTTAATGTATTTTTATCAAAGAAGCTAACAGTTTGAGCCTCTGTTTCTGTACCAGATGATTTATCATCGTTACCTCATTTAATCTTCAAAAATCTATGAGATGGGTAGTTACGAAGCCCAGGTTAAGAATATTGCTCAAGGCAGCACATGAGAAATCCTAGAGACAATTTTCAAGCCCCAGCCCTTCTGACTTTAAATCTTGTCTGGCAACTGTGCACGTTAATTTATTAATGAAATAATCTTGTGTACAAGACAGAGATGCATAAAACATGGAACTTTTACATTGAGCCATTTCTTCATGAATTTTTATTTATCATAATTACTTTTTATCAAAATAGCTTGCTGTTTTTCTTCTGACTACGGAGGTGATTCAGAAACTGATGAAATAAGTGAAAATCACCCACAGTCATGCTCTGAGATGTAACTGTTGTATTTATATATATTTTGTTAATCCTCACAGGAGGGTATTTTTCCATTGATTTTTTTAGAGGGAATAGGGGTCAGAGAGGGGGAGAGAGGGAGAGAGAGAGAGAGAGAGAGAGAGAGAGAAGCATCTATGTGAGAGAGACACATTGATTAGGTGCCTCCTGCATCTGCCCCGAGTGGGGCCAGAGATCAAACTTGCAACCTGGGTACTTGCCCTTGATCAAGAATTGAACCTGAGACACTTCTGTGAACAGGTTGAGCTCTAACCACTTAGTAACGCTGGCCCTTTGAATATTTTTATATAAGATCTTTAAACCATACTTTTTAAAAATATTTTTATTGATTTCAGAGAGGAAAGGAGAGGGAGAGAGATGTAGAAATATCAATGATGAGAGAGAATCATTGATCAGCTGCCTCTGGCAATGCAGGCATGTGTCCTGACTGGGATTCCTACCATAACCTCCTAGTTCATAGGTCTACGCTCAATCACTGAGCCACGACAGCCTGGTGCATACTTTTTTTTAATCTCAGAGGGAAGCGGGGGTAGGTAATTAACCAAAAAACTTATATGCATAACCCACGGACACATACAATATTGCAGTAGGCCTGGGGGGTAGAGTGGGTGCGGGGTGGAGGGGGTCAGGGGGGAAGAAGAGGGGGAGATCTCCAATACTTTAAAAAATAAATAGAAATTTACAAAAAGAACCATATAATTTTAACGCCTGTCATAAGTTAGGCATTTCTTCTTGTCTAATAGCTTTCAGTAACTATGACCTTAATTCCTAAGGATTTCCTGATAAGCTGTTGCTACCCTTATTTGAGAGTACTTTTTTTCTGGAAAGACACTGAGAATCTCCTTTTTTCCTGGAGTGCTGTTATGTGTATCCGCTCATCTAGTGCCTCTGAAATAAGAGCTGTCTGGTCTGTCACCAGCCTCACATAGATCTCGGCGAGTTCATCGGGTCTTCGGAGACCGAGGAGCCTGCGCTAGAGATGCCCGATGTGGGTCGGGATCCAGGGAAGGTTCACGGACCTTTGGCCATGTGGGAGGCGGACGTTCAGCACATTGAGCTGGAGAAAGGCAGCAAAGGACTTGGCTTTAGCATTTTAGATTACCAGGTAAATCCGACTTTTAACAATTTTTAAAAATAAAAAATGATATATACAAAGACATGTTGATAGAGCAAAGGCAGATAACATTTTAGTCATCAAAGGCATTTTCTTGTTCCTAGTAAAACCTTCAAAATAGTAATTTATATGATGATTCATTGATTATCTTAGAGGACTTTTTTTAAATATTGAATTCCTTGAGCTCTTTTATATTGTAACTCTTGAGGATTTGAAGAATATGCAGAATGCATTTTAGGAATTTCATAGAAATATCATTTTGTTTTGTTTTTTGGACATTGGGGAGTATGTCCAAACTATTTTTATTTCCATGCACTTAATCGATGGTTCATATTTTAATGGTAAGACAGAAAGTCTGTCTGAAGTGAATAAGAGATTTATAATCGGCTATGTTATAAATTCCAGCATTCCTATCGTTTGACTAAATTTATGAATAATCTTAAATTGGTCAAATGTGACTGCATCCTTACCTTGCATTGTGTTCTGTAGTGTGAGTAGCTGAGGGAATGCTGCAGCCCGTTGGATAGACACAGCTGTTGCTCCTCATTAATTAATACGGAGCCAGTTGCCATCTCCGATGGCTCCCCTGGGTTGTGTCGTGCACAGGGCCTGATTCTGGAGCCTTGTGCTAATACTAACCTTGCTGTATATCTTACACTGCATCACCAAATTCTGTACGGCCTCGCTTTACACTTCCTTATTTCAAGAGAGAGGCCCTACCTTCAGTATACTCACAACCACTGATGCTCCAGAGCCGTTATTCCCTATTAAACAAACGCTGGTGTTAATAATTCATATATCTGACATCTGTCTACCCTCAGATGATAGTTATAACATTTGACAAACGTTAAAATTATTTTCAACTTATCTGTACAATTTGAAAGGTCGACTCAGGAATGGTGCCAAGAGAGGGAGCTTGTATAGAGTGATTTCTTCCTAAACTCTAGAAGGGAACCTTTGCCCAGATAATTCATTAGAAGGGTTGATGAACTTTTTTAAAGACACCCGAAACAGTTACTCATCCATTACAGTTCAGGGGGAGCAGCCTGTGAACATATTTCCCAGTGTAAAATGGAGCTGCCTGCTCTGTCCTTTTTCCTTCTGTCAGGACCCTGTGGATCCAGCCAGCACTGTGATCGTAATTCGTTCTTTGGTTCCTGGTGGTGTTGCTGAAAAGGATGGACGCCTTCTTCCTGGGGATCGCCTCATGTTTGTCAATGACGTGAACCTGGAGAGCAGCAGTCTCGAGGAAGCTGTGCAGGCCCTGAAGGGAGCCCCGTCAGGCCCGGTGAAAATAGGAGTTGCCAAGCCTTTACCCGTAAGAATTTGGATTTTACTGATTCTTTTCAATATTTGCAAATAAAATGGCTTCTGCGCTTATTTTTAGCTTCACATGTTCTTATGATGAATCATGACTTTTGGTACTTTCTATAAACACAATTGTTAACTGGCTTTTGAGTTTAAAAATTTAACGTTGAATAATATTTTTTTAAATATAAAGGAAATAAAACAGGAAGTTCAGAAATAAATCGGTAACATTGTTTTGTGCTTCACTTTTCACCTTTTGTATTTGATAATAATGTCATGATAATACAGAATGAAATATTTTCAATGAAATAATGCCTTAAAATATCTATCCCAATATAGTAGAGTATTAGAGAAATTAACAGCATTAACAACTAGCAGCAGAATCTTTAATTTGGGTGGGATAAAGTAGAATCTCTGTAGAGTGGCTTGAGGTCCTACATTCTGTCAATTTCAACACAGTTGTTGTCTAATTGCTGCAAAGCAAGAAATTGAACTTTCCAAAGTGGATTCATCAGTGCGTGGCTTCCTGAGGGAGGGAAGAGCCCTCATGTCATTAATTATTGCAATATTAAAAATAATGACATGCTTCCATAATGCCAATACGTTTAGTAGATAAAGTGATTGCAACACAGCACTTACCAGTAAGACTGAGTTGCAGTGAAATCTGAGAGACATTCTCACTCTTTGGGAGTTTTTTTTCAGTGTATAAATGTATTCTTAAGTGAAAGGGCAAATACTCCTCCTAAGAAACTACAGACACATGGATATATTTGCATAAACATTAAGGAAAAATTTGTTGACTGAAATAGTAAGCATAGTTAATATGTTTTAAATGTTAATTACATTTTTTGTGCTTCACTTTTTACTCCACAAAGAATTGATAATCTATGAAAATATATTTATAAAAACAGAAAGAGGGAGAGGAAGGGAGGGAGGAAGAATATGTTAATCTAACCTGAAATCAAACCAGAATTGTAGAAATCACAACAGAAGATCGATATGAGGGGGGATATAAAAATGAAGATAGGCCATTGGGACTCTGCATATACAGGGTGTGGCAAAAGTGGGCTTACAGTTCTTCATATAGAAAATAATATAATCAATAAATAATAATACAAGAAGAAACTCTGTGTTTCACATACTCATGACTCAAACCTACTTTGCCCCACCCTGTATGTTAAGATTGACCATACATTTGGTTCTAGTCTTATTGTTCAATAAAGAAAATGGCAAACATTTATTCCATATATGTTTTTACTGCTCTTAGAAGGATCCATGCCAGTTATTAAGAAGCATACTGTTTTTCCCTAGCTAGTTCCAAAATAAATTTCTTTCATGAGAATGTTAACTATTTCAAATTCCATATGCATTGCAATAATATGAAAAATATCTTTTATATAAAGAGAAGTTTACTATCTACTAACTCATATTTGTGGAACAAGAAGAAAAACTATTTTCCTAAAATACTTTTATATGTAATCGATGATATGAGGTGATGTAGGCATGACAATTATCTAACTACTAGAGGTTCAGTACATGAAATTCATGCACAGGGGAGGGGGGTGTCCCTCAGCCCGGCCTATGCCCTCTTGCAGTCTGGGATCCCATGGGGTATGTCCATGGGGAGTGGGCCTAAGCCAGCAGTTGGACATCCCTCTCACAGTCCAGGAGCCCTCGCTCCTTATTACCTGCCTGCTCAGTGTTCCTTACTGCTTGGCTCGCTGCCCCTTAGCACTGCTGTGGAGGTGGGAGAGTCTCCTACCACCACGGCTGCGCTCGCCAGCCTTTAGCCCAGCTTCTGACTGAGCGGCGCTCCCCCTGTGGGAACTCACCACCAGGGCAGCTCCTGCATCAAGCGTCTGCCCCCTTGTGGTCAATGTGCATCATAGCGACCACTCATTCACAGTTCGGTCGATTTGCATATTAGCCTTTTATTATATAGGATGTTAGCCTATTTTCTCTGAGGTTGGAATAAAGATGTTAGGTTTCCTGTCAGTGTGATAAAAGTTGCCTTATTTCTATATTAAGAACTTGTTTAGCCAGAATATTTGTCAGATAAAAATGACCAGAGACCAGACGATTACTTTAATATAAAATATTTTGTTATATTATTGATTTTGATCATCTTTTATGAGAAGGATGAAAAAAATTAGTTGAAAGGATTCTTATCTAACAGATGGTGTTGGTATTCAAATAAATATCCTCACTGTAACTTAACAAATACAAATGTTAAATATGAATATTTATCATATTTTATGTTCATCATTCTATGTTAAAGTCATGTGGTATCATTTGAAAAATTTCCCATTTTTTTCTCTCCTCCTTTAACTTTTTCTCCTGCTCCCTCTCCCCTCTTCCCTCTCTTTCCGTTCTCTTTCCTTTTCATGATCGCATCCTTACTCGCTGGACTTCATTCTCCCTGCAGCTTTCGCCAGAAGAAGGTTATGTTTCTGCCAAGGAGGATTCCTTCCTCTACCCCCCACACTCCTGCCAGGAGGAAGGGCTGGCTGACAAAGCCCTCTTCAGGGCTGACTTGGCTCTGGTTAGTGGCCACAGCTTTTCAAGCTTTCTTTAAAAAAAAATCTTATGTCTTATTTTATCTTGCAAAATATTCTAAAGTCTTACTGTATTCTTTGTTCATTATATTTGTGAAACGGAACATTTTCTCATCAACTCCAATAGTTCTAATAATTCAAAATGGGAAGAAAAACAAACCTATTTGAAAACTATTTGTTGGATTCGTGGAAAATTTATTTAGCAAGGCATTATATCAACAGGTAGAATTAATCTTTACATCATACCAAATGTTGTCGGAGCACTTATTTACTCTCATTTCATACTGAATCTTCCTAGGCATTCTTTTACTGTTTCAGTATTTAGCCAGAAATCAGCATTTTGCCTGCCTTTTAAGGAGATAACAGCTCTCCATGGACATTATGCTAATACTAGAGGCCCAGTGCATAGAATTCGTGCACTCGTGGGGGTGGGGGGTCCCCTTCAGCCTGGCCTACACCCTCTCGTAGTCTGGGAGCCCTCAGGGGAAGTCCAACTGACAGCTTAGGCCTGCTGAGCTAAGCTGGCAGTTGGACATCCTTAGCGCTGCTGTGCAAGCGGGAGGGGCTCCCGCCATGGCTGCTTCACTCGCCAGCCGTGAACCCGGCTCAGGGCTTCTGGCTGAGCAGTGCTCTCCTTATGGGAGTACACTGACCACCAGGGAGCAGCTCCTGCGTTGAGTGTCTGTGCCCTGGTGGTCAGTGCATGTCATAGCGACCGGTCGTTCCTCTGTTCAGTCGATTTGCATATTTGCCTTTTATTATATACGACTAGAGGCCTGGTGCACGAAATTCGTGCACAGACGGGTTGTCCCTCAGCCCAGCTTTCACCCTCTCCAATCTGGGACCCCTCAAGGGATGTCCGACTGCCCATTTTGGGGATCGGGCCTAAACAGGCAGTCGGACATCCCTCTCACAATCTAGGACTGCTGGTTCCCAACTGCTTGCCTGCCTGCCTGCCTGCCTGATTGCCCCTAACCACTCCCCTGCCAGCCTGATTGATGCCTAACTGCTCCCCTGCTGGCCTGATTGCCCCAAACTGCCCTCCCCTGCCATCCTGGTCTCCCCCCAACTGCCCTCCCCTGCAGGCCTGATTGCCCCCACTGCCCTCCCCTGCAGGCCTGGTCCCTCCCAACTGCCATCCCCTGCTGGCCATCTTGTTGTGGCCCTCTTGTGTCCACATGGGGGCGGCCATCTTGTGTGTTGGAGTGATGGTCAATTTGCATATTACTCTTTTATTAGATAGGATTATGTTAACACTTCAAAACTAGATAGTTTAGAACTCTATGAACTACATAAAGTATTATGATATAAATATGTCAAATAGTCTTCAGCCATAGAAAATTCTTTTGAAATGTGGTAGGTCACAAATGTATCATTGTCTCTAAAAGTGCCCCAAGAAATACATTTTTTTCTAGAGTTGACACAGCTTCCTTGAATCTCCTTAAATGAATACCAGTCAAAGAGAAGATTAGTTCCATTTTCCCATGAGCTCAACATCTTATGGTAGGAAGTGTCCTGGGCCTTCTCCCTAATTAGCTGTATAATCTTCTACTGGTCACTCAACTTTTCTGGACCCTGACGTTTTTATTTCTACAATAATTAGATGAATTGATTGTTAGGATCTCTTTTAAGATTCTGAGGCATCAACTAAAGTTAGACAAATTATTTGAGACATTTTTTTAGTGTTACTTAAAACAAATATTTTTTTATTATAATTTATGGCCCAAGGCTTAGTTAATACTATCTATGTAGATAGCAAATGTTAAATATTTAATGTTTGGATTATAGTACATAATGTACATTCATAAAGGATAAATCTCCACATAGATACTCACTAGTGAATTTGAACATGTATTGAAGAAATGTTATTAGAGAAGTTCATTTTGAAATTGCTCGTCTATTCCTCTCATGTTTTTTGCAAGAATATGACCTGGTGTAATGTTTTAGTGCAACTTCTCCTTGCTAAATGTGTAAGTTGAAATCACAAAGAAATAGAATATACCAGGTTTTGCCATTAAAGCAGAAAAGGGTGGTAGTATTGTATAAGGGTAGTATTTATGTCAGTCCTACCTATTCTTAGATGTAACAGTGAGTGAATTGTAAGGAGAGCTTCAGAGTTATCATACCTTGAATCTTTCACTTGGTTCTGCCACAGAAGATAGTAGTAGGATTTTTAGATAATACGTAGTGAAATTTGCTACCTCACTCTATGTGAGTTTTCCAACAATAGCCGTTTATAACTAATAGTTTTACCATAACTAGATCATAATTAGGCACCTTGTTTGCCAGTGTAATTTCAGCATGAAATGCCAGATTTTTCTCTTTGGTTTCTGATGATCACCATCAAGTTCTGGGTCTGTTGAATGGTTTTTAAATGTACTTACAGGCATTTTAAACAAAATATATCGTCTTGGTGTGATTTATGAATAGAGGATTGCCTCACAGTCCTGTTGAAGAAGTTTATTTTAGTTGAATAGGAAAAGAGCTGACCTCATTCATTTTATTATGAAATTCTAAGATTTGGGCAGGTATTATTTTAAAATAATGTGAACTGGGAAAAAGGCAAATATTTCCCTTAATTTATGACATTCCTAAACTTAGAATTGATCCAAGTCCTTTATTGATTGTTACCTTTAGTCCCTTATTGATGGAATAAAATAGCCTTTGACGCCAGCAGGCTCAGCAGCAGGTGAGCAGTTCATCCTTGTACTCTTGCATTAGCCTCTGAGGTGTTGAAGAGGTTGAAGAGATCATGTAGAAAATAGCATAGACAAAGGAATGATACCTGGGACCTTTTGGTCTCAAGTGGAGACTTTGTAATAACAGAATTTCCAACTGACATTATTGTTTTTATCCCTAGGTGGACACAAACGATGCTGACTTCGCCGATGAATCTGCATTTGAGTCTCACTACTCTCCTGATGACAGTATCTACTCTACTCCAGCCTCTATTTTATCTCTTCACAGCAGTGCTTGTAGTGATGGCCTGAACTATGGTCCCTCCCTTCCACCTTCTCCTCCCAAGGTACAAAGGGAATGCCAACTCGTTTATGGGAGAACCTTGTATGTAACTTTCCAGAGGTCACTGTTTATGCGGAGTTGAGTTGTAGGAGTAGCAAGTCAGATGCGTTCTATTTCTCAAGTCATGGATTCATTACCAGATTGAAGTTCAGTTTCATTTAGGTGGTGTTGATTGGGTCAGTGATGACTCCCAGGGACTGTTTAATTCTAGGGTCTGTTATGCAGAGTGATGGACACAGAGGTTCAAAGCTGTGATTAGGATTTTCTTGTTAAAATGAAAAAAATTAATGAAAATTATTTCTCAAATTGTGTTTTTAACTGTCTCTTTTGGAAAAAAATTAGTTATTTTATCATGACTTCATAACTGACTTCCATGCAAAGTTGGATAGTAAAATATTTCTTTCATTAATTTGATATTTACTAGCTAAGTTAAACTTAATGCTATCATATGATTTTATATAAAATGAGACCAAAGAATACACAAAAATCATCGTGAATAGCAAAATATGTTTAAGTCACTGGATATGATTGAACAATCTGGTTGCTACTTGACATATCTGTCCATTTCTATATTAGAAATAAATTATTGGTATAAATTCTCCAACTTTGTTTATTTTCTTAGTGACATGATCTATAAAACCTATCCAATCTTTTGGGTGTTAAATGGTGTCTTACTATTTAATTTGGGGTTCCCGATTACTAGTGACGTTGAACACTTCTTCATATATTGGCCATTTGGGTTTCACTTCTATCAGTGGCGTCTAAGTTTATAGTGGGTTGCTTATCTTTCTATTGATTTGTTGGCATTGTTTATATTTTCTAGACATTGATATACAAAGCAATTCAGTGTATTTTTATGAGTATGTGTATGTGTGTATGTGTTAAAAAAAACTAAAAATGTGTAGGAATCGTACCGTTCAACTTCAGGAAAGAAGTTATTCTTAGAAAAGGAATCATGGAATTTAGCTTAATACACTTTATTGTTGTAAGTAGAAACAGAGATTGAAGAAAATGTTAAGATCTGTTAAATTTTGGCAAAGCTTTTATATGTGGATATATGTTTTTAATTTTCTATGTTGGAAATATACCACCAATAACAATTAAGATAAAAAAGACTGGACAATAATTCTTAATTATGTGAAATATATATTTTCCACATAAGTTCAGTGGGAAGGGAATTTGAACCTATGAATAAGTTGGAAAGTAGAATTTTCCTAGGTCTAGCACTGTTTTCCTCTTTTCCTGAATTAACAAGTATTTTTTGGCCAGAACAATCAAAGCATTTTCTTTTATGTTCAAGGTACACCTGTTATTCTTGCAAATGATGCTGGGCAGTCTCTTTGAATTGGTTTGCAAGGTATAATCTTGAATGGAGCATCTGCTCCTCTCTCACCACACCTGAGCCTGCCTCTGTGACAGCGTCCTGTCTGGACCCCGTTCAGCCTTTCCTGGCCTCAGGGCTGGAAGCTGAGTTCATCTCCTAATGGAATCTCCTAATCCACAGCATAGCACAGTTCTTGCCAGTGGGACAGATTGCATTGTTTAACTTTGTAATTGTTACTTAAAGGGATTACACAATCTGCATACTGAGAAGCATATATTTTACAGGGCAAATGCTGGCTGTATGCAGCACAACATATTGGCTTACTGAAGTCTGTTTGCCTCCTATTTTTTTTTTCATTTCCCAAGCAGTTTACTCTTTTGTTGAAGCAAATTTTGGCAAGCTGGCTTATCAACTGAAATATTTAAACTGCAAAACAACAAAGAAGGCATTAATGAGGATGTTTTAAAACAAATTGTGAAACCCCTGTGTGCTTTTAGTTTTCTTTGAGAGTAGCACTGTTCCTAGGAAGTGGTGAATTTCTGCAACGTTTTTGTTTGTTTTGTTTTGATTTTGTTTTTGTTTCCTGTGGCATCTTTTTAGCATGTAGATATTTACTAGAAAATTGCATGTAAATAAATAAAAAGTTAGTTGATGCACTCATCTTTTTGTCTCTGCACTAAATTTACTTTCAAAAGACAGAATAGTAATTTGTTATGAAATTTCAAATTGACCGTTTTTCTTAAAGAAATTGAGCTCAGATTGGGACTTTTTAATTGATAAAATAAGATTGTATAGTATATGATAACTGATGTGAAGAAGGATGAAATAGGGTGTGAGGGTCTCAGTGACTCCTCAAGTTTTTGACATTGCTAAATATGTAGTAAGTCTTATAGCCTTAAGTCATGTCTGGAAGCACACAGGTAATTTTATCTGTGTCCATACGTTGTGAGAGGTCTCATCTCCGTGATCAGGTGTGCTAGAAGTGGTAAGAACTGGTCCCCCCAGAGCAGGAACCCACCCTGAAGGGAGGACTTCCTCAGTGCAGAGCTGTCAGAACCCTGCAGCAGCTCAGACCCCAGAGGACCTCAGCCCCAGGCAGAGTGAACTCCTCTCTACAACACTCTCCCACCTGGGAGTCTCTTCTGCTGTCTTTTCCTTTTAAATGAGTGGTGCCTCCTTAATTTGATTAGTTATATCAGGATTTAAGGGAAATAGCCATCACTCAAAAATCTGAAAAATATAGCTGCTTCCAGGGCATTTGGATTAATAGAAGCAGACCACTGAAATGTGGATTTTAAAGGCAGAAAGCCAGGGGGATTTTTCATTTCTTACTGTTCTAGGTTTTAATTGTTTGATTAATCTTTT
Organism: Myotis yumanensis; assembly: GCF_028538775.1. Taxonomy (NCBI): domain Eukaryota; kingdom Metazoa; phylum Chordata; class Mammalia; order Chiroptera; family Vespertilionidae; genus Myotis; species Myotis yumanensis. Next base: position 54,894,311 of record NW_027223763.1, on the reverse strand, counting down.
TATCCCCCTTTCCTCATCACCTTCAAAGATATAACAAATGCAGAGAGAATTGTTTTCAAACTTAAATGCTTCTAGACTTTTGTTTAAAAGCTCAACATATTTTGGGGGGGAGGATGCTTTCATTTTTTTTCTTCCTATTTTGGCTTAAAAATACACCCAATAAAAATATAATTGCTATGTAATGAGTCTCCCCTTCACCTAATCCTCACCTGCAGGCCCTACCGTCCCTTGTGCACACATTTCTCGCTCTTGCTCCAGGCATGAAATGATTACTAGTTGGTACATGTCCTTCATTTGTGAACATCAGTCCCCTAGGATATACTGTTGATTCTAGTGCACGGTGAACTTGGTGTTTGTCAAGATAGAAACTGCTTTTTGCACCTCCTACACCAAACACATCTCATGGATTCTGTGATATATTAAAAAAAATCCCAAATCTTCACTTACTGTCATTCTATAGCCTAGAATATTGCTATCTTTATATCCCTGTTTAAAATCTGTGTATTGTTTGGAGGAGAGGATTAGTGTCAAAAACTAAGTCACTCTAGTCAAGATGATGAGAATGGTTGTGGAAATCCTAGTGACAGAACTGCACGTTTTCAAAATATAAAAGATGTTGCCTTTTTGCTTAGGAGAGCCAGTGTATAAACAATAAAGGACGTATACCCGATCTCAGAAAGAGTGGGGAACAAGGTAAGTTGGAGTAGCTTTGCTTATGGTATATTTTCCAAAAGTCTTAAGAAGACTTCAGTGGTGGACTGCTTATTAGAAAAAAGCAGGTTGTGTCCAGTGAATGTTTAAACATTTAGTCAGCCTATGTAAATATATTTTCTGGGTAAATACTGTGCCCTAGTACAACCTTAGCTTATTCACTACATTTAAGAAATAGACCTGTTTCAAGAAAATTTGACATTTTTATTTAACCTTCCCCTCCCTCCCCCCGCCCCAGAACACAAGACTATATCAAGTGGAGGCACATATTAGATGGATTTTTGATATCTCAACTTCATTTAGATATCAGGTTGCAGTTATTTTTGGACATACATGAGGGTTCTTCTTGTTTTTCTTTTAGATCCATAAGACTTTTAAAAATAAAACTCAGTTGGTTGTTCAGCAACCAGAAACATTTCTTAAGTAGGCTTATGTTGTCTGCTGTGTTGATTAGCTCTTTCTTTTCTGTGTGTCTGTGTTAACTCCTTCATGAATAATGCATGGAAATTTGTTACTCAATTTACAGTAAACCCCAGCTAAGGAGGGCAGCTTGATCTCTTTTTCTGATGAAAAGTGGTTTTTGTTGTTAGGTTTATTTAGGGAGTGGGAGAGATGACTTACTGCTAGTTATCATGATAAATTTAGAATACAGAAGCTAACCAATTGCTTTAGTAAGTATACTGCTATTTTTAATAAGACTGAAGACTAAAATAATCAAAGTTGGGTGGATGAGCTAACAGGTTATTGATGAGGTTCTAGGAGTGCAGAGAAGGATATTTTTCTATCATTTTTTCCTGAGGATTCTAAAGATATTATTTGCTTGTTTGATATTTCCATTTTTCTCAGTTCTTTGTACCATGAATATGTTAATTCCAGAGAGATAAAAACTTTATTGAGGGAGAGGAAAGATAATTGTGTTGGAGCAATTGATTACCTGCTTAGAAAAAATGAAAAGAGACCCCATACCTCATACCACACCCTGAAATAAATCCTAGATGGTTTAAAACTGAATCTGAAAACAAAGCAATTATAAAATAGAAGAAAAGTACTAGAAAGAATTTTGTTTACTTTGTGCAGAGGAAGGACTTATTAAGCAACATGTAAAACCCAAAAGCACACAACAAATTGACAAATTTAATTGTATAAAGAATTTCGTTAAGCCCTAACCGGTTTGGCTCAGTGGATAGAGAGTTGGCCTGCGGACTGAAAGGTCCCAGGTTCGGTTCCTGTCAAGGGCATGTACCCTGGTTGCGGGCACATTCCCAGTGGGAGGTGTGCAGGAGGCAGCTGATTGATGTTTCTCTCTCATCGATGTTTCTAACTCTCTATCCCTCTCTCTTCCTCTCTGTAAAAAAGTCAAAAAAATATGTTAAAAAAAAAGTCCGTTAAAAAATACATAAAGAATTCTTGATTACATATAGAATTTAACTCCTGCATGTACAGATCATACAGACTTAGAAGTAACAAGCTGGGGAAAGATTTCTAGTGTATATCACAAAGACTATATTCAGAATATGTCCATGGCCACAGGAAGTGAATACCATGTGATAGAATCCTTGGGAAAGTATATAAAGAGAGAGTTCACAGGAGGCATACGAATGGCATGTCCTCACCCGTTGTCAGGGGTGCACGTAGTAAAGCACTGAACTGCTAATTGGGAGCCCATTTGCTATGCACAGCATTGTAAGTGTGCATATCATTTGAACAACAGCTCTAATTGTAGGAGTTTATACTAAATAAATTTTCACGGGTCCACAAAGATGTGCAGTAAAAATAACACCAATGCCTAATAGTTATCAGGCACTTTCTAATAAGTCAGGCAATGTTTTTAGTACTTTGTGGTTTTAACTCTCTCTATCCTCCCACCATCCCTGGACTAGGTCCTATTATTTTCCCTCATTGATAGAGGAGGGAAGCAATGCACAGAGTGCATTTAAGTAACTTGTCAAAGCTGAAAGAGGTACCTACTGATGGAGCCAGCATCTCAACTAAGGCAGCTGGGCACCAGAGTCTGCACACTAGGCCTTTCCAACTTAGGGAGATTTTATAGCCTTAAGAAGATTGAATTTGACTTTTATTCATCGACATGGGAATTTCTCATGTCAGGGTATAAGTTTACTTCAGAAAAGCAAATAGCACCCTGGCCAGGTATTTCAGTTGGTTAGGGCATTGTTGGTACACCAAAAGGTTGAAGGTTCAATTCCTGTCAGCGCAGGTTGCAGGTTCGTTCCCCAGTCGGGTGTGCACGGAGGCAATTGGTCTGTTTCTCTCTTACATCCATGTTTTTCTCCCTCTCCCAATCCCCTTCTTTCTCTTCCTTTCTCTCTAAAATCAATAAACATATCCTTGGGTGAGGAAAACCTGTGTAGTGTATGTTTCTGTTTAGGTTTTAAAATGTATATGTGTGCTTGGATGTGTGAGTGTGTGTATTTGGATATATGTATATATATATATATATAATGCAAATGAATTTTAAAATCTGGTTCATAAACACACAACTGAAGCCAGCCAGTTTTACTGTGGAGAGGAGAAGAAGTAGGAGCCATACAGGAAGACTTTAATATAGTATGCATACACACTATGCACCTGTATGGCTTGAATCTTTGCCAGTGACACTGTATTCATATACTGCTTTTATACTTTCAAAACATCCATCAAAGAATTGGAGAGAAAATTGATAAGTTTACTCAACAGCAGCAGTTCATGGAGCTACTGCTTGCCCAAAGCACATATGTGATACAGTATATCTGTTGTAAGTACATACATGCATTTATGTAGAACTATGGAATTTTAGAGTTTAGGGAATTTTAGAAATATAAAGCCAAGAGAGGTTCTATAATGTACAGATTGTTAACGAGAGAGCCTAAATTAGAACCTACATCTTATAATACCCCATTTTAGTATTTCTTCTGTTATATCTTGCGCAATATTTATGAAAAAATTCCCTACAATAATATGAATTTGTGGCTTTCTGTTCTTTTCCACAAATACCTATAAATATCTGTTGAAATAATTTTCCCTCGAAGGTTCTTGTGAATCTGAATCAATTAATGTCATTCTTTTATGCAGTTGACCTTATAATACTTAGGAACTCAGGCTGCTCTTTAAATAAGATTTGGAAATATGTTACTTGCTTTCCCATTTAAATTGAACTCCAAATGATTTTATTTGTGAATAGAACATACTAATGTATCTAAATGATCTCATATACAGTATAGTGTACAAGTGTAACATGAGATGTATGATTGCAGGAAATGTATTGAAAAGCACTTATAAACACAAAGGTATACAGAATATCAGCTAAGTGATGAATTTGTGTGTTTGCTAATGCTTTTTAACTAATGAATAATTATGTTGTGTTTAGGTTTTTTTTCCCCACTAAGTAGTCAGCCATTAAGAAAGGATCCTACAAAATACATTGAAGTAATTCTGGCCATAATTTTTTCTTTTCTATTCTCTCATCTTCAGGATGTTACTGACAGTTCTTCAGATCCAATACTTGATCTGCAAGTGCCTTTGGAAGAACTCTACACCCAGAACCTCCTGCAAAGACAGGATGACAGCCCACCTTCCGTAGACTTGAGCATGGGACCTGCTTCTGGGTTTATTGTAAATGATTATACACCTGAACAACAATATGGATGTGAAAACACAGGCATGTGGGCTGAGTCTCACCTACCTAGTGAAGTTATATCAAGTGCAGAGCTTACTTCTCTGCTGCCTGATTCAACGGGAAAGGTACTATTTTAAAGATACGGTGGGTGTGTTAGGATGAGGTTATGAGGTTGGGTACAGGGAAGTATTCTATATTCTAGCTCAGCTCCCCATGTGGAGCTGGTGCTCTCCTGACACTGAGGTTTTCCAGAAGCCAACCTATGAACTTGTCTTGGCTATGGATTCTTGTGGAATAAAGCACAACCAATGAGAGAACATGTGTGATGTTGAAATCATATTCCAAAGTCTAATTTCCCTTTCCATGTGACTTATTTTTTTCTTTCCGTCAGGGCTCCAAGTTCTTAAATCAACAGAGCTCTCTGGCCTCTACTGCCGAGCATATCATGCTTCAGAATATATCCAGAGAATTTTTTGAGAAGACTATTACCATAGCAAAAGGCAATTCTAGCCTAGGTAAGTTCCTTATTTTCCACACATAACTTCCCAACCAACGCCCTCACAAAGAGGAAAAATTGAACCGGTTTTGATATTTTTTGCTATAGGTAAGAAAATACATGTTTTAAATTTTACTGTAGTTTTTACGGTTTCTTTTTTTATGTACTCATTATCTTTCCTGAAATGGTTAACAGGTTTGTTTAGTTCAGACTAGCTTTTAAATCCCTCACTCTCTTAATTACTTAAGAGTATGCAGTGGCCTCATTTACATTCAAGTAAAAGATACACAGAATTGTTTGTGTATGAAACAGCAAATCAGAAAGGGAATTCTTAGAAAATGAAAAGTCAGCAATTTGGAATTCTAAATTCTTTGGAAAAGCAAATTATTAGCTTTTTTGAATGTTACCAGTTATGCATTAAGTCAGTTTGTATTTAATTTCTTTCATTCACTGAAAGAAAGACTAAAAAGACAGCCAGGTGTGCCACTACCAAAATGGAAATGCGAGTTATAATAGTCCTTCCCAGGTGGCAGGAGTTTTGTGTCCTTTCTTAGCCAGAAGGGGTTGTGGCTAGTTAATAATCACACAGCCTTCAGAGTTGGGCAAAGAAAAGTTTCTGTAAAGATGAAATCCTAATTTTAATAACTAAAGCTCTATTGAGGCAGAGCACATTTGTTCTTTTTTAATTTTTCTTTCAAGTTAAGCAGTCATGTGACTCAGCTCTGTCCCCAGCGCTCTCTGATGGAAAGTAGATGTAGGGTGTTAGAACAGGTGCTCTGAATGCAGTGTTGTCCAGGACTCTGGTCAGCTCTGCATCAGGGATCCTACTCCTTCTGGCATGTGACCAACCAGTGCCCTTTACATTGATGTCTCACGGCCGGGTCTTGTTTCCTTGTTAAATTTGAGACTTGGCAAAGAAGTCCAGCAGGGCTCACATGGTGAGTGGGATTCTAGTCTAGGTCTCATTCTCGATTTTGTTCCATTTGGTGGTGGCTTGGTTCTACCAACAGCAGCTAAATGGAGAATTATAGTAGAGAATTTTTACTTAGTTATCACATGTCGCCTCTATTTACATTTAATGGAATGATATAAAATGTAAACTACTGAACTTTCTGTAATTCACTAATTTGAGACAGGTATTATAAATATCAAAGCATGTCAGAAATAGTTCATCTGTTAATGTAGTGTGTCTCAAAGCATGTTACTTAGAACACTGGTTCTACGGGATGTAAGTAGGAGTTATAGATGGCTTCCAAGTTTGAAATGTGATGAATTTAAGGAGATGGGCTTCTGTTTATGCTACATCTCAGTATCTTTAATACTCAGATGTGCATGTGCCTCTTTAAGAAGATGTTATAGAATGCAGCATTTCTCATTTAATTTGCCATAAGACCCATTTTTTTTACCAACTCATAAGACAGAGATTTTGTAAAAATCCCTATTGTTTTGAGAAACTCGATTCTATTATTTTCACCCGACTATAAAACATTCATTTTTTTCTATATTATAGCCATTGTCTAGAGAAACCAGGAATCAGTTACTTTTCTCAAGGAACATGAGTTTAAGAAATTAGCTAATTGACACAGAAAGTCCTAAATGCATTGCATACTATGATAGACACTCATACATAGGACATTGAAGGCTTGAGAGAGGGAATAACTGATCCCTGCTCTCTGAGTGTGTGCAGTTTAGAAAGGTTTCAAAGAGGAGAAGACATTTGATTTAGTTCTTTAAAAAGGAGGAGTAGAGTTTTACCACATAGTTGAGGAGTTAGGAAAAGCTGGAAGTGATTAGAGCCAAGGCAGAGAAATGGGAAGCATTGCTGAGTGTTGTTTGGTATGGATGAAGCATGGTGAGCAAAATAAGAATTGAAGTTAAAGGTAGGGTAGACGGAAGATGGCTGTGGGGAGGGTTCATGGGCAGGACACAGGACTGCTGCTGTAACACCCTTAGGGCTTAAACTCCTACATACAGCGGGAGCTAAGGGCAGAAGAGTGACAGGATGGGGACTGTGTTTTAGGAAGATCATGCTCGCTTAGTTTGGAGAATTAGATTGGAAACAGTTGGAGGCTCTTGTAAGAGCCATGGTTTGAGTACATCGGAGTTTACAATCTGATCCCTTTGGCTTGCTTGCTTTTATTTTTAGTTTGCTGAGAGAATGTTGAATTTTTCAAATCTTTTTCTTCAGCTGTTCAGAAAAATCACATATATCTTTAATATATTCTATTAAATCGTCAGGATTTAAATATGTTTTTATTGACTTTTACAGAGAGTAAGGGAGAGGGATAGAGAGATAGAAACATTGATGAAAGAGAAACATAATCAATAGGCTGCTTCCTGCATTCCCCCACTGGAGATGGAGCCAGCAACTTTGGCATGTGCCCTGAGCGGGAATCGAACTGGTGACCTCTTGGTTCCTGCGTTGATGCTCAACTGCTGAGCCACACTGGCCAGGCCAGACACCTTATTTTTTAAGTGTGGTACAAGATACCTAACATAAAACTTACCATTTTAACCATTTTTAAATGTACATTTCTGTAACATTAGGTACATTCACATTGTAGTACAACCATCACTACCATCCATCTCCAGATCTTTTCATCTTCTCTGATTGAAACTCCATACCTATTAAATAATAAATCTCAATTTTCCCTGTCCCCTACCTCCTAGCAACCATCATTCTATCATCTGTTCCTATATATTTTGACTACTCTTGGTACATCATGTAAGTGAAATCATAGAGTATTTGTCTTATTGTGACTGGCATATTTCACTTAGCATAATGCCCTCAAGGTTCTATGTTGCAGCATGTGTCAGAATTTCCTTCTTTTGAAGGTAGAATATTTCATTATATATATAAATAAACACACATACCACTTTTTTATTAATTTTTTAGAGCGAGAGGAAGGCAGGAGGAGAGAGAGAGAAATATTGACTGGCTGCCTTCCAGCATACCTCCTACCTGGGAATGAGCCTGCAACCCCGGGCATGTGCCCTGACCAGGAATCTAACTGGCTACCTCTCAGTGCACTGGGTGATACTCAACCAACTGAGCCACACTGGCCAGAGCAACCACAGGTTGTTTATTCATTTATCTGTTGTTGGACTCACTTAAGGTGATTCCACCATAGCTTTTAAGTTTTGATTTTTAAAATATACTAATTATGATTAATCTCTTGGTGGGAAAAATAGTGAAAGGTGAAGTATCCTTGCTTTCTGTCATATCAGAAAATCCATTTAAACCTCAATAGCTTGATTTTAAAATTAAAGTATAAGAGAGTCCTTTCATTTGCCGTGTGTGACTAAACCTAGAAGTGTGCAAACATAGTGCCATTAGCTTATTAACCAAATCTATCTATATAAAAGGATAATATGCTAAGTGTCCTACCCACCTTCCAACCGGTTGCAATGATGCACACTGACCATAAGGGGGCAGACGCTTAGCGCAGGAGCTGCTGTGACCTGCATAGAGAAACGGCACTGTGGACTTGGCCCCCAGAAAGCAACACTTGGCTTCCCCCAAGTGGGACACAGGCCCTGTCACCACCCTGGAGTGACAGCCCACCAAATCGCAGCTGAGGCTGCCAGACCCTATGGCGCAAAATGCAGCCCATAGCCCAGCCCACCCCTGAAACTGTCGTGTGGGTGCCGGGTAATGACATCACATGGCAACGCCCGGCTTCCTCTCCATAGCAACTAGCCTCCTTGGAGTTTCAGAAACACAGGTGGAAACATTTTACACTTTAACCAAATGTCTGTGAAGCGTTTTCCTGTGCCTCATCTCATTTGATCCTCACAGAAGTCCTGGAGTAGGTAGATAGGAGACTCGTTGGAATCATATTTTCTTTTCATTAGCCGGAAAACAGAGATTTAGAAAGTTTAGAAACTTGACCTGACTGAAAAGAAGTAAGAAATGGTGGACCTTGAAAATAACTTCAGATTTTCTCACTGGGCAGAATATAGTCAAACACTGCTGCAGTTAAATATTTTACCCTATGTTCTCCCTGAGTGATCTATAATAATAATCTGCTTCGTGTTGATATTTACTGCTGTGTTGCTGACAATTACCTGAAGAGAAGTTGGGGTGCTTCACTGGGCTGGAAAAAGTTTATCTAAATCAGAAAGCAGGTCTAATTAAGCAGGTTTATATCTATAAAAGGCTAAGTTGACTTGTGCACGTGCGATACATATAAAGCTCTCACTGGCGCCAGTTGTGCGCATGTATTTCCATCTGTCATTGCCGAGCACCCGGCCACTAGTTTTAATATAAATAGAAGTAACTTTTAGTTTTACTTTTGTGATTCATTTGAATTCATTTACATACTCAAAATGTAGATAGGCCTTTTCCTGGATGTGCGATTTCCTGAGGCCCAGCATTTTGGAGTTCAAATTCACTTTGCTAAAGCAAGAACATTTCTGTGTTGTCGCTTTTGATAGGAGATGTTCACTATTCAGATCTTAAAGTAACTAAATGTAAAGGAATTGTGAAAAAGGCCTATTTTTAAAATCTGCATAAAACATTAATTTAATTAAAGCAACCATTTAAGCTTTTAATGTAGGAAGGTGTTGCCTTTACAACTTGAAGTAACAAGAAATGTGATAGTATTTTAGAAAATCCAAGTAGAGGCTTGCTTTGTGCTGATAGGTGAGTGTGTTATGAAAGGTCTATCAATGAACAACTGAACACTTTTTCTAGGTTCACAGTCTCCCCTTAACTTACATGAGCTTGTTTTTAGGTTTTGTTTTCTGGATAGGTTCTGTAAAAGTTGTCATAATCCATTTGCTTTGATTTCATGAATCACTTTTTTTTAACTCTGTTAAATTTAGGGAGGAAATGTCATATGCAAATATATGCACATATGTACACATGCACATAGTGACCTTTTAAACTTTTTTTTTTAAATATATATTTTATTGATTTTTTACAGAGAGGAAGGGAGAGAGATAGAGAGTTAGAAACATCAATGAGAGAGAAACATCGACCAGCTGCCTCCTGCACATCTCCAACTGGGGATGTGCCCGCAACCCAGGTACATGCCCTTGACCGGAATCGAACCTGGGACTTTTCAGTCCGCAGACCGACGCTCTATCCACTGAGCCAAACCGGTTTCGGCTAAACTTTTAATCTTAATGATTTTTGGTAGGTCTGTTCTCATTTCTGTAGATATGTTGTATTAGGACTTGAAGGTAATAAGGTAGAAGGGAAAGAAAGATCAGTCCTCTATTCACAGATTAGGTACAGAAACATAAACAGACTCACTCATTTTTTTGAAAGTGCTCAGTCTTTAGGAGATGGAATCAGAACTCAAACTTCAGTCTCTCTCTGGTTTTCACATACTACACAATACACATCAGTGCTTGAGTTACCCAAGGCTACATGGAGATTGCTGTGATAACAAGTGTCATTGTGAAGCTGAATTATGTTTTTCTTGAGCCCTTGGAGAGCAATGTAGCTTTTGATTAGCATAGAGAGGCATCTTAAATATATTTTGTGAGTTGTCATTTGTTTATGTTTGTACTTTGTTGAGCACTTTGGGTTGGGGATTTTGAAAGGTATTCTACATAAGTTTTTATTATGTACTTATTTTCTCATTTAATACAACCCTAAAAATAGGCATTATCCCCATTTTACAGATGAGTAAAATGATAAAATGAGATCTAGTGTGAGGTTAAGTTAGTTGCCCGAGGCCACACTGATTAGAAGTGGTGGAATTCCAATTTGGAACCAGTTCTCTAGTTCTACAGTATACGATTTAGGCTATTCCTACTATTCTTCCTCCCAGAAGAAATTGGGAGATCTTATAAGTTACAATCAAAATCTAGTTAGTGGATATTACCTTGAAGTTGTTGAACCCTGAAAATGATCATTTGGCAAAAGGAAAATACAAGCTGAGACAACTGATGTCTCTCTCTTGGTTTATGACAGCGTAATAGCTGCTGGAGCTGGGAGTTAAAGATGCTATTAAAAATGAAGTTAGAGGTCATGTGGACCATAACTCATGATGTCTGCCCCAAATGTATGGCTTGCTGTGTTGTAGAGTGCGTGGTGCTAGTGAGAACAAGATGAAGTGTTGGAGTCCCAGGATGGGCCACCGAGTGAAATTTTGTTTTATAATCATACATTTGGATGTCACTGTAGTACACTGGTGGAGCTTAGTGCGAAGGGTGGCAGCATCAGAGCAAACTAGAGAACCTGTTGAAACATTTCAGGCCATCCTCTTTGCTCATAAGAGACCCACCTGGGATGAAACAGCATCTAAACATATTTGTTCGCTTATGATCAACAGAGATGTTTCCTTCATGACAGTGCATTTAAAAATCATTAGTGTGAGTCTTAAAAGAATATTTTGAATTCATTTTATAATGGTTCATTTCTGTCAGAAAATGATATCTAGTAGCCTGGATTCCCCATATCCAGGCATGAAATCTAAGGCTATAAGCAAATTGTAGTCAGGGTTGTTCTTTCAAAATATTTTAAAAATATATCTAATTTGGTATAATTAGAATTAATCTTTAGTCAGAAAGTATTACTTTGTGTTTTTTCCCCAAAAATAAATAAATATTTAAAGAGGGAATTGTCACTTTCCTCAGAATAAAGTTTTTATAAGTACTCTCCTTACCTGGTTTAGTTATGTTATCTTGTTTTGAACTTCTAGCACTTGATTGAAGTGAATTAACATTATTTTACGTAACGTGTTAACATAACTTAAAAGGTTTTATATTTTTGAAGGCGTAGAGTGAGGGTAGGATGAGAAGGGATTATAAATTCGGGTGAGGCTTGTTGTGAATGTCATTTTTGAGGAAGTGATATTGAAGTGAGGAGTTAGCTGTGCAGGAGCTGCTGAGAGGCTGTCGGTTCCTCTGACATGGGGAGAGACCAGGTGAATTTCTGTGAATTGCTGGAACACAGGGAGCCAAGGAGGACATTGAACAAGGAAGGGTGCATGTTCAGAGGGCCAGGACACCAGGCCCAAAGACTGTGCAAGTAGGTGTGTTGTATGATAGCATAACAGTAGGTTATTAAATGGTTGTTACCAAGGGAGTGATGTGATTTGTCATCTCTGTCTGCTGAGAAAAATGCACTGGAAGCCAAACAGGAGGCTGTTTTGAAAAGTGAGGCAAGATAAAGTGCTAGCCTAGTCTAGGGTTAGTAAGGAAATGGAGAAAGATGCAAGGATTCAGGATAAGTTCTGGAGATAGAAATAACAGGACTGGATGATGGATTAAGAATAAAGGGTGAGAAAGAGGTAGGAATCAAGATTGATTTCAATATGTCTGCTTGAAGCAATGGAGAGCAGTGTTGTGGTGTCAACCCCAAAAAGGGGAAGACATGGAGAAACAAGGGGAGGTAGAAGCCTGGGAATTCAGTTTTATGCATACGAAGGTGCACTTCCTGTTATGCATCCAGGGTGCATGTCACGAGGGCAATTAAATATCTAGATCTAGAGCTTACAGAAATTCTGATTTGGAGATAAAATGGGAGCAGATTAGTATTAAGTTCACATCAGCTTAGTTCAACAGGCACTGTGATAGGCACTGAGGATAGGACTTAATACAAGCTTCTTGATGTTAGGAATTCTGTTACGCTTTTTTATCTCAAGCCACAAACATAGTATTTGGCACATAGTAAGCGTATAAGAAGTCTATACTGAATGAACAAATGATTTGCGAATAAAGTAGTAGCACAGAGTTTCTTGGTGTATTGAACTAATTTTCCATTCATGGTCCTGTTTTTTATTCTCTTATACATATAAGATGGACTCCTGTTGTGAAATTGATTTGATATTGTGAAAACATGCTCCCTGGGAGAGCTTTCTATGTAAGGGGTAACACACCTGTCGCCTAAAATACATTCACTCTAGTGTAGGCCTGTGTGTCTTTCATTTTAATTGTTTTTTATTGGCTTGAAAAATTAGTGCTGATTCGTAGGGATTATGTGACTTTCAAATAAAAGTGAATTTGAAAATTGCAAATTTAATCCATATCTGTGTTCCTCCATTACCATAGGGATGACAGTAAGCGCTAACAAAGATGGCTTGGGGGTGATTGTCCGAAGCATTATTCATGGAGGTGCCATTAGTCGAGATGGCCGGATTGCCGTTGGGGATTGCATCTTGTCTATTAATGAAGAATCTACTATCAGTTTAACCAACGCCCAGGCACGAGCCATGTTGAGGAGACATTCCCTCATTGGGCCTGACATTAAGTAAGTATCATTGGGACCCCAGTTTGGCTTGGGAAATTCAGAAATTTCAGTTCATTAATCAGAGGTGCCCCCCCCCCCATACATTTCTACTTGATATACAAAAACTACATAATTATTTAATATAAATCACTTACAGGTTTGACTATTCCTGAATAGTTTTGATTTTCGATCGTTTTTAAGATGACAGTGTTGAAATATTTTAGGACTGAGCATGCATGCCTTGCACTCTCGGCTCCTGGATGGGTGGCTGTTTGCAGGAGGACGCTGCCCCTTCCTGTGGTGGCAGCTGTGGGCATGAGGACACGGTGCTATGTGTGAGGGCTGCAGGCCATAATAGACAGCAAAAGTTTAAAGGCGGCCCCGAGGGGCTGCGGTTCAGACCCAGGTGGAGATTCCAGAGAGGATGTGCAACGGTCTTAATGAAAGACAGACATGAGTAGCAGCAGGAAGCTGTGGGAGGGTGGTGCCCTCGGCAGCCACCTGTCGTGCTGCTCGTCTTCCGTGGTTCCATGGGGCAGCTGCAGCAAGGAGGCGTGCGCCTGTTCCAGCACATTCCCATGTTTGAGAGCAACTTCATCCAGGTCAGCAAGAGAGAAAGAGTGATCGACGTGCACACAGTGTGTGAATGGTCACTGTGGGCACCGCATGCACCAGCCCCGGCTCCCAGTACTGATGTCATGCTGCTCGCACCCCCTGGTGTCAGCTGTGCAGTTGGTGTCAGATATGGCCACTACTGGGGAAGGGAACTTAAGTCAGCCAAGAGCTCGGAGCTGACCAGGCTGCCTCCTTTAAAGTCTGTAAAGATGTCCATCTACCATCATGAGGGAGAACACTCCTCTTGAAGCTTGTACTGGCTGCTCTTTTTACCTACAATTATGCCCCCTTCAGATGCAAAGGAAGAATCAGTTTGCACACTGGGAAGACTTGGTGTTCTTCCTGAGACCCCCAGTGGAGGCTTACAGTGTACTCATGCCCTGCCAGCTTGTGATATGATGCACATACCTGTGTTGGAGGCAGAGGACAGGAAGAGTCCAGTGACCACAACCTGGTCAGTGTCAGGAGCCTTCCCGTGGTCACTGAGGTGTCTGGGGCCACCTCTCTCGCTTATGCTAGTGGGGAAGGAGTCCAACAATATGCTTCATGCAAACACTCTGTGCTTAGGGACTCACTGTCTTTCCTAACCCTGCACCGGCAGGGCCTGACCAGGGTGCAGTGCCAGGGGCAGCAGCAGTAACACCTGTGCAATGTGACTGTGGTTGTAGGAGGGAGATGACCAGCCGACCTGTTACAGAGACCTTAGAAGGTCCAAGAGCTGGACCCTGCATTTCAGCCTGGCTGAGTAAAGACAGTGGAAGTGAACAGAATGGAGGCCAGAGAGTCTTCCAGCTCCATGCTGAAGCCCTTAGTAAGAGAAAGGAAATGGAGAACACTCCCACCCAAAAGGCCCTCCCCTTCTGGTTGGATGTGAGAGGACAAGTCAATCCTAAGATCCCATGGAACCCCTCAGGGAGATCAAAAGGAGAAGGACCAGAACAGCCCAGGAGTACAGCAGCCTCAGCATCACCCAGAAGGGCTCTGATTTATCGCAAAAAAAATGAAGTGGAGCTGACCTACAACTAGTATTGGGGGCATACTCCAGAGATCCTTTCCCTAGTCCCTCCCCATTCTGCAGCTCCCCCTAGAATAGGAGGGAGCACTCTAGCCATTCCTGTAAGTCATGCACATCAGCTGGAATGGGTCTCCAGTGTATGATCCACCCACCCCTTTTAAGAAGGGGAAACTTAACTTTTCTCAAGTGAGTCACTTCTTTAATTTCTTGAAATAAATAAATACCTGCTATTAAAAAAAAGAAATATTTTAAAACAATGTTGCTTTCTCTTTTAATTTTACTTTTTATATGATTTTTTTGCAAAAACCTTAGATATGAGATAATGACATCTCTCACAGAACAGGAAGGTCCACTCTTAAAATCTTATAAAGATGTTTTGATTGGCCCTTCATATAAGGAATTGTGCACTACCTATGTGACCTGTATGGGTCCTAGAACTAAGCCGGTTGTTTGAGGACCAGTAATGGACAAGACCATAGAGAACAGTGCCAGTTGGATGAGTAATTTACCTGTGCTGAACCTCATGATCCAAGGGAATTCACCAATATGTTGATATAGTCTGAATGTAGGTCATATAGGATATTTTGTGAGGAAGTGCTTAAAATGTCCCATAATTCCATAATGCGCCCAATGCACATTACATATGTGGTTTGATTTTTAAGGCATTAAACATTTCCTGAACCAACCTAAAATTAGTTCATGACTTTATTGTTGTACCTCCTCCATGTAACAGCTTGACTTTTCCCTATAGCATTAACTATTGGATATTTGTATTTTTGTATAAGGGATAAACTAGTAAAATAAGAGCTCAGGGAAAGATTGCTGACCTTAAATTAATGTAATAGTTACTATTAGGGGAGACTTTTTTGTATGAATGCTATTTTATTGACTGCATTCTGTATTACTCTTTTGCAAAGTACATATTTCTAGAGCTTAGGTAAGAAAAACAATATTTTCAATCTGGTTTTCATTATGCCTTCAATAAAAAGTAGAAAAATATATATTGTTTGGAGTAGATTCTTCTCTCATAAAAATGTATTATTTTCAGGCAGAATTTCACTAATGGGCTTTCAAATTTTTGTATGTCTTTTGACGTTTATTTTATGGAATGAAATCCTATGACTATTCCATAATTATCTTATTAATAACATGAATGCAAGTAAACATCATTAAAAAATCAGTGTCTCGACATATGCAAGAAAATGAAACTAGACCACCAACTTACACCATACACAAGAATAAACTCAAAATGGATAAAGGACTTAAATGTACGACAGGAAACCATAAAAATTCTAGAAGAATACAAAGGCAACAAAATCTCAGACATATGCCAAAACAATTTCTTCACTGATACAGCTCCTAGGGCAGTTGAAACTAAAGAGAAACTGAACAAATGGGACTACATCAAAATAAAAAGCTTCTGCACAGCAAAAGAAACCATCAACAAAACAACAAGAAAACCCACCTCGTGGGAAAACATATTTGCCAACGTCATATCTGATAAGGGCTTAATCTCCAAAATTTATAGGGAACTCATACAACTTAACAAAAAGAAGATAAACAATCCAATCAAAAAATGGGCAAAGGATCTAAATAGACACCTTTCAAAAGAGGACATTCAGAAAGCCAAGAGACATATGAAAACATGCTCAAAGTCACTAATCATCCGAGAGATGCAAATCAAAACAACAATGAGGTACCATCTCACACCTGTCAGAATGGCCATCATCAACAAATCAACAAACGACAAGTGCTGGAGAGGATGTGGAGAAAAAGGAACACTTGTGCACTGCTGGTGGGAATGCAGACTGGTGCAGCCACTATGGAAGGCAGTATGGAGGTTCCTCAAAAAATTGGAAATGGAACTCCCATTTGACCCTGTGATCCCACTACTAGGAATATATCCCAAGAAACCAGAAACACCTATCAGAAAGGATATATGCACCCAGATGTTCATAGCAGCACAATTCACCATAGCTAAGATCTGGAAACAGCCTAAGTGCCCATCAGTAGATGAATGGATTAGAAAACTGTGGTACATCTACACGATGGAATACTATGCTGCTGTTAAAAAGAAGGAACTCCTACCATTTGCAACATCATGGATGGAACTGGAGAGCATTATGCTAAGTGAAACAAGCCAGTCAATGAAGGAAAAATACCACATGATCTCACTCATTCATGGATAATAAAGACCATTACAAACTTTTGAACAATAATAGATACAGAGGCAGAGCTGCCTCAAACTGATTGTCAAACTGCAGTGGGAAGGCCAGAGAGAGTTGGGGGGCAGGAGGGAGGGGAGTAAGAGATCAACCGAAGGACTTGTATGCATGCATATAAGCATAACTAATGGACATAAGACACTGGGGGGTAAGGGAGGGTAGTGGTTTGTCAAGGGCGGGGGGGGGGGGAAAAGGATACTTATGTAATACCCTTTGTAATACTTTAAGAGGAAAATAAAAAAAAAAAAAAAAAAAAATCAGTGTCTCTCTACTCAGAAAAAAAGAGAAACAGTAAGTACCTTTCTCATCCCTTGTGGTCCAATGTCCATTTCTTTTGCTTAAAAGATAAATGGTATGCATCCACATGGAGACCCTTCATGGCAGAGGTTTAGCTTATACAGTTTATATGCAGCATAAAATGCAGATGGCCTGGTGACTGGTCACTTGATTTGTTGTGCGATAATGCCCGCATTGAGCTTGGAGCACTGATGCAGGTCTCAGTGCCATAATTGGTGCTTGGTTCTAGCCTTTTCCTCCATTCTAATTTACTGAAGATCTTCAAAGGTAGCCCAAAAATGAGACCATTGTGACATTGATTTGGCATAAGTCGTGCATTTACCCTGTTCCAGAAAATGTATTTAGTACGTTTTCAACACCAAAAGTCATCTTTCTCCTTTTCTCATATTTACTGCTATTGTCTGTGTGTGTGTGTGTGTGTGTGTGTGTGTGTGTTTTCCCACCCTTTGATTCAACATCAGAATTTACTCTTTCATGTGGACAGCAGCATCATGATGACCTTGAGGGATGTCTAGAGAGTTCGCTTTATAAATACTTGCTTTTAGATCCCAGGAGGCAAAAATGTACTGTGGTATCTTATAATAAAAAAAAGAAAAGAATAAAATCCCACAGCCTTCCCTCCTCTGGAAATCACTCAATAAATCAATCAGTTAATCGATCTCTTTCTCACATACACACACACACACATACACACACACACACAAACACACTCCCAAACATAACAACATGACACTTTGATTTCTTCTCAAGTGTCCTACTGTAGCTGTGATTCAGATGGTTATGGTCTGACCATTGGGTGAATGGTGGAAAGAAATTAGAATCATATAATCCTTTTTCAGAAAAAAAAATGTGCTAAATGATAAAACAAATCTCCATTTAGTCTGGCCAGGGCTGAGCAGCATGTTCCATGCATTTTGCATGAAGTGTTTTTGGCCCTGTGCCTTCCAGATCTCTTGCTTTCATGAAGCTAAAGGTTTAGAATTACCTTGAAAGCTATGAGTAATCCTCCCAAAAGGGAAGTCTAGGCCTCCCTTACTCTGAGTGGAACCATGCATTGCCCCTGGCTAATTAAGCTTTGTAGTCATTGCCCAGATTTAGGCTCCATTCCTGTTTCTTCCCTTTTATTTCTTATTACAAATTTAGCTTAATCTGGGGTGGTGGTAGAGAAGTGTATTGGAAGGACTCAGGAAAAAAAAACTTAATGGTTCAGTTATATGACTGTGTGGTTTTAGGAAAAGCATTGCTTGTTGAGACAATGCACAGATTTCTTCTTTGCCTTTTATGATAGAGAGCTAGGAACATGGTGAGTGTGCATTCGTGCACGCCTGGGTAGCTAGTTTGAGTTTCAAGAGTTCAAGAACAGCCAGTTTAAGTTCCAGGTTCCATTATTTTCTATGGAAAACCAGATGTGAAGCCTCACCAGAATGCATTCTGTTTCACTTCTCACTCCACCTTGCCAGGAGCTCTTATATTTCTGTAATAATAGCCAGGGTTTTGCGCTTAGTAGCAGCTGCTGGTAACATCTGCCAGATAATTACCGAGCGGAATCAGAATTCACCTGCCTTAACCCAAAGTGTGGGATGAATTCCTGATCAAGGAATAAAAGATTGATTGCAGTTACATTTTCCCATGCTTGTTAATAATCATTGCTATAGACACCAGTAGAGAGCAGATGCTTTTCTGGGGGAGGTGTAGATGGGGAGGGAGGTGGAAAGGGGAAAATCAACCAGGAGCACCCACTTTTAACTACATATGTATGCATCGCATATTCAGCCCGAGACATTGACATTTGTTAACACCATTGTAAAAAGATGCCGCGGCGTATGCTTCACATTCTAGATTTTCTACAGCAC
Source organism: Myotis yumanensis (assembly GCF_028538775.1). Classification (NCBI taxonomy): domain Eukaryota; kingdom Metazoa; phylum Chordata; class Mammalia; order Chiroptera; family Vespertilionidae; genus Myotis; species Myotis yumanensis. Next base: position 54,875,301 of record NW_027223763.1, on the reverse strand, counting down.
CTGCTGACGATTGAGCCCCCTTTATGTGTGAGTATTGGTGATTCAAAAAGCTCATTATGGCTGTGTGTTACAACTTGTCTGTGAAAACCATTCCATGCTTTTGTACCATCAGATGCAGGGACAGAGCCAGGCATAGATTCAGGGTATACATTTTGGATTCTTTTTTTTCTTCATTTTACATAAGGACATAAATTACAACAGAGCTATGGGTTTGTTACAGTTTCACATTGCACTGATGCTTGTGAACCTATTTAAAAATCATATTTTCCAGCTACTAAGATTTTAAGCTCCTTTGTCGGGGGTGATCCTGCTGCATGTTCGGGCACAGGCTCTGGGTGAGGAGCCATATCGCATTTCGGCATCACTAACGTTACTTTTTTTTCTTCCACTCCACGTCTAACCAAAGGTTAGTTTACATGTAAGAATTTTTAACATAGCTCTCAAATCCGCAGTGTCCGTGTTATTTACACCGTTCCTAATTTAGTTTCGGTGATTTGCTCTGGATGTGCCGTTGCATTATGGGATGCTTGTTCTGGTGGCCGGTCTGTGTATATTGGGCTAAATATTTATGAAAACTGCCTTCTTTAACCTTTATCACTGTTAACCTAAAATATGAGAAAAATGTAAAGTTCCCCATCCCTCACCCTTTGAAAACCATCTTTGAACAAGTATAGAGGAAAATTCATTTCAATATTGTTTAGTATAGGAATATCTTTTCCTTTGCAAACCAGTTAAAAATTAAATACTTTGCACTGATTATCATTATTTCACCCTTGTGTTCTAACTTCCCCCACCCCTCCCCTCTTTCTGGCTGTTTTTCTAAATGTTTTAGTTATATGTGTTTGATTATATTGAATCTTCAGAAATAATACCTGTTTTCTTGAATAGACTTTGCAGGTTTGGGGTTTTATGTGTATCTTTATTTTTTATGTAAAATACAATCAGTCTTCTTTTCCAGTACCAGCTGTTTTGTATTTCTAACTTATTATTTTTGAAGGGCTAAATGTGAATTTACTATTGAGTATATTTTAATCCACAGAAAAGGTGTTGTTATAGATTAAGTTGGGTCAGAATTAGAGCACCTCTCTTTCACCTAGGCTAGTCCTAAACCCAGTGACCTGTGCTCTCTGCTTGAGTTTTTAATCCTCCAGGTAAAACTGTCATGAAGAGATTCCAAGGGCCCCTGAATTGTGATCGGCCGTGCCAAGGCTCGCTGAGGCCCTGTTAGCGCCCTGCCTTACATTCGTGTTATGCCTCTAGTTTACAGGAGCCTCATGAAAAAGGGTGTCCTTTTTGCGATGGAGAATACTGGATTGAGTGGTAGTGATTTACGCTCCCATCACGCTCCTGATGAGCAGCAGCACTGTGTCTCCCAACTCCAGATCTCAGTGACCTCACAGAGTGAGGCCACTCTTTATAGAATAACCACTACGTCTGAAATTACATGCCTCCCTACTCAGTAATTATGACATTGATGTAATTCATCTTTTATTGTAACATGAAAGATAGTGCTTTCATCCTGCGCTCTGGTGCTGAGATTTTATATGTACTGTCTTTATGGGTGGGTTATGGAGAGCTGGTTTACTCGTCTTTATGATTCTTATATATTCTTTTAGTTGTGCAAACATGCTGAGCTGGCTTCAAATGCAGTATTTCTCTTGCCTTTTCATTAATTTGAGGATCTTGGAACAGCCCACTTAAGGGTATCAACTACAAAGCCTTCTATGACAGTAGTCAACTTGAATTTTCAAACGTCATTTTCTGAACATTATAGTGTGGTCAGCATCTAACTCAGTACCTTCCACATTATGGGCTTTCACCCAGTACTCGTTGAACTAGGAAGTGATTGTCCAAGTGTACGCACTAGGCTTTCCTCTGAAACCAAAATGAGCTTATAAGGAGTTGCTACAAATTAGTAAGAGTGTCTTTCCATAAAGTTAGTCTTAACTTCAGACTGAGAGTTCGTAACTTAATAGAGCTAACATTTACCTATTGATAATGCTTGTTAATACCCATAATTAATTCTGTACCAGTATTGTGTAAGACTATAAAGTTATTTACATAAAATAATATAAAAACTCAGTGTTTTAATAGTGTATGCTTAATTTGTTTTTGCTGAGGATACCAAGAATCTTTGGATGAAATCAGTGTTATTACTGACAGTCATTTTCCTAAGAATTTATAGATCTTTCTAATTCCAAAAAGTTGTTTTAGCCTTCTCATTTAGGAATATTAAAAATGTTGTTTTTTCCTTACCCATATGATTCTTGGAAAGCACCTAGTTTATCAGCAGAATTTGAGATTTAATTTCTGTTATTCTTACCTATAGGATACGTTGTCTTTTTGATGTTTGGATTCTCTGCTGAGTAAGCTGATTAAATGAGTTGTATGATAAAACAGGAATAAAGGAGCAGTATTATTTATTTCTATATTTTGGGAGCTTTTCCTAACAGTCATCCAAAACTTTGCTTCCCTTTGCTTTCATGGGTTATGTTCTGTTGCAGAATTACTTACGTGCCTGCAGAACATTTGGAAGAGTTTAGAAGAAGCTTGGGACAGCAATCTGGAGGGATAATGGCACTGGATATTTTTTCTCCATACACTGGCAGGTAAATGAAACAGTAAATCTGCTACAAAAATGAATGATATAGGTGGTTATGGAATTTTGAATCTAGAGTCAGGGAAGACTAGCAATGAAAGAGGATTCCTTTCCTTCTTCAACATTAAGAAAATGTTTACCTTTCCCCCCTGTGCTTAAGTAATTATGACATACTGTGGAAAAGTAGGAAAATATATGAAAATTCAAATCAAGAAATTAAAATAATCTTTAATTATACCACTTAAATACAGCACTTTTAACATATTGAGTTTAGAGATTTCACCTTAGTTAGGAGTATTGTTTCATCAATTTCTTGGAAGCTACAATTTGTGTAGTATTTTATCATGCTTTTTCCTATTTTGTATGTATTTTTAAACATCTTCAGAAATTTTATTTATTCCTCTTTTTAACATTCATACAGATTGAGAAACATTTGTAATGGTTATTTTTTATCCTTGGAGAATGTTAAGCTGAACATCTTGGTATATATGCATGTTAGGAAGCAGAGTATGCCTTTTATTTATTTTTTACTCCTCACCAGAGGATATATTTGTATTAATTTTAGAAAGCAAGGAAGGGAAAGGGAGAGAGAAACATTGATGTGAGAAAGAAATATCAGTTGGTTGCCTTCCATATGTGCCCTGAGCAGGGATTGAACACACAACCTGGGTATGTGCCCTCCCTGGGAATCGAACCAATGACCTAACCGCTAAGCCACACTTGCCAGAGCAAATGTATGCCTTTTCAATGCTCTTGATACACAATGTATTAAGAACCTCTAAATAATACAGGAAAATGGTGTTTTTCCCCCTCGTAGGAAAGGTAGGAACTAGGTTTTGATGCTGCTACTGAGTTCAGCACAGAGAGAGAAAGAATGTTAATGCTTTTCCAGGAAGAATGTGCCATGTTACACTCTCAGCCGCGGGCGGGCCGGTTTTTTCAGTTGCATTGGCAGCTAAGCACCAGGTTGCTCTTTAAGCATGCTGCAGGGCAGAAATGGCTTTGTGTGCACGCTGAGGTCTTCTCCAAAGAGTTCTATGGTTTCTCTGGGAAGTCAGAACATCCTAGAGCACTTTGGTGTCCAGTGACTCTGCAGGCATCACGATACGACATCATTATTTCCTCTGCAAATTGCGCATGACCATGGTAATGCAGAAAGTGCTGTAGGGAAGATAAGTGTTTAAAAAGGGGAAGGAATGCCGTGACCTCGGGAATTTAATGGAAAAAGTGGTATTCACTCCACCCTGTCTGTACAGAGCTCAGCCACACTCCACTCTGGAATGTCCATCTCAGGGTTAACGCTATCTTCCTGACGCTTTTTGCCAAAATGCTAAAAGCAGTCACTCCCATGTTCCTCTGAAGTATCATTTCAAATGGCTTAATTAAAGACTATGCCATGGCAGCATCATATTCCTTTAAAGGCTGAGGCCATAAATGCACTCAAAATGCGTTAGAGAGCGCCACATTCAGCACTGTGCTTCCCCCAGCACAGAAGGGAGAGCGGCCTGCCTTGGGCAGCACTGTCATGGCTGCCTCACTGCAGAGGGAGTGTATTTGCTATTAATATAAAGGTGCTCAAAACAAAGCGATCTGCATTTTACAGAGTAGGAATCAGCTCCAGAGGGAGGCGGAGTGATTTGGCCAAGTTTCACAGCTAATACGTGGCAGAGCCAAGATTAGGATGTGAGTAGGTAGGCTCCATGTATTGAACCATTGGATCCAAAGAAAGAATTGCCAACCTGAGATAAAACTGGGCAGCATAGCATGGAGGTTGGGAGCTCCGGTTTTGTAGTAAAACGGTCTCAATTAAAAGCTCAGTACTTCTACTTTACTGTGTGACCTTGTGCCAATTTCTGGCAGCTAAATACACATGTAAAGGGACTCATAATAGCTGACAGAGATGCCGTTAGTATTCAACACCACTCGGGGCTGAGCGAGTACTGTAGGAAGAGAATGGGTCATTCTGCTCTTTGGAACACAGGGCACTAGAATCCCCTACCAGTGATGGCGAACCTTTTGACCTCGGCACATCAGCATTTTGAAAAACCCTAACTTAACTCTGGTGCCGTGTCATATATAGAAATTTTTTGATATTTGCAACCATAGTAAAACAAAGACTTACATTTTTTGATATTTATTTTATATGTTTAAATGCCATTTAACAAAGAAAAATCAACCAAAAAAAATGAGTTCGCGTGTCACCTCTGACACGTGTGTCATAGGTTCGCCAACACTGCCCTAGACTGTGCTCTGGGCCGAGTGAAGAAGAGTCGGCACAGTTACAGGAGCATGTCTGGGTCAGCGAAAGGATTCAAGACTATAGAATCGTTTGACGAGAATGAGGCTTTTTACTGGGATTCAGGATACTAGTCTCCTCATGGCTGAGGAGGCATGAGTATGTGAGGCACTGTGTCAGAGCGCTTCTGAGTAGCTCCCACAGCCTAGAGTTCAGGGTGAGAAACCTCTCCACCCCCATGGCAGTCACTGAATATTTTAGGGCCTCTTTCTAAATTCTTATTCTTGTCTGTCTTCCACGGCTGCTTTTTCTGTCATATTCTCTCCAGTTATGTTTCCAGAGGGTTAGTCTAGTTTTCATCTCTGTACCTTGTTTCATCTGGATAAAAGCTTCACTCAGACTGTCTCATTTTCAGTGACCATCTTAGCATCATTTTACTCCCTACACACTCCCCACCATTCCTAGCAGGCCTACCCACTGTCAGGCTTAGACTCGCAGAACCCCAGCCTCATGCACAGCCTTGTTCCTCAATGTGCACAGGAGGAGAATTCAAACACACACTAATGGGCAGGACCTGTGGGCCGGTAGGCTTCCTTTTAACAGTTGAAAACTGAAAACTAACATTCAGGTCAAAGAGAAGAATAAGAACTTTAAGTAAAGCCTGAACATTTACTTGCCAGACATATTGTGAAACACATTCAAACACGGGGGGCGGGGAGGGTTGGGGGGGGACAGGGATTGTTGGATTAGTGAATTCGGCTCTCACTTTCTAAAGATTCATCTGACTGAGTTCAGTAATCCTGTCGATGGAGACGGATAAAATTTGAACGTATACTTTCTTTAGATTTTTCCGTTTCTGTAAAAGTCAATGGAAAATCACTTTTGAATCAGAATGTTATAGCCTCTGCTTTCAAATAAACATGTGAGCATGTTTCTCTAAAAATCCAATTTTTACTAACAGCATAGGACACACCATTTATCCTATGTTGCTCTTACATGGTGCTTGTCTGGACATATTTTGTTACATGCCTGGCATTTGGCAAAATCTTTACTCCTACAGAACATGAGAAGTGACCCTGAACTCGGGTGCATTGTAGGCTGCTTCCTGTTTGAAGTGTTCTGGGTCTGGCCCTTCTGATGGGCTGCAAGCTGGACCATAAGCACTTCCATCTTTCTTTAACCATCGAAGGGAACTCAGTCCATTCCTAGGAAGCAGAGACGCTGAACTCCTGCGTGCTCACTGATAAGTTCTTTTAGGGCAGGAGTTGTCAACAAGGGCTGTGCAAGGTCATAGCCCACAGGGAGCTTCAATCTTCCTGCACGTGGTGTGTAGTTAAGAAATACTTGTTGAATAGTAGTTGTTGTTGTTTTAATTCAGGATTTATCCCCTTCTCATTTATTCCTTTATTCACTCATGTATCATCAGGAAAGAGACTAGAGAAGACTCTTAGTATTCAGCTGTATCTTCAGACTAACTTATAGATTGCTTCTTTTCTTTTTTTTACAAAAGCAATAAAGTTACTTTTTATTGAATTTATGAGGGGGACATTGGTTATTAAAAGTATACAGGTTCCAGGTATATAAGCCTACAGCGCATCATTTTTGGATTGTATTGTGTGTTTACCACCCCAGGGCAAGTCTCCTTCCATCACTATATATAGATAGATTGTAATGTAAAGTGTGTGTTTTTGCTTAATGGGGTTTTATTTTCCCCTTAGTGTAAAATGTTGTATACTTATTGGCCAAGTATGGTGAAAATAGAAAACAGTTCTGCCTTTTTTTTAGCCAAGTCAATAAAGAACAGTCTTGCATGGGGTTACTAGGATTTTGGGGTACTCACTGTATAATTTTTTGACAGAGACATTCCAGAATTACCAGAGCGAGAAGAAGGAGAGGGAGAAGAAAGTGAACTTCAAAATGCAGCGTACAGCAATTGGAATCAGCCCAGGCGGTAAGGACTGTTTCTGTCTTCAGCCCACTCAGTGTTTAAAAATAGGGAGGTATGCTTTCAAGTGCTGTATGATAACATGATACTGTGATGTTGGGCAAGTTGTTTAATAATCTTATGTATGTTACAGTGGAGAAGATAATGTATCACACAGGTTATAACTAATGTGTGCAAGCGTTTGGCATGTAGTAGGATTAAATAAAATTAACTAAAAATTATACATAGGTGGTTTGAATGGATATTTTCTATAGGGTTTAATCTTAAATATACCATCAAATGTTAATTGAAGTTTATCTAACATTTGTATAAACTATAAATTCAAAACGCGTGTGCATTTATGATGGTGTGTCAGTAAGAACCTTGTTATCCCCAGGCTGCTGTCATTCAATTTCATGTATAATAGAAAAGATGACTTTCCTAACTATGATCAGATAAATCACCGTGCATCACTACGCCACATTTCTGTGTTCATGCTGCATAAATTCAAATTCATTTCATAGAAATTTATTGAGTTCTGATTATAGACTCAGACAAGAAGCAGATGATTTTGTGACTAACGGGAAGAATGAGACATAAATCCTGCCTTCATAAAAGCTGTAATTTACTTAGGTAGGCAGCATATAGACACACAAAGTAATTAAAGAAAAATGTAAGGTATTTTGCATTAAGTGTAAAATATGGGTAATCATTGGACACTCCCTCTAAGCAGATGTAAAGGTGACCATCACATTGTGCCTTTCACTTAGTAAATACTTAATCTGTATTCTACAGTAGTAAATACTTAATATTTATTCTACAATAATAATACTTATTCTACAAGAGAGAATAATTTCTGCTCTTCGGAGATATAGTACAGTTTCATCATTTTCTTTACTCACAAATGAATATAAAGCAGCAGCCATCACATTTAAATATTTTCTAGGTTGAGTCACGTTTGAAGTATAAAAAAAACTTAGGTTGCTTTCACAAAAAACTGTAAGCATTTCCAGCCATTCTAAATGATTTCTTGATCTGAATTCTTGAAAAGCTGTTTAGTCCATTTAGAAAAGTCATAGTCTCTCTTACATTACCCATAGAACAGAATATAAGTGCTAGATCTGTGGCAAAAATATGTATTATAAGATATTAAGTTTCTTATATGAGGATGAAAGCAAAAGAAAGTAGATGAAATTATTTTGTAGTTGGTGACCATAATGACAAACTTGAATTTGGTTGGAGGACAATAATCACAGGGAAATAAAAAGTTCGGTTGGACAGTTTTAATAAATTGTGTGAGGAAATGTAGTTTTTAGAAGGTACTGTGCAAAATGTTTGGAGTAATCAGAGCTATATTTGAATTCTAAGTTTGTCGCTTTCTAAGACAAGATTCTAAGTCTTCGCTAGGTCTCAGTTACTTCATTTGTAAAGTGGGATTAATAATAGAACCTTTTACATTTTGGGGACAATTCAGTGTGATCATTCATTTAAAATTCGTAATATAGTGCCTGGTATAGAATGAGTCTCAGTGGTTGGCCTTGTCAACAATCACCATCATCATCACTGACAACTAAGCAAACAGAGTGTTGAACACAGGAATCATTACAAAATATTCTTATGAGAAAAAATTAATGTAACTTCTGTTCAGGTATGTTTTTCAATTTTTGCCCTAAATTTTTTCTATCAGCCTAAGAGAAGTCTCTAAAAGTGGTAGCTACCTTATAGAGAATGTCTGGAGCTTCTAGAAATCTTAAAGACAATACTGCACTCTTCTATATTCTTTACAGAAGCATTAGGTACTTTGGGGGGAAAGTTCATAGAGTATTATGTTCATAGAATATTATGAGGAAACTTACCAAAATAACCAGGACTCTTAGTAAATGAGGAGTGAGTGTTATGAATATGTTTTATAACATTGGAAACCTGCTGGGATATTTATTCATGCAGTCAACAAATTTCCCTTTGTGTGGAAATAGAGAATACTTTTTAGCAAAGTGTAAATTTTAAAATTGCAAATAATCTGTGTTCCTGTTTTATTTTGCATGTGATTGTCATTGTCTGTATCAGTTTCCAGCTTGTTTACTTTTCTCTCTCAATCCAGTGTTTTGGAGATCTATCGTGCTGATTCTTGAAGACCTAATTCATTCAGTTTAGTTGTTGCAGTGCATTTCAATATATGACTGTACCGCGGTTTATTCCCAGATTGATATTTGAGTAGTTAGTAGTTATTTGCTACTAATAATTATGTGCAGTAAATATATCAATTTCCTTATAGTTATGTATGAGAATTTATCTAGGTATATACCCCAAAGTGTAATTGCTGGTTCATAGATTTAAATGTATAATTTACTTCCCTAGAAATTGTCAACTTGTTTTACAAGATGGCTCTATCACATTTTCCTTCGTTTTCCAACTTAAGAGAGTTCCCTTTTCCTCACATCCTTAGTTACTTCATCTTATGATCATTTAAAAAAAAGTTTTTGTCAATCTGATTGGTAGAAAATGGTGCCTTGTGTTAATAAACATGTAGGTAAAAGAGGATCGAGGTGCTGGCGCTCACATTTACCCATGTGTCATATGGATTGGATTTTATATATTGCTTAATTACATTACGTCAGGGATCATAATCATAGTAAGAGAAATAGTAGACTTATTGGTTGTTTCATGTGTGTCAAGCTTCATTTCATACTTTATATGTTTTCATCAATTTAGTAATCACAGCAGCAGTCTCATGCAGAGCCTCTTTGGCTCCATTTCACAGATGAGGAAAGCAAGAGAGAGGCTAAGTGGGTTGCAGAGGGCCCACAGTTGTTAGTAGCAAAAAAGCAGGACTTGGACCCAGAGACCCTCTGTTCAGAGCATGGGCAGCCTGGCCTCAGAGCTGTTTTACTTCTGCTTTTCTGAACTTCATTCTATTTAAATCTCTGTCTCGGTCTAAGAAAGACTGTCATCTTCCCATAAAACTAACTCCGAATATGTTCTATGAAGTATTTCTTTTGGGGTCTTCTTTTTCTACCCATGGAATGCTTACCCGGTCCATTCGGTGATGAGTCGATTCCTCAGCACTGTGGTCATGTCGGCAGTCCCTCTCTCGTTATCTTCTCCAGTGCTTTCAGTTGCCACAACCTTTCTTCCAGGCAGTGGGGCATTCGAAAACCCTTAGATCTCCATGCCAAAGCTGCACAAGCATATGGTACTTTTAAAAAATATATATATTTCTTTATTGATTTCAGAGAGGAAGGGAGAAGGAGAGAGAGAGAGAAACATCAGCGATGAGAGAGAATCATTGATCGGCTGCCTTCTGCACTGGAGATTGAGCCCGAAACCCAGGCATGTGCCCTTGGCCAGAATCGAACTTGGGACCCTTCAGTCTGCAGGCTGATGCTCTATCCACTGAGCCAAGCCAGCTCGGGCAAGCATATGGTACTTTTATCCAAAGGTTGTTTAACCTCTCTGTGCCCCTTCGCCTCTTTGTAAGATGGGGCTAATGAGAGTGTCCACCCCACACGGATGATGTGGGAATTGAATGAAAGTGTATGGAACTCAGATAATAATGCTGAGCACATGGTAAGCCCTCAATAAGTGTTTGCTGCTGCTGTTACTTTTATCATCAGGAAATTATAAAAATCACTTTTTAATTTACACCCACCACGGAGAACACTAGGAGATATTTTCTTTCGTTCTTCCTTTTCTTTTCTCTGTTTCATTTTTTAAGAGAAGAGTTAAGGAAGCCCACGCATGTATTCTGGATTCTTAGATATTAAATACAGTGACTAAATTTACTGACTTCCCTACTTTGCCATTTTACTTAAGGAACCGCTTTAAAGAGACAAGGAAGTGTGTTGGTTTTTGTCTTAAACAGAATTTCTAGACTGAAAGGAAGTGATGAAGAGCATGTTAAATACTTTAAACTATTAAAAAAGATTTCATGAGATCAAAGATCATGGTGAGAGCTTTGAAACTAAACAGGTCGAGTCTCTAGGTTTATAGAATTCTAGTAAAGAAAAAAGAAAAAAGGGAACAAAGCAGTGTCTCATCATCTGACTGTCTGACCATCTGACCAGTAGCCGGTCTCTCACTCCACCTGGGGGCTCTGTTGTCCCCTGCCTTTTTTACTGGGACCTCCCCCATTCACTGGAGTCCTGGCCCCAACCTCTCCTCCCCTCTGGGAGCACCTCAAATGTCAAGGTAGAGGGCACTTTTGGGCCGTGCTTTCTTCTCCTGCTTAATGTCCAGTATTGTCCTCCTTTTGCCAGAGGCCAGCTGCAGTCTGCCTGTCTCAGAGTTCTCTGCCTGGTGACTATTTCTTTCCACTTCCCTGAGCTGCTCCCTCATCTTGGCCAAACACCTCTCTGCAAATCAGCTTATTCTTATATCCCGACCTTGTCACTAGATGTGTACTTTCAGCTCATTCACAGCTCTTAGAGATATTTGCAATGATTGTATATGAGGCTATGTGTTTATTATGTGAGTAGATGAAGTGCATTCAAGACAAAAGATGTAGCAAGGGCCAAGGCCTCAGTCAGGAGAGCATGTCTGCTGAACTGAAGACCCTGCAAGACGCTGTGGTTGCTGGAATGGAGAGGGGAAAGGGAGAGTGGCGGGAGTTGCTTTTATGGAAATGGTAGTGGGATCAATCAGATCATGTGGGATCTTGTCCGCCACTGTTAGTTATCAGATCTGCCCTGCCAAGAAAGACTTACACATACGTCGTCAGCTTCCAACATAGTGCGTGCAGGAATGTTCTTTCTCTTGATTCCGTTGCTGAACTTAGAACTGTCTGTTCAGGGGTAGCTGAATTTCTTGATTACTAAATGTCTACAATAATAGACTCCTGAAACATGGTACCTTGGTTTGTGCTCCAGCCTGGAGTGTGTACGTTTGATATTTACTTTAAAAAATCAGCTTCAGAAATGCATTAGTATTTATCAGATCCCATAAAACACATAATTGAGAAAATATTTAAAACTATCTTGTCTTAGTACTGGCAAAACTTTAATAAATTGAGCAAGCAATATTTGCAAACTTAATATATAAAGACATTTTATTCCATTGAATTTAAAAATAGTTATTATTTTTAACCATTTGAATCATTTTTAACTCTGCAGAGTAGTGACATCAAGTATGTTCCTACTGCTGTGTAACCATTAACACCATCCCTCTATGGAACTATTTTCATTGTAAAATTCAAACTCTGTACTCATTTAATAATTCCCCACTTCCTCCTCCCCCACCTTCTAGCAACCACCCTTATTCTTAGGTCCCTATGGATGTGGCTACACTAGATACATCATATAAGTGAAATCATGTAGTATTTGTGCTTTATTTCACTTAGCTGGCTTATTTCACTTAGCATGATATTCTCAAGGTTATTCTGTGTTGTAGGATGTGTCAGAATTTCCTTCCTTTTAAAGACTGAATTATTTACCATTATTTGTATATACCATTTTTTTATGTATTCCTCTGTACATGGACACTTGGGTTGCTTCTACCTTTTCATTATTGTGAATAATATTCCCATGAAAGTGGTTGTAGAAATATTTCTTTAAGACCATGCTTTGAATTAATTTGGGTATATACCCAGAAATGGAATTGCTGCATTATATGGTAACTTTATTTTTAATTTTTTGAGGAATGTCCATACCATTTTCCTAGTGGCTACAAGCTTTTACATTGCTGCCAACAGTGTACACGGGTACAAATTTCTTCCGTTTCTCTAAATTTTCCTTGCCAGCACAAATTTTCTTTGTTTTTCTTTAAAGTAGCCATACTAATGGGTATGAGGTGGTATCTCAATGTAGTTTTGATTTGCATTTTCCTAATGATTAGTGGTGTTAAGCATCTTTTCATGTGCTTATGGGCCATTTGTATATCTTCTTTAGAGAAAGTCTATTCAAGTCCTTTGCCCATTTTTTAATCAGGTTATTTTTGTTCTTGAGTTTTTGGGTTTCTCTATATATTCTGGATATTAATCCCTTATCACATATGAAATTTGCAAATATTTTCTCCTGTTCTCTGGGTTGCCATTTTACTCTAAGTATCATTAGATAAACAAAAGTTTTTAATTTTGTGGAAGTCCAGTTTAGCTATTCTTTTTGTTGTCTTTGCTTTTGGTGTCATTTCTAAAAATTAAAAAAAAAAAATTGCCAAATCCAGTGTTATGAACTTGCCCCCTCTGTTTTCTTATTTTTATTTCATTTATTTTTTTATGTATTAACATTTTGTTTATTTTTTACAGGGTTGAACTTTGGAGAGAACCAAGCAAGTCCTTGGGCATCAGCATTGTTGGTGGACGAGGGATGGGGAGTCGACTAAGCAACGGTGAAGTGATGAGGGGCATTTTCATCAAACATGTTCTTGAAGATAGTCCAGCTGGCAAAAATGGAACCTTGAAACCTGGAGATAGAATAGTTGAGGTACCTTCCACTGAGCTTTCTGAGCTAAAATCGTCGCCCTCTTCCATGCTCTCTACCAAGGGAATCATCACCATTACACCATTACTTGACCAAACATTAGAGAAAAATGTGTCTGCAGTTGAAGCATTTCTTATTTGTTTCTTTCCACCCATAATTGCTCTCTTCAAAATATGGTGACAGATTATATATCTTGATGTATAGACTGATGTTTGAAGGTACAACCAACCAGTTTTAAAACATTGGCTCTGAGATAAAATAAGTAAGTTCTGGTTAAAAGAGCAAAGCAAATTTCCTGGGGAAATAATTCTTTAATAGTATATATATATACACACACAAAAAAAATATGTTCATCATAATTAAGTTTCCAATGAGATTTTATTTCTAAAAGTACTTTATAGTTATTTCATTCTAAACTTTATTGGGTGAAAATTTTTTTCCAAGTGAGTCTTTTTTTGTGCTAAGACCCTGATTACCTTGCATATAAATGCCCCCACCCTCATCGAAGCACAGGTTTTCCTCCTCCTCGGTGCTTTCCATTCATCACTCAGAGCTGTGTGCACGCCCACGCATGTGTGTACACATTTAAGTGTATTTTGTTATATACGAGAGAGAAGCATTTGGTCAAATTGTACCTAATACTTAAATTCAAATCAAAGTTTAATATTTTAAATAGACTCTTCCCTCAGGAGTCACTCACTCATTTGCTTAACAAATATTCCTGGAACAGCTGTTGCATTCCAGGTGCTGTAGCAGGCTCTGGGCATCCCACAGTACACAGGGCACTGTGCCTGCCTGCCTGCCAGGTGGGACAGGCCTGACAATTAAGTCACTGCAGAGCAGTGTGATACATTTTTTGATCAGGAGAAGCATGGTTTAAGTGAAGAGGACAGAGGAGGAGATAACTGCCCCAGATTTGCTGAGTTGTTAGGATTTACTGAGTAAACTAAGAGAGACAATTTCCAAATGGAAACCAATTGCTTCACTATTATAATGACAATTATATTTACTTTATGCAAATGATTGACCCTCATTTTCTAAGTCCATATAGCTTACACATTAAAATGCCTTAATTGTTTAGAAGAAGGTTACACATTAACCATTATTTTAAAATTAGCATTTGGGGGACTTTTTGTTTATTCCTTGATTAATTGATTATTACTGGGAGAAAGCAAGAGCTATGATGTTTTTTCCTCCTCTGACCACTTACAAGGAAGAATGGTGGGTTTTCTCTCTCTTCCTGTATATACTTACCTCTCATTAGATGATTAGATGGCACCCTTAGCCTTCTTCTAAAGAGCTCTTTTTTAGTTGGAGTACTACCTAAAATTTCCATTTTTAGATTATCACAAGGCAGTTTATATTAAGAATACTTCATTATTAAATATCTTTCACCTAAGTAAAAAAAGTAAGAAATATTTATAATTATTTCTGGAAAGGATTGATCATAGTTTGCACCAAAATATCGTTTAAATGTATTAAGAATGTTAAAGTATCCCTTTAGAATGGAAAAGAATTTTTGTGTGAGTGGTAAAATACTGAATGTTGTTTAGCAGTGGTTTGTTGAGGGCTGTTATGTTTTGGGGCTTTTCTCATAAATAAGATACCTTAGGCTTCTGAAATTCTAGGGATTCTGTAACATGTTTCTGCTAAGAGTTTCTGAAAATATATGTAGATTAGATGAGTAGAGACCTGCAAATGATTTCTAAGTAGAGTTCTTTGAACATGAGCAAAAATATTAAATGTCCTGTTAAACTTTCCCACTAATGGGATGTATAGTACTCACTAATATAACTTTTATTCTATAAAACGTTAGAACTCATTTTCAAGACCCACTGAAAGAGATGTTAAGTATCATCTAAGTATCAATCTGAGGGAGGTTTTCAATTAAATATATGTGTTTTTTAAATATGATAATGCAGAGAAATAATAATTTTCTTTTCCAGAATTGTGTCCACTCTGATTTTGCTATTTTGTTGTACATACCATATTGTGGTAATTGGAAATGATAAAACTATATAATATCCTATAGTTTTCTAACAGGATTAGCATTTGGCCTTTCAAACTCTTTTCCTCCCTCACAAACCATGGTCAATAAAAGGTTACAAAATAACTTTCATTTCCAACCTATTTGTATAAGAATTACTAACAAGTAAGCACAATTTCTTGGCTTCTAGCTCCTGTCATGTCTACTGCACAGATTCCTTTGCAAAACTAACCTCACCATAACCTGTAACTTCTGAACGCCAGAATTTTGTCTTTAACTTCAAGCATCCCTGTACAGAGAAAAATACACCATGTATCAGCCACCCCTTCCCAAACCACTCTCTAATGAATTTGGAAAATATTTGTACGGTGACTTTCATGATGATGTTAGTGCTACTAGGCAGTTAGTTCCCTTATATTATTTCTTTAATTATGCTGATTTATTAAAGGAGCAGCCAAGCAGTGTAAGGAAAGCTGAAGCAGAGCCTTGATTCTAATTGATGATTATTTCAGTTGATTATTGAAGACAGAAATCTGTGTCCAAAACAAGGGCCCACAAGTCTGCTGAAAGATGAAAAGTTCGGAAGCCTCACAGACAGCCACAGTTACTTTTTGTTCTGACACTGATTCTCCAGGAGCCTCCCCCAGGATCCTCAGAACTCCAGACCACAAATTGTTCTATTGTTCTCTAGCTTCTTGAAATGTTAAGCTGAGGCCTTCCATTGCAGGTGGATGGGCTGGACCTCAGAGATGCAAGCCATGAGCAAGCTGTGGAAGCCATTCGGAAAGCAGGCAACCCTGTAGTCTTTATGGTACAGAGCATTATAAACAGACCAAGGGTAAGCAAACGCAGAGGGCAAGGGAGGCATATACACACAGTGTTCAACTCGGAATCTAATGTGTTAAGGGCCAAGTTGTCTCCGGAAGCAAAGATACTGAGTCATGAAATCTCAGGAAACTTGTGAAAAGATTGTTTTGCTTGTCTTTTTCATTGAGTTGTTGTGGAAATCCCTTCTATCTTGTTTACTAAGCACTTGAAGTCTGTTTTCAACACACAGGAGATAGGATTCATTGGTGGCCAATGATATTTAGGTGGACAATTGTTAATTTCATTATAGTCACAGAGTATTTATGAGAGGAATGTGGTGGAGTCTTTTTCAGGTCCGGGACCTCTCATGAAGTCCCTTAGAAGCCAGTGAGATTACATTTTCTTTATAAATTTATTTCCTTAGACAGAATTTCTAGTTTGTGCAATCCATGATCACCTGTGAATGATCTTTACTGCATTTGTCTATCCCACTGAACATTAAATTTCCACATGGTGCATTTTGTTTCAACTGTATGTTTCTATACCAGTGACTTCATAACCACTACCTCCCAGCCCCAATCACTGTATAGCTCTTCATCGCTGTATGGTGGAAAGAAACCTACTAACTCATTTTACCATCAGTCATCACAGGTAAAATGGCTTCAAAAATATATTTTAAAAGTATAAGTGCATTCAGTGAAAGTTGTTGATGGAGACGATACTACGTGAGGCTTTGTGTATTTGATACGCCCTAATGTTGCTGAAGAGGAAAATCATGCCACGCGTTTAAAACTATTTTTCTATGCCTCAGTGAAAAGAAAACTATTTTAACGTGCAGCAGTTCTTAAGAATATTTGGACCGCAAACCCCTTAGAAAGTTCTTCAGAAACATACATGTTCACTGAAGGGCTTGCACACCAAAGACAGGAGTTGCCTAGGTGTAAGTAAGAATCCCTGACAGGCTGGTTCTCAAAGAGAACTTTTATTAGCCTTTGGGGTTGGCTGTCTTTAAAAGGAAAATGTCAGTATGCGTGAGGGTAGGTAAAAGAATGATCTAAAACTTAAAATGTGGAATTTTTATAGAAAATACATCGAACTTTTAAAATTAAGGATTTAAGATATCAATGCCCAAATGATGGTAGAGATGTAGCACACAGCTCTGTGGATGAGATTTGTCAGTCTTCTGAGCCGTGGCATAAAAGTGACTAGATCTGTCCCTCTGGTCCTTCCCTTTGTTGTCAGGACAGGTGTAGCGCTGCTCTGGGTGTACAGTAAGGAGTGAGTTTAGTAGTTCTCAATGTAAGCCTTTATCTTCACATCTGCAGTTTGTAATCACTCAGTTGTTCATTGTGAGGTAATAATTATTCATTCAGATAAGAAAATCTGCCAAATGGAGGGCTGCATCATACCACATTCTTTTCATATGCTATTCAGTTTGTTTAAATAACTATAAATCTTTCTACGTTTGTTTCCATTTGTGGTGTTAAACATAGACACAGCATGGTAATGTTGGTAAATGGCTGTTTAAGTTAAAGCTATTTTTTGTGTGGGTGGGTTTTATTCCTTTCTTTTTTTGTTTCACTTTTAATTTCAAACTTTTCTATCATTTAGGACAGTACTATAAAGTGCTGAATAGGATTCTCCATATTACTTTTTTAAAAATTAAACTACAAACATTTCTTTCAATGCCAGTCACATTTGCTAATGAGCTGGGAAGTGGGGTTTTTTTGTTTGTTTGTTTTTTCTCTTTCATGCACCTGGAAAATATTCCTGTTTCATTATATGTGGTATAATGATGCCTGATTTTGTAGCAATTATTCCAGAATAAATCTTGCGTAGAATGACATATTTACTCAAAAAGGGTTCGGGACATGCTACCCCAAAACATGGCATGTTGGCTCTTGAATATTTTAAGCTAAAGGAATTTGAGAAAAGGCGGTTGCTGGAATGACTCTGACTTCCCTTCTCCCCTGAAGCAGCTTGTAAGACCCTCGGTGGGAGGTGCCCTTCCTGCCTGGAGAGAGGAGCATTCTTGTCTCCAAGGTGGAGGGATGCTGAGAGGAACCTGAATGAGCAGATGTTGCTGACCTCCCCGCTCCCCCGGTTCACCCCACTTGGCTCATATTCTCTTGTCCAACTTTCCCTGACCACCCACTCTTCATCCATCCTAGTAGAAGAGCACTCAGGTTTAACCCTTTCTTCAGGTCTTTATTTCCTCCTGAAGGGTCCGTGTCACTTAAAACTTATAGTAAATCAATATGTATATAATTTTCTCTTGTGAATCTGTTTCTTATTACAGAGATCCAGCTGGGAACCTGAGCAGGGTACAGGCATTTTTTCCCCCTTCTCTGCATATGCATTTTGCTTTGGGAGATTAGAGTTAACTTTGCATTTGAAATGAGAGATACTTTGTGTTCAGGGATTTACTTCCCCACAGAAAGAAATGGAGTCTCCCATAATCTAAAGGAAAAAAATCACAAATACCTAAGAGTCTCTTCATGGTAAATGTTGTATTTGTGGATGGAATGGAGCTTTAAGGAAACCTTACCCAGAGGCTGAAAAGCCAGTCTGTGGCTCTCAGACTGTTCAAGAACAAGCCTTCCCAGCCCCAGCCCCAGCCCTGCTCATTCCTCCAGCGGGCACTTCGCAGAATTCCGCCTGGCCGCACGTCACAGGCAAGGGTGGCCCATGAACATGGGCCAGAGAACGGTTCTGTCTTCCCCATGCCGCTTCTTAGTAAATAACATTTCTATTTTTATCAGCCCTTGGCGCTATAAACACAAGTTTCATCATCGATTTATCAATAAAAATATAGTCTGTTTCTATTAATCTTTCCTTAATAGCAGACTGATTCACCACTTCCCTTGCTGTGCTCATTCTGTACTTTTATATTCTCATCTTGGGCCAAATTCTGATCCTATAAGAGCTACATATGAAAAAAAAAGGAGAAAGAACCCAAAACAACACAAAAAACTGGAGCTCTCTTTACATGTTGTATTTCTTGCCGCAGTGGTTTCAGGTTATGTGATTCTACAGAATTGTAAAGGAGACAGACAGCCGGATAACTGCGCGTGTGAGGACTGGGAATAAGCTCGGCCCTCCGCATTGGGCGTTCTGCCCAGGACGCGTTTCTGGTCGCTGCCTCGTCATCTCTTCCCCCGTAATATGCGGTCCGGTTCCTAGGCATTTATGATCCTCTCTTTTGTAAAGCAGGAGCTGGCATTTTCAGCTGAAAAGCAGAGCGCAAGTCGAGATGAGCAGAAATGTCATGGTGCCCGTTTCCTTTTCCCGTCTCCTCTGTGTAGGAGAAACATTGCTGGAGAGCAGCTTGAAGGGTGAGGTGGCACCAGCGTTAGCATGGGCGCCGACAGTCTCCCCAGAGAGTGCTCCCAGGCAGGGGGTGTCACGTGACGGCCTCCCCCACTCTCCATGCTTGCCAGGAGAGCTTTTTTTAATAGAGAGAAGCAACACAAACATTTCACTGGAGCCAGAGTGAATTTTAAATGTCTGCAGTTTCTCCTGAAAGATGTAGTCAATAAAAGAAAAAGATAGTGGGTATGAAGAGAAGAATTTATTGTGCTAAGGAAATTACTTTTTTTTTTTTTTAACTATGAAAATGCTAAATTCTGTCTGGCCGTCATCCTGCCTTTAATGTGTATATTCAAAGGCACTAGTCCTAGCTTGGTATATCGCAGGCAAGCCACAAAACCTAGGAGAAGCACTCTAAGGCCGCATTTCCAATGTTACTGAGAGCCTCATAAATGCCCCAGTAATGTAGGAACTTTTATAGGGAATTTTAAAAATACATATCAATATTTCTA
Source organism: Myotis yumanensis (assembly GCF_028538775.1). Taxonomy (NCBI): domain Eukaryota; kingdom Metazoa; phylum Chordata; class Mammalia; order Chiroptera; family Vespertilionidae; genus Myotis; species Myotis yumanensis. The sequence continues at coordinate 54,855,514 of NW_027223763.1, read as the reverse complement.
CCTTCACAAAAAAGTAGGCGGAAATAGAGAACACTAACATATGGTGGTTCATTTTAAAAAAATTGTTGATTTCTGTTTTTAACTAAAAAATACTATTGATCTTAAGCAACCTTAACATCTAGTCAAAATATGAAAATTTTCTTTATTGGGAAATGAGATAAAAGACTAATGAAGTTTACTCCTGAACTAGCAGACAAATGTTTAATTTGCATTCTGGACAAGATAAACTATTGGTTTTACCAAAAAAGCATAATTTGCTTTTAAATGTAAATTTAGAAAACTGATATGATTTCAATTTTGAAAGATAGTTACTGATACACATAGGGCATATATTACTATATAAAGTGGGCAAATATATGTGTATTTGTCAGAGAGTGAAGTCATTCAGTGAAAACAAAAGAAATTTGGGGTCCATTGGTCAGACTCATTCCCCACATGGTTTTGTGGCCAGATTGAGATCAAAGCGTAGATTCCGGTCACTAGAGATAAACCTTTCGTTCCAGACAGTTTCATAAGATGTTGTTATTAATACTAGATCTGACAGGATCTAGTTTTACACAGTTATTTATACCAGTAAGTACTTTGTTCTTAAAACTGAGTTGTTTGGGATCCATTTCTTTGGGCTCAGCGCCTCTTATGTTTCCTTTTAGAAATCCCCCTTGCCTTCCTTGACGCACAGCCTTTACCCTCAGTACAACTTCAGCAGCACTAACCCATTTGCTGATTCTCTGCAGTTCATCGCTGACAAGGTTGGAGAATGCCCATTGTCTTGCCCTTGCCTTTTGCACATGTTTTGTTCTGTGTTACTGCCGTGCCTTTGTCCCAGTTCACTGTTTACTAGATTTGGGCAGGGGAGAAAAACAAAACACGACAACTGTGTGTTTGGAGTGGGCATGTACCGTAAATCCTTTCTTAAGCACATTTTCTTGCCAGAACATTTTTATAGCTGAATTAGATGGTCCTTCTGAAGAGTAAGGGATAATTGTGAGTTCAGTGCCTTTTCTGTATTTTGCTGTACGTTAAATTTTCTGATACTTACTATGAAGTCTTTGTTAAATATATGGACTACTGTCACATAATTTCTTTAAAACTGTGTATTGGTTTAAATCTTTAATAAACCTAAACAAGGTGGTCCTAAAAGCTCTCCTAGGAGTTGACCACCCCACAGAAAATTGTGTACGTGTAGGAGTCTGTGGAATATTCATACAGTGCATCCATATAAATGCCTGACTCAGGAAATGTGTAGCTGTTTCCATGCTTGTAAATCTGTACTTGGGATATTCTCGTAACTGAGGGAATTACAAATCCAAAACTGGAAAAAAAAATTGCAGGATAAAGATACTATAATGCGATTGTGAGAAGGAAGAAAGCTGTGAACAATTTCTCTCAGGAAGCATTTTATGAATATTCATTGGCATTTCATGGTATTGTAACAAGGAAAACCAAAGACTATGTCTCTGAAGGAATATGTTTTCTGTTACTGTAGGAATTGCAGAATTCAAGTAGAGTTGCCTTCCATTGTTCCCCAACTAACCCTTTTGCCCCCACACCATTTAAGGTTTGTCCTGGTGTGAAGTTTTCATGAGTATGTGGTGTGCTGTCGTGTGCTGTGTGTGTACATTACACTGTGTGTGTACATGGCATGGAGTGATTTCAAGTGCAGTTGCATGTTTACCAATGAAAACTAAGCCATCTTTGTTAAACAGCTACATTTTTACTAACAGATTTTTAAGAAGTGTCAGTGACAAGCTACTATATTATCTCAGTGAGAATGAATGTTTTAGGGGCAGTAAAATAGAACACCTGGTTGCCATTGGTAAACACAGGCGTGGATTTTTTTTATGATTCCTCAGTTATGGTAGGGCACCATTTCAGTTTATACTCACAGCATAGAAATATGCCTAAGATCCTGAACAGTTTGTAGGCAAGCAGACTTTGTTTGTTTTAAAGAAAAATAACAACTCAGAACAATTATGCAGTAAGTAATATCTATAAAATGTGTACCCATCAATTTCTTAAAATATGGGAAAGTTAAATTAATTTTCTTCTATTTTTAAAAGTTAAATGAGCTTAATTCATGTTTGCTAACATTTTCTGTTGTTACAGAGGAGTAATTTTTTTATTTTAATTAGAAAAATTTTAAATTACATATTCCCCACCAACTTAGTATGTTTAACAAACCTTTATTGGGTCACATTAGTGTTTTTGTTTGTTCACTTTTTATTTGTACATTGTTAATGTGAGAGTTTTGTGGCCCAGCATTTGGGAAGGTAACAAGGATGTTGTTTGCACTAGTGATTCTTGTCTGTTTGGGCAATTGTGTCTAAACTGAATATTTTAAGACAGCACATTCTGTAATTTGAAAAATCAGTTGCCCTGTAAGTCTCTATCAATAAGTTTTGCCAGAAAAGCAGTAGTAATTTGTGTTTATTATGATCATTGTGTCATACCTTAGAATCCTGAAGGGCTTTCTGAATCATTAAAGAAAGATTACATTCAGTGCCATATAATTTTAGTATTAGGTGTATTTTCTGGTATTCTGAATCTTGACACCAATTAATAATCCCTAATTATTTGTGCCTATCATTCTGTGTGTTCTGTAAGAAGTTTTTTTATTTTTAAATCACAGCCTTTTTTCCAAATATTCACATATAAAATAAAATAAGGCATATTAGAGGGATTTTTATGTAGAATGAAAGGTAAAAGTAGGAAAGATAGGATAATAGAGATTCAAGGCATCAGGGATAGTGTCATGCCAGGATTAGAACTTCAGCCAGGTATCTCTGAGCTTTGAATTAGGTACTTACTGTCTTACGGTGGAATTGGACGAGACAGCCTGCATGATGGAAAGTGCATTGGGTTGGGTTAAGAATTAAGTGAAAAGAACTCTAGTGCTACTGTGTGATTTTAAACAAAACATTTCACTTTTCATGGCCTCAGGTTATTAATCCACAAAATGAATTCATTGAGTTAAGGTCCTTCTAAACTTGAATATTTTGATTGATTTTCTGCAACTTGATGATACCAAGTCCTTTCTTTGGATTAGGACCTCTGTGGCAGCAAGTGCACCATTCTTTGGGTTTATATGCAGTTTTTTCCCAGGTTTTCTCATTTACCTTTTGAGCTACTTTGGCAAGGGAACGACAGTGCTGTCCCTCCAAGCCGTCCCTCAGATCCACGTCTGTGTGTCCGTGCTAACAAGCTGGCTCCCTGGGAGAGGAACCTGCATGTGTAACATTTTCAGGGATGCGTTGAGTCATTTGGAGAGAGGATTCCGGTAGCAATAAAAAATTATTTATATGTAGTCTCACTAATAAGCTTTGAATGTCTTTGTTTTTTTATTAATCCGTGGCTATTTTTTTCTAGTTTCTTGGAAGACTTTTCTAGACCCCCCCAAATCTTGCCCAGACCCCTGGACATTTATGACAACTTTTGAATGAAACTTCTTTTCCAGAAGGGGAAGTTTGTATAATTTTTCATCTTAAGTTAGTTAAGTTATTAAGTTATTGAATAGTTTATCACCTTAAAATACCAAATAACAATTTAATGAATTGTTTTCTGAACATACCACTCTGTTTGTATGAAGCTTACCTGAATCCTGTCTACCAATTTGTAAAGATATCTATTTCCCCCCATTATTTATGTATCATATCTTTTAAAGCCAGTTTTTTGTTTTTGACATTATTTTCTTATTTCATTTCCTTCGCTTTTTTCCCTTTGATCTGCACATACCCACAGCATTCCTCTTGTTCCCACAGGCACCCAGTCAGTCAGAACCAGAGTCAGAGAAGGCTCCATTGTGCAATGCGCCTCTGCCCCCTCCTTCAGCATTTGCAGAAATGAGCGGTGATCATGCCCAGTCATCTGCAAGCAGGGACTCAGAAGAAGGGGACAAAGAGGATGAGTTTGGTTACAGCTGGAGTAAGTTGTCTTTTTGTAATGCATTTAATTGTCAGAGGTATTAAAATAGCTCTGCGTTTCTCAAGGCCGATGCCCTGGATGAATAAGGATGTTTCAGCTTTAGTTATAAATACTGCAGTTTTGTGTAGGGGACAAAAAAAACACTGTTTGTTTTTGCTTGAATACAGCATGCATTCCCAAGGTATGAAATCATTTTCTTCCGTTCCTTCTGGTCCGCATTCCTGTGAAAGCCCACTTTGCCATTTTTATGAGAACTAAAGAGGGCGGGGCAGTCTCTCAGAAGCTAGTACTGGGCCAGCTTTCTTGTGGTCTTGAACAAGTCATCTCCCCTCTCTAGGTCTTAGAGTCCTCCCATTGTTGATAGTATGCCTTGAATTTTGGTGTTTTCACTACGAGGGTGGTAATACAGTATAATTGTTGAGATAACAACTTCGGGCATTTGGCAGTTGTTTAACCACCTCTAAGCATTAGCTTAGTGGTTTGTCCCTCTTTTTTAAATACAGCGTTTAGCCCTAGCCGGTTGGGCTCGGTGGATAGAGTGTCAGCCTGCAGACTGAAGGGTCCCAGGTTCGATTCCGGTCAATGACACGTACCTTGGTTGTGGGCACATCCCCAGTAAGGGGTGTGCAGGAGGCAGCTGATCGATGTTTCTCTCTCATCGATGTTTCTAACTCTCTATCCCTCTCCCTTCCTCTCTGTAAAAAATCAATAAAATATATTAAAAAATAAATAAATAAATAAAATACAGCGTTTACCTCCAGTTGCTAACATTAAATTAGATAATGTCTGAGGAATGCTGACCACAATTCCTGATGCACAGGAAGCATGGAAAGGCAGCTGTTGCTAGGATCGTGGCTGTGTCTCTTGTTTCCTAAGGAGATAAACCATTTCATAGGGTAATATTAAAAATTCAGCCAAAAGTTATAACTGTGTCAGTACTTTAAAAAGTTTCATTTAAAATATATAATTATTTCCTTTAAGAAAAATGGCATGCTTTTCAGAAGCTAAGAATGTAAAAGGTGTGTTGCTAGACTCTAGGATTCAGGAAATGGCAGTTTGTGAAATTGATCCAATTAAGAATCAATATAGAATACATGTCATCAGCCATGTAGTAACATTTTCTAAAGTTTACAGTTCTCAGTCTATTTTTAATGAAATTAGAGTATATTACTAATCCACCAGAATATACTCTGAGGAAAACATTAAATGGAATATTCCAGTTACCTATTGTCATGTCACAAGCTACCCAAAACTTCATGGCTTAAGAAAGCAGTTTCTTACTAATGTGTCAAGGAGCTGTGGTTGAGGGGATTCCCTGGGACAGGGCCTTGAGCATGGCTCCCTCACAGCCTGACAATTAGTGCTGCTACTGGCTGATTCCTCCACTGAGCCTGTGGCTGCGGCCCCACACTTGGCCTTGCCTTCTCAGTTTAAAGAATAAATTCTAACTATTGAGCATGTGGGATGGGAGATATGGATGGTCTAATCTACTTAGGACAAGTGTCCAAAAGCTGGGACAGGTACATCGAATTCTCCTGACCTGGTGGCTCTGTGCAATAATGAACCCGTTCCCTTTTGTCTCGATATATGGAGCAAGCAACTGTGCAACGTGATGTGACACGCAGTGTAGATTTTCCTGTGGGAGAAAAGCTTCCACTGACCAATCAAGATGAATACTCCTGCCCTGGATGGGTAGCTCAGTTGGTTAGAGCATTGTTCCAATATGCCAAGGTTGCGGGTTTGATCTCTGGTCAGGGCACATGAAGCAAACCAAAGAATGCATACATAAGTGCAACAACAAATCTCTCTTCCTCTCTCTTTCTAAAAATCAGTAAAAATATAAATTAAAAATAAATAGCCTGGCCAGCATGGCTCAGTGATTGAGCGTCAACCTATGAACCAAGAGGTCATAGTTCAAATCCTAGTCAGGGCACATGCCTGGATCGGCGTGCAGGAGGCAGCCAATCAATGATTCTCATTGACGTTTCTATCTCTCTCTGCCTCTCCCTTCTCAGAAATCAGTAATATATATATATATTTTTAAAGATGAATACTCAGTGTTCTGTTCTCCTTTGAAAATGATAAATTAAATTTCTGTTTTAATCACAAGCTGAGAGTTTGTTAATGTGACCACTCTTGGACCTGATCACGCAGGTACACTGGTTAACCAGACATTATACTCTCTGCACCCTGAATGCAAAGAAATTCCTTAAAGTTTGGGTAGTCCAGGAAACCCAGGTGGCCACTCTACCTTGGTTTTAATTGCCAAGCATATTTTGATACAAACAATGCCCTTTTGAGGCTATTCTAAGTAGCATTTGACTATGAATTAACTCTCAATACCTGTACTCTTACTGTTGTTATGTGCAGAAAATATCAGAGAACGTTATGGGACTCTGGCCGGCGAGCTGCATATGATTGAACTGGAGAAAGGTCGGAGTGGTTTGGGGCTAAGTCTTGCTGGGAACAAAGATCGATCTAGGATGAGTGTCTTTATAGTGGGGATTGATCCCAACGGAGCAGCTGGGAAAGATGGTCGGTTGCAGATTGCAGATGAGCTTCTAGAGGTAATTTCTTGTGGAAAATGCTGAATTTACTTTTGCAGAATCAGTGCAGAGGAATCATTAGTTTCTAGAAAATTCACCTGGGCCTCATAGAGTGATGGAGAAAACTACCGCTTGCCTAATAAAATAGATGCATTACAGCAAATTTGGCACTAAAGCAAATCTCTACTAAGTAGCGTCCATGTTCCCATTAACTTCCATTGAAAGGTCATGACAATGTAGCACCAGAAACAATTTTTGCCCCAAGACAGTAATAAAGATTACACTTCAAAAACTTTTTTTTGTGTGTGCTGCATTTTTATTAAGAGCTTTTGAAAAGCCAGATGACCAATCACTCCCCATGATGAGATTGGCTCACTGGACATTCTGAAAGTTGTATCCCTAATAGTACAAGTGACAGATGTTGGGTGCATTGGGGTCAAGGTTAAGTCTAAATAACTAAAACAGTAACTCAGCCCTCCAAACAAAATAAACTTGTGGACCATGCTTTATAGTTTTAGAACTGTATCTGCTTGCTTTGTTTGCCCTTGCCTCCTGTAGGCTGGGATCCACATTTTTGTATTGCCTGAATGCTCTTCCTGTACTTGTGTATTTCTCTATTGGTTAGAAAGGCTCAGTCAGCAACGGCTAAATGACTAGAACAGCAGTCACCGACCGGTGGTCCATGGACCACTGGTGGTCCGTGAGGTCCGAAAGGTTGGCGACCGCTGGTGTAAGGAAACCTTTGGAGCAGCGGTTGCCAACCGGTGGTCTGCGGACCACTGGTGGTCCGTGAGGTCCGAAAGGTTGGCAACCACTGAACTAGAAGACCAGCAGTTTTCATCAGGTGCTGTGCTGCATAGACACAATGTACTGCCACATCCTAGTTCTGTCAGCATGGCTTCTCCCAGTGGCCCATGCCCAAGCCTTGAGTTTTGAAACTAATTAGAAAATATGACAGTATAGGGCTTCTCTGTGTAGGTCACACGTGCTCCCACAGAGACCCTGCTTTGTACAAAGCGCACTGAGGCCCAGTGCCTGCCAGGGAACTCACTGTTTGCTCTCCTTCAGTCAGTCCAAGCGCTGCCTCCTCAGCTCTTGGAGCTCAGGCCATATTACACCATTTTAATGTTGGCTTCTAAATGAGCTTTTCTTTATTCACCATCAAAATCAGGTTCATGTTTTGTAAAGGGTATATATATGCCTAATGCACGAAATTCATGCAAGGGCCTTGGCCCCAGCCACCGCCCGCAGCCACCATGGCTGGGAGCCTCTAGTGCGGCCCCCGCCCGCTGCGGCTTTGTCCAGAAGGAAGGATGTCTAGTCTAATTAGTATATTACCCTTTTATTATATAAATATATATATGAAATATTATTTTAAAACAAGAAAAACATTTCATTAGCTAAATAGGATGATAAAAATTTACAAAATTAAAATTCCAGGCTCAATTAATGATATTTATTTCCCATAGATCAATGGGCAAATTTTATATGGAAGAAGTCATCAGAATGCTTCCTCAATCATTAAATGTGCCCCTTCTAAAGTGAAAATAATTTTCATCAGGTGAGCATTTTCTTTTTCTGGTTTACTAAATAATGTTCATTAGCCTTTCAATTCTGTTATTTTTGAATGAAAATAAAGCATTTATAAATGTTTTAGTGTTGCAGTTCCAGGTCTTTGGGGTTACAGAATTTTCTGTAATAATCCTTCTGAATCTTAAAGTAAAATGTTGAAATAATATGAAGTATTATGATGTGATAGGTCAATGCATTTCCTTTTAGGAATAAAGATGCAGTGAGTCAGATGGCTGTGTGTCCTGGAAATACAGTGGAATCTTTGCCTTCTACCTCAGAGAACCTTCAAAATAAGGAGGTATGTAACTCATGTTTGTTTCTCTGGAAGATTTGATTGATATGCCACTTCTTAATTCAAATAATTATAGAACCCTTACAAGGCTGTCAAAGATAAATAAGTCATAGCCTTGGCCCCCATGGAGGGTATAGCCCAGTACAAGAAGCACTCGAGTAGGCAAGCTCACCACTAACATGAAGGCTATTAGTAGAGTTCACATAGGGAATAATGAAGGCACTAGAAGAGGAGGTGCCAATTCCACCTCCAGGGAGAGAGAATAGGATTTTATAGAGGAGATAATGTGTAGGTTGAAAGAAGAAGACTTGGGGGCACAAAGAAGCAGAGGGTTGAGGAATGGTGTGGAAGATCCGGAAAATACAGACAATTAAAAATTGCAGAGCATACTGAACAGCGTGAGGCAGGGAATGGGGAGCTGGTGAGGCAGAGTCACTGGCAAGAGAAGGAGATGGGTCAGATCATAGGAATATGATGAAGACTTTGTCTTGGAGGCCATGTTGTTGGGAACTCAAAGAATCAGAACTCTAATTTTGAAGACATCTCTGTAAATGGCGCAGAACAGAGAAAAATCAGAAGTTGCTGGGAAGAAAAGCGAAGTAAAGGGTAATAAGAAAATTATCAGAGTAGTTTAGGAGAAAGATAATAAGATCCTAAGTATAAAAAAAACAATAAAATAAAAAATGGAAATGGTAACATCAGATGTTTAGGACCCAAATTGATATTACTTCATCCCCAACTAAATGTACTCATTAAGGAAAAATGAGTGGTTGAGAATTTATTTATCCAGCAAATATTTATTGTGTGTCTGCCTGATTGCACCAGGTACTGTTCTTTGGGCAGGGAATAGACTGGCGGGTGAAACAGGTAAGATGTACAAGGCTTCCAGATGTCTGACTTGGTGACTTGATGGATGGGTGACTTTTATCAAAATATATAAATAAATAAAAAGAGAATAAATATTTATAAAACTAGAAGACATGTATATAGGCAGCCTAACAGTGAAGTATAGTTTACATTGGACATTTGGTCTAGAGGTTAGAGATGAATTCTCTTAGATGTAGATTTGGTGTGAAAGCTGAGGCATTTGACTACAGAGAACGTTTAGAGAGAACAGGGCCAAGGTCAGGATTATGTAATAACAATCAGAAAGAAGACTGATACATATGGTCAGAGATGATGAAGTAGAGCCAGGCGGACGTGCTGCATAACAGCAGATGAGACCACATTTCAAAAAGAATGGGCCCTGACCAGTGTGGCTCAGTTGGTTGGGTGTTGTCCTGTGCACTAAAAGGTTGCTGGTTCAATTCCAGATCAGGGCACATGTCTCCCGTTTGCAAGCTCCTAGTACATGAGGCAGCTGATGTTGCGCTCTCATATGGATGTTTCTTTTTCTTTTCCTCTCTCTCTAAAAATCAATTAAAAAATATTTTTAAAAAACCATGGATCATCTTTGTCTCTATAGTTAAAGCTGATATATCTATCTATCCTATATAATAAAGAGGTAATATACAAATTAACCCTCACAAGATGGCTGCCTACAACCAGGCCAGCAGGGGGGATAGTGAGGGACTACCAAACAACTGAAAAAGCAAGCTGTGTGGGGCAACCATGCCGGCAGGGGGGTTAGTGAGGGATGACCAAATGACTGAACAGCAGGCTGCATGGGGCGACCAGGCTGGCGGGTGTGCTGTGAGGGGCGACCAGGCCGGCAGGGGGGGAAGCTGGGGGCTACCAGGCCAGCAGTGGGGGGGCAGTTAGGGGTGACCAGGCAGGCAGGCAGGTGAGTGATTAGGAGCCAGTGGTCCAGGATTGTGAGAGGGATGTCCCAAATTGGAGAGAGTGCAGGCTTGGCTGAGGGGACCGCCCCCACCCCCATGCACGAATGTGTGCACCAGGCATATAGTATATATATAAAAGCCTAATATGCTAAGTGTCCAACTAATCGGTCGACCATTTGGACAATTGCTCAACCAGTCACTATGATGTGCACTGACCACCAGGGGGCGGATGCTCCAATTGGTAGGTTCGCTTTCTATTGGGGTCTGCTGATGGGGACTAGATGAGACAGGCCAGACACACCCTGGAGCCCCCCCACAGTCCCTGAAGGCCAGCCTGCCAGCCCCAATCAGCCCCAATCGGGACTGGGCAAGACAGGCTGGACACTCCCTGAAGCCCTCCTGTGGTCCCTCCCTGACCTCTAAAATATTTCTTCTAATTAATTTCCTTTCAGTGTATACAAATTCGTGCACTGGGCCTCTAGTATATAAATATAACCCACCCAAACATTAAAAAAAAATAGAAGGGTATATTCTACAACCTTGAATACTGCAAAGAGGTAAGAAAATGAATAAAGAATGTCCATTGGAGTTGGCAATTAGGAGATTATTAGTGATTTCTGAGAAAGCAAATAATGGGTAAGAAGTTAGAACAAAGAAGGCAGTGGCTAGAAGGTGACAAAAGAGTTTTTTGTGGAAGTTCTGTTCTTATTTGGAAAAGCTTTGGCTACATGTTTCAGATGAATAGAAGGAAGTAATAGAAAAAAGAGAGAGAAAATTAGAGGAGCCATGAGGGTCATCAGTGAGAAAAGGAAACACTATTCCTTCAATAAACATATAAACATTGGGCTTTATCTATACACTAGAGGCCTGGAGCATGAAATTTGTGCACTTGGGTGGGGGATCCTCAGCCCGGCCTGTGCCCTCTTGCAGTCTAGGAACCCTTGCGGGATGTCCGACTGATGTCTTAGGCCCACTCCCAGTGTGGGAGCCTGGCTTCTGGCTGAGCAGCGCTCCCCCTGTGGGAGCACACTGACCACCAGGGGGCAGCTCCTGCATTGATATCTGCCTGCTAGTGGTCAGTGTGCATCATAGGAACCGGTTGTTCCACCTTTCGGTAAATTTGCATATTAGCCTTTTATTATATAGGACTAGTGGCCCGGTGCACAAAAATTTGTGCACTCGGGGGGGAGGGGGGTCCCTCAGCCCGGCCTGTGCCCTCTCGCAGTCTGGGACCCCTCGGGAGATAACGACCTGCTGGCTTAGGCCCGCTCCCAGGTGGCAAAGGGCAGGCCCAATCCCTAGGTGCAGCCCCTGGTCGGGCTCAGAGCAGGGCCCATTGGGGAGTTGGGGCGCCGCCCCCTGTCATGCACAGAGCAGGGAGGATCGATCAGGAGGTTGCGATGCCACCCTCAGTCACGCTCAGGGTAGGGCCAATTGGGGGGTTGGGGCACAGCCCCCTGTCACACTCAAGGCAAGGCAGGGTCTATAGGGAGGTTGCGGCGCCACCTCCTGTCACGCACTGAGCAGGGCCGATCAGGGGGTTGGGGCGCTGCCCCCTGTCACGCACAGGGCAGGGCCCATCAGGGGGGTTGGGGCTCCGTACCCTGTCATACAGAGCCGCAGGGCGATCAGGGGGTTGGGGAGCTCCCCCCATCACGCACAGAGCAGGGCCCATCAGGGGATTGAGGAGCTCCCCCCGTTACTCACAGAGCAGGGCCGATAGGGGAGTTGGGGCACCGCCCTCTATCACCCACAGAGCAGGGCGGATCAGGGGGTTGGGGTGCCGCCACTGTCACACTCAGGGCAGGGCCAATGGTGGGGGGGTTGGGGTGCCGCACCCTGTCACACACAGAACCTTAGGGCGATCAGGGGGTTGGGGAGCTCCCCCCTGTCATGCACAAAGCACAGCCAATCAGGGGGTTGAGGAGCTCCCCCGTCACTCACAGAGCAGGGTCGATAGGGGGTTGAGGCACAACACCCTGTCACACACAGAGCCGCAGGGCGATCAGGGGGTTGGGGAGCTCCCCCCTGTCACTCACAGAGTAGGGCCGATAGGGGAGTTGGGGCACCGCCCTGTCACACACAGAGCAGGGCATATCAGGGGGTTGGGGCTCTGCCCTCTATCATCCACAGAGCAGGGCCGATCAGGGGGTTGGGGCACCGCCACTGTCACACTCAGGGCAGGGCCGATGGGGAGGTTATGGCTCTACCCCGTCACACACAGAGCAGGGCCCTTGGGGGGGGGGAGGGCGCCACACCCTGTCACACACAGAGCAGGGCTGATCAGGGTGTTGGGGCGCCGCACCCTGTCACACACAGAGCTGCAGGGCAATCAGTGGGTTGGGGAGTTCCCCCTATCAGGCACAGAGCAGGGCTGATCAGGGGATTGGGGTGCCTTCCCTGTCATGAACAGAGGAGGGCGGATAAGGAGGTTGTGGCCCCGCCCCCTGTCACACACAGAGCCGCAAGGCGATCAGGGGGTTTGGGTGCTGCCCCCTGTCACGCTGATCCCGGTGCCGGGAGTCCTCGCGGCTCCGCTGATCCTGGTGCTGAGAGGCATATTACCCTTTTACTATATAGAATAGAGGCCTGGTGCACGGGTGGGGGCCGGCTGGTTTGCCCTGAAGGGTGTCCTGGATCAGGATGGGAGTCCCCACTGGGGTGCCTGGCCAGCCTGGATGAGGGAATGATGGCTGTTTGCATCTGGTCACACCCCCTTCAGTGTGGGGGTCCCCACTGGGGTGCTTGGCCAGTCTGAGTGAGGGGCTGAGGGCCATTTTCAGGCTGGCAGGTGACTGAAGCTCCCTGTCTATTTTTCCATTTTTTTTTTTTTTAATTCTGGGCCAGCTTTAGCTCTGAGGCTCGGCTCCAGCTATGAGACCTCTGCTGCTGAAAGCAGGTTTCTGGCCTTGGTTTACCTTCTGTATTTGAAACAATGTTGCGGTCCGGCTGGCTGAAGCCTGGCTGACTAAAGCAGGTTTCTGGGGGTTTGTTTATCTCAGCTGTGGGCAAACTACGGCCCGCGGCCTGGATCCGGCCTGTTTGAAATGAATAAAACTAAAAAAAAAGACCGTACCCTTTAATGATGTTTACTTTGAATTTATATTAGTTCACACAAACACTCCATCCATGCTTTTGTTCCGGCCCCCCAGTCCAGTTTAAGAACCCATTGTGGCCCTCGAGTCAAAAGGTTTGCCCACCCCTGGTTTAGCTTCTATATTTGTTACAATGTTTCTTAGAGTTGCAGCTCAGAGGCCGGCAAGGCAGGCGGGGAACGTTGGCTTCCTCCGTCACTGAAGCAAGCAAGCCTCATGTTTCGCTTCAAGCTGCCTGGCTGCCGGCCGCCATCTTGGCTGGCTGTTAATTTGCATATCTCCCTGGTTAGCCAATGGGAAGGGTAGCGGCTGTACGGCTAATTACCATGTTTCTCTTTTATTAGATAGGATAAGATAAACGAACCCTTACAAGCAGTTCCCACACACTGACCACCAGGGGGCCGCTCCTGCATTGAGTATCTGCCTCCTGGTGGTCAGTGTGCATCATAGCAACCGGTTGTTCCACCGTTCGGTCAATTTGCATATTAGCCTTTTATTATATAGGATAAGATTATCTCCTTCTGGTGAACTGAATCAAGTGGTTTTCCATGATTATAAAGGAGAACATTTTATTTTCATATGGGCTGTACCAAACCTGTCCCTTAGTGAAACGGAGTATTTTAACAATTTTCATGTAAAACATTTAATAGCTCCTAAATTCACTTGATGGCTAACACAGTAAAGAATAGTGAATGGTACTTCTGCTGGTACCAAAGGTTCTGTGTTTCATTGAGTTTCACTGTTTCGTAGCTGGGTTGCTACTAGATTTCATTATAGTGTAAATCAAGGCAGCTTGAAAATCCACATTGTGTCTCTGCTCTAAAATAACTGCTGTCTAAACACACCACAGTAGTGTTCTGGAGAGAGTGTATTGTTCTGTCCAAATAATAATAATGAATTGCAATATATAAAATGATTTTGACTAAGTGGCTCTTATATTTAAACAAACAAAAGACACGACACTCCATTGCCCATTTTGCCATTTCTTTCTGTCAGGCTGAACCAAGTGTTGCCACTTCCGATGCAGCTGTGGACTTCAGTTCATTTACAAACGTGCAACATCTGGAGCTTCCCAAGGTAAACCTGCTTTGAATTGGAGTGAAATGATATTCACATTGCTGTCCTCATCCACTGGTTCTCAAAAGTGTGGTCTCCACCAGCAACATCAGTCAGCATTACGTAAGATCTTGTTAGAAATGCAGGTGCTAGGGGCCACTCAGACCTACTGAGTAACGGGGTGGCCCGCAGCCTGTGTTTCACTAAGCCTTCTCAGTGACTGCAATGAATGCTGAAGGGTGAGAACCACTGTGCTAACTGATACTTTAGTAGGGACCCTCCTTTTCCTGCTGTATGGTACCCCAAGGTACGAGTTTTTGTGGTCCCTCTTTTGATCTATTTACCAGGGATCTGTCAAGGCGGAAATTAAAGAATAAAGAAACAGAAATGATGATTCCTTTTCCTTCATAAAATGGAAAGCTCCAATTCTAGAAGTTTCACTGATAGACATCAGTGAGGAATTTGCTTTTGAGAAGATCAGAACCTTAAGTTCAAATGACCACTTTAAGGAAGTAGTTTGCTGAATAGAAACCTATACAGGCTGTTAGGTGCTGCAGGGCCATGCTGGTCTGCAGGTGGACAGTGGATGAATGTGGGTACAGGCAGAAAGAGCATTGGAGAGCTGAGGGGAAGAGAAGGAGGGAGGAGGAGGTGGATAGGAGGGTACTTAATGAGATGCTGCCACACTCTAGGTGTCAGTCAGTGCAGCATGATGCTGAGGCCGAGCGTTAGAAGCAGTGCCTCGGGGTTGAGGACCCACTTCATCAGGTATACACTTGACACATTGTGTGATCTCCCTTGGCCTCAGTCTTCTCACCTGTAAACTGGAGAGGACAATATGATCTTTGATGTAGGTAACTGTAAAGATTAAATGAGTTGTTTATCAAGTGGTTGGCATAATGCCTGGCACATGGTCAGACCCTGTTAAGCATTTAGGAGAAAAAAATACTGTGACTTTATTGGTTGCTTTTTTACAGTAGATAATTCTGCATATATATGTAAGAGAAGTCCTTCTTAATGGGCAATTCGTGTTGTAGGTTAGAGAAAAAAGAACAGAAGTCATTAAAGCCTTTTCCTCTTCTACCAAGAAGTCTATACACTTCAAGAATCCCTCATGCTATTTCCATGTAAGAGAGCCAATATCTTCCTCTTTCCCCTGCTGATTTCAGGGTAGTGATACCTTTCCCAAGTCCCTAATACGTTCCTTATAAGAATCCTCTACTTCATCAAACTGACTTGAATCAAGAGCCCATGGAAATTATTTTAAGAATTCATCTCTCTTTGCCTTTGCTTATATCAGGATGTCCTTCTGCTTTTTTAAAGCTAATCTAAATCCTACATAACTCAAGACTTAGCATAATCTCACCTCTGTTTATTTAGAAATATTTATCCAATATTATGGCCTATATAATGCTTACTATTAATGTCTTCATTTACTTGTCATGTAATAAAGAACGTATCTCTTATGCTAAACTTTTAGGTGAGTATATTATCTATACATTTCAATTGCATGCTGAGAGAAGTAATAACTCTTACACTTTCTCTCCCATTATCTTATGTGGAATTGTGTACCATAGCTCATACTAAGCATTAGGGAGGAAGAGTGAATGCATGCTTACACATAGTATGTGCACAGGGGGAAAAATGTTAAGGCAGGAAGGAGAGAATAGTTTTTGTATGAAAATTCAAACTCATGTAACAGGTCATTTTGAGTTCTGTTTTGACTCCTTAGAAACTACCTTGACAGGTCTATTATCTTTTTCTTTTTAATTCTTTTTTTTTTTAAGTGGGAAAATAAAAGTATAAGCAAAAAGCTCATAATGTGTATGTGGTTTATAAATGTACACCCAGTGGCTGACTGAAATGCTAATTCAGTTTAACACACATAGTTTTTTGTTAAAGATTTATTTTTAGCACATTTTGTGTAAGGAAATACATATACATCAAAGCAGGTAACAACATTACATGATTCCCAGAGATCTGTTTCATATCCAGTTAATTTTATATGGTGACAGTCTTCAAATACAATTAAGAGTTTTTTTTCTAAATTTTAGGATATCTTCCAACTTTAAAACAGTCCTCCTGATAATAAGAGTAGTTTGTTTAGTTTATTTCTACTTTTAATTCCTGTTTACTTTTTTTTTTTAGCTCTTCAATTGTACAAGTGTTCCTCCATAAATATATTTCCTTAATTTGTTTCACATTCCCCTTATGGTGATGTTTTTTTATTTTTATTTTTTTATGATGTTTTAAAAACTAGCTCAAAGCAAAGTTTCTAAGATCTATTTTTATTAAGGACTCTGTGTGCTGTGGCAGAAGTGAGGTGGAAAGTTGAGCAATTAGAAAAGAATTATATAGGATAAGATAAACGAACTATTGTCTCCTTCTGGTCAACTGAATCAAGTGGTTTTTCATGATTATAAAGGAGAACATTTTATTTTCATATGGGCTGTACCAAACATGTCCCTTAGTGAAATGGAGTATTTTAACAATTTTCAGGTAGAACATTTAATAGCTCCTAAATTCACTTGATGGCTAACACAGCAAAGAATAGTGAATGGTATCTCTGCTGGTACCAAAGGTTCTGTGTTTCAGTGAGTTTCACTGTTTTGTAGCTGGGTTGCTACTAGATTTCATTATAGTGTAAATCAAGGCAGCTTGAAAATCCACATTGTGTCTCTGCTCTAAAATAACTGCTGTCTAAACACACCTCAGTAGTGTTCCGGAGAGAGAAACATTCACACCCCATTATCCTTACTTACCTGACAATCCATTATTGTCTATAGAAGTGTATGTATTTGTTTTTGTAGTATATTCTAAGTGGGATTGCAGCATATTTATACAAAAACAGACTCCATCAGTCTTAAAGAAGGGATTTCTGGCCTCAGGACAGTTGACCTTGTGGCTCAGCAATGTCATAAGAGCCCATTCTTCCTGCCCCTGCACAGCTGTACACTGTGGCATCTTGACCCCAAGACTGGTCCTCCTGATAGTTTTAGAGTGGCTGCGAACCATAATGGGGGTCAAGGGCTACTTCTCTCACATATAGTGGGGGTTGGGAGATAGAGTGACTATCTCAAACTTCTGAGCAAAACTCTTGAAATTCATCCTGTTGAACCAGTTCAGGTCATATACCTTTTCCTAAGCCATGGAATAGAATTGTATAACTAACTTCAGTCATTCAGACTCTATCTGTAGAGCTACTTTTCTATTGCTACATAAGAAATTCCCTCCAAAATTAATGGTTAAAACAGTAGACATCTATTATTCTCACAGTTTCTGTGTGTCAGGAATTCGGGAGCAGTTTAGCTGGGTGGTCTGGTTCAGACTCACTTGTACAGTTGCTAAAAAACTGCCAGCTAGGGCTGCAACTCGTCTGAAGATTTGGTTGGGGCTGGAGGACCCACAGTCAACCAAGACAGTTTACTTACAGGGCTGCTGGCAAGATGCCTGTTTTTTCTGCATGGAGCTGCTTTAGTGTCCTTGTGGCATGTTCCCTGGCAGGACAAATGACCCAAGAAAAAAAAGCAAGGAGGAAGCTCAGAAGCCCTTTTTGACAAAGTTGTGCAATTACACATCATCACTTCTCCTTTATTTTGTTTATTACCATCAAATCACCAAGCCCAGCCCCATTCAAGAATCCCTTCTTGAAGGGAAGAACATCAAAGGGTTTGTGTACATAACTGAACACCATCACTGAAAACATAGGCAAAGAGAGAGGGGGAGAGTGTATGTGTTATTTGAGGCAGCAGAGGGAGGGGTACTGGATAGTCTAATGAAAATACATGAGTTTGTACAAAGGAGTAAGATGAGAATGAGTATTAGATAAACAGCCAGCAAATGCCTGCTGTAATAAAGAACTTTCCTGACTACAATTAAGTGAATAGAGAATAATAGAACAAATATATCTTTATCTCACTATAGATATAGAGTATTACTTATTCAAACAAAGGTTTCTTTGTAATAATAGGAAAGACCATTACTGTGGAAAATCCCAAATAGAGGGTAACTAAATTGTTTATGCTTTACATTGGCATTGGGATTTGCCAGTGTGGTATCACACTTACCTTCCTATTCATCAAGCCTGATTCTTTGACTGCTGGATCAGAGTTTGGGGTGTCAGAATACTGGCATGTTTCAAGAATTCATCTGAAGTAACCTTGGTTTTGTCCTATAGAGTTATTAGCAGAAGGAATATGTGTTAGAACAACACTTGTGTAATGCATTAAGCTTTCAAGCCCTTTCTTACTGCACTTAATCCTCACAGTAGCCTTGCTATTGGGCAAATATTATTATTCCTTTTTTGTTTGTTTTTAGATAAGAAAATTGAGGTTTAGAGATATTAAGTGGCATATCCAGATTTCTTCAGCTAGGCAGGAAGTAAATGAGGACCGAGCTCTGTTCACCCTAAAAGTGCAGTTTTGTCTTCTGTCCGTGACTGATTGCCTGAAGGAGAGCAGTGGTGGACAGACGCCCAGGGCGAGCCTGCAGGTTGGCAGGCGTTGGGTATCTCCCCCAGAAAAGCCGCATGCTGGCAATCTTTAAAGGTAGGGAATCTGGCCTGGATGTCATGGTCATGATCCTAACGGCCTGATGGTGAGCTTTGGCTCTTGTATACCTTTCAGAAGAAACACGGCGAGATTTCCTTTTCTTTTTTGCTTTACATTTCCCTGCTTGGAGGCTGTAGTGGAAGAGGAACCCAGCTCAAACCAGAATGAAAATGTTGAACCCTGTTTTAGTTTTATGAGCATTAATATTAAAGGTAAACGCCAGTATTGTGGAACATTTGGTTTTGATAAAAGCAGATGTGGAAAATACAAAGTAGGTGTGGCTGTCTAGCCTTGCCAGGTTTTCAGGGCAGGTCCTTGGGCTCCGAGTTGAGAGCATTTTCGCTCTGCACCAGATCACAACACAAGTCCCGAGAGAAACCACGCTGGGTCCGGAGCCCCAGAAGGGACAGAGCGTGCAGCAGTCATCGAGGCCCACCTGCTAAAGAAAGAGGCGCAGAGGGGGCGAAGGAGCCAGGCTCGCGTGTTATTTGCAAGCCTAGGCCAGAGCGAGGAAGCGGGGGAAACTGATTCAGCCAGCCAGTTACACACAAGAAAATTCTCAAGCATTCTATACTCATTGGATTATTGAATGCATTTTTGTTCCCAGGATATTTTGCTAAAGTTACTAGAGATATGTTGCTGTATACATATGCTAAAGATACTAGAGGTAGTAGACATCTGGGAGAAGTGAACATACCGGGTTAGGCAAAAGTCGGTTTACAGTTGTGGGTATGGGAAGTACAGCTTATTCCTGTATTATTATTGATTAATTATTATTTTCCATTGGAACAACTGTAAACCTACTTTTGCTCCACCCTGTATTTGAATATTTGATGGAGGAGAATTTATTCCCATTTAAAAAACTTGAAAGTTTGCTTAAGAAAAGAAATTTCTAATAGTAAATGTTAGAACAGTTTGAGTTCCTTTTTTAGCCCCTGGGTAGACGATGATGTTCAGAAATTATGGCCACATACCTTTCCATTTGAATAAATTTGATGTTTCAGATTTTCTGAGCGGTCGTGTTTGTATTTCTCTAGGATCAAGGGGGTTTGGGCATTGCTATCAGTGAAGAAGACACACTCAGAGGAGTCATCATAAAAAGTCTGACAGAGCACGGGGTCGCGGCCAAGGTGAGGCCTCCCCCTTTTCAAGTGTGGAGGAGAAAGTTACTTCTGCAGAATCATTCAAACGTTCCATGCTTCCATTTAGGATGGGCGGCTCAAAGTTGGAGATCAGATCTTGGCTATCGATGATGAAGTTGTTGTTGGCTATCCTGTTGAAAAGGTACTTTTTTTTCTTAAAATAAAACAAAATAAAACAAATTGTGCTGTGAACCCATGCTTATGCATGGCCACAGTATGTGTGTGTGCGTGTGTCCCTGTGTCTGTGTGTACGTACAAGGGTCTGTGTGGTTGGCCATAGGAAATTAGAGCCATGTCACTATAATAGACAGATAGCCTTAAAGGAAGAGATTATTTGGAAGTTCTTCAATTTTTGTTTACTATTTTTCAGTGAAGGCAATGTTGAGCTATTTTATGTTGCCTGGTAAATTCAGTAGGTAGTGGACATTTTTTATAAAATATCATTTCCATTTTCCCTTAGGAAAAGTTTAGACTTCTAAACAAGGGTCAACTTAGTGTTAAGACCAAGGAACATTTTTTATGAATGTTAGGTCCCATAACTAGCCACTATGCATATTGCTTTATAAGCAGATTTTAGGACTCAGCCATTAAGTATGAGATAAAGCCAGCTGAAGTTAGTCCAAAAAATACGTATAACTTTTATTGGGATTAACATTTGTACCTGTTTTTCCTTTTCCTCAGAAGTGTTCATAATCTTTAGGAATCTCACTTGAGGCCTTTCATACAGAAGTGCGAGGAGCAGGACTCTTAAGAGTCAGTGTGCAAATGCTTCCATTTCTACATTGGCCAGCAAGAAGCTGAAATCATTTGTTTCATTTCGTTTTAATTGTAGAAGTTGATCCTTTAACTCACATAACTCTCCACTTGACTTGATTTTTCTGTTGCATAGTTTTCCTTATCCTGCTTTTTGTTTCCAAATCTTTATGGAGAGTATTATAGATGTTCCCCCCTCCCCCCATCCTGCCCTTCACCTAGTTCCTACCCCGATTCCATTTTTTAAATGTTTGTGTAGGCTGCTTCAGATTCTCTGCAGAGTAGGAGTGGTAAAATACTCCATATATATTCGGCAGTGATCCAAAGAAATGGATGTAACTAATTGGAAATATAAAAAGTTGAAAGCTCTATACTTAGATAAGAAAGAGTAGAGTCAGAACTGGACTTACAGTAGAAGGTAACTGTGGCCTTAATATTAGACAATTGAGGAAACTAGAATGAAACTATAACCATTCTTTCTTGGCCCCTCAAATCTTGACAAGGAAAGAATTTGCCTCTGACTTTTCTCTCCACCATAGATGGTTTTAGATTCCAACTATAATAGTGACTTCATTGTATATGTCTACTAATTTGTCTTTGAATTTTGTTTCCCCTTCACACCAACCCCCTACCAGTTTATCAGCCTTTTGAAAACAGCAAAGACTACAGTGAAACTTACCTTTCGGGCCGAGAATCCAGATTCCCAGGCTGTTGCTTCAGCAGCTGGTACATCCAATGGTGAAAAAAAGAACAGTTCCCAGGCTCCGATGGCCCCACCACCTGGCTCCCCAGAACCGGAGCCCGTCCGAAGTAAGGGCTGGTCTCGTGATTCCCGCAGCCTGGCACACCCAGCACACCCAGGCTCAGCGGCGCTCTCCATGGTGGAGTGGGAGCCAGCTGCCTGCCTGGAGATCAGTGTTTGAAAGGCCATAGTTAGGGCTCCCAGTACCCTTTGGTGAAAGCTGGTATAAGGGGAAGAAGGAGTACTGACCATTAGACGGGTGATGTGTGTGCTGTATATTAACCAGCCTTAGGAAACCCATCCACCCTCTGAGTTTCAGCCTCTTCATCTCTAAAACAAAGGAGCGGTACCCTTCGTTCCCCATGGACCTTTTGCTAAGGGTACCTTGACTCTAGGTATCTGACTAATGAATTAAAAACATAGTTTCGTACATTTCCTTTTTAAAAAAATCCTCACCCAAGGAGTGAGGATATATTTTCCTTTGATTTTTAGAAGGGAGAAGGGGGAAGAGAGAGACAAACATCAACAGAAGAGAGATACATGGATTGATTGCCTCCCACTCGTTCCCAAACCAGATGTGATACGTGCCCTTGACCCTCAGCCCTTGGGCCGGCGATCTAACCATTGAGCAAAACAAGCCAGGGCTGTCCATTGTCTTTTTTATACTGAGCAGTAATTTAACTTCATCTCAGTGTTTGAAATGGATACACTGTAAAATGGATACAGTGGTGCCACTTCATCAGAGGAATCAAAGTTGCCTGGCACTACAGGAAACACTTGAAAATGCTGGTCATTGCCACGGGTGTTTGTAGTCAATCCAAGCACTGTCATTGGGGTCTAACAGTAGATCCTGTCAAGTGAAATGGTTATATGTGGCCTGGGGACAACACTTTTCTCCCATTAAAATGCCAGTCTAATATATTGGGACAAACTATTTATTCCAGTAATCTTTTAAGAAAAATTACGCCAGCATTTACCAAAACAATACGTTTTAAGCTTTGCAGCATTAAAGAAAGGTACTTAAACACATTGACTTTTTTTTGCAGTTGGTGAAAAAATCTCTTTTGGCTTCGAAACTGCAATATTCAGTTCTTTAGAAGTTTTTTAAGGAAATAGCAGTTTAGGTTATACATATCTAATGAAAGTGATTATTTCGAAAGACAAGGTATTTCCATATTGAATGGAAGTTTTCTTATTTTTAATTTTATGTTGATCCCTAAATAGCATTGTCTATAAAAATATGAACTGCTAAATGAAAACATAACTAAAAGAAAACATCTTACACCTGCTCGTACCATTTCAGGAGCAAGAAAATAGTCTGTCTCCGAGTTCCTAAAAAGAGCATCTTGTCTATAAAGCTGCTTTACCAAGTGTCCCAGCTTTCCCCAAATATGCTGTTTGCTGCCTGCTCTTTGGTTATCATTAAACACAGGCTATGAAGACTAGAATAAAATGAGGTGTGAACGTATGTTCACCTTGTTTTTTCATGATCTATTCTTGTCTATCCAATTATGAGCATATATGTAGTAGTATGTAATATATGAGTTTATAAAACATCAAATGAGATGCAGGAAAGACACTGTGAGTGGTCTCACTTGACATTTTATAAACTCAGGTATTAACTAAGTTCAGCTGTGTAATGCTCAGACTGGTTGCAGAAGA
The DNA here is from genome assembly GCF_028538775.1 of Myotis yumanensis. NCBI lineage: Eukaryota > Metazoa > Chordata > Mammalia > Chiroptera > Vespertilionidae > Myotis > Myotis yumanensis. The sequence goes on along the minus strand of NW_027223763.1, from coordinate 54,832,402 downwards.
AAAGAGACTCTGGAATAAGAAGAAAAGGCAACAAAGACAGAGAAGCCCTGAAAAGCAGGCACCGTGACCAAAATTGTTCACGTTCACTATGCTCTGTGCTCTTCCCGGGCTGTGTTTTAGGTCCTGCCACACACCTCGGTTCTGAGCTTTACCAACCATGATTTCATAGGGTTTGTTTGGCTCCAGTGGAATGTATAATATTGGAGTGGAACTAGAGGTTCAATTCAACGCTCTGTTCTTGTTGCTTTTTACATAGTATCTGTAGCAATGTAAAAAAAAAAACAAAAACCCAACACACAGAATAGTGCAGAAAATAATTTAGCAGGTAATTTTGTGCCCACTACTGTAATTAATAATGAGGATTTAATCATATTTGTTTGGTAGTTTAGAATGTCACTGAAAGATTAAGGTGACTTTGAAGTCTTCTTTGTCCCCAGTCTTGGGCCCATTTTTCTGCTCGTTCTCCCAAAGACAACCAGTGTGGTGAGTTTACTGCATATGCCTTCTAATCAATTTGTATTTCATTTCATTTTTAGGTACAAGCAGGTCATCAACACCAGCAGTCTTTGCTTCTGATCCTACAACCTGCCCCATTATCCCGGGCTGCGAAACAACAATTGAGATTTCCAAAGGGCGGACAGGGCTGGGCCTGAGCATTGTCGGGGGTGCTGACACCCTGCTGGTGAGGACACACCCAGAGATGCTTTGAGACACAGTCAGCCCCTTCAGACAGCCCTGAGAGCATTGTCAGGGAGCTTTCTATCAATTTTATTAAATGACACATAAAGGCTTAGAAAAATGCATCATTCTTTGTTATTTTCATTTGTAGGGAAAATATTTAAGTGGGTGGATACTGGGGTTTTTATTTTGAGTAAGCCAGTCTGACTCATGAGACTCTGTTAAACTTGTGGTTATGACCTTCAGGTTCAAAATATTTCTATGAGTTCACCAGTCCTTGCTTTGTTTTCATTTACTACTTACTGATTGGACATGATTGGGTTAGACACATATTGAGAGGAATCTGTGCATTATTCATAGGCAGATTTTTCTTTTTTATTTTATTTATTTAAATCCTCACCCGAGGATATGCCTTTTTTATTAATTTGGTAAGAGAAGCAGGGAGAGAGAAACAGAGATGTGAGAGAGAAACATCAATCAGTTGCCTCCCATACACTTCCCAACTGGGGATCGAAACTGCAACACAGGTATATGCCCTGACCGGGAATCGAACCCAAAACACTTTTGATATACGAGACAATGCCCAACCAACTGAGCCACCTGGCCAGGGCTAGGCAGATTTTTCTAAATGTCAAAAATGCTTGTGAAATCTAATCATTGCATATGTGGATAGGAGAAATGATGTATATCTGTTATATATGTGTGTGTAATTTATATATTTAACCATTTTTTTAAGCTTCCCGATCATTAGAAAGAAGTTTAATCTTCTTTGAGCCTTTTTAGCAAAAACATTGTTGTTATACTTCTCTTTGAATTTTGATATGTGACTCACATATGGAACCAGTGAGTGTGTAACCCTTATCACTGTCTATAAAAATGCAGTGTGTTTTGACTCCATTTCTGCTCACCATCCCTAGGGAAAAATGGGATAAAACATGGGTGTGTCTTGTCTGGGTCCTTAGGGTGCCATTATTATCCATGAAGTGTATGAGGAAGGAGCAGCATGTAAAGATGGAAGACTGTGGGCTGGAGATCAGATTTTAGAGGTACAGATGCTGTGTACTTGAACTTTACAGTTAACAAAGAAAAGGCTACTCTGGGGAGGGTGGTCTTTGTGTGTCTGTTTCTCTTTTCCTTCCCCCTTACCCCCCTCACTTCCCCTCTACTCCTTTTCCTCCCTTCTTTCCTCTCCCGCCTCTTCCTTAATTTTTCTTAACTCACTGGGTTCCTCAGAGACCGTGTCCCATTTCTGAACAGGTGAATGGCATTGACTTGAGAAAGGCCACACATGATGAAGCAATAAATGTCCTGAGACAGACGCCACAAAGAGTGCGCCTGACACTCTACAGAGATGAGGCCCCATACAAAGAGGAGGATGTGTGTGACACCCTCACCATTGAGCTGCAGAAGAAGCCGGGGAAAGGCCTGGGATTAAGTATTGTTGGTAAAAGGTAAGAGAAGGGCAAACACAGTGACCTTTCAGAAATGATGAAATCTAAGGTATTTTAAAGAGAAGTAGCAGTTGTAGCATCTTTATCAACAGCTAGTGTTCTCTAAGTGTGGAACATCCAAAGACACTGGTTTTGAACTTTTCCCGTGAGTATTTTGAGGGTTTTTGAAAGTACCCAACAAAAACTGTTTGTTACTTTTGAGTACCTGCTATGTGCTGGGAAACATACTGGATTCTGGAGGACAGAGTTAAGAAAGACATGGTACCTGACCTCAGAAAACTCAGTTTGGTGAGTGAGAATTAAATACATTCTTGCAACAAAGGAATCTGTTGATGAGTAACCGAAATGCATTGTGGGGATCCATGGAAGCAAAGGTGAAATGAACCAAATGACTCTATTTAAGGGAAGTAGCTTAGGAAAAATTCTTTAGAAAGAGGTGCCGGAGCCGAAGCCAGAAGTGGTAAATGATAGATGGTTTCTGAAAGGGGATGGAGGGTATCCCAGAGAGAAGCTCAGCATGAACAAGAGCCTGCCATCAAAAAGTGACGGACAGTAACTGTAGAGGCTGCGGTGGCAGATTGGTGAATAGACATAAGTTCAGTACCAAATTTATTTACATATTTATATGTAAGAAATATTAACAAATACATAGTACAGTAAGTTCCAACACCTTTATTCTGAAGATGGGAAAGCAGACGATCAGTTGGTGAAATGGCTTGAGGTCACGACCTTGGCAAGAGCAAGTGGTGCAGTTCACCTTTCAGTTGCCTTTGTATCTCAACAAGAAGTTGTTGGTTTATTTATAGTTTTTTTAAATATTGGAATAGGTTAGTATTTGTTCATTTTACATAAATCTCTCTTGATTGAAAGTTAGATCTATAATGATTTAAAATAAAAGGCAGCACAGCAGGGGTACTTAAGTTTGGGGTAACAAATGGTCTTAGTTTGAGATACACATTTGTTATTCATTTTTAATAATGTTGATGATGTTGATGTTAACAGCAGCATATTTTTATAGGCACAGTTCTACATCTATTTAAGGCTTCATTATGGTGTAGAAAGAATAATAGATTTCGTACCCAAGGACTGACTCTTACATCTCATGTTTTGCCATTTGGTAGCTGTGTGACCCATACAATGAGTATTGTAGTAGCCACTTCTACACATAGTATATAGTTGTTGAATAAATATGCTTATGCAAGACATATTTAATCTATGAAATCTATATATATAAAAGCTTAAGTGACCAAATGACTGGTCAACGGGTTGCTATGATGCACACTGACCACCAGGGGGCAGATGCTCAATGCAGGAGCTGCCCCCTGGTGGTCAGTGTGCTCCCACAGCCAGCCTCCCAAGGCCGGCCAACCTCAGTCCCTCCCCCCACTCCAACCTCTTGCCCAGCCGGCCGGCAGGCCACCCCACACCCCCCCGATTGGCCCTGATCTCCGGCCAAGCCAAGGGACCCCACCCGAGCATGAATTTGTGCACCAGGCCTCTAGTATATATTATAAGACATCGACTATTATTTATCATAAAAATTAATTCTAATAACATTGCCCCAGTGTTGATTTGAGAAGAAAAAAAAACTTGTGAAAAGTAAATTTTTCAGTTAAAAGATTTCAACCTTTTATTAAATAAGTATTGCATTACAGTTGAGAAAAAGTAATGTTGAAAATCAAAATTATGTTTGCAGAAATGACACTGGCGTCTTTGTATCAGACATTGTCAAAGGAGGAATTGCAGATGCTGATGGAAGACTGATGCAGGGAGACCAGATAGTGATGGTGAACGGAGAAGATGTCCGTAATGCCACACAGGAAGCTGTTGCCGCTTTGCTAAAGGTAAAAATCAAATGCCCGGAATAATTGTGTGCCATAATATAGAAGAAGGGGAATTTAACCTTGAGCTAGCTCAGTGCAACAAGTACTGACTCCTCTTTATTTAAAATGTTCTCACAAATAAGAGGTAAGTAAGAAACTATATTTCCATAATAAATAATCTGCAATACACAAAGTCTTCATGGACATAAGGTTTGTTGCAGTGTTAGTGGTAATAACAGAAACACTGGAAGCAATACAGTTGACAAAACTATGGCAAGGGTGCATGGCAAACTTATCTGCTTAAAAGTCATGTTCAGGATAACTGTATTAATTAACATTAAAATAACAGTAGAGAAGGTGAAACAAAATTTTATTAATAGTGTACAAGCATCTGTGTGAAATAAAATCTTAAGTCTTTTAACAGTAATTATGAGGTGATTATCAGAACTATGAAATCCTTGGTTCTCCTTTTTTTCATTTTCACAGTTTTCTATAGAGGATGAATTGCTTTTATAACAGAAAATTTGACTTAAATTTTTTTAAAAAAATTTCTTTATTGATTTCAGAGAGGAAGGGAGAAGGGAGAGAGAGAAACATCAATGATAAGAGAGAATCATTGATTGGCTGCCTCCTGCACACCCCCTACTGGGGATCGAGCCCGCAGCCTGGGCATGTGCCCTTGGCCGGAATCGAACCTGGGACCCTTTAGTCCGCAGGCCAACTCTCTATCCACTGAGCCAAACTGGCTAGGGCTAAAATTTTTTTATAATAACAGATTCCCTTGACCTTTAAATGAGATATGTTACAAGTAGATGAAAGAGTTATAACTTCTCACATTGAATAATTAATGCATGGAATTTGTTAACCCCTGCAGCTGTGTAAGCTGGAAATATAAGTAGGTTCAAGAAGAGTTTGATAAGTTCCTGCCCCTGCCCCCAAAATACCAAACAAACAGAAAAACATCTTATAAATAGTGCAGGTCAGGTTTTGACTTTTCGAAATTTGATTTGTGATCAGTACATTTACAAGTGAAACATCTCTTGTAACCCCTGTCATAGAAGCAGCATGATAATACCTATGGAAGTACTAATTTGTGCTAGACACTGTCCTAAGTTATCCTATCACAACAATCTAGAATGGTCTCCATTTTTAAAATGTAAAGACTTATCAAGCTAGACATCGATTAAGGTCTCACAGCCAGTAAGTCACATAGTCTGATTTAGAACAGTGTGTCTGACTGCAAAAGCCCAGCCGCCCAGCACCCCCTTGCGCTGCTTCCACACCGGAGACTGTGTAGCATTTCTTGCAGCCTGTGATGTAATGTCTTTCCCGTAAAGAGCCACGAGGAAATGGTCTTCAGTCCTTGTGTTGTGTTTATGGTAACGTGGCTAATTTAAGGAGTGTTTATTCAGGAACAGTGGAACAATAGAGAGCTCAGCCATTTATCTGAGTATCTCTGCTATTAAGAGCAAAACAAGTTGCTTTATTGTTTGTTTTGTTTTTAGAACCTGAGTTATTTAGTTCATTTAGCCTACCTAAATCAGTGTGTTTCCTGAGATAATTGCCCAGTTCTCAGTGTAAATTATGAGTCTCCATGTAAATTATGAGGTCATAAGACAGACATTTGGTGTGGCTGTTGCTGCTTGTTGTTACTACTTTGACTAATTCTATTTTTTAAAAAGCGTCTTTCTACAAAGTTTTGAAGGTATCCTTGCCTGTGGAAATTCCAAAAGGAACATGCCTTTAGAAACTCAGTCCTAAAGAGTAAAAAGTGCTCCTAAAGATGACTGTAGCACTGTATTTAGACATTTCCATAAACCCACGGCTCCCCCAGTGTTCCCTAGGCACGGTGACCTTGGAAGTGGGAAGAATCAAAGCTGGACCATTCCATTCAGAGAGGAGGCCCTCTCAGAGCAGCCAGGTAGGTAGCTCTGGGATTCCCTGGGCACTGCAGGCCGCACGCCAAAAGGAACTCAAAGATGGTCTTGCCTGTGGGCTGGTTCAGGGTCGTGGACACAGGCCTGGCTCTCGGCAGCTGGGCACAGTGGGGCGCAGAGTTTGAGACAGGGCAGAGCAAGAGCTGAAGGACAGGTAAGCAAGGTGTAGCTCTTGAATAGTGTGTAGGCATTCTAAGGAACTTATTTTATTTTCTGACATGCTCTTTTTTTCATAATCTCAAAATTAACCAGTTAATGTAGGAAAGCCTACCAAGGTAATCTATTTGTAAAGTATTTTATAATTAACATTGATCCATCTGTACTCAACTGAGAAGAATCCCAGGTAAGTGAACTGCAGATGCACCTCACATGTAAAAGACGGTGTTACACAGTTAGGTCTCCTGTCAGGCCCCTCCCCTCAGTCCTGTCTTCTCATGAGAGGAGCCCATTTTCATCGACCTGTCCATGCAGACCCCTCGTTCCCCCCTCGCTGGCGACCATCAGTGTCCTGTTGACTGGCCCCAATTCTGTCTTGAAGCCCCATCTGTGTACAGCATCAGTTTAAATTTAAAGGATTAGCCTGAATGAGATTATGAAAATCCACTAAAACTTTAGGTAGGCTGGAAACTTTTCCATCCATCCTTTTAGCTTCAATTTATTTAGATCAGTACACAAAGTCTTCCTTAAAAAGAATATAAAATCAGTAGAAACTGCTTAAATGCCCATCCCGTTATCAAATGCCAGTGTTACTTAACGGTGTTTCCCTCTAGATGCATAGGAGAATTGAATTCTGAAATGAGTGGTGTGGAGGGGCTGTTGTTCTTTCACACTCTCTAAAATCGCTGTTTTGCGTGTGTAGATGAGCGAATGCAGCCTGTCGTCCTTCACGTTCCCGCTGTCTGGGTCCAGCGCCTCCGAGTCGCTGGAAAGCAGCTCAAAGAAGAACGCATGTAAGATTGGTTGCATGTTTAAGCATGATTTACTGGTTTGATTTTGACAGATTTTCCTTCCTGCTTTAATTTACCTCTGAGCTCTCTTTCCCCCAAATCATTCCACATACTATTCCAGGTGGGAAGATGTGTGTTGGCAAAAACTCAGAACAACGTGGAGCTCTGCCGACAGCAGCTTTTCCCGTCTTATGTTTACCCTACAAGACATACCAAACATGAGAATCGCATTCTGTATTTTTTTTCCCACTGAGCCTATTGGTATATTTGATTTTTATTTCCCTCCCCTGTTTTATGTAACACTGATTAATCAGAAGATGCCATTAAGAGAAGCCTTCTTTTTCCATGAGGACTGCGCAATTTTTGATTGAAAAAAAATTAATATGATCCTCCTGTGTTTTAATTACATGAAATCATGATGCAGAGGGTTTTTGGCTTGGAGCATCAGTTGAAAGTTGTTCAAATTGGAGAAACTAACCATATGGCATTCTCTGTTTGCAATATGACTAATATTCTAGAAATTTAGGCATTTCCGTCCGTGAATTCTTTTTAATGCACCCATGACTTTATTCCTCTCAGCTGTGCACATGTGTCTTTCTGTCCAAAACACATTCTGTCCTTGTCTCACTCAAAGGGGATTATTCAGTTATATAACTCGTGCTTGAAATAAGAAGAAAGAAATGGGACAGTGTGTGCATTTTTCCAACTGGAGAAATAGAGTTCTCGTGTGAGACAGACTTAATCATGGTTTCTAGCAACTTTAGAGCCCTTTAAAAAAAAAAAAATAAGGGTGTGTCATTTAGTCCCATCCAGCTCCAGACATTGACTGAATTTTAAAAATTCTTTAATAACCATATTCTGTCTTTTTCACCTTTTTAGTGGCATCAGAAATACAGGGATTAAGAACAGTTGAAATAAAAAAGGTAACTCGAGGGTTTGTGGGGGGAAGAAAGCAGTGCAAACCCTGTTGACTTCAGAGGCACCTGCATAGGTGTTTTCCTAGAAGCTTTTTATCCGTCTGAAAAGTTACGTACGATACACAGGAGAAATAGTCAGTCTTTGCTGAGTTTTCTCATTGTAGTTCCTTGTTTGAAACTAAGAGCACATACACACCATAATATATGAGCTCACCCTAGGTCATGTTGTGTTGTCAAAAATGGCATCAGCGCAGCCCCGACCTCACACTGATGAGTAGGCCGTTGCCTTCAGCAGATAGTTCCTGTTTCCAGATACAGATTCCCCTGCCAGCTGCGCACCAGAGAGAAGATAAAAGCAGCTACGATTCCTTGAGCCTTTGCTGTGTGCTGAACACTCTTGCAGACGCTCTGTGTGCCCCGTCACCCTCTCACTTACTGTGCACTGCAGCCCTTTGTGAGAGGCCTGTGGTCACACTTTGTGAGTGAAGGTCTAGTGTTCATTGAGAGGAGGGGACTTGTTCCAGGTCCCAGTGTCTGTAAGTGGGGGTTCCTGGCTCTGAACACAGGTCTCTCTGGTTGGAAAAAGCGTGCCCTTTTCACTTCATCAGCTTTCCTACTCTTTGTCAGCTCACAACATGATTTTCACTTCACGGGCATGATTTCTTTCGCAGATGCTATTTCCCTCACTAAACCACACTGAGGACCTGTGTCAAATAAAGTAATGCAATTTTTGAGCTTCATTTTTCACCCTTACACCTAGAGGATTTGTTAACTATAGAATATTGTGCCAAAGAAATCAAAAGTCAATTAAAATATTATATTGACCCAAATACTCCCTCTATTCCATGGCAGGGGCCTACTGATTCACTGGGAATCAGCATTGCTGGAGGAGTGGGCAGCCCACTTGGTGACGTTCCTATATTTATTGCAATGATGCACCCGAATGGGGTGGCAGCTCAGACCCAGAAACTCAGAGTAAGTTGAACTAATGGCCCTGGTCGCCCTTGCAAATTTGGCAAAAGTTTTGATAAACCTTTTGAATCTGCCACCGGTTGCAGGCAGTTTTAAATGTCTGTATCTGCATTTAAATCAGCGAATCCAACCACAGCAGGGGTTGCTTTGAGTAAAAGAAGCAGAAAAGTAAAAGAAAGGAGAATTTGTTATTGCATGCAAATTTGCAAGCAAATTAAATGAGAAGATTTACTGTGGTTTCTTAAATTTTTTACTTGTTTAAAACTCTGTAGAAGAAGTTAAAAGAAAACAGCAAGTGTTTCAGAACACCAGTATGGGGTGAAAATGTTTTCCTTACACATTTCATGGTTTAAATGCTGATTGAACTTTATGAAGTTGAAAACGATCATTCGTGTTGCATTGGATTATCAGTTTTGCAAAAGTTCAATATACAAGCATGGACAAAAGCAGGTTTACAGTTGTAATAAAAATACATAATACAATAATTCAGAAATAATAATACCAGAATAGACTCTTGTGTTTCAAGAAGTCACAAACTGCAGGCCTCCTGTAAATGTGACATAAATTGTCAAACTATACAAAACTTGCTTCCAAGTTGAGGGATTATCCAAACATAGAGCGCTATGATGGAATTTATGCGAACCGTTCGGTTGTGAAATCGTGAATATTCCATTCACGTCTATAAAGTAAAATCTGTGTGGTCTCGTGTCAAAATGGTCTGGAAACATAGGCACCTCTTAGTTTAAATAGTGTCTACATGGGGAATGGTCCATTCTCCTTTGATATCTATATATATATGAACAACACTTAAAAATTGATTGTTACACACAGCACAAGGGTCAGAAAACTCTTCTGTGATGGCCAGTGACCCTTTTAGGGCTTGTGGACATGAGGGTCTATGACAACTGCTTAGCTCTGCCCCATGAATGCACCCAGGTAAGTATAGCAGACTTTGTTCACCAAAATAAGCAGTGGGTCAGACGTGGACTTTGGGTCACAGTTTGCCCACCCCTGACTTATATAGTCATGTGTAATGTGTGTAATTATAATGTCCAGAGAAATTCTGGTTTCCAAAGAGCATCGGATATCTTATTTCCTTAATAGGAAGCAATGCCTTACCCAGGAGAAACAAAGAGAAGAGTGATTTTCCCCCTCCCCCTGGAGACTATAGGACTCAGTCATTATGTATAACTGTCTTCTGGTTGCTGCTGCTTGGAATTAGGGGTTTCTTGGGGTAGATTCCCGTTGCTGATAGCAGTATATGTGTGATGTGTAGGGTGGGAAGGAGAGATTGCTCAGGCCTCAGTGTCCCTCTCTCCACGGCTGCTTTTGCAGATGACTGTTTCTTTCTCTCCCTCGAAGGTTGGGGATAGGATTGTCACTATTGGTGGCACTTCCACTGAGGGGATGACTCACACCCAAGCAGTTAACTTACTGAAAAATGCTTCTGGCTCCATCGAAATGCAGGTAAGATTTTTCTCCCAAGGACAACCCAGAATATGGGGAGCTTGAGGACACATGAGCTTTCATGTTAAACCAGTAGAAACCCTTAAATCTCCTGCTCTTATTTCATTTACCGTTTCCCTTGAACATAAATGATTACATTGAGAGTTCTAAGAGAGTAGGTTAGAAACACATTCTGTCACATTTATCCTGATGCATTTGTTGTTTCACACATTGTATCTAAGGGGGAAAAAATGCAACGTCTTAGCACTAAATGGTCAATTGCCAGAATGGTGTAAGTGGCTTGTAATCCAAAGATCTTTAAAAATTAATTGCATGAGAGACCATATTTGAAACCATCAAAGATCTTGATAGAATTGAAGTAGTAAAATATGTTTACTGTCCGTGGAACAGGCCTCTGGACCTTGTGAAATTTCTCTCTCTTTGGCTGTATATTATATTAACAAATGATTAAGTGGGCCATAAAAATACATGTTTTAGTGCAAATGCTGCTTTTGAAGACAGATTACTGATCCTTTGCCACATGAACTTGTGTTTTTCTCTGTCTCCTTCTCCTCTGCACAGGTGGTAGCTGGGGGAGATGTGAGTGTGGTCACAGGGCACCAGCAGGAGCCTACCAGTTCCAGTCTTCCTTTGACTGGGTTGACGTCAAGCAGTATATTTCAGGATGACCTAGGGTGAGCTCATATATTATGGTGTGTATGTCCCTACCGCTCACATAAAGGTGAAATAACAGGAGATGAGGGATAAAATATAAAAAGCAGGTGTTTCTAAACTTTTAAGTAATTATGGCACGGATTTATTTTATCAAAGATAGATAGATGGACATGCCACTGTGTATCCTACATTGTCAGCTCTGAGTTTTTGGGGAGTACATTTTAGTCTTGATGTCACTAACTTGTGTGACATGGAACAAGCCAGACCTATCCTTTTAAAAATTCCAACATTGCCTACTCAATCATCTTTTTGATTAAAAAATTCACAGTTATTCACCATGTGAGTACAAAAGAATTAGAACACAGAGAGAGAAGAGAGGAGCAATTAGCATTTTTAAATAATTTGATGCAGCTTTTACATTATTGATCATTGATTTTTTTTCTCGGAGCTTGGGAATACTGGTGTTTATGACTTATTCCAAGATGGTCCTCTATGCTTTAGCCCTCTCACTTTATTTTATTTTATTTTATTTTATATATTTTTATTGATTTCAGAGAGGAAGGGAGAGGGAGAGAGAGATAGAAACATCAATGATGAGAGAGACTCACTGATCGGCTCCCTCCTTCACACCCCCTACTGGAATCGAACCTGTGACCCTTGAGTCCACAGGCCAGTGCTCTATCCACTGCGCCAAACCAGCTAGGGCAGCTCTCTCACTTTAAATACACTGGAAAAAAGAATAAGCTTCTCCATGCAATGAGCACCTGCTGTGAATATGTTAGTTTAAGAGAACTGATAATGAGTAATAGAGTTAGGGTGTTAAATAGAATCTCATTGGATTATGTAAATTTAAAATGCTGAGCCCAGCACACACTGACTGACAATTCAAGCATGCCCAGAACACCCGTAATGTACTCACCATCAGTAACACAGAGAATGGTGCTAGTTCTACATAATCTTTAACTTGCAGATGCACAATAATATGTAAATTCTTGAATCCAGACACTGTTTTTCCTTCCTTTTACTATAGACCTCCTCAGTGTAAGTCTATTACACTGGACCGAGGACCAGATGGCTTGGGCTTCAGTATAGTAGGAGGGTACGGCAGCCCTCACGGAGACTTACCCATTTACGTTAAAACAGTATTTGCGAAGGTAAGATTGCAAATTTTAACCACCCTCTTCCCCCGCTAAACATTCATTAATAGGGGTCAGCAGCTGGCTTATTAGTTTATGGCCCGAGGTGATGCCAAATGGTTAACAGTTGATCATTTTCTTTGGAACTCCCTACAGGAATGGATCATTAAATATTTTTGTACAATTTGAGATTTAGTTATGTTTTAAGGAAAATAGGTTCAAACTGAAATTCCATGGGAATTCTTGACAATATACATAAAAATATTAATGATCATTAGACAGTAACATCTGATTTTTTCTTTTGAAAACAAGTGGCATATGACTGAATATCTTTGGAAAATAGGGCATTTTAAATATGTATGTTCTAATATGCTGGCATTCCTTTTTTTGGTATTTTTTTGTTGTGAAATATAAAACAGGAACAAAAAAGTATATAAAATTGACATGCAGATTAACTAATTTGGCATTTATTTTGCAGTTTAATGCCATTGATTAAAAGAAAAATAATAACTAAAATATTTTGAAGAGTATCCAGAAGCTTTGTCACCTGTAATAAATCAGAATTTGTAATTAAAAGATTTAATTTAAAAAAAATAAAAACCATTATTATAGTGTAATTATATAGAAACCTGTTCTATGTTAAGAGTGTTTAGAATAAGAAAGAATAAAGTTACTGTGGCTTCGGTGAAGTATTAAAATAATTTAAACCCATAGAATTATTGTTAATATGTTAAGGCATTTTTGAGGAGCTACAAAACTTGAACAAAATTTCCTATAGGAGAAAATCTAGAATCTGAAAATTTTACACAGCAAAGGAACACCACTTTTATCAAACCTATGAAATGATTTGCGACAGGGACTTGAGATTAGTGCTGTGGTCCATAAAGTACCTACCAATGGAGGTTTCATTCTATTATTTTGGGAAAAAAAATAGTATTTTAACCAGTTTAAAGTACCGTATATACAGCAATGAAGCTATAGACTTAATTTATGAGATTTTTAAAAGCCACCGGTAAGTCCAAAAATACAAACCGCTTTGCCAGTGAATAGAAGAGTCACGCAGGCCTTTTCCTCAGCCTGGGAACAGTTTATTTAAGGCATGCTAGTTAGAACATATTTTAAGAATTTCATCATTATGGATTCTCATTAACTTCTCAGTATTTTAATCTTATATTTAATTGCATAAATGCCTTCCATAAGCATGCCTTAAGATGAGGTTCTTTTTTGAACAGCGATGCCTGTGTTTAGTCTTTAATCATTAGGGCCCACAAAGAATATGAACACTCCACCTCCCCTTGGAAAGTAAAGTACCAGCAAGCATGAGCTGCCTTTTTAAAACCACAGAAAGAATTTATGTTAGAATTAGCAGGATTTGTGCCTTGCCCTGCCCTTGTCAACATACATGTGGACTTTATGCTTATGCAAACCTTTGGATTTCACAGCCCTCAAGCCCTTGTCCTATTTAAAAAAAAAAAACAACTGCTCTTGTTCCCACCTAATCCTTTGTTTTCTTTCTGCAGGATTAAAAAAAAAAATCCTAGATTCTATGAAATCATTTCTACTAGGCAAATTCCCAAATACTCTTTATTAATTTGGGTTCCTACCTGCTATGCTGAAGAGCCAAACAAACCATTCAGCTAATCTGTTGACTGTAAATTCTCTCTCAAATAGGAATTCCATTGCTAAACCCATGTAGGGGAAAGGTCTCCTTTGTGTATGCTCATGATTGCTGAGTGGCTGTGGAGCACCCCAGGAGCACGGAGAGCCGCGGGGACCTGCAGGTCCACTTACATTCTTGCCCAGGTCTTGTTCTGTTGTAAGCCTGTGAGGCAGCATTTTTTAAGACGTCAACGAGCCTACTTTATATTTGCAGGGAGCAGCCTCCGAGGACGGGCGTCTGAAAAGGGGCGATCAGATCATCGCCGTCAATGGGCAGAGTCTGGAAGGGGTGACCCACGAAGAAGCCGTGGCCATCCTGAAGCGGACGAAAGGCACGGTCACCCTGACCGTTCTCTCCTGAAGCGGCCGCCAGAGTTGAGCCAACGCAACCCCTCGCTCCCATCCCACCCTGCGGGGAGAACAGAACTGGCCCTGCGGGTGCCTCTCCCATGCTGTGTTCCTCGTGCTCTTCAAGGCTGTAGGGAAGCCACCATTCACATGTGTCACTTTCACGTGCCACTGGTTTTCTCACTGACAGCGTAGCCTCATGTTTCCCTCCCTCCTACCTATGGTGACCGTAAACTCAAAGGTAGGACTGTTTGCACAGTGAAATCGTTCTTTCTTCCTGAAGACACCTGGCATTTTGTAGTGACATGAGCAAGAATTACTACATGCTAAACTAGTTAGTAGAGGAAGAAAAAAAATAATTCTAAAGCTAACCATAAGAAATGGCTTTAGTCAGGGTGAAAATATAAAATAAAGAAGGAAATGTCAAGTTTTGTGAAAAACGCCTCGTTTTGTCAATCTACCCCTCACCCTATTACTAACTTTAAAAAAAAATCAGTTTCTTTCTATTAAAAATTTTAAAAATACCCAGTATTTAAAATATTTGAATATTATAAAAAATTGCATCTCCCACCTTTAACATACACATATATTGTTTCCTCTGAAAGTGGTTTCTGAGATGGAGGAAAGAGCAAATCTCTAAAGCAGTGTCCCTAAGTTTGTAAAGAAAACATTTGAGGCACATCGCCATGGTCGTGTTCATTTTTGAGCTGTTATAGAACACTCCTATGATTCTACAAGTGAAATGATGGGGCCGCCCTGTACTGACTGTCACTTCTCTCTAAAGCAGCTGTGCTAGCTGTGGAGGAACATCGAAGGCTCTCAGCACCTCAGCGCGGGCTCTAACGGAAGCAACACTAAAAACGTGTTCGCGCGCTGTGCAGTTGGTTTTCAGTTAGTATCATCTAAATGAGAGAGAAAAAAAGCAATGTGTTGGTAGTTATTTTGCTTGTATGCCATTAGAAAATCGATAGAAAAATTAAAGGGGATTAACATAACTTTACCCCATTGCTTTATATTAACATCTTATAATACAATGGTTTCAGACTAAGGGAAACAGATGGAGCTGTTTATTGAGACAACTGGTGAGGAATTATCATGTGTTCATTCCCATTTTAGAGCGTGAAACTCCTACATTAGAATATATAAAGTCACTTTAAATATTATCTATATTTGTAACAGAGGTAGTGTACAGATATTTTATTGCAGCACTTTTGTGTGAATGCAGAATTGAAGTGAATAAAAAAGTTTTCATGGTGCATGAATAAAGCAGGCATATTTTTGGTTTCTTTTTTTTCTGGGGAAAAGTTTTGTTATGTTTTTCAAGGTTTATAATGTAAAATTGCTTTTTATGGTATCATGTCTAACTGAACATGTGGCGTCCATAGTTACGATTAGGGGAACTTTGGACGGCGGTATTATGAAAAGCTCAATATTCTTTACATCTAGAATTGTTACTGATGCTGAAGACGGACCCCTCATGGAGCAGAGAAGATAAGCAGCTTTGTAGGAAGAAAAGTGTCTGCCCGGGCATGGTTTTCAGAGACGCTGTTAATGCAGGAAGAAGTTGTTCTTTCGGGGAGTGTAAGCTGGAGTGTGTTCAGATGGAAAAGTCATCATGAAAATTATTGATATTAATAAGCACGAAATGTCTGTTTTGAACACTGAGCAAGGATGGGGAACTTGTGTTCTGTCCTTAATTAGCTAATGAACATGTGCATTTCCTCTGATTTATCTCATCTGTAAGACAATAGCTTATTTTGTCTCAAAACGTGTATCTAGATCTAAAATACTGGAATTCTGTGATTCTTAGTTACATAAAATGAATGGACAATTCTACACATGGGCAATTTGGGAGCTGTTCTTCTTATTAACCAATCATTGTAAATGGAGGTACTTGATTGAACAAAATTCATGTTAGTATCTCAGTGACACATCTAGCTTCTCAGTCATCCCTTAATAGTCCTTCATCATGAAGGTATGTCAGGTGGGCCACTGGAAGCTGAACTACCCTTCTTTGTAAGCTTTAACTAGCAAAGATTTTTATGAAGGACACTGTGTCAGATTCTAGGGAGACAAATTAACCAACCAAAGTAAAGTGTGAGTAAATGTGTGGGAGTATCCTAAGGAGAACAGCTCAGTGGGTACCTGTATCTGCCTGATACATACCCCCAAATTCATGTTCATCAGGAACCTCGGACCGTGACCTGACCTGGAAATAGGGGGAAAGAGAACTCCTGAGACCACCGCGGTTGGAGAAATAGGGAAGGATTTTTCTCTAGATTCTTCAGAGGGAGCTTGGACCCATTTTCACCTTGATTTCAGACTTCTGGCCTCCAGCACAGTGAAAGAATACACTTCTGCTGTTATACGTTGTCTGGTTGGTGGTGTTTTGTTATGGAAGGCCTGAGAAACTAGTACAGTATTTTAAATATTTTTAAATCCTCAGCTACTATCATTGTGTCTGTCTAGTAGGAGAGGCTCTATACATTTTTGTTGAACATATGAATGACTGAATTACAGATTGTGATTCATTTCACGGTATTACCTTGTTTAGTTAGCTAGCTCCAACCTGCATACTAAATGCAAAAAGAAAAAGAAAAAAAACAGTGGGAATGCTACTGTATGGATATAAAAAGAGTTGGGAAAAACTCCCCTTCTGAATTTCTGTTAATTAACAAATTGAAGCACATGAAAAGAGGGGGAGGGGAGGAAGAAAGAAAGGGAGAAAGAAAAATATCAAGAGGAAAATAAGATGGATTCATCAGCTTTGGAAAGAAGTGACAAGGCTTATGCTTTCTATATCATTTTTCTCTGGAAATATAAGAGTTCTATATAGTGAAGGAAGAAAGTGCGTGAAGAGATTGAAGGCATGAATTTTATAGTGGTAATGCCATGCACAACTCAAGACAGTGGGTTGACCGTAATTGCTTCAATATAATTGCTTATGCCATTAAATCACAATGGAGAATACCCCACATTTCCAGTGTTCTTTGTGACCCCTCCAAATGGCTGGTGGTGGTGATGATGATGGGTTCACCTTCAGCATTGACTGATATGTAACAGCAGGAGTAGCAATGAGGTGTAGCCAGTCAGTGGAATTCGTACATCAGAACAAAGGTTGAGATGGAAGCATAAAAACATTAAAGTTCATGAAAGATGAAACAAGCTAATGGAGAGGTATTTGTTATTATTTGCTTGCTTGCTTGGTTTGTTTTTATGAATCTCGATCAGGCAGATTTTGATAGATTTGAAGAAGCAAAGGGACCCTGCCCTGCTACCTCTGCTCTGGTCAAGGAACTTGTCTGAGGATGAATGCTTCCCGGGGGTTGAGAGCCTTTCTTTAGATCTCTTGTGGGAGTGAATGGAGGAGTTGGAAGGATGCCTGCAGGGAGATGGGAGTAAATAGGCTTTCTTCTTTTCCTTTTTTTTGTGTCTAGGTGTGAGAACGTCAAAACCATCATCACCTGCTTTCAGCAGCCCTGGTGTGTTGTTTCATGTCAGCCACCACTATTCTGAAATGCATCTGATTTGTGCAGAGATGTTCCCCAACATTGTCTACTAGGCATGCATGTTTAAGGGAATATTTTTGTAAGCTGGGATTGGCCTCTTTTATCTAAAGAGGAAAAAAAGAAATGTTGGTGGCAAGAAAATTTCTAAATGAAAGAGCATAAAATTAAGCATAGTGAATGTTCTTAGTGATTTTTTAAAAAATATATTTATTGCAGAGAGGAAGGGAGAGGGAGAGAGATAGAAACATCAGTGATGAGAGAGAATCATTGATCGGCTGCCTCCTCCAAGCCCCCACTTGGGGATCGAGCCCGCAACCCAGGCATGTGCCCTGACTGGGAATCAAACCATGACCTCCTGGTTCATAGGTCGGCACTCCACTCAACCATTGAGCCACATTGGCTGGGCCTTAGAGTGATTTTTATATACTTGGTACTGCAGCTTCTTTTTCCCTTCAACATACAGGTATTCCATAATTGTCCATTTTGATGTAAATTAGAAAATAATTATATTATTTGTCTAAGAATTATACGTATCCATCCAGTAAAGAGAGTTCAATCGTAGGCTCATTACAATAATTTTGCCTAGAAGGAGGAGAGTCTGTGATGGTGAACTCAGGATCTCTCACTGAAAATGTTTCTTGAAGTTTCCAGAAGTGCTACCATCCTGCGTGCTCAGGCCGCCTCAGGAGGGAGCTTCCATGCTCATTTAGCACCGGAGGGTTTTTCAGAAGGTTGTGTGTTTTGTGGGTACGATGTGACCCTTTCTTCTCAGCTTCCCCATTCTCCATCTTTATGTGCGGATTTTCAGAAATAAACAGTTACCTTTTCTCTCTTCTTTTGTTATCAATGTACTAGAAATTAAGATTTTTCACTTGCGTCTACCTTGAAATATTTGGCATTCAAAGTTTCACTATCTTAAATTTAATTAACTGAAAGGTACATTATTACATTCAGTAGAACTTACAGTTACCTTGCTTTGGAAAATTAGATGACTATCTATCAAACATTAATACCTTGTACAAGATAAGCTAGCGAGAAGTGGTTGTAGTTGTTATATCCTGGAAGACATAGACTAATATAGATGCAATAGTTTTATTTCATAGCCCTCAATTTTCATTATTGTATGATCATGTTTTTTCCTTCTGAAGTTGGATGCAGGTCAACATATACCAGAATTTGATTTGTAATCCTTCATAGTGCTTCCCATGTCCTCATATAACACTACTGTTAATTATTAAATATTTTTCTTTAAAGTAGGCTGATTTTTAACTAAAATGTGCTTAAAAGAGGAATTGTATCTCACTACCTCGAATGAAAAAGCAATACATTTGACAGAAATCAATATATTTGCATAAATAGAAAGTAACTATGAGCAAAAGCCATGTTCTTAAATTCTATGAAGAGACTGTTGCCTCACAAGGACCAGAACTTGTTAGAAAGGGAGAGGGGCAAATGTTAGAATGGTGGTGGTGACTCAATGGAGATTCTCCCTGGACTTCAGGAAGTGCAATAACACACCTTCTTCAGTATGTGACTCAGTCTTTTCTAGTGCCTTGTCAGTGCCGCTTAAAATGATCATCGCATGATTGACTCTCTTTGGAAAGACTCTACTGTACTCAAATCAAAAAGGTCTTGTTTATAGACGCTTTAAAAATGTGAATCCAAGCCAGTCAATTTCTGTTCTTGAAAGTGTCCTAGTTAATGAGCTTGTTTAAGGTTTTGTTTATCAGGCTTTCACTAAGACCAGAATTGGGTCATCACCTTCAGTGCTATAGTGTTGGCAATCCGAGTTTGAAATAAAGGACACATGACATAAATTAATGGAGTAAAATTAATGTTGTGGTAATATTAAATAAAGCTAATTCCTCTTGCACCTGGAGGGCTATGCAGATGGCAGGCGTACCTAATTATGCTCCCTGCTGCCTTTAAGTGTACTGATAAAAATCTCTCAACTGAGTCTAAAATATGTTCAGCCACTGGCTCCAGACAAGTTTGCGTAAGGCAGCGATTTTCAACCTTTTTTCATCTCATGACACATAAGCTAATTACTAAAATCCTGAGGCACACCACAAAACATATTTTTGCCAACCTGACCAAAAAAATGGTATAAATTTTATTAATTCACAGTGAACAGGTATTGTGTATTAGCTGTTGTCATTTTTTTTTAATTTGACAGTCTAAGGGAAAAGAGGTCAGTGCCCCAGACTAAACAGTCAGGTATTGCATGTTTTAAAAATCGCTGCTGCACACAGGTTGAAAATCGCTGTTGTAAGGCAACACAATACACAAAAACACAGCTAAGCATGCTTGCTTTTTAAAGGAAGAAACCAGGATTCTATAAGTTACATGAAATAAATGTTTACCTGATTTTAAAAACAAGTCATTATTATAATCATGTTCTTTGTCCTTTCTGTAAATATAATAAAACTAGGGACCAAGTGCGCAAAATCACGTGATACCCAGATCCAGTCGCCGTGGGACCCAAAGTCAAGTCCTGCTGGCGCTGTGGGACGCAGTGTCAAGTCACCTCTTGGTGACTGGTCTTTGGTTGTCACGGCGTTAAGACCACTGGGTTATTATTATATAGATATGTTGGTCCCATTAGAAAAAGTTTTTTATCAAACCAGTAAGAAAGTACTTAAGTTTACATTTTTACTTTTCAATTTTTTCACATTAGTTTAAATGATGTTTACTAACAGAGTCATAAATACGTTAATTTGATTTTTTTACTCTAGGTACAAACTGGATGGGCCAATTATCACACAGGTATTTATAAACTTGTTCAATTCTTTAAGAAGTAGCTACTCCAGAAAAATAGGTTGCTATAATAAAACAAATACGTTTTTGCTACAGATAATTCAGAGATGCCACTGATCTTTTTAAAACTTAGTATGCATTGTCTTCATGTAAGGAATGAATTTCTAAGAACTTCATTTTGTTGCAGTTGGATACCTATGCTGGTTAAAGCACAGCCAACAATCTCTCATTTTAGCTTGAGAGTGATTTTAAATGCTTTTATAATATTTGTTCCACAAAACTGTTATTTTTCTTAGGTTTATATTTTTTACTTACCTTTTAAAAACAAAGGAAAAGTAAAATACTCTCAGACAGTTTCTATCAAAAAGATCTGGTGCCGTGTTCATTTTGTGATAAAAGATGCTGGCTCATTTTTGGAAAGTTATTTGTTTCAAAGGGTAAGGAGCATATAATGTCTTCTTCCTTTATGCTTAATATCAGGGTTAATAAAGGAAATATATGTTCAAGATTTTTATTTGTAATTTTTATTGTGATTTGGAGAACTAATGGATAGGAATTATATCCTGTCCATTTACATTTATTTGTAAGGGCCTGACTATTACTCCTTCTGTTCAATAATTGATTTTTTTCTAAAGCTTTTCCTTTGTGTACATTACAGGTAACTATGTTATGAAATTCCGAATATCTCAGCTTCCACTTTGACGGCCTTGCATGAATGTAAGTCATAGCCGATGAGTGTCTTATGCTGAAGGAACTCCAGATTTTTCTGAGATGTAGTGTAAACAGCATGGGCTCCCTGGTTCTCAGGGCCCGGGTGCTACCCAGGCATGGCTCTTGACTAGAAGGTAGCTACCACCTGAGCCTCTACTGCCTGGACTGTAAAATAAGATTGAGAACATCCCTCTCGAAGCTCTACTAGGATCAAATGAGATGAAGTATCTGCACACAATGGCACTAGATAAATGGCAGAAATATTGTTAATACTAGAGGCCTGGTGCATGAATTCATGTATGGGTGGAATCCCGAAGAGGGTGGAAGGGGGGGGTGCCGGGACGTGATCGGCCCTCCAGGCAAGCTGTAGGATGCCCTTGCTGGCCTGGGATCCAGATCTGTCCCACTGACATTCAGCCCGGTTGTTGGGAGCCACCTGGCAGCCGCTTTTATATTGTTTCTTGCGTATCATCTAGGGAAGGGAAGCGGCCATGGTGCCCAGGGCCAACTTCCAGGAGACCAGTGGCGCTTTCAGGATCAGGCCAACAGTGCTAGTCCATCAGTGCCTGGCCCGTTCTCCAGAGATTGGACCTGCAGGACTACTGAGGGAGTGAGTGGCTGCTGGAGGGCTGGTGGGCCACCAGGACAGGTCTCAGTTGAGCAGCGCTCCCACTGTGGAAGCACACTGACCACCAGGAGGCAGCTCCTGCATTGAGCATCTGCCCCCTGGTCGTCAGCGCATGTCATAGCGACCAGTCGTTCCAGTCATTCGGTCACTTAGGCTTTCATATATATAGATAGTAAAGTCAGTGTGACTTAAGGGCTGTGTGGTCCATATAGTGGAATTGTGGAGGTCATCTGGAGTGCCATCCTTAGTATGAATTTACATACCAGCTTTAAGAATAACTTGTAAAGTGCCCTCTTTCTTTCTCATTCTATAAATTTTCTAATAATTTCTACGAGAACAGGAAGCAGAAATGATCCCAGGAAAACTGCAAACTGCAGAGTCTCATTGGTTGGTGAAGTAAATGTGCTACTTCTTAATTTTTTAAATAATATATATCTGGAATGAGAGTTATTAAACCTAGTCAGAGGTTTCTTAGTCATTCTACATCCCCGTTGCTTGAATAATAAGCTAAGTATCTAGCTTTAAAGTAAACAGGAAATTGTACAATATTCATCACTCATATCATCTCTCTTCCCCAGTCCTCTGTGTTAAATTAGGATAAATTTTATTTTCATCCTTCATTTTTAGTGGGGTTTTTTTGTTTTGTTTTGGTTAATCCTCACCTGAGGATATTTTTCCATTTATTTTTAGAGATGTTGCTACTTAGGTTATCTATTTTTCAACATTGAAATGGAAAAAAGAAAACGTTACTGATAATAGGTCCTTAACTTTTCATATGGGGATTCTGAATACTGGAAAGACTAGAAATTTTGTCACTAAAAAATTTGAATGGGATTACAGAAAATGTTCCAAATTTGTAACATAGGTGGGAAAATAGGTGATTGGAGCCATGAACCTTTCCTGGACTAGGACCAGGAATTTAGTTTCTCTAAACATATTTCTTCATGGAGATAATATCCCTCATTTTTTTTTAAATATATTTTATTGATTTTTTACAGAGAGGAAGGGAGAGAGATAGAGAGTTAGAAACATCGATGAGAGAGAAACATCGATCAGCTGCCTCCTGCACATCTCCCACTGGGGATGTGCCCGCAACCCAGGTACATGCCCTTGACCGGAATCGAACCTGGGACCTTTCAGTCCGCAGGCCGACGCTCTATCCACTGAGCCAAACCGGTTTCGGCTATCCCTCATTTTTAAAAGTCGAAATATCAAATGGATGTGAGTGTGCTTAACATTTTAAAGCATAGAGCCTTATTATAAACTAGAGGTCCGATGCATGAAATTCGTGCAAGAGTAGGCCTTCCTTTCCCCGGCTGCCGACACCAGCCTCCCTCTGGCACCTGGGACCTGGGCTTCACTCTGGCCACCGGCAGGCACCCGGGACCTGGGCTTCCCTCTGGCCACTGGCAGGTACCTGGGACCCGGGCTTCCCTAGAAGCCCCGGCTTCATCAGGAAGGTCTTCTGGAAGGATGTCTGCCCTAATTAGCATATTATGCTTTTATTATTATAGATAGCAGCTAACCCACATGTTTATGGCTATTTTGACTAAGTTATCAAATTGACCAATGCTATCTAAGCATATATTATGTTACTTTCCTGTTACATAGTCCTAGAAATGAATCATTTTTTACTATTCCAATGTTTTATTAATGAATAACATATATCCAAAAGCATGAGATGGTACATAATTTTTTCTTTGAGGCATTTAATTTTAAAACATATACACTAGATCCATTAAAGATTAAATTCACACTCATTCCCAAGTATGATCTTGCCACCGTTTTTATCATTATTGTCTCTTGGAACTACCCATTTTAAAATAGATGCAGCGCTGTGTTGTTTTATTTTGTTTACATTATGGGTTCTGTGACTACACTGAAAATAACACTTGCTCAGCATGTAGAAGGAAAGCAAAAGGAAGGGATGAAGAAGGAAAAAAAGTTAGTTTAGAATAAGAGGGAAAATCATTGCCCTCAAGCCTATTCTGATAAAATTTCTACCATTGTAAATGGAAGCTAAATATGGACTTCTTCAGAGTCAATGGGAAATGAAAAGGCAGCGCCAATTTTAATTCTAGTTTGGGAACAAAAGGCAGAATTTACAAAAATCTCTCATATTGCATGTAATCACTAAGAGCTTCATAAGTGCTTAGTGATTATAAATGAATGATAGAATCATTTTTGGACAGATGGAGGAAAAAGAGACCAAGAATACATCAAAAGGGGCCAATGCTAGTTTGCATCTTCTGTCTCTTTTTTTTTTTCTTTTCAAAGGCTTTGTTTAACTTTGAGAAAATTAGACTAAGAGAATGGTGATCCTTAGAATATGTGTTTATAGCAGGTAAAGTGTCTCAAGGGCACAAAGGGCAGAATGCAGCTGCTGCTTGTGTCCACAGGCGTCCCCAAAAGCGAGGCCCAGTGGGTGGTGTCCGTGAGCACCTGGTACCTAGGTAGATGCTGGCTCTATGGTTCTAACTTTTCTGGAATGTGAATTCTCCTTACTCGATTAGAGTTGCTCCCCAAGGTAGATTTTTATTATTAAAAAAGAAAGTATATGATGTGAATGTTACTTTATCAAGCACACTTTCCACAACATATCAAGCCGGGTGCAGCATCAGTTGGGCAAACAGTTTGAGACGTGCTGGATGTCAGTGTTTGAGGAAACGGCTTCATTAGAGGAGGAGGAGTGTACTGCTTTTGTGATTTTAAAGAAAACTAGTAGACATGTTCAAGAGCGCTGAAGTGAAAGATGCTGGTTCTTTATGCGTCCTGGCGGTGCCTTCTCTTTTCTTTGATCTGTGTGTATCAGTGACACTGTTCTTTTCTCTGCTCAGATGTCTCTTAGGCTTCCCACTCATAGAAAAAGGTGTCCATAGTTGTTGAGGTATCCTCAACTTTGCCCGGATTTTCCAGTCTAATTCCACAGTTTCGTTCCAGTGAAGTCCTAGTCCAGTCATTCTTTTTATACTTTTCCAAACATGATTGCCAATTGTATTTTGACTACTATTGTGGCTACTCTTTATTTATTTATTTATATATATATATTTTGTAATTGCCCTCCGTGTTCCTATGTGTACATACCTTTTCCTGGGATAGCCTTTTCTTCAACATGTCCCTAGGTTTTTCATCTTTCAAGACCGCAAATAAATCCTTTATTCTTCACAAAATTTTCTGTTTCAGGAGCTATGTGTTAAAGTGCTTCTCATGGACAATACCTAAAACACTCAGAAAAGAGGAACTATTTTTAAATCAGAACTCATCTTTCTTCTAATGCCTGTAAATTTTTTCTCTCTGGCACAGCATTTTTCAAATGTTATATATTACTCATTAACAAAAATCTTCTGTGGTCCAAAAATAAGTTGTTGGAACATTGGTTAAGCTCAATTAAAGTGATTCATTATATATCAGACTTAATGACAGAGGTCTTATATAACAATATATTATAACTCTTCACTGAGTATAGAATACTCGTTTCCAAACCCAGTCTCACTAGACTCAAGTTTCAGGGAATAGATTTTTAGAAAGCATACCTGTACCACACCACATTTTGATCTGAGAGAGTTATTTAGCTACTTATTTTCTTCCCAACAGAGTTTGAGTTTTTGGACAGAAGGATTGAGCCTCCTTCAGCTCTTTACCCCCATAGAATATAAAAGATATCATGTAGAAAGCCATAATATGTTTTAGTTTTTTATTTTAGGGAAAAAGTTTTGGGGTTCTTTTTTTTCATATAAAGGAACTGGGCAGGAGTTAAAAGCAAGGAAGGTAAAGAGGGTGTGTTTATTATTTTTGAGGAATTAACTGACTTGTGAGTGGTAAAAAGGATTTCTCTGTGCACCATCCAATCCACTATGCAGAAAGCATGGGCCTGGAGAGGGAAAGATTGGGTCAGCTTTTGGCATACCCACTAAGTTAGTTGATATTGGAAGGTTAGGGTGTAGAGTAGAAGCCAGACCTTTAACGGTCAGGTTTGTTTCCAAGTTGGCTGTTCTCACTTGGAAAGTTCTTGTACATGAATATAGTTTAGTATTCCAATGGCCTACCATCTCTCTAGCTTCTTAAATTTGATCAATTCCTGATCATCTACTGTGGGTCTGTGAGTTGGAGTTGATTTATGTTTTATCTGCCCTCCTCATGGTATTATAAGGCAAATCTCCTGTCAGTTTATTGCCATCCCAGGTACTAAGTCTCAGGACAGTTAATTGAGACAAACTAACCAAAGTTGTATTTTGACTACTATTGTGGTTACTCTTTATTTTTAAATATATATATTTTTTAATTTTTCAATTACAGTTGATGAATATTAGTTCCAGGTGTACTACCCAGTGGTTAGACATTTGTGTAACTTACAGACTGATCATCCTTATACATCTAGTACCCATCTGGCACCATACATAGTTATTACAGTATTAATGACTATGCTTCCTATGCTATTTCTTACATCCCATGAATATTTTGTAACTACCAATTTGTGCTGGTTAATCCCTTTACCTTTATCACCCATCCCCCCAAACCATCTCCCTTCTGGCAACTGTCAAAATGTTCTCCATATTTAAGAGTCTGTTTCTATTTTGTTTTGTCACTTATTTTGTTCTTTAGATACTACTGTATCTCCTGGTCTTGGTAGAGTGGCCTTATGTATTAGGTGTCCTGTAGGGCCCAGTGGTGCACCCTTTCAGGTGCACCCTCCCCCTGTGGCTATGTGCACCCTCATGTTGTAGTTGTGCCTTGATTGCTGTTGGCATGTCAGTGGAAGGAATTGCCCACCCCCCAGGTTGATTGGCTGTGAGAATTGGCTGCAACAACAGCGGAGGGGGTGATATGCAGGGCCCACCCCATGGAGCTGGACTCACTTCATCAGGGATCTGGTGCCTAATGAGTTTGCCCTTGAGTATGTCCTTTGTGGATGCTTGGGCATGGTCTGAACCTGTCTCCTGGGGCCGCTCAGGTGGTTCAAGCCAAGGTCAGCCACTGCCTTTGCCCTGCCTAGCTCCACCTGGTAAGAACTTCGAAGCAATCTGCAGATGGTTTGTCGCCTGTGCTGGACGTAGAGGTGCCCAGAAGAGGCCAAGCTGTAAACCAAGGCCAGCTGTCACTAGTGCCGGGCGTGGGGCTGCTTAGCAACAGGTTCAGGGGACACTGAGGCCAGATGCTCCCTGTATGGGATTTGTGGACCTTTGAGAGATTTTTAAGAAATTCTACAGCATGAGCCAAGATGGTCCTTTTGTATAGAAAAGCCAGTTAGAATGGATTGTGTGGGCCTCACAAGTTTGGTGGTGCCAGTTCTCAGGGAATCTCCAGGATGGAGCGAACAGTGTGAGCCAGGTTGATAGGGACTCAGATATGGCTCCTGCCTGCTGGCTCTGTGGGGCAAGGGCTCAGCAAAGGAACAGTGGCCTCTGTCAGCACTTCTGTCTGGAAGAAAACTGTCCCTCCAGCCCTCGCCCTGATGCCAGACAATTCAGTTCCTCCCATGTGTCCCCGGTACCTTTATAGCTTCTGCCCCAGCACTGGAGCTCAGAGCCAATGAATCTGAGTAAATCTATGTATGGGCCCTAGAAGAGGAACTGTGTGGGACTCCAGCAACCCTCAGACACATTCAGCCACGATCTCAGCTGGTTTTCATAGCCATGAGTTATGGGGGCTTTTTCCCCAGCACTGGAACCCTTGGCTGGAGAGCCTGGTATGGGGTTGGAACTCCTCACTCCTCAGCGTTGGCCTTTGTAGCTGAGATATCACTCCAGATATTAAACCACCATATGTTGGTATGGGACCTGCCTGTTTTGTGTGTCTGCCCCTCCAACCAGTCTGGCCGTGGTTGCTTCTGTATATCTTTAGTTATAGGACTTCTGCTTAGCTAGACTTCAGGCAGTTCTCAATGATGGTTGTTCTGTAGTTTAGTTATCATTTTGATGATTTTGATGTGGACATGGAAGAACCTACTCTGCCATCTTAACCAGAAGGTGCTATTGTGGTAACTCCTAATTCAAGGTCCCCTACATAAGCTTGATTAAATGTCCATATGTAATAGGGACTGCAATATCAGCTTTTCAGACAGAAATATTTCATGATAATTTAATATTTTGTGCAGTTTGAAAAGTATTTGTTTATGTATAGGCAGTTGGGAAAATGTGATTATAAAGGACAGTCAGTGAATGGAAGTGTATTACAAATTGATAAATTTAGATTAGTGACAAACACTATTAAGATGTCTTAGTATACATTTTTAAAGAGTGCAAGGATTAGCCTACAGTTTTTGAGACACAGTAAGTAAATGTAACAGATGAAAGAACCTTACACCCACATTAAATATGAGGCTCCCCCAGGAGCATCAGCCGTGTAGTTGTCAACAACTGATTTTTTTTTTATTTACTGTGTCTTGCTTTTCTTTCTTTCTTTTCTTTTATGGAGAGAGTATTTTTTTCTTTATTGATTAAGGTATTACATATGTGTCCTTGTTCCCCCATCCTCCCCTACCCCCCCCCCCCCCACTCATGCCCTCACGCCCCTGGTATCTATGTCTATTGGTTAGGCTTATATGCATATATACAAGCCCTTTGGTTGATCTCTCCCACTTACCCCCACCCTCCCCTACCTTCCCTCTGAGGTTTGACGGTCTGATCGATGCTTCTCTGTCTCTGGATCTGTTTTTGTTCATCAATTTATGTTGTTCATTATATTCCACAAATTAGTGAGACCATGTGATATTTGTTTTTCTCTGACTGGCTTATTTCACTTAGCATAATGCGCTCCAGCTCCATCCACGCTGTTGCAAATGGTAAGAATTCCTTCTTTTTTACAACAGCATAGTATTCCACCATGTAGATGTACCACAGTTTTCTAATCCACTCATCTGCTGATGGGCACTTAGGCTGTTTCCAAATCTTAGCTATTGTAAATTGTGCTGCTATGAACATAGGGGTGCATATATCCTTTCTGATTGGTGTTTCTGTTTTCTTCGGATATATTCCTAGAAGTGGGACCACTGGGTCAAATGGGAGTTCCATTTTTAGTTTTTTGAGAAAACTCCATACTGTTCTCTACAGTGGCTGCACTAGTCTGAATGCAGACTGGTTCAACAACTGATATTGATTCATTTGTGCACATATAGGGCAACAGTGACACCATTGGGCCAGGTTTGTCTTACCACTTGAGCTTCAAGGTCTAAAAAAAGAGTTAGGTATTCACGTGAAATAGAAGCATTTGGGGAGAATATGTATGTGGTTATGAAGCTAGGCTATTGAACCGGGGGAGCTGGGAGGGGAATTTCCAGCAATGCCTTCATCATGTTGAAGCTGTATTTGGTTTGCTTCCATAATGACCCGAAAAAAATAAAGGACCAAATGATAAGTATGAATGATGAAGTAAAATATGACTGTTCCTGACACTTTAGGAAATATCATCAATTGGTTAAAGACCTTTCCCTTCAGTTTAAATTCTCAAAGGGAAAATAAACCCACTATAGAATAAAGGAAATCCATGAGTTTATTTTTTTCCCAGAGTACAACCACTAGAGGACAGTAGAGCCCACGCTTCTTCAGCTTTATTCTGCAGTACCCCTGCCAGTCTTCTCATTCTCAAGGGCTAAATGGACTCTTCAGAAAGGGAGCTGTATTTCTTTCTAATATATGAAGCAGGAGAATCTGAGGTATATCCTTTTCCAGATTTGAAGATGTGATTACATTCTTTTTCTTTTGACTAAAGTTAGCTCTTTATTGAAGTAAATGCTTAGGGCATAGACAAGCTTTCCTGTGGTTATTGAAAAGTAATAATACCGAGCACTACAACAACTAATTCTAAAGTCAATTTTTAGGAAAATCTCCCTTTACATAAAATCTAACTTTAAGTAAGAAAATCCAAAAGTGATAAACCCGAGCTATTTGTATTCTGAATAATAAATTTATATGATGAAACAGCAAATAAAAGCCCCAGGAAATAACTTGATACTTAGAAGCCTGGCTTTCCATTGATGTTATTATTGCATATAATTGTTAGAATTTAGAAGAAAAACATGACTTTTTTATTTCTGGTAAAATTAAAGATTTGGTTGAAATGTTTCTTTGACTTAAGTTGAAAATAGATTTTGTGAGTGCTTATTTTGTGTTTTAGCCAATAGAGAGGTTATGTTGTGACACATGACTGATAAAAGTCATGTTTTTCTGGTTTCTGAAATCATTTTCTGGTTTCTGCTTCCAGTTCTATCAGTGATATCACTGCATCTTCAGAATTTTGTGCATAAAATTTCCTCTGCAGGAAAAAAAAAAGTAAACTTAGCTGGGATCTTCGGCCTTGAAATACTTAGAATTAATTTTTTTTATAAACATTACTTTAAAAAGTGGTCATTTTACTTGCTAAAGAATAGAATACTATAGAGAAACACTTGAAGAAATATCAGCTTTCCTTAGAAAACTTGATTAGACATGGTTAGACCTTCACCTATGATTTTGAATATTTATTCCCCCAAGCAGTGCTGGGCATAGAGTACATACTTAAGTTGTTCATCAAAAATTAGCATCTATTAGATGTACCTAAATTCCAAACACTATGCTGGGAACTCTTATCCCTTCTTTATAGGAGCTAAATTTTCTAGATTAATAAAAGTTTGCTATTGCTCATTTTAAAGTAAATTAATTTTAACACCCGTATTTGCTAATTCTTGTTAAAGTTTTCATTTCCTCACAAAAGCGTTCCATGACACCCATTGTTTTCCAGTTTAAGTCAACTGAATTATTTCGGTGGAGGATTTTTAAACAAAGTTTGAGGTCATTGCAAGCAAACAGGGTGTCTTAAAGTGTGTTGTCAGTTACTGGTGTGGATGATTTTAATTTTCTCTGAATTCCCTATATGTTGTCACCAAAGTTTCCTTTCCTAACTCCTACAAATAGTTTTGGCAAGCTGCCCTTCCTGCACAAATTTACTTTGGAGATTTGTAAGGGATTTAATTCTGGATGTGGCCGAGGGCTTGACAGGCAACTTCCTGGAAAGGCTCTGCAATAAGAGCTTTGTGGACAAAATCATCCTGGCTTAGCTTACCCTGCTCCCTTGTGTATAAGCGTATTATTGTTCATGGTATGGTTCAGTTTGCATGGGACCTTCCTAGGGAACTTCAAGAACATGATCTTAAAGAGAGTGGCCCTCCTATCAAGATAATCCAGTAATAATATTTTAAAAAGAGACTCCTTGAGAGACAGCCACAGATGATTCTAACACTTCTTTTTTTAAAAAAACAAAAACAAACCCGAGTTAATCTCAAATGTGTCACCTTCATCTGCTTAGAGCAGAAGAGAAATCCTTAGACCAGGGGTTCTCAACCTGTGGGTCGAGACCCCTTTGGGGGTCGAACGACCCTTTCACAGGGGTCGCCTAAGACCATCGGAAAACACATATATAATTACATATTGTTTTTGTGATTAATCACTATGCTTTAATTATGTTCAATTTATAACAATGAAAATACATCCTGCATATCAGATATTTACATTACAATTCAAAATAGCAGCAAAATTACAGTTATAAAGTAGCAACGAAAATAATTTTATGGTTGGGGGTCACCACAACATGAGGAACTGTATTAAAGGGTTGTGGCATTAGGAAGGTTGAGAACCACTGCTTTAGACCTTAAAGAGAGCATTGGTTTTTCAGGGAAAGTGTTTTTTCCAGAAGTGGAAATCTGTCAAAACTCCTATTTAGATCATGAATATTGCCCAATTTGATAAAATATATTTTTATTCGGCAAGTTTTACTAAGGAAGTATTTTTGAGTGTGTTTGTTTTTTCTTTTTGTTTTGTTTTGTTTTGTTTGGGGCGGGGGGCGGGGGGGCAGTGTCTTCCTTTCTACTGATAAGATAATGCTTAAAAGAGATACTTGATAACATTAAGCTGGAAAGAGGATGGCTTTAGTTAAGCCAGGGTTAATCCAGTTTAACAGTCCAACTTGTACCAATTTGCCAAGATTCCTTCCGTTGAACTTGAGGACCAGCTCCCCCTAGAGAGTAACAGACAGTGAATCTTCTTCTGGTGTGGCACGGTGTAGCCCTCCTCACACTCTGCCAACTGTAGCATTACTTCTGGGTCGTCTCCAACTTGTTAGCATTTTGTACAGGACTCTATTTCCTATTCAACCATTACCCCTGAGGGCTCATGATGACTTGATTCATTCATACAGTATAAAACTGGATAATGGCAACAATGATGTCCATTTTACAGATGAGGAAAATAAAGATCAGATAGGCCAGTGGTCAGCAAGCTTCGGCTCGGCAAACTGCGGCTCGCTAGCCACATGTGGCTCTTTGGCCCCTTGAGTGTGGCTCTTCCACAAAATACCAACTTCTGCGCATGGGCCACGAAGTTTCAATCGCATTGTACGTGCATGCCTGCACGTGGTATTTTGTGGAAGAGCCACACTCAAGGGGCCAAAGAGCCACATGTGGCTCATGAGCCGCGGTTTGCCAACCACGGAGATAGGCAAATCATTGTTTTAGGACTCACAGTTTAAATAGAGCAGAGTGAGACTCACAAGGCCAAATTAAAGGGTCATTGTTACTAATGGGAAAATTGCACAGCCTTCGTGCACCTACAGATTCTACCCTGCCCTCAACTGCATCATTAAAGCTCAGAATGCAGCTGTTCTGCTCAAGTCTTTAAACAGGAGGGTTGCGCTGAGATTTATGCCTAATAAGTGCCAGTGATATTACAGCTGTTTAATAGAGCAGGAAAACAAGTTCCAGCAGCCCAGATCTTTATATGCCTCAGCTGAAAAGGCCAGTTACATTTTAATCTCAGTTATATAAATGATGGTTCTGAAAGCAAGCTCATATATCTCTCGAAACACTTTTTATTCTTTCTTTGATGCCCATTCTTTCTTTTTTTAAGTAAAGGACAAATTGAGCTACATTAACTATAGAAAATTGTGTAAATCTCACTAATGAATGGGTTCTCTGATCAGGAGAACCAACTGTAACCAAGATAATCTTTAATAAGTCATAATTTATAGATAAAATGTACCAGATTTATCTGTAGGAAATCAAAATGTTCTGCCTAATCTGTATGTCACTTATATCCACTATCCCCCAAAATTTGATTGTGTGTTTTTTCAAGTTCCCCTCCCCTCAGTTACCATACTCATCTCAGGCAGTCCCTGGCCTGCTTTCTGTCACTGCGGATTGGTTTTTCTTTATTAAAATTCCATATGAATAAAATCACGTAAAGTATGTATTTTCTTTGTATTGGCATCTTTTGCTCAGCCTGGTTGTGAGGTCGTCTGTGTCGCATGGAGCAGTAGTTCATTTCTGAGCAGTATTCCATCTGTCAGATATCCAATTTATTCATTCATACCACTGTGATAGATATTCGTTTTCAGTTTTCAACTATTATGAATAAAGATACTAAGAAAATTCATGACAAAGTTGTTGTATACATATAACGTTTTTATTTCTCTTGGTTAAAACCTACAGTAGAATTGTAGCATCATAAGAGAAGTATATATATATATGTATATATACACACATATATATATGTGTGTGTATATATACATATATATATATATATATATATATATATACACACACTAATAAAAGAGAAAGATGCAAATTCACCATACCTTCATGACCCCTACCAGCCAATCAGGAGTGTAACCCAACAAAGATGGTGACCTCTGGGTAGTGTGGGAAGGTGAAAAGGCAGCTCTGGCCAGAACAAAGGCGGTGCCGGCAGCCAGGGGAAGGAAGGCCCATTCTTGCATGAATCTTAGTGCACCGGGCCTCTTATATATATATATATATATTTTTTTTTAATATATATATAAATATATATCTAATCTAATAAAAGAGAAACATGCAGATTGATGTACCTTCCCTACACTCACCAGCCATGCCCACCAGCCACAGCCACCAGCCAACCAGCCAATCAGGAGCAGATATGCAAATTAACCCAACTCAGATGACAGTTAGGCAGTTAATTTGCCTACTAGGCACCAGTGGCCTGGGTCCAGGAAACATCATAGGGCACCCAGGTCACTCCAAGGTAAGCCCCGTGTGGGCCCTGAGCAGCCGAGGAAGGGCCTGAGCCAGGGGACTCCTGGGCAGGGCCTGAGCTTGCAATCAGAGCTGAAGGGGGCCCTTGCCAGTGATCGCATGGGGCTGGGGGTCCCCTGCCCAGGCCTAATGCCCTGGCCAGAGGACTTAGGCCTGGGTAAGTGATCAGAGTGGGATGGGGGTCCCCTGCCCAGGCCTAACACCCTGGCCAGAGGCCTGAGGCCTGGGAAAGGGCGGAGCCGTTAATCCAAGGGGGCTGGGGGTCCTCTGCCCAGGCCTAATGCTGGGCCAGAGGCCTGAGGCCTTGGCAGGGGCAGAGTCGGCGATCGCATGGGCCTGGGGGTCCCCTGCCCAGGCCTAACACTGGGCCAGAGGCCTGGGCAGGGGCAGAACCTTCTATCAGAGCGGGCTGGGGGTCCCCTGCTCAGGCCTAATGCCCCGGCCAGAGGCCTGAGGCCTGAGGCCTGAGAAGGCGATGAGAGTTGGCTGGGGGTTCCCTGCCCAGGCCTAAGGCTCCACCAGAGGCTTGAGGCCTGGGCAGGGGCAGAGCCAACAATCAGAGCAGGTTGGGGTCCCCTGCCCAGTCCTAATGCCTGGCCAGAGGCCTTAGGCCTGGGCAGGGGCCGAGCTGGGGATTGGTGTGAACTACAGAGGAAACACCTTTTCTGACTGCTTATTGGCTAAGTCCCTGTATGCCACTGGTAATATTCTTAGTAACTTGGGTAATAAGAATCCAAGAAGGTGATATAGGGTTTTTCCACCTCACTCCTGGAGAAAAAAACGAAGGTCCACTGCTGGAGGGCTAAGAAGTGTCATATCCTGCCCTAGCCGGTTTGGCTCAGTGGGTAGTGCCTCAGCCTACTGACCGCAGGGTCTGGCTTCAATTCTGACCAAGGGCATGTACCTAGGTTGCAGGCTCCTCCCTGGCTGGGGCCCAGGTCAGGGCTCATGCAGGAGGCAACCAATCAAAGTGTTCCTGTCACTTTGATGTTTCTCTCTTTCCCTTTCTCTTCCACATTCTCTAAATATCAATGGAAACATATCTTCAGGTGAGGATAAAAAAAAAAATAACAAAGAAATGTCATATCCCATGAAACAGACATCTTGAAAATGCCTATAGAAAGTTGTCATTTTTTCATGGTGAAGGGACTGGAGTCCGTGTTGATGAAAACACCTTGGTGGCTGCGGTGACTGGCAGTGGCTGAAGCAGCAGGGTAATGGGGCTGGTGCCTTCCCCTGATCAGCCTGGCCGCATCCCACAAAGGGAGGCCAGACTGTGGCTTAGGCCCGCTCCCCAAGGGGAACAGGGAGCGGGCCTAGGCCATCAGTAGGACATCCCCTGAGGGTTCCCAGTATGTGAGAGGGGGCAGGCTGGACTGAGGGACCACCCCCCCCTCAGTGCACGAATTTCGTGCACTGGGCCCCTTGTATGTATGTATGTGTGTGTGTGTGTGTGTGTATGTATATATATGTGTATATATATATATATATATATACACTAATAAAAGAGAAACATGGTAATTAGCATACTACCGCTACCCTTCCCATTGGCTAATCAGCATATCCTTAGGCAAATTAACTGTCAGCCAAGATGGCAGCCGGCAGCCATGCACTGAAGCGAACAGGGAGGCTTGCTTGCCCCAGTGATGGCAGACTCCAACGTTCCCGCCTGACTTGCTGGCCTCTCAGCTGCAACTCTAAGCAACTATGTTGCAAATATAGAAGCTAAACAAAACCCCAGAAACCGGCTTTCAGTCAGCCAGGCTTCAGCCAGCCAGACCGCAACATTGTATCAAATACAGAAGGTAAAGGCCAGAAACCTGCTTTCAGCAGCGAGGCCTCAGAGCTAAAGCTGGCCCAGAATAAAAAAAAAAAAAAGAAAAAAAGGAGCAGTTGGGAGCTTCAGTCACCCGCCAGCCTGAAAATGGCCCTCAGCCCCTTAGCAAGACTGGCCAGGCACCCCCGTGGGGACCCCCACCCTGATCCAGGACACCCTTCAGGGCAAACCAGCCAGCCCCCACCCATGCACCAGGCCTCTATTCTATATAGTAAAAGGGTAATATGACTCCTGGCACCGGGATCAACGGAGCCGCGAGGCCTCCCGGCACCAGGATCAGCATGACAGGGGGCAGCGACCAAACCCCCTGATCGCCCTGTGGCTCTGTGTGTGACAGGGGGCGGGGCCACAACCTCCCCATCCGCCCTGCTCTGTTCGTGACAGGGTGCAGCGCCCCAACCCCCTGATCAGCCCTGCTCTGTGCCTGATAGGGGGGAGCTCCCCAATCCCCTGATCGCCCTGCGGCTCTGTGTGTGACAGGGTGCAGCGCCCCAATCCCCTGATCGGCCCTGCTCTGTGTGTGACAGGGTGCAGCGCCCCAACCCCCCCCCGCCACGGGCCCTGCTCTGTGTGTGACAGGGTAGAGCCATAACCTCCCCATTGGCCCTGCCCTGAGTGTGACAGGGTGCAGCGCCCCAACCCCCTGATCCGCCCTGCTCTGTGTGTGACGGGGCGGTGCCCCAACTCCCTTATCGGCCCTGCTCTGTGAGTGACAGGGGGGAGCTCCTCAACCCCCTGATCGGCCCTGCCCTGTGCATGACAGGGGGGAGCTCCTCAACCCTCTGATGGGCCCTGCTCTGTGCGTGACAGGGGGGATCTCCCCAACCCTCTGATCGACCCTGCTCTGTGTGTGACAGGGTACAGAGCCCCAACCCCCCTGATGGGCCCTGCTCTGTGAGTGACAGGGGGCAGCGCCCCAACCCCCTGATTGGCCCTGCTCTGTGCGTGACAGGGGGTGGCACCGCAACCTCCCCATCGACCCTGCCTTGAGTGTGACAGGGGGCGGTGCCCCAAACCCCCAATCGGCCCTACCCTGAGCATGACTGAGGGTGGCATCGCAACCTCCTGATCTGCCCTGCTCTGTGCATGACAGGGGGTGGTGCCCCAACTCCCCAATCGGCCCTGCTCTGAGCCTGACCAGGGGCTGCACCTAGGGATTGGGCGTGCCCTCTACCACCCGGGAGCAGGCCTAAGCCAGCAGGTCATTATCTCCCGAGGGGTCCCAGACTGCGAGAGGGCACAAGCCGGGCTGGGGGACCCCCCTCCCCCCCCCCCTGAGTGCACAAATTTTTGTGCACCGGGCCTCTAGTATATATATATATATCTATCTGAAACTTCTAAACTGTACCACTATCAAATATGAGTTTCACTATCAATTACTAGAGGCCTGGTGCATGACATTTGTGCACTGGGGGCGGAGGGGTCCCTCAGCCCAGCCAGCGCCCTTTGTCCGCCTGCCAGCTTAGGCCTGATCCCCACCTGTCTTTTGGCTAAGCAGCACTCCCCCTGTTGGAGTGCACTAACCACCAGGGGCAGCTCCTTTGTTGAGCATCTTCCCCTTGGTGGTCAGTGTGCATCATAGTGACCTGTTGTTTCCTCATTCAGTCAATTTGCATGTTAGCTTTTTATTATATAGTACTAGAGGCCCAGTGCACAAAAATTTGTGCACTCGGGGGGGAGAGGGGGGGTCCCTCAGCCCGGCCCGTGCCCTCTCGCAGTCTGGGACCCCTCGGGAGATAACGACCTGCTGGCTTAGGCCCACTCCCCGGTGGCAGAGGGCAGGCTAAACCCTAGGTGCAGCCCCTGGTCGGGCTCAGAGCAGGGCCGATTGGGGAGTTGGGGCGCCGCACCCTGTCATGCACAAAGCAGGGCGGATCGGGAGGTTGCGATGCCACCCTCAGTCAAGCTCAGGGTAGGGCCGATTGGGGGGTTGGGGCACCACCCCCTGTCACACTCAAGGCAGGGTCGATAGGTTGCGGCGTCACCTACTGTCATGCACAGAGCAGGGCCGATTAGGGGGTTGGGGTGCTGCCCCCTGTCACTCACAGAGCAGGGCCCATCAGGGGGTTGGGGAGTTTCCCCCTGTCACACACAGAGCATGGCCCATCGGGGGTTGAGGCGCTCCCCCCTATCACGCACAGAGCAGGGCCCATCATGGGGTTGGGGAGCTCCCCCCTGTCACGCACAGAGCAGGGCCCATCAGGGGGTTGGGGAGCTCCCCCCTGTCACTCACAGAGTAGGGCTGATAGGGGAGTTGGGGCACCACCCCCTGTCACACACAGAGCAGGGCAGATCAGGGGGTTGGGGCGCTGCCCTCTATCACCCACAGAATAGGACCGATCAGGGAGTTGGGGCGCCGCCACTGTCACACTCAGGGAAGGGCTGATGGGGAGGTTATGGCTCTACTCTGTCACACACAGAGCAGGGCCCATGGGCGGGGGGCGGGGGGAGGGGAGGGAGGCGCCGCACCCTGTCACACACTGAGCAGGGCTGATCAGGGGGTTGGGGCACTGCACCCTGTCACACACAGAGCAGGGCTGATCAGGGGGTTGGGGTGCCGCATCCTGTCACACACAGAGCCGCAGAGTGATCAGGGGGTTGGGGAGCTCCCCACTATCAGGCACAGAGCAGGGCTGATCAGGGGGTTGGGGCGCCTTCCCCTGTCACTAACAGAGCAGGGCAGATAGGGAGGTTGTGGTCCCGCCCCTGTCACACACAGAGCCGCAGAGCGATCAGGGGGTTTGGTCGCTGCCCCCTGTCATGCTGATCCGGGTGCCGGGAGGCTTTGCGGCTCCGCTGATCCCGGTGCTGGGAGGCATAGTACCCTTTTACTAAATAAGATAGAGGCCTGGTGCATGGGTGGGGGCTGGCTGGTTTGCCCTGAAGGGTGTCCTGGATCAGGTTGGGGGTCCCCACTGGGGTGCCTGGCCAGCCTGGATGAGGGGATGATGGCTGTTTGCATCTGGTCACACCCCCTTCAGGGTGGGGGTCCCCACTGGGGTGCCTGGCCAGTCTGGGTGAGGGGCTGAGGGCCATTTTCAGGCTGGCAGGTGACTGAAGTTCCCAACCTGTCCTTTTTTCCTTTTTTTTTAATTCTGGGCCAGCTTTAGCTCTGAGGCTCGGCTCCAGCTATGAGACCTCTGCTGCTGAAAGCAGGTTTCTGGCCTTTGTTTACCTTCTGTATTTGAAACAATGTTGCGGTCTGGCTGGCTGAAGCCAGGCTGACTAAAGCAGGTTTCTGGGGGTTTGTTTAGCTTCTATATTTGTTACAATGTTTCTTAGAGAGCAGCTGAGAGGCCGGCAAGGCAGGCGGGAACCTGGCTTCCTCTGTCACTGAAGCAAGCAAGCCTCCCTGTTCGCGTCAGCTGCCTGGCTGCCGGCCGCCATGTTGGTTGGCAGTTAATTTGTATATCTCAGTGATTAGCCAATGGGATGGGTAGAGGCCGTATGGCTAATTACCATGTTTCTCTTTTATTAGATAGGATGAGTTTCACTTTCTTCATATCCTCACCAACACTTCATATGGTCACTCTTTTTTTTATTTTTTATTTTTATTTTTTTTTAAATATATCTTTATTGATTTAAGAGAGAAGGGAGAGGGAAAGAGAGATAGAAACATCAATGATGAGAGAGAATCACCATTCGGCTGCCTCCTGCACGTCCCCAAATGGGGATCAAGCCCGCAACCCAGGCATGTGTGCTTGACCCGAATCAAACCTGGGACCCTTGAGTCCACAGGCCGACGCTCTATCCACTGAGCCAAATCAGCTAGGGCAATGGTCACTCTTTTTATTGTAGTTATTCTAATAGTTATTAGGTGTGTAGTGGTTTTACTTTGTCTTACTTTGTATTTCTCTAATGAATAATCATGTTAAGCAACATTTCATGTGCTTTAGTCCTTTTTTAGATCAATATTTCTATCTAGTATCATTTTTCTCCTGGTTGAAGGAATTCTTTTGACATTTCTTGTAAATGTGGATTTTCTGATGATTAATTCAGCTTTTGTACTTAAAAGTGTTTATTTTTGTCTTTACCTTTGAAAGATATTTTTTACTGGATATAAAATTCTGCCGGGAGCCGGTCCATCCTTGCTGCTTGACACAATCGCTGCAGAGAAGAAACATCTGCACAGCATATGTTTCAAGGGACCTGGCGTATATGGCATACTGTTCTTAATATGTTTGCTCCCCTTCTTGGCGCTATGTGTTTTAACCAAGGTCACCTCTCTGAGAAAGGTTGTTTCCCCAGGTGGGGATTTTTCCCTGAAGTTAGGGAGGGAATAAAACCCCTTAACTAAGTGCCAGGTGGGTAGTTAATCACTTTAACTACAAACAATCATGCTTAAGCTACATAATCTTTACTCCCTGGAATGGAGATAAGAAATGCCCTAACCTTTGGAATAGAAATTGATAGGATTAAAATCAACTGGTATAAATACAGATGTAACGAGACAACTAGAGAGAGAACCTAGAACCTAGAAACAGAACCTAGCAAGAGAACTAGAGAGAACCTAGACACAGAACCTAGAGACAGGACTTGGCTGGAGATCCTACACAGAACCTAGAGATAGGACTTGGCTGGAGATCCTATACAGAACCTAGAGAGAGAACCTAGGGAGAAACCATGGCAAAAGATCCTGGACAGAACCTGGCTACAGAACTTGGCTGGAGAACCTAGACAGAACATGGCAAAAGAACCTAGATAGAACCTGGCTAAAGAACCTGGCGACCGAACCTGGTTGGAGAACCTGGAGAAGCTGGATGGAGAACCTAGCGAGAGAACATGGCTACAGAACCTGGCTGGAGATCATGGACAGAACCTGGCTGGAGACCCTGGCTAGATCCTGACCAGAACTTCGCTGGAGTTCCTAACCAGAACGTCTCTGGAGATCCTGACCAGAAGTTGGCTGGAGTTCCTGGCTTGAGATCCTGGAGGGAGAACCTCACTATGCTGATCAACTGAACGCTGACCCCATGCCATTCCTTCTTCACCGACTCCGTCCACACCTTTGGGAACCCCTGGACCTGCTGGGGTTGGACCCCAGCAAAATTCTAAGTTTGCAAAGGTGTTTTTTTTCCCTTTTACTATTTTAAAGAACTTATCCTACTCTTTTCTCATGTACATCGATTTTGATAAGATATCTGCTGTCATCTTTATCTTTGTTCCTGTATACAGAATGTGCTTTTTTTTGTTTTGTTTTGACTGCTACTTAGATGTTTTTCTTTACTACTGGTGTTGAGAAATACTGTTGATGTTTCTTACACTAGGGGTCATGGATCTGTAAGTTTATAATTTTAAACAAATTTAAATAATGTTTTAGCCATTATTTATTCAAAAATGATTTCTCACTTGTCCTCTCAGGGACTCCAGTTAGACCATTTGGCATGAGGTGCTCTAATTTGTCCCTTAGTTTACTAGTGCTCTTTTAATATTTTAAAATTCTTTCTTCTCTGTGTCAATTCTGAGCAGTGTTTATGGATTGATCAATCTCATTATAGGTCGTGTTTCCCTAACTTTCAGTTTGGGTTGGATGTCAAACATTGTGAATGTTATTTTGTGAGGTGCTGGATAGTTTTTGTATTTATATAAATATTTTTTTGAGTTTTATTCTGTAACACAATTAATTTATTTGGAAACAATTAGGTCCTTCCAGGTCTTGCTTTTTAAGATTTGTTAGGTGAAAATGGACCAGTGCTCCATTCAGAGCTAATTATTCTTTCTGTGTCCTTTACCCACTGCCTCGTGAATCATGAGGGTTTTCCCATATGGCTGGTGGGAATTAGAACTCTTCCCATCCTTGTGGGAGTCCCAGGCATTATTACCTGAATTGTTTTAAGTGATTCTTTCTACAGCCTCAAGTAGTTTTCTCACCCACATACACCAATCAGTACTCAGCTACATACTTTCAGGTGACTCTCTGCAGATTCCAGATTTTTCTCCTTGTAGCTCTCTTCTCTCAGGTATTCTGTCCTGAAAATTCTAGCTACTTTGGTTTCACTAGACTCTCACCTCTATCTCCTTAAGTCACAGAATTCCTGAGCTATGACTGGGTTTCCCCTTCCTGCACTACAGCATGGAAACTCACCTCATTTGATTCCTACCTCTCAGGGTCATTGACCTTTATTACCTCACGTACAATATCTTCTAAATTCTTATTTTATATATTTTGTCTGCTTCATATAGTTTCACATAGGAGGATAACTCTGATCTTTTACTGCATCTTTGCTGGAAGTAGAAGTCCTTAATTTTGTGTATCTACATTTTTATTTGCTGTTGCTTTCTTTACACTTGAAGAAGTTTTTGTGGCCCAATGAATTTTCTTAGCTTCAATTTGTATGAAATGTTCTTATTTTTCCTTTATTTTTGAATGACATTTTCACTGGTTTTATAATTATAGAGTTTTCATTGTCATTTACCATTTCAAAAATGTCATTTCATTATTTGGCATTGTGAGCTGAATTATGCCCTCCCAAAATTCGTATGTTGAAGTTCTAACCCCTAGTACCTCAGAATGTAACTGTATTTGGAGATAGGGCTGTATAGAAAGAAGCCTTTGTAAATGCACCAGAAGATGATCGCCATCCACGAGTCAAGGAGAGAAGCCTCAGAAGATAACCAGCCTGCCAACACCTTGATCTGGGACCACTAGACTCCAGAACTGTGAGGGAATAAATGTCTGTTGTTTAAGCCACACAGTCTGTGGCACTGTCATGGCAGCCATAGCAAAGTAATACATCTGGCCTGCACATTCTCTGTCAAGAAATATAAAACTATTTTCAACTTTATTGCTTAACATGTAGTGTGCCCACTTTCTTCCTAGTTGCATTTTAAGAATTTATCTTTATGGCTGTTTTCCTGCAAGTTGATTATGGTTTGCCTGGATATAGCTTTCTTTTGTTTTATGTGCTTGGTTTGTGTTACAATTATAGATTTCACCAGTTTTTTAAAAAAAGGCCATTATTACTGAAATATTTTTATTACCACCCTTCTTCTGGGACTTCAATTATATGTACATTAGGCCACTTAATCCACAGGTCCTTCCGTCTCAGTTCATTTTCCCTGTGGGTTTTTTTTTCTTCTATTTTTTCTTCCATTTGTCAGTTTGTATTGATGTACCTTTAATTTTAGTGGCCTTTTCTTATGTAGTGAATTGTAAAATTTCAGATATTTTTGAATTCTAAAAGCAATGTTTTTATAATAACCTCTTCTTTCTTTATGAGGTTACATCTTCTTTTAAGTCCTAAGTAGATTTATAAAAATTCATATAATGTCTTTGCTAATTCTATTATTTTTGTTTCTGCATTTGTTTTCTCCTGGATAATGGCTATTGTTTTGCTTCTTTGCGTGTTTAGTAAGTTTTGATTATATGCTAGCCTTCTCAACATTGTTGTTTTCATTTCTAGACGTTTGATATAGATTATTTTTACACATAATTGGATGTTTTATTTTGTTGTCTTTTTTTTAAACACTAGTGAAGGTGGTTCTGACAGGTAGTTATATAACTTACACATCAGCTTGATACCTTGGAGTCTTGCTTTTAAGCACTATTATGGCAGGTCTAGAATAGCTTTTACTCTACAGCTAGTTTAACTCTACGACTAAGGCATACATTTTTAAGTGTCCATTTTGAATACCCTGCATTTTCAAAAGAACTCTACTCTGACAGACTGTAAATACACGCCCAGCCCTGTGGGAGCTCTGAGAACTCTTCATGTTACAGGATGCCAGTGGTTTCCTTGTGGAGTTTTATCCTATGCATGTGCAATGTTATGTTCAGGAACCCCTATTCAGATTTCTGGAGATATTTTCTGGATAGTCCTGTGTCTCTGCATGAAAATTCAAGTTTTTCTGGCCTCCCCAAACTCCAAATTTGTTGTCTGAGTTCTGCTTGAGTTCTGTTTACCTGCACTATGGTCCATTAAAAAATTCTTCAGACTTTGGCCAGAGTGGCTCAGTTGCTTGAGTGTTGCCCCATGCACTGAATGGTTGCAGGTTCAATACTCAGTCAGGGCACATACCTGGACTGTGGGTTTGATCTTCAGTCAGGGAGCATACAGAAGGCAACCAATCAATGTCTGTGTCTCTCTCTCTCTCTCTCTCTCTCTCTCTCTCTCTCTCTCTCTCTCATCACTGAGGATTTCAAAAACAAATCTTCAGGCTTTTATCATCAGGATAAGTATAGGAATCATCACAATTCTTTTCTCCTCCTGGACCACTGTCTGGTACTGCCTGTGTTCCACCACCTGAATATAGTTTTATCTGACTGTGTTCCACCACCTGAATATAGTTTTATCTGATATTTTGACCAGTTTGCAGGTTATTTTCCTTGAACAGCAAGATGACAAGTCTGACCCCAGTTATGTTAACATGGCCGGAAGTTGAAAGCCTGCAATGAGGATTTCATTTTCAACCATTTCTGTGTAAGTTGTATTGTGGAAAGGCAACAGTTCTATCAAAAGTCTGTTTTATGTCTTGGTCAGATTTTGTTTTATTTCTAGATATATTCACACGTATGTCAAAATATGAATCAGTGCTGAATAAAAAGTACACCTAAGTACTTATATAGACAGAGTCTAGAGAAATTCTAAAAATCCACATGCTCATGTATTATAATAGCTATCTTCACATATCCCTGAGCTTGTAGGTAAGTGTACAGTGATAGCACGTGACATTAATATGAGAGGATTTTCAATAACCTTGGAGAAAATAAAAATGAAAGGCAGTTATGTTTATTTTAACATACAGTTTTGAAATTGATTTTAGAACAAGAATAATTCTTTCAAGAAGGAAAGGGAGAAGCACAACAAATTTACATCCCGTACCACATATGCTTTTGAATATATTTACTTAGGTGTGAATGAAATCTATGTGAAACTTTTAAAAATTTAATTAAACATTTCTTCAGCACACCCTGTGTTTCAATTAAGAGTGGTGTTAGGAGCCAAAAATAGAAGACACATATTTCCTGACTTTAAGGAATTTACTATTTAGTTGGGGAAATATGATAGGAAAAAAATCAGAGCTAAATGAGTATTAGTGTTAGTAGTATACTTAGGTCTCTGTAGTCTGTAGTGAATTCAGAATTGTTGATATACATTATATCCACAAGAATCTGATGGGATTCCATTGTGATAAGGAACCTTGTTGGGACCGAAAGCAACACAAGGCATCATGCCCTGCAGCCTGCATGGCCAAATGCCATTTTCATTCCTCAAAATGGGTATGGC
This sequence comes from Myotis yumanensis, assembly GCF_028538775.1. Lineage (NCBI taxonomy): Eukaryota > Metazoa > Chordata > Mammalia > Chiroptera > Vespertilionidae > Myotis > Myotis yumanensis. The sequence goes on along the minus strand of NW_027223763.1, from coordinate 54,787,710 downwards.
TCTCAGTGGCATCCTTTCCACTATTCCTGGGCAAGGAGAGACTTAAGTTGCTCAGACGGAAGCTGCATTTGGAGCTCCCTGCTCCAGCTGTGCTTCTGACAGCCATGGCATGCACTGGAAACCGATATTCTTTGTTTACTTGATCCATTTCTAAATCACTTACCAGAAGGTTTTCTGTGTAAAGTCTTAAGAGGCACTCTAGGGCAACTTAAAGTACAGCAGGTGTGGCTCTGTGTGAGAAGAATCTCTGAGAAAGAAGAGCTTGGTGGACAAAGGAGATGTACCCTTGGCCTTCAGGCCATGCTGAGCAGTAGAGGGGATCACTCCAGAATTGTTTCACAAAATGTAATTTATAGCAGAGTGTCATTTGTATTCTATAAGAAAATAATGTGAACATGAATATTATAAATTTAATGTTGACCTAGTTCCTTCCCTTTTCCATACTCCCCCTGTGGTCCCATGCATTTCTTCTCTTCACACCCATCTCTCCCGTCAGGGTCCTATTTCCTGGCCCCTCATCTCTCTTAACCATTGTTTCCTTATTTGTGTGTGTGTGCATGAGGGAGTATATTAACATTTCTGAAAAATTTTATTAAAATCAGTATTTGGACATCTAAATGAAGGAAGTTTTTCACATCAATATATTGGGAAATGATGCAATATGCTAATAACACTGTCATTGCTCATAACCTTTTTGGAATCCATCTTTCACAAATAGGTCATACCATAAACCTATTTAATTTCAGTTTTTAAAACAAATTCTATTTATAAATAAAAGTTTAGAAAGGTGTATAAATAAATTTTTCACTTATGTCACCTTCTAATGACTTGATTATTTCAGAAACTCTAAGAAAAAATAACTTTGGCTTCTTATCACAGTTTGTTAAGGTGATCTGAAAAAGGAGTTTCCAAATCATTTCATAAATGATATCATCACACCCCAAAGTTCTGGCCTCTTAAAATAAATGTGATGTTTAAAGTTTTTTTCTATTTGAGTGCATAGTACAGAGTTCCCATATACCCCTCCTCCCAACCTAACACAATTGTCCTTATTAATATCTTGCACTGATGTACTGCATTTGCTATGATTAATGAACCAATATCGATACATTATCAGTAACTAAAGTCCTACTTTACATTAAGGTTCACGCTTGACATTGCACAGCTTATGGGTTTTGACAAAGGCATAATGCCATTTACCTGCCATTACAGCACCATAAAAATAGTTTCAACACCTAAAATCCACTGTGCTTCACCTGTTCATTTCTCCCCTCCCCCGGGCAACCACTGACCTTTTTACTGTTTTGATGGTTCCACCTTTTCTAGAATGTCATATAATTTCCTATCTATCTAAAGAGAATAAATTCCTTCATGGTTTTGGTGTCTCAATAGCTTAGTTCTTTTATCACAGAATAACAGTCCATCATATGAATGTATCCATTTATTTGTCAATCACATATTAAGGGGCTTCTCAATTTCTTCTAGTTTTTGGTAATTATGAACGAAGCTGCCTAACACGTGCAAGCTTGTATGTGGGCATTAAGTTTTTAACTCAGATGGGTATGAATGCTGGGTCATGTGTTTTTTAATATATATATATATATATATTATTGATTTTAGAGAGGAAAGGGGAGGAAGAGAGAGAGAGAAACATCAATGATGAGAGAGAATCATTGATTGGCTGCCTCCTGCACACCCCCTACTGGGGATCACGTCCAAAACCTGGGCATGTGCCCTTAACCGGAATCGAACCTGGCACCCTTCAGTCCACAGGCTGATGCTCTATCCACTGAGCCAAACTGGCTGGGGCAAAGGGTAAGTTTAGTTTTGTGAGAAACTGCCAGACTTTCTTACTTGTGGCGGTTTGTGTCCCCCCCAGGAGTGGAGGAGAGTTCCAGTGGCTCTGCACCCTCACCAGCATTTGGTGGTGTCAGTGTTTTGGATTTTAGCCATTCTGGTAAGTGTGCAGTAGTACCCCATTGTTGATTTAATTTACAATTTCTCTTATGCGATGTGATGTTTAGAGTATTCTTACATGCTTATTTCCCACATGTATATCTTCTTTGGTGAGATATCTATCCAGGCACCTTTTGCCCATTTTAAATTGAGTAGTTTTCTTATTGTGGAATTTTTAAAGGTTGTGTCTGTTGTATACAAGTAACTCTTCAGATGAATATTTCGCAAATACTTCCTCCAAGTATATGTATGCCTTGTCTTTCATTCACTTGACAATATCTTTCAGAAAACAGAAGTTTTTCTTAGTAAAATCCAACTTATTTTTGTTTTTATATTTTCAGTGTTGCATCTAAAAACTCCCAAACTGAAGATCATCTAGAAGTTCTCTTATGTTATCTTCTAGGAATTATATAGTTTTGCATTTTCACTTCGGATTATGACCCCTTTTGAGTTATGTTTTGTGAAAGATGCAGGGTCTGTGTTTGGATTCATATTTTTGCATATGAGCGTGCCATTGTTCCAGCTATTTATTGAAAGACTATCCTATTTCTATTAAATTGCCTTTGTTTGTTTTTCCTAAAGATCAGTTGGCTACATTTGAGTGGGTCTGGGTGTTTTTTTTTGTATTTAAAAAGTAAAACTTACTAGATTTTAAAAAATTAAATGAAGTACAAGGAAAACACAAGTGATTTATAAAAGAGAAGGCTTCCATTTGGTAGACGATTGAATGAAGTTGGTTTTGTTCCCTTGTTTCAGAAATCTCTCCAAAGCAGCAGTGATAATGGCAGATGCAAACACAGGTTATAACTTTGATGACAGTGGGAGATTTTTCTTTCTACTTTAAATCACAGTATCTAAGAAAAGGATTGCCAGGTGCAGTGCTTGTTAAATGAGGATGCCAGGAGACACCTAGGTTTTTTATGTGGGGCTGTGAATCTCTAAACAGCTGGAATTCCCCCGAGTTTGCACAACCTCCTAGGAACAATGCATTCTTCGGAAGGAGAAGAAATGGGTAATTGGGCTAGTGGCAGAAACTTTGCTGATAGCTGTTTTATACCACAAAGAAGTACACATACACACACACACACACACACACACACACACACACACTCCTGTGCCATACCCAGTATAAACCACAAAGAATTTCTCCTATTTTGGAATGCTGGCCTCCCATGTATGAACTTCTTTAACTCGGTAGAGGATACACTTATTTTGTTCAAAGATGACTAATTTTTTTTTTTTTGAGATATGGCAAAAAGTCAGAAAAGGAACTTCTTAGAGAAAGCAGCAGCCAAAGAATAGTAATAAAAATGTTGCCTGAAACATAAGAAAATTGTGATCAAACATAGGTATGCATTTTAAAATTTTAATAAAACACTTGCCTTTTTATATCAAAGTGGATCAAAGCTGAAATGTGAAGACTCAGATAACTTGCCAGTTTCACAATTTCGATCTAAAGAGCCGCAAGGAAATGGAAGTACTAGGAGCCACTGAAGATGCAAGTACCTCCCAGCTCCTTCATAACTTAGGTGCAGTTATCATGAGGTGAATATGGTTTAAGAAGGGTCATGATCCAAGCCATCCCTCTCCAGTTCCTCCTCCACCTGCCCACCTTGGCATTGGCCTTTCCTTCCCCTAACACAAGAAGTGAGAAAAAATGATACTTCTCTAGGTTGGCTGGACACCTGTGTGCCAGCATGACCAGGACCACCTGGAAATGGCTGCTCTGGGGACCTGGCCTAAGCTCCTGTCCGTTTCTCAGTTGAGGTTTGTTGAATGTTGCAGAAAGCCTGGCTGTGAAGACGTTGGTCAGATGAACGGCTGTGCCTGGGAGTCGCAAGTCACGAAACTGTACTTGCCTGGAGAGAGCAGACACAGTACTAGAGTCTTGGAGAATGGGAGTAAGTACTTTTAGTCCACTTGGGAGGGAGGATGTCAAGAACACCAATCTTTTCCTGGGAAGGCAATACCTTTTGATCCAGTAATTCCAAGTCTGAGGATTAGACTCCACGAGAAATCATCTGTGTGACACCGGCACGTTAACCTCTGAGAGCTGCTTTCCCTCTCGGTGGAGTGCATGGAATGATGTTGGCACCGCCAAGGGTTAACAGTGTTGATGTTGGGAAAGTCCTTGGGTACAGTGCCTCGCAGCATCCGGGCTGGGTTGCACAGTTCCATGGGGCACCGTTCCCAGCATGGGTAGCGCTGGAAGCTGTGGAACGTGGAGGCCCTAGGCAGCTAATTAGGACAACAACTGTTGGCATTACTGGCTTCTCCTTTAGTCACAGGACAGGAAATACACTCTTTGCTCTTTCTGTTTCATTGTTGTTGCTTTATAGCCTCTATAGGCAGCAGGGATCATTTTAAAAGGGCCTAAGCTGATAAAAGAGGTTCCCTGGTCACAGTCCCCGTTTTCCTTAACTAATTTGGGAAAGTGAATGAATTAAGGGACTTGGATCCCCAGTTTCCTCACTGGTCAAATGAGAGTGTTAGACCAGATAATCTAATACTCTTTCCAGAATTCTCTGATGTACAGCCTTTTATCCGACCTAGTACAGGTGCCCACAGGAATCTTGTTCTCAAAATGGCAATGAAATGCATTGAACATGAACTCCCAGAGAATAGGGGAAATGGTTCAGACTTCTACAAATGTGGCATCTAGGAGCTGGCAAGAAAAGGAAGCTGTCAGACTATCCCTCCTCTTCCTTGATAAAGTACCAGTTCAATCTGCTTAATAATTACTGCAACTGTTTCACAGAGAAAAGGTCGGTAGTGAGAGCTCAGGGAGCAAGCAGGTTATGGGAAAGTATTAAAAACTGCTTATAATTAAAGCAGACCCTCCTCGTCCTCTTTTTCATCCTCCTCGCCTTCCTCCTCCTCTTTGTAATTTGAAGGAGTTTAATAGTTGGCTCAGAGACCTCAGGAGGGGCTGGAGCCGTGTCCAGTGGGAGCACACCTCTGTCCCCATCTCCCCGCAGTTGCCCACAGTCATTAATGCAGAATGAGGACATGCATAAGCCCCTTGAGAAGGAAAACCATCACATCCACTCCCACTTTCCTAACAGGTTTTCTAAATCTTCAATAAGTTTTTTGTTAGCTGGGAATGAATGTCTGAATTTAGGCTTCAAAAATGTTCCTCTCCCCCCGCCCCCACCCCAATCTGTATAATTACTGTTGTTTTCCTGAAGCCTTTCAAAATACTATAATTAACAGATTGGCAGATAACCCATATAACTGCAGTTAAGGCAAATATAGTATGCAGCTGTCTTTGCATTAAGTGATTAAATCAAATAGCATAGTTTTGAAGTGCATTTATAAAGCATAAATTTACCTCCTGGCAAAACTGTCTTAAGTAACACACCCTACACCATCTGTTCACTCAGTATTAATACCATATTTCCCAGGCCTATAGCTACGGAGAGCAGAGCTACCAGCTGTGCAGAACCAAGAGGTGCTGAGGGATCCTTTCGAATACTCAGCAAGTTTTGGATCCTCTTAAGAATGCTTGCAGTGATGGTGCATCTGAAACCGACATGCATGTAGACACACATGCATGCACATACACCCATGTACATGCACACACATGCACATGTAGGCCCATGCACACACACACACACACGCACACACCACCTCAGGATACAGATGACTGCATACTCCCTTTCCATGACCAAGTCAATACACTGGTATGAATTTAAATGCATTTATCCAAGCACTTATTCCTGCACTCAGTTATTCATTCAGCGGTGATTTATTCAATGCCTCTCTTGGTCTGACTACGTAGTAAGTGGTAGGGATTACAAAGGTGAATGGTGGTGGCCCCTGCTTTCATGGAGCTCACAGTCTAGCATAGACATCTCAGTAATAGACTAACTATAATAAGTTGTGGTGGTTTTGAGACAGGATAGAAACCCAAGCAAACCTAACCTCATGTACAAAATCAACACACATATTTTGCAATTCAAGAACATGGACAATAAAAAGGTTCAGTCTTCAGAAATATTTCCAGAACCTGCCGTGAGCAGCGGTTGGCTCAGTGATCAACACAGAAGAAGACATTAACAATCTGGGAAGGAAAACCGAAGCTAGCTGGGAAAGGGAATGCTAAATTGGATGATTCAGACGATTGCACAGGGTGTTAGAGATTCTGAACCAGTGCTGAGAAGTGGGAGGCCTACGCTGGTTCGCGAGGCAGGCAATGGTCAGCAACCCTGGCTGCACACTCCAAACATCTGGGAGTCTTCACACTCCCCAGGGCCAGGTCCCACCCTGTATAAATTAGGTTAGGAAATCTGGGGAGGGGGCTTGGACATGTCTCTCTTATTTCTACATTCCTGAAGTCATTTGAATGAGCCTTGGGCATGCATGGACGGAGCTTACGAAGTCATAATTTGCAGTTAGGGAGTGTGAAGGTCACCGAGGCCAGGGTCCTCCTGTCATAAATGAAAACATGGAGGTGCAGAGACAGGAAGTGGATTTCCACGGTCTCACAGCTAACTCAAGGCAGATAGGGAACCAGTTTTCCAGTTTCAAAACTGGGGGTCTTTTTATTTCATGTCACTTTCCTGGTTTTCAGCATAAAGTGAACCTCAAAGCCAACCCCAAAACGTTCATTTTCTCATCAAAGTTTTCAAAATGAGAGTACGTTTGGGGATGAAAGCAAAGAACAGGTATACAAATTAATCAGGTGGAAATAAAAAATCAGATATTATTTTGTGAAGGAAAGTGGGAGTAGGCAAACATTGTGGTCTGCCTACAACACCATGAATGCAAGCATCTAAGCTCATCTTTTCTTGCTGTTATATATGCTAGTTCTTCAGCAGCATCACTTACTTGACCTTCTGGGGGACTGTTACACAAAATCTTTTCTCCCCAAGAATCCATTTCTCTTAAGGGAACTGTAATGCCTTCTCATTAGATAGCCCCAGAGCATTCTGTTCTTGCGGTTTCATCTAAAAAGATACAGACTTGCCTGGCCAGTGTGGCTCAGTGGTTGAGTGTTGACCTAATGAACTAGGAGTTCACGGTTGGATTCCTGGTCAGGGCACATGCCCAGGTTGCAGGCTTGATCCCCAGTGTGGGGTGTGCAGGAGGCAGACAATCAATGATTCTCATCATTAACGTTTCTATCTCCCTCTCCCTCTCCCTCTCTGAAGTAAATATGTAAATACAATATATATGTGTGTGTGTGTATATATACTTTCCCCTGATTAAGTCTGAGTGACACAGCTGCCAGGCTGGCCTGCAGGTTGCAGGTTGCCAAGGCAGATCTTCTGAGTTTTGTTTTACATCAACATTTATTACTGTATCAGCAGCTACATCTGATGTGCGTGTAATTTATTAGCACTCTTTATCTGGAGGTAGATCCAGATTCCATACTTCTTATGAATCACATACCCTCCGGGCATCTTTTTAATCTAACTTTTGTTTACTGTCACTTGTAAAGAACATTTCGCCTTGCCAATTCATAAAGAAAACGAGTATCTGGCCTACCCCAATATTTTTCATTTTATTAGTCAATGGGAGTTGGCTTTAAACTCCCCAGCTTATAATTTATAACCGGAACAGGCAATTAAATCATTTTAGGATGTGTTCAAGCACAGCTCAAAGTTTTAACGAGGCAGTTCCCTTCTCTCAGAGCCCCTCCCGTCGAAAAGGCTCTCACGTTTTAACAAAGCAACAGTTCTCCTTTTCTGTTTTTCCTTGGGGTCACATGTGCATTGAAACACTTTATGAGAACAGTCATGTGGGAAGTGTAGTGAATCTCCAGGAAGGAAAAATAAAACAAAACAAAACGGGAATCCCTTGAGGTCATATAAAAATTAAGTGAAAGGATGGCACAATTATTTTGACAGCAGGTGGGATCTCTAAGCTGTTAATTAAGAGACTAACCATGAAGAACATGAAGACTCAAGTTTCCAGAGGTTTGCTGATTCTCTGCTGGTATTTTGAAGAGATTTGATTGTACGGTACTATTTTTAAATCTCATTGTACAGCTTTAAAAAATGACAGAGGAAGCACCTGAACACCATGGTCATCCCTGAGGGGACAGGGGTAAAACCACTGTGTGCAAGGTTTCCATTGTACATCATTCAGAGCTGTGTTCCCTGTGGACAAAAGACCGCTCATTGTGAGAATTAGGTGATAAAATTAAACATGCCCATGCTAGGCCAGCTACTACATCAGGCGATTTGCTGCCCTAGGCAGCAGGCTGATGGGATACATAATTGGATGCACAGACTTAAGAATTAAGAAATGGGCAGTCAATATTAGTACTCAGGTAAACACATACAACCCAGTATTAGCTAGCTAGGCCATCTCCATGCCAAATAGGAAAGAGCGAGAAGAACCAAGAGAATTGCAAAAATGGTGGATGGGTTACACCCTCACTAATGACCATGAAAGTAGCGCAAGCAGCACTCTGAGTCCTTTCTGGCAGGGACTTTGCCTACCCGCAGCATCTATCCCAGTACTTGTCATTCGGTAGAGGGAGTTCAATAATGTTGGAAAAATAGAGGTGGAAGAAAAGGAATAAAGAAGGACTCTTAGATGCAAAAGCTATCAAATTCCATATCGGTGAACAAGAATGGGATTTTCCATTAGAGTTGAAAAAAATCAATATAGCAGAAGGAATACAACTAAATTAGAAATAAGTACATAGATATTACTCTAGAAAGCCTGGAAGAGGCCTTCATGAAGGGAAGGCAAATTAGAGACAAGGCTGAGGTGTGGGTGGGATGTGCAGGGCTGTGTGGTCCATGACAAACCTGTGGGGCCCAGTTTCTTATATAAAATGGAGAGTTAAACTAATGCTCCCCTTAGATCCTTTCCAAGTTCTGAGGTGCATTTTTCAATGCCTGTGCTCCATTCTTATCTGATTCCCTGGAAATAAACGTGATGATTTTCTCTGCAGGAGAAGGGAGGCAGAGAGCAGAAATATTGGTCATTATATTGTTTTCCAGCTACGTTGTGATTTGAAACATTTTTCTTATTTCCCAATGTGATTTTTTTGTTATAAGCAACTCTGACATGCTAAGTCTCTACAGGATTTCTTAAAAGTAACACCTGGAAAAATGGATTTGAGACAAATCCATTTTAAAGTTTTTTAAAAAGTCTCCAAAAACACAGCTATATGTTATGTTTTTGCGACTATGTGTGTCAGGTGCCAAAACCTTTGTATTCTTTCTTTTTGAATGTTAATCATTTAGTAATATTTAGTACAAGAGGCCCAGTGCACAAATTTGTGCTCCAGTAGGGTCCCTGGCCTGCGGGATCAGGCCGAAACTGGCTCTCCGACATCCCCTGAGGAGTCATGGATTTTGAAAGGGCACAGACCAGGCCGAGGGACCCCACTGGTGCACCATCTGGGCTGGGAACGGACATGGGAGGTTGGCCAGCCAGGGAGGGACCGCAGGAGGGCTCTAGGGCATGTCCAGCCCTTCTCGCTCAGTCCTGATCAGCTGGTCTCCAGCAGCAGACTAACCTATTGGTCGGAGCGTTTTTCCCCTGGTGGTCAGTGCACGTCATAGCAAGCGGTTGAGAGGCCTTAGCAAATCATTAGCATATTATGCTTTGATTGGTTGAACGGACGACTGGATGACCAGACACGTAGCATTTAGGCTTTTATTATATAGGATGAGGCTGTATGATAGAGCCGTACTCATTGTCTTACGCTTTCCATAAGGAATTTTCACCTCCTCTGTCAAGAATCTGGTGAGGTCCATTCTTCATCCCTAGACTGGGCCGTCTGCACTTTCCAAATGCAATTCAGACATTCATGCAGCCATAGATGTCCTCCTACACGTTCACACTGATGCACTCACAGAGTGCAGAGTGGGGGATACCTGTGCCCACATTACTTGTTTCTATTCTGCAGAGGGCTGGCTACAGAATGTCCCTGTTAGAAAATGACAATTACACATTGGTTTTTCAGAGAGGAAATGACAAGGGAGACACACAAAAAGTCAACAAAAGGCATGGTAAAGCAAAACACGGCAGGTTTATCCCAATGGAGAAATGCTTGGGAGAGAAAGAGAACTTCAGTGGCATCTGCTCACCCAACACTGGGAGGGGCTCAAAGTCAGAGTAAGGGCTGAGGTTAAAGGACTCGCTAGAGGGTCATCAGGTGAAGGCTGAAATGGGGTGGAGACGCCTTGGAGTCGGTCCTCAGCAGGTCAGCATTATGGGGCAGTGACGTTAACTTGCAGAAATAATAAAAATGGAACACTCTATCTTGGTTAGGAGAATCAAGCGATAGGCTTGCAAGACTTGCAATAATCCCATGGATTATTGAGCTTAGAGCTGGCTAGATGCACTCAGAAAATAAATGGGATCTTCTGAATAAAGACATTTCAGGTCCTATAAAGCTACTATTGATTCTGTTAGTATTTTTAAAAATAACTACTATTTATCAAGTGATGAGGGATTTTTACCTCTGCTTTCCAGGTAAAGAAACAGGGAAAAAAATAAGTAAAATTACATTTCCGAAATTATGCAGGTGGTATGTTACAAGGTAAGAGTTTGAAATCATGATATTAATGTGATTCTTTTATGTTTTTTCTTTTTTTTTTTTTTTTTAAATATTTTATTGATTTTCCACAGAGAGGAAGGGAGAGAGACAGAGAGTTAGAAACATCAATGAGAGAGAAACATCGATCAGCCGCCTCCTGCACATCCCCCACCGGGAATGTGCCCGCAACTCAGGTACATGCCCTTGACCGGAATCGAACCCGGGACCTCTCAGTCCACAGGCCGACGCTCTATCCACTGAGCCAAACCGGTTTTGGCTGTTTTTTCTTATCCTCACTGGAGGTTGTGTGTGCATGGTTTTTGTTTGTTTGTTTTTAAATATATTTTATTGATTTTTTTTACAGAGAGGAAAGGAGAGGAATAGAGAGTTAGAAACATCAATGAGAGAGAAACATCGATCAGCTACCTCCTGCACACTCCCCACTGGGAATGTGCCTACAACCAAGGTACATGCCCTTGACCGGAATCGAACCTGGGACCCTTCAGTCCCCAGGCCAATGCTCTATCCAGTGAGCCAAACCAGCTAGGGCGTGTGTGTGCATGTTTTTAAATGATGTTTTAGAGAGAGAATGGAGAGAGAGAAACACTGATGTGAGACAGAAACATCAATCAGTTGCCTCCCATACGCACCCCAACTAGGGATCTGACCTGCAACCTAGGTATGTGACCAGGAATGGAACCCCAAATTTTTGGTGTACTGGACGATGCTCCAACCAACTGAGCCACCTGGCCAGGGCTGATTCTTTTAATTATTTGGTTTTTAAATGTAGTGTGCATTTTTATTTCCTTGGATTTTCCCCAATATTATTTAAAACCCATGACAATGTTAGAACCACAGTTGTAATAAGAAGATCCCATTGGTTTTGCCTAAAGCAGAACCTAATAAAAGGTTGAGAAGTTGAAATTTTTCACTTTGAGGAGGTGATTGTGATGTTGACAGCCATTGAAACCAAAATCTGTTCCTCTCCAAGGGATTTCAAGACAGTAGGACTGTTAGATTGACAATTTCTTAAACTATATTATTAGTAAACAATTTGAAACTTATAGAAAAGTTGCAAGGATGGTAAAGGCTCCCCGATACCCTTCACCCAGCTTTACTTAGTGTTTATCATTTATCCAATTTGCTCTCTTTCCAACCCAAACCCTAATCTAACCCAAAACTAACCCGAATGCCAACCCTAACCCTAACCACAACCCCAACCCTAACCTAACCCTAAACCCAACCCTAACCCTAACCCTAATCCTAACCCTAACCCTATCTCTATGAACATTATTCTTTGTTCCAAACTTTTGAAATTCGGTTGCATCCATCATGACCCTTTGCTTCTAAATTCTTCAGTGTGGATTTCCTAAGAACAAGGATAGTCCACTACAGTTATTAACTTGTGTAACTTTAACATGGACACTCTTAACTGATCTCTATCTCAATTTTGTCCCTTAATCCACCTGGAAATTCCCATACAGCATGTTTTTCCTCCAGTGTGGGATCCATCAAGAATAACCTATGGTGCTACTTATTGTACTTTACATTGTGTCCTTTTAGTCTCCTGATGTCTGTCTTTTAGGATGTTGACATTTTTGAATAATGCAGTCAATGAACCATTGTTAGAGCTTCTTCTTCTCACCTGGAAATAGTTTTCCTAAAGTTCATTTTTGCTTAAACTTCGAAGGATATTTTTAGTGATGGGAGTCCTTTGGTCTTTAAAATCAATCAGGGAGCCCACTGGTGTGGCTCAGTGGTTGAGGTCGACCTATGAACCAGGAGGTCATAGTTCAATTGCCTGTCAGGATACCTGCCTGGGTTGTGGGCTCGATCCCCAGTGTGGGGCATGCAGGAGGCAACAATCAATGATTTTCTCTCATCATTGACATTTCTATCTCTTTCTCCCTCTCCCTTCCTCTCTCTGAAATCAATTTTTTAAAAACATATTTTTTAAAAAATGATCAGTCAGGGATACAGTTGGGCCACACATGATCATGCCAGAGATAGGATGAATGAAGGGCATGCTCTGAATAGAAATGTGTTTACTCTGGAGCAAGAGTCGGTCGGGTTGGTCAGTCCTTCGTGGGCAGGCAGCTCTGCAAATGGTATTGAAATAGAAGAAAACTGAAAAAGAGGAGCTGGCATCTCCTGAAACTTCATCCCAGGATGGAAAAGGTTTGGGAATCTTGGGCAAGGTGTGACTCGTTAGCATTAACAAAGGAATTGTAAAAAAAAATCAAATAGGGAAATGATAAAGTGCTTAAGTTTTCCACTTAAGATCTTAAGAATTAAGACCATAAGTAGTATGGATCCTTAAACATCTAGCTAGCATGGGTAGATGAAACAGATACACCATGTTATAAATGGCCCCATCAGCTATGTTTTAACAGCTTTATGGAGGTGTAACTGATACCCCAAAACTTCACATATTTAATGGATACAATTTGATAGGTTTGAACATATGCATACACTTGTGAAACCATAAACACAATCAAGGTAATAAACATATTCATCACCTGCAGGGCAGGGCTGAGTCTCTGAAAACCTCTGATCAGATACTCTCCCATCTGTGCTCAAGGATGGAGCAGAGATGTTCCTAATGATCTGAGAATCTGTGCCTTCAGCAAGGGACTGCTGGTGGGAATATCAACTGAAGACCTCCTGCAGGAAACCTTTGTAATGAGTTTTCAGAGAAGAAACAATGGGAAATTATTTTTTATCCATGTTCAAAATGAGTAACAGGGATGAAAAACTGATCTTAATTGGTTTAATCCAGAAAAGCATATTATTCATGAATGGTGAATGAATGCAGCTTGCCTAGAGAGAGCAGTGAGAATTAAGTCCTAGACTCTCATTCTTTCCTTGTCTTTCAGCATCAATCCAGAGCCAGGAAGAGGATCAAAGGTAGAACATTGACAGGTAAGTTTCTGCCCATCCAACTCTGTGCTTTCCAAGGATTAACTTTAAACTTTCCTCTCCAGGTCCTCAGTCTCTGAGACGTCAGTTTCTGGAGAGAGACCTTCTCAAACAGCTTTCAGTAGGGAGGTCCAAGCAAGGATGTTAAGAACCTGGAAGGTGCTCAGATTCCCTGCTCTGACCACAGGAATGAGAGAATGATGGAGCTGGGCGATGGGGCTTCCCACGCGGTGATGGTGTGAGATGCAGTGAGCATTAGGCAGGGTGATCAGGCAAACAGCACCCATAGGAGGTGTGCACATAGAGAGATGTATTTAAAGGACTGACTCACTTGATTATGAAGACTGCAAGTGCGGAATCTGCGGGTGGGTGAGTGAGCTAGAAACCCAAGAAAGAGCTGATGTGGTTCAAGGCCGAAGGCCATCTGTTAAAAAATTTCTCCTTGTTTGGGGGAGGTCATTCTTCTGTTTAAGTCCTTTAAGGGACTGAATGAAGGTCACCAGCATTATGCATGGCCATATTCTTGACTCAAATGCACTGGTTTAAATGTTAATCTAATTCAAAAGTGCCTTCACTTAAAAAAATCCACTCTGTATGGGTGTTGACAACTGCACAGTCATATATCTTAATTTTTTTCTATAACTATTTTGTTTTGCCCTAACAAATTTCAGTTTCAACTTAATGTGCTATTTGTGACAAATCTTTCTTTTTTTCCTTTATTACTCCAATCATATTACTAACTTTGTTATCTCTGCTCATGCCTTTATTTGAAAATATAAAATTTTCCATGCTTATGTTTCTGAACTAGAAAAATAAGTTTATAATATCATTATTCTGAAAGCATTAATGTTAATTTAATTATCAATTAAGCTTATATAGATATCATGATAACCTGTCATATTTTCATAAGAAATTCAAATGAACACATTACAGTGCTGCATTGATGAATAGAAGAAAAAGAAAGCATTTGAACTAAATCCATTGGCATTGACTAAATCAGCAGTTATAAATGGCACTAGAAAAGATGGACCAGCACCTCACACATAGTACAATACATTACAAGATGCAACCGTTAGAGCAAAGTGGAAGATGAACATTGTATTGAATTAAAAAATAGTTCGCAATGTCTACCAATGGACATTTAGGTTGCTTTCAGGGATAATGTGAATAATACTGCAATGAGCATGAGAGATCAGATTTCCCTCTGAGATCCCAATTTCAGATATATATATATATATATATATATATATATATATATATATATATACACACACACACACACACACACACACTAGAGGCCCGGTGCACAAAAATTTGTGCACTCGGGGGGTGGGGAGGGGGGTCCCCCAGCCCAGCCTGTGCCCTCTCGAAGTCTGGGACCCCTCGGAAGATAACGACCTGCTGGCTTAGGCCTACTCTCGGGTGGCAGAGGGCAGGCCCAATCCCTAGCAATCCCTAGGTGCAGCCCCTGGTCAGGATCAGAGCAAGGCCGATTGGGGAGTTGGGGCGCCGCCCCGTCATGCACAGTGCAGGGCCGATCAGGAGGTTGTGATGCCACCCTCAGTCACGCTCAGGGTAGGGCCGATTGGGGGGTTGGGGCACTGCCCCCTGTCACACTCAAGGCAGGATTGATGGGGAGGTTGCGGTGCCACCCCCTGTCATGCACAGAGCAGGGCCAATCAGGGGGTTGGGGCCCTGCCCCCTGTCACTCACAGAGCAGGGTCAATCAGGGGGTTGGGGCGCTGCCCCCTGTCACACACAGAGCAGGGTGGATCAGGGGGTTGGGGTGCTGCATCCTGGCAGGGCCAATGGGGAGGTTATGGCTCTACCCTGTCACACACAGAGTAAGGCCCATGGAGGGGGGTTGGGGCGCCACCCTCTATCACCCACAGAGCAGGGCCGATCAGGGGGTTGGGGCGCCACCACTGTCACACTCAGGGCAGGGCCGATGGAGAGGTTATGGCTTTACCCTGTCACACGCAGAGCAGGGCCCATGGCGGGGGGGGTGGAGGGGGGGGAGTTGGGGCGCCGCACCCTGTCACACACAGAGCAGGGCCAGTCAGGGGGTTGGGGCGCCACACCCTGTCAAACACAGAGCTGCGGGGCAATAAGGGGATTGGGGAGCTCCCCCCTATCAGGCACAGAGCAGGGCTGATCTGGGGGTTGGGGCGCCTTCCCCTGTCACGAACAGAGCAGGGCAGATAGGGAGGTTGTGGCCCCGCCCCCTGTCACACACAGAGCTACAGGGCGATCAGGGGATTGGGGAGCTCCCCCCTATTAGGCACAGAGCAAGGCTGATCAGGGGGTTTGGGCACTGCCCCCTGTCATGCTGATCCTGGTGCCGGGAGCCTCGCTAATCCTGGTGCCGGGAGGCATATTACCCTTTTACTATATAGGATAGAGGCCTGGTGCACGGGTAGGGGCTGGTTGTTTTGCCCCGGTGTCCTGGATCAGGATGGGGGTCCCCACTGGGATGCCTGGCCAGTCTGGGTGAGAGGCTGAGGGCTGTTTTCTGGAAGTGGGTGACTGAAGCTCCCAACCACTCCTTTTTCTCTTTTTTTTTTTTATTCTGGACCAGCTTTAGCTCTGAGGCCTTGCTGCTGAAAACATCGATGCAATGTTGAGGTCCGGCTGGCTGAAGCCTGGCTGACTGAAAGCCGACTTCTGGGGTTTTGTTTAGCTTCTTATTTGCAACATAGTACATAGTTCCTTAGAGTTGCAGCTGAGAGGCTGGCAATTTAGGCGGGAAACGTTGGAGTTTGCCGTCACTGGAGTAAGCAAGCCTCCCTGCTCGCTTCAGTGCATGGCTGCCGGCCACCATCTTGGCTGACAGTTAATTTGCATAAGGATATGCTGATTAGCCAATGGGAAGCGTAGCGGTTGTATGCTAATTACCATGTTTCTCTTTTATTAGTGTAGATTAGAGGCCTGTAACATGAAGAGTTTCATGCAATAGGCCTTCTCTTCCCCTGGCTGCTGGCACCGGTTTTCCTCCTTCACCCGGCACCCAGTCCTTCACTCCAGCCAGAGCCGCCTTCAGCCTTCACTGCCTACGTATGCAAATTAACCGCCATCTTTGTTGGCGGTTAATTTGCATATCTCACTGATTAGCCAATGGGAGGCGTAGCGAAGGTACGGTCAATTACCATGTTTGTCTATTATTAGATAGGATACACATACACATACATAAATACATACATACATATATACATATTTATATATATACATATATGCATATATATGCATATATACATATATATGTATATATATCCAGAAGTGGAATTGCTGGATTATATGAAAGTTCTGTTTTTAATTTTTTGAGCATCCTCTGTACTGTTTTTTAATATTTTTAATGATTTCAGGGAGGAAGGGAGATAGATATAGAAACATCAATGATGGGAGAGAATCATTGATCAGCTGCCTCCTGCACACCACACTGGGCATTGAGTCCACAACCCAGGCATGTGACTTGACAGGGAATCGAACCGTGACCTTCTGATTCATACGTCACTGAGCCACACTGGCTGGGCCTCCATACTGTTTTTTATAGTGGCTACACCAGTTTATATTTCCAACAGTTGTGCACAATAGTTCTCCTTTTTTAAAAACAAAACAAAACATACTTTAATTGATTTTAGAGAGGGGAAGGGGGAAAGAGAAACATCAACGTGAAAGAAACATTGATTGGTTGCCTCCCACACACGACCTGACTGGAGATCAAACCTGCAACTTGGGCATATGCTGTGACCAGCAACTGAACCTGCCACCCTTTGGTGAACGGGACAGTGTTCCAACCAACCGAGCCATGCCAGCCAGCGCTACAGTTCTCTTTTCCCCACATTATCACAAAATCTTCCTGGTTTTTTAATAACAACTCTCCTCTGTGGAAGACATACAGATGTCCAACAGGTACATGGAAATGTGCTCAGCATCACTAGTCATCTGGGAAATGAAAATCAAAACCACAATGAGATGTCACCACCTCAGCTGTGGGCTGAGGCTGCAAACTTTCTAGGAAGCCCCCAGCCAACATCTGGGCATGTGTCAGGGATCCTAGCACCTGGCCATGTTGGCAGGCTGTGTCTACTCAACAATCTTCTATTCCCAGTTCCCGTTGGGTGCGCTGCCCAATCCTGCCCCCTGCCTACTTGTCTGCCCCAAGGGTCAGATCTGCACTGCCAGCCTAGGGTGTTCCTTGTCCAAACCTGATTCCTTCTTCATCTTTCACGGGCATCCCCACCCTCTCCCCCCATAAACCTCTTGCTGTCCAAATTCCATTTTCATCTCTGCTTCCAAGTGACACGGTCCTTCAATTGTGCTCCTTTCTTCCCCGCTGTGGCTGCTTGAAAATTTCAGTGTTTACCATCCCTTCTTGGGGACATTTTTAGATTTTCTGGCTGTAGAATCCCACATATTTTTACACATAACATACTGTAATCTACTTTGCTAAAGACTATATTATCAAGAACTCTAAAATAATCTGTTCCCATCTTCTAAAGTCTCCCCCCCGCCTTTTTTTGTTAATCCTCAGGATTTTAAATGTAACCTAACTCAAATAATCCAGAGTCGCAGCCACCTTGCCCAGCCTCCTCCTTTTATAGATGCTATGATTGAGCGGAGAGCCAGAGCAGTTAAGTGACTCATCGCCAATTGCTAGAACTATAAAATGAATTTCCTTTATAAGTTAATTGTCTCGAGAGAATTTCTCCACTCTCATGACATTTCTAATCAGGAAGTGTCAGCTCCTGGCACTAAGCTGCTCATTTACTCATCTTATTAAATTACTTTCTAATATATTTAACTAAGATTATTTTACTCCCTGCGGTTTGATAGATTCGCTCCCTGTATGTGATGAGTGGCTTCGCCTCGAGGGTATATATTCCATATATTCCAGGGAAAGCTCTTTGTCCATGGCTAGATTAGCAGGTAACAGGATGATCATGGAAAGCCCATTGATATATGCATTCTTTAATGAGACTAGGCCAGCAAGTTAATACAGAGTGCAGTATCCAAAGGCACAGGGGATGGATAATGAAAAATGAGTTGATGTAATTTATAGCATGTTTTCTGAAAGTGCCCTTAGTTTCTTTGTGCTATCCACAGGCCCCGCCCCTTCTTCATCCAAATGGCCACTGCTCTGATTGTCCATTATGCGATCAACAGTTAGCCCCAGGGGACAGCATCTAGGATTTCCTAGGATGGCTTTATCAGCCTCCTTCCCTGCAGACTGTGTGGTGCATCTTGGGAAGAGAAACTCAAATTAACT
This sequence comes from Myotis yumanensis, assembly GCF_028538775.1. Taxonomy (NCBI): domain Eukaryota; kingdom Metazoa; phylum Chordata; class Mammalia; order Chiroptera; family Vespertilionidae; genus Myotis; species Myotis yumanensis. The sequence continues at coordinate 54,769,063 of NW_027223763.1, read as the reverse complement.
ACCAAAAGGTAAGATAGAACTGGGGGTGCCTCATCAGACTTGGGTAGGAGGCAAGGAGGGTGGCAGTTTATAACAATTATACTTTACGGTCTTGAAAGGATTAAACACATACACACCCAGTTAATTTGCCCCCCAGGAGACATGCAAGCGATTATCTTCCCTTAAGTAATTCTGTCAAATGTATCCATGCTTTCATTAACTGCTAAAATAATTTTTTCTATCCATTGTAGGGTTATGCTGTGCTTTTTTTGTGTTAATAAGCATTTATCCTCTTACCTTATACTATTACAATCATTAACTGTGGTGTGTAAATGTACTAGTTATTACTGTCTAACTTTTGTTGAAAAAAAAGCACAATAAGAGAGTGAAGGTGGAAAAAACATCACACACAAAGCTTGCAGCCAGAGTTTCCTACCAAGTAGCAAGGCACTGAATTTCTGACATTTAGTTCCTGTGCCCATCAGCTATGCCCTGTGGTTTTATTGAAAGAGAATACTGATCAGCCCAGGGAACATAATATTCTTGAGAAATACACATCTTGGAATTTTTTGGGGAAAAAAGAAATTGGAAGAAAATATTCATGAGTTCCTTTCCTTCCTTCTTTCCTCCCTCCCTCCCTTCCTTCCTCTCTTCCTTCCTCCCTCCCTCCCTCTCTCCCTCCCTCCCTCCCTCCCTCCCTCCCTCCCTTCCTTCCTTCCTTCCTTCCTTCCTTCCTTCCTTCCTTCCTTCCTTCCTTCCTTCCTTCCTTCCTTCCTTCCTTCCTTCCTAATGGGGAAACATTCACTGTGGACCAGGAAGGCATCAGATGTAAGATACAGGTAAGATATGGTAGCTTCTGGTCAGCAGTATCCATTTATAAAATTGGTTCCCATACACACACACACACACACAAAAAGGGTCCAGTGTCAAAATGAACTATAACCATAAGGAAAAGTGAAATTAAATGCTGGTAAGTGATTTAAAAAAAAAAAAAAAGGCATTGCGGGGCAGCAAATGCATGTATACATGGCTCAGCTACTGAAAAAGGGTCTCCTAGCTGTCAAAGCACTTCAGGGAGGTTGTGGATAAGCAGTATCTTGACTATGACTTCTTTTATACACAATATTTTAAATGAAACAAAATCTGGGGGAAATGTAGCAAGTGCTGCCTCTTCACTCTGCAGTATGTTAATGTGTCAGATTGGTTGTGCAGTTGAACAGCTTGAGGGAATGGCAGTATTTTAATAATATTTTTTATGTTAACCTGGCCTTTAGAAATACTCTGTTTACCTGTAAGATGTTATTAGCTTAAGTACCTGAAATGCAACTTCTATAGAGATCTATCCCCTGTTGTTTATTATTTGTATTAGCAGAGTGGCATTTGTCTATTTTTAAGGAAAGGAATTGGGTTAGATTTGGGGAAGGAAGTGTTGATTATGGAAGGATAAAAACAAGGTGACTGTAGGGTTGTCATGGTTGAGTATATAGGATCCAGTAGTTCTTTATCATGTCACTAAAGGTCCGGTGCATGAATTTGTGCTCGGCCTGGCTGGCGATTGGGGTTCATTGGGGCCATCTTTCCTAGTCCCGATGGGGGCTGATTGGGGCCAGCCGGTCCGGGGGAGGGACTGCAGGAGGTTGGCTATGGGAGTGCACTGATCAGCAGGGGGCAGCTCCTACATTGAGTGTCTGCCCCCTGATGGTCAGTGCAAATCATAGCAACCAGTCTAGCAATCCTTTGGTCCTTCGGTTGCTTAGGCTGTTATATATATAGATACTTTGTGACCATGAGAACAAAAAACAAATGATGAATCAGTTTCTTAATATTTGCAAACTAGAGGCAGCAACAATGGAGCATCTTGGAAATATATACATTATATGCAGACCTAGTTTTTTTTCTTTCTTTGTTCTGATTTGCGGATATTGTACCATCCTTCCATCCCTGGGATAAATCCTACTTGGTCATGGTGTATGATCTTTCTGATGTACTGCTGGATCCGATTTGCTAAGATTTTGTTGAGGATTTTGGCATCTATGTTCATGAGGGATATTGGCCTGTAATTCTCTTTCCTTGTGTTGTCTTTACCTGGTTTTGGTATTAGGGTGATGCTGGCTTCATAGAATGAGCTGGAAGTGTTCCTTCCTCTTGGATTTTTTGTAGTACTCTGAGGAGGATAGGTTTTAGTTCTTCCTTGAATGTTTGGTAAAACTCCCCTGTGAAGCCGTCTGGTCCTGGGCTTTTGTTTGCTGGAAGCTTTTTGATGACTGCTTCAATTTCTTCCATAGTTATTGGCCTGTTGAGATTTTTAGATTCTTCCTGATTAAGTTTTGGAATGTTGTATTTTTCTAGAAATATGTCCATTTCCTCCAGGTTGTCTAGTTTGTTGGAGTAGAGTTGTTCATAGTATTTTTTAACAATCATTTGTATTTCTGTGGGGTCTGTTATTTTGCCTCTATCATTTCTGATTTTATTTGGGTCCTCTGTCTTTGCTTCTTGGTGAGCCTGGCTAGAGGTTTGTCAATCTTGTTTATCCTTTCATAGAACCAGCTCTTGGTTTCATTGATTTTCTGTATTGTTTTTTTGGTCTCTATGTCATTTATTTCTGCTCTAATCTTTATTATCTCCTTCTGCTCACTCTGGGCTTTTCTTGTTGCTCTCTTTCTAATTCTTTGAGCTGTAGAGTTAGATGATTTACTACCATTTTTTCTTGTTTGTTGAGGTAGGCCTGTAGAGCTATAAACTTCCCTCTCAGGACTGCTTTCATTGTGTCCCAAAGGTTTTGGATTGTTGTGTTTTCATTGTCATTAGTGTCCAGGATGTTTTTAATTTCTTCTTTGATCTCATTGGTAACCCAATCAATATTTAATAACATGCTATTCAGCTTCCAAGTGTTTGAGTATTTTGGGTTGTTTTTATTGTAGTTTATTTCTAATATTATGCCCTTGTGGTCTGAGAAGATGCTTGGTATGATTTCAGTCTTCTTGAATTTGGGGAGACTTTGTGACCCAATATGTGGTCTATTTTTGAAGATGTCCCATGAGCACTTGAGAAGAACGTATATTTTGTGGCTTTGGGGTGCAGTGTTCTGAAGATGTCAATTAAGTCCATCTGATCTAGTGAGTCATTTAGGATTGCTGTTTCTTTGCTGAGTTTTTGTCTAGCGGATTTATCCAGTGATGTCAGTGGTGTATTAAAGTCCCCTACTATGATTGTATTGTTGTCGATCTCTCCCCTGATATCTTCCAGGAGTTTTCTTATGTATGTGGGTGCTCCTGCATTGGGTACATATATGTTTATCAGGGTTATATCCTCTTGTTGTATTGATCCCTTTAGTATTATGAAGTGGCCTTCCTTATCTCTTGTTATGGCCTTCACTTTGAGGTCTATTTTGTCGGATATAAGTATTGCTACCCCAGCTTTTTTTTCATTTCCATTTTCCTGAAAGATATTTTTCCATCCCTTCACTTTCAGTCTGTGTGAGTCCCTTCTAATGAGGTGGGTCTCTTGTAGACAGCAAATCTATGGGTCATGTTTTTTTATCCATTCAGCCACTCGATGTCTTTTGATTGGACCATTTAGTCCATTTACATTTAAAGTTATTATTGAAAGGTACTTGTTTGTAGCCATTTCTATTTTTTTGTGGCTGTTTTCTTTCTGGGCTTTTTATTTCTTCTTTTTACACCAGTCCCTTTAGCATTTCTTGCATTGCTGGCTTGGTGGTGATGAACTCCCTTAGCCTTTTTTTGTCTGTGAAGCTTCTTATTTCCCCTTCAATTTTGAATGATAGCCTTGCTGGATAGAGTATTCTTGGATTCAGTCCTTTGCTTTGCATCACTTTGTAAATTTCCATCCATTCTTTTCTGGCCTGATGTGTTTCTGTTGAGAAATCGTTCAATAATCTGATGGGGGATCCTTTGTAGGTAACTCTCTGTTTCTCTCTTGCAGCCTTTAAGATTCTCTCTTTGTCTTGTACATTTACCATCTATATTATGATGTGTCTTGGTGTCAGTCTTTTGGGGTTCATCTTGCCTGGGACTCTCTGTACTTGTGTAACTTTTTTCTTCCCCATATCTGGGAAGTTTTCTGTTATTATTTCTTCAAATAGATTTTCTAATCCTTGCTGCTCTTCTTGTCCTTCTTGCAGCCCTATTATGCGTATGTTACTTCGTTTCATGTTGTTCCGAAGCTCCCTTAGGCTCTCCTCCTGTTTTTTAATTTTTTTCTCCAGTTGCTGTTCAGATTGAGCTTGTTTCTCTGCCTTATCTTCTAACTCACTAATTCGGTCCTCTGCTTCTTCTAGTCTGCTGTTGAAACTTTCCATGGTGTTTTTGATTGTAGCTATATCACTTTTCATTTCTTCCTGATTCTTGCATAGGTTGTTGATTTTCTCATCCGTCCAGTGAATGAATTGTATAACGATTATTCTGAATTCTTTTTCTGTCATGTTGCATGCTTCAACTTCATTAATTTCCTTTCTTGGTGATTCCTCATTGTCTTTCCTCTGGGTGTTGTGTCGTCTCTTCATTCTGATTATCTCCTGATGGTTCAAAGGTCGAGTTGCGTGGGCCTGGGCCGTGTGCAGTGGGAGGCTCCCACCACCCTAGTGTCACTAAAGAGCTCTGACACTAAGATGTGTGGTTGTTGTTGGTTGGTGGGAACCAGGCTCACTCTGTGTCAGTGTTGCCAGCACTCAATGTGGCCTCGCACGTCCCCTTAGAATTAGGGACCCTGCCTGCACTGTGCTGAAATAGAGGCCCCCCTAGAGCGTGTTGAAAACCAGAGCCCCCTAGCTTGCGCCAGGAGTCAGAGTTCCCCACGAGTCCAGTATCAGAGTCTCTGTTGCTTCGCGCGACCACACCTTGAGAATCAGGGTCCCTGTGTGCCCTTGCACCAGGAATTGGATTCACTGGCTCTTAGTATGAATGCACAGGAAATCAGGATCTCAGGCGCAGGTGATAAGAAACACAGTCAAGTCACTGGTGCTTGGTGCTGCCTCCTGCCCTGAGAAACAGGGTCCTTGGGCCTGTGCTAGGCGGACAAACTCCTGTTCGCGCGATTGCTCCCAGCCCAGGGCTCCGATGCCAGCAGTGCGCGCAGGATTAGTTCCTGGTGCTGTGCGCGCTTTTGCTCCCAGCCCAGGGCTCCGAAGCCCGCAGTGCGCTTAGGATCAGTTCCAAGGTGCTTGTGCACTTTCAGGCCAAAGTTTCTGCAGCGCTGAGGCCCCGACAAGGGGTAGGTCTATCAGTTAGTTACTCTGGCGCTGCCTGCGAGCCTGCAGGAAGGGGGGATGGGCTCTGTTACTCACGGATCTGCCACAGGGATTTCTGAACTTTTGGTGTCCGAAGGTCTGTAGCTGTGGTCGCAGGTCTCTGTCCCCAGTAGCTGCAGGGTCCTGGTATGCGTCTGAGATCAGACTGGGTGGTGCTGAGGCCAGGATCCTAGTCTCAAGCAGCTCTGTTTCCCAAGATGGCGTGGTCGCTGTGCCTTTGCTGGCCGCCCAGGAGTGTTCGAGCCAGGAGCGGGACTCCGCCGCCTAAGACTGCCGGGTTTAGCAGCCCCTTAGAAGACCTGCAGAGTCTAACTGTCCCTAGCTCATACACACTCACCACACACATCCACACACGCCTCTATCACTTCCTTGCACTCACACTCTCTCCCTCCCTACCTTCCTGCTGGTCGCCATTTTTTCTTCTCCCTCTTTCTTTGTTTTAAAAGCCATTTCACACACACTGTTAAAGAAGGGCTGTTGACCCAGATCAAGACTCTGAAGTACAGAAAGGTGTCTGTGCTTAGCTCCAAGCTGCACTTATTTATGCTTCTTGTGCATGGTGTATTAAAGAAATCTGCATGTTTTTGCGCAGTGTGGCTCAGTGGCTGAGGGTTGGCCTATGAACCATGTTTTGATTCCTGGTCAGGGCACATGCCCAGGTTGCAGGCTTGATCCCCAGTGTGGGGCGTGCAGGAGGCAGCCGATCAATGATTCTCTCTCATCATTGATGTTTCTATCTCTCCCTCCCCTTCCTCTCTGACATCAATAAAAAAATATATATTTTTTTAATCTACATGTTTTTGTGACATTTCTTGTCCTTTTTTCATCAACTAATCGTCTATATATGAACAATCTAAATCGCTTGATTTAAAAATGCCTTAATCCAATGTCATTGGGAAGCGACTCTCCAGCAGCTGCCTGGCCCCTCTCAGCAGCATCCTCGGAGACTGATGGAGGTCTTGTCCACCACACTGAATTATGCATAGCTGGACGGCAATTTCTTGGCAGGAAAAAAAAATGTGACACGGTCAATTAACGTTAAATATGGACTAGGCTTTCTCTTAGGACATGAATTAAAGAAAGAGGCTTCTTTTTCCAGAGTGACGTATGGAGGCCTTCAGTCATGTTTGCACAAAGGGATTTAACTGTCACACCATAGTGCAAAACGCTGAATCCATGATGCCAGCTCAGCCCTCCACTGCTGGCTGGTTTCAGAAGGAAGTCCCAGCACTTCTCGGAAATGACTCCGTGATCAGGAACTTCCCGTGGCTTTGCTACTGTTTCACTCACCTCGTATGGCTTTTGGCTGAGGGGGGCCTGCCCTTCACCCCCAGGCTGTGGTTCGGGGCAGTTCTTAAGCAAATTACAATAATGATGTCAACCATGAGACTCAGACCAAATCTCCCGGAAAGAGGCCCCTTTCCAGCCTCCCCCAGGAAAGCCCAGTGAGGGACCCGCTGGAGTTCAAGAGTCTGGGGGAGAATATATGGGAGCAGCTAGGAGCCCCTCGGATGGGCAGTTAGCAAACCTCAGAACGTATCAACTCCAAACTTAATATCCCTTTGTTGGTTCACTTCCTTATTCGTTTCTTCTTCCCTCTTTTTAGTAACACATTGGAAGAGGATAAAAATATGGTCTCTACTTTTCAAAGCAAAGTAAGCCAAGACGCAAAGGAGGTTGTTAGGACATGCCCGTTGCAAACTTGATTCCTCCTAACAGATCCAGTCTTTGCAAGAGCCTGGATCACAATCTCTTATCAGCGGTTCTCAACCTGTAGGTCACGACCCCTTTGGAGGTCAAATGACCCTTTCACAGGGGTCGCCTAAGACCATCGGAAAACACATATATAATTACATATTGGTTTTGTGATTAATTACTATGCTTTAATTATGTTCAATTTGTAACAATGAAAATACATCCTGCATATCAGCTATTTACATTGTGATTCATAACAGTAGCAAAATTACATTTATGAAGTAGCAACGAAAATAATTTTATGGTTGGGGTCACCACAACATGAGGAACTGTATTAAAGGGTCGCGGCATTAGGAAGGTTGCGAACCACTGTCTTAGATCCTTGTCGTGATGCCACAGCTGACATTCAGTCCTGAGGCTTGGCTAAGGATGTGATAGGTCCATTCTGTTGCAGGGATGGGCATGTAGCTGGGTGTTCATTTCTCCGCAAAGGAAGAGTCTTTCTGCACGGTTAGGACTGCCATCTCCGATGGTGTTCCAGTGCCCCCTGAGGGCTGCTCAGTGTAACCGAAGCAAACAAACATGTGGCTTCACGTGAAAGATTTCACCCTGCAGAGCAAGGCTGGGGGTGTGGCTCCCAGGGTCTCCAAAGTAAAGATTAGCTGCCAATCATCAAGAAACCCAATGTCATTTGAAGTACGAGGTGCCACAAGCCAAAAGATAGAAGCCATAAACACATACAATATTAATAAAGCAATTACGGTAAGTGCTGTAACATTCTGCTTTGCAAATCTCTTGCCACTTCAAGAAACATCTGTCTCCGCCACTAGAAATTACTGTTAAAAAAAAACACACAAACTAACAAAACAAAACAAGCTGTGCTTTGTGTTTTCGCTTTTCAGTCAGTATCCTGATCAGTCAGTCCCCTGCCAAAGCTTCAATACCAATTTCAGAGTCTCTTCCGTGGGTTGGTTTTTCCAACCGATGTAGCCAGTTGTGCGTAGTGAGCAGAGGGGCAATGAGCATCATCCTGCAAACTGCCTGATCCAATCACACATGGTGTCTTCGGAGGGTGGGAAGGAGAGTCCAGTGACCAGATGAATCCTTATTTAACAGAAACTGACTTAAGCTTTACCTTCCCCAGATCCTGAAAGTTGTTGGTCCCTTATCTTTTGTTTGTTTTGTTAATCCTCATCCGAAAATATTTTTCCATTGGTTTTTAGAGAGAGTGAGTGGAAGGGAAGGGGAGACACAGAGAGAGAGAAACATCGATGTGAGAGAGATGATTGGTTGTCTCCTGCATGTACCCCGACCAGGGCCAGAGATCCACCTTGCAACTGAGGTACGTGCCCTTGACTTAGAATCGAACCTAGGACCCTTTGGTCCAAGGGCTGACGCTCTGTGCACTGAGCCAAACCAGCTAGGGCTGGTCCCTTATTTTTTTTTTTTTAAAGAAATTCCTTCCATGGCTTTGTTACTGGTCAATAAAATTCAAATCCAGCTGAGGGAGAGAGGAGCCCAGAGACCACTGGACATGGTTTCAGAAAACCCGAGACCTGGGTGCCATCCCAGTTTGATCGGGTATGGCACAAACTCTCTGAAAGTCTCACTGTCTTCATTTTGGAATAAGGAGTTTCATTTTCCTCCAGCTATCTCGAGGTCAAACGGAAAATGTTCGTGGAAATGCTGTGGGCACTGTAGAGGCACATAACAATGCGAGGACCTTCCACGAGGAGCATTGGATCCTGGAATAGCCCCTGGTTTCTTAGAGAACAATCGAGACGAAAAGAAGGAAATGACGACATAAAGATAATCGGGTGTTGAGTGCTGTATGATTGGGGAAAAAAAGAAGAAAAGAAGGCATGACTATAGGTTATTATGGAACTCAAGCAGGTCTTCCATTAAAAAAGAAACAGCAAAACAATGTGCTTCAGAAAACAGGATGAATGAAGGTTTGCTTCACTTGTGAAGGAAAGAAAATGATAAGGCCGTTATGATTTCTTAAATGGAAGATTCTAACAGAAGCCCACTCGCTTGGAGTTGTAAATCTGAGGGAGCAATTAGGTTACAACACCATTCTCTCAGATGTTTAAGTTAGAAACCCTTAGGAGTCTACTTAGATTCCCTGTTCGTACATCACAAAACCCTGATTTAATTGGACACCAAATCTCTCTTCTTGCTATAATCTCTTAAAATGGGCTGCTTCTTTTTATTCTCCTTCCCACTGACTTTGTCTAGGCTAACTTTATTATTATTATTTTTTTGCCTGGACTACAGTGGCCTGTTGAATGACCTTCTGCCTGTGGTCTCTTCCTCCTTTCATCTGTTCTCTCCAAATTGGTAGCAGATGTCTTTGTGAAATTCACCTGGTGTGTCGTTTCCCACTTACATCCTCCAAATGGCCCCCTCTTCACCAACTGAAGGAAGGCCAAGCTCTTTATGTGGCCTGCAAAGCCCTGATGATCCAAGGCTCTTTGCCGAGCTCTCTGGCTCCATGTGTCCGTACATGGGCCGTTCCTTCCACACGACTTGCGGTTCCTGGAAAAGGAGGTTCTTTGGAGTCTGGCAGTGTGTTCTCTTCACTCCTGTCCACCAGGCCCATCACTTCGTATCTCCTTCTCCCTAGCTTCTTAGATAACCTGGAACAGGGCTGGGTGCTCACGTCTCTCGCTACAGACCAGGTTTAGAGCGCCAGGCTCCCTGGATATGAGACACAGCATCACAACATAGTGGAAGGAACAGAGCTTTGGAATCAAACGAACCGGGATTTACGTACTAGCTTATAACCTTCTGTGGCATGTTATTTATATTCTCAGAGCCCTGTTTTTCCCATTTGTCAAATATGAATAGCAATGCCCACCTTCTCTGAGGATAGGCAATACCATACGTGAAATACCCCTTGCTGTACTTGACTCATTGTAGGGACTCAGTAAATGGTAGCCCCGGTATATTTTATTGTAATTGCTTTGTTAACTGAATTATCTTCCTCCTCTCCTTTAAGCTATCACCTCCTTGTAAAGAGGGGTTATATCTTTTTTTCTTCTTCTTCTTCTTCTTCTTCTTCATTTTTCTGGCCTGAGCACCTAGCAAATTGCCTGACACATGAAAGTGTACAACAAAAATTTGCTGAAAGGATGACCAAACAAATAAAATAATGAAAACAAACATGAACAATGCAATCTCGAAATCTTGGGCACTGGAGAAGTTGTACTGTGGAGGGATTAGACATATGGCATTGGTAGTGCCTACACATCTCAAGCATACTTGAAACATCATTACATTTTTCTGGTTCTCGAACTCTCCTGAGTTGACAAATTAACCTGTGTGCTGACTGTGTCTCTCCCAAAAGGACAGCGACAAGCAGCATGAAAGGAAGGCTCCATGGATGGCATGGTCCGGGGTTGATTTGCCTACTTCCTCTGGTTGTTTGAAGATTAAATCTGTGATACCTACACAACATTGCATTTGACACTGAGGTGGGGAATGGCATGAGGAGCAGGAAGTGGAAAGAGATGGAGGTCACCAGTCAGTCAGAAGCCAGCCAGGGGCGTGCCTTGAAGTTCCTGTGTGTAATTTGCATAGTAAGTCCTATTGGGGATTTATTGAAGGGTTTAAACAGGGATGTGATAGAACCATATGTCTGCTTAGGAACATTTTCGGGTGTGTACAGGATGGTTCCAAAGGGAGCAGATGTAAAGCAAAAACAGTATTTTGGAGGTTGTTGAATATCAGGCGAGGTGATGGAGGCCTGGCCAGGCAGCTGCAGGGGTGGTGAGCTGTGAAGGCACAGAGGGCCTCGGGCCTGGTTTAATGCTCTGTGGTCACCTTTTGAAACATTTAATAATTTTTTAAAAATCGACCCCACGTTTTCATTTTGCCCCGGCCCTGCAGGTTCTTGAACGGGTCCTGGCAGAGGCTGCAGGAGAGAGAGCGTGAACAATGGGCTTCGGGACATGAGTGTTCTGCTGTGTCTTTGCTTTCTGTGTCGTTACTTCCTTGATGTCCTCAGGTTAACCCCTGCCTAGCCCCCGTGAGCTGTGGGTGTTGGGGTGAGAGGCATGTCCTAGTTAGCCTTCGTCCTTCCATAAGGAAGTCTCAAGGTCTCATCCATGCAATGGAAAGTCAGGATTTATTGAGAGTGGAAAAAATGATCTATGTTCTTTTTATCTCCCCCTGATTAAAACATAACATTTTATTTTATACCCCAGCTAGGGGTAAAATCGCATAAAGGATATGGGAAGCCCAGGGCCGTCTCCTTCTAGCCTGAGGATTGTGACAGGAAGATATCAGAGAGGGGCTCAGGGGGAAAGTGGCCTCCTGGCAGTGAGGTTCCCACGCTGGGCAAACTTCACAGGCCCCGTGACGACACAGAGGCAGCAATGACCGTGAGAGCCCGAGCTTCCCCCTCTGAGCAGCTGCCAGTGTTGCCAGATGACCGGCTCCCCCGCGCTCCCCCGCGCCCCACATCATGCAGGACTCCCACGCTTTGAGGCGGGCTTTGACCTTGGAGCAGAAGAGAGGACTTCCCAGTCCCAGTTGCGGTTGGATTTCCCAATGGCATTTTGGGATGAGGGCTTGGAGTCAATTTTAAGTTAATTAACCAGTTAACTGCCACGTGTCCAAAATGGAAACCATCCCCACACACCACGATGTTATGAATTTAATTTAAAAAATTATTTTGCAATGAATATTATAAAAAATATATTACCATTCAGGTGTTCTTGAATATTTTCAGTTGACAATTCTCATGAAAAATTATTTTTAAGTTGGTCTATAGATGTTTATGGCAGGCAAATGGTTAAAATAAATAAGTAAAGTGTGCTATTTTTATTGCCTGAATATGAGGTTGCAAAATCATATCTGCTGCATATGCATAAACCACTGTTTGGCACTAAGAAAATAGAAATATGAAGACAGTTTTAATCTCAAGAAACCTATGTGCCTATGAAAGTAGCTTTAAGTATATAAAATTGTAGCTTTAATATATATATGTTTACATATATATGTGTACACACACACACACATATATATATATATGCTTAACATATACCACAATACATGTCAACAGCTACGTATTGTTAAAAATGGTACTTTTTGCATTCCCTAACTGCCGTAGCATGGAGTTTAGCATTATAATGATTCATTATACCTTTCTAACAATTTTTTTGTAACTTTCCCTTTTATCTTTGAATTAAGAATGACTTGTTTTTATAGGACCTTAAAGGGAAATATTAACTACCAGCATGAAAAATAGACTTATTCCCACCTCCCTGATTGGTATGCACATGTTAGGAAAGGCTAGGCTTGTGCAGTCCTCTGTACTTGTAAAATTCAAGAATGTCCTCTCTCAATGCAGAAAGTATGGAGCCGTCACTTTTTTGTGTTTATTATTTTGTGCTTTCCCAGAGCTCTGTGTAGAAGATTCTGGCAGCGATGCCTCTCCATCTTGATGTTCTCGGGTGCTTAAGTGTGTTGGGTGGCGCCCACTGCATTTCTTACAGACACTCCTAATAGGACGGACATAAGATTGGCCTGGGAGCAGCTGCATTTCCCATAGCTGACCTCCCACCTGTGAGCTTGCCTTAGGAACCGATAGCAAGTATAGCCTCCTTATTATTTGCAATTGGCCTGTAAGCACGGTATTAACACGCATTGTTCTGATTTTTGCGTAATTCCCCTGATGACTGAAATTGAACATACTCACTCTAGGAAATTAGGAAATGCCAAAATTCTTAGTGAAGCAGTCAAAATGTTTCTTATAAATTAACTTTTGATTTCTATCCTGAATTATTGTATTTTCCTATAAACTCATAATTACTTCCAGTGGGAGTGTAGGCCATGCTGGGATTGCTCTAAGGGCTTCACATTCATTTCATTTTCATAACCCTATAAATTTTGTAATTTTCAGCATTTTTGATGAGGTAACTGAGGCTCGGAATGTTCATTAACTTTTCCAATGTCACACGGGAAACAAAGGGCAGAGGAAGGACTTGAACTCAGAGTTGTTAAATCCTGTGTTTAGTCAGGATACAGTCAGGCCTAGTCTGAACTTAAATGGTACACATGTTTTGTTCTCTTTATTTTTCCCATTGATGTTTTAATGATACCACCAACTCTATTTGTCATTAAACATTTTCATAAATATAATCCCTAATAACTGTGAAGCATTCATTATATGAAATTTTTTATAACTCATTAAGTTAATATCTTTATAGTGTTTATGCCTTTCTCCAAACAGATCTAGTTTTGCAAGTTGTGTTCTATTGATTTTATTATCATAATCTTACATATTTAAATATATAGTAAGTTATAGATTTTCTGGTTGGGAGAAGAAACACTAGTTAGTATGTTACATTTTAACATAGATTTCCCCTTGCATCCTCATTTCAGGAAATAGTACGCTGAGGGTGAGACACATCTCATGATGGAAGGAATGTAGAAGCCACAAATGATTCAGTTAGTGAGGGAAACGCCAGCACTCTGTGCTCCCTGAAAACCCCAGAAGATGGCACCTTCCACATGCCAGGTAAGTTGCAAACTATCAGGTGAGAGCTACAGGTGTCTTTGAATCACTGTGATGCTGTAAACAATAATTCCTGAATTTTACAGGTCTTATCACTGTGGATTTGAAAAGATTAAAAAAAAACCCAGTTTGTTACACTCCAGGTATTTTCATTCAGTGAACCCTTGGGAGAGGTTGGGATACTGTGAATGTTAATATCTGGGCAGGTGTGGCTCTTCCTTGAATTGCTCTCTTCAGAATGTGCCAACGCCCTGGGAGAAGACACGGGGGAGAAAAGCAGGGCTAGGGCAACAACAGAGGCTTTATTTTTGAGGTTTTACTTCCTGAGCGTTAAAATAGTTCCTGTGGAAAGAGGCACAGACGTGACTGAGAATCACCCAAGAATGAGAGAGCATTTGGAAAGTGAAATATGCCTGGTGTTTTCTTCCCTGTGGTTGATTTTTCAGACATTCTCTGCACACATACTGCAAATGTATCATTAGAGTGGATAGTGGGATGAGAGTGATTAAAAATAAATTTGCCAGAACTGGTTTGGCTCAGTGGATAGAGCTTCAGCCTGTGGACTCAAGGGTCCCAGGTTCAATTCCGGTCAAGGGCATGTACCTTGGTTGCGGGCACATCCCCAGTGGGGGGCGTGCAGGAGGCAGCTGATCAATGTTTCTCTCTCATTGATGTTTCTAACTCTCTATCCCTCTCCCTTCCTCTCTGTAGAAAATCAATAAAACACATTTAAGATAAATAAATAAATAAATTTGTTTTTAATTTTCAATAATTTGAATATACTGAATTAAAATAACTAGATAGTATATTTTAATCAGATCTAGTCTAAGGGGAAGAATTTAGAAGCTAACCATTAAATGAATATAGGAATTGATGTTTTTATAAAGGTAAAGCTTCTAAAAGATTTTTGAAGTTATGCTTTTACTTATCATAAGTATATACATTTTTTTGTAATATCAGAAAAAATTTTTCCCAGACTTGAATTATTGAAAAGTAGTTTTTTGATGGATTTTTTTTCAAGGAAGAGGAGCTTAAAATGGATTGATGATTTCCAAGATTTCTCAAATAAATCTAATCTCGCTTAAGACTATTATATTTTCAAAGATAAGGCAATTTGAAGAAGAAAAAAATTTTATCCTTACCCGAGGATAGTTTTCCAGTGATTTTTAGAGAAAGTGGAAAAGAGAGGGAGACACAGAGAGAGAGAAGCAGCGATGTGAGAGACACATTGATTGGTTGCTTCCTGCATGCACCCCAACCAGGGCCAGAGATCAAGCCTGCAACTGAGGGACATGCCCTTGACCTGAATCCAACCCGGGACCCTTCAGTCCAAGGGCCTACGCTCTATCCACTGAGCAAAACCGGCTTGGGTGAAGAAAATGTAAAAGGTTAACAAGAAATGGATTTTACAAATTAACTATTAAAAAGCCTAGCCACTATATATTCAATTCCATTCCAGTAAAAATTCAAACAGGTTTCTTTGTGTGTGGAAATTGAAAAACTAATTCTGAAATTATATGGAAAAGAAATGTACCTAGAATAGCCAAAATTATCCTGAAAAGGAGCAAAGTTAGAAAACTCACACACCCTGATTTCAAGACTTACTAGAAAACTACAGTAACTACAACAATGTGGCCAGGACAGGCAACTGTCATTGGAACAGAGCATGTACCGTCCATTAATTTTCAGCACCACATCCTAGTATATACTAGTAGTCAGTGAATTTCCAGGCACAGCTGTTCCTTGGAGTGAGAGGGTCTTCTCCACAGAGAGCCAGTATGACCTGATGCCTGTGGGAGAAACAACGAACGTAGACTCCTACACTATACACAGAAGTTCATTCAAGACGGACCGAAGACCGAAACATAAAGCTACAACCACAAAGATTCTGGAAGAAAATGTAACGTCCTTACAACCTTGGATTCATGTAGATTTCTTGGGGAGGGGAGGTGTAAAGAGGGGGTACAAAATAGCAGGAAACATAATAAAAAAAAAGGTAAAATTGTACATTATGAGAATTAAACTTCCATTCACCAAAAGACATGAAAAAGAAAGAAAATGAAAAGTAAAGCACACCCTGGGAGAAAATATTTGACAATACACGTGTCTGACAAATGCTTCACATCCAGATTATAGCTGTAACTCCTACAGATCAATAAAAAAAAAAGGATGACCCTGTTTTAAATGGGAAAATATTAGACAACATTATAATGGAAGATTCCTAAATGACCAGTAATTACGTGAAAAGATGCTCATGGAATTGCACATGAAAACCAAAGTGAGACTCCACTTACACACAGGAGAATGGCCAAAACTTTAAAAAGTGACCAAACCAGGGCTGCAAAGCTACTACTCCCATAAACATGGGTGGGAGGTGTACAATGTTCAACCGCCACCTTCATGTCCACCTGCAACCCCAGGACGTGACCTTATTTGGAATTGGCTTCTTTGCAGGTGTATTCAAATTAAAATGAGGTCAGAGTGCATTAGGACGGGCACTAAATCCAATGACCTACCTCCTCCTAAGAAGAGGGAAATTGACATACAGAGACACAGAGACATACGGGAAGAAGCCACGTGGGGATGGAGGCAGAGATTAGGCCACGAGCCGTGGATTGCCAGCAGCCAGCAGAAACAGAGAGGCAAGCAAGGTCTGAGTCTTCCCTGGAGCCTTCAGAGGGAGCTTGGCCAGTTCAACAACTTGATATCATACTCTTTGACCTCAGCAGTTCTCGATGCCTGAGCCCCGAGAGAATACATTTGTGCTGCTTTGATCCACCCAGCGGTAGTACTCCATTTTGGCAGTCCCAGGAAATAAATGCTACTTTAGAAAACTTCGGCAATTTCTTATAACCTCGAACATAGACACCTGCTTCAGGACCCAGCAAATCCGTTCATAGGTACCAACCAAAATAAATGAAAACCAATGTCCATACAAATACTTGTTCATAGCAGCTTCCGTTACAATAGCCAAAATTGGTAACAAATCAAATGTCGAAGAAGGAAATGGAAAAAAAATGTGTTGTGTTTATATGGTCAATGCTAGCAATAGAAAAAGAATAAACTGCTGCCTGGCTCTGGTGGCTCCGTGGGTGATCGTTGACGTATGATGACCCAGGAGGTCATGGTTTGATACGAGGTCAGGGCATGTGCCCAGGTTGTGGACTCGATCACCAGTAGGGGGGTTGCAGGAGGCAGCGGATCAATGATTCTCTCTCATCATTGATGTTTCGATCTCTCTCTCCCTCTCCCTTCTTCTCTGAAATCAATAAAGGTATTTTTTTTGAAAAAAGAAAAGAAAGCACAGCAAAACAAGCCAGATACAAAAAGAGTAGCGGTCAGGCAGAATTATGCTTAGGTAATAAAAGTCAGACCAGTGAGGGGCAGGATTCATGTGAGAGGGCCTGAAAGAACCATGGCAGGTGTTGCAGAAGTTTTGTATGTCTTGATTGTACTGGTGTTTATATTAGTGTGTATATATTTGCCAAAACTCATTGGACCATTTACTTAAGTGGATGCATTTATCAAATGTAAATTAGACCTCAATAAAAAGTATTAATAAAAACAAATCTTGGAGCATTTCACCATATATAATGTTTGCCTCAATTAAAAAAGAAAAGAAAGGCCTAGTTTAATTTAATGAAAATCTTTATCCCTTTTCTGTTTTTGAAAATTACATTAGCTATCTGCTTTCTGAACTCACTTTTAATTTTTAGCAAGTAGGTGATTTTTACATAATTAATTTTTGTTCTCTGTTTTCCAATCTACCTTACATTGTAAGCATCCACATGCCTTATACTCTGTAGTAGAAGTATACTTTTTATATGTTGGCAAAGTTTAGGTCTCCATTTCCTTAGCTGGGAGAGTTTTAATAACTCATCAGGACATACTTCGCTCTGTTGCCTATTTTGTTTAGGGAGGAATAGGTCACTTGCAGGAGCCAATTAAGTGTAAAATAAAAAGACCAGTGCCTCAGACTAAGAACGCACAGCTTTAAACAGCATTCAAAATGTTCTTAGCTACTTTTTTCAGACGGGAGGAATATACAGAATTTGGCCTGTTGGAAAACAAAGAAAATACCAACTTTGTTTGTATTCCGATGCGACAGCTTCTTGGCAAGTATTCTATGGATGAAGGGGGGCCTGAAAGGAAACACAGCCAGAGCGGGAGCAGGGGAAGGAGAGGGGAAGGCACCTGGAGGGACCTGAGGAAGCCACGCTGCCCCACTGCTTATGTTTTGTGGTGCAGCACCAGCGCCATCATGTGGTCATCGCTGGAACTTTAGAGGAAGGAACCAGTTCTTTCCCCACTACAACTGAAAAATAGAATAATAAACCAAAGTCGTCCAAAGAGCCTGAAAGACCTCCAGAAGGATATCTCCCTGTAATGGTTTTTCATCTAAAAGCAGGAGGGATTCCTGACATCTTCATGTGTAAAGCATCTGGAATCATGTTTGCTCTCCAGGTGCCTATTATTTGTTCCTTTATTCATCAAATATGCACAGAACTCTGTGCCAGAGATTGTGCTACACAGGAGAAAAGTGGGCATTGTGTTCTAGTGGCGAAGAAAAACCTGCGGGGGGGAAAAAGTATTAGAGCAGTGTTACAAGTTCTCTGGTGCAGGAATAACGGGGACAGGCCACGACAGGAGCCACATGGGAGCGTTTAATGTGCGTCAAAGATGCCATCATGTCCCCCCTCCTCCCATGGGGCTGTACTTGCACCGTTGTCTTGAAAGCTTATGTTGGTCCTTATTTGGATCACTTGCCTACACCCTTTTTAAAATCTGGTGATAATTATGAATGAATTGATTGATTCAATAATTACGTATTGAGAGTCTACTGTGCGTCAGGCACCATTATGAGCTAGGGGAGACAGAGGCAGAAGGGAAAGTGAGATGATGTTTCTTTTTTCATTAAGCTTAAGTGTGGGGAGTGAACCATCAAGAAAAAAAATGAGTATGATACACACACACACACACACACACACACACACACATATAAATCAAGCTATTTTTTTTTTACCTTTTTTGCCTGTTTATTTATTTTTTAGTTTTATACTTCCCACCCATGTTGTCCATTCCGCACTTATTAGATCATAAACAATTATTTCAAACTATTTCAGGTTAATCTGAGAATGTTAAATCAACCTGGCTTCCTCAAGGATTTTGGGGAATTAACTTCCTATTGCTCAGAAGGGCACTTAAATTTTATTTACTAGTTAAGCCACAAAGTGGGAATTTGGGATGAGACTTCCAACCGTGGCTCTGTTAATGATTTCTTTGTCAGACTTGCCTCCCAATCTCAACTTCTCCTGGCTGCGTTAGGGTCATGCAAGTGATAAACATGAGCAACCGGAGAATTTATCATCAAACAAGCAGGTGCTAGGGCATTGGCAGCTGCTTGTGTCCACGCCATCTCTGGCCGCAGCAGTGGCAGCCACCGCGAGAGGACTGCAGCCCCAGCCCCAGCCCAGCCCCAGCCCCAGCCCTCGGGCAAGGAGTCTGCCCTATTTCTCTCTGCTCCAACGGGGGAGTCAGAGCAAGAAAGAAGGACTCTCTTCCCATGACCCGAAATTGAGAGAAAATCTGAATAATCAGACTGGACTCACAACCACGCTATGAAAAGACAGGGTCTGAGTGAACAGGGTATGCACATTTGTTGAAATTACTGGGGAAAACGCCTGTGTGATGGTTTGCCCTCAGGGAGTTGAGACTCTTTAGGAAACCATGGCTGCATCTCATGTTAGTTTATTTATTTCACTAGGTCTGGTTCTTGGGTGATCAGCCTTTATCGTTGGTGTTTATAATGAAGTCATCTTTCCTACTAAAAAAATAAAAATAAAAATAAATGGAAAAATACTCCTGCAGTCCTGCCTGTGCTAAATCCCCAAGGACTCCATGTCAGGGGAAAGGGGACCAGGAGGCCAGACTCTACCCTTCAGACTCAATACTCCCCACCAAGGTAGCCATCCGGGGCCCCATGCTTGTAAGCAGTGCTTCGTTGGAAGAATCTGAAAAAAATCATCCATTCAAACTTGTAGGGAGATTTTTTAAACAAAAATGAACGTAGAGATTGTATTATTTCATATAACATCATTTTTATGCTGTGGCAATGTTCTTTTAGTTCTGAGTGTTTCAAACTTTAAACACCAAACTGTCTCCAGACTATGAATTTAAAGGAAAAATGTCTTTCTATTCATAGTACCACATAAGAGAAAAAAAACATAGTCTTTGAAAAAAGCCACAAAATAAAAGATTGTGATCTGCAATGGAAAATATCCTCTGCCAAAATCTTTCATTTATATGAGCTGGTTGCAGTCGCTAAAAAATTTCACAGCCTACATACATTTAATGGAAAAATTGAGATATTAAAAAAATTCTCCCATGCATCTCCAACTGAAACCCTTAAAGACACAAATCTAATTGGTAGGTGCTTGTACATAGGATAGAACAGCGACTTATCATCAGAATTTTAGACAGATGTCTAGTCACTATTACAACAGGTTCAGTAAAAGAACTGAGTGTTCATTTAAAATACAGATTAAAAGTGCTTTTCAGACATTCAAAAGTCACCTGAAAGCATGCCAGGCAATTTGATTTTTGAGGTGTTTGCTTTTAAGACACATGTACCAACCATTTTCTCTTTTGAAAGAGAAACGGTGCTGCTCTCCTCTGTGCATGTGCCTCTTCAGGGTATTAACTGTGTCCAGAAAACTGTCATCAGTCGAACCAATGAAGCATCCTTGCTGCTCAACAGCACAGGATGTACTGGTGTGATAACCCTTCCCTTTGTGCGGGCCACTGGGAGGGACAAGCTGCACTAATGGGCATGCATTTTTAAAGGAGCAGCTCACAACCAGCTTTGCAGTTTTATTGCAACCCTAGCTAGACCTAGAAAAGACTTCAAAATCTAGGTCTAACCTGTATGTTACAATAATGGTCAAATTAATCAACTCTCACAAAGAAAATAACACTGTTTTGTTTGCAAGGCAATAGTATAGTGCATCATGCCTTTAATATGAGCTTGAATTTGAAAATCAAAATATAAGCTCCATAGAAAAAATGCATTGTTTACTCATTCCCATAATGAATAGAAAGGCTTTTATAATTAAACTAGAGGCCCGGTGCACAAAAATGTGTGCACTCGGGGGGGGGGGGGGGGGCCCTCAGCCTGGCCGGTGCCCTCTCGCAGTCTGGGATCCCTTGGAGGATGTCCACCTGCTGGCTTAGGCCCTCTCCCCAGGGGATTGGGCCTAAGCTGGCAGTCAGACATCCCTCTGGCAGCCTGGCAGCCCTCAGGGGATGTCAACTTGCCAGTAGGGAGCAGGCCTAAGCTGCAGTCGGAGATCCTTAGCTCTGCTGAGGAGGCGGGAGAGGCTCCCACCACCACTGCTGTGCTGGCAGCCATCAGCCTGGCTTGTGGCTGAGCAGAGCTCCCCCTGCGGGAGCGCACTGACCACCAGGGGGCAGCTCCTGCATTGAGCATCTGCCGCCTGGTGATCAGTGTGTGTCATAGTGACCAGTCATTCCCAGTCGTTCTGCTGTTAGGGTCAATTTGCATATTACCCTTTTATTATATAGGATAATCGAAACTTTGTAGCCTTGAGCAGAGCTCAGGGCCAGCAGGGCAGGCAGGAAGCTTGGCTTCCTCCATTACCAGGGGCAACTCAAGCCTCCTGCTCACTCCAGCTCTGTGGCCGCCGCCATCTTAGTTGGGTTAATTTACATATTCTCTCCTGATTGGCTTGTGGGCATGGTTTGTGGGTGTTGTGGATGTATGGTCAATTTGCATGTTTCTCTTTTATTAGATTAGATACTGAGTAGGAAGAGTTATTTGCAAGTTGTTACTTCAGTTCATTGCCCTAAAAGTCCCTCACCTATGTCATTTAATAGCAGTCATGACAACAATAAAAACAATGACATAGCTGTGGTCCCAGAAAGCAGTGCGCCAGATACTGTTTTAAACTCTGCACAGACACTAATTTCTTTAACCCTCGCAGCAGTGTTATGAGGTCGGTGTTATCCCCATTTTATAGCAGAGGAAGCCAAGTCACAGGAAGGAGAAGTAACTTTCAGAATCACACAGCGGGCGTGAGGCGGGACGGAGTTTTGTCAGGCCCCCTTGGCCACTATGCTAAGCGCATCCTCTCTACCATCTTTACCTCTAGGCCTGAAATCTGCCTTCCACTTCACATTGGGCTGCAGAACATCCCTCCTGAACAACCCAGCAGGGCGTCAAGCTCAGCGTGTCCCAGGTTGAATTGAGAATTGGCTCCCAGGTACCTGCTGCCTCCACCCTTCACTTTAAATTAAGTGTCTAACCTACCTTTCCAGTTCTCATGAAGGTGCCATCATACCACTCTCCTTTCCCTCTCAGTGTTTGCTGCAGTTCAGTCCCAACCCCTTCCTATATTCTACCTGTGAAATAGCCTTAGCCGCTCTTTCTTCTTTCCTAATTCCACTCTCCATTCAGCACTGCTTATCTTTCTCCTGGACTTTTGAAATTTACCTTGAACCCGGCTATTGTGCCTCAGTGGTGGAGCATGGACCTATGAACCTTGGTCACCGTTCAGTTCAATTCCTAGTCAGAGCACATGCCTAGATTGCAGGCTCAATCCACAGTAGGGGGCATGCACGAGGCAGCCTATCAATGATTCTCTCTCATCACTGATGTTTCCATCTCTCTCTCCCTCTCCCTTCCTCTCTATGAAATCAATAAAAACATATTTTAACAAAATAAACTTACCTTGAATGGCTCTTCCTATTTCCATTCTTCAGTCGTGCACACTAGCACCCAATGAAACTTATAAAAATTTAATTCAAATTGTTCCTACTAAGATGACCCTAGTAGCTTGCCTGGAAAATGAATAGTAAACTAAGGTTTCCAGTCCTGGCCATTCATATCATAACCTAAGCTTTGTTTCAATCCTCCCTGCCATTTCATCTTTCCATCCTTACCTGTCCTTTGTTTGCTTGTAAAGCGTTATTTAATTTTCACTTGTTATTTCTGATCCACCACCTCAATACCAACTTATGGGGCAAGGTCTTCTCACCTAATTTTTCATATATCCCCCTTTGTCTTCACCCCCTCTGCTGTTTCTTGGGTCAAGCATTCTTGCTTAAACTAGAATAATATTTCCTGACCAGTCTTTCTAGTTCTATAATCTCCTTCATTAAACCCACTCGGCATTATCACCGTCAGGATTACCGTTTTAAAACACATACTTTTACCTTGAGAACTTCCTGTTCAACCATTTAAATGGGTTCCTGTTTACTATAGATCACACTCCGAACAGCTGCCATATGGCACAACTGCAGGGAGCCCCACTCAGGTGTTAGCCTGCGGGAGTCTTCAAACTTCTCCATTTGGCACTAAGCTGTATTTTGAAAACCAGCAGTAGAAATGTTATTATATCACAACCTGGTCCTCTGCTCCTCCAACCCTCACACACAGGTCCACACCACCACCAAAAAAAAAAAATGGCCATCACATCCGGGCACATTGGAGAAGTATTGCAATTATAGAAACAGGTTGTCTTTACTGTAGGGCTTTCCAGGGTCTTTAATATGCTAGTGTGTGTTATGAATCCCCAGAAAGCATCTCTATGGAAAGGGGTTTTGTATTTCTATTTCCCTCTCCATCACTCTCCAGTATTTCCCAGGAATCACAGTTCTGCCACCTAGAGATGCAGAAATCCTGCCTTATCCATTCTCCGTCCAGTTCCTAGGGCTGGTCAAGTGCCACCTCCTCAGAAAGGCCTCCCCGACCAGCTTGGCCAAAGCTGCCACCCCTTGCCGGTGCTAGGATTACTGTCTTCATAATACTTACCACAGTTTGATGCTTATTGTTTATTCATTTCTTTTTTTTTTTTTTTTTTTTTTTTAAATATATTTTATTGATTTTCTACAGAGAGGAAGGGAGAGAAATAGAGAGCCAGAAACATCGATGAGAGAGAAGCATCGATCAGCTGCCTCCTGCGCACCCCCCACTGGGGATGCGCCCACAACCAAGGCACATGCCCTTGACCGGAATCGAACCCGGGACCCCTCAGTCCGCAGGCCGACGCTCTATCCACTGAGCCAAACCGGTTCGGCTGTTTATTCATTTCTTGTTTGTTTTTTCCTTTAAGATGTAAAATCTAAGGGAACTGGCATGCAATTTTTAAAATATGTTTTTATTGATTTCAGAGAGGAATGGAGAGAGAGAGAGAGAGAGAGAGATCAATGATGAGAGAGAATCATAGATCAGCTGCCTCCTGCACCCCCTGACTGGGGATTGAGCCATGACTTTCTGGTTCATAGGTTGACACTCAACCACTGAACTGGCTGGGCTGGCATGCAATCTTGTTAGTTACTCTTTCTCCACCTAGGCTAGTGTCTGATATACTTAATACAGTTTTCTGTTTTTGAAGGAATATATTTCCCCACCAAACGCCTTGCTTTTACCCATCTCTGTGCCTCTCAACCCACCTGACTGAATTTAGGCTCATATTATAATGCTGAAATACGTTTCCTCATCTCTGATGTTTTCCCTGGTGGCCTGGCTCATCCTAAAGTAATAGTTCTTACTCTACTGCACGTTGTCATGTTAGTATCTGAACAACTCAGTTTATTTTGAACAGTTCATGATTTTTTTATCTTCTTCCCCTAACTATAGTGTATTTGCCTATAGCCAGGACTGGAGCCATACTTTGGGTCTCTCTGAGGATCTAGCAAACAGGGCTTCTCAGGTAAGCAATAAATACCTATTTTGATTAAATAGATCTTCCTATCCTACCACCCTCAGGAGGCAGTGCTGTGCTCAAGTGTGGGGGCTCCATCCTGGCAGGAAGTATAACTCATGCTGGGAAGGAGGTAGACAGTAGGGTCTACAGAGGAGAATCTGAGGCTTGCATTTGTCCCTCCTGTATGCCCTGTTTTTGACATTGACAGGTGTTAGGTAAGTCTTCCCTGCCAGTAGCTACCTGGAACAGTGGCAGGGGACAGAGTCTTCATTCTGTCCCACAGAAAAGGAGCTGGAGGAGCGCAGTCTGCCCTGGAGGGAGAGGCTGTGGATCCATCCCAGCCTGTAGGTGCTCTGCACTTACATAGCAATTTTGTGAAATGTACGGGGTAGGCTGTTTCGGGACAACGTTTCCTTACAAAATGATTAATTTGCTGTATTTCAAGCTGTTTCTACATACAGTATTTCATGTACAATGTGATGGGAATATGGAAGACATAACTGATCAAGTAACTCTGATGGCCAGGAGATTTTACCAATTAACTATAATGTAGAGCAGTGATTCCCAAAGTGGGCGCTACCGCCCCCTGGTGGGCGCTGCAGCGATCCAAGGGGGCGGTGATGGCCATGGGTGCATTTGTTTTAACTTTTTTTGTATTACCTTTCTATTCTGAGTTCAATAAATAGTTTCATAATTTCAAACTTCAATGTTTCTAATTTACACCTTTCTTTACTATATTTTACGAAAAAGGTAGAAACATTAATACATATATCTTTCTGTTTAATTGCTATTAAAATAAAAAAAAATTAATTTCCAGGGGGCGCTGAGTAATATTTTTTCTGGAAAGGGGGCGGTAGGCCAAATAAGTTTGGGAACCACTGATGTAGAGGATTCTGTTTGAGTGATGGATGGTGCTTCACATTCTCACCTTTAAAATATTTTCTTATTCTCAGAAGAAGTAGCCATCATTGGAAGGAGGAGGGTGAGAGGTACAATAGAGAAGTAGGGGGAAGGGAAGCTCCGAATCAATAATACAGCGTGATTGTCTCATTTCTTCAGTTCAACAGAAACAGCAAAACCGCTCTGACATCAAGACCCTGGACTAAGATGCGACTTCCTGTAACAAATCAATAGCCATGTGCATTTTTAAAAATATATTTTATTGATTTTTATAGAGAGGAAGGGAGAGGGATAGAGAGTTAGAAACATTGATGAGAGAGAAACATTGATCAGTTGCCTCCTGCACACCTCCTACTGGGGATGTGCCCGCAACCAAGGTACATGCCCTTGACTGGAATTGAACCTGGGACCTTTAAGTCTGCAGGCCGACACTCTATCCACTGAGCCAAACCAGATAGGGCAGCCATGTGCATTTTTATAGAAGTTACTTAAATGTTAATTCATCTTTAAAATCATCTCAGCAATTTCTTTTTTTTTCTTTTATTTAGAAATGAGACGTTCTTTGCTGAGACAGGTTAAAGTATTGGCCCTCCACTCAAATGATATGGATTAGGAACATCTGGTGACTGTACCCTGGTTTTTTATTCATGGAAAGCTTGGAAGGTTCTGTGATTTATAACTTCTGTGCCTTTTTACACACTGTCCAACTTTTTTGGTCGAATTTTATTTCATTTGGAACATTTATGTGATGACGTAATATGCCACATATGAAACTTTTCTAATGAAAACAGCCGGTGTGTCTGCTGCATGACAGGTCACGTGGCCAGCAGGAGCACCATCTGGAGCGGACCCCATCTCAGCCTCGCTCAGACCATCCTCTCTCAGCCTTGCCTGGGACCCTAAGACTGACACTGCCCACAGGTGGGTTCTGCAGACTCAGGGGCTGGGAGATACTCTATGAACAAAAGGGCTGGATCATCAAATCACTTGAGGAGTTGTGGAATTTGAAAACTTAGAAACTTACAAGGATTATTAGTGTGTCAAGGCTTTGAGAATTTTCTAGAGCCCTACAAAATTGGGTCTGCCCTGCTCCCTTTGCTTCCCGGACCTCATCGCCCACATCTCTCTGTCGCTCTCTGGTCTCTGACTACACTGGCCTGTGGTTCCTCAGAGGCCACACCGGCTGTCTTTGCACACGCTGTTCACTCAGCCTGAAACTCTCCCCCTTCCCTCCTGGTGCCTGCTGGGGTCCCTCTCTGCCTCTGCTCTGACTTTTGTGAAATGCCATCTCCCCAGTGAAGCCTTCCTTGATTACCTTATTTACTTTTGCATACTGTTCCCTGCTGGCACTCCCTCCTGACCTTTTCTGGGTTATGTTTCTCCATCACACTTATCACTATGACCACAATATTGCTGCATTAACAGGCCACCTCAGATTCTCCTGGCATGCAATCACAAACATTTACTTACCTTAAAGGGGTAGCACGTACCTAATCTGTCCTGGGTTCATGCCCTTGTCTGTGGCCAACCATGGGTCATCTAGCAGCTCTAGGGATATGGGCTGAGCTTGTTCACGCATCTCCTGGATGTTGGCTAATGTAGGAGGCCCCAGGAGATGACTGGCCCATCTTGGCTCTGCAGCATGTCTCTCTCATCCTCAGCAAGCGAGCAGAGGCATATTCTCCTGACAGTCACAGAGAAGCAAGAGCCAGCAAGCCTTTCAATGTGTGTAAGTCAACTTGCTAATGTCCTATTGGCCAAAGCAGGTCACATGGCCAAGCACAGACTCAGAGTGAAAGTGCACTACTGTGTTGCACAGCTAAGGATGTGGATAGAGGAAGAGCGAATATTTTTGCAAGCTATCATACGTATTGGAACTTTTAAACATTTGAACATTTAAATGTTTTTTCCCTTGCACTTGAATCTAAGCTCCATGAAAACAGAGATTTTTATCTATTTTGTTAACTACTTTATCTTTATTCTACTTACCTAGATCTGTGCCCAGCATGTTGTATGTACTCAATAAGTAATAGTTAAATGAATGAATACCTAAAAATAAATCCATTTAACTTTAACATTTTTTAATGTGTTTTTTAATAGATTCCATTTTTAGTGGAAAGAAATATAGGATGTCATTTGAAACAAAAGTCTCTTCAAATAGCATGCGCCTTTCTTACTGAGAATGTAAACTCCAGTAATTAATGGTAAACTATGAATTTTACTAATAGGAAAAATATATCAGTATTTATTTTGCCTCCTTGCATTCAACTAAAGTTTAGTAAGTGACATTTATGTACCAGGTTATGTACTAGATGCTGGTGGTGATGGAGAGAAAGAATACAGCTCCAGCCTCTGGGAATTCTCAGTTGAGTTGAAGAACAAATCTATAAATCAATATTGAGCAATGTGATATGCTTCATTGTAATATATTAAAATAGTTCCCGAGGTCGACCAAGATGGCGGCGTAGGTAAACACCGGAGACCGCTGCCGCAAACAACCATTTCAAAAATACAACTAAAAGACTGAACGGACATCACCCAGAACCACAGGAAGGCTGGCTGAAGAGAGACTCTACAATTAGAAGGAAAGAGAACAGCAAATCGAGGCTCAGAGGCGGCGCAGTGTGGAAAATACAAAGGTACCGAGGTGCGCGCGAAAGCGGGCTGGTGGCTGAGGGCGCGGTTGTCGTTTTCTGTCGGGAGTGAGTCTCAGACTCTGGGCTCCAGATCCGGGCGAGTCTCTAGGGACCCAGACTCAAACGGGAGAAGCGGGATTACCCGGCATCAGTTGGAACCTGAGGGCAGCTTTCTCTCCGAGGTTTGCAGCAGCTGCCGGGGTTCTGAGAAGCAGAGCCTCTGGGAACAGGACTGAGCATGGCCATAACTGCTCCCTCCGCCCGCCCTGTTGATCCCGCCCTGCCCAAAGCCTGCGCACAGCCACTTGCCGATCGCCTCAGGCAAAGGCTGGATTAGCGCCTCCCCAGAAGACAGACGTTTTCCGCACAGCTGATTCCTATAGCCAGTCGGCCTGAGGGTCAAATCCCCCTAGTGTTAACTACAACAATTAAGGCTTGGCTAGAACAAGACTGCGCACAGAGACCACAAGGGGGTGCACCAAGAAAGCATAAAAGATGCGGAGACAAAAAAACATGACAGAAATGGAGGATATGGAGCTAAGAATCGCAATTTTGAGGGCTTGCCATAAATTTGTGCAGAACCTCACGAAAACTAATGAGACCCTCGATGCTACAATAAAGAAATTAGAAAGTAAGCATACACGGACTGAAATAAAGAATATTATACCCAATAGCAAACCAGAGGAGTACAATAATCAAACCAAAGATTCGACAAAAAACACCCAATTGGAAAAGCAAAATGAAAAAAGAATCCGAAAGTGTGAAGATAGTGTAAGGAGCCTCTGGGACAGCTTTAAGCGGTCTAATATCAGAGTCATTGGAGTGCCAGAAGATGAGAGACAGCAAGATATTGAAAACCTATTTCAAGAAATAATGGCAGAAAACTTCCCCCACCTGGTGAAAGAAATGGACTTACAGGTCCAAGAAGCGCAGAGAACCCCAAACAAAAGGAATCCAAAGAGGACCACACCAAGACACATCATCATTAAAATGCCAAGAGCAAAAGACAAAGAGAAAATCTTAAAAGCAGCAAGAGAAAGAGGCTCAATTACCTACAAGGGAATACCCATACGACTGTCAGCTGATTTCTCAACAGAAACTTTGCAGGCCAGAAGGGAATGGCAAGAAATATTCAAAGTGCTGAATACCAAGA
Organism: Myotis yumanensis; assembly: GCF_028538775.1. Taxonomy (NCBI): domain Eukaryota; kingdom Metazoa; phylum Chordata; class Mammalia; order Chiroptera; family Vespertilionidae; genus Myotis; species Myotis yumanensis. Next base: position 54,740,184 of record NW_027223763.1, on the reverse strand, counting down.
ACCTACAACCAAGATTACTTTATCCAGCAAAGCTATCATTCAGAATTGAAGGTCAGATAAAGAGCTTCACAGATAAGGAAAAGCTAAAGGAGTTCATCACCGCCAAACCAGTATTATATGAAATGCTGAAAGGTATCCTTTAAGAAGAGGAAGAAGAAGAAAAAGGTAAAGATACAAATTATGAACAACAAACATGCATCTATCAACAAATGAATCTAAGAATCAAGTGAATAAATAACCTGATGTACAGAATGAACTGGTGATTATAATAGAATCAGGGACATAGAAAGGGAATAGACTGACTATTCTTGGGGGAAAAAGGGGTGTGGGAGATGCGGGAAGTGACTGGACAAAAATCATGCACCTATGGATGAACACAGTGGGTGGGGAGTGAGGGTGGAGGGTGGGGTGGGAGCTGGAAGGAGGGGAGTTATGGGGGGAAAAAAGAGGAACAAATGTAATAATCTGAACAATAAAGATTTAATTTAAAAAAAAAAATAAATAAAAAAAATAAAATAAAATAGTTCCCAAGTGCACAGCAGAAGAAGTGTTCAAATGTGCCATTAGATATTAGATCGAGCATGTCAAACTCAAAGGCTAATGTGGGCCAAATAAATGAGGCATGTGGCCCCTGGGCCTCGAGTTTGACATGCTTGTATTAGATAGAGCATTCTAACTTTGACCTTCATAACTATTTAGACTGATACAGTTATTCTTCTAATACATTCTTATTTCCAATATTTCTTTTCATACCATTTAGTCTCTTTGTCCACTTGCATATTCACCCTTTTCTTCTCTTCTTTCTGAATCCTACTCATCCTTTAAGTCTGACCAGCAATGGAACATTCTCTGATTGAGTTCGCTTATAGTTTTCTCTGAATCTATCTGAATGTCATAGTATTTATTATCTGTATCCTATTAATGCCTAATTCCTGGGAATACCTATTCTGTGTGTGTATGTTTTGAATAGGCTATTTAACTCTCCTGTTGTTCACCTTTTCACACGTCGATGCCTTGTCATTTCAAAGAGTTCATAACCATTGTGAGAGCAGAGATTTTGTTCCTTTTTTTGGAATTACTAAATGGAATGCTCGCTATAGTAGGCACTCAGCTCACTAATTAGAAGGATATACTGAAAACTGAACATTTTAATCACCATTCATCACCATGTTATGGTGAGGCCTGATGCACATGTGGGCTATTGGTGCCATCCTTATCTATGTTGAAAACCAGTGACTACTTTATATGAAGCTGTAACCACAAACCAATATTTTTAACAGGCTAAAACAAAACTGGCCATTTTAATAGAGTTTGAAAATGAATAAGAGAATATTTTAAAATGCCAAACTATAAATGCATGAGGAATAAAGAAATGTCTCTATTGGCAAAGAAAATGTTGGAAAGGGGAATAAAAAAAGCAAAGAGGAGTTACCTGATGTTCTGGGCTCCAGGGCAAAGCAGTGAAGCATTTACCTTTTAATGAGTTTTGAAATGTCTATGCACCTGCATTACCTATTCATCAGCCCCATAAAATGGCCCTTTAGGGGTAAATTCTGCTTAACATGGTACTTGATGTGTAAGAAATCCCCCAAATTAACCACAAAGCTAACAAGTCAATTCATTTAGAAGAATTTGAATCTTGTATTTGACTTGGATGCCTTTGAAAAAGTCAGAAAGCATTTCATCAAATATTCTGAGTATTTACTGAAAAAAAGTATGCTAAAGGTCATAGCATGATGATAAGAAAAGGGAAATTGTTAGTTTAATCATAGTCATACTAATTAATACATAATTTGTTCAGATCCTGTTTAGAACTTTGTCTCAATACATCTCTGAGGTATTAGGCTATAGACCATTCTGAACTCCCTTTTGCTGATTCTCCATTCTCTAAGGAACTTGAACACTTATTCATGGCAATCACATTTTTGGGAGGGGATGCTGTGTACAGCTGGCAGATGAAATGATTGCTTATGAACTTATTTCCCAGTTTAGATGAATATATGTGGTTGGAAGTCTCATTGGCATTTGCATAGCATGAGTCATTCATTTTTTGTTCCTTTCAGAATGAGCTGACAAGGGTGTCTCCCACCTACATGACTGAGGAAACTGCGGCTGGACTGAGAGTGATCTCACAAAGGTCAGAGTTCAGACCTAAAATTATTTCCTTACTCAAGAACTGGTGTTGGCTATAAAATGTATGAACACAAATATATATGCTAGAACACATATAAATTTTAAAAGAGATATGTCATTTTTGTCATTTCCTTTAAAACTTGAACCTCTTTATTGATCATATTTTCCATTCCTTTACCCTATATATAGATATTATAAGGAAAAAGATTGTTACTTGATTACATTAAAATCAACCAGTCCTAGCTAATGCAAAAAGACAAAAAAAGAAACAAAAGGTGTATAGATTGGGAAGGAAGATAAAATTATTATTGTTCACAAGCAAAATGATTATCTTTGTAGATAATAAAGGGAATTAGCAAAATAACTCCGGGAACTAATGAGCAATTATAGCAAGGTTGTAGGATACAAAGTTAATGTATAGAAGTCAATCACTTTCCTATATACTAGCAATGAAAAAGTGGAATTTGAAATTAAAAACACAATACAATTTACATTAGCAGCCCCAAAAGTGAAATACTTAGGTTATAAATCTGACAAAATATGTACAAGATCTATGTGAATCTATGTGATGAAAGCTACAAAACTCTAATGAAAGAAATCCATGAAGAACTAAATAATGGAGAAATAGTTCATGCTCATGGATGTGAAAACTCAATATTGACAAGATGTCAGTTCTTCCAAAACATGATAAATAGGTGTAACACAATCCCAATCAAAATTTCTCCAAGTTATTTTGTGGGTATTGACAAACTGATCCTATAGTTGAAATGGAAAGGTTAAAAGACCCCATATAGCCAACACAATGTTGAAGGGGAAGGACAAAGTTGGAGGACTGGCACTACCTGATTTCCAGATTTACTACAGTTACTACAACCTAATCTACACAGTGTGGTATTGGTGAAAGAACAGACAAGTAGATCAATAGAAACAAATAGAGAGCTTAGAAATTGGTCCATATAAGTATGATCTTTGACAAAGGAGCAAAGCAATGCAATGGAGCAAATACAGTCTTTTCAACAAATGGTCATAGAACTACTGGACATCCAGATGTGAAAAATGAAACTATACACAAACCTTATACCCTTCATAAAATTAAAATTGTTCGTAGACCTATGAATGTAAATGCAAAATGCAAAACTATAAAACTGGAAGATAATAACATAAGAGAAAACCTAGATGACCTTGGGTAAATTGATGACTTTTTAGATACAAGGCCAAAGACATGATACCTGAAATAACTAATTGATAAAATGGACTTCATTAAATCATTAAAATTTAAAATATCTGATTTATGAGAAACGATGCCAAGAGAATGAGAAGATAAGTGAAAGACTGGGAGAAAATGCTTGCAAAAGGCACATCTGATAAAGGACTATTTATATAGAATATAAAAGAGCTCTTGAAACTCACCAATAAGAAAACAAACAACTTCATTAAAAAAATGGGCCAAAGACACATCACCAAAGAAGATAAATAGATGGCAAATAAACTTATGAAAAGAAGTTCCACATCATATGTCCTCAGGGAAGTGAAAATTAAAACAATGAGACACCACCACACACCTATTTGAATGTGAACACTGACGTCAAATGCTGGTGAGCAGGTGGTGGGCATGCACCAATGGGCCTGCTTGAACTGTGGTACAGCCACTTTATATGACATTTTGGCAGTTTCTTACAAAACTAAATAAACTTTTACGATGCGATACAGTAATCATGCTCCTTGGTACTTACTCAAAGGAGTTGAAAACTTGTGTCTATACAAATGCCTGCACACTGATGTTTATAGCAGCTTTATTCACTGTTGCCAAAACTTGGAAGCAACCACAATGTCCCTCAGTAAGTGAGTGGATAAATAAACTGTGACACATCAGGAGCTGGGACTGTCCAGTGCCAGCCATATAAGGCCCATGGAATCATTTGGTCTGGCCTTGCCAAGGCATCAGGGGGAGTTAATTAAATATTTGACCAACTCTACCAGGTTAGTTTTTAAGTTGATAATTTTGTATGGACCACAATGGTGTTATAAATATCCAAATGGCCGTTGGCAGAAAAAAGGTTCCCCACCCTTGATTTAGACAGTTAAATATTATTCAATGCTGAAAAGAAATGAGCTCTCAGGCTGTGAGAGGACATGAAGGAACTGATATGCATATGACTAAGTGAAAGAGGCCAATCTGAAAGATATGCATACTGCATGGCTTCAAGCATGATGTTCTGGAAAGGGCAAAACTATGAGGACAGTACAAAAGTCAGTGGGTTTCTAGGGTTTGGTGTGTGTGTTTGTCGGGGGCACTTGGAGAGGGTTGCATAATAGGAACACAGAGAATTTTTAGGGCTCTGTTTGATGTAATATTTTGGAGAATATTTTTATACCATATTTTATTTTCATTAAATTTAGCAGACTTATTCTCAAACATTCACTTGGAGATTTTCAGGACAGAATGGAGAAGATGTATAACCCCATTCTTCTCTCTCTCTTTCTTCTATAAATATTAAAAAATAGGAGGCATTTAGTCATTAAAGACCAGTGTAGAAGTTTATAAATATCTATTCTATAGTACAACATTTAGATACATGAAAACATTTATTTTTCTGTATTATTTTATCTTGCCAAATGACAAGGAGTTCCTCAAGGAACTCTAAAATATGCCTGCTGTGTGCTCTTGGCTCATTGCACCTCCAAGTTTCTGGCATAAACCACTAAAGGAAATTAAAGGAAAATATGCTCTGTTCAATTTGATAGGAACATCTGCATTTTGCAGAAAGGAGATTTACATATTATATATTTGACTTTACACTTTTGCAGACTCCTTTTAACTTTTCACTCATACCACAGGGCCGAAATGGGCAACTTAAGGGCCATTTGGGAACGTTGCATAATGTTGCATAATGTCAGATAAACTTGGCATTCCTGGGGAAAGGGGATATTCTGGTGGGACCAAAGGAATATGTGGGTGGGAACTGGACTATTGGAGTTGCTATGCATGTCTCCAGCCCGGTGTGACTAACAGAGAAGCATCCAAAATCACACTTGCCTACAGGCACATTTTGAATGCCACGGATTATTATTCATTAAGTCTATGACTTCCTAACAGCACCCTAATACCTAGCTTTGAAAAGCAAGCAAATTTAGGAACTTTGAATTTTCAAAACAGAAATAAAAAATATCTGTTCCCTAATCCAGACTTTCCTCCCCTTAGTTAGAATTTTTAAACTATCATCTTTCTTTCTCTTGTTCTTATATCAGTCTTTGTTGGCGAAGTTTCTAAATTGGAGAGAAAAGTGAAAATATTGTCAGGAAAAAAATATGTTTTCTTAAAGAATTTATGGTGCATTCTTCATAACATATATTTATAACATAAATATCATAGTTTAATCCTAAGTATTGTCTCTTAGTAGGGCAGTGGTTTTCAAACTTCTGGCCCTTTGAATATAGTTCCTCATGTTGTGACCCAACCATAAAATTATTTTCGTTGCTACTTCATAACTGTAATGTTGCTACTGTTATGAATCGTAATGTAAATATCTGATATGCAGGATGGTCTTAGGCGACCCCTGTGAAAGGGTCGTTCAACTGCCAAAGGGGTCATGACCCACAGGTTGAGAAACACTGCACTAGGGGAGGTGAGCATACTTAATTAGCCATAATTGAGCTTGATGTGACATATTTTGTGCTCAGTTTAGAGGTGGGCAAACAGACATGAAAGTGACACAGAACTCAGCCCAGGAGGCATTTCTCAAACAGGAGGCAGATGTTGTGTGCCGTGTGCCCAGGACAATTCTCACCCACAGGAATCTAAGCCGCTTCCCTGAGATCAATGCCACTGCTTTCAGGGAGCATGAAAATGTCCTGGGAAATTTTGAGAGGAATTAAACAACAAGGATGGGAGCATTTTAAGGATGAGGCTTAGGAGTCTCTTGGGAAAACAAAGCTTTAAAAAGTCCAGACTCTAAAATAGCAGACAAAAACATGTGTACAATGTTAAGAGGAAACTCCATAACCATTTTTTACTTAATTACTGGTGTAGTATATGTGAAATTCATGCCCTTCCATCTCTTGCCTACCTACACCACTTGGACAATAGAGATGGAAGTAGGGGGGAGGGGCGGAGGGGGCAGCAGGAACAAATCAGAGAGAGTTTCTTAAAGATTCAGAAGGAAAAGGCTGGTCGGGAGCCAAATATCTATAGTCTCTGCTTTACTTGGAGTAAAAAAGCAGTTTTTCCCAAAATCACTTTGCTGATAGGCCCACTCTGTTTCTTTTAAAAATACATTATTAAAAAATCTTCTGTAAATGACTGTCTGTAAGGAATGTGGAAGTATTTTGGAATATCTAAATGCTTCCAGCTGCTCTCTTAATTTTTAAAATATTTCTTAAAGGGGATTTCCAGCTAGTTGGCAGCAACAGAATAGAATTTCTCTGTCATTTTTTATTCTTGTTTCTGTTTCTATTATTGGATTTCATAATGCGTCATGTGATTTACTTTGGAGTGACAATAAAATGCATTCATGCAGAAATTTATATTACTTCTTAATTACCCGTTAAAAGTATATTTTTTCCATTAGTTTGGAGTTGCTCTAGTTAGCGGAGAATGATACATTATGATACAGTGCTCCCCTGCTGAAGCTAGAAAATCAGAAGTAGACAGAAGGTACTTTGCCAAAAGACATCACATATAGAGATAGAAATTAAACTGAGGTTCGAAATCAGACATCTTTCCCTAAGCTCACAGACGCGCCACGGTTCAATCTTTGCAATGCCCAGCAAAGTGTGCCCAGAAAAGGAAGAGGTCCCCGATTTCTGGAGATGGTGTGTAGAAAAGGAAGGAAAGGGTGTGATTCAGGAAATTTCCTCTAACCTAGGTCCTGAACCTGGCTAGCATCCCTATAGACTGAAGGTAGTATTGCATCTCAAAGATTAGAGAGATGTCTATCATATGTCTCTGCCATAGTGGTAGTACCACTTATGTTTCCTCCCAGCCCCACTTCCTTAGGAGAGAAATGGAAATATCTCTAATTCTGAGATCTTTCTTCAGGTCTAAGCTGTGTGCATAAGTAGTGAATACCAGACACAAAGGATGGGGTAGATAGTCCCTCTCACGAATTTTGAAATAAGACCATTGAAAGAATGAATGACTCATTTGAGGAGAACTGAGGTGGAAAATTATGTAGTTCCTAGGATGAAGGCTGCCATTTTTTATTGGCACTGGTGGTGAGCACAGACGTCAAGTCACAGAAGCAGAAATAACAGAAACAGAGAAACAGAAAGATATTGCCCTCAAGACCTTCCTGAGGGCTGACTATGTTTTAACTGCGCTCCAGGCTGGGCAAAGGTTGTCATCTGTAGCTCCCAGCGAAATGTCCATGACGTTCTAATCCCCGGAACCGATAAGTGCCACCTTATTTGGGAAAAGGGCTTTTACAGGTGTGTTGAGAATCTTGAGATGGAGGGATCCTTTTGGATCACCTGGGTGGATCCTAAATGTCATCATAAGCACCACAGGAGAGAGGCAGAGCGAGATTAGAGCCACAGAGAAGAGAATAGAGCAAGGTTATCACAGGGACAGAGTTTGTAGTGATGTGGCCGCAAATCCAGGAGTGCTGACAGCTACCAGAAGGTGGAAGTGTCAAGGAACAAATCCTTCCTAGAAACTGGCAGAAGTGCAGCCCTGCTCACACTTGACTTGCCTCAGTTAAACTGATTTCAAACTTCCGGCTTCTGGAACTTTAAGATACTAGATTTCTGATGATTAAGCCACCAGGTTGGTGGTCATTGTTATGGAAGCTTAGGAAACTAATACAGATTTTTTTTTTTAAAGTATGAAGTAAAACTTTCTGCTCCCAAGTAGTTCTAAATCAATTAGAGGAGAACATCAAACACCCAATTAACAAAAAAGAAGTAATAATTTCCTGATTAAAGGGATTGATTAGCAAATATAACCAAATAGCTATGAATGAACAAATAACTTCTAGCAATTTGATTTCTAAGATGTGATAAAGATGGCCTTAGAACTGAGCCAAGAAGTCAAACATATTTAGTTTGAACTAAGAATATTTTAAAATTTGTGACAAAGCCCATAAGTGCATGATTAATACATTATATCTTCATTCCCCCCTTCCCGTCAAATAAAAGTAATGTATAAAAAACAGAGATTGAAATTAAACTGAAATATCACAAGATATTAGGCAAGGCTATGGGCAGTGGATCACTGTGTTTACTGTTAAAGGTATGAATTTCTTTGAAATCTCCCATTTGCAAAAGACTAAGCTACAGCTCTCAAAATGTATAAAATAGATCAAAAGCTACAGTGCTCAAAATGCATAAAACAGATCTTAAAATTTGTTTTTAGCTTTCTTTTTTTTTCTCCCAAAGGTGTGAAAATGCACATTTGACATTGCTAAACCTGAAAATGACTTTTCCCACCCCATATATTTTTTGAATTATCTCAATTTTTCTTGTGGCTGATTAATTGCGTCTTTTTTTACAGGAAAGGAGAAAGGACTATATATTTATTAAAAAGTAAAATCAAATGCAGAGGAGCACATTAGTGGAGGAGGAATGGAGTTCAAATGCATCATAAATCCAAATGCCTTGCTTTCTAAGTTTAGAGGCTGAGGCACTCCTGTGTTGCTGGAATGTTGGGACTGGAATTCTGCAAGAGGGAAGCTCCCAGGGGTCATGGCCCCCCGAGCACTCCCGCCTGCTGCCTTCCAGGGTTGCCTTCTGCAATTCTGTCAGTTACGTTGCTAGTTTGTTAAACTGATCCTTTCCAGACAGGAATTAGTACGTATTATGCTTAGATTAAAAAGTGCCAACATGACATTACACATGGAAATTCCCAACTATTCTGAGTCAAGTTCAGGTTGCATAAGATAAAAATATATAAGGCCAAATTCCTCAGAAACTATTACCAAGAAAAAAACACCACCACTCCAACATAAAAGTGAAAATGAGGTACACTAGCTCTGACGGACATTATAATCCTTGCCAATGGTCAATTCTCTCTTCCTGGGCATCTGAAAGATGACTCTTCCCAGACCCTTTGCAGTGAGGTGGGCCATTAGCTAGATCTTACCCATGAAATGTGATCGGAAAAGCCACCGTGCAATTTTCTGTTTCTGCTTTTCCACTGGAAGGAATTCTGAAACCGCAGTTCTGATCATGAGTTTACATAATGTGAAGTAAAATGAAATCTTGTATTGAACATTCAGGGTTAACAAAATGTAAGCCTTTGTTATATTAAGACACTTAGATATCAGACATAAGTTTTTACTGCAGCATAACCTGCAAACTTACCCTGGCTAATATAGCAGTAACCAAATATATCAATAGAGAAACAAAATTTTATGTTAAACCCCCCCCCCCCCCCCCCCCCAAAAATAAGAAGCTATTACAAGGAAAAGGCAGAAAAAGGAGACTAGTGGGCTGAAGACAATGGCAGTGGCCAAGGGTGTGCTGTTAGGCAGTAAAGGCTAAAGAGGAGGAATGCTATTTGGGTAGTGATTTTAATATTATCTTATTTTCACTCATTTATCTGATATCTGGTGGAGTCTGAGGACAATTGGGTTTTTTGAGTATTGTCCCAACATAGAGTGTTATTTTGGTCTTAGACATAGAATTAAAGTTTAAGCACTGTAATGAATATTACTCCTTGGTGATGAAAACAAACACTACAGCTCATGCATGCTTCACCCTGTCTGTTTCCTTTATCAAGGTTCATACACAGGTGCAAAGGGATCGATCAGTGCACCAGATGTTGACAGAATAAAACTGTTAACATGCCAATGTCCATATCTCATAATCAAGTGCGTAAACATTCTTTTTTTGTTGTTTAAATATACTGTAGTTATCCACAGAAGGCAAGATAGTTGCCTCAAGATAAGAAAACAACATTAAAGGTCTTTCCAACTCAAATGTAGAGTGTAAGTGAGTAAGAAGAAGACCATTAATAAAGCAAACATGTGTTCGGATTAAAAGTTAGCAGGATTAAGAAAACTGCAAACTGGTTTGGAAAATCCTCTAAGAAATTCAGACCTTTCTATTGGGGGTCTGACCCTAGCCACAAGGCTGGGACATGGATGTTTGTTATCACTCAGCTTTCTGTATTCTGAAAACCTCCAGGCAACTAGCACACATCTTTAAGCCTCCCTTGTCCCCAGGTTATCAAGTTATCCACTTCTGTAAATCAGTGCCTGAGGGTGTCCTCCCAACCAGTCAGCAGTAGGCCAGGCTCTGCATGTCAATGCCAATAGAAGGTCAGCTGGGAAACACCCTACCATCCTCACAGCAAATGATGCTGCTTCTGAGAAGATTATTTCTGCTTTTATTCAGGATAAATTCACATATATTGCTCCCCAAATACTCCTACAAGCACACAGCCATTGAAAGATGTAGGTCATGTCATGAAAAGTAGGAAACATCACATATCAGCTGCAGTTTTCTTTTCTTTGGGGGAAAAGCAACATGAAGAATTCAGAATAATAGGCTAACATTATCATCTAAAAATTCTCTTTCCATACTTTTCGCCTGTGAGCCTTTGCTTCTCTGTTTCTCTTTCCCAAAGAGAAAAGTCTGATATTTCAAATAAAGAAATGACAGAAGAAAATGGGACCCATTGCTGAGAAAAGAGGCAGAGAACAAGCAGCTTTTTATGCAAACCAATTCCTGTTAAAGAAAAGAAAATACCAGATAAATCTTATAAATTCCTGTGTTAGAATCCTTGATTGGTATGGAAACCAAGGGTCCTTATGACTTTGATTAAATATAGCTTTAAATCCTAGTTCTATAAGTCCCTCCCTCCTTCCTTCCCTCCCTCCCTCTGAGACCTAGCCTTTCCCTAGGATAATCAGCAACCCCTGAGCAGAAGAGAGTGGTCTGGAACTGACTGATAGTCACACAATCAGGACCTCTGGCAGGTTAAAGATATCTTGACCTAAGTTATGTTTCAGCTCCTGAGCCCTAAGGTGGACACACGCCCGCCCCCCACCAGCTCTTTTCCCATGAGATGGACAGAGGAACATTGGAAAAATCCTCAGCACTGTCCTCAGGACTTGAAGAAATGACTCATGACTCTTACCTCACCTCTGACCCATCAACTCCCAGCATGTCCCCCAACCCCTAACGCACAGCGCCTTGTGATTTTGCCCTGTGAAATCTGTAACGCACAGGCCATTGGGGAGTTTGAGCTTTTGAGCATTAGCTTCCCATTCTCCTGGGTGGCACCATTCATAATAAAATAGCCAATAAACACCAACTGCAGTTCTCAGTGTTTAGTGTTTGTCTCTGCTAGCACGGCGAGGAGAATGCTTTCTGATCTGTAACAGAATCTCCATTTAGATCATAATTCAAATAAACTCACTAGAAGTTAACAGAATCTGGAATGGGATTTTCTGGCTGTCATGGAATTTCAGCTAAGCCTCAAATTTAGGATAATATATGGTAATAAGCCCATATTCCAGACAGAGCTGGCTGCCGAGTACATACATGCAGGACTTACCAACATGAGAAGAGCTGGCCCAGTGACCATTGCCCACCTCTGAGAATCCTAGAGGGCGATCCTTGAGAGGCCTTCTTCTAGGAATGGAGAGAGCCTTGATTTCCTCTTTCCCTTCATGGGTAAAGCATGGAGAGGTGGCCTCTCTGATCCCCGCTCACTCACATGCCAAAGTCTGGAAAGGGCTAAGAGAATGAAATGTAGAGGATGGAGCCGCCTAGAGAAACAAGAATCTGACCTCTCTCCTTCCAGATGGGACGGCGCGAGCTTTCGTGTCTCGGTCCAGCCTCTGTGAAGCCTCTGAGATGGAGCTCAGTGAGGAGCTCTTGCTCCAGATTCTGTCACGTTTCCAGGAACTTGGGAGCATGATTCACACCAAGGTTGGCTTTTAGCTAAAAAGTGCTGATTGGCTGAAATGGACATGTGTGGAGAGTTAGGGGCTCATAATGAACTGTAGATCCAGGTTTGGTGTGGCAAAGATGCCGTAGGTCCTGCCTGCTGGTTCCTAGCTGTATGTGGCTGAGGATGTGCCCAAACTAAAGAAGGATTTGAAGAGCCTGGCTAAGGAGTGTCCTGTCCATATCAGGGACTGTGGGGGACCCACCAGGTGCCCCATTATCCCATTGTCCCCTTCCTTCATCCCCCGTCTGTCCTGATGAGGGAGATGGAAAATGTATGTCTGAGCAGACCCCACTTTGAATAGAATTGAACCAGACTGGACACTTTTAATACCTGAATGTGGCTAGAAAGTGAGAGGATATCTGTAAGGTGTGGAAAAGGGGTGCCCACAGCATGCTGAAGACAGTGATGGGAGAGAAATCATGTTGTCTCCTGTGTATACAGGGCCAAATATTGTCACTTTGTTTGTGGCCACTGAGTATCACAGTAAAATACACGGGCTGGAAAACTGGGGGGTAACATGTCAACCTCAGAAATTAAACGGTGACTAGATTCCATTGTTTTCACTGTTTGAACTCATTGGAATAGAAAATAAAGCCTCCATCTGTACCTTCCAGGGATGGGTTTGTAGGAGGCTTCGCACAAGCACATGGAGGAGCAGAGGCTGCCTGAGGACGCGAGGAGAGCACAGTCTTCCCTCCCCTGGTCCTGAGGTAAGCATCTGCCTCATGTCTCTGCCAGGCTGGTGGACGTGGCTGCTCTGTTGCCACTTTGACTCTTTCCCCAGTGACTGGTCCTGTATGTGTGTCATGCATGAGGCTGAGAGCCAAGGTCTCTGTTGTTTCTGCCCCACGAACCGGCGCTGAGTGATTTATTTCCACAGTTTCACACAGGGTGCCTCACTACAAATGGAGAACATGGTTAATCTCCTGGTCCGAGGTGGAGGAGACCTGGGGTTCTATGGCTGAGACCAGAAAAGCAGCAACAGCAGAAAGCAGACCCTGTTGTTTTATTGTGGCCTCAGATCTCATTTCTTTAATATATATTTTTATTTACTTTAGAGAGGGGGAGAGAGAGATAGAACCATCCATGATGAGAGAGAATCATTGATTGGCTGCCTCCTGCATGCCCGCTACTGGGGATCAAGCCTGCAACCCAGACAAGTGCCCTGACCGGGAATCAAACCGTGACCTCCTGGTTCATGAGTTGATGCTCAACCACTGAGCCACATTGGCCGGGCTCAGACGTCATTTTTAAGACAGGAAAAAAAACATCCTGTTGGGTTATTTATTTATCCATTTTCTGTCCTGCTTTCTGGAATGTAAGGGTATTCCATCACTAGAAAATAGATATTGATAAGTTTTTGACGATGAATGAATAAAATCTCTTCGTGGTAAATATACTCATAATCATGGATATCTGTATTAAAAACCGGTTAGTATCCAGGCACTGGGCAACCACTTTACATATAGGGAGGGTCTTAATTCACACTTTTCCATGGTGTGTGTGGGGTGTATTACACTCCTGTTTTAGCTGAAATGTGGGGCTTGGCAGGAATAAGTAATTTGCAAGGAAGGGGAATAGTTGGATGAACCCAGCTATGCTTTTCCCACAAATCATGCTGCTGCTGTGTTGCAAACAATGGCTTGCTTATTTTGTTTCCTCATTTTAAAAAATCCCAAGAAGTCCAGCAGTTATACAGAATTACAAATGAAAAACTAGCAATGGCATCAAATTTGGGGACATATATTGCATACTAGATTCTTAATAGTAATGATAAAAGAAGAAAATACTAATATTCTTATTCACAATTTAATTTGCTGCTAACTGATTTAATGAACTTTACTATCTCAGCCACAATCAATTATTTTGACTCGGTAACATAACCAAGTATAACACATACCTCTTTCGGTGTGGTTATTAAAGATCACGCATAGAGTCACCTGACATACATGTGCACTTTTTGTCCAAGGGTTCAAATAGTTTAATAATCAGATGGCAGGTGGCCCTTTGATAGCCAAAGTGTAGTGAGCTCAGGTATTGACTGCTGTACGAAATCATCAATTCAGTAAGGTATCAAGTAACACCTTCATGAAGAAGAGATACTGTCTCAGACTTTAACACATGTAAAACACTTGGAAGGTAAAGACAGTATTTGAACATTTGCAGCAGGTAGTGTGTAGTATTCTGCTGGGTACGTGCTCTGAGAAGTGTTCGCTGCCTTGGCTTAGGCAGCAAAGACTGTGCAGATCGGTTCTATTGGGGATGACACATTTCCCCAGCGGAAAGTGCTTTCTGATACAAAACGGAACCCCTTATGGAACCTGAGGAGTTATTTTAGGAAATGAAATATTACTTCCATGCAGCCCATTGAGCCAGGATCTTTTTATAAAACAATGGATCTCTTTGCATGTAAGTGCTGAATAGGAAAATCCAAGGTACATTTAACCTTTGTTTTATTCCAGAATTATTCTCTGTGATATTTTAAGAGGGATACTTGGGGGAAAAAATGCCGAATTTATTGCTATGCCTTCTTATTAAGCAAAAATAAAAATTTAAAAAAGGACAAATGCAATGGAGAGACTTAAGCAGAGAAGTTTCTAATAAATTGAAAGCTCAGTAAACAGCTTTTGAAATAAATGAATTAGGAAGAATTTTGGATACAAAACATTTCTTCATGGTATATTTAATTCATAGTACTCTTTTGGAGTCTCTTAAAAGTCTTTAGATGCTATATGATAGGTTGGTGATCAATAAAATGTATGTTTCTATAGCATGAAAAGTAGCCTTCTGGCACTCCCCTCCCCCCCCCCCCCCCCAAAAAAAAGAAAAGAAAAAAAAGTAATGTTGCTGGTGAAGAGTTTGGGACTATTTTCTTTTATGAAGATTTTCCTAATAATCTACTGCACTGCCTTTCCTCACTGGCTTTTGAGCTTTAATCCGCAAATCTGAAATCATACTCAGACTATGTATATGTGCGAATGTCATGTATCATTCAAACATTTTCCACTTAAGCCAAAAGTTCTCATGTGTAGAAGCCCTTTAATGTAGAATTGAAGGGGGGTGAGGGAGAAGTACTTTTGTGTGTGTGTGGTCAGTCCTATGATAAACTGTGAAAATCATCTTTCCAATAGACTAAAAGAGCGTAAGTTTTAAATTGATTCCATAAACCCTGGTACCTGCTGATTTACTCTACACACTCATACGTGAAATAGAGGCTCAAATTTTAGCTCTGTTATGAAACCACATTGGTAGAGTAACACAGAATCACTGGGAATGCATTTGATACAGATAAGGACAGGGTCCGTCAACACTGCCTACAAAGCACTATAAAAATCCTGCCATATTAAATGGGACAATCTCAGGAGACTACAATTCTCATCCTTTTCATCTAGTCACCTTCTTCCAGTCCTCTTTACCTGTCTAACTTCTCTGCTCAAAGATCCCACTTTTCTCTGACTCTGCGATGGACTCCAAACCTCCCACTTGTCACTGAGCCCTCCAGAACCTGGCTCCACTTCACCTATTGTCTTAGATCAGTTCCTATGTCAGATTATATTTCCGATAGTATCTGTAGCAAGATCTCACACCGCACATGTTATGCTTACAGTATAACCTTGACGTTTTCCCCATGGAGGGGGTGTCCGTGTCCCCTTTTCTGGAATCTGGGTGGACCTTTGTGATTACCTCAGCCATTAGAGTGAGGTTAGGTCACAAAAACGCCATGCTCCTCCTTGTCATTTTGGAAGGTTCAAGCCATGCTGTGAGGAAGCCCAACTAACCCATTTGGAGGGACCACATAGAAGGGCTATGCTTAACAGCAGCCAATAGTCAACATCTTCCTCTGGACAAACGAGTGGTGACATTTCAAAATGATTTGAGCCTCTAGCTTTTGATTCACTTCTAGCTTTCAAGTCTTCCCAGCTGAGACCCCAGGTATTGTGAAGTAGACATTAAGTGGCCCCCAATGGTGCCTGTCTACATTCCCGACCCACAGAATCTGTATCATAAATATAGTTGTTTTATGCCACTGGGCTTCGGGATGGTTTATTACAGGGGTCCTCAAACTACAGCCTGCAGGCCACATGCGGCCCGCTAAAAACATTTGTTTTTTTACTTCAAAATAAGATATGTGCAGTGTGCATAGGAATTTGTTCATAGTTTTTTTTTTAAACTATAGTCCAGCCCTCCAACGGTCTGAGGGACAGTGAACTGGCCCCCTGTTTAAAAAGTTTGAGGACCCCACCCCTGGTTTATTACATAGCAACAATAACTGGAATGGTCTCTCTAATTACATTTCAAACTAGCTGAATTCAAGAGGAGGAAATTCTTGTGAGAATACAAGTGCACCTCATCATAAGAGCTTGAAAACAGAAACGGAAAATTCATCAGGAACAAAGGTAAGTATTAATTCCATTTGTCTGTAGGTCAGCCTATCTGCTATCTCATGGTCTCTGCTCTATTTTTCTCTCTTAGCAGTCCAATTTTATTCGCTTTTCAGTGTACATGGTCATCTACATCACCTCAATTTAGGCTGTAAGGCGACAGAGATTAGTATTTACTAGCCCAATTTTCTATTTCTGGGACAGTGATTTTCTCTGAAGGTCCCTCCAGTCAATTTTGGCCAATAGATCAAATGTTGCCTTATAAGCATACTATTGCCCATCTCTACAAAGGGGACCATTATAAAAAGAATGTTCCTAGTCAATCACCTTTGAGAAGTAGAGCCTGAAACAAGGATTGAAGGGCTAATATTTTATTTAGGAGATGCAAGCCCATTGTGGAGGCTATAAAAGAAAAGGGATAAAAAGATATGAAGCTAATGAAGAAGGAGGCAATGTACTGGGATACCTTGCCATGCTGTTCCCACTTCACAGTAGCCTAGATAGGGACCAAGGGATCACTTAACAGGTAGATCAGCCGACACTGGTGACTTCCTGAGAAATATCACCCTCTGGGAGAGAGACTTCCTCACATTTCAACAGTAACTCAGGAAACCTGATGTCAATGGCCACACTGACAGAGAGAGCGAGAAAGAAGGCGGCTGCCAAGAGAATCTGAAGAGGTGCTTATGGTAGCATAATGGCATTACAAAAATGTCCATGGCTGTTTCTCTGAAACCTGTGAACATGTTACATTACCTGGTAAAGGGACCTGACATAGGGAATTAAGGTTATGAACCTTCAGATAGGGAGGTTATCCCGGACAACCTGGGTGGACCCAATCTAAACACGGGTGCGTTTAAAGGTAGAGGAAGGTGGCAGAAGGGGGAGTCAGAGAGATGTGAAGTGTGGGAGGCCTGCTGCCATTGTTAGAGGAGCCACATGGGAGGCGTGAGAAGACATGTGGGCATACTCTAGGAGCAAATACAGGCCCCTGTCTGATAGCCAGGAAGGAATGGGGACCTCCGTTCTACAACTTAAAGGAACAAATTCAGCCCATGACCTGAATGAGCTTGTAAACAGTCTCCAAAAAAAGCAGACAGTCTTCAAACTCCTGACACTCTAAGCCAGGGTCAGGGTAGAACCATAATGTATACAGGCTTTATTACTGTATGCAGGCTTCTGACCTATAAAAGTAGGAGATAATAATTGGATGTTGTTTTAGGCCACTAAACTTGTGATCATTTATTACCACAGCAATGAAAAACTAATACTTTACATGAGGTTCAAATCCCCATGCAGAGGTCAGATACTCAAAGTTGTCTCATATCTACCTAATATAATTTCCTACCATTTTCCTGCCTGAACCAATAGGATATTTTTGCTCACTGCTCACCAGGTAGAGTATCTTCCCTTACACTCCTGTTCTTATTCCTTTGTCCACATTCATCTCCCTTTTATCTTAGTATTGTTGTGTCTGTGAAAGAACTTCCAGCCTATGGAAAAGTTTTATAAGCGTTTACTTGAAATTGCTGAGTACATGCCCGGAAGCAAAATCTCCAGATAGGGAAAATGAAATCCACTGGTTGTAGATTGGTGGGTGGGGGAGAAAGTAAAGCAGGGAAATCTCCAGGATTGGATGAAAAGCAAAATGAAGAAACACATGTGTCTTCTACATCAGTTGGTACGAGATAGTTAACACTGACATTTACCGCACATAGAGATGGTACGCGGGCAAGAAGATCACAATGAGGGTCTCATGGTCTCGGGAGTGTTCTTGTGCTGTGGTGCTGGGGGCTATGCCTTTGACATTTCAAAAGTATGTTATAGTAGATGCACAAGAACAATGGGCAGGGTTCACTGAAGGTAAAACTTGACCTTTGCTAAGGAAGATCTCTAGGTGAGGGATGTGACTACCCGCCATGGCCTGCCCCGTTAGGAATTTATGATGAGACTATCTTGTGTGGTTACTTTCAGTCACTGCTATGTGACCCCCTGAGCTTTTCAGGTTTATTATACAGTCCCTTTTTCATTATTTTCTCTCTTACTTTACCTTCCTCTAAAAAACAAAAACAAAACACAAAACCATGGAAGTATGATTTTCACTATCATGAGTTGATATGCCAACTCACTGTGGAAAATGTTGACTAATAAAACTACCAGGATACCGGATTTCTCCCTTCATAAATACTTTTTTTAGTATACATTTGAATAAATGCATGACAAATTGATAAGATTAAAATAGTTTAGTTGATACCAATCATAACTGGAGCATAAGAAATTCAGATAAGTTCTTTCAAATGACACTTGCCTAATGCCTTCCCCACTTCCTGTTGTCAAAAATTCCCTGAGGTAAATCACCTGCACAGTATAATCAAGAGAACAGCATGCATGCCCAAGGGCCGCTGTGGATTCTGAATTGTTAGTCCCATTGTTATTCTGGTCTATTCGTCCAAATTGTGCTCCTACATATCTGAATATTGTCAAGCTAGGATCTTTTAGGAGTTAAAAAGTCCATTTTAATTAGTTACCTCTCATTATAATTTTTCAGTTCTTGTTCGTTTTTCTTATTTTTTAATACATATTTTTATTTCAGAGAGGAAGGGAGAGGGAGAGAAAGATAGAAATACCAATGATGAGAGAGAATCATTGATGGGCTGCCTCCTGCACGCCCCTTACTGGGGATGCAGCCTGAAACCTGGCCTTGTACCCTGACTGGGAATCAAACTTCGATCCTCTGCCTCAGAGGTTGAAGCTCAGCCACTGAGCCACACCAGCCAGGCCAGTACTTGTTCTTGGTCAGGGTTTGACTCTGTATTTCTTCAAAAGTTTGTAATAATCCAAGGGTAGCTGGTAGATGTCTAAGACACACCTTGATGGATTTGGTATATTAATTTGACACTGTATCTGGAAGAGGCACAGAATGTATGATGAAAGTGCTTTTTTTTTTTTTTTTACAAATATTCAAGCCAGACAGATCTGATTGGAAACAGAGGTAAAAAGTGACTCCTGTGCCATCTGATAAGAACCATTTCTTAAACTTGTCACATAAAACATTCTGTTATGCTTCAGGCTGTTGAAAATAATTTCACGCACAGGAACAGTCACTTGAGGCAGTTTTGTTGTTTAGCAACAGCCTTAGGACAAACGCCAAGCTTGGAGGTGGAAAATTTGGGTTATCACGTAATTGTAGTCATTACTCAGACTGAGGGAGTGAGTCAGCAGAGTGAAGACTATATAGCAACATGGCTTAACCTACTTCCACTTTTTAATAACTATTCCTCCCACCCCAAAGATCAAAGAGTATTTGTCATTGAGAAAATTTCAAACATTCTTTAAAAAACATGTCTTTTTGCCCTGGCCAGTTTGGCTCAGTGGATAGAGCGTCGGCCTGTGGACTCGGGGGTCCTGGGTTCGATTCCGGCCAAGGGCATGTGCCTTGGTTGCGGGCACATGCCCAGTGGGGAGTGTGCAGGAGGCAGCTGATCGATGTTTCTCTCTCATCGATGTTTCTAGTTCTCTGTCCCTCTCCCTTTCTCTCTGTGAAAAATCAATAAAATATATTTATAAAAAAACAAACAAAGAACAAACAAACATGTTTTTTTTTTAAAAGTTGATCTGTTCTATATTTATTCCACAAGATTTTCAAATGTTAAGTATTCTGTTTGGTCAACAAATTTTCTCAAATACCTAGGGAAAAGGCAACCAAAGAATTCAAGGACTTCAAATGCTCTCATGCAGTAAAGAAGGAAGTCATCTATGTGTTGGTGTAAAGATTTCTTATGAAATCACTGATCCTAAGTAGTCCTTTGAATACTGACCTTGAGAAAGGGGTGGATTGAAGGCATAGGAGAGGCCAGAGACACAGACAAAAACAATTAGACTGTACCTACTACTCCCTGATTTTGTATTTCACCGAGAGGTAACCAGTAATTCTGATTCTGAGACTTTTGTCCAGATCTAGATTAGTTGAAATTAGTGACTGCAGCATGCTCAGAGTCAATAATTTGTCATATCAAGTCCAGAGTTAAATAGAAACACTGAGAAATTGGAGCTGCTACATTCTTCCAACTCTTCTATTTGTACCAGCTACAGAATTTACTCACACATCACCAGAAAATTGAAGACTGACAAGGGGAATGGAGACTTGGGTATTTGTTATCCCAACTATTGTATCTAGAACACTCACAGAATACCAGAATCCATTAGCTAAATAAGATTGTAAGAATTTGGTGCTGTGACATTACAAACCATTAAATGGTCAAAAGACAATACCAAAAGTTATTTTGAATTTCTACAGATCATTAAATGTGCACTTTTCACCCAAAGAGTAAAAAAAACACGTGAAGATAATAAGAAGAGGATCTACATACTTATAAATTGTACTAGGGGCCTGGTGCATGAAGATTTGTGCACTGGAGGGGTGGGGCGGGGAATGGAGAGGTGGCCCCTTAGCCTGACCTGCACCCTCTCCAATCTGGGAACCCTCAGGGGAGCCCTCTCCAATCTGGGAGTTTCTGTCTGTCTTTGCAATCATATAAGCGAATTGTCTGAGACCCCCAAGCCAGTTTGGTTTGTTGCTCACAGAATAATAGAGGCATTTTTTTTCTTTGCTCCATTGGTGGAGATTTCCTAGAAGTTTTAGGATATCTTCCCTTTAATTTTTCCAAGACACTCTGATTTTACTTATGTTTCTCACCTTTGCTTTCCCTCCATCCCCAACCACAACAGTAACTTGCTCCAGGCTCACTTTGCTCTAGTGTCTAAGAGAACTACAATTGCCAGCATTCCTGGTGCTCCCTCCACTCTGGGCTTCTGCTTCCAGTACTGGGGCTGCCATCAGAACTATTCGCAGTGTTCCTGGTGCTCCCCCACTCTGGGCTTCTGCTTCTGGTCCTGGGGCTACCACCAAAACTACTATTCCCAGAATTCCTGGTGTTCCCACACTCGGGATTTTCCCAGACCAAGGGAGCCACATGTCCCCAAGGGAGCAACCGAGGGAGCGACCCAGGGAGCCACATCACCCCAAGCTGCCAGCTCTCCCACTCTGCTCTGTGTATGCAAATTACCCGCCATTTTGTCAGGTTAATTTGCATACTCCTCATTGGTTGATGGGTGTGGCTTATGGGTGTGGCTTGTGGGCTTGGCTTGAGCATAGTAGAGGGACAGTTAATTTGCATGTTTCTCTTTTATTATATATACTAGAGGCCCGGTGCACAAAAATTTGTGCACTCAGGGGTAGGGGGTCCCTCAGCCCGGCCTGTGCCCTCTCGCAGTCTGGGACCCCTTGGGGGTGACCACTAGCTGGCTTAGGCCTACTCCCCAGGGGATTGGGCCTAAGCTGGCAATCAGACATCCCTCTGGCAGCCCGGCAGCCCTCGGGGGATGCCTACTTGCCAGCAGGGAGCAGACCTAAGCTGCAGTCAGACATCCTTAGCACTGCTGAGGAGGCAGGAGAGGCTCCCACCACCACCACTGTACTGGGCCATCAGCCTGGCTTGTGGCTGAGCAGAGCTCCCCCCTGTGAGAGTACACTGACCACCAGAGGGCAGCTCCTACATTGAGCGTCTGCCCCCTGGTGGTCAGTGTGTGTCATAGTGACCAGTCATTCCCAGTCTTTCTGCTGTCAGTTTGCATATTACCCTTTTACTATATAGGATAGAGGCCTGGTGCACGGGTGGGGGCCGGCTGGTTTGCCCTGAAGGGTGATCCGGATCAGGGTAGAGGTCCCGCGTGGGTGCTTGGCCAGCGTGGATGACGGGCTGATGGATGTTTGCAGCTGGTCACACCCCCTTCATGGTGGGGGTCCCCACTGGGGTACCTGGCCAGTTTGGGTGAGGGGATGAGGGCCATTTTTAGGCTGGCGGGCGACTGAAGCTCCCTGCCTCTTTTTTTCTTTCTTTTTTTTTATTCTGGGATTTATTTACCTTCTATAGCTGTCACTGGAGCTGAGAGCCGGCTCCAGCTTGAGGCCGTGGCTGGCTGAAAGCAGGTATCTGGGTTTGTTTAGCGTCTATAATTGAAACTCTGTTGCCATCACTGGCGCTCTAAGCTCTGAGCCCGCTGGCGGCTGAAAGCAGGTTTCTGGGTTTGTTTAGCTTCTATAATTGCAACGTTGTTTCATCCGGAGCTCAGAGCTGGGCCGCAGCAGGCGGGGAACCTTGGCTTCCTTTGTCACTGGAGCAAGCAAGCCTCATGTTCGCTTCAGCTGCCTGGTTGCCGGCCGCCATCTTGGTTGGCAGTTAATTTGCATATCACCCTGATTAGCCAATGGGAAGGGTAGCGAAGTTATGGTTAATTACCATGTTTGTCTATTATTAGATAGGATAGTTGCTTAACTTTTTAAGTAGCCCAGTTATTCAAATCAGTGTTGCTACTGTTGCTGGATTTCACAAGGCCAGATTTTACCATGCTAACTATTTTAATCATTAGTCAGACTTGGTCTTGAGCTGTAAGGTGAAATCCAGTAAAAATGGGTAAGATTGGAGAGAATCGAAGATGGCGGCATAGGTAAACACTGGAGACTGCTGCCGCAAACAACCACTTCAAAAATACAACTAAAAGACATCAACCAGAACCACAGGAAGGCTGGCTGAGGAGAGACTCTTCAACTAGAAGGAAAAACAACAGCAAACCGAGGCTCAGAGGAGGCGCAGTGTGGAAAATTTAAAGGTACGGTGGTGTGCGCGCAAAGCGGGCTGGTGGCTGAGGGCGCGGTTGTCGTTTTCAATCAGGAGGGAGTCTCAGACTCAAGGCTCCAGATCCGGGCGAGTCTCTAGGGACCCAGACTCAAACGGGAGAAGCGGGACTGTCTGGCTACGGTCCCTCCGAGGTTTGCAGCGGTTGCTGGGACAGAGAGGCAGAGCCTCTGGGGATGGACTGAGAGCAGCCATAGCTGCTCCCTCCACCTGCCCTGTTGAGCCCGCCCCGCCCAAGCCCTGCGCAGAGCCATTTGCCGGATCGCCTCAAGCAAAGGCTAGATTAGCACCTCCCCAGAGGACAGAAGTTTTCCCACAGCTGATTCTCACAGCCAGTCGGCCTGGTGGTCAAATCCCTCTAGTATTAACTACAACAATTAAGGCTTAACTAGAACAAGACTGTACACAAAGACCACAAGGGGGTGCACCAAGAAAGCATAAAAGATGCAGAGACAAAAAAGCATGACAGAAATGGAGGATATGGAGCTAAAAATCGCAATTTTGAGGGCTTGCAATAAACTTGAGCAGAGCCTCACGAAAACTAATGAGACCCTCGATGCTATGATAAAGAAACTAGAAAGTAAGCATACACGGACTGAAATAAAGAATATTATACCCAATAGCAGACCAGAGGAGCACAAGAATCAAACCAAAGATTTGAAATATGAAGAAGCAAAAAACACCCAACTGGAAAAGCAAAATGAAAAAAGAATCCGAAAGTGTGAAGATAGTGTAAGGAGCCTCTGGGACAGCTTCAAGCGTACAAACATCAGAATTATAGGGGTGCCAGAAGATGAGAGACAGCAAGATATTGAAAACCTATTTGAAGAAATAATGGCAGAAAACTTCCCCCACCTGGTGAAAGAAATAGACTTACAGGTCCAAGAAGCGCAGAGAACCCCAAACAAAAGGAATCCAAAGAGGACCACACCAAGACACATCATCATTAAAATGCCAAGAGCAAAAGACAAAGAGAGAATCTTAAAAGCAGCAAGACAAAGAGACTCAATTACCTACAAGGGAATACCCATACGACTGTCAGCTGATTTCTCAACAGAAACTTTGCAGGCCAGAAGGGAATGGCAAGAAATATTCAAAGTGATGAATAGCAAGAACCTACAACCAAGATTACTTTATCCAGCAAAGCTATCATTCAGAATTGAAGGTCAGATAAAGAGCTTCACAGATAAGGAAAAGCTAAAGGAGTTCATCACCACTAAACCAGTATTATACGAAATACTGAAAGGTATCCTTTAAGAAGAGGAAGAGGAAAAAGGTAAAGATACAAATTGTGAACAACAAACATGCATCTATCAACAAGTGAATCTAAGAATCAAGTGAATAAATAATCTGATGTACAGAATGAACTGGTGATTACAATGAATCAGGGACATAGAAAGGGAATGGACTGACTATTCTTGGGGGGGAAAGGGGAATGGGAGATACGGGAAGAGACTGGACAAAAATTGTGCACCTATGGATGAGGACAGTAGGTGGGGAGTGAGGGCGGAGGGTGGGGCGGGAACTGGAAGGAGGGGAGTTATGGGGGGGTGGAAAAAAGAGGAACAAATATAATCTGAACAATAAAGATTTAATAAAAAAATATAAAAAAATTTTAAAAAATGGGTAAGATTAATTAGAGTGTTACCAGAGAGCATGTTAGTCAAGTTCAGGACTTCCTCTCATGGGGGACAGGGAAAACATGGTGGGTCTTTATTTTTTCTCACCTCCTAGGGTCCATGAAAAGATCAGAGATATGGGAGAAAGGTCAATGGGAGAATTCATGGCGGCTTCTCCAGAAGAGACATGGGAGGGACGACTTTCTTCTTTCCTCCATTTATTCTGTTTGCCAAGATTATGTCATTAAGCCACAGTGTTTGAGCGTTTCTCAGACAGTATAGAAAATGGCAAAAACCCAGGGATGTTGTAGGCAACGTGGGAACCTTGCAGGAGATGACCTAGCCTTAGAGCATGCAAGTCCCCTGAGGGCCTGGGGTGACTGGGCAGAGAGAAACATCTGGGAACTAGCACACGAGGTTTTCTGATAAGGGTCTGAAATCATAGACAGTCCGCTAACATCGTTTTCTACCATAAATACATGATATGTATTCGCGTGTGTATTATTTTCTGTCAGTATCCTATTAATTTGTTTGTTTGTTTGTTTTTTTGTTAAAAGTAGTATATTATGGTGGTTAGGAGCAACACTTGTTGCCTAAATTTGGATACTTCTCTGCCACTGGTGAGCTGTATTTGGATCAATTAACCTCTTTGTGTCCCAGTTTCTTCATCTAAATAAAGGAGTAATAAAAATACTATACCATAGTGTCTTGAGGATTAAATGGATTTTATATTTAAAACATTGCCTGGCACATAGTGAATCACTGAACAAGTGCTTATCTATATATATAAAAGCCTAAGCGACCTTTATGACCAGTCACTATGATGCTCACTGACCACCAGGGGGCAGACGCTCAATGCAGGAGCTGCCCCCTGGTGGTCAGTGCACTCCCACAGCCAACCTCCCATGGCCTGCCAACCTCCCATGGTCCCTTCTCCTGGCTGGCCAGCTTGATCAGCCCTGATTGGGACTAGGTGAGATGGGCTCCTATTGACCCCCATTGCCAGCCAGGCCAAGGGACCCCACCCATGCACAAATTCTCATGCACCAGGCCTCTAGTATTATTATAATTATACTAGAGGCCTGGTGCACAAAAATTTGTGCACTAGGGGGGTTCCCTCAGTCCGGCCTGCACCCATTCGCAATCCAGGACCCCTTGGGGGATGTCCACCTGTCGACTTAGGCCCACTCCCCGGGGGATCAGGCCTAAGCTTGCAGTCAGACATCCTTCTAGCAGCCAGGCAGCCCTCGGGGGATGTCCGACTAAAGGCTTAGGCCCCAAAGGGATCGAGTCTAAACCGTTAGTTGGACATTTTTAGTGCTGCCACGGAGGTTGGAGAGGCTCCTGCCACCGCCACTGCACTGGCCAGCCATGAGCCAGGTTCTGGCTGAGTGGCACTTCCCATATGGAAGTGCACTGACCACCAGGGGGCAGCTCCTGCATTGAGCGTCTGTCCCCTGGTGGCCAGTGTGCATCATAGCAATCAGTCATTCTGCCGTTCAGTCAATGTGCATATTAGCCTTTTATTATTATTATATAGGATGTCCCTATTTCCCCCATTTTGCCCCCTCTACCCAGCTCTTGCCCCCCACTTCTCTCTGGCCATCACCATACTGTTGTCTGTGTCCATGGGTTGTGCATATATTTTCTTTGGCTAATCCCTTCTTTAAATTCACTTCTTTAAATTTTTATTTTCAAATAAGTGCTTATAACTGCACTATTATATATTTTCTATTATATCATTTAGAATTAGGATTTTTTTAATTGAACCCTTGTAAATTTTAGCACAATTTAATAAATTATGCTGGAAGCAATTAGGAGATTTTTCATGTAATGCAGATACATTTCAATTAATATATTTATTAATTTTTAATTTTTTAATATTTTAATTAGAAATAATCTCATACATGTAAAAAAAAACTATAAAGTACTACAGCATATTATATGTACCCTTCACCCAATTTCTTAGGTGTTAATAATTTAAACATAACCATTATACAACTAACAAAATTTGGAATATATTTTTCTTATAATCTCTTTAATGTTACTTAATCCATTTACTTTGTTTTTGTTAATCTTCACCCAAGGATATTTTTCCATTGAATTTTAGAGAGAGTGAAGGGAAAAGGAGAGACACATTCATTGGTTGCTTCTTGCACATGCTCTGATAGAGACTGGGGGTCAAGCCAGCAACTGAGGTACATGCCCTTGACTGGAATTGAACCTGGGACCTTTCAGTCCACGGGCTAATGCTCTATCCACTGAGCAAAACAGGCTGCAGCTTAATTCATTTACTTTTAATCTATATGTGTCTTTATATTTAAAGTGGGTTTTGTTTTTGATTCACCCTCATAATCTGTCTTTTAATTGGTGCATTTATGCCACTGACTTTCAGAGTGCTTACTGATAGAGTTACTACCATATCAGGTGGCTTCTGGGGCTTCTGGGGCGGGCCTGTGGCCCAGGATCGGATCCAATCACAGGCAACAGGCAGGCGGATTCTGGGATTGCACACTGGGGCCTGGATGGCGGCTCGTGCTGGTGGCTCACGCTGTCCCACTCTGCCTGCAGTATGCAAATTAGCTGGCATCTTTGTTGGTGGTTAATTTGCATATCACACTGATTAGCCAGTGGGAGGCGTAGCAAAGGTACAGTCAATTACCATGTTTGTCTATTATTAGATAGGATACCTTGTTAAGTTTGTTTTTCATGGTAGGAGTTGTACCTTACTTTTAGACAACAGATAGCTCCAGGGTTATTAGGAGGGAAGAGTCAACTCAGAGGTAATATTCTGTGAATATTTCTATGAGACTACACTGGAAACTTAGGGAGGATTGCCCTATGCTAATCTAGGCATTAAACTATCTTTGCTATTTCAACCAACATATTTGTTGTGCCAAATTCTTAACTTTACATTCAGTTATGAAGAACATTATCTTGATAAATCATTCAGCATATATAGGGCATCCCAAAAAAATGTACACACACTTTAAATAATTATTAATTCCAATGTTTCTTTCTTTTCAGATTTAACCCATTGGAATTAATTAAAGCATGTGTACATTTTTGGGGACAACCTGTATGTAGTACTTATAGGTTAAAAATATGGTTTTCTATCTTTATTTTAAGTATATGTTTGTTTTAGGTTATTTTCCTTTGCCCAAGAATCTGACTTGAGAGTTTCAATGAGTTTTCGATATTTGTTTTAACTACACAAGTATTTCATGTTCATCATAAAAATGAGAAAATATAAATAAATGAAAAAATTATTGCCCAGACTGCAACCAAATGATGGCCATTGTTCACAGCTTAGTGTTTGTTCTTTTAAATATTCTTTCTCTAAAGTCCTTCCCCCCTTGTGTTTTCTCCTAAAGTTGTACTTTAAAATACATATTATTATGTAACCTTAATGCCTCACTGTGCAATACATCATGAACATATATCTATATCTTTATAGACTTATAGAGTCCTTTTGTAATATTCAATTTTGTGGGTATACCATAATCTCTTATGTCAGGCATTTAATCTGGTTTTATTATTGCACATAATAAACAAAGTTGTGACAAAAATCAAAAGAAAAAAAAAGATAGAATATTTTATAAATAATCCCACGATGTCTGACTTCAGAGAATGGATTATAACATAACTGAAGTATTTTTCAAATGTGAATGAGTTCAATGCTCCCACTTAATACTTTGTTAAAAAGGTGCTCTTGTATGGCCAGTGTTCCTCAGTGGTTGAGCATCGACCTATGAACCAGGAGGTCATGGTTCAATTCCAGGTTAGGGCACATGCCCAGGTTGTGGGCTCAGTCCCCAGTAGGGGGTATGTGAGATGTTTCTATCTCTCTCTCCCTCTCTGAAATCAGTAGAAAATATATTTTAAAAAGGAAAAATAAAGCCAGGTTCTCATAGTCTTTAAGTCACTTTGTAACATCTGATGACCTTGATAAAGAATAGTTATATTAATTAGTTGTGACTTCTAGACATAAATTCTGATATGGTACATTTCTTTCCTGATTACAACTCATTCTATGCTAAAATTAGGTACTGCCAAAGAAAAGAAAAAGAAACACAAATAGACACCTAGTAATTAAACAAGAATTACATTACAAAATGTAATCAGACATATACTTACTGGTTTTGACAAAAAATAGCTTGTGTGACCTGAATAAAACATCAACTGTATATAAATCTCTCTCAGGGAATCATTTTTTTTCAAGATGATACAAAACTGCATTTCATGTACAATCAGGATTTTAAAAAATATGTTGTTATTTATTTTAGAAGGAGAGGAAGAGAGAGATAAAGCGAGAGAGAGGAGAGAGCGAGAGAGAGAGAGAGAGAGAGAGAGAAACAACAGTCAGTTGCTTCCCTGCATGCATCCAGCCAAGCATCAAACCTGAAACCTGAGCATGTCCCTGGCTGGGAATCGAACCTGTAACTTTTCGGTGCACAGGATGATGCTCAACCAGGTCTCCCTCACCCCTCCAGAATTATTTTAAATCTTTTGAAAGCTCATTTTTATTTAGTTCAGAAAAATTTGCTCTGAATACTTTGGCTGGTTTACATTCCTGCTTAGTGAATACATTTATTTTCATAGAGTTTATTTTCTATGTTCATGGATCTTAGAGCTGGAAGGAGTCTCTTTGACTTCAGAGTTTTAATTTATATTAAAATCAATAAGAAATATATATAATAAGGTATATTCTAATGAAAAACAATACATCAAAGATGCAAAACGCTGGGAGGCATGTTAAAGGGGAACTGGGAATTAACTCTAGGATGTGGCAAAACACCCCTAAGCACAAATCAGCATTTCATAGCCAGTGATATATATATAGTTTATTGGGTATTACTAGAAAGGAGTTCACAATCAAGGATGTGCATAATACATTCTGCCGCCGCTGCACTTGTTGGCAATCACTTTCAGCCACGTCAAGTCTCCAGATAAATGTGTTCTGTCTGAACCAACTCTAACAGGAACCCAGACAGCTAACCTGTGTGTGCTTTTGTAATTAAGAAGCTGAAGGTCTTCCTCCTTAGAAAACCAGGACAAAAAATAACTCAGAGCTCCTCCTCCCGCACTCTACCTGGAACCCTGCTGCACTCTGCAGCCAACATAAGGGTAAGAGCTTATACCTCCGTTACACCCTTATTTATAAATGAAAAACAAACAAACCAAAGACCTGATTTTTAGGGTGAACTAGAATTCCATTTTTGTGGATTTTACAGGAATTGAAAGCACAGATTTTAAAAATTTTGTTTTGCTAAAACCTTCAAGAAAACATACACAACACCAAATTAGGCTCCGTGGAATGTGACCCAAAGAGCAAAGCTAAGGAAGTTGACTTCGATCCTAAACTTGTTTATTATTTCTCTCTGAGAACCTCATCCACCAATCCCCAATGTTTCTCTGCCAACCTTTATTCTTACAGTTTTTCTAAGCAATTACACATCCTGTAGCAACAGTTTCCTTCATTAATCCTTTTGGGGAAAAGTAATGTCAGATAAGTAACACCTGCTTCCTTGAGTTAAATCAGGATGCACATGGTCCATCTGCGATGCTAAGCTGTGGCCAAGAAATTTCAGAGGCAACTGGACAGTCAGTAACCTCTACTCAAATACAAATGCAACACCATTTGCTAGACGATTGCAGTGGTTCGTAACCCTGGGTAAACAGGGTTGAATGCTGTCGGTTTTAATTTTTTCTCTTTTTTTATTGAGACAAAATTTATATATAAAAAGTCCATCTATAAGTTTGACAAATGTATACAGTTGTATTGTGTCCACCACCATCAAGATGTGGAATTTTCACCACCCCACAAGGTTTCCTCATGCCTCCTTCCAGTCAATCCCTTCCTTCCATCCCCAGCCACTGGAAACCACAGATCTGTTTTGTTTCCATAGTTTTGATGTTTCTAGAATGTCAGATAATGAAATTATACAGTATATGTCTTTTGTGTCTAGCTTTTTAACTTAGTGTGGTACTTTCAAGAATCATCCGTTTTGGTGCCTGTATCAGTAGTCTGTTCCTTTTTGTTGCTGAATAGCATTCCATGTGTGGGTAAATCAGAACTTGTTTATTCATTCACCAGCTGAAGTACATTTCACTTGTTCACAGTTTGGGGCATTTACCACTTAAGCCGCTACAAAGATTTACATACAGGTCATTGTGTGACATGTGTTTTCAATTCTCTTGGCTATGTGTCTGGTGTATATAGTTAAATGCATGTTTGCCTTTATATGAAAAATGCTCATCTGTTTTTTTCAGAGTGACTGGATCCTTTTGCATTCCCCCTAGCAATGAATGAGAGTTTGTTTTTCTACATCCTTACCAAAACTCGATATGATTGGTCTTTTTATGTATTAATAATTCTAGTGTTTGGATGGTAGTATCTCATATTGGTTTTAAACATTTGCATCTTCCTCATGATTAAAAATTAGGAGCACATCTTTTGTGTGCTTATTTATCATTCTTACATCTGTTGTGGGTTGTTTGCCTTCTTACAGCATTTCATAAGTTAAGGGTGTGTTTCTTCCCTACCGTGGTCGGCAAACTGCGGCTCGCGAGCCACATGCAACTTTTTGGCCCCTTGAGTGTGGCTCTTCCTAAGCCTTAGGAGTACCCTAATTAAGTTAATAACAATGTACTTACCTATATAGTTTAAGTTTAAACAATTTGGCTCTCAAAAGAAATTTCAATCGTTGTACTGTTGATATTTGGCTCTGTTGACTAATGAGTTTGCCGACCACTGCCCTAGAAGTTTTGTGGTTTTAGCTCTTACATTTAGGTGTATGATCCATGTTGAGTTCATTCTTGTTCATGGTAGGAGTTGAGGTTCGTTCTTTTTGCACGTGGATATCCCCTGGTATTGTGCCACCATGACTGTGGGCTAGGGTGGAGCTTGGGGTCTTGGAGGAGGGTGTTCACTGTGCTCCTGCATCACCCCCACCCTGCAGCAGGCCCTGCACACCTGCACCGTATAAGGCTGCTCTCTCCATGCTCTTGCCCCTCCCTTAACACACCACCTTGCGAGGCTGCTGGGCAACGGGGGTGGTTTCTCATTTCTCAGACTCCACCCTCAATCTCAGGCAGACCCTGTACACCTGAGCCTCAGGAGTGGTGTTTTCTCAGCAGCCCTGCCGGCTTCTCATGCACTTGGAGAGTGACACTTCTCCCCACTGGTGTCAGCTAAACTCTGTCATTAATTGGCAGAAACCTTGGGTGTGAGTAAGGTTCTCTCCCTCCGGTTTGGCAGCCGAATATGGCCTTGCAAAGGGCAGAAGTCTCTGCACAAATAGGATTTTTGCTGCAGCTGATCTTTGCTGGAGTAGGATGGAAGGTTTCCTGTCCTACCCCAGAGGGAGCAACGAAAGGTCAGCTCTGGGACCTGGGCTTTTCCCATTCTCCAGTGGTAGGTGCCTTTTACTTCCTATTTTCATATTTAAAAGGGGTTCAGGACACAGGAGGTTTGGGGCCTGTCTATAGCTGCAGCCAATCATTTCCTGATGTTCATAGAGTTTCTGGAGAATGAATGGGCTTCTGAAGATACCCCTGCTCCACTCTCAATCTTTGGCAAACCTTGCACACCTTGTGTTACTGAAGGAGGCACAATGGCCGTTTGCGCTGCCTCTGATGTTCCTCAGGAGCGCTTGCTGGAGAACCATGGGAAATATTCCAGTGGATATAGATGCCCCATATCTGGGTTCCCAGAGATCCTGAACTGTCAGTCTTGCCCTTAGTTTAAGAATCCATTACAATTGCAAGAGGTAAAGGAAGGCTCACATCTCCGGGCAGCTTCGTGTCTCATGACCTTTGTCCTTCTCTCTTGCACCCTTCTCCTCACAGAGACTACCCCCGCCCCCCCGCCTCATCTATGGATGATCTGTTCTCCTCTCATGGAATTTCTAATGTTTCTTTCACTTTACAGTCGGCTGCTCAGCTCATCTAGCTTTGTTTTTTTCTTGCTCAGAGTATAAATACTTTCCCTTCTTTTTATCACACGGTATGCTTGGCATCTTGAAAGGCTAGTACCCATTTTTAGATTGTCAAAGAATGGACCAGAGAACCATCTTCTGAAAGAGCTGGTTTTCAAGTTTTCAGGGACATACAGATACACTTATTTGGGGGAACTCGTGTTGTAGTTTCATATGTGAAAGCTGTGTTGGAAGAGGAGTCTGTGCAACACAGGTGTGCACAATGGTGGTCACTGGCTGACAGCGGCCACTTCTACGGTCCCTCAGTGGTGTCCCAGCCAGTCAACCCAGCAGATAACAGATGAATAGGATTTATTTTTCCCTAAACACCTGAATTGGGTCCCTCTTCTTATTTTAGAGGAGTTTTCAGGATTAAGCAGACATCAGTGGCCTTGAGAAGAATTATTTGGGATTTATTTCTATAATAATTTAATGCTTTAGGTACATTTTTTTAGTGTAAAAGGAAGAAAAGAAGAGGAATGTTGTATATGGGAGGCATCATACTCACTCTTTTGCGTGTTTATTTTAAGCATTTTTGTGTATCCCTTTGTATATTGCAATTGGCTGAAGTCCACAAAGATGGGCTTTCTACATTCAGCTGCTGCAGTGTTCAGATAATTTCAATGAACTGTTAGGAATCAGTTTGCAGGTCAACAGTTTCTCTTTAAAGGGACAAAAAAAATTGCAAAAGCAATGTTGCTTTGCAGAGGGGAGTCCCACAAACGCTGCTTTGGGTGGGATGGGGCTGGTGCTGTGTAACCAGTGTTTGGCTTTCTTTTCAAGTGGGGGCAATGGGGAGAGAACCTAGACTGAGGCAAGTTCTCTTCCCCGGCCCTTGTCTGTCTGTGGTGGTTTCTGTTTCAGGGAGGTGTGGTGGGATCATAAGTCATTCCCCTCCCCTTCTAGGCCTCCTGCTGTAAATGGAGGACCTGTCTGGTTTCTGGTTTGGCTGGGGTCCCATAAGGGTATGGGACCCTTCAATAAAGGATAGCAAACAGAGAAAAAAAAGTGTTGCTGAATTTATTTATTTTCTCCATTAATTTTTTAGAGAGAGAGTGGAAATGTGGGAGGGATGGGAGAGGGAGGGGGAACAGAGAAAGAGAGAGAGAGAGAGAGAGAGAGAGATGGATGTGAGAGAGACACACTGCCTCCCACACACACCCTGACTAGGGCCTGGGATCAAACCTACAACCCAGGCACAAGCCTTTGACTGGGAATTGAACACTGCATGGGCTTATGCTCTAACCATTGAACACCCTGGCCAGGGCAAAATGTTGCTGAATTTCATATTCCTCAGTTTAGAAATTAAAATGCAGAGAAACGAATTCTGCGCCGGGAAGCGAGGCGGGCGGCGGCGGCTGCGCTGGGCTGGCGGGCGGCGGTGGCGATTCCACGTGCTCCCCGCGGCCAGTTGGAACCGTTGGCGCACACCGGCTGGGAGGCAATGCTTGCTATCTTCAGTTGGAGGGAATGACTTTTCACATGGTGTATTTTTGATAAGATTTAAAGCCTATCTTGGATAGAGAATATTTAATCATTTAGCTAAAAATGTTATTTTTTACATGCAATGCATGTGGTGAATCAGTGAAGAAAATACAAGTGGAAAAGCATGTGGCTGTTTGCAGGAACTGCTAGTGCCTTTTCTGCATTGACTGCGGTAAAGATTTCTGGGGCGAGGACTACAAAAACCATGTGAAATGCATAAGCGAAGACCAGAAGTACGGCGGCAAAGGTTACGAAGAGAAAGCCCACAAAGGCGATATCAAACAGCAGGCGTGGGTGCAGAAAGTTAATGAATTAATAAAAAGACCCAATGTCAGCCCCAAAGTGAGAGAACTTTTAGAGCAAATTAGTGGTTTTGACAACATTCCCAGGAAAAAGGCAAAATTTCAGGAACCAGCCAGTAAAGGGCAAGAGCAAAAGCCACTCAACCAAGTGGCAAAGCCACCTGCAGAAATCACCACCACGGTGGCACCTTCCAAAGCCAATGACACCAGGCACGGACAAGCAGAGGCAAAGAAGAACAAGAGAGAGAGGAAGGAAGAGCGGCAGAAGAAAAGGAAAAAAGAAAAGAAAGAACTAAAATTAGAAAACCAAGAGTCAGAAGTCTAAAAAGCTCAAAATGAGGCCTGAGGCCGAGCAGGAGGCGGGAGGGGTGGGTGCGGCCCCGAAGGGAACAAGAGCCAGGGGCCAAGGAGCACAGGCGAGTGTGGAGTGAATGGAGATGTGGACAAGGAAGAGACAAACATGGAAAAAAGGAAGCGGAAGGTTTCCGAAGTTGAAGCATATTCTAAGAAGAAAAAGATTAAGTTCCCCGGACTGGCTGAAGGCAGAGAAACAGAAAACCGTGAAGCTCCTGCAAAAGGTGAATTCAATTGGAAGGGGACTATTAAAGCAGCCCTGAAGCAGGCCCCAGACAATGAAATAGCAGTCAAAAAGCTAAGGAAAAAGGTTTTAGCTCAGTATTATGCGGTGACAAACCAACACCACAGGTCTGAAGAGGAGCTCCTGGCCATCTTCAACAAGAAAGTCAGCAAGAACCCCACCTTCAAGTTACTCAAGGACAAGGTCAAACTTTTGAAGTGAACATTTTTATATTTAATAAATTGAGTCCATCCTGTTGATTTCTTCCTTTGACAGCTGTTTGTAAAACATGTAATAAATAATAACAACTCAAATTTTGTTTTCTTATAAGAAAAAAATATATTTTTGGTAGATCTTTTATGAGAAAATCAACTTTATTGTCCTGAAAAAAAAAATTAAAATGCAGTTGTCATTTTCAGGAAATTACTGAGAAACTATTCCACACTGTCTCATCTATCTGTTCATGTGCATAAACCAGTTAGCATATTTAAGTGTCTAAAAGTGGATAATCAGTGATCACCTAAAATAATTGGTTAAACTGTCAGCCTTTAAATTGACCCCATTGGCTCTATATGCCTCATTAAGTGTAATGTTTAATTACATTAACCTTTTCATTCACTCATATTTGTACATTACATACTGTGTTCAGGCAGATTTGCAGTAATTCAAACGTAAATCAGATATAAACTCTATATTCAACAGTTTATAACTCATTAAGGATGCTATGAACCCAAATAATTACAAGACAAATTAGAAAGTTGTAAGTTGAATACGAAATTACTTGTTATGGGCCTTAGAGGTATGACAGATGCATTCCAGATGGGAAAGTGAAGGAAGACTTTGTGGATAGGTGACACTTGGCTTCAAACAACAGATGTGTTTGGAGGTGTGGAGGTAATGAAGAAAGGCTTTCCAAACAAAGCAAAGAACAGGTTTCTGGCAGCTTTTAGAAATGGTGTTGGAACAAGAGAGACTTACTAGTATTTCAGGTGCCAGGTCTGAAATGAATGTCCTCCAGGATAACAATGCCATGGAAAACACACCAGGCACCCGCTGTGCCCAGGGCCTGTTCTTACAACTCCCTTTCATCTGCATGGCTTGTCCGGGTTCTGTAGAAGGCCAATACCGCACTGGTGCACTGAACTCTACCTCCGCTTTCTCCCTCAAAATATTGCTCTTAAAATTTTCCCCATCTCTCATCATAATTTTTCTCTTTTTTCTGCATCGTGCCCATTCACAAATATGCTACACAACAACAATCACACACACACACACACACACACAAAACAACCCCTTTCTGTATCAGTTTGGTCTCACTGCACACCAAAAATTCAGTGGCTCAAAATCAGCATCCATTTTTAGCTCGCAGTTCCATGGTTGGCAATTTAGGTTGGGCTCAGTCGGTCAGTTCTGCGCTTTACTGAGCTGGCTGTTGCATCATGTTGCTTCGCTAGGTGGTTCTGCCTTAGGGGGTGGGTGTCTGCACTCTGAGTGGAAGGGGATATAAAATACAAAATGGAAACTATCTCAATAACTTCTTATAGTGATTGCATAATGAAATAATATATTGGGTTAATATAATATTTTGTAATGTTATATGATATGGGATAGTATATCATATGATAGTGGGTTAATATAAAATGTGTAATTTAAATCAAATTTAACATTTTGTTTTACTTTTCACAAATGTGGCTACAAGAAAAATGTTTATTACATCCATGACTCACATTGTATTTCTATGAGACAGCAGTAATCTAGGGCTTCCGACTCAGTGTCATTTTGGATCAGCAGCTTAGCAACCTCTTGTTAGAAACACAGAATGTCAGTGCTTCTTAGATCAGAATCCACATTGTTGCAGATCCCCAAGTACCTCATATGCAAATTAAGATTTAAGAAGCCGTGACCTTAGGGACATAGAAGATCATAATAGTGATGTTACAAGGGAGATGAGAGAGCATAATATAATCTACTCTCAGGGAATAAATTGAGTGGTATTGTTACTGTTGGTTTAGCACTGCTCTAAGTGCTTTAGGTGTATTAACTTGTTTAATAAGGTATAATGGAGAAGTATTTTTATGATGATCAGACAGCATACAGAAAAGTTTACATGAAAATTCACATTTAGAGAATAGCTCCTGTACATTTTAAACATTCTTTTTAAAGCTGTTGATCATAATTAAAGCACTGAATGATACATAAAATATAATGCAATGCAGGTGATATGATGATTAAGGCGAAGAAAGGTGATTATTAAAAGATGGCAGGAGCCCTAGTTGGTTTGGCTTAGTGGATAGACCGTCAGCCTGTGGACTGAAGGGTCCCGGGTTTGACTGAGAGCCCAGTCAAGGGCAAATGCCCTGGTTGTGGGCTCGATCCCCAGCAGGGGGCGTGCAGGAAGCAGCTGATCAATGTTCTCTTTCATCATTGATGTTTCTATCTCTCTTTCCCTCTCCCTTCCTCTCTGAAATCAATGAAAACATATATTTTTTAAAAAGATGGCAAGAAAATTATATTTCTTAATAGCAGAATAAAAAGTCAAATAGTATTTTTACAGGAGATATTTCAAAATAACAAACCATTTCCTAGATTGTTTAGAAGGTGGCATTGGGAGTCCCACAAATGTGCCATGGAACGAAACACAGGATAATCTGCAATTATTTATTGCTATTTTCCCCAGGCAGTGCTATAAAATTGGGTAAAAATGCACTTCAAATATAAATGGAAAAGTCTGCATTTCCCTATAGTCTATTTTAAAGGCAAATATGAAACACACACTTATCCTTGTCAAAGAGAACCTGGTGATATAAAAATTCCAGAGGAGGGCAGCAAAGATAAAAAGAAAAAAAAAAACTTAGGTGGAAAAAAACACATTCTTATTTTTCAAATTCCAAATTTTTCACAATAGGAAGTATCACTGTGATGGAGCATCTATTAGCTTTAAATTATTAATTTGTTTCCTAAAGTAAGAAAATAATGAAAGCACATAGTTAATCTGTCTATCTTTCTTGGTCTGTCTCTTTGGTCCCTTTGAAAGTCCTATACATATTCATACTTCTAAAGAGTATTACAATAGCATTATCCCAGCTGAAAAGTATACTATTTTAGTTACTTCTTTATTTGATACTTATTGAGTGTTTATACTATGCGCTCTGTTGTTTTAGGTGGTAGATATCTGATGCACAATTTCATTGAAGAAACAATGCCTGATTTAATAAAGTTCAAACCTGGTGAGCGAATTATAGACTTAATCTGTAAATTGAAATGGATTAACAATTATACTGATGACAGCACATATACTTTGATATGAGTATGAAATGAAGCTATGGTTGGCCAATCAGAACTTGAATTTAACTCTGAATATACGCATGGAAAAAATAGTTTGGGGAATAATTTATAATGGTCAAAACATTAAAAAGTTTAAAAATGAGTTTTATAAAAGATTTAAGTTTATGTCAGTGTCATTAGACAACAGAATGGTTATGGTAATAACAGAATAAATTTAAAACCTCGCTAAGAGAAGCTGAATTTTAATTTAGTTCCCAACTCTTAGCAAGCTTGATACTCTGAGATATGAAACAGTTTCTTTTGAGCCTTAAGTTTTTGAGCTTATATGAAACTAGAGGCCTGGAGCATGAAATTTGTACATGGGGGGTGGGGGGTTGCCCTCAGCCCAGCCTGCACTGTCTCCAATCTGGGACCCCTCGGGGGATGTCTGACTGCCTGTTTAGGCCCTATCCCCGGGGATTGGGCCTAAATCGGCAGTCAGGCATTCCTCTCACAATCCTGGACTGCTGGCTCCTAATCGCTCATCTGCCTGCCTGCCTGGTCGCCCCTAACTGCCCCCCGCTGCTGGCCAGGTCACCCCCAACTGACCCCTCCCTGCCGGCCTGGTCGTTCCTAACTGCCCCCCTCTGCCAGCCTGGTCATCCCTAACTTCCCCCCCTGCCAGCCTAATTGCCCCAATTGTTACCCCTGCCATCCTGGTCACCCCCAACGCCCCCCCCGGCTGGTCTTGTCACCCCACGAAGCCTGCTTGTTCAGTCATTTGGTCGTCCCTCACTAACCCCCATGCTGGCCTGGTCATAGGCAGCCATCTTGTGAGGGCCTGAGGATCAATTTGCATATTACTTCTTTATTATATAGGATTAAAAGGCTGTTTGGTTTCTATTTCAAATTTCAGACGACAGCATGTGTTCTTTCCACTGTGAATGAGTCTGCTATTTACACAGTGATATCTATATTTTGCTATTAAGCCTAGAAATCTTTGGAGTACACCTATAAAACACTGAATGGTCATAAGCCTGTAAAACACATTAATATGGTGTTATTTAACACATGTATTATAATTTCAATAATCCTACATAATTGTGTGTACCATTATATATATTCAGCTGTCTTTAGACTTTATACCCACTCTGATAAGGGTTCAAATTTAATCATTCTGTGTTTGACTATGCTCTTTCTGATGAATTGAAGTCTGATAGTAGAGTCAAAATCCATTTTTTAAGGGAAGTTTATAAAATACAAAGCAACACATCTTTTCAAAATGAAGAAAAGGGAATGCAGTACAAGTTTTGTATTATGATATTCAATCCTTTCAAAAATCAGGCTTATTTCTGGATTTCTAAACTCATCTCCCACCTTATCCTCCCTTTATCTTAGGCACTTGCCTTACTGGACTAGCTGCCCAGAGCCCCAAACACCCAATATACTCCCCTTCTTCTCACAATTTACCTCAAGCTCTTTTCATAGGCCTAAAATAACCTTGCCTCTCTTTTTTACCCTTTGAAATCCTTTATGGCTATTACATTATATTAATGCCAGCCACACCCACTAAATTTATTTCACCAAATCCTTTGATATCCTTTATGGCTAAGACCAAATGTCACTCCTTCCAGTATGGGTTATGGTAAAACATTTTTGCGAAATTCTCATTGATCCACAAGTCTGTCCTTCTCTGTGCTCCCAGGTCACTTGTCTGGTCCTTTCATCATGGGGTTTAATTAAGCGATTTTAGCTGCTCAGTGGGAGGGTCCTTATGTTCTTCATCTAAGTGTCATCAATGTACCTAACAGAATTTTTACTGGAAGTGTCTTGAACAAATGAATAGAGAAACACATGACAATCATCCTAACTTCTTTAACCTGTGGTCTAGAGAATTGTGTCATGGCTGCTCATGAAATGGTAGTTGCCTATTTTATAGGGCAATGTCAGAGGAAGGGCAGAGAAATCACTGGGCACCTTAGGCGTTGGGGTCAGAGGAACCTGGGGTCATTCCCTCGCACTGTCACTTACTGGCAAGAAGATCCAGCAGGCACTTTTACCTGTTTGAGCCTTGGTTTTCTCAAAGACAAAATGGGGATCATACATCTTACATACTAGTTAGGCTTATTGTGGATATTAGAAATAAATAGATAAAATTCTTAGAAATGATAATTATTATATTAAGATTAATTAACTAAACAATAATGTGCTCAGGATAGTAGAAGGTTTCTGTTTATTGAAAATTGTAAATTAAAAAGAAATAGAATAAAGACTCATCATTTTCAAATGATAAACTCTAGAAATACACTTGATTAAGTAAATCCATTAGTCTTGCAGGGAGAATAAAAACTCGTTCTTTTGTGATTTGGTTGGTATCATCTGAACCATTAAGTTGCAGCCCATTATTGGTTGGTGAAATAAATTTAGTGAGTAAGGCTGGCATTAATATAATGTAATAGAAGTGCATTCTTGTTAATAATAAGAATGGTTTTACAGGTAATGTAGTTAAATTATATACATATTCACATGTTTGTTTTGGATAGATAAATCAAATGTGGCAAAAATGTTTGCAGAACACGTTTCTGCAGGATATCTATAAAAAGAACTTACTGGGAACTTTCTCCCAGAAGTAACCATTAGAGAAAGGGTTAAGGAGTACTGGCTGGTTAAGACATTAGCATGTAGGGAGTGCCAGCAGTATTTGAAATCCTAAGACTTTCCAAGCTAAAAATACATTGTGCATAATTCAGGTATTTTTGATGATTCACTGACCTTGTATAAACATTGCAAGCCATGTAGTCATTATCACGATTATCAATTATTAGTGTACAGCAGTTTTCTGGAGTGATCCAGCTAATAGTGTGCTTTAGTTAATAAGACTCGAGAGTTTCCTATATATGGACATAAGCCATGTTAAAATTAAAGAATTATTCTTTTCCCAAAAGTTTATCAAGAGTGTGTTCTGTTACCCTGAATACAGAGGGAGCAATTAGCCCATTTTACTTCAAAAAAAAAAAGGAGGAAAGAAAATATTAGATAATGAAAGAATAGAAGGCCTGCCTTGGGCCAGAGGTTAATTGTGGTTCATAAGCCACATTCATTTATACAAATTTTTTTCTTTTGATTTTTCTTGTTTCAGTGAAAATTATTTTTTGAAATAAATTACTTTTATATGAAATCATGCTATGGAAGCAACTTTTTACCCAAACAATCATAGTGTGCCAGGAGAAACTACTTTGTATTTAGATAGTTAATTGTAATCATCATGCTATGATGCTACAGTGTGTACAATAGATTTTTGTTTATAGGAATTAAGTAAAACATATGACATTTTGCTTGTGGACATCTGTTTTTATTTGCATTTGATAAACTTAATTAGAAAGTGTTAAAAAGAAAACTAGGGAAGAAACTCACAATCTATCACTGAAAACATTGGGAAGCATCCTATATAATAAAAGGCTAATATGCAAATCAACCGAACAGCAGAATGACCGGTCACTATGATGTGTACTGACCATCAGGGGGCAACCGCTCAATGCAGGAGCTGTCCCCTGGTGGTCAGTCTCCCACATGGGGAGTGCCACTCAGCCAGAAGCCAGGCTCACGGCTGGCGAGCGCAGTGGTGGTGGCGGGAGCCTCTCCCGCCTCTGTGGCAGTGCTAAGGATGTCCAACTGCCAGCTTAGGCCCACTCCCTGGAGGGCTCCCAGACTGCAAGAGGGTGCAGGCCAGACTGAGGGATGCCCCCCCCCCCTTCATCCCAGTCCCCTGAGTGCACAAATTTTGTGCACCAGACCTCTAGTATAAGATAAAGCCCTTGACAATAGAAAAAGGGAGCCAATGAAACTCCTTGTCTATTATATGCTTTTCCATGCTGAAAATGTATTGACTTGTACATATCTCCAAATGAATGTTCAGTTGGAAATGCATGAAATCTGAAGAACATCTCAGATTTCTTGCAGTGTTAAACTTTGTTTTGAATGCTACTCAGAATATCCCTTAACGAAGAAAGCCACAATCTGAAAGGATTTGGTAAAGTAATGGATGATTTGTAACCACGAGCAAGAGAAAAATACAAAGTAGTACCTTGATCAATCAATTTCACCAAGTCCAGAATTACTGACATTTCTTTTATAACTTAGGAGACAGTCATAGAAGAGCTGGCAATAATTGAAAGAGATTGTTCTTGTTTCTGAGTGAAGCCAGCTTCACGTTTTCATCTGCTGTATGCATACTAATGTCATTAAGGAAGAATTCCTATCTTTTTTTTTTGTATCACTTTGGAAATATTCAAGGATTTTTCAAATGGTATAAAGTTTCTCTGCCAAGCAAAATTAGGTCTGTATGAAACTCTCGGAATTTTGTGTGTGAGGTAGCACCTCCAGAGCTTGGCAGCCTTTATTCTTCATGACTTTTGTGAAGAAAACTCTCACTCACCGTTATGATTTAAGACTTTTCTACATTTGTGTACATTGTAATAAAAACAATACTGCCATCAATCCTGAAATAAGGTTTTTCTCCTTCCGTGGAAGTTGCTGACAATGCGAGAACTTGGGCCGTAAATCATCCTCTTGTCAATAAACGGGACAAAAAGAAAAGCAGCTCTTATCTGAGTCACAGAAGTTTACTGACTGCTGATGGGTCAGATCTTGATGTGCTTCACTGATCTTCAGGCAGAAGTTTCACTCTTTCTGAATCTCACAAAATGCCTCTGAATAATTTGACAAGAATTCTTTCAGTCATAACACAGCATCTGTAAGATTCAGCCTTATGAAAATATTCATTCAGTGTTTTTATGAGTAAAGAGATACATCTATGGTTTGAGGGTCCTACAGTCAGTGTGATGGATGTTGCGGAAACTCTCAGATCTCTTTTGGGAAACTGACACTTAGTGAAGAGAGACCTTAGGAAACTGTTGGGTGAGATTTCCTGTGTTGCCAATGTGCTTTCTTGGCTGGTTCAGAGGGTGACCATAATTTGATGTCTTTGCCTATAGAAATCTACAGACACCTGGAAGCGGGCAGCACACTTGAGGTTTACTTCTGCAGAGAAGACCTCTTGTTCAAAATATGGATTTTTCCCTTCTTCCCCGACATGGTTTGGTAAACACTGAAGAGGCAGACGACATGAAAGACTCCATTGCAAGGTCACTGTGCACAGCCATAGGCAGTGGCCTTACGTCAGTAATTTGAAGCCAAGGAATTACTTTAGTTCCAATAGTTTTGAAGGGTTCCGGAGCCCCTGGGTTCAGCCCTCACCCCCTTGCATGATAAAGAGAACTGTAGGAGGTCTATGTCTCTGTGACCTTATGTCCTTATGTGGATCCAGGCATTGAGGACTCACTCACATCAGCTTAAACTACAAGATGAACAGAATGTAAACTTAGGTAAAAGATAACACATATTTCCATGTAAAGGCCATGCCGTACTCTATATTTCTTCAAGTTCTGAAATTTCTTTTCTCACCTAAACATTTTTGGTTATCCAGATACATTCAGGCAATCAACAGCTACAACATAGATAACAACTACCCAAGAAACTCACAAATGGAACACTTCAGAAGATTTGGGTAAAAAAAAAAAAAAAAAAAGTACTGTAAATTATATATGAAGGCTAAATTATAGTGATATATTTTCAGAAACATTTTTTTTTTCCGTGCAAAAAAAAGACCAGGCTTAAGAAAGGGAACAGAATGGAGTTGAACTGCAGAGCTCTCAATGAAATTTCACCAACTTTTAAATAATTTTTGGGGTCTGATGTTAGAGATGCACTGGTAGATTGATTGCAAAAATGA
This sequence comes from Myotis yumanensis, assembly GCF_028538775.1. NCBI lineage: Eukaryota > Metazoa > Chordata > Mammalia > Chiroptera > Vespertilionidae > Myotis > Myotis yumanensis. The sequence continues at coordinate 54,696,059 of NW_027223763.1, read as the reverse complement.
CCACTGTATTCCACTGCTCCTTGTATCCATGCTACAGGTGAGATCCATTTTCATACCCTGAATCTAGGCCAGCCTATAACTTCCTTGAGCTAAACCATATAGTAGAAATGAGGGCATGCCAATTCTGAATTGAGGCCACCAAAGACCATGCAAGTTTCCACTCACCTAACTTATCTGCTGAATGCAGGTGCATGAAAAAGTCCAGCTGAGATCAGCTGAGCCCAGCCACAGCGCGCCCATAAATTTATAAGAAATAATAAGTGATTGGTGTTTTAAGACATCGATTTTGGGGGCAATTTGTTACTTGGCTATAACTCAATGAAACAGAGTTCCAAATAGAGTGTAACTAAATTTAAAAATAGGAGACTTAGCCCTGGCCTGTGTGCCTTAGTTGGTTGGGTGTCAGCCCATACACCAAAGGGTTGCAGGTTCCATTACTGATCAGGGTACATGCTCAGGTTATGGGCTCAATCCCTGGTAGGGATTGATGTTTCACTCTCACATCGATGTTTCTCTTTCTCTTCCTCCCACTTCATCTTCCTCTAAAAATCAATAAAAATATTTTAAAAATAAATAAAATAAGAGACCGAGTAGTAGTAATAGTTGCCATGTGAAGTATAGCATCTACAAGTCACTTTGTATCTATTCTTTTTAACTCCAGTGTAGAACATTCTTTCCCATGTTCTACACTGCATCTCTATGGTAACATACCTAAATTCTTAAGCTCTATCTGGTCATTTTCCCCAAATGTACTTTTTATTTAAGAAAGAATCCTCAATGTAAATTTATCAAGAAATTTAAATATATTGAAAGATATGAGGGAAATGCTTATTAAATGTTTAACCCATCTTATACATCTTCTATAACATTTTTTCACCTTGGAGATTGTACACATGAAATTGCTTCTCACTTCCTACACACATGCATATCAAAAGCAAGTCAAAACAAAATTTCCCAATGACAAAGTGACTCTGGAAACTTTTTACATACTTTATAATCCTCAGAGAATTTTTGTAATTCCCCTAACAAATAACAAATTTTAGTTGCTCTAGACACATGTAATAGCATCGCTCAAATGATGAATTAGACAGGAAGTAATTTACTACACTTTTGTCTGATATATATCAAACAGACGATCATGAACACCTAGGAGGAGATGCCCAATATAGAATGAAGAGAGAGACAGCATTGGATAAAAATAGTAAGTTACCTTTTCCAGACTCTGGCTAAATACTAAATGTGTTTTTTGGAAGATGATGCAAATAATTGAATCATTTAAGAAGAAGAAGAAGGAGAAGGAGAAGGAGAAGAAGAAGAAAATCTTAAGTGTCTGTTGTTCTTGCACATTACCTCCTTAGCTTCCCCCCCCCAAATGTTTCCTTGTTTTAGTATGATGTGGAGGAAACCAAAAGCCTTTGCAAATATAAGTAAAGATTGGAGGGAAAGTGGAGAGAGAGAAAAGAAGAGATGGGAAGAGAAATCAAGCGTAATAATTTTCTAAAAATTGTCTGGAAGGAAAATACCTACCTTAATGCAGCAGCCATAATGATCAAGTAGAGAGTTCAAAGAGAAATGCATTTTTTTTTTCACTTTGTACAGCCTATTGTTAAGACCACAAACTCCACTCTAAGCTGGAAGTCAAAGCATGGTGTTGGTTGGTACATCTACACAAAAAGCTGTCTTTTGTGCTCTATTAGTACTCTCCACAGACTGAGATTGAACTCATACCAATGTGGAAAGCATCCAGATTCAATAAATAACTGTCCTCACCCCTATATTCATTGCCCCATTATATACAATAGCCAATATTTGGAAGCAGCCCAAGTGCCCATTAGTAGATAAGTGGATAAAACAGCTGTGGTACATTTACAAATGGAATATTACTTGGCTGTGAAAAGTAGGGAAATCTTACCTTTTGTGACAGCATGGATGGACCTGGAGAGTATTATGCTAAGTGAAATAAGCCAGTCAGAGGAAGACAAGTACCATATGATTTCACTTATATGTGGAATCTAATGAACAAAATGAACTAACAAAATAGAAAAATAGATAACAGACAACAGACCAACAGCTGTTAGGAAGGAGGGAGTTTGGGGGGCTGGGTGAAAAAGATGAAGGGATAAGGGGGGGGAAATGTCATAGACACAGACAATAGAATGGTGGCTACCAGTGGGAAAGGGGCTGGGGAAGGTAAAAGAGAGTAAAGGCAGGATAAATGGTGCTGGAAGGAGACTTGACTTTGGGTAGTGACCACACTATACAATGTACAGATAATGTGTTATAGAATTGTACACCTGAAACCTATATATATTTTACTAGCCAATGTTACCCCAATAAACTCAATTAAAAGAAGAGATACATGACCTGAGTATTCAAATTGTCTCTGAAGTCTAAAGCAGTGATTCCCAAAGTGGGTGCTACCACCCCCCGGTGGGCGCTGCAGCGATCCAGGGGGGTGGTGATGGCCACAGGTACATTTGGGGGCGATGAGTAACTGCTATTAAAATTAAAAAAAATTAATTTCCAGGGGCTAAGTAATATTTTTTCTGGAAAGGGGGTGGTAGGCCAAATAAGTTTGGGAACCACTGGAAAGGCACCTGGGCACACTGGGTACTGATAGTTAGCTAGAGTGAATTTCAGCCTGTTCAATTGTAGTTTACTTGGATGCTAGGAATTCCCCAGGTTATATATGTGTGTACACACACATACATGTAAAAGCCTTGGGACTGTAAGTTTAGTATTCTTGGCCATTTTGGTTAAACTTTTTGAATAAATTCCCTTCAGCCCAGCTAAGAAAAACAGAAGCCATTAGAATTTTGAATCCACTTTGTAACCATATCTGTGGAATTATTGAATCTAACCCTGTATGTGTTTTTTGGATTTGGATTTTGCTTTTGACTCCAGACTTCTCAGATGAGTGGGGATGATGTCTGGGGTAACCAAATTCTACTCATTGCCAATGCTCTTGTAGCTCATTTAGGCAGCCTGTTACTGAAATTATCTTACAGCAAGAACGACACCAACAGGTTCAGGTTCTGGTTGAATATCTTACTGTGGAAATCCAAGTTGAAATAGTGGATTAGGATTCAACTTAATAGTTATTCCATCTACTGCTCAGGGTTTTGAATGACATGGCTTCTGCAGAACTCCATTCTGGAGCAGGAAGAGTGAAGATATATTTTTCAAGTGGTCAATCATCTACTTCCCTTGAACTTCTCAAAGCTCTCTGGAGGGACAGTGTGTATCAATCTAAAGACCAGAGAGTGGGAATGTACATTTTGGGAAATACGAAACTGGGCTCTTAGTCTTAGCACTTACTTGCTGTGTTTCCTTTAAAAATCTAAACATCTTGAATCCTATGAGTTCCACCTATAAAGCACATATAATGGCGCCTACCGTTGGAAGTAATTGTAGTGATTAAGTGATATATGTGCATATAATTCCAGCACATGGTATATATTTAGTAAATAGTTAATAAAAGTTATATGTTTTTTAAGTTTCTAATTCCAGTTGACATTGATTTCTACCCTGCACCTCTAAGTCAATCCCTATTTCCCCAAACTTCAATATTGGGACTTTTATTTCTTTTAGAGTTGTAAGGATTAGTTTTAATATATTACTTAGAATTCAGTGTAGACTGCTTTAAAAAGTTGGCTTAAACCAGAGAGAGTTTTATTTACTTCATTTTTCTCTCCTTCAGTGCAGCATCTTTGGTGACAATGGAGTTGGTGAGGCACCTCCTTCTCTCTTACAGTGGTGCTCTCCCAAGGTGTTATCTTCAGCCAAAAGTGGAGAATCAGAGGGCTTAATACACATCTTTATTCTGGCCCTTGGAACACGGAAAAGAGAATGTATGCCTATGTCCATTTCTTTTAAGGACCATTATATTAACTTACATCGCTCTCTCATCTTGTTTTCAAGACCTTACACCATGTGTAATATTTAAATGGAAAGGACATTGGGAACCTCAGACTGGGGTCTTTAGCTAAGAGATCATGTGTTCAGCTCACATATCTGCTGGGGAAGAAGAAGGGGAAAAAACACATGATATATGCAGAGTGGGAGGTCGTAATACTCTACCAAAATGTGTTTTCTGGAGATCTTTATTTATAGATGGGATAGATTTTAACCATGCAAAGGTCTTTAAAGGTAATATTTTCTCATTTCTCTATGTTCTTAACTATCCTGTCCAACAGTGTACAAAATTAATGGATCTGCAATAATCCATCACCAAACACAGTTGTAGTGATTGTGCTTTTGAGAAGTTTTGGATACATATGCAGAAATACTTTAATCCATAATTTTTACCTATTCAAAATTCAATTTTTTCCTTTGTTCTTTTATTCAACAATTACTTGTTGAACTCCTAGATGCTGAGATACAACACAGGTAGAAGTCCCTGCCCTCATGAAAATTACATCCTAATGAGGATGATATGCAATGCAATAATTGATAAAATACTTAGTGGAAATGGTGCAGGTTGTGATAAACAACATGGAGAAAAAGTGAAACAGAGAATGGGGGATTGCAATTATGAGTGGCTAGGAAAGACCTCATTGAGAAGGTGGCAGATACCTATAGGAGGCAAAGGTGTGCATATAACTGTGTGCATATCTACTGGAGGAAGGCTCCAAACGGTGGTAAGAATATTCCAAATACTCTATGGTGTGTGTGCTTGGTACCACAAACAGCAAGGTCAGTATAGCTGGGGTGGAGCAAATGAGGTCATAAGTAGTGGGAATGAGGTCAGGGTTTTCATGAAAAGCTAGAGCTTATGTGGCCTTGTAGGCCACAGTAAAATCTTTGTCCTTAGTTGAGGAAAGTTTTAAGTTAGAGGAGTGACATGATCTGATGTATCTTTTAAAGTGATCTCTACCTGCTTTGTTGAGAATAGACTGTGAATGGAAATGGTAAAATCAGCAAAACCAGTAAGAAGGTTTTTGCAATAATCCAGGTAAGAGGTCACAGACAAGGGCGATAGCAGTGAACACAGTGAGAAGTGTTTGAATTTTGTATATATTTTGAAAGGAGCATTCAGTTTTTGCAAGAGATCATGAAGGATAGGGTGTATATGGAGACAAATTAAGTTTTAAGGACAGAGCCCTGGGCAATTGCATTATGGTAAGATGAGAAGGAATCCCCAGAGGAGACCAAAGAGTAAGGGACCATTCAGGTTGGAGTAAAACCAGGGCAATGTGTGTTCTAGAAGGCAGGTGAAAAAAGTGTTTCAAGGAGGAATGAATGACCAACTGTGTCAAACACCACTGCTGATTAGTTGGAAAAAAGATTGAGATTGGGCCATTGGACAGTTAACATTGGAGGTCAAGGGCAGTTTATGTGAAATGACTAGAGACAAGAGTGTTTAGTACAGATCATGTGAACAGGTCTCTCTGGTTAGTTCTCAAGCAGACTGAGAAATGAGCCCCTATGATTTAGCTACTCTCTCAGTATATAAACAAAATAGGAAATTTGGGAAATTTTCTTCCTTAAAAAAATAAGATCCCTAAAATATTTCATTGAGAATGGTGAACTAAATGTGAGAATTCAAGTTCAAAAGATAGAAAGTTTCAAGTCAGCAAAGGCTAGTTTGAAAGCACTTTAAAAGCTGTAGAGATTAGAAAAACATGAGTGAGATAGTATGCATGTTTAGTAGGCCTCATCTTTCTGGGAACTATTCAAGATTCTGATTAACCTAGATGAATAAGGGTTAAATCCTGAAAGAAAAAAAATATGTTTCGTTGGCTAGCTTTATTTCTGACGGGGAACAGATGTCATATACTGTTGGTTAATGTTTGCTTTTCATGTATGGAAGTAATCCCAGAGTTTCTGCCCACTGGTTTTCTAGAGTATCATTTATCAACCATATTAATCACAATTATTTTTGGTACTTCTGAAAATGATAATTCTGGGGAATCAGTTCTACCTTCAGGATCAGATTCTCTGGGGGTGGCGTCCAAACATGTGAACTTTAAACAGTCTTCATGGGGATTCTTCAAGTTTGAGTAATATTTTCTTAGAATGCTATGGAAATGCCCAATTCCTCTTGCTCAGGTAGCTTCTAAAAGTTTGAACACAGATCTGATGACTCCTGCCTCATTATCCTAACCAGCTGGACCTTCACTCTCCCTGGATAAATATCCACAATCTCCCCACCAACATGAAATGGTTCCAGATGCATTTTCCAGAGAAGTTTATAGATGTTCACGTTATATTAAATAACGTGGGAGTAAATAGTGTTTTAGTCCTTGTCTTTCTCGAACTTCAGTTTCTTTATTACATATGTTATTTTCATTTCTTCTATTATTTTTCTCATTTTTGTGAGTGGTTCATATTTTATTTGAAAACTATAATTGGCCCAAATGGACAGTAAGAATAGTAACATTTTATATTTGCAGAAAAACAATATTACATCCATTTTATTGAATGTGCTCTCATAAAATGTAGTATGAGTAATGTTCTGGATTCAATTTATAGGGGGATTGAGAGAAAATATTACCATAATCTTTCTTATCTCAAAGCTCATTGCATTCTAAGTGTTTACATGCCTTCTGTGAGTTGAGAATTTATAAGTCTGAGTAACTTTAAGAGATTTTTTACTCTTTTTTAAAATCAAAATTTATTTATTTATGCACAAGTTCCAGGAAATAGCTATATATTTTTTAAAATTTATTGGGGTGACACTGGTTAATAAAATTATATAGGTTTCAGCTGTGCGATTCTACAATACATCATCTGTGTATTGTATTGTGTGTTGACCAACCCAAGTTAACTTTCCTTCCATCACCATTTATCCCCCTTATACCCTCCTTGATCTCCCACCCTTTCCATCTGGTCATCATCATACTGTTGTCTCGTGTCTATGAGTTGCTTGTTGTTTTTTTCTCTTTAATCCCTTCATCATTTTCTCCCAGCCCCCCCAAGCCCACCTCCCCTCTGAGAGCTCTGAGTTTGTTCTCTATCAATTAGTCTGTTTTTATTTTGTTAGTTCATTTTGTTCATTAGATTCCACATATAAATGAAGTCATATGGTACTTGTCTTTCTCTGACTCGCATATTTCACTTAGCATAATACTGTCCAGTCCATCTATGTTGTTGCAAAGAGTAAGATTCCTTAGTTTTTTATGAGCAAGTAGTATTCCACTGTGTAAATGTGCCACAGCTTTTTTAATCCACTCATCTACTGATAGACACTTGGGTTGCTTTTAAATCTTGGAGGGAGCACAATACTGGATATTAGACTATACCACAAAGCCATTATAGATAAAACAGTCTGGTACTGGCATAGAAACAGACATATAGATCAATGGAACAGAACAGAGAGCCCAAAATAAACCTGAGGCAGAGCTGTTCCTGGTAATAAGGTCTGCAGTGTGGCAGTGACTGCACTGGAGCGGCAGTAAAGGACCCCAAGATGAGATGGTGTAGGAACTGGGAGGCTGCGTTATCGGCTGCTTGTCTACATGGATGTTACAACCCTCCGAGGCCTGCTCACCTCTTCCCGTCCCCTGCCTTGGGCCCCATTCCACCTTTAGTTCCTTTGTGTTCTGCATTTTTTCTCTGATCTCTAGCTTCAGACATTGCATGGCCAATGGCATAACTCTAGACAAGAAGATGCTAGTGTGGTAGTGAAAGGGGGCTCTGTTTGGTTTTTGTTTTGTTTTGTTTTTTCTATTTACACTCAGGATTCACAAGGTTTACTGCAAAAGCTCCCTGAAATGCTCATGAGGACGCTCATTACATTTCTGTGTTTCAGTCTGTACTGGTGGATTTGTCTTCCCTCTTGACCACTGTAGAAAGGGTGGGTGTGTGTGCACATTTGTCAGGGGAAAAACAGTACCCCCCAAACACTCCTATTCAGGGTTCACCCACCTGTGGGATCCTCTGATCACTGGCTTCTAAATAATGATTAAGCCACTGTCTCTTCTTCACTAACACTTTCTGAAAAATATACCCGTCCTTGATCTTCTTCAGATGTGGAAGGCCTGTCCTCCCTGCTGGCTTGAAGGACATACAGCATTCCCTGAAGGGGAAAGGTGTGGGCTGCTATCCATGTTCCATAAGGCTAAGCTATGAGGAAGGAGACAGAGCCCATCTCCTCAAACCTCATCAGGGAGGAAGTGGGCTTAGGGGGAGGGCACATGGTATCTAGTTCTCAACAAGAGCTCCAGGGAATGGGCACTTTTGGAAGCCAAAGGAAGCAATCAGTAGGAGCTGAACTTACTCCTTTCTTTCCTTCAGCACAAGCCCTGAGAAACCCTTGCCCCCAACTCAGGACACGGAGAAGACATCACTATTATTACAGAAACAATTTATTAGGCAAGTCAGTATTCCCCACAAGGAGGGGAATTACTTGGGGGTGGGAAAGGTTTCCCCCCTGGAAGTTATAGAGAAGCATTGTGTGTCTGAATCGTGGAGGCTGCTCTCTGAACGCAGTGCCTCTAGCAGTGGTGAGAACAGCAGGAGGGCCCCTTGGCAGCTTGGGGCCTGCAGTTGGTGCTTGGATGGGGCAGAGTCCCCCCTGAGGGGCACGGATTGAGGGTGCTTCTGAGATATTTGCTGACCCTTTGATGCCACAATGTTTAGATGGGGTCTGTCCTCGTTTCTGGTATGTCTCATATTGGTAGAGCCCTGGCCAGCCAAGATAGCTGTGTGGCGGCCAGACACGGCATTTGTCACGTCATAGGCGGGGGGGGGGGGGGGGGGGGGGGGGGGGGGGGGGGGCGGAGCCCTGCGGTGGAAATGACGCCTCTGCCACTGGCTCTGCCTGGGCCTGCACTGCTCCCTTCTGCACAGGCTTCCCCGACTGCACTGCGGAGGGAAGGGGCTCTTGGGGGCAGGTGGTAACTACTGCAGGCCAGCGCCCCAGTTTCTCTTCTGAGAACTTCCCCATGTCTGACATGACTTTCTATAAACTTGGGTAATTCCAGTACAGGGAGCTCTGCTTTTAAGTGGGCCTCTACTCTGTGCAGATGACATGTGCCTTCCCATTTCCTGGGTGGTTCTTGCATTTTACATTTGATTGAGGACAAAGCCTTTGAAAAAGGCTCTTCATTCTATTTAGCAAAAGGCTATCAGGAGGAGCCGTCTGTGTTAGGCTGTGGAAAGACTTGCTCCCAAGCACGTCCTCTAATGCAGTGTCCTGAGACAGAAGTTTCTTCCCTCCAGGTTGGGAAATTCTCAGCTGTGCATCTCCTGCACCAAGCTCCTCACACTTGGGGCCTGTAGGCTCTGGGGGAGGGCACACGATATCTTTCTTTACAGCTGGTGGGGAATTCTGAACCTGGCAGGACCTTAATGCCTGCTTAGGAAGCCATGGTTCCTGCTGCTTCTCCATACTGACTCCGCTGTCCTCCAATTGGACATGCAGCACCTGGTTGAACCTCCATGTCCACACTGGGGCACACACTTATCAGGAGTCAGGGGGGCTTTGGTAGTCAAGCTGTCTGAGTCACTGGACATGTCCGGTGTTGGCCTTGGGCCTGGCTATACTTATTTCCCAACATTAGCATTAACCCAGCCATCACTTGTGCTCTGATAAGGGACCTTGAACTGATAATTTTGATGGTGGATTTTCAATGGTCACAGTAGTTCTCTGTTGATCCTTTGGGAGATTCTTGGCTTGCTGGTTGTCAGACGTCACTAGTTTTGGGGTGAAGAGCTTTGAGCCTCTCAGCCCTGACTATCTCCCTAGACATGCTGGCCTGGAAGCAGGTTCTGATTTCTCCCTATTTGTGCCCTGTCGTCTTTCTGCTCTGTCATTCCAATTCACAGTGTTAATTTTTGTCCCTGCTCGCCTTGGCAGGCAGCTTCGGGGCTGCAATGTTGGCTATCAGAGAATGTATCTGACTTTTTTTTTGCCACTAATGGTGTTTGTAAGAGGCAGTTTGGCTTTCAAATTTTTCGGATTTCCTCGGCAAGCCTGCCTTGGATATCAGCGGGTTTATGTCTTTTCTTGCCCTCAAGTGAGTTGTCAAGGAGAGGAAAATTCAGGTCGTCAGCTGCATTTTCTGTTCCCACTTTGTACCCAAGAAGGGACTCACAGCTTCCTCTCAGGGGCATGAAGGCCCCAGATTTGGTGTTGGTCTCAGAGATCAGTTTGGTTGAGGAGGAAGAGTTGGAATCGCTCAAGGAATGAGATGAAGTATCTTTCGATGTGAAGTACTCTTTGGATTCAAGGACTTTGGTGGGCAAGGACAGCCAACATCCCCATCTGAAACTTGGTAATGTGGGGTTTCTGCATCTGTTGTGCACCACACTCAAGTGAGGGAAGCTCCTGGGATGTGTTCAGGGGATAGTCCCCACCCACTGATTATGGCAAACTTCTTTGCTCTAATTCGGTGTGGAATTTGATAGAAGAGACCTGATTGGTTGAGTGCTGTGAACTATGCACAGTTTCAGGAAGCTGGCTTTCACTGATTTTCTCAACCGTTTTGCTCACATGTACTTTCTGGACATTCATTTCACAGACCTTATTCTGGTAATGGGACTGGATGGTAGGATTGGGAATGGGGATTGAAGGTGGGCCTGGGTTTCGATCTGAGTGAGATGTAAGTGCTGGGACTGAGGCAGGGTTTGAGGCAAGGGTTGAGGTTGGACCTCTGCCAAGGATGGAGATTGTACATAAGCAAGTCCTGGGGATTCTTGGTCTGTGAAGGAATTTGCGATGCTATTGAAGAAGATTGAATATTCACCCGAGGCATGGACAGCGGAGGACAAGGACTCCCTGTGCAGAGTGGGAAGACCCCAGAATAGCTGGGCAAGTTTTTTCTTTAAGTGGTCTTCCCAGGTCTTAGGATATATGTACTAATGTGCTGAGTCATGCTCATCAGGGCCGAGAACTAAGAGATGACCTGGATTTACAAGTTTGGCTTCAGGGTCTGCCCCAAAAGAGGTCTTTGTAGAACGGAGGGCAAGAAACCCGTGATGTAAATCATATTATGTCAAAGTCTAAGAGCACAAGACTTTGGGTTCAGGTGAGGAATGGTGAACTGGCCCTGGAGGCAGAGTTTGACCCGGTGGTGAGGGTGACAGAAAATTACCCAAGGTTGTCATTGAGTTAGAGGGGAGAATGGAGGGAGATGGTTGGGAAGGTCCAGGTAGTGGAGGTGATATGAGTTCTCCTGGAGGGACTCCTGAGAAAGCAGAGGACTGATTGAATGATGGCTCAGTCACAGAAGCTGCCACAGGAGCTGTGGAAGCCACAGGAGACACAGATGGAGTAGAAGCTTCCAAAGCCTTTAAGAAAAGCCCCTGGATTTCAGTGGCTGCACTGTTACACACCTCACAGGAGGAGTCTGGACATAAAAGTCGACGAAAGCGGGTGATGTCATAATTTTGTCCCAGGGTGCTGCAGGAGACAGGAGGGGAAAAGATGCAGCCAGGACCAGAACAAGGAAAGGAGGTCCTGGTGAGGGTGGGGCCACCTGAAGCCTGCTGCCCCTTCTTACTCCACATCTATGACTTCATATTGCACTCAGTTGCACTCATCCCAAGCATTCACTCACATTCCCCTTCCTATGGCAACATTTCCCATGACTAGGGAAGGCTCCACTGAATCCCTGGAATTGCACAGAACATACTATAGAGAGACCAGGAAAAATGGCGAAAGACTAGTCACCTTCTAAGGAAAGAAAACAGCTCCCTGTCGTCTTCCTCGCTGTGATAATATCTTGAACCTGGGAACCAGGGGAGTGAGTTAAATGTAATGAAGGTAGACACATAGGCATTACACAGGGGTCCCTTTTTGGGAGACCATTGGGATAATAGACTGTGAAACCCTCAAGAATTAGTAAATGAAATCAAATGGTCAATGATAATATTTATAAGGTGCACCCCTCCCCCCCCGCCCATATGTGCATTGCTTAATTGATAAAGTACTTTTATATGTATTACTAGAGGCCCAGTGCACAAATATTTGTGCACTGGCGTGGGGGTGAGGGGAGAATCCCTCAGCCCCAATTGTGCCTGCTCACGGTCTGGGCCCCCTCGGGAGATAACGACCTAATGGCTTAGGCCCACTCCCGGGTGACAAAGGGCAGGCCCAATCCCTAGGTGCAGCCCCTGGTCAGGCTCAGAGCAGGGCCGATTGGGAGTTGGGGCACCACCCCCTGTCATGCACAGAGCAGGGCGGATCGAGAGGTTGTGATGCAACCCCAAGTGACGCTCAGGGTAGGGTAGATTGGGGGGTTAGTGACGCCGCCTCCTGTCACGCACAGATCAGGGCCCACCATGGGGGTTTGGGCTCCTTACGCTGTCACGCACAGAGCTGGGAAGATCAGGGGGTTGGGGACCCTCCCCCTGTCATGCACAGAGTAGGGCCAATAGGGGAGTTGGGGCACTGCCCCCTGTCACACAGAAAGCACGGTGGGTAGGGAGGTGGTGGCCCCCTACCTTGTCACATACCGAGCCGCAGGGCGATCAGGGGTTTGGGCACTGCCCCCTACCACGCTGCTCCAGGGACCAAGAGGCCTCGTGCCTCCGGTGATCCTGGGTACGGGAGGCCTCGGGGCTCCGCTGATCCCAGTGTTGTGAGGCATATTACCCTTTTGCTATACAGGATAGAGGCTTGGTGCACAGGTGGGGGCCAGCTGGTTTGCCCTGAAGGGTGTCCTGGATCAGGGTGGGGGGCCACCTTGGGTGCCTCGCCAGCCTGGATTAGGCGATGATGGCTGTTTGCAGCTGGTCACACCCCGTTCTGGGTGGTTGGTCCTCACTGGGGTGCCTGGCCTGTCTGGATGAGGGGTTGAGGGCCGTTTTCAGGCTGGCGGGCGACTGAAGCTCCCAACCTGTCCTTTTTTTCTTTTTCTTTTTTTTATTCTGGGATTTATTTAGGTTCTATGGCTGTCACTGGAGCTGAGAGCCCACTTTAGCTCTGAGGCTCGGCTCCAGCCCTGAGACCTCGGCTACTGAAAGCAGGTCTCTGGGTTTGTTTGGGTTCTATGATTGAAACACTGTTCAGTTCCAGCTCCAAGGCCTTGCTGGCTGAAAGCAGGTTTCTGGAGTTTGTTTAGCTTCTATACTTGTAACATTGTTTCTTAGAGAGCAGTTCAGAGGCCGGCAGCGGCAGGCGGGGAACCTTGGCTTCCTCCGTCACTGGAGCAAGGAAGCCTCCTGTTCGCTTCAGCTGCCTGGCTGCCGGCATCTCTGTTCCCTCATCTTGGTTGGCTGTTAATTTGCATATCTCGCTGATTAGCCAGTGGGAAGGGTAGCGAAGTTATGGTTAATTACCATGTTTCTCTATTATTAGATAGGATTGCATTTGATGCTCAAAACCACTCTGAAGCAGAGGGGCCAATGGTCACAACAAAGAGGAAACTGATCATCCTGAAGTCAGAGTACTTTCTCAAAGTCAGGAGACAGAACTTCTGACTCTTGACATCTACTGGGCAACACCCATGGCCCAGGTCCCTCACTGCTTCTTCCCCAGGGACAGCAGAGCAGGGAATCTGAGCAGTATCTCAGGTCCAGTCTTTCCATGAGCCTCTCCTCTGGGGGCTCTGTTTCATGAGAGGGGTGTATCTACCAACTGACAGAGACCGTGGACCTGGTACCTCATGGGGAGGAGAGAGAAGGGTCACCCTTGGGGAGCTCAGGTGGAATAGGCAGAACCTTACCTCTCCGTGTCCCACCTTTCCTTCTCCTCTTGGCTCTGACCCGATGCTGAGAACAAAAAGGAATGAAGGGGTGATTAGGCCTCATTTCTCTCCTCCCCCCCCTAGGAAACTCAGACATTTACTATGCAAGAATAATGTCTCTCTGAGCCAACCAAATACATTTTAACTAATAGAACTTTGTGTTCCTTTAACCATTTTTTAAGCTTTAAAATCTTTTTAATTTTTCCTTTTTTATAAACTCAAAAGAAGGACTTTGTTTCTGGGGTCCACACTTGGTATACTCAGATGACCTCTGCTCAAGGTCGGCATATAATCTGAGGCCTACAGTCCATCTTTGTCCCCTCAGATAGGAACCAGTAACTTGATGGTGCTCAGGCTGCAGCCTCTGCTCACTCAGAGGCTCTCAGAGGCTCAGCACTGCTCTGCTTAGCAGCCCAACACAAAGGCTTGGTTAAGTGATGCCTTCCAGGGCAGCATGACTCAGGATGAAGTGCTGATTAACTCTGATGTCCTACAGAGACTGCCACGTCTCTGAATAACTGGATCCAGGACTAGGGAATCCCTGTGTTTGGAACCAGAAACCTGTCACCACACCCCGATGGTCTGTGAGATTGACATGGAAGCCTGAGTCCTCCCTGAACCCCGAGCCCTGCCTGGTCTCTTCCCCTAGAAAAGCGATCTTCTGTTCTCTCCACAGATGTCCCTTCTTCAGTGTCTCTCTTACTCATCCAAACTAATTTAGAAATTTGGGAATTGAAACGGCAACAGCAATGAAGAACTCTCTGGGGGCTCACTCACTCAGGGTTCCTTACCTTTTGGGTATGTTCATTTCTCCAGAAAGTTGGGATTGATGGAATTCCCACGAAGAAAATGAAGAATAGGAGGAACAAGGACAACACCAAGATGGAAATTATGTTGAGGTTACCATATAAACATTCTGAGCAGAAGAAGCTCAGATAAAATTCTAGAAGGCTATTCAGAAATAGACTGAGTCCCATTTTCTGAACAACAACGCTGCTTAAAGCAACTTAGCTCTGAGAGCTCCGACTCTTGGCTTTATAGCCAGGCCTGTATCACAGAGCACTGTGGAGTCACAGAGGGTTTCTGAGAGTGCAGGTGGGTCCACCTTCAAGGGTGTCTATCCACAGCCCCGCCCCCCAACCAGCCCAGCAGATTCCCTCCATCTCTTCTGGGCCTCTAGGTCCTTCTGTCCTCTTCTCCTTGCCTGTTTTCAAATTTGCCTTTTAACATATCCTATATTTATTTACCATAATGAATGCTCTGTGTGTTTCGTCTGTAACCCAGATATTAGCTGGGTCTCCTTTAATGTTGGAGACTTTGACTTTGGTCTCACCAGGTCCACTACCTTACAAGTCGGAAATTTTGCTTGTGCCCAGACGTTTACACTGAGGGTCATATATGTCCTCAAATCCAACTTACATAAATGTGGGTAAAGAACTTGAAGGTCTTGTAGACTTCCATAGTTTTGTGAATGTTAAATAGAAATTTTCTTTTCAGTAAGTGATAATTGAATAATAAAGTCTAAAATATCATCCCTCCCCCATCCCCCAGGAATACATTTCACATGTTACATATATCCAACCCCTAAGTTCTGTAATAAAGCTCTTGGCAGGACATTTCAAGCAGACATGGAGGTGGCCGAGTTGGTGTGTGTCAGAGTGTGATCCCCATACAACCCCACGACCAGTTCTCAGTTGAGGTACATCCCCACACAGAAGTCCGGGTCCTCATATCAGACTGCACTTGGTTATATTGTCTACAAGGAGGAGTGTTTTTCAGAATCTTGACTAGAATATCGTGCTTCTATTTGCGGAGGATCATTGGCTATAAGTCATTCGTTTAGGACTCTCATAAGTTTTCAGTTTCCTAGGGACATTCCTCAGGGCTCTCTCACTCCCATCCCTATTACTTACCCTGGGCGGGGCCACATGCATACAGCTGTTTTCAGGGTCCCCCAAAGGCAACTGGTTCAAATGAAAAGCATGTAGCCTCTCAGGGCTGTCAGCACCCCCTTTACTTAGTAGTAGACAGAGCAAGCTGACTTGTACTCATGTTGAGTCTCACTGAACTCTCACCATCATGAATTCATGGAAATTCTGTGCCATGGGGCTTCCCCAATGCTGTTTGTGACGGGAAGGGCAGGTACTCATATTGCGCACATCCCCTCATGCGCATGCTCCATTGTCTCCATAAAGTTTACTTACAAAGCTGAGTTTTAAGGTAAAATTGTTAAGAATCACAAAATGGTGACAGTGGAGCATTAAACCCAGCACTGAGTGCTCCTGAGTATGTCCCCTGAGTGACAGCACAGGTTGTATTCCTGTGACCTTACCTGTAGCTTCTTTCCTCGCCTTGATTCACACCCTGATCTCACCACATTCCACTGTGTGAACTTGAGGGTGTCAGTAAACCTTGGAACCTCAGCTTTCTCAATGGTAAGGTAGGAATGCACAGAGCGCTTATTTTCAGCTTTGGTATAAAGCATTTGTTCTGTGTCTATCATAGGATTGGCCACCAGAAATATAATGTGAGTCAAGAAAGCCAGTCCCATATGTACTTTTGATTTTGTTACCAGTCACCTCTGTAGAGCTCATTCTGATTTTTTTCCTAAGTCTTTGCTCAAAAGTGACCAACATGTAAAGCCCTTCCCTGACTATCCTGTCTCTCATCGGAAACATTCCAAGGTGGCCCCCATGATCTCCACCCCTGGGTGTACTGTCCTTTTCAAGTGGAACCTGTGATTCAATGGGGTCCAATTCCCATGATTATGTTACTAATACTTGACGCTGAATGGAGATTACCCTGGGTGGGCCTGGCCTAATCAGAGTAGTCCTTAGAAGAGGAAGAAGCAGTTACAGTCATGTTCCTTCTGCCTCCACAAGTTCTAATGTGGCAAGAACTGAAATCTGCCAAAAGATATGAGTCTTCAATTAACCCAGCTCTGGCTGATTCTTTGACAACAACCTGTGAGGCTTCAGCTGAGAACCCAGTGAACCCTAGGTGTTGATACCTGGCCTTGGATAATGTGAGATGATGTTTGTGTGTGTCACTGTAAGCCACTAGTGTGGGGTGATTTGCTATGCAGCAATAGAAAACTGATATGTCTAAAATACACTCTCTACCTGCATCCTCTGTTCCTCTTTCCTGTATTATTTTCCCTCAGAGCATTTTGCCACCTGAAGTTACATTATGCAGCTATTTCCTTGTTTAGTCTGACTGTCCCACTGGATTATAATCTCCACAAGGGAAGGAACTCTGGTTTGTTTACTACCAAACTCCCAGCTCCTTACAGCAGTGCTTGGCACACAACAGGCACTCAAGCCATATTTGCTGAATGAACTCATACACAAAAATGTGTCTGTTCAGTGTTTACATAATTTTGAAAACAATTCTTATAGGTGTACTTCAAGGAATCTTGGCATGGGAAATCTTAATGTATGTATAAATGAGTTTAGTGTTGGTTCTTATTTTCTAAAAGAATATCAAGTACAAAAGTCACCAAATGTAACACGCAAGTGCAACTTTTTAGGAGTAGATATATTGCAAGGTAAACCTGGAGGTTTAACAGCCTCATTGCAGTTTCTTTTTAACAAATGTTACTGTATTTTAACATCAAACATATAGGAGTAGGACAAAAGACAGATAATCTTAACCAGGTGTACTTGTTGAAGGACATCTCAGTTAGAAAAGTGTGTTGAGTGGAGTGAATGATCAAAGTGCTACCAATGCAATTTAATGTTTCACACTAATAAAATTACATTAAAAAATATTTCAGTGATGGCGGTGCCCAGAACAATGTAATGGATTACTTAAAGTTGTTATAATGGTGAATAGCTTTGTGAATTAAAAGTTATATCCAAATGAAAATGGACAAAATAAACTTGCTAATCCCCAGTGCTCTGCCCTAGTTGTTCATTTGTGATGCTCAATGATATACTGGGAAACTCTATTTCACTTATTTTCATGAGAAGCAATATAACAGTTAAAACTACAAACAGGACAAAGAACAGACATCTGCTTCCCTAAGAAGGTGCTTCCCATTGCGGTGCAGCCAAGAGTGCTGAGCGCTAGGGAGGAGTCTCTCGGCATCATTGCCCTTGGCCTGGGGTCCAGGGCTCACAGGTGGGTGCCTTCTACTGGCCACGCAGCTATGTCCCTTCACCTCCTGCAGCGTCCCAGCAGCAATGCTGTGACAGCACAGATTTGTCCGGAAATCCGGAGACATTTCTCACACCAGAGGTAGTGAGAGGGGGCTCTTTGGTTTTGGTTTTTGCTTTTTCTCTTTATGCTCAGGATTCACAAGGCTGACTGGAAAGGCAACCTGAAGTGCTCATGAAGACGCTCATTCCATTTTTGTGTTTCAGTCTGTACGAGTGGATTTGCCTTCCCTCCAGACCACTGTCATAAGGGTGTGTATGTGCAGATTTACCTCCCCCCACCTCACCCCCAAAAATACATTCCATGGAAGTCCATGGTGAGTCCTCAGATATCTGTAAACCTGGTGCATAGTCTAGAACGCACCTCTGGTTCATGAGCTGAAGGTGTTCTGGGGAGATTTATTATAGCTCCACTAACACTATGCCTTTCTGGTGCGAGGCATCAGTGTGCTGTGCAGTGCTCTGACCAGCCCCAGCAGGTAGAGTGTAGGTCACTTAGAGGAAGCTGGAAGCAAGACAGCATCCAAGGTGGGGCTGATGAGGTATAAACCTTTGTTCCACCAACAAGGTTATTCTTTCCCCTCTTTATTTGTTCTTACTTTCTCTTTCACTTTAAGGCATCTTGTACTTACTTTCAGCTTTGTTTTACCTGGGAGGTAAGAGGCTGCCTGGTTAACATTGCTACTACTGATAGCTGAGTGGTGCTTTTGCTCAGCAAAAAGTAAAAATAAAAAATAAAATAAAATAAAAATCATTAATCCCTCAGCCTGAAGAAATGCCCAGAGATGGGAACCACTTCCCTAAGGTGACTTTCCAGTAGGCGTACTTCAGTGTCAGGGTTAAAGTATGCTTTTACAACATGTTAACTTGACCCACAAGATTGATTTTTGAGCAGTGTCTGTGCTGTTCCTAGCTCCTACCTCAACCAGCCCAACATTCACGGCAGCAATATCCCCCCACACACTCCTATTCAGGGTTCACCCACCTGTGGGTTCCTCTGATTACTGATTCTAAATAATGATTAAGCCACTGTCTTCCCTGCTGCCTTCAAGGTCATACAGCATTCCCTGAAGGGGAAGGCGTGGGCTGCTATCCATGTTCCTTAAGGCTAAGCTATGAGGTAGGAGACAGAGCCCATCTCCTCAAACCTCATCAGGGAGGAAGTGGACTTTGGGGGAGGGCACATGGTATGTATTTCTCAACAAGAGCTCCAGAGAATGGTCACTTTAAAAAAATATATATATATAAATATATTTATTTATTTATTTATTTATTTATTTTTATTTATTTATTTATTCCAGAGAGGAAAGGAGAGGGAGAAAGATAGAAACATCTGTGATGAGAGAGACTCATTGATTGGCTGCCTCCTGCATGCCCTCCCACTGGGCATGTGACCTTGACTGGAATCAAACCTGGGACCCTTCAGTCCACAAGCTGATGCTCTATCCACTGAGCCAAACCTAGCTGGAATGGTCACTTTTGGAAGCCAAGGAAGCAATCAGTAGGAGTTGAACTTATTCCTTTCTTCCCTTAAGCACAAGCCCCGAGAAACCCTAAACCCTTGCCCCCAACTCAGGACACGGAGAAGACATCACTATTATTACAGACACATTTATTAGGCAAATCAGTATTCCCCACAAGGAGGGAATTACTTGGGGGTGGGAAATGTTTCCCCCTGGAAATTCTGGAGAAGCATTGTGTGTCTAAATCGTGGAGGCTGCTCTCTGAACGCAGTGCCTCCAGCAGTGGTAAAAACAGCAGGAGGCCCCTTGGCAATTTGAGGCCTGCAGTTGGGGCTTGGATGGGGCAGAGTCCCCCTGAGGGGCACAGATTGAGGGTGCTTCTGACATATTTGCTGGCCCTTTGATAACACAACATTCTGGGGGAGTCTGTGTTCGTTTGTGGTATGTCTAGTATTGGTAGAGCCCTGGCCAGCCAAGATAGCTGTGTGGCGGCCGGACACGGCATTTGTCACATCATAGGGGGGAGCCCTGCGCTGGAAATGACGCCTCTGCACTGGCTCTGCCTGGGCCTGCACTGCTCCCTTCTGCACAGGTTTCCCCGACTGCGCTGCGGAGGGAAGGGGCTCTTGGGGGCAGGTGGTAACGACTGCAGGCCGGCGCCCCAGTTTCTCTTCTGGGGACTTCCCCATGTCAGACATGTCATGCGCTGGCCCAGTAAAAGCAGCTCTGCTTTTAACTGGGCCTCTGCTTTGTGTAGATGGCAGGGGGATGATGCCCTTTTCCTGGAGGGCTTCTTGCATTTTCTGTTTTATTCCAGGCTGATACCGTTGAAAAAAGTTCTTAATTTTACCTAGGAAATGGGTATCTTCCTTGCCCACAAGTGAGGTGGCCTGTCCCTTCTGTGATAGCGCCTGGGAAGACCTGTTCCTAAGTATGTCCTCTAAAATTGCTTTCTGATAACGAAATATCTTCTCTTCAGGTTGGGAAATTGTCAGTTGTGCATCTCCTGCACCAAACTCTACTGATTTGGGGCCTGTAGGCTCTGGGGGAGGGGACACGATATCATTGTTCACAGCTGGTGGGGAATTCTGATCCTGGCAGGACCTTAATGCCTGCCTTGGAAGCCAAGGTTCCTGCTGCTTCTCCATACTGACTCCGCTGTCCTCCGATTGGACATGCAACTGGGGAACCTCCTCATCCCCACTGGAGACATCCTGATCGGGAGTCAGGGAGCCTCTGCAAGTCAAGCTGTCTGAGTCATAGGACACGTCGGTGGGCTGGCTTTCGGACTCACTATACTTTGTCTCTAACTTCAACTTTAACGCAGTCATTATTTGCGTTTTAAGTTCTGCTAAGTTAGGATCTTGAACTGATGATTTAGGTGGTGGGTTTTCAGTGGTCACAATAGTTTCTTTGTCGATCCTTTGGGAGATTCCTGGCTTGCTGGTTGTCAAGACGCCACTAGTTTGGGGTTGAAGAGCTTTGAGCCCCTCAGCCCTGACTATCTCCCTAGACATGCTGGGCCTGGAAGCAGGTTCTGATTTCTCCCTATTTGCGCCCTGTCCTATTTCTACTCTGTCAGAATTCACACTGTTATTCTTTGTCTCCTGTGGGGTCCCTTCTTGCCTTGCAGGCAGCTTTGGGGGTTGAATGTTGGCTATCAGAGGATGTATCTGACTTTTCCCCTCATTAATGGTATTTGTGACAGGCAGTTTGATTTTCAAAAATTTCTGAATTTCCTCTGAGAATGTGCGTTGGATCTCGGCAGGCGAATGTCCTTTCTTGTCCATGAGTGAGATGGCAGGGAGAGGAAAATTCAGGTCATCAGCTGAATTTCCTGTTTCCACTTTGTCCAGGTGAAGGGATTCAGAACTTCCTCTTAGGGGGATGTAGGCCCCAGATTTGGTGTTTGCCTCAGAAATCAGTTTGGTTGAGGAGGAAGAGTTGGGATTGATAGAAGAATAAGAGGAGGTATCTTTGGATTTGAAGTGCTCTTTGGATTGAAGGACTTTGGTGGGAAGGGCTGACAACATCCCCATCTGACACTTGGTAATGTGGGGTTTCCGCATCTGCTGTGTACCACACTCAAGCGAGGGAAGCTCCTGGGATGTGCTCAGGCAGTAGTCCCCACCCACTGATGATGGCAAACTTCTTTTCTCTAATTTGGTGTGGGATTTTACAGGATTCTGCTTGATAGAGTGTTGTGAGTTGTGCACAGTCCCAGGAAGCTGACCCTCACCGATTTTCTCAAACTTTTTTCTCAAAAAATGTACTTTCTGGACATTTTCCAGTTGTCTCTGACTTACACTATGCTCAGAAAACATTGAGTTTTCTCTTGACAGACTCATCACCTCAGAGCCACTTCCCACATCCTTATGTGAAGAGGTCTTTGAATCACTCAGCAGATGAGCTTTTGGATCATTCTCTTGGCCGGGTCCCTCATCCTTCCCTTTATTCTCCTCTAGCTGAAACATTTCTAAGCTCCTCTCATAGAAGCTTCCTGGTTGGCTCAATCCAACATTTGGATTTTCACTGCTCTGGTCCTTATCCACAGAGATCCATGAGAGGCCAGAACTGCTCTTTGACTCAAGTATGCCTGAGCAATTGCTCAGAGGCCTCATTGGTGACAGAGACCCATGGATCCTGCAAGGCTGGCCCTTGTGGTGTTGGATGAGCCTCTTTCTAAGGTGATGCTCAAATTTCTCTAGAAATTCACTGCTGAGAGGAAACTCTACAGGATTGATGGATTTGGTAACATGGGCCTTAGAACTTTGAACCACAGAGGTTAAACCCCACCAACTTTCCTGTTCTTTCAGCAACACATTGCATTCCAGGTGTTCCGTTTCAGATGAGGTGTGACATTCTGATGCATAATTGGGTATGTGGACACTCATTTCACAGGCCTTCTTCTGGGTAATGGGACTGGATGGTAGGATTGGGAGTGGGGATTGAAGGTGGGCCTGGGTTTGGATCTGAGTGAGATGGAAGTACTCAGGTTTGAGACAAGGCAAGGTTTGAGACAAGGGTTGAGGTTGGACCTCTGCCAAGAATGGAGGTTGGAAATAAGAAAGTCCTGGGGATTCTTGATCTGTGAAGGAATTTGAGATGCTGTTGAAAAAGATTGAATAGTCGCCTGAGGCATTGACAGCAGAGGACAAGGACTCACTATGCAGAGATGGAAGGCCCCAGAATAGCTGAGTAAGTTTTTCCTTTAAGTTGCCTTTCCAGGTCTTCGGATATATGTCCTCCTGTGTTGAGTCATGCTCATCAGGGCTGAGAAATAAAAGATGTCTAGGATCGATAAGTTTGGCTTCCGGGTCTGCCCAAAAAGAGGTTTTTGTAGAATGGAGGGCAAGAAACCCTTCATGCAAATCATAGTGTGTCAAGGTCGAAGAGAATAAGTCTTTGGGTTGAGGTGAGGAATGGTGCATTGGCTCTGGAGTTTGACCCAGTGGTAAAGGTGACAGAAAATTACCCAAGGTTGTCATTGGGTTAGAGGAGAGAACAGAGGGAGGTGGTGGGGAAGGCTCAGGCAGAGGAGTTGGTAAGAGTTCTCCGAGAGGGACTGCTGAGAAGACAGAGGACTGATTAAATGATGGCTCAGTCACCGGAGCTGTCTCAGAAGCTGAGGAAGCCACAGAAGACACACAGGAAGTAGACTTTTCCAATGCCTCTGAGAACAGCATCTGATTAATTTCAGCAGCTGCATTATTACACACCTCACAGGAGGGGTCTGGACATAAAAGTCGACGACAGCGGCTGATGTCATAATTCTGTCCCAGGGTGCTGCAGGTGATAGGAAGTAAGAAGATGCTGCTAGGACCAGAACAAGGAAAAGAGGACCTACTGGCCTGGTGAGGGTGGGGCACCTGAAGCCTGCTGCCCTTTCACATTGCTCCACACCCATGACTTCACAATGCACTCATCTCAAGGCATTCACTCACATTCCCATTCCTATGGCAACCCCTCCCATGACCAGGGAAGGCTCCACTGAATCCCTGGAAATGCATAGAACATGCTAAAGGGAGATCAGGAAAAATGGGGAAAGACTAGTCACCTTTTCAGGAAAGAAATCTGCTCCCTGTCGTCGTCCTTGCTTTGATGATATCTTGAACCTGGGAGCCAGAAGAGTGAATTACATGTAATGAAGGTAGACACATAGGCAATACACATGAGGCCCTTTATGGGAGACCATTGGGATATTAGACTCTGAAAGACCCAAGAATTAGTAGATGAGTCAAATGGTCAATGATAATAAGAATAAGGTCCCCATATGTATGTTGCTTCGTGTATAAAATAATCGCATTTGATGCTCAAAAGCACGCTGTGAAGCAGAGGTGTCAATGGTTACAGCAAAGAGGAATCTGATCATCCTGAAGCCAAAGTACTTTCTCAAAGTCAGGAGACATAACTTCTGACTCTCGACATCTACTGGGCAACACCCAATGGCCCAGGTCCCTCACTGCTTCTTACCCATGGACAGCAGAGCAGGGAATCTGAGCAGTATCTCAGGTCCAGTCTTTCCATGAGCCTCTCCTCTGGGGGCTCTGTTTCATGAGAGGGGTGTATCTACCAACTGACAGAGACCGTGGACCTGGTACCTCATGGGGAGGAGAGAGAAGGGTCACCCTTGGGGAGCTCAGGTGGAATAGGCAGAACCTTACCTCTCCGTGTCCCACCTTTCCTTCTCCTCTTGGCTCTGACCCGATGCTGAGAACAAAAAGGAATGAAGGGGTGATTAGGCCTCATTTCTCTCCTCCTCCCCCTTGGAAACTCAGACATTTAGTATCTAAGAATAATGTCTCTCTGAGCCAGCCAAATACATTTTAACTAATAGAACTTTGTGTTCCTTTAACCATTTTTTAAAGCTTTGAAATGTTTTTTATTTTATTTTTCCTTGTTGAAAAACTCAGAGAAGGACTTTGTTTCTGGAGTCCACACTTGGTATACTCAGAGGTCCTCTGCTCAAGGTCGGCATATAATCTGAGGCCTACAGTCCATCTCTGTCCCCTCAGATAGGACCCAGTAACCTGATGGTGCTCAGGCTGCAGCCTCTGCTCACTCAGAGGCTCTCAGAGGCTCAGCACTCCCTGCTTAGCAGCCCAACACAAAGGCTAGTTAAGTGATGCTTGCCAGGGCAGCATGACTCAGGATGAAGTGCTGGTTAACTCTGATGTCCTACAGAGACGCCCATGTCTCTAAAGAACTGGATCCAGGACTAGGGAATCCCTGTGTTTGGAGCCAGAAACCTGTCACCACACCCCGATGGTCTGTGAGATTCAGATGGAAGCCTGAGTCCTCCCTGAACCCCTAGCCCTGCCTGGTCTCTTCCCCTAGAAAAGCGCTGTTCTGTTCTCTCCTCAGATGCCCCATCTTCAGTGTCTCTCTGACTCATCCACACTCATTTAGAAATGTGGGAATCGAAACGGCAACAACAATGAAGAACTCTGTTGGGGTTCCACTGAACTCTCACTCAGGGTTCCTTACCTTATGTGTCTGTTCATTTTCCCGGAAGTATGGAATTCCCACGAAGAAAATGAAGAGGAGGAAAAACCACAACACCAAGATGGAAATTGGGTTGAGGTTATTATATAAAAATTCTGAGCCGAAGCTCAGATAAAATTCTAGAAGGCTATTCAGAAATAGACTGAGTTCCATTTTCCGAACAACAACGCTGCTTGAAGCAACTGAGCTCTGAGAGCTCCGACTCTTGGCTTTATAGCCAGGCCTGCATCACAGAGCACTGTGGAGTCACAGAGGGTTTCTGAGAGTGGGGGTGGGTCCACCTTCAAGAGGGTGTGTCCACAGCCCCGCCCCCCAACCAGCCCAGCAGATTCCCTCCATCTCTTCTGGGCCTCTAGGTCCTTCTGCCCTCCTCTCCTCGCCTGTTTTCCAATTTGCCTTTTAACATATCCTATATTTACCTTAATTAATGCTTTGCTTGTTTCATCTGTAACCCAGATATTAGCTGGGTCCCCCGTTAATGTTTGGAAAGCTTGACTTTGGTCTCACCAGGTCCACTACCTTGCAAGTCTGAAATACTCCCTGGAAATTTTGCTTGTGCCCAGACATTTACACTGAGGGTCACATATGTTCTCAAATCCAACTTACACAAAGCCAGGTACAGAACTTAAAGTTCTTTTAGACGTACTTGTGGATGGTAAATAGCAAATTTTAGTTTTTTCAGTAAGTTATAAGTGAATAATAAAGTTTAAAATATTATCCCTCTCAGGAATACATCTCACATATGTTACATATATCCAACCCCTAAGTTCTGTAATAAAGCTCTCCGCAGGACATTGCAAGCAGACATGGAGGTGGCCGAGTTGGTGTGTGGCAGAGTGACAACCCCATAACTTCTCAGTTGAGGTACATCCTCACACAGAAGTCCGAGTCCAGATATCAGACTGCACTTGGTTATATTGACTACAAGGAGGAGTGTTTTCCAGAATCTTGACTAGAATAACGTGCTGCTATTTGAGGAGGATCATTGGCTATAAGTCATTTGTTTAGGACTCTCTTAAGTTTTCAGTTTCCTAGGGACAATCCTTAGTGCTCTCTCACTCCCATCCCTATTACTATCCCTGGGCGGAGCCACATGCACACAGCTGTTTTCAGGGTCCCCAAAAGGCAACTGGTTCAAATGAAAAGCATGTTCCCTCTCAGGGCTGTCAGCACCCCCCTTACTTAGTGGAAGACAGAGCAAGCTTACTTGTACTCATGTTGAGTCTCACTGAACTCTCACCATCATGAATTCATGGAAATTCTGTGCCATGGGGCTTCCCCAATGCTGTTTGTGACGGGAAGGGCAGGTACTCACATTGCAAGCATGCCCTCTGCTCATGCCTTCTGCTCATTGTCTCCTCAAACTTCACTTACAAAGCAGAGTTTTAAGGTAAAATTGTTAAGAATCTCAAAATGGTGACAATGGAGCATTAAACCCAGCACTGAGTGCCCCTGAGTGTCCCCTGAGTGACAGCACAGGTTGTCGTCCTTGACCTGCTCTGCAGCTTTCTTTCTCACCTCAGTTTACATTCTGGTCTTCCCTACCTCCTTTCCTCCCTCCCATCCGCGCTCTCTAAAAAGCAATAGAAGAAGTATCCTTGGGAGAGGATTAACAACAACAACAACAACCAAAAGAGACCTAACCTAGATCTTTATTGCTTGTGATATGAGAATATGGATAAACTATTTGAGGATAAGCTTTTAAATATACTTTATGGAATCTTAAATAATCATTTTGTGGATGATGCATGAATATTTCCGTAAATGTTGTCTCCAAGTAAACAATTTGATATACTACATTATTTAAGTATCCTGATATTCTATATATACTTACCTATATGTCTTACCATGAGCTGATGTTGTTTTAAAATTTTACTTTCTCTTGTATTTCTATTTATTTCCCCTTGCTTAAAGTTTCAATACCACTATACTCTTAATTCTGACTTTATCAATATAAAACAACACTTTTACGCTGGTTTAGACTTTTTTGCTTTAATTTTACTTTGATGACAATATATCTATGTTTGCTTGCATATGGTTTTTCATCTGTTAATGAAGAACTGTCTTGTGTCCTTTGGAATGTCCCTCTGTATGTATGCGATTTTCAAATTTTGTTTTAAAGCCGATTATACTTAAGCAGACAGTGTCTGAATTTTCTCAACCTAATGATAATTTATTTTATTGCTGTCATTTAAACATTGCTGCCCTAACCGGTTTGGCTCAGTGGATAGAGCGTCGGCCTGTGGATTGAAAGGTTCCAGGTTTGATTCTGGTCAAGGGCATGTACCTTGGTGTGGGCACCTCCCCAGTTGGGGGTGTGCAGGAGGCAGCTGGTGGATGTTTCTCTCTTGTCAATGTTTCTAACTCTCTATCCCTCTCCCTTCCTCTCTGTAAAAAATCAATAAAAATTATATTTAAAAAAATAAATAAATAAAAATTGCTTACTACTCTTTTGCTAGAAAATGTTTTATTTCCTTTTATTATAGTTGTTTGGAAGATAAATATGTGGTCTAAATTATCATAAAGAGAAAGAGGCCAAGATGGTGGCATAGGTTGACGCCGGAGTTGGCTGCCTCAAACAGCCACTTCAAGGATACAACTGGGGGACGGAGCGGGCATAGTCCAGAGCCACAGGGGGGCTGGCTGAGTGGAGGTTCTGCAGCTGGGAAGAGCCCAAGGATCGGAGGAGGCACAGTGCTGAGGTAAAGTGCTTGGGTGCAAAGTGTGTGCGTCGCGGGCTGGTGGTTGGGGGCGTGGTTGTCTGTTTCGGTCTGGGGGGAGCCTCGGACTCGGAGCTCCAGATCCGGGCGAGTCTCTGGGGACCCAGACTCGAGCAGGAGGGGCAGGACTGTCTGGCTGCGTTCACTCCGAGGTTTGCAGCGGTTGCGGGGACGGGGGGCCGGGCCCCTGGGGACGGACTGAGAGCCGCCATGACTGCTCCCTCCTCCGCCCTGTTGATCCCGTGGGACCCGCCCCGCCCGGGCCTTGCAAGGAGGCATTTGACAGATAGCCTCAGGCAAAGGCTAGATTGGCACATCCCTAGAGGACACAAGTTCTTCCACTGCAGACACAGCTGATTATCAAAGCCAGTCGGCCTGGAGGTCAAATCCCTCTAGTATTAACTACAAAAATCAAGGCTTAACTACAACAAGACTGCGCACGAAGACCACTAAGGGGTATACCAAGAAAATGTAAAAAATGCGGAGACAAAGAAACAGGACAAAACTATCAAGGGAGGATATTGAGTTCAGAACCACACTTTTGAGGTCTCTCAACAGGCTTCTAGAGTCTGTCAATAAACTTGATGAGATGTACAGGAAATCTAATGAGACCCTTGATGGTGTGATAAAGGACCATCTAGAAAGTAAGCATACACTGACTGAAATAAAGAGTATTATACAGACTCCCAACAGCAGACCAGAGGAGCGCAAGAATCAAGTCAAAGATTTGAAATGCAAAGAAGTGAGAAACACCCAACGGGAAAAGCAAAATGAAAAAAGAACCCAAAAATACGAAGATAGTGTAAGGAGCCTCTGGGACAGCTTCAAACGTACCAACATCCGAATTATAGGGGTACCAGAAGATGAGAGAGAGCAAGATACTGAAAACCTATTTGAAGAAATAATGACAGAAAACTTCCCCCATCTGGTGAAAAAAATAGACTTACAGGTCCAGGAAGCGCAGAGAACCCCAAACAAAAGGAATCCAAAGAGGACCACACCAAGACACATCATAATTAAAATGCCAAGAGCAAAAGACAAAGAGAGAATCTTAAAAGCAGCAAGAGAAAGAAACTCAGTTACCTACAAGGGAATACCCATATGACTGTCAGCTGATTTCTCAACAGAAACTTTGCAGGCCAGAAGGGAGTGGCAAGAAATATTCAAAGTGATGAATAGCAAGAACCTACAACCAAGATTACTTTATCCAGCAAAGCTATCATTCAGAATTGAAGGTCAGATAAAGAGCTTCACAGATAAGGAAAAGCTAAAGGAGTTCATCACCACCAAACCTGTATTATATGAAATGCTGAAAGGTATCCTTTAAGAAGAGGAAGAAGAAGAAAAAGGTAAAGATACAAATTATGAGCAATAAATATGCATCTATCAACAAGTGCATCTAAGAATCAAGTGAATAAATAACCTGATGTACAGAATGAACTGGTGATTATAATAGAATCAGGGACATAGAAAGGGAATGGATTGACTATTCTTGGGGGGAAAAGGGGTGTGGGAGATGCAGGAAGAGACTGGACAAAAATCGTGCACCTATGGATGAGGACAGTGGGTGGGGAGTGAGGGCGGAGGGTGGGGTGGGAGCTGGAAGGAGGGGAGTTATGGGGGGAAAAAAGAGGAACAAATGTAATAATCTGAACAATAAAGATTTAATAAAAATATATATATAAAAAATATATAAAAAATAAAAAAATAATAAATTATCATAAAACTGTAGTAATCTAATAATTAAAACATTAGTTTTTCCTCTATAAATATTTGGTCTAATTCAAATGTCTCTTTCAGGAAACATTAGGAATGTGGTACTTTTATTATTTTAATTTCATATTACTTTTTAATCTTGGGTTATACATCATATCAATTTATACATAATTAATTTTCATATTTTTTAAATTTTGATGTATTTTATTATAGAAATAATATTTATGAGCTTTAGGTTTCCATGCGTCATTTTAATTTTTACAATTTTAATACAGTTTGGTTCAGCGTGTCTGGTTCATTTCAGTTCCTTCACTGCCAAACCTGAGGGCAGGGACTGCTTCAGTTTCTCTGCCTGCCCTGTGTCTGTGATGACCAAGGT
This sequence comes from Myotis yumanensis, assembly GCF_028538775.1. Taxonomy (NCBI): domain Eukaryota; kingdom Metazoa; phylum Chordata; class Mammalia; order Chiroptera; family Vespertilionidae; genus Myotis; species Myotis yumanensis. The sequence continues at coordinate 54,666,485 of NW_027223763.1, read as the reverse complement.
ATAAAGATAGCTTACTTTTCTTCATCTTGACACATTTATGTCCTGTCTCCTGGCTGTGAACAGGAAGTCATTGATTTCCTCAGTTTTGGGGAGGCAAGGCTACTAGGCATGAAGAGTGTGTGGTGGCCAGCACAGCAACTTAAAAGAGCAAGGAGGATGCGGGCGGGAGGTGGCGGGGGGAAGGGTCGGTGGGGGGGAGGGGCTTAATTTAATTTTTTTGGTGTGATTTATCCATACTTATATTCAGTTCTTACTACTTAATTCAGTTATCCTTACTTGGATAAGAATACATATGCCATTTTTTTAAAAAAAATTAACTATTTATTTTTAATTTTATTTTTTTAAATATATTTTTATTGATTTCAGAGAGGAAGAGAGAGGGAGAGAGAGTTAGAAACATCAATGAATGAGAGAAAATCATTGATCGGCTGCCACCTGCATGCGCCCTGCTGGGGATCAAGCCCACACCCTGGGCATGTGCCCTTCACCAGAATCGAACCTGGGACACTTCAATCCTCAGGCCGATGCTTATCCACTAAGCCAAACTGGCCAGGGCTACATATGCCATTTTAAATAGAATAAATGCTTGGGTAGCATATCTGAAATTATCATTTTAATCTTAACTGGGTATGTAATAATTGTGGCCTAGTCATTTTATCTTACATCCTGGTAGGAGCGTTTCTTTTGATCATTTCATTACTGACGTGAAACTCTGGTGTCTTTTTTGTTCTGATTGAGTGATTTCAGTATGTATTCTTGACAATTCTTTTTATTCATTTATTTAGAGAGGGAGAAACATCGGTTTGTTGTTCTATATATTTATGCATTCATTGGTTGATTCTTGAATGTGCCCCTACCAGGAATTGAACCCACAACCTTGGTGTATTAGGACGACGACACTCTAACATACTAAGCTACTCAGTCAGGGCTGGGTATGTATTCTTAATCTCCAAAATGTAAAATTTCATTACATTCTGTTGGAATTCATCTCTATTCACTTATCTTTCTTAGCTAGTGTGATCCCTCTCAGTTTTCAATTTGAAATGTTTTCCTCGAATTGGGAGTTTGCTTTATTCGATTTTCATTATTGCTCCCTTTCTAAGCAGAATGCTGATTCCTTGTAGATTGTCTCTCACTTTATCAGTCTGCATTAATATCGTCTGCCACTGAATGTGCTCTTTCATTTCATCCCCTTCACGTCTTCATTCATCTCAGGTTATATATGCTTCCATCCCAGAGTCTTTCTGGTACTGTGATTAGTGTTATTACCGTCTTATTACTTTGGGCTCCTCTTATTTGATACAGGAACTATTTATAATCTTGCTTGTATCTAAATCAGATATTCCCTACCTTTCCTGAAAGTCAGCATATTTCGGGGTGGGAGAATGGGGAAGTGTTTTCTTCTTCGCATATGGTTCTTTTTCTTTTGCATGTTGATTTTTGAACACAAAGCCTTCTATTCCAGTGGCTTGAGGAAGACAGTTTTGAGGATTCACATCAATGTCCTCATAATTGGCCTGACTGTTGTCTCCTACACCTGGAGCTGGACTGTTATGGGGCAAGCCTCACAGAGGCCCTGCAAGGCAAGTTTTCAGCAACTTCTGGGGCCTGCTTCTAGATATTAAGTTCTCCAGAGTTACAAAGGACACCCCACGCCCTCAGTACTCCAAAGACTTATTTCAGTGGTTACTGGACTCTAATGCTCTCAACAGTGAAAAACAAGACTACCTGGGAGAAATTTTTGTTTTGTTTTTTAACTTTAAAATGGTTTTTTGTTACAAATGGGAGGTGAGAGGATTTTTTCCATGAGCCTCGCAGTTTCTGCAGAACGTCCCAGTGTGGGCATGGAGAGAGTATATGCTGAGATGAATATGTGAAAAAATATATATATTTTTTACAATATTTATTATTGTTTAAATATATCCTGTCTAATAATAGAGAAACATTGTAATTAGCTGTACCTCCACTATCCTTCCCATTGGCTAATCAGAGCTATATGCAAATTAACTGCCAACCAAAATGGCCACCGGCAGCCAGGCAGCTGAACCGTACTGGAGGCTTGCTTGCTTCAGTGACGGAGGAAGCCAACGTTCCTCGCTTGCCTTGCCAGCCTCTGAGATTGCAGTTTAAGAAACATTGTTACAAATATAGAAGCAAAACAAAACCCCAGAAACCTGTTTTCAGCCAGCCTGGCCTCAGAGCTGGAGTTGAAACAGTGTTTCAATTATAGAACCCAAACAAACAAGATACCTGCTTTCAGTAGCCGAGGTCTCAGAGCTGGAGCCGAGCCTCAGAGAGAAAGCTGGCTCTCAATTCCAGTGACAGCCATAGAAGGTAAATAAATCCAAGAATAAAAAATAAAAGAAAAAAGGAGAGGTTTGTAGCTTCAGTTGCCCGCCAGCCTGAAAACAGCCCTCAGCCCCTCACCCAGACTGGCCAGGCACCCCAGTGGGGACCCCCACCCTGAAGGGAATGTGATCAGCTGGAAACAGCCATCATCCCCTCACTCAGGCTGACGAGGCACCCCAGTGGGGATCCCCACCCTGAAGGGGGTGTGACCAGCTGGAAACAGCCATCATCCCCTCATCCAGGCTGGCCAGTCACCCAAGTGGGACCCCCATCCTGATCCAGGACACCCTTCAGGGCAAAGCAGCCGGCCCCCACCCATGCACCAGGCTTCTATCCTATATAGTCAAAGGGTAATATGCCTCCCAGCACCAGAATCAGCGGAGCCGTGATGCCTCACACCTTGGGATCAGTGGAGCCGAGAGGCCTCCTGGCACTGGGATCAACAGAACCGCGAGGCCTCCTGGCACTGGGATCAGCAGTGCTGCGAGGCCTCCTGGCACCAGGATCAGCGGAGCAGCGTGGCCTCCTGGCCTTGGGATCAGCAGAGCAGTGAGGCCTCACTGCCCCTTTGTCAAGCAGAGCCGCAAGGCCTCCCAGCACTGGGATCAGCGGAGCCATGAGGCCTCCCAGCACTGGGATCAGCAGAGCCACGAGGTCCCCGGGCCCCTGGAGCAGCGTGACAGAGGGCAGAGCCCAAACCCCCTGATCACCCTGCAGCTCCTTGTGTGATGGGGTGGGGCCACAACCTCCCTATCCACCCTGCTCTGTTCATAACAGGGGAAGGCGCCCCAAGCCCCTGATCAGCCCTGCTCTGTGCCTGATAGGAGGGAGTTCCCCAACCCCTGATCAGCCCTGCTCTGTGTGTGACAGTGTGCGGTGCCCCAACCCCCCCATGGGCCCTGCTCTGTGTGTGACGGTTGTGGAGCCGCAACCTCCCCATTGGCCCTGCCCTGAGTGTGATGGGGGAAGTGCCCCAACCCCCTGATCCGCCCTGCTGTGTGTGTGCCAGGGGGCGGTGCCCCAATGATACAGGGGGTCCGCGGGGGTGAGGCCGAACGGAGTCCTAACAAAGCATGCCCGACTCCGGGGATGGTTCAGTGACGCAAATCCAACTTTATTGTGTGAGTGCAGCAGTATATATAACATTCCAGACCAATCAGAAGTTTACAACATCCATAGGGCAACCAATAGTAGGAAAGATCAGGGTACTATGTAGGGGCTCTAGGAGGTCAGCTCAGGCGGGCGATGCCACTTCCTGGTGTGCCGAGGAAGCTTGTGCAGGCGGAGTGTGCTCACGCCATTGCATCTGCCGCAGCACTGAGATAAATCTCCTGAGCTCTTCCCACACCCCAACTCCCTTATTGGCCCTACTCTATGTGTCACAGGGGGGAGCTCCCCAACCCCCTGATCGGCCCTGCTCTGTGCATGACAAGGGGTGGTGCGGCAACCTCCTCATTGACCCTGCCTTAAGTGTGACAGGGGGCGGCGCCTCAACTCCCCAATCGGCCCTGCTCTGAGCCCAACCAGGTGCTGCACCTAGGGATTGGGCCTGCCCTCTGCCACCCGGGAGCGGGCCTAAGCCAGCACGTCTTTATCTCCGGAGGGGTCCCAGACTGTGAGAGGGCACAAGTGAAACTGAGGGATACCCCCCGCCCCTGCCTACCAGTGCACAAATTTTTGTGCACCGGGCCTCTAGTATTCTAGCTAATAAAAGAGAAACATGGTAATTAGCCATACCTCCGCTACCCTTCCCATTGGCTAATCAGGGCAATATGCAAATTAACTGCCAGCCAAGATGGCATCTGGCAGCCAGGCAGCTTGAAGCGAACAGGAGGCTTGCTTGCTTCAGTGACAGAGGAAGCCAACGTTCCCTGCCTGCTGCTGCCGGCCTCTTAGCTTGAAGTTTAAGAAACAATGTAAAAATATAGAAGCTAAACAAAACCCCAGAAACCTGCTTTCAGCCAGCCAGGCTTCAGCCAGCAGGACCGCAACATTGTTTCAATTATAGAACAAACGCAGGTCCCTGCTTTCAGCCAGCCGGGATCTCAGAGCTGGAGTGAGCAGGACCGCAACAGTGTTACAATTATAGAACCCAAACAAACCAGATACCTGCTTTCAGCAGCCGAGGCCTCAGAGCTGGAGCCAAGCCTCAGAGCTAAAGCAGGCCCAGAATAAAAAAAAAAGAAAAAAGGACAGGTTGGGAGCTTCAGTCACCCGCCAGCCTGAAAATGGCCCTCAGCCCCTCACCCAGACTGGCCAGGCACCCCAATGGGAACCCCCACCCTGAAGGGGGTGTGACCAGCTGCAAACAGCCGTAATCCCCTCATCCAGGCTGGCCAGGCACCCCAGTGGGGACCCCCACCCTGATCCAGGACACCCTTCAGGGCAAACCAGCCGGCCCCCACCATGCACCAGGCCCCTATCCTATATAGTAAAAGGGTAATATTCCTCCCAGCACCTGGATCAGCGAAGCCACGAGGCCTCCCGGCACCGGGATCAGCATGACAGGTGGCAGCGACCAAACCACCTGATTGCCTTGCAGCTCTGTGTGTGACAGGGGGTGGGGCCACAACCTCCCTATCTGCCCTGCTCTGTTCATGACAGGGGAAGGAGCCCCAACCCCCTGATCAGCCCTGCTCTGTGCCTGATAGGGGGTAGCTCCCCAACCCCCTGATTGGCCCTGCTCTGTGTGTGTCAGGGTGCGGCGCCCCAAATCCCCCCACCCCCCATGGGCCCTGCTCTGTGTGTGAAAGGGTAGAGCCATAACCTCCCCATCAGCCCTACCCTGAGTCTGACAGTGGCGGCGCCCCAACCCCCTGATCCGCCCTGCTCTGTGTTTGACAGGGGGCGGTGCCCCAACTCCCCTATTGGCCCTACTCTGTGAGTGACACGGGGGAGCTCCTCAACCCCCTGATCGGACCTGCTCTGTGCATGACAGGGGGGAGCTCCCCAACCCCCTGATCGACCCTGCTCTGTGTTGACAGGGTACGGAGCCCCAACCCCCCTGATGGGCCTACTCTGTGCGTGACAGGGGGTGGCGCCGCAACCTCCCTATCGACCCTGCCTTTAGTGTGACAGGGGCAGTGCCCCAACCCCCAATCAGCCCTACCCTGAGCGTGACTAGGGGTGGCATCACAACCTCCCGATCTGCTCTGCTCTGTGCATGACAAGGGTGGCGCCCCAACTCCCCAATTGGCCCTGCTCTGAGCCCGACCAGGGACTGCACTTAGGGATTGGGCCTGCCCTCTGCCACCCGGGAGCAGGCCTAAGCCAGCAGGTCATTATCTCCCGAGGGGTCCCAGACTGCGAGAGGGCACAGGCCGGGCTGAGGGACCCCTCCCCCGCTGAGTGCACAAATTTTTGTGCACCGGGCCTCTAGTATATATATAAAGAGAGAGAGAGAGAGAGAGATTGATGTGAAAGAGACACATTCATTGGTTGCCTCCCGTACACTCCTTGACAGGGTCCTGGGGTGGAACCTGCAACCCAGGGACATGCCCTTTGGTGCACTGACCAACGCTCTAACCACTGAGAAACTGTCCAGGGCTGGAGGTTTCATTTTAAGTCGGGGATTTTGGTTCAGCTCTTGTGTCTCTGATGTTGAGATGAGAGATATAACCAAAAGCACTAAATCATTCCTTAAAGAATTATTTCTCAAAGTATAAGCAGAAAAGGATATGAGATATGTCTTTTCTATTAACCTACAATTTAGGGCAATCAAATAACCAAACCCTCAAGATCAGAGAGAGTATGGGAGAATGAAATTAGCACAAGTTGAAAGAGGTGACAGGCTCCATACTGATTCTGCTGCCACTCGGTAATTATTTCATCTTGGATAACTTGTTTTGGTTCAGTTTCTCCTTCTGTATGTGGTGGAATTATCCCTATACTTCCTATCCCCTGGTGTTTTCATAATGGTCCAATGAGATGAATATGTGAGAGAGCTTCATAGACCCTAAAGCATTGCACAGTTTAAGTGTAACCCTGTCTTTATGCCCATGTGACAAAAAACATGTCCAGAAAGAACCTTTGATGTCCTGGTAGTTGACCAGGACTACACTTACTGTGCAGAGGTCCATGCGAACTTCTTATTGTTTATTTCTGGCTGCTTTGCAATCAAAGACTTGTCTAAGTACTTGGCAGACTCCCTACTCCCACCACCTTTCTCAGGGGTTTTCATTCTTTGAAGTTGTATCGGATAGTTCTATTTTATCAGCAAGTTATATCCTGTTCTTCAGAGTGAAATGCTATAATACAAATTATTCTCTTGCCAGTATGTCAGCACAGACAGCTTCCCTTAGCACAGCTTTGATATGTTAGTATGCTAATAAGCTGTCTCCCCCACCAGGGGCAGATGTGGGGAGGGACAAACCTGTGAAACTAGTCCTGGCGTGTATGGAAATCTACACTAATAAAAGAGAAACATGGTAATTAGCGTACGACCACTACCCATTTCATGGGCTAATCAGTGAGTATATGCAAATTAACTGTCAGCCAACATGGCGGCCGGCAGCCAGGCAGCTGAGAACAGGATGCTTGGTTGCCCCAGCGATAGAGGAAACCAAGGTTCCCGCCTGTAGCTGCGGAGCTCTGAGCTCCTGAAGCAACAGCTCCAAAAGATACAATGTTTCAATTATAGAAGCTAAAAGATGGCGGTTAATCTGCATACTCAGGCTCCAAGCGGAAGAGCGAAGCCAAACAGCCCTGAAGCCGCAGAGCAGAGAGGCCTCACTGCCCTGGGATCAGCGGAGCCGAGAGGCCTCCCGGCCCCGGGATCTGCGGAGCCGCAGGCCTCCCAGCCCCAGGATCAGTGGAGCCACGTGGCCTCCCGGGCCCAGGGATCAGCAGAGCCGAGAGGCCTCCCGGCCCCGGGATCAGCGGAGCCTGATGGAAGCCCTGTGTGTTTATGCACCCTGGGGGTTCAGAGGTCCTGTCCTAGGCAGAGGCCTATGGCGAAATTTTCAACTCTGAGAAGCAGCCTACGGGCTGGAAGGCGGCTCCTGTGACCTCAGTGCTGGAGAAGAGCATTAAGCAGAAAACTAAAGAAACCGATTTTACATCATTTCCCAGGTGTAGAACAGTTGGCATGTAAGCCCCTGACCAGTGCCCAGCCTCTCCTCTGTCAGTCTATCTCACTCTTAGGTACCATGTTCTTTGTTCTGTCTTAACTGCAACTCATTTTTAAACTAGATTGCTTTTAAAAGAAGACTAAATAAAGTTTCCCTTAAGTTATTTAGGTGGTGCTGGGGCTGCTGGGGGCCTGATAGAAGACACAAACATGCAACGGGGGGCCTGTACCCAGCAGCCCCAAGGCCTGCCACCTTGGTGCTGGGGCTGCTGGGGGTATCAGAGACACAAACCCGCAGGCCCGGCACCCAGCAGACCCAAGGCCTTCGTGGCAGCACTAAGGAGCAGCAAGCCAAGTGGTAGGAAGCAGCAAGCAGGTGGGCAGTAACAAGGGAGGGGTCCCAGACTGCAAGAGGGCACATGCTGGGCTAAGGGACCCCCCACCCATCCCCAGTGCACGAATTTCGTGCACCGGGCCTCTAGTATTATTAATAAATGTGAAGTAAGCAGGTAATTTGTCCAGATATTCTAGCTACAGTCATGCTTGGGTTCTGGTTCTGAGACACAGAGCATGGGAAAGGAAACTTGCTGGCAGTTACTTTTCTCTCACTTCATGTTGAAATACCACCTTTCTTACTGTTTAGAAAGCGGTTTTCAGAAATTGCTGATTCTAAGTTGTGCCAAAGTAAAGTGGAGATGAGATGGGATTATGGGAAGTTATGTCAGCACATCCTGAACTGAAAGCAGAATCATAAGATGTTAGATTCCTCTGTGTAGCTACCAAATGTCTGTAGAGATTGGTATTCCGAGGGAAAAGGCAAAAGCCATATTGATTTAAATAAAGTTTAGCTAAATAGAAATGAGGAGTTATATAATTATGAGATCAACTGCCAACGGAAACATTTTCTGCCTAGAGTGAATTCCCTGATGTTCATTCTAACTTTAATGACTCTAGTAATGGTTTTTATACTTCTCAGATAATTGAAGAACAATATGAAAATCATCACATGTTATTGCTTATTCAAAACTGTCAAATATATTGTTCCTAGTAGGCTGTTTCTATGCAAATCCCTTTTGTACAAGCCATCCAGGAACTCAGTTCTTTTTTTTTTTCTGCTACTAAAGGAAGTGTGCAATGTATATAATACACAAACAAAGAGGAAATGGAGGAAATCAAAGTATGGGAGATGCCTTTTAAAATACATAAAAATGTGTTATAAACTGAAATTGAGCAATAAATAGACTAAATTTGACAATATCAGAAAAATCTTTGTCATCTTCAACCTAAAAAAATGTTTGTCAACAACCACAAAAAATTCCCATCAACTGCTAAAGAGAGCTTATAGTTCTTCCTCTGTTAGCCATAGACCTTCACACGTTGGTCCAATTGATTTCCTTCCCACTTATGCCCACTATATTTTTTTTTTCATCTTTCACTTATTTATACCCTTTCATTGCATAATTTTATTCCAGTCCCAACCATTTGCTATTATTCACAAAAAAAAACTTAGGTTTTTTAACATCTATGTCACATTTTCCTTTCTTTACAAAGCTTTCTTATTCCTTAACTTCCCTGGTACTTTAATTGTACCTACTTCAGAGAGCATAGTATAGTGCAGTGGTTCTCAACCTTGGCTGCACATTAGAATCACCTGGGAATCTTTTTAAAATCCTGATTTCTGGGCCTCATCCTCCGGAAATTCTGTTTCTTTGTTATGGGGTGAGGCCACAACATTAGTAACAAAGAAACAGACTTTCCGGAGGATGAGGCCCAGAAATCAGGATTGTAAAAAGATTCCCAGGCGATTCTAATGTGCAGCCAAGGTGGAGAACCACTGGTCTAGTGGATGAAGTGATTTACTATCACCATCTAGATCTAGCTCCTCCCCCTGCTCCCAAGGAGCACTCACTCATTTGCTCAGTTGTTGGGTGTATTGGCTCAAAACAGCTCACACGTGAGTCCCTCCAGGAATTCTCCTCTACTAAGTAACCCCCTTGCCCCTGAAAGGTTGGGCCCCTTGCAGGGAGACGTCAGTCCACACCAGTGACTGGGCTTCCTTGCCTCAGTGTAGGACTGTTTAGTCTATTCTGGTTCCAGAGCTCCCTGGGGAAGCGGATGGGGCCTCTGCTGCAACTGCATTATAGTCCCACCTTTCTCTCTGCTCAGACCTGCTTTCCTCATTTCCTTGCAGAGAGTGTTTCTGCAAGAACTCCCAAGAAACGACATGCATGCAAATCTGTTTCAGAGATGGTTTCCTGGGGGAGCTTAACATAAGACTCTTGGCACCAGAAGTTGTTTGAGGAAGCATACTCTTCTGAAATCACACGTTGGTGGGTTGCCCACTGGTTGGCTGGATGTGAAAACCATACCGCCTGTGCTGTATTTGAACAATTACTGAATGTTCATGAGTGCTGAAAGGTGAAGAGAATGCAAGGATGGGTGAAATATCTTACTTTTACGAGGTTTGGGGTAAGAAGTATTTATAAGGACTATGGAGGTGGATGGCTAATGCTGAAGGCAATCAAGCCCTGGAAAAAAGTTAAGGAATGTACGAAGGTGATTAATCACCAATTCAAGGCAAGTGTGTGAAAACCCGAGGACCTCTTGGGCAGCACAAATAGTCTTTCATCCTCTGCAACCCAGCAAAAGCTGAATACCAGGCCCGGGATTTAATGAAAGGGAAGTATATGGAGATCTGAAGTTGGCTGAGAAATCAAGTCTATTCTGTCAAGGTCAGGTCCAGTTTGGGGTTTGAGTGGGGCCCCTGACACTTGCGATGGAAACATCCGGGTTAATGCATTAAAAATCTTGTCTCCACCAGCCCCTTTACTCTCTCGGCCTGCAAAAGCAGCCCATTCTTTCCAAATTAAGACTAATGATCCTCCCTCACCTGAACAGGAAGCAGAGGATGCGAGGCCTCAGACTTGGAAGAGAATACCTACCCCGGCAGGACCTACTCTCTCTCCGCTCCTGGCCACCAAACCAATAACTAAGGTAAACTTACAAGACATTCTTGGCCAGGGACATTATGGGCATGCTAAGGGGTCTCCTGCTGAAGGAGATGGAGACCTCACATGAAGCTACAGTGCAGAATATAGACGCATCTGGATCTTAAGCTGGGTCAAGATAAACAAAGTAATATTACAGGGAGTTTATCAATATGGAAGCACTTTCCCATGATATGGGTTTTAATACCCTGCATCCTGGCAAATGCAACTACTATGCTGCTGGGGTGGACGTGGAAGACTAACTTTCTGGATCCCTGGAACAAGTGAAGGCCTACACTAATTCAAGTAGAAAAGTCAGAGGCGCTGGAGCAGAGAAAGAAGGAAGGGATCAAATTTGACATGACAGAGTGGCTATGCTGCATAAAGCTAAAAACCCGCCAGCCAGGTATGTTCTGCAGAGGTTGGGAGGAGATACTGTTTAGTTTCCAGCTCCTTGTTACTATTGGGGATAAGAGGACTGGAGACAATAGCATACAGGTGGAGAGCAAAACGTGTGCAATTGCTGTTATGAGTGGCAAGGCTCAGAATTTCAACCAGGATCTTGGCCTGCAGAGAGCTTCCCAGTAGTTAAAAGAAAAATGCCCCTTCCCTCCCCCACACCCCTCCCTCCCCCAGGGGCAAGATAAATGGAGGAGACAATAAGCAAATTGCTTAATTTGTATGAACAGAATAAATTAAGGGGTCTGAGGGAAGCTAAAAGCTCAGCCCCAGAAATGTTAGCTTCCTACCCCTCTGTTGGTCATGTCAGCTGAAATCTTGGTTCCCAGTGAAAGGGAGAGGAAGAGGGAAAGGAAGGAGAAGGAGAAGGGAATGGGGAAGAGGGGAGTTAAAAGAAGGAAGGAGAAAGTAATAGGTAAAATTCTTCACCACCAGCATTCTCCTCTTTCTTCAACCAGACATACCAATGGGAAGTCTCATTCAGGTTACTGTTTGCTGTGTATTCATTATCACATGACTTCTCTTCTCATCCAGGCATTTTAAACTCTGGGAAGTAAAAGAGAGGTATAGAGGATTAAAAGAATTTGCTGCTTTCTTTTTAGTCTGAGGATAGAAAGGAAACAGCTGTGCACTTCCCCCCTCATCACTCATTGCAAATAGAGGCAGATACACATTATGAAGAATTTTATTACAAAATGTAATTTGGGAATCTGTGTTCCCATAGAATAATATATATTGCAATTTCATGGTTTCATTCCAAAAGCAGACTTAATGAAGCTGAAATACTATGCATCTGTGTTATGTAAAAAAAAGCAAAAACAAAACAGTATTGTTTTAATATTATCCATATGTGCTTAAAATATGGCTACAAATTCTTTGATACCCCTCCTTTCAAAATGGGGAGCTTAATTCCTCTCCCCTTGCATGTAAAATGGACTTAGTGACTTGCCTCTAGTGAGTGGGATATAGCAGAAACGACTCGATGCCCTTTTCTATAATAAGTCATGAAAGGCCTTGTGCTTCCTTCCGGCTCTTCTCCTACATCACTTACTCTCAGGGAGAGTGAGGAGGACACGAAAGCAGCCCAGGGAAGAGGTGTATTGGAAGGAACAGAGGCCTCCTGCAAGCGGCCAGCAAGGACCTGGCTGTGAGTTCCTTGCGAGGGAGCCATGTTGGGAGTGGATCCTCGGCCCAGCCAAGCCTTCAGTGACTGCAGCCCACGCTGACATGTTGCCGCGCAGCTTCATGGGAGATGCGGAGCCAGAACCACTCAGGTAGGCCACTTCCGATTTTCCAATGCACAGGCGCGGTAAGATGAAAAGGTCTGTTGTTGTAAGCTGTCAATTGGGGGTAATCTTTTTTACGGCAATAGTTACCTCACACACTATAATACACTTATTCAATGCTGATAATTTTTTCACATTTTATCATTGAGGCTGGTACTTAGAAAGAATAATCTTAATCAGAAATGATTAAAGAAGTAGACGGTGCTTCTGGGCGTCATCTGGACATTTATAATGAAGTGGAACTTTTTTTTTTCCTGGGAAATTATTTTTAAACATTTGGGGAAATTGTGTATGTTTCCATCAGTTGATTCATTGATTTCTTGTTATTCTGGGGAGTGAGGCAAACTATAGGATACTGACTGTTGTTTCGCTAGTGATATTATGTTCCCCTCTAGACCAGCGATTTTCAACCTTTGTCATCTCATGGCACTCACAAACAAATTTCTAAAATTCTGCAGCACACCAAAAAGTATATTATATTTTTGCTTATGTAACAAAAATAGGTATAATTTGATTGATTTACAAATATATAGAATAATAATAGTAATTACCTACCCTTCTTGCTTCAAAGTAACTTTTAAAAAAAAATCAGGTGCCTATACTTGTATATAAGGACTCCTGGTGCCAAGAATTAACCAATCAGTGCAACCTTATTATGCGATGTGACCAATAAAATGCAATTTTATTATATGACCTATATATTTATGGTTCAAGCAGGGCATTCATAATGTAGGGCTATTGTGTTGGCTGTTGTCATTTTTTTTTTTATTTGACAATCTAAGAAAAAAGAAGCCAGTGCTCCTGACTAAAAGTCAGGTATTGCATGTTTTAAAAATTCTTGTGGCACACCAGTTGAAAATCGCTGCTCTAGACTGATGGTTGGTAGGGGAAGAGCTGAGGCATAAATCAGGTCCATGGCTCTCTATGGGTTGTGTTGCTTAAGTGCCCTCTTCCTGGAATGTTTGTATGTTCTTAGACCCTGTCCCATTGGAACAGGGAGATTAGTAGCACCACCCATGGAATGGTAGGGGTCTTCTTATTGGATAGGAGAATTGTCAGGGAATTTTATAGCCTGGAGAAAGAGAACTTCCTTCCACTCTTTATATCCTGTCTCATCACTTTGGCTCCTTTCTGTCATATACCTTAGGTAATCATGGCTTTCCCAGTTGCAACCTAGGATTATAATTCCAGAAATTTAACAACCCATGAGCTTTATGCAATCTATTTTTTCCTCTCTCATTTCCTTTTTTCCTTCCAGAATAGTTGGGTACCTAATATGTATCAGGTTCTATGCTTGGTGATTTTTATGTGAATTTCCATCAGTTTCTGCATATAAGAAAGTTAAAGTTCAGAGTGAAATGGACAAGCAAACAGATAATTATCAGAGTGTAAAAAGTGCTAATGGAAGTATCACAGAGTGCTATGCATCTAGTTTAGACTTAGGAGGTCAGAGAGAATTCCCAGAAGTGGTATTTGGACAGGTTCTGAAAGACAAACATGAATGCAGTAGAGAAGGCTGGGGGAAGGCAAGCTAAGAAAAGGGAAATTCAAATGTAAAGGCCTGGAAGCAGAAGAGCTGGACCCATTCAGAGAAATATAACAACGAGCCTAGGATAGCTGGAAGGCTGGTACAAATAGCTTGAGTTCATCATGATGAGAGCGGAGATGGGAGAGACAGTCTTTATGAAAGGCCCTTTATATTACCCTAAGAATAATGGACTTTATTCTGTAGGCTATTGGGAACTATTAAAGAATATCTGGTTAATGAAGGGGGTGGAGTTAATTTAATATAATCAGATTTGTTTCTTTAATAAGTTTGCTCTGTTTTCAATAAATAATGCATTGAAGAAAACAATACTGGAGAAAGATGAGCTTTGCCATATAATAATAGTCACATTTACTGAGGACTTTGAGCAAGAGAAGCACCAGGAATGGTTCCAAAGCTGTTGGCCTGTGCCCCTGGGCAAGTGATGGTGCCATTTACAGAGGGGCAAGGCCTTTTCTTAGAAGTCAAGAGGTCAAGAGTTTGGAACCAAGTGTCTTCTTCTGACTCTATTGTTTGTTTGTTTAATTAAATGTATTGGGGTGACATTAATTAAATTATATAGGTTTCAAGTGTACAATCCTATGACACATCCATCTGTATATTGCTTTGTGTGTTTGCCACCCAAAGTCAAATTCTGTCACCATATATTGGACTTTTATTTACTCTTTATTACCTGCTCCCCAAACCCTCTTTCTGTCTGACAACCACCATACTGTTGTCTTATTAGTGTTTGTTTGTCTTATTTGTTCATTTGTTGCTTTCAGTTTTATATCCCACATACGAGTGAAATCATATAGTTCTTGACTTTTTCCATCTGACTTATTTTGCTTAGCATGATATTCTTAAGATCCATCAATAGTGTCACAAATGGCAGTATCTCATTTTTTCTGGTGGCTAAGTAGTATTCCATTGTATCACAATCTTCTTTATCCAATCACTTATCGAAGGACCTTTTGGTTATTTTCATTTCTTGGTCACTCCATGATGTTTTCGATGCCTATTAACTAACATCCAAGACAATATGCTTAGGAGGCAGATGGATATGTGAGTCTGGAACTCAAAGGAGAAGTCTGAGAAGTTTTAGTCTTTAATTCATGAGTGCTGTGATGGTTAATTTTATGTGACAACTACATTGGGTGTTTCTGTGAGGGTGTTTTTGTATAAGATTAACATTTAAATCAGTGACCAAGTAAAGCACATGGCCTTCCGTAATGTGAGTGGCCTTCCTCAGTAGGTTAAAGGCTGTAATAGACAGCACTTTAACTCTGCTCCCTGAGTTAGAATTCTTCCTGCCTGACAGCCTTTAAACTGGGACACTGGCTTTTTTTCCAGCCTTCAGACTTAAATTAAAACACAGGTTCTTCCTGGACCTTAAGCCTGCTGGCCTTCGGACCAGAACTAAACCATCAGTTCTCCTGAGTCTCCAGTTGGCCCACTCACCCTTCAGATCTTGGGACTTGTCAGCCTCCATGATCAAATGAGCCACTTCCATAGATATATGGAAGAATAAACATTTTTACATAAAATATATATCTAATAGCCCTGGCTGGGTGGCTAAGTTGGTTGGAGCATTGTCCCATACACCAAAAGGTTGCATGTTCTATCCCCAGTCAGGGTGTGTATGGGAGGCAACCAATCAATGTTTCTCTCTCACATTAATATTTCTCTCTCTCTCTCTTATTCTCCCTCCCCCCACCCCTCCCTCCTTCTCTCTTCCTCTCCATCTCTCTCCCATTCTCTTTTTCTTCAAAATCAGTAAACATACCCTTGGTGAGGTTTCAAAAAATAAATAAAAATATATCTTATATATGTGTGTTTTACTCTGTGAAGTATGAATATATGCATATATACATATGTGCATATATCTATATATTCTCTTTCTCTGGAAAACCATGAAAAATACAAGTGAACACTCTTGAGTTGATGACAGGGATGTTTTCATCTATGCTGTTCACTGCTGTATCCCTAGCACCAGAACGGTTCATAGCACATAGAAGATGCTCAGTAAATATTTGTTGAATGAATGAATTGTTATGAATTATTTAGTTATTAGATTAACTTTTGTTAATAGAAACAAATCACTTTTTTGGAAATGAATCAGCATGCTCTATATTGAGACAAAAAGGAATTTCTTCTATGGGACTGCATAGAAGACTATGAAGTGTAACAAATATCTTCAGCAATGTTCTAAGCATTGAAACAGAGTTCCACAAAGTTATTTCTTATCAAGTTCCTTTAAGCATTGATCAATGACATCAACATAGGACAGAAGGAAAGTGATTGTATTGAGGTGAGAGTGGTCACTATGCTCTCAAGCGGGGTCTCCATCCAAAAGATTTTAAAGTGTCAAGTGAAGGACAGCTACTGGCAATCCTCCATAAACATCGGTTCTTCCAGCTGTGGTTTGGAGATTACTGAGTGGAAGTGAGTTTCATGTGTAGGTCTTTATTGCCAGGTAACCTTAGCAGCCGTGGGCAAACTACGGCCCACGGGCCGAATCCAGCCCGTTTGAAATGAATAAAACTAAAAAAAAAAAAAAAAAAAAAAAAAAAAAAAAGACCGTACTCTTTTATGTAATGATGTTTACTTTGAATTTATATTACTTCACACAAACACTCCATCCTTGCTTTTGTTCCGGCCCTCCGGTCCAGTTTAAGAACCCATTGTGGCCCTCAAGTCAAAAAGTTTGCCCACCCCTTAGAGCCACATATGTTCAAAATAAACAAAACTGAGAGCAAACTGGCAGTCACTTGTAAAAATTGGTGACTGCCTTAAGAATCCATATGTAAACAAAACTGGATAAGACTGAGCAGAAGTGCCTGCAGGCCAGATCAAATTATTTTTGAAAAATAATTTTAAATTAGCCATAGCTCACAAAAAGATTAAGTATAATCAGAAGATTGCTCTTTTAAAAACTAAGAATTAGAATAATTGCACAATTTTCCCCTCGATTTTACATTATGCAGGCATGAATAAATTGCACAAGTTGATATGCTTCTGCCTGGCAGTTTCAGGTGTACAGTTTTATAATAAATCATCTGTATATTGATTACATTGTGCTCACCATCCTAAATCTAGTCTCGTCCCATCACCATGTATTTGACCTTTTTTCCATTTCATTCTCCCCCAACCTCTCTTCCCCTCTGATAGCCATCATATTGTCGTCCGTGTTTATGAATTTGTTTGTTTTTTTCTGTTTTATGTCCCACATATGAGTGAAACCACTTATACATTGAACTACTCCTCAGCCATAAAATATGATGAAATAATTGCCATTTGTGACAACATGGATGGATCTTGACAGTGTCATGCTAAGTGAAATAAGTCAGGTGACAAGAACCATATGATTTCAGTCCTATGTGGGATGTAAAACAGAAAGCCAACATTGGAATTTAAGGTTGAAGATTATAAGTAAATGTATGTGTAGAGATACTGATATCCACGTGTTTAATCAGCAGTAGACTTTGATGTGGAACACTGAATTGAGCAAAAGGA
Organism: Myotis yumanensis; assembly: GCF_028538775.1. NCBI lineage: Eukaryota > Metazoa > Chordata > Mammalia > Chiroptera > Vespertilionidae > Myotis > Myotis yumanensis. The sequence goes on along the minus strand of NW_027223763.1, from coordinate 54,649,295 downwards.
ATGTAAACTTAGTAAATAATGTGATAATATCTGCCGGAGTTGATTGTGTTCACTGGCTGTGAATAAAAGAAATATAGTATTGTGTACAGAAATAGCCTCTAGAGATGACTTCTTCTCGAGGACAGATAGCTCACTCATTTACAGGGAAAGGAAATGACTTCTAAAATAACTGACCAGTTTAATAAGAGTATTTTTAAAAAGTGTATTTCCCTCTTGTTAAGTATTAATGACTAATGATTCCATTTTACTTTTTTTTTCATTTTACTTTGTTTTAATTGACATGTAAATCTCTGACAATATACAGAAAATCATTCATTAAGATTCATGGATCATTGGCCCTATGACCTTGGAAAATGATATGTTTAGAAAAGTAAATTCATATCTTTTACCAGTGCTTATTAATTAAACATTGATTTATTGCCTTCATGTAATAAAGCTTAGACCTGTAGGAGAGTGTGTGCAAGTTAGAAAATAAATTGCCATTTCCCTTTGAGGCAAATACATATTTCAATAGATATTATATTTCATTTTGTCCAGAAGTTAATGTGTGAAAATAGAAACAATCATTTATTGAAATACCACCCATCTACTTGATGGCAAAATAAGTCTGATTCCTAATACATAGTCTCTTGTTTTATAATTAGAAAGAGCTATGAGGGAGTGGTTGATTTGTAACATACTTTAGGATGTATTTACTTGGATCCACAGAAAGTACATAAAATAAGTTAAGAATTTGTTCTGAGTAAAATCATATAACTATGCTTGAATTATGACATCACACAGAAGTCACACATTTCAGAGAAGACTCAGGGCAAAAATGTAAAGGAGAGTAAAAGTAAGCTCTCATTGCTTCTCACCGAGGGAGTTCTGAAAGTTTTGATAGCACTGAGCAAACACTGCTCCTTTGAATTAGTGTTTTTCACACTCTCACCGTTGCCACCACCGTACCATTGCCAGTCATTGGACTCTTAGTGTCCCAAAGGCTTAGATACTAATGGTTGTTTATATAGAGGTTTCAGCAAAATTCTGTTATATAAAGGAATGAGTGACTCAATCAGATAATCAAGTAATTTACCCTTGGTTCTCATAGTTTATATGGTGGCTGTGTCTATTACTATTAATGGTGTTACATCCCAAGCTCCAAATTTAAAGAAAGCAATGATGTATGCATTAGCTTGCTATCCCAAGATCATTTCATCTGTCTCTTTCATAAGCCCTCAGACCTTTTGAGTGGGATGGCTGCTGTGCTCAGTTTCTGAGATGGAATTGGTTTGTTCAATCAGAAAAAAGGTATCTCGCTTGACACTGTGATTACTTGAGGGGAAACATGATCTAAGCAGCTCCAATCAGAGAGAGACTCGGGAATGCTGCTTCTCTGTAAAGCTTGGGGTGTCCCTGGCAGGGCATGTGGGTTGGTAGCTGCTGGAAGCCACTCTCGGGTCATAGGGAAGTCAGGTAGCACAGAAGGCTGAACCACAGAAGCAGAGTGATAAAATGTCAGAAGAGAGCAGAAGCCCTGATCAAAGCCTTGTTGGACAAATGATCTTCCTCTGGATTTTGAAGTTATGTGATCAGAAAGTGTATCTGCATTGTGTAAGCCTGTTTGAGTTGCTTTTTTATGACTTGCAACTGAAAATACGGTAGATGATAGAAATGGCCCCTAAGCTTGGCCTGGAGAAAAATGAGGCAGCCGACCTGAACATGAAGTGAGAAAATGTATTATTATCTTTTACTAGGTTTGAAAAAGAATTGATTAAAGGGTATAGAACATTCGAAATCTTTTTAATGTGAAATATAACCAACAACAAGACTATAAAAAAGTAAGCAAAAATTATATCTGAATTAACTATCACAAAGTGATAATGGGAATCAAGAATGAGAACATTCCTAGAAACCTTCTTATTCCCTTTTCCAATCACTAATTTCAAAGATTTTGTCTTGTAGTAAAAGATTCAAATGAAAATATATGTGTACACACATTTTTATTCTCCCTAACTCTACCGGTAATACAAGGTGGGGCAAAAGTAGGTTTACAGTTGTTCATATGGAAAATAATACAATAATTAATAATAAATCCTTGTATCCTGTACTCACAACTGTAAACCTATGTTTGCCCCACCCTGTATTGGGGGGCATACAATTACGTACATTAATATTCAATACAACAAATAGAGAATAAAATTAAACAAAGAATTATAGATTGTGAGGATAAATGTAGAAAAAGAAGTTGAAGATTTTATATCCAGTCACAGTGTCAGAAAGGTAACACACTTGGCTTTACTCTTCCTAGGTCCCCAAAAATAGAAAAAAAAATAAATTTCAAAATATATCATTCTCTGAAGAATCATAGCTCACAGGGAGTACCCACTCTGAGTCAGACATTGGCAGATACCTTGTACATCCTATATAATAAAAGCCTTCTATGCTAAGTGTCCAGTCATCTGTTCAACCAATGAAAGCATAATATGCTAATGACATGCTAAGGTGGCTCAACTGCTCACTATGACATGCCCTGACCACCAGGGGGCAGATGCTCTGACCAGTAGATTAGCTTGGTATTGGGGTCTGGCTGATCAGGACTGAGTGAGATGGGACAGACATGACCTGGGGCTCCCGCGGTCCTTCCCTGGCTGGCCAACCTCCAGCATCCTTCCCTGGCCCTGATCGTGCATTGGTGAGGTCCCTCGGCCTGGCCTATGTCTTCTTGCAATCTGGGACCCCTCAGGGGTTGTCGGAGAGCCAGTTTCATGCACTGGGTCTCTAGTTTAATATAACTTAATATTTTCAATAACCCTACAAGGTAAAAACTAGTTTTCTACTCATTTTACAAAGGAGGAAACATCAGCATCTAAGTGGTGGCCACAAGATTTGAACCCAGACCGTCTAACTCCAAAGCATCCTCTATAACTGCCTCTGTGTGACAAAAGACAGCTCACTGCTTAGAACACAGACTTACTGACCGAAGGGACATTGCTGCCATCCATCCTCATAAAGTATAGACAGTAGGACAGTGTCGATCCTCAGTGATATCCATAAAGTAGCTAGAGACAGTTTTCCTGAGACTGTTCCCATGTTATTAAATGAGGCCAATAGTGAAGCGTAGTTCAAATAAAGGAAATGATAGAATTCCCTGTTTGGTTTACACAAGGATAACAATAGACACTGATGGTTGCATATTCTTCAAAAAATCTTCCAGGAATAACATTTCTAACTTTTGAGTTATTGATAATTCAAGGTTATTCTCTTTTTCAATAAACTGAAGTAAAAAAAAAAATTCTCTAGCACCTACTGAGGGCAAGTGCTCAGGTTGACACTCATTCAAATGGAGGCAGGACTTAGTGTCAAGAAAATATGAATATTTTAAAAAATTAAAGTGCTTAATCAGGACATGAAGCAGAAGGTTCAGCTTCCTCATCTGGAGGTGTACTAAGGTAGGATTGAAGTCTAACAAGTTTTTTTCAGCAACTTGACCAGTCTCTTCAATATGTCAATATAATTTTTAAATTTTTAGAAATTTTCTATTACAGTTGACATACAATATTAGTTTCAGGTGTACAACATAGTGATTAATCATGTTCATAACTTATGATGTGATCATCCTGGTAAGGCCAGTACCCACCTGACACCATGCATAGTTATTACAATATGGTATTCCCTATGTTGTACTTTACCAAAAAGTATTTAAGTACTTTTGTTACAATTTGAGAGAACAAGTCACTTGTACAAGACAAAGTAGTCCAAGATAAAAGTACATTATTGCCTGTTCTCAGAAGGAGTCCCTAAGAAGCTTGTAGCAGCACAAATACAGAGAAAAAGGCAGCACTAAAACATTAAAAATTCAATAAATTCTGTTGGGTTGGGATAAAAGGAAGACTACACAAATATTCTGGACTAATACAAATTTTATGAGACAAGTGAACTTTTTTTTGAAAGAGAGAGAGGAAGTGAGGAAAGGGATAGAAAGATAGAGATATCTATGAGAAACATAATCAACTGGCTGCCTCCTGCACGCCCCCTACTGGAGGTTGAGCCTGCAACTGGGCATGTGCCCTGACCAGGGAACTCAACTACTGAGCCACACAGGCCTGATGATACAAGTGAACTTTTGAATTTACCTGCAACAATACTTTAAACCTTGACTTAATGTTTATAAAATACTATGCTTTTTCACTAAAATTGAACAGCAACTTCATTAAAATGCATGTGTGCCAACATTATTAGTAAGGTAAACATTCTGAAATCTGTGCCTCGCTATAACATTAAAAACCACACAAATATTTTAACATTTTCAAAGTGAAAAATAATTATGTTGGGGCACTGCTACTGAAGGCCCTCCGACAATAATTCACTGGCTTTACAAATTAGCAATGAAGAAGGTATTATATGGCAAGGCTTTATGTATGAGTCCCATTTGAGGTTACTTTTGAGAATATTTTTTGCTGTTGAAACAAGGAAGGGAATACTTGGAGAGAGTTAAAACATGCCACACTATGTTGTAATAGCGACTTCCTTGTTTGAAAGTTTCACTAAAATGTTAGAACAATAATTTTGAATATCATGTGCCTCATTGCAACTCCAGCAGTGAACACAATACTTGGTACTTAATAAATGAATATTGGCTGAATGAACAAAGGGCCATGTAAGGAGGAAATTGTGTGCAAGGTCAGAGAATAATGAGTTACTCAGTTATTCGAGGCCAATGTACACACACAGGAGTAGTGAGACCAGACTTGGGAAGTTAGCTTGACCTTCTGTCTGGTCTTAAATGCCAGCCAAAGTCGTGAATAATGGACTCATTATGGGTATCGCTACTTCTCGATAGATTTTATGTGACTAAAGGTAGACAGTGATAGAGTAACTTCAGTTAATAGTCTTTAGAAGTGCTGTAAGACATCAAATTTATAGAATTGTTGAAGTTATCTTTTTCTTTTCAGCCATCTGCTGTAACTGTAAATCTAAAGTTAGTAATAACTTCAAAACACCTGGGCAATCAATAATCATGTCAAGAAAAAATAAAGGAGAACATCAAAGTTAGATAATATGAAGAGACTGCTATAATTCTGTCAATTCAGAACTGCTAGAAAATTCGTGATCTAGCTTTATTTACAAGCATAATTGAACTACTCATAAATCTCACTCAAACTTGAGTTCACAACTGCAATTTTGGTTGACCATGGGACAGAAATGAATTACTGCTAGGATGCCTTTAGGACAGTGGTTCTCAACCTTCATAATACCGCGACCCTTTAATATAGTTCCTCATGTTGTGGTGACCCCCAACCATAACATTATTTTCGTTGCTACTTCATAACTGTAATTTTGCTACTGTTATGAATCGTAATGTAAATATCTGATATGCAGGATGCATTTTCATTGTTACAAATTGAACATAATTAAAGCATGGTGATTAATCACAAAAGCAATATGTAATTATGTACGTGTTTTTTGATGGTTTTAGGCGACCCCTGTGAAAGGGTCGTTCGACCCCCGAAGGGGTTGCGACTCACAGGTTGGTGACCCACAGGTTGAGAACCACTGCTTTAGGAAATTTTAATTTAGATTATGTTTTCCTTGGGAAATATAACTTAAGAGTCAAGGTTTATTAGCATTAATTGCCTAAATTCTTAATACAGGAGTTGGAAAACAAGAAAATTAGAAGATTTCAGTCTTTTAATTTAACATTACATGGTCTATTCCGTGACAATAAAATGAATTTAGGATAGCTATTCTCTCGTATTGGTCAACTTTGGAACTCAAAAGCCCTGGACAAGTCAGACAGAACAACAGATGTACCGTGACAGCCCATTGTGTTTGATAAGCTAAGCCATATTCAGTTTGACATGATAATTTATTTTGAGACTGGATTTCACAGGAATCCTGTAGGAGAATTACAACTATTTCTCAGAAAATCTTGTCTTAAAAGATCCTAGGTTTTTTAAAGTTTATTATTTCAAAGGAGTATTTAGTTTATATGATAACTGTACAGATATGTGCCTTTGATTTTATGACAAATATGTTATAGAGTCTCAGTTGATAGGATGTTTAGCCAGTATCAGCATTTATCATCCAGATTTAATTATTGTAGCATTACAAATATTTTTATTTACTTTAATGACATTACCATTTCTTTAAATTTATATATTGTTTTCTCTATTATATTTATATTCCTTTAATTGCATTACATTAATATTTTTCTTTCAATAGAATTATTTTCTTTAGTAAAATAAACTTTTTTTAATAGTAGGAGCCAAATATGTCAGGTTTATTTTCATAATAAATTTTTATATGGGCATTCCTTGACAATGGGATCGGTTTAGTAGTTCTTGGTTAGAGACTCCTACTACCAAACATATGCCAAGATCTAGAAGAAACCATTATTAAACCTCTCACCTGGCTTCTGCTGCATCACACAGCTCAAGTGTTTTTGGTAACATCACCCTGACCTCCTTGTCATTAGCTTCTTAGCTTCATAGTTCATAAACAAGACATTCCTCATTTATCATCTCATTTTCCATTTGTCATTTCTATGTCTGAATAAGTAACATGTAAGTCAAAAATAGAAACATTTAAAAGGCAATCATTGTTAAAATGAGAAAATATATTTGAATATCAAGTCTTCAGAGGTGTAACAAAATGTTAAAAAAATAAGAAAGGAGAAGATGGAAAAATTTAATGACCTAAATAACATACTTCAATAGAATTAATAAGTGAACTTACTTTTTATCTTAATAATCTATGAAGTAACTGTTGTTAAAGATTTATTTAGAAATTTCTAATAATAATATGTTAGATCTTTAGGTATTGACTTGAAAATATGTATTTGAAATATATTCAAGTAAAAAAAATTTCAAACTAATGAGTTTAGATAATATAATCTAACTTCTTTAAAAATCTAGAAAAATAGTCCTCCCTCTATATTTTGAAACTAGAGGCCCACTGCATGAAATTCATGCATGTGGGAGGGGGAAGAAGGGTGACCCCCCAGCCAGGCCTCTCCAATCTGGGACCCCTCGGGGGATGTCCGACTGCTGGTTTAGGCCTGATTCTGCACTCTCACAATCTGGGACTGCTGGCTCCTAACTGCTCGCCTGCCAGCCTGCCTGATTGCCCCTAACCACTTATGCCTGCCAGCCTGATCACTCCCTAACCACTCCCCTGCTGGCCCGATCACTCCCAACTGCCCTCCCCTGCCAGCCATCTTGTGGTGGCCATCTTGTGACAATGTCACACGAGGGCGTCACGCAACGCCACCTACACTTTTGTTATATAGCAGTGATGGCGAACCTTTTGAGCTCAGCGTGTCAGCATTTTGAAAAACCCTAACTTAACTCTGGTGCCGTGTCACATATAGAAATTTTTTGATATTTTCAACCATAGTAAAACAAAGATTTACATTTTTGATATTTATTTTATATATTTAAATGCCATTTAACAAAGACAAATCAACCAAAAAAACGAGTTCGCACGTCACCTCTGACCCGCGTGTCATAGGTTCGCCATCACTGTTATATAGGATAGGTGAAAAACACACACACACCACACGACATGCTACATATGGTATACAAAATAAAACCAGGTGAGGGTGTGTATTTATTTAACCAAGATCCAAGGCTAATATAAAAATACATATATCACAGTGTCTTTTAATCCTTTAGGGCTACTCTAACAAAAATACCATAAACTGGGTGGCTTATTATCAATAAACATTTATTTCCCTCAGTTCTGCAGACTTGGAAGTCCAAGATAATGGTACCAGCAAATTCAGGATCTGGTGAGGTCAAGGCCCCGCTTCCTCTTTGACATTTATCTTTTCACTGTAACCTCACAAGTAGAAGGAGCAAGGGAGCTCTCTTGGCCTCTTTTACAAGGGCACTAATCCCATTCATGATTATTACTAATAACCTCCCAAAGCCCCTACCTCCTCCTAATACCATCACCTTGGAGGTAAGGCTTTAACTTAGGTGTTGGGAGGAGGGAGCACAAACATTCAGAACATAGCAGAGTCCTTTCCATTTACCATTGAGTATTGATGGTATAACCGTTTGGGGGAGGGGGGCGTGCAGGTCACAAATTGAGCTTTAGGTATCTAACAATCAATGTAACAAGGAAAACCTGCACCCTTACCAGTTTTTGTACTTTAAAAGCATATTGACTACTAAGAGGAAGCACATATATGCCTGCCAAGACCAGAAAGGCATTTTCTCTGAGGGTTTACCCTAAGGAGGACACTTTGTAATATTCTTGAACAATGTCCTCAATTATTTCCTTTCAACTGACATAGCTATGAGTCTCACAGGTGTGTTTTTCATAAAGCTGCTTAATGTAGGCCAATAGTATCCTGATAGGCAAATTCAGAAAAAGCAATTACCTTTATTTCACAGAAGAGCTTATATAAGTTGGTAAGAAAATATAGTGTAAGTATAGTTAGCCATATTTTACTCTCTGGGGAGTTTTGAAGATCCATGGCCTAAATTAAATCTTTCTTCATAATTACTATTTTCCTTAAAACTCCCTGTAATTAAAAGTGCATTTTTTAGTGTAAGTACATTATGTATGGAATTACTAAATGAAGTCTAAGAGGCAACATTAAAGTGAATTTTAAATAAGAACTTCATTTTAAAGCAGATTAGGAAGATTCTAAAATAGTATTATCTGGCATAAGTACTTGAGAATTTAAAGTAAAATAATATAAAATCTATTTCATTGTGTCCCAAAATATTCCCATTCTTTTCTCTATCACAGCAAGAATATTTCCAGAGAAGGGGCAATCTAAGATTTGTTATGCTCTTAACAGGTACCTAAAAACATGTATATACTATTTCTTTTTAAAATTTTTAATACCTATATAAGTATCATCCTTTTTTTAAGAGATGGCAACTACAGGTCCTAGTAATTCATCTAAGTGACATAAGTGCTAAATGGCTCTGGTTATGCTGTGCAGTCCAGGACTAGCCTGTGTTATGCTCACTCTACTGTTCGCTAGTTCCCTGCTTCCCATTTTTTTACGAGGTGTGATCTAAATTAACCCATGGCTGAGCTCATGTCCCTTCTTCTTTGAGGAGAAGATGGTGTTTCTTTATAATAAAGCAAGTTTATTTCACTGATACATTTATTTATTCAAGAAAATTAATTAAGCACCGTCCTGTTCCAGGAACTGTAAAAGGGAAAAAACCCATGGAGCTTATGTCTCAGTAGAGATTATTACTCTTTTATTTTTTTTTTAAATTTGAGGTGTAATCCTATATAATAAGAGAGGGGTATGCTAATTAGCCCAGATATGCTAATTAGTCATGACCAGTATGCAAATTGACCATCACTCAAATACACAAGATGGCCACCACAAGATTGTCTGCAGGGGAGGGCAGTTGCGGGGGGACCAGACCTGCAGGGGAGGGCAGTTAGGGGTGACTGGACCAGCAGGGGAGGGCAGTTAGGGGTGACTGGACCGGCAGGGGAGGGCAGTTGGGGGCGACTAGGCCTGCAGGGGAGGACCATTGTAGGGGATCAGGCCTGCAGGGGAATAGTTAGGCATCGATCAGGCTGGCAGGGGAGCGGTTAGGGAGTGATCAGGCTGGCAGGCAGAAGTAGTTAGGGGCAATCAGGTAGGCAGGCAGGCGAGGGGTTGGGAGCCAGCAGTTCTGGATTGTGAGAGGGATGTTGGGACCGGGCCTAAACGGGCAGTCGGACATTTCTCGAGGGGTCACAGATTGGAGAGGGTGCAGGCTGGGCTGAGGGACACCCCCCGCTCAGTGCACAAATTTTGTGCACTGGGCCTCTAGTTGATATATAACATTGTACTAGTTTTAGCTGTACAGCATATTGATTCAGTATTTGTATATATTTGAAAATGATGACCACAGTAAGTCTGGTTAATGTTCATCACGATACATAATCACAAAGTTTTATTTTCTTGTGATGAGGACTTTTAAGATTTACTCTGATAGCAACTTTCACATATACAGTAGAGTGTGATTAATTATAGTCTCCATGTTTTATGGAATTGTTACTGTTGATCATATTTTGATCATTGGTCATTTACTACATGCAAGGTCCCAAGCTAAGCACTTTGCCTGCCTTATTGCTTTTAATCCTTAAAACTATTATTTTTCACTTTACATATTTAAAAATGGTGGTGTAAAGAGTTTAAGGAAATTTTCTAAAAGTTACACAGTAGTTGTGTTGATCAGCTTTTGCTGCAGCAAAAACAACCTGAAAATCTCAGAGAATTATATCACCATTATTTATTTCTTGGATGAGCTTGTGTGACTATGCTTCTCTGATTAGCTGTGCTCGTCCGGGTTCAGCGGGGCGTGGCTCCAGACTGCTGGTTGGATTCAAGTCTTCTCTGAGCACCATTTCCTTCTGAAATAAAGATCCACCATCTGAGTCATGCTCTTCTCATGCAGAAAGGAAGGAGCTCAAGGGGAGAGGGGCATTGCAAAATGGGAACTGACACACTGTTACTTCCACTTAAAATTCCAAAGTTAATAAACCAGGGAAATATATTCTGTCCACAGTGGGGCAGAGCAAAGGTGGAGAGGGAAGAATTAACTACATTAGGCTACTGCACTGGGATTCAAACCCAGTGCTCTCTCAAGTTAAACACTGTTGTTTTCACTACTATTCCATTCTAAATAAATAAGAACCTAATTTATCTTCCTTTGGGTTTACGACTAGTATTTTCCGAACAAAGCTTCCAGATAAGGATAAATTTGCTAAACTTTTTTTCTCAATAATTGGTATAAATTTAAGAAAATAACATGTAATTATAGTTATGTCATACAGAAGATTATTATCTGTCACTATGGTAGTAAAATTCTTGTTCATCATTTGGCAGGTACCTGATGATTGTCTGTAGCGTGTAAACATGAGCTATTTTCTGCAACTCTCCAGAAATCCACAGTTATGTCTTCAAAGATATAAACTGCTCATTAGTACATTCTGATGTTTTAACTCAAAGTTGTAGTTCTGTGTAAATGTAGATGGCTATCACTTTAAAACTGTTGGTCACCCTAGTGAGTAATGTTATCAGAGGACATTTCCACTAGCTTTGGTGAAAACACACTGAAATTTACACCACCCACACAGACACCACCTGACCCAGATACTGCTGGGGGTTGTGCAAAGTGTTACAAGTCCTATACGCAGCAATTCAGTATCTATCCAAGTTGTAAACCTTTGTGCTTCATCCATCCCATTTCTGGGAGTTTATATTGCACATATATAACAGAGAAAATACAAAAGATTATTTGTCACAACACTAGTTGAAATAATACAAAGTTGGAAATGACATAAATGCCCATCAAAAGGGCACTTGTTAAATAATTACTAAAAACAGTGCTGAAGGAGAATCGAAGATGGTGGCATAGGTAAACACCGGAGACTGCTGGCACAAACAACCACTTCAAAAATACAACTAAAAGACGGAATGTACAGCAACCAGAACCACAGGAAGGCTGGCTGAGAAGAGAGTCTTCAAGTAGAAGCAAAGACAACAGCATTAAGAGGCTCAGAGGAGGCGCAGTGTGGAAAATTTAAAGGTGCGGAGGTGCGCGCGCAAAGTGGGCTGGTGGCTGAGGGCGCGGTTGTAGTTTTCAATCAGGAGGGAGTCTCAGACTCTGAGCTCCAGATCCGGGCGAGTCTCTAGGGACCCAGACTCAAACGGGAGAAGCAGGACTGTCTGGCTTCGATCCCTCCGAGGTTTGCAGCGATTGTTGGGACAGAGAGGCAGAGCCCCTGGGAACCGACTGAGAGCAGCCATAACTGCTCCCTCCGCCCGCCCTGTTGAGCCTGCCCCGCCCCCAAGCCCTGCGCAGAGCCATTTGCCGGATCGCCTCAGGCAAAGGCTAGATTAGCACCTCCCCAGAGGACAGAAGTTTTCCACACAGCTGATTCTCACAGCCAGCCGGCCTGGTGGTCAAATCCCTCTAGTATTAACTACAACAATTAAGGCTTAACTACAACAAGACTGAGCACAAAGACCACAAGGGGGTGCACCAAGAAAGCATAAAAGATGCGGAGACAAAATAACATGACAGAAATGGAGGATATGGAGCTAAAAAATGCAATTTTGAGGGCTTGCAATAAACTTGAGCAGAGCCTCACGAAAACTAATGAGACCCTAGATGCTACGGTAAAGAAACTAGAAATTAAGCATACACGGACTGAAATAAAGAATATTATACCCAATAGCAGACCAGAGGAGCACAAGAATCAAGCCAAAGAATTGAAATTCGAAGAAGCAAAAAACACCTAACTGGAAAAGCAAAATGAAAAAAGAATCCGAAAGTGTGAAGATAGTGTAAGGAGCCTCTGGGACAGCTTCAAGCACACTAATATCAGACTTAAAGGAGTGCCAGAAGATGAGAGACAGCAAGATATTGAAAACCTATGTGAAGAAATAATGGCAGAAAACTTCCCCCATCTGGTGAAAGAAATGGACTTACAGGTCCAAGAAGCGCAGAGAACCCCAAACAAAAGGAATCCAAAGAGGACCACACCAAGACACATCATCATTAAAATGCCAAGAGCAAAAGACAAAGAGAGAATCTTAAAAGCAGCAAGAGAAAGAGACTCAATTACCTACAAGGGAATACCCATATGACTGTCAGCTGATTTCTCAAAAGAAACTTTGCAGGCCAGAAGGGAATGGCAAGAAATATTCAAAGTGATGAATACCAAGAACCTACAACCAAGATTACTTTATCATTCAGAATTGAAGGTCAGATAAAGAGCTTCACAGATAAGGAAAAGCTAAAGGAGTTCATCACCACCAAACCAGTATTATATGAAATGCTGAAAGGTATCCTTTAAGAAGAGGAAGAAGAAAAAGGTAAAGATACAAATTGTGAACAACAAACATGCATCTATCAAGAAGTGAATCTAAGAATCAAGAGAATAAATAATCTGATGTATAGAATGAACTGGTGATTATAATGAATCAGGGACATAGAAAGGGAATGGACTGACTATTCTTGGCGGGGGAAAGGGGAATGGGAGATGCGGGAAGAGACTGGACAAAAATCGTGCACCTATGGATGAGGACAGTGGGTGGGGAGTGAGGGCGGAGGGTGGGGCGGGAACTGGAAGGAGGGGAGTTATGGGGGGGGAGGGAAGAGGAACAAATGTAATCTGAACAATAAAGATTTAATTAAAAAAAAAAACAGTGCTGAAATTATGAGAAAACAATGTGTTAATATATGGAACAATCTCAAGGTATAATTCTAAGTGAAAAAAAAAGGAGCAGAACAATATATATAACTTTTATGTAAGGAGGGGGAGATGAATCAGAAAAAAGTTTGATTTGTTTGGGAAAGATGCACAAGGAACTCATAAAAATATTTATAGAGTAGATAGACAGGGTTGAGAGGGAATGTGTTTTACTCTACACCTTTTTGTTTGTTGGAATTTTTGAACCATGTAAATAAAATATAGAAACATTTCCTTATCTAAATCCTAATTCCAATACCAAAGCAATATAATGTATAGATTATAGGTTTTATGAGGATTTTATACATAATACATGTATTTGAAAAAAATCTAGCCATTATTATGAAGGAAAAATCTGTTAATATGCTTAATTACTCTTTTTATTTTAAAAGTATATTTTTATTGATTTTTAGAGGGAGAGGGATAGAGAGAGATAAACATCCTTTGGCTGCCTCCTGTACACCTCCCTACTGGGGATTGAACCCAAATTCTGGGGATGTGCCCTAACTGGGAATCGAACCAGTGACCTCCTGATTCATGGGTGGATGCTCACCACTGAACAACCCAGGCTGGGCTTAACTATTCTTTTTTAAAATGTCACTGCATACTCTTGGTTAGGGTATATAAATTTTTCTAAACCACAGAAATAGTTCACTTTCTTTGGTCTTTGGCAATTTTTTTTTGTAAAAACTAACTTACATAGTTTTGAAATACTTACAATTTCAACTTAATTGGCATTTAGATTTATGTATAGTTTTATAATCAGTCTATCCTTGTAAAAAAATTCAGCCAAGAAAAAAGATGAATTCTTGAATTCCAGATAAGTGAAGGGATTGAGAAAGACCAGGGGGAAATCCTGCCAACAGCAGGTGCTCAGCGCAGCCTGGTCAGTTTTGACCAGACTTTATGTTTGAGGCTTAAGATTGTAGTTTTAACACCAAGCAGCACATTCCAGCCTAAGAGTGGAACAAATAAATACCAAAGGACATAGACAGAATTTACCCAAGGTGAGATATCAGTCTTTGATGAATAAATGAAAAATGTTAAATTCAATAATAATCATACATCTATATAATTGAATCAGTCCCAAACATTAAGTGCTTCTACTTCCACTGTATGGATGAATAAAGTGAAGTCCCTTGGATAGAATTTAACTGAAGGAAAAATAAGACAAACAAAGGTTGGTTTCCGACTATTGTTGGGAGACAACTTTCCATGTGTCTGTCGTGTTTCTGCATCTCTTACCTTTATTCCAGACCACCTGGTCAAGGATGTCCGTATGGTGACTGGCCTGGGAAGGTACAGACCATGTCTCTCTCTAAGCCAAGGGGCAAGCATACTCCCCACCTTTGCTTTGGTGGGAGAGAGCCCTCTAGTTAAAGCAGTGGTTCTCAGCCTTGGCTGCACATTAGAATCACCTGGGAATCTTTTTAAAATCCTGATTTCTGGGCCTCATCCTCCAGAAATTCTGTTTCTTTGTTACTAATGTTGTGGCCTCATCCCATAACAAAGAAACAGAATTTCTGGAGGATGAGGCCCAAAAGTCAGGATTTCAAAAAGATTCCCAGGTGATTCTAATGTGCAGCCAAGGTTGAGAACCACTGAGTTAGAGGAATGACCAGTTACAGCTCTGCTTGGGCTTGAGGTCCTCCTTGAACTAACTTTCCTCCCATGCAGGAAGTCCATCTAACCCCACTTTCCTTTCCACGTTCAGATGCGTGACGCCCCCGTGCTCCTGCGCTTCAGATACCCTTCTAGCCACCAGGACAGCTCTGCTTTCAGCGAGGCCTGCTTTGTGCAGAAAACCTCCCTGCCTTTTCATGTTGTTCTTGCGACAGAGTCACTCAAACACGTGCTTCATTCTCTCTTGGGAATTGACTTTTTGGAGGAGCCTGTTCCTTCTGTCAGGGACTGTGGAATGCTTGTTCCCAGGTGCCTCTGGTGGCCCCGTGCACTGGGCAGGGGAGCTCTTCACTCTGGCACAGGAAGGTCTCAATCCTGCCGCTGCTCCCTGATGCTCTCCTGATTCGGGCCTCCCAGGCGTGTCCTTTTCTTCATTTGGACCTGAATTCATTCCCTGGGGCATGAACCTTAGGAGCCCAGGGCTCCTGATGCTCATCTGCGCTTCTGCTGTCCTCCATGTGGTCACGCATCTGGGAAATGGAAAGTCCCAGTGGGCACTGTCTAAGGATGGGACTCGGAGATACTGGAAGGAAAGACATCTGAAGCGAGAGGGCTCTTCGCAGGTACAGCCAGTGGCTGGCTGTGCAGCTGCACCTGTAATGGCAGCTGTAACTTCTCCGCAAGATGTTCTGTAAGAGATGGCTGCGCTGGATATTCTTGGTCTAAGGAAGCATTCTTTGACCTCTTGAGCCACTAGACTATTCAGATTTCCATTTAGATTTGGGGAATTTCCTGGTTCACTGGCTCTCAGGATGCCTTTTGATTATGGTTGAGGATCTGGGAACTCAGCCTTAACTATCTCCCTTAACCTTTTGACCCTTGAAATAATACTTAGTTTC
Organism: Myotis yumanensis; assembly: GCF_028538775.1. Classification (NCBI taxonomy): domain Eukaryota; kingdom Metazoa; phylum Chordata; class Mammalia; order Chiroptera; family Vespertilionidae; genus Myotis; species Myotis yumanensis. The sequence goes on along the minus strand of NW_027223763.1, from coordinate 54,633,564 downwards.
ATCTCTCACATCCTGACCCTCTGGGAACATTGCTATTCTATTACCAGAGTCTCCTGGGACATAATTCTCACTCTTTTTTGTTGGTATATTCCCTTGTATCATTGGATTGTAGGCAGCTCTGAACTGCCTCCATTGCCACCACAACAGGATAGTTCAGTGTTGTGTTTGGCAATAATCATGGATATAAGGACATAAAAAGCGTGCCCTCCCCCTCCCTGTCTGAGAGGCTTGTGAATCCATGGCCAATATCTGACAGCCACCATTTCTGCACTCTCAGTTCTTCCTCTCCCAAGGTGAGGGGGCAGATGGAGGACTATCCAGGGCTGGGACTCAGCCATGTGTGGGTGGAATTGTAATCTCTCTACATCTCTACACTCAAGGTGACTAGGTGGCTCAGGTCAGGCTAAAAGGAGCATTCTATTGCCCTAGTCCAGTGATTCCCAAAGTGGGCGCTACCGCCCCCTGGTGGGCACTGCAGCGATCCAGGGGGGTGGTGATGGCCACAGGTGCATTTGTTTTAACTTTTTTTGTATTACCTTTCTATTCTGAGTTCAATAAATAGTTCATAATTTCAAACTTCAATGTTTCTAATTTACACCTTTCTTTACTATATTTTACGAAAAAGGTAGAAACATTAATACATATACCTTTCTGTTTAATTGCTATTAAAATTTAAAAAAAAAATAATTTCCAGGGGGCGCTGAGTAATATTTTTTCTGGAAAGGGGGCGGTAGGTCAAATAAGTTTGGGAACCACTGTCCTAGTCAGAGTAATTGGTTCAGTGACTCAACTGGAGCCAATGAGACTTTTGCAGGAAGTATTGTGAAAGAAGTGCACATTTTAAAAAATATATATTTCTATTGATTTCATAGAGGAAGGGAAAGGAAGAGAGAGAAATATCAATGATGAGATGGAATCATTGATTGGCTGCCTCCTGCACACCCCCCAGGGCATGTGCCCTGACCAGGAATCCAACCATGACCTCCTGATTCCTAGGTTAATGCTCAACCACTGAACCACACCGGCAGGGCAGAAATGCAAATTTGTAATTACACTTGAGCCTAGGAAAATATAGCCGTGGACTTATTTGCAGTCATCCTGCCAACACCTAAAACCTGAGTATAAAGTCAGAGCAGAAGGCAGCTTACAAAGAAATTCAATTCTGCTGACATCAGTTAAGTCCCACTGCTAGAAGCCAGCTTTGCTCCTGGATTTTTCAGTTACATCAGTCAATTATTTCCCTTTTTGGTTTGAACTCCGTTTGTTTGTTTTTAGTAAGTAATTAGTAAGAGTTTATTGTGTATTTAAGAATACTTTGTGACCTGGGAGCTTTTAAACTGAAAGATTGATAGGGAACTTGGGGCCATGACTTCACAGGATGGCTTATACAGTGAAAATGAGGAAGTTGTCTAACTTTATAATGATTGGTGACTATTGCAATGGGGGGTTCCAGATGACAGGGCATTGGTTAAAAGTGATTATCTTATAGGCGTTTTAGGAAGATGACTTAAGTTTCTTTTATGATTATCGGAGGCATTTTCAAGCTGCACCAGTTTTGCTTGTTTTGCAGAATATGCTAAATTAGGTTTCACGTCTGTGGTTTAAAGGGTTTTGTCTGCTCAGGGAATTTTAAAGTTCTCTCTACCTTTTGTACTTAATTTTAACACCAGGAAGTCAAACAGTGCAGTTGGAGCCGGGCAGGATCTGGCCTGGGGGGAGTAAATGCGGGCCCAGGGAGGGGCAGGAAGAAGAGAGAAGCTGACCACAGGGGGCTGCTCAGAGAAGGGAGGAGTCAGGCCTGAGGCACTATTGCCTCCTCTCTTTGCCCAGGAAGCTTATCTCGAGATCTCAGGAGCTCTTTGGAGGCAGACAGGGGACCTCCGAGATGAGAGAAGGAGGGTGTCCCGTGCTAGAGGGCCTCATCCCTGAATCATCTCTAAGGAGTGTGGCTCATGCCACCTGTCAACAAACCCGCACCCGGAGTCACCCTGCAGGGGCAGCGCCTGCCTCGCGGACGCAGCCCTGGGGGGGGTGGGGGGTGGGGGGGGGGTGGCAGATAGGCTCTGGCCCCTGGTCCATGCAGAGCAGGGGCGGGACCGTTCCCCTCCCCGCCCCAAACCAGACCAGGGAAGTGAACTGCGCATGTGCAGGCTGAAAATCAACGGTTGGGTCCTCCAAGAGGAGGGAGGCGCCAGGCGGTGACCTGGGCTCTGGCGCCAGACCCTGTGGCCCCACTGGACGTCTGCCGAGGTGTGAGGCCGCAGCAGGGAACCCATCACGCTGTTCCATTGCACATCCTCAGGTCAGTTGTTGAATTGTGCCTTTTGTTAGTTTCAACCAAACTGTTTCCTCACAAGAGGCAAGACGTAGGTCTTCTGTGTGCGGCTCTTTCCTCGATGATGTCAGCCCGCTGAATGCATAGTGACCTCCCCTGCCTCGGTTTCCCCTTCTGTGCAAGGGGGTAACTACGTACCTCGATTAGATGCTTAAAACGTTTGCTTGTATTAAATAGGAGAATCGATGTAAAAGTGTGAATTATTTCCACAAACGTGAGGGACAAGAAAGTTGATATTTAATTTTATATATTAAATTGTATCTGGCTTTAAGCACTCATTTATGAGGCAGGAAGAAAACGAATATAATTTATGGCTGGGGGATCTTCTTTTGTCTTTAGTGTGGCGTACACTCTCAGAGGTAAAACACACACACAGCAACAACAACGTAGGAAATAGCCTCTTGGTCCTTCAAGGATGCCACCAGGATGCTCATTGCACAAGACATTATGGTCCATTCAGAGGCAGGTAATGCCACAGACTCTCTGCCAGTGTGGCCCCAGCATCTTTGGCAGCAATTTCGAAGACTGTGGTGCTGGACAGTTAGTTCCCCACCACTGGAAGCACATAAGCTCTCCCCATCAGAAGTCCTCTGCCTCCTTGGGGACTTCCACGTGGGACACACCCTTTATGGAACCCATTGCCACATCTCTTTCCTCCAGTCCCTGGAACCATGGCGACATTTGTGCAACTCCCTTCTTTTAACCTAGTCCCCTTCTCCTCCCTCTGAGGAACACAGCTAAATTCCCCCCACACAAAGCCTTGATAAGGTTGGGCAGCAGAAGCCTAGCAGCTTCTGTGTTGGGCCAGGCAGCACAAAAGGTACTACCAACTCCCGAGAGAAATCAGAAACTCGGAACTTCTTGGGTTGGTGAAGGGCACAGTTATCTTTCCATCTTTCTGCCTGTCTCTTCCAACAGGAGGCAGGCAGAGAATTTAATTGCCTAATAAGTTATTCTGCTGCAAATGTCTGTCATCCAGCAGAGAGTGAGTAGGCAGAGCAGGAATATCTTCAGAGAGAAATTAATTCTCCTGTTTTGTCATTACAACCCGCACCGACGCATGGCCAACCAGCTAAACTTGCATGATTACTGATCCTTTCTTGGACCAATAGAAAGAAGGAACAGACCTGAGTTTTGAGAGAGGGTGTGATGAAGAAGAAGCTGCCACAAGATCCTGAAATGCCCCTTGACTTCTGAAATGTTATGCAATTAAATGCCTGGGTGCATACCCTAGCTCCACCATGTCATGTGCTGTTGAGCAACTCAGTCTACTCTGAGTCTGTTTTCCTGTCTATTATATGGGGCATTCATGCTATCGACTTCATGAGAATATTGTGAGAATGAAGTGACATAACGTTTTTAGGGTGTTTGGCATAATGCTTGGCACATAGTCATTGATAAAACTTCATTATATCATTGTTATTAACCACTTGCTCTCACCCGCCACACATTTTACATCTCAAATAATAGCTGATATTTCCTTTTGTGGTCTAGTCTTACTTCCCAGAACTGGTGCTTGGAACACTTTTCGAGCAATACCCTTTTGCCAAATAACTCTATTGATTCTTTCACTGGCTGTGTTGCTTTCCTAGAGTTCTGGGTAGTCTCTGTCAATTACTCTTACTTCACAGACTATGGTGGGCATACTTTTACCACATGTGGCCCAACTCTCCATGTGAGACACAGACTCATACACTTTCCTTTAGCTGAGTTTATAAGGAGTAACACATTCCTATTACCCAGAAGATTAAGGAAAGGAGAGACTTAAGACCATGATCCTGCCACAGAATATATAGGTTCATTCTTAGCATCACAAATATGTTTCTCACCTCTAACACCCCACAACTCTCATGTCCAAGGCTAACTTTTCATTCAGTTCCATACAAGTGCAGTGTTATTGCTAATAGATCCAGAAGGGAAAAGCAAAGTAAGCAAATAAATTATTCAATTGTTATCAGTGGGATGGACTCTAAAGCTGATCTACTAACTGACAACTCAGAGATTGAAGTAACAGACTTCTAATGGGTGTAACATTCTTCCTTTCTATTCATCCCTCTCCTCACCAACATAGAACAAAATCATTTTAATGTGATTCTCATTTTTTTCTACCCATTTATTTTTATCTCATTCTTGGAACTCATGGTAGATGATTTTTAGGGTTTGCTTGTGTGAAGAATTTTGGTTAGGGCCCACTGAGTTAAATCCATCCTACCATCATTATAGACATGATAATTAAATGAAAGTTTGTAAATTACTATTGTATATATTAGAGTGTTTTCAAGCATGTACCTCAATATTTGTCCTGCAAAATGGAAATTTGGCAATACAGGATGCATTAAGTGCAATGTAGATGAGGGGGATCTCTCAAGGGTGAGTAACAACATTTTTGAGCTTCAGCTTTATAAATGGAAATAAATAACATCTACCTTGCTTACCTTTGAGTATCAGTAAAAAAAAAAAAATAATAATTTTTTTTAGAAAACTGAACGCATTGATATCAGGATTTATTATGTTTCCAGTCATGATAAGTTATAATTTTTGTTCAAGGCCTGTTTTGTTAAGTATTCAGTGGTTGATCCCATTGTTAAACTTCTCTAGTAGTTTACTTCTCAACCATGACTGTGCATTAGAATCTCTTGTTTAGGTTTTTAATGTGTGAATCCTCAAAAAATACTCTAGACCAGTGGTTCTCAACTTTCCTAATGCCGCGACCCTTTAATACAGTTCCTCATGTTGTAGTGACCCCCAATTTCATTGTTGCAAATTGAACATAATTAAAGCATAGTGATTAATCACAAAAAAAATATGTAATTATATGTGTGTTTTCCAATGGTCTTAGGCGACCCCTGTGAAAGGGTCGTTTGACCCCCAAAGGGGTCGCGACCCACAGGTTGAGAACTGCTGCTTTAGACTAATTCAGAATCACTATGAGCAGGGCCTAGGCATTGTCACTTTTAGTAAAGTTTCCCAGATTATTCTAGAGTGCAGCCAAGGTTGAGAGAATCGGTCAGAACAAAAACCATCCTCCACTCTTTGTGGCTAAGAGACTCTACTTCAGGTAATGGGTGGAGAGTCCTTCTTCTCAGGAAAATTGATCAGAGATGGCCATGTGACACCAACACAGTGACCAACCATCCTCAGTGGCTTATGACCAAGAAGGTTCCAGAGATCTTGATTTCAGTGCTAAAACTGAGATAGTCCCAGGCAAGTAAGATCAGGTTAGTCGTCTAGACCAGTGGTTGGCAAACTCATTAGTCAACAGAGCCAAATATCAACAGTACAACGATCGAAATGTCTTTTGAGAGCCAAATTTTGTAAACTTAAACTATATAGGTAGGTACATTGTTATTAACTTAATTAGGGTACTCCTAAGCTGGCCTTTGCTAAAAACGTCCTCAATCTGATTGAGGTACGTTCGCTGAGGTCAACCCCTTCCAACTCTCCCATCCACACTCGTCTTGTATACTTGTTTCGTCTATCTCCTTTCGTTCATCCTCTCTATATGTCCAACCGATCTCAACATACCTTTCTCAATCCTCGACACTACATCTTCTTTCACTCCACAACGTTCCCTAAAATTAACTTAATAAACTTTACTTAAAGTTTTAAGTTTTAGTTAAACTATAGGTACGTTGAATAAAACTTGATATCATACTTAATAATGATATTATTTATTGATAAAATTAAATTCCTTACAATTTACCTTACAATATCCATAAAATTAAATCACGGCACTAATGCCACTTCTTCCAAATAGACTCGCCCAGGCCGAAAACTGAGTTCTGCGCATGGGCCACGAAGTTTCAATCGCACTGTACGTGGTATTTTGTGGAAGAGCCACACTCAAGGGGCCAAAGAGCTGCATGTGGCTCGCGAGCCACGGTTTGCCGACCACTGGTAGACCCTAATCTTATAGATGAGTTACACGTTTCCTAGAATGGTTTCATTCCTTCCTAACTTGAGGGATTGGTTTGAGGGTAAATGCTCTGCCATAGGCCATCCCATTGTCTGGCTTTAAAATGGTCATGTGGTGATGATTTACTGCTGCAGTAATCTGCAACCATGACCAGAATGTCAAGAGGACCATGGAGACATGGGCCTAGAGCTCTGCCGTGGTTGAGCAGCTAAACCAAAGCTGGGATCTGCCTATTTCCAGAATCCTTGCCATGTGAGAAAGCTAATGTAAATCGTGGTTAGCTGAATTGATGTTTTTTGCTATTTGTAGCCGTTCAGCTCTCGGTGCATCCAGGGTCATACCTTTAGACACTGCATACAATCAGGCATTTGTTCTCCATTTCAGAATTGTCTCCAGATCCTGTTCACCATTGTCAGCTTCAAAACCTTCCTCTTTGTTAGCTGTCCTGGTTTTCTGTTTTGTTTGGCTTGTTGCCCCTATACCCCTAGCCACTACCACCACCCGCCCTCAACTGGAATGCAGACTATTTTCCTGACTCTCATCAGCACGCCAGCCCTGGAGAGAGTGGCAAGTCCGCAAACGCACACCAGGCGCCGCTCTGACACTTGCAGGCAACAGTCCCATCTTTATTGCCAGGCCAGGTCTTGGTGACACTGTGCTGCGTGCTTAGGTCTTCAGGTAGGACTTCCTGTCTGAGAAGAGGAAGGAAATCAAACTACTTTCATGTCCCTTTCACTGAACCTCTGCTCCTTATGTAATGCCAAAATATTGATTAATACTTTATAACCAAATAGAAAAAGCAAAAACAAAACAAAACTGACAACAACATTATGTCTTAGAACTTGGCATATTAACCATGCTGCTATTCCTTCATTAATATCCCATTATGCTGAAATGCATATTTCAGTTGATGATCTCTGATCAGTTCTCAGCGACTTTGCTTAAACATTACATCTCAGGCATCCCAGATTCTAGCTCCAAACGCTGAAACGAAGCCTGTGGACCTCAGCGTGTGTTTAAGAGCGAGCAGGACCCTGCATGCTGTCCAATGCCTTGCTCTTTGCCTGCTGGCTCTCGCTGAGAGCATGCGTGGCGTTCTGAGAGCCAGAGCTGCACATGTGGGCCCTGGCAGGCGCTCGGTGCTGGCCTCACAGGGGGCTCCCGAGGGACTCGGTCTTCTGCAAAGTGTTCTCACCTGCCCCTCAGCCAACTGCCTTTCCCCTCGTTATTATTAAGGGAGTCAAGTTGGCAGTGACAAGGGCCCTTGCTCTAATACTGAAATCATTCTTTCCACTACCGCATCGTTCCCCTGTGTTCTGTAGAATGCACTTCAGTCTAACAGGTTGGTAAAGACAACTGTCAGCAGATAGGAAGCAGTCTGCTCCATCCGCTCCGTGTGGAGCTTATAGTGTGACAATGCGTATGACGCTGTGAAACGCTTGGATGAGAACAGGGAAGGGGTCTGGCCTCCTGCACGTAGCTGCGCACCTGAGTTCGAGAGAGCGAGATATTATGACGAAGATAGCTTATTATTTAGTGATCGAGAGTACTTAAGAAAGCCAGAGGGACTACTTCTCTGAGCTTTCTTTAATCTTTATTTTCCCATCTATGTTTCCTTGTTCTGTATTCCTTTCTCTTTTCCACTTTTCCTCTTGGCTCCTACCCTGATGATTGTAGTTTATTTCCATCCGTTTTTCTTCCTTCCCCGGGAAGACACATTGTTCTCTTTGCTGAATTACTTCCCTTTATCATGAGACCCGTGCCCACTCGCTGTAGCCCACCGCACGTCTCACTTTATCTCAGAAGTCTTTCTGGCGCATGAAAAGGCTAGGAATCATCTGCACTTCCCCAGGACTTATACAATAATTTCTGATCAGTTCCTCTTTGGTCTGCCTCCCCAGTAAACTGTGAGTGAATGGAAGGCAGGTATAATATCATGTTCTCTGATTTCTCAGCACCATCAGCAGTGCCCACAAAGTAAGCACTCGAGGAAGGTTTGTTAAGTTAAATTGAAGTCCCAAGAGAACATTATTTGCCAATTTCCTTGCCAATAAAATATAAATATGTATGTATCTCACAAGGTTGTTCAAATGAGACTTACGTATATAACACACATGAGGGCATAACACATTGTCTGACCGAACGGGCACTAAGATCGCTTTTACATCCTCTGTCCCCATTCTTCTGTACCTTTCCCGGGTACTTGGTGGCCAGAGTTTATTTTTAGACTGGAGTTGGAGTATAATGAAAAGAGAGGCCAGAGCAAACTTTGCTATTTGATCCAAAGTTTATAACACCACATGCATTTATGTTAGAAATTATATGGAGTGATCTGTATATTTTTGTCTAAAAAAATGAAAATTCAGAAAGAGAGCAAACTATAAAAGGCAAAAACTTGGAAATCCATGGTTTTTTAGTCTTTCATAAAATGCTCCATTGGAAAAGAAAATACTATTTTCTAGATCATTTTATATCTGTTTTCTCCTATATCTATATTGCTAAATATTAAAAATGCTTTATTATGAATAATACACGGTAGGTTATCTCATTACTAAAAAAATCTTTGGCAGTATTATAACATAATCTTAAAACCAAGATTCTGTCAGAGTTCGAATTTTGGTTTTACACTGTAATATATTACCAGAATAATTAGATGTTGTTGTTGACATTATGTTATGTGTGATTTTTTTGTAAATTGGGGTGAAGACTGCTTTAAGTGTTTCAGTTTCTGGTGTGTGTATATAGCCACATTAAAAGCTGTTCCTTTTGACATTCTTTCTCAATAAATGTCTCATTATTGCTGTGGAATGGAAATGGAGCCAAATCCTTGTTCTCCAGATGGTTCATAAAGATTTGGAACATTTCATAAATGGAAAAACTGACCGGCTGTAGTGAAGCCTCCTTCCATTCTCATCTCAGTGCTAACATTACGGAAAAGGAGCCTTCATTCTGACATTTTCCCCCTTTATTTTGCACCTTGTGGAGCCATCTTTATTTCTCTTTAAGTGTTTTTCAATTTATAGAAGTAGATTTGTTTCTTGTTCTTGTTTTTTACATTGTGATTATGGAAAAATTCAAACATCATTCAAATGAAGAGTATAGCGAATCTGTGTGTACCTACCGTTCACTTCAGTGTGATGAGTTCATGACCAATATGGTTTCCTCTAAACTTCCACCTACTTCTCTCAACCCTCTCTCCATGTCTTGTCATTTCATCTATAAACATTTTTGTATGTATCTCTAAAAGACAAACATCTTTTTTTTTTAAGTATGTATTTTTTCTTGATTTTTGAGAGAGGAGGAGTGAGGGAAAGAGAGATAGAAACATCAATGATGAGAGAGAATCATTGATTGGCTGTCTCCCTCACACCGCCTACTGGGGATTGGGCCTGCAATCCAGACATGTGCCCTTGACTGAAATTGAACCTGAGACTCTTCAGTCCGGAGGCTGACGCTCTATCTACTGAGCCAAACCAGCTAAGGCTAAAAAACAAATATCCTTTTAAAGTCATCACAATACAGATTAATCCCCTTAATGCCATTAGTCAGTAATTACATTTCTATATTGTTTTCTAATGATCTTTATTTGCATTGTTTCCTGGAACTTCTATTATAATAAAGCACATACATAATTTTAAATTTTCTAATAGTCACATTAAAAAAATAAAAAGTGGGTGAAATTAATTTTTGGGATGAAATTAATTTTAATACGGTGTTATTTAATCCCAATGTCTATAATATTATCTGAAGACCATGTAAGTGTATTGTTAAAAGTATTAATTACATAAAATAAAATAAATGTTTATTAAAACCAATGTATTATCAGTACAAAACATTAATTAATATAATAATAATTCAATGTAAATGGATACACAATTATTAATTAAATATTTTACATTCTTTTTTTTTTCTTTTCAAGTTTTCAAAACAAATGCTTGGTTTACAAATATAGCATGTAACAATGTGGGGTAGCCAGAGTTCAATTGTATAATCAACAGAGCAACTCCAGATTCCTTGTTTTACAAAGTAATAAAATAGATGGCTTTATATTTTCTGAAGTCTTCCTTCTCTACACCCTGCCCATTTTATTTATTTTTTTAAATTTATTTTTTTCCCTTTTTGACATTATCATCTCTGTAACACTTAGTTTGAATTCTGTTCCTAACAGTTGTTCAGAGTGAGGGAAGTTATCCTGGGAGGGTATGTACTGCCAGTCTGTTAGCTTTAGGAGGTTTTTGGGTCCAGAGTCAGACTACCATCAGAATTTCTCAAAGACCTCTTGCTCCAGCCTGCAAATTGCAGCCTCAGTATCCTCTCCCAGTTACTATTTCTTTGCTCAAAATGACCCATTCGATTCCAGTTGTACCTGGTGGCATTTTGACAGATACCTTGCCTTCTCTTTTGCTTCCTTTTGCATAGTCACTGATACTCTATATCTTAGATCTATTGCTATTTAGTTGCTTTCTATTTGTATTTTTGTATCTATGATAATTCCTTGTCACCTAGGTCTGTTCTAGATGTTGACTATGGAATTTTTTTCTATCATATTCATTTTGATTCTGGAAAGAAAGAAACAACAACAAATTATGCCACTTCTACCATCCTCCCATAATCCTTTTGAAAATATTTTCACTTATTTATATAGAAATATTTTATTAATTTAAGTGTCTGGGTGGTTTTAAACTGAATTTTGTGTACCCATTTGTTGACTTGATTGCACTTATTAGGTTTCACACCAAGGCCATCACACATCTTGGTTTTCAGGAGTGTGCTCTAGCAATGGAGATTTGTCATTGAAATAAACCTCACTAAGTAGTATAATATGCGCTGCTATTTAATATAATGTAGTTTGGAAACTACATTAAGAGAAAAATGAAACAGGAACATGAGTTTTTAGAAAGAAGAAACTCACTAATCACCGTAACGTTAGCTCTGTTAGTAAGTGGAAGGTGAATATACTTTTTAATCTGGTAAATATTGTTAATTACCTCTAGCAATATAGTAAAAATTGAGCAGCCTCTCTGCCACCTTTCCTGCCTCTGTCACAGAAGTTCCCGAAAGATCCATTGAGCCAACCTTAGATATTTCATTTTGCTTTGATGTTAGTATCTGATAGATTTAGTAGCATTCTATATAGGTGATAAAATTGCACTGGAGATTAAACAGATGTTCCATATATATTTTATTCTGTAGATGCTTTCTTCTCTTCCTACTAATAAAAGCACATGCAACATATTGCATTCAAATGAGATTCTTTCATGCAGGTATTCAAATAAATATTTTTTAAAAAGAACTACCAAGTTATTTAACTCTACAAATTAGCAGGAGATGTCAAAGTTCACATTTAAAAATTGTTTCTAGCATGAAAGCAATAATTTAGACCAGCGATGGCGAACCTATGACACGTGTGTCAGAGGTGACACGCGAACTCATTTTTTTGGTTGATTTTTCTTTGTTAAATGGCATTTAAATATATAAAATAAATATCAAAAATATAAATCTTTGTTTTACTATGGTTGCAAATATCAAAAAATTTCTATATGTGACACGGCACCAGAGTTAAGTTAGGGTTTTTCAAAATGCTGACATGCTGAGCTCAAAAGGTTCGCCATCACTGATTTAGAACATCCAGGAGGTGGTGTCTATCACGGGGTCTTCCTCCTCTGGCCATGGACCTCCTCCCTTTGTACCATGTAAGCATCCTAGAAAAGTGGTTTGGTTTTATCCTCAACCAAAGTCGGCCTCAGACTCTTCGCAAGAATCTGCTCCCTACTTCCGCTCTTCTCTTCCTTTTACTCTCATCTCTCCAGAGTTGCCATTGGGATGCTGCCCTAGTTGCTCCTCCTTAGTTCCTCAGCCTTACCATGATCCCTTGCATCTGACCCACCTTGGTAGGTACATATGCATGTCAAAAGGAGCTCCTCTTAGCTTCCAGGCCATTGAGAATTTAAGACCTTTGATATATACCAGGCTAAAGCTTTAGAGATGTTGCTCCTTCCAATTTATGCATTTGAGTATGAGGTGCTATGGTAGGTGATGGAGGTAATTTTTAAGTTAAATCTTATACATGAGATCAAGTTTATTTTACTATTTTTTGGATGAATCCCTCTTATTTAGAAACCCTGCACCTCTTTGTTCTGATTAAAAGTCACATAGTTTTTCTTCAGCGCATAAAAAAATGCCACCTAAAATATAGTTGTATTTTTAAAATAAATAAGTACTATATTGCCAGCTAGCAGAGACTCAGGGGGCGGGTACACCAGCTTTCGTCCTGATCAAATGCTACTTCTGCCCTTGGTGTCCTTATGCTCCCTTTTGCCAAAGCTGCCAATTCTTAAACCTCAGCATTTAATGTATGTATTATACATTTCATTGTGTCCTGATCTTTAGTAGTGTTTGAAGATATAGTGCTTGCCATCAGTCCTTTGAGGTAACTACTAAGACTGACTCTTTTCACAATGATTATGGTTTTTTGAGGTTTTTTAATTTTCTGGATCCTGAAGATGTGGTTGCTACTAAAAACGTGTGTGTACATGATATATTAATGGGTTTAAGTTCTATTATTTTGTTCTATAGGCTCAACTACAAAATGTTCTTACACAAAGTTTACAATAAGAGATTTCATAATGGAAGGCAGGCCCCTCTCTATGCTGGGACGTATATGGCTGGGCAACTTTCCAGAGGCATCTACTTGTCTGCCCAGTACATCAACTCCATACTTGGGTTCATAGGGTTTGAGTATTTCTGCATTGCAGCTGCTGTAACCATTTCCTATGGGTGGTCAAAGACATGCTCTGGAGTTCAGATCATCGGGAGCCAGCCGCCTGTGCAATGTCTGGGCAGCCCAATGAGGTAAAGAGGCCACACTTGCCCCCACCCCACCCCCAAAGCCATCCCTCTGGCCACACAACTTGCACTTGCTGTGGGGCCCATTGTCCCCATACTCTGCCCCATCACCTGTGCAGGCCCAGGTTTTTCAAGGTCAAGTTTCTTTAGATAGGACAATTTTTAGCACTTTTCTGCATCATTGTATTTAACAGTGGAGTGTAGGCAATCAGCTACCTCCTTTTTCCTCTCCCTTAATTTTTGACTCATAAGTTTCCCTGCCGTTTCTTGTGCTGGATTGGAGCTTGAAAAGTTAGTTCTGTTTTTTGCCTTCCAGTGAGCTATTCCAAATTCTTTAAACAGGCACCAGTTTGCAGAATATTCAGCCTTGGGGGAAAAAGTATTCACACGCACAGTGTACTGCTCCAGTGGAATTTCTGGTATTTTATAGTTTATAGTGTAAATGCTTTCTGTCTCCACGTACCTCTAAAGGATGCAGTCATTTTAAAAGTTCGATTTGCTCATGTGGGCCAAGAGGTTTTGTGAGAAGAATTGTAAAGACGCCATTCTTTTCTTATAGGGAGTCGAGAAAGGTAGGAACTGACAGTGAGATTCCGCTGCAGCTGTCAGCTCCCGACCATTGAGAGCAGCAGAGCAAACAGAAAGCGCGTCTGTCCTGTTTCCGTAAGACATGGAAGTTTTGTGTGTTTGCTGTTTGATTTTTTAAATGCTAGTGTGGAGTGGCCAGCAAATGCTGGACTCGGTGACATGAATCTTTACACACAATGCTGAGACTGTGCGTGTTCCCTACACTGAGCCATCTTTCCAAATCCGCTGAGAATCTAGCTTGTAATGGGATGTCCTGCCAGGAGGGAAGGTGGGAAAGTTTGTGAGTTGGGAGTTCAGTGGGACCTCTGTGAGAGGAGAAGCAGCTAGAGAGAAATAAAGTGGATTTTGTTTTCCTGCATCAAGGAATATTGTTTGAAATGCTGATCAGAGTCAGTGTGGCCTCTTGAGAAAACCACCTCGCACCCCCTCTTACCCCTGTGTTCAGTGTCCCGCTTGGGTGCTACCCCAGCTCGTGTGGCCCTCTGCATTACGGCACATGAGAAACCGGGTTAAAACCGCCTCCTTAAATTGTTGTTCTTTCCTCAGCTCTATGATTTTTGAGGCCAGACAGTGCATCTCATTCATCATTTCAGAGCCTAATATAACTTCTTGGTATATATTTATTCAGTTAAATGTATAATACAAGTTAGCTGCCTATAATTATAAGCAGAGTGACTTAGAACATTACCATTTAATGTCTCCTGAGGTATCGCATAATTATGCTACCAATAAGATCCCATGCAAGAAGAGATTAAATGGTAATGTCCTAAGTCACCTTGCTTAGGAAATGCTTAATGGTGATATATAGGAAATGCCACAGTCCCACAACAGCATGATTGCAAGAACAGACAGAGTTTTGAAAAGGCTGCATGAAGCACCAGGATTAGAGAAACAGGGATCCGTATCATGAGGCAGTCATTTCCAGAGAGAGTGATTTGGATGAATAGGGGGGCTGTGAAGTAAGTTGCAGTCATACCAGAGCAGACCTGGAACATGTGTGAGAAGAGCCTGGACAACACCGAGGATCCAGGCAAGAGTAGAATTACTTTCTCAGCAGAAAAGTGTTGAGGGCTGTCATCGGTTACTTGGTGAGGCGAAACTGGAGCCTGATAAACCTCACACTGAATCAATTCTCTTTGTTTGCGTATATACAGGCATAAGAAAGCCAGTGTGTGGTTCTTGTTAATGAGTGTTGGTTCACTGTAGACCAGCGGTTCACAACCTGTGGGTCGCGACCCCTTTGGTTGTTGAACGACCCTTTCACAGGGGTTGCCTAAGACCATCCTGCATATAAGATATTTACATTATGATTCATAACAGTAGCAACATTACAGTTATGAAGTAGCAACGAAAATAATTTTATGGTTGGGTCACAACATGAGGAACTGTATTTAAAGGGCCAGAAGGTTGAGAACCACTGCGAGTCTAGACAAATCCTGCTGTTGCCTTCCTGAAGCCCCAGGTTAAAGAACCCCTGTACTTGTTATAGGTGGACCTGGCTCAGGGGATGGCTGAAGTCTAGAATTCAATGTTCCCAGAATGTATAATTCCTGAATCAGTCTACTTAAAATATTGAGCCTAAAAAGGCTTCTTTCTTTGTTCTGAAGGCCCTTTTTATAGTCTGCTTCTTCCACAACTTTGATGCAGTTTTTAATCTCCCTTCCCCTATCCAATCCCCTACAAGCTGATGTGAGTGAAGAGAAGTGAGATACATTAAAAAATGGATTTCGCCGAAACCGGTTTGGCTCAGTGGATAGAGCGTCGGCCGGTTCGATTCCGGTCAAGGGCATGTACCTGGGTTGCAGGCACATCCCCAGTAGGGGGTGTGCAGGAGACAGCTGATCGATGTTTCTCTCTCATTGATGTTTCTAGCTCTCTATCTATCTCCCTTCCTCTCTGTGAAAAATCAATAAAATATATTTTAAAAAAAATAAAAATAAAAAAAATAAAAAATGGATTTCTGTAGAGGTGATTTAAAATTATTTTAATCATTAACAGCAGCAAAAAGTTAAAATGAGATAAAGTTGCTAAATCTAATACAATTTTTTAAAAAATCTTAGAGTACAAAAGCTCAGCTCTGTTTAGATTATGACTTAAATATATTTGGGTAATTGCTGAAACATGAAATGCCTTCATACATGCTATCTTTTTTTTAGTAATTTGTATTTTTAAATCTATGTCGCTTTAATATTCAAGTACCACAAATTTTATAATGGAAAAGAAAAGCCCTCTGCCCTACCTCATCACCACCTACTCAAATTCTTTTAATTTATCCTGTCATTTATGTTCATATTTTAAAATTAGATATATCTCTTTATTTACCAATTTCTGTTTACCTTACATTATGGAAGATTTAATCTTAGCAGTCTTATATCACACATCTCCTTTTTCCTTCTTCCATTTTCCCAGTAAAAATAGACCATAATTTGGTTAAATCAGTACTGGATGTCTGCTTAATGTGATTATGTAAGTGAGTTTATTGCTTAGCCAGATATTGTTCTCTGATTAGGCTTCATTTCCTGTTAGACTTCTTTGTTCTAATAGCAGGTATTTTCCTTCCTCTTCTGGCTCACGTAGTTGCTGTGCTCTTATCACTTTATAATTAAGTATATTCCAAAAGTCTCCAACGGATTGTAAATCCTTCTGCCTGGCATTTTACAAATGGCTGCCTATGAGGTGTTTCCTGGGTTTCTTTCTGGTCTGGAGTTCTCAGTCCTGTCCATACCAGGGTGATGCTCTTTGACCTGTACTGTCAACCTTTGCTGCCCCCTGCTCACTCCTCCAGCCACTTTGCAATCATTTAAATAAATAAATTGAGACGATAATTCCAGTTAATGTAACAGTCATAATTCCTAGGTAGGGCCCCCAAGATTTCACAGCCTGAACTACCCAGAGCATGTGATGGTGATATCACTCCCATGATTGTTAATGCTTTACTTGACCTTTGAAGGGGAGACCTTAAAAGCAAAGAATTTTCTCCAGTTGCTGTCAGAAGAGGAGGGCAGAGGGAAAATCAGATTCTAAGCACAGGATTTGATGGGCCTCTGTTGGCTTGAAGATGGGGGAGAGGGGAGTTAAATGATAAGGAATACAGGTATTGTCTACGAGCCAAAAGGGGACCCCAGCTAACTGCCAGCCAGGAAATGGGACTCTCAGACCCATAGTCACGAGGAACTGAATTCTTCCAATAACCCAAGAGAGTGAGATATTCCCTGGGTTCCAGATGGAAGCCCAGCAGGTCAGCTCCTCGGCTTTAGGCCTTCCGGACCCTGAACAGAGGACTTAGGGAAGCCCACCTGAGCTTAAGCCTGACTTGAAGAATTATGAAATAATAGTTTATTGTGATTTGTTATGTTGCAGTAGAAAACTAATATTATTTTAAGAACTTCATTGAACAGATAACCAAGAAACTAAGAGCATAACTACTTAGCATTAGAAAGGAAATTATTAGAACGTATTAATTTTTATTAGCATTAGAATGTACTAAACACAGGGTGGGGCAAATGTAGGTTTAGAGCTGTGAGAACATGAAACAGAGTTTATTCTTGTGTTATTATTTACTAATTATTGTATTATTTTCCCTGCAATGGTAAACCTACTTTTGCCCCACCCTGAATATCTACAACATGGATGAATCTGGGAAACTCTGTTGATCCAAAAAAAAAAAAAAAAAAAATTAAAAGAAGTTATATTCTATGATCACATTTATATAAGTTCAAATAGGAAAAACTAATTCATGGTGATAGAAATCAAGAAATGCTGCCTCTGAGGGAGAGATTGGATTGGCTAGAAAGGGTTGTGAGAAATCTTTCTGGGGTGATGGAAATATTTAACGTCTTGTTTTGCTAGTGGTTTCTGGATGGATCTAATTGTGAAAACTCGTAGAAGGAATACTTACCGTGCACATGTTTCTACATCATTAATATACTTCAGTACAAATAAATTAAAATGTAAAGTAAGTGAATTTCTCGGTCATCCGCCAAGGTTGAAGCGATCACTGGCACCTCTGAATTGCAGGGAACATGCGAAGGGTTCCTCAGGCAGTGAAGCAGGAGCTGCCTTGTGACATTTCACCTGTTTTGAACATCTATGTCTTGTCTAGCCACTCAGTTTTTAATGTGTTTATTTTCTCCCACTTCCCAATGCCAATGAATTTATGAGCTCTTTGATAGCAAGGCTATCACAGTGCCTACCAGAATGCCTTCCCTAAAATAGGCATTCAATAAATAATTGGTGATTTGGTTAATTTATACCAAAAAATAAGGGGAAAACATATGATAGAAAAAGGAAGGAAAATAATACCAAATAATAAATTGCATGAATCTAACTTAATTTTCAATAACAGTTACAACCTTGCCTGTTATTCAAATATTCAGCTCTTTTTAGAGCTCCAGTATTTAAATACCATGTTCATAATGTGATTATGTGTGTAATCATTAAGTGACTTCCTAGATCTTGTCTCTTAATGCAGTTAGACTCTTGTCTCATCTTCACAAAATAGCTCCCTTTGGGATAACCAATGTAATCTTTCCTTTCTTCCATAAGCAATAACCCAACGTTCCTAACCAGCTTCCTCTCTACCGTTGCTACAAAATAACTGAAATTGTGATTGCCTTCCTCCTTGAAGCACAATCTCTTATTAATTAGATAGTAAGCCTTCTACAGAATTATTAACTTCTGTTAATGACAATGTGCTATCAAGGATTAGACATGATATTTTTGTTTAATAAAGACTTCTAATAAAATAATTTAAACAGCTGTAATTAAAGGAGGGATCCATGAAATGTATCTGTAAATACATATACTACATTTGAAATACAAGATAATAAAAATAGGGCTTAGCCATAGAACAGTATAAATTAATGGAACTACAAGAAACATTAGTAATAATTGACTGTATTAAGCATCAGGGCTCTGTTCCATTTTCTAGTCCACTAATCTATTCAATCTACTTTTAATTAAAACGCACTGACTCCTGTAATCTTAAACTAATCTTTGAAAATTGAAGACATAAAAAAAACAGCAAAGAAAGTGGTTTTTGCTGACAGACAATAGAGCACAATCGCTGGACTTTTGGGTTTTCACCTGCTAATTTCGGAAGTCCGGGTCACCCTCGGGGGCTCTCTAATATTTTGTTTCATCCTCTAATGAGGGGCTGTGTCTCTCCACAGTGGTCTCTGTAATTTAGCTTTGGCTTTATTACTTTCCCTGTCTCAGACGGATGTAACTGAGGATCCAGTAGACGGCCAAATAATATAAATACTGGTCATTCGGATGCCTTACAAACTAATGGTTGATGCTTGAGACATCAAAAGACCTGGATTCTAAATGCCTGCTAGGTCATTGTTCTTAAAAATAAGCCACAGTTGTGCTGACTCAGTATCTTATTTCCTGGGTCAGTCTAGATGCCAGTACCCTGCATACATGACCTATCATTTGCCTCCACAGTCCGTAATTACCGGAGGTATCTGTGCTCATGCCCTATGGGAGGGAGAATGGATGTAATACAAGATTAGCATTTTTAAAAATGTAAGTTACTATAAGCCCCATACACAGAATAATGTGGCAGATTTCTTAAACATGATGACGTCTGGTTTTCCCATGAGATGCTTCTGAGGATTCAATACAACATAGGTACTTTTTTAAAAAAATAATTTTCATTGAGGTCCAATTTACGCACACAGTGTTCATTCTGATGAGTTTTAACAGTCTGTATATTTGTCTATGTGAAATTGCCAGAGGAGCCCAATTCCACGGGATGAAACTTCAACAGGCTTGGATTCTGAGTGCCTGCCCCTGTCATAACTGTCCCACACTCCTGGGGTAAAGGTGTGATGCCAGAGGGGAAGCATAAAGATGAACACAGATATCCATAAGAATAAGGTGTGATGGAGTAGCTGAAAACATAATTTTTGTATTAAAAATTCTATAAGAATTTAAGATTTAAATAAAAGAAAAACAACACCTTTCGTGCTAGTGCTCACGGTGTTGGGCAAGGTTACCTTTTCCCAGGCAATGTTCACTCCTCCCCTTTGGGGTCCTGTGGTGGAAAAGGACAAAAGGCCCTGGGACAAAAGGTCCTTAAAAGAAGGAGGAAGCCACGTGAAAGGGTGTGTTGATTCTTCTTTCCCTTTCATTGTACATTTATTCATTCAGCCACTATTTTTGACCACTGACCATCTTCTGGGCACGGTGCTAAGTGCTGGGAATGTAATATCACTTTCATAGTCCTTATTATCTAGTGTATGAGGGAAGGAGAGGATTATTGAGCATTTAATATTTTTCAGGAACTCTTAAATAATTTCTTGTATTATATTGTTTTAATTCTCCCCTCCCCCATAATCATGTGGAGGTAGAGGCTATTGTTACTCAAATAAAATTACTTTAGAAGAAATTAAAGAGTTCTATATAGGAATCTCTAGACTAGGCCACAGTGGGTAAGGAAAATAAAAAATTCTGCCCCAGCTGGTTTGGCTCAGTGGATAGAGCATTGGCCTGTGGACCCATGGGTCCCGGGTTCAATTCCAGTCAAGGCACTTACCTCTGTTGCAGGCTCCTCCCTGGCCTGGGCCCTGGTCAGGGCACATGCAGGAGGCAACCAATCAATGTGTTTCTCTCACATTGATATTTCTCTGTCTTTCCCTCTCTCTTCCACTCTCTTGGGAAATCAATGGAAAATATCCTCAGGAGAGGATTAACAAAAAACAAAACAAAAACAAAAATGCTGACTGGGTGTCATAAAGCTCAGTGAAAAGGGAAGCCAATAGAGGAGTTCCTGGTCAGAAGCCTACAGAGGGGTCCTGTTCTTTTTCAGTGTGGAATCTAATTGCCCTCAGACCTGGGAGCCACCATGACTGGCTAGCTGGGCCATGAAAGCTGGGGATGGTAGGACCATTTGGAGGTGCAGAGGACCTAGGTTTCTAGTATCTTGGGTTCAACGCTGAAGCCTTTTCCCGTAGAAAATTATTACATGTCAGTCACTAATTTCTGTGGGGATGGTACACTTCAGATGCATTATGTGTTTAATTGACTTATTAAGGAGTACGTTCCTGATATACATGGTGGGAGTAAAGCATGTTACCTCCAGAATATTAAGTTCATCTTCTCTGTAAGAAACAAATCAGACAAAATCATTGTACATTTAATAAGATTAGTCAACTGTAAATACAACTCACAAAGTCAGTATGTGAATCTTGAATAGCCAGGGTCACTGAACAGGATTAAACAAGAATGGCTCTATTAACATATACAAGTTGTAGGCGATTGAATGTGTTTTATTCTGCCTTAAAAAAAAGAGGGAGGGAAAAAGAAAAACATGGAAAGCAAAAGGAAGAACAAAAGAAAGGAAGAAAGAATGAGTGGCAATGGAAGGAAACTTGCCAACGTGGATATTAGAAAAGGGGGAGAAAAAATAATAAGACCCATCGATTGTGAGTCACCAGTAGTAACTAGGTGATAGAAAGTTCTGTTTTTTCGATGTTATACTTTGTCCTCTCCATTTGGTAAATTAATTCTAATAGTGGCTGTGGATTCATCAGCTTAATAAAGTGTGGTAGCCTTCACCTTTAAGTTCAGCCAGCTTCCTACCTTGGCTCTGTTTCCACTGTCTTATGTACCTTAGTTTACCCTGATTTCTTTTGCTGAATTAAATTGTGACTAGTAGGATTATTGTGAGTGATAATTACATTTCTCGTTGTAACTTGTTAAGTGTATTCTTTGTGAGTTTGGTAGTTGTGAATCATCCCTTGGTAGTAACCAACATTGTGTTACTACTGAGCCAACAGGCTAGGGCCAGACTCCAGACTGTGATGATCTGACCAGTGTCCTGCTCCCAGGTGTCCAATCTATTAGCTTCATAGCATTTTGATTACAATCCATATATTTGCATCACAGCTTATTAGCATGATTGTAGTTATTAACATCATAAACATGAAAGGTTAACATTAACTAAGAGCCCACTGTCTGAGGTACACTGTATTGTATTTTATCTATTGTCTTAATTGTTATTCATAGCAACTTTTAAAAGTAGTGCCATAATCTTCAAAGAGTGGTTTTCTAAGCTAGGATGTTATTTTCATCAACTAAGTTTCAGGATCCATATGGAGCCACAAGGGCAGAAAAGATGCCCGCCTTGGTAACCTGACCAGCAAAATGACCCTATCAATGTGTTGCTAAATGTCACTTCTAGATTTCTCTCACACCTAACAGGCCAGAATTATTTCCTTCTTTAAAGAAGAGAATAAATCCCGGAATGTTAAAGTGCTAAATTGAACTTGCTTATGTATAAAAATCTAATTATTGATGGAGCTGGGTTTTTTTGCCCAGGTCTGCTTATTTCCTCTGAGATGTGTTTACTCTCTAACTTTTGGTAGACAAGGTATTAGTTTTATATACAGCTAACTAACTAATTAGCTAACTAGATAAGCATGAGCTCCTAAACCATTAAACATAGCTAAGTCTGCCTGTGGGAAACTTGGAGATCTGAGTTTGGTTGTAAATTCTGAAAATACCACCTACAACTTAAATATTTGCACATGTAGGAAGTGAATCATGACTGTGGGAAAGTTTTCCCTCCATTTACTTTTTGGATTATATCAACTTAACATGAAAACTCTTCTGGCTTCCTTATACCCTTATCCATCCGCACCCTGGATAACCTGAAGTTCTTCCTCTACAAATAAAGGAATGAAGTGTCTGAGAGCCTACACTGGGAGTTGGGCTGCCCACAGAGAAAGGTTGGAAGAAAAGAAGATAGAGAAGACAAACCTGATTAACTAAACAGCATAACCTAAACAGAATTATGGAGAGACTGAGGCAGATTCCTATAAGTAGTCAAAGAGGAATGTTTAAGAGTTGGAAAAGTAGAATCCATATAAATGACTATTGATGTGCCAAATAAACCTGATCCAAAATCAATCTAGAATGGTAGATCTCTGCCAGATCACAGGTTTGATATTCTTGTAAACCACAAAAATATCTCACTATAATGAAGGGAATGGAAACAGTGGTCCCTGTGCCAGCTTCCACACATTTTCTACTTCATACTCAGGTTTCTCTTGACTAAAAAGCTAAAGCCTTACTGAAATGCAGAAATCTATTGGATTTAGGTATTTAAAGAGTCCAGCTGAATCAACAGGTCAGTGAATGGGCTCTGAGTAAGAGTAGAGGCCCAGGCATTTCCTCATAGCCAGGAATCACTTGAGTTCCTCATTAGAACCTGCCATTAGTATCCACTTACTGTTTCCCAAGGTTCTCTACGTGAGCACAATCCTATTGGATAAGAGAGCAATTCCTAATAAAAAGGTGAATTGCCCTACATATAGGAAATTGATGCAAAATTAGAATCTCCTGTAAGATAGAAATAATTGCAAATGTCTTTTTCTTTAAGCCTTATGTTGTGAATCTAAAAGAATTATGGATTTCCTTTGGCTGGATCCTTCAGCAATATCCAAACAAAGTTAGGCAACATTAAACATTACGTTAAAATATTAGAAACCCTGTGTTTGGCAAGGCTAAATATTTGAACTTGCTCTAAATAGCAGGGACTAGTTTGATCCACTCAAGATCAGTTAGAAAATATGATAAGCCTTTTTTTCTTTGGACTGTGTCCTATTTATAATAAACCAACCAAGTATATTCATATGCAGAGCCTTATAAGGCTCTCAGAGATGTAAGAAGCGAAGGATAAACATCATAGACTGCATTGCCAACCCCACAGGAAGTGGAAAACACGTACCCACAGAAGTAAAAAGCGATGACTTAAGGGAAAGTCATTTCCTTGTGCTTTCACCTTGATTAAAGTAAATTTTTATTTTATGTGAAAATGCTTAGATCTGGCAATGTCACCTTAAAACTACATCAAAAAAGTTATAAATGAACCAGCATCAAAGAGGAAAACATTATGCAGGAAACTCTCAATTTGTCCCTTCTTTCTACACTACAAGTATTCCAGGTCATGGCTACAAACCTACCAGTATTAATGTTGAAACACACTGAAGAAATAATAATCCATTTTTCTGAAGAAATTTCTGATGAACAATACAGTAAATCTTACAGATATGAATTAAATCTATTTAGTAGTGGCATCTAGGGTGAAAGTAGTTATTAAAATGTGTTTTTTCTGAGCTTTTTTAAAATATGAAAGCATCAAGCCAATAACAGGAGTTTGTTCTGAAAGCTTAATTCTCACAATAAAAAATGAACAATAATGTTGGTATTCAGTTTTCAGCACTGCTTCTAGGTGAATTTTTGTCTTATGAGGTCCTATGCAAATCATATCAATAGTGTAATGATTTCAAATTGATAACTTTCCTTAAAATGTGGTGCATTCTATTTCATTCTGAATTGAAGTTTCATCCAACTTCTAGAGCAAGCAAAATCATACATTCACTCTATAAGCATTTATTGAATATCGACTATGTATTTAGCAGTGTGCTAGGTGTTGGGAATACACATAAATCCATAGTTTGAGGGAGTAGACAGTCACATAAGCCAGTACAATTGATGAGGCGAGTTCTAAACTGTGTAAAGTACAGATCTCAGTGAGCAATACTGTCACCCAGACTCTCCCCTAATTTTCAGTGGCCCTATCATCCCTTACAGGCACTGAAAGGAAATCTAACTACTAAAAAGTATGCATTATCCTAAAGAAATCTAAGAAATAAAGAGCTGCTGCTTTTCATCATGTGGCAACAGAAGATCCAATTAGTTATGAAATGCTCCGCCTTCTTTTAGTCACTAGTAAGTCTCACTCATTCTTTCAAGTCTCTTTCCTGTCATTATTCTTTCTGTTGTTATAAACATTGATCCAGAGAACTAGTTAAGATGATCCAAGACAGCAGTATATCTGAGGTCTCGTTCTCTCAACATTATCTGGGTGTGGGGAGCGGGGCGGTGATACAGAGTAAGGACAGAAAGTGAGACGGACCCCTTGTTCCCAGTCAAGATGTTAAGCCTTTGTCATCACTGCAGTCCACATGTCAAAATAAGATCACCCTTACTCCCTTATCATATGTGTATTTGTTCGCCCATCTTACTTGCAATAAGCCTGTGATGCAGCTACTTCTACTTTTTTATTGAAGGAAGAAGGGTCAGCTTTGGCGAGCGAGGAGGTGCGTGAAGAGTGATGGAGGGTAAAGGAGAGATGTGAAACAGCTGTCTCAATTGACCAAGACATTATGAAAAGTAATTCTCAGAGATGATTGAGATTTGTGGTCATAAAATTTAAGCATTCATAATTCAGTCCCTCTAAATTTTCCCTGGTATTCTCCTTGCATATACTTAGCCTCCCTCACCCCCATCCCCAGCTTTGTCATTCTTCAGTTCCTGCTACACATCATGAGAAAGGTAGGAACATTTGGGAAGCCAGCTTTCTCATGTGCTCATAATAGGTGTTAATATCTTCTAGGAGTTAGTCTGTAGCCTCAGCAAGTCACTTTCACTTTTGGAATATGCTTCTTCTGTTAAATACAGTAATAGTTCCTCTGTGCCATCTTAGAATAGTTTATGGATCTATAATCCTTTAGTATTCACTTACTGTATTCCAGGACTATGTTAGGGCTCAATGATAAACACAATAGACACGTGAAGAAATAAGATGATAAAATGTGACATATGGCACAAATGCTCAGTGCTGTGGAAGCACATTGGTATGATTGAAAGACTTCCAGGTTTACATTACATTTAAGTCTTGAAAGTTGAGTTGGTGATACTTGAGCTGAGCCTTAAAGGAGGAATAGGATGCCATCAGTGAAGAAATGTCAATATAAACAAAAGCATGGAAAGCAAATATCATATTCAGGTGACAGCAAATAATTCAGTATAATTGGATACTTGAATAAGATGAGGCAAAAATAGGGAGTAAAAGATTCTATAAATATAGGTTGAAAATTGAATGTCTTAGAATTGTGACAGTTATATTATATATACTGGGTGCAGCAAAAGTAGGTTTACAGTTCAGATGGAAAATAATACAAGAATAAACTCTATTTCACATGTAAACCTTCTTTTGCCCCATACCCTGTAGTGTATTATAAGTATTATATATTCCTTATACAAACATATATTTATATAATATATAAATCAATCAGTAAATTTAAAACAATTTTAAAAGGTAAACTCTTTAAATGTTTAGGAAATATTTAAACTCTTTAAGAAAGATACATTCTAGTATAAATTTTGCATTTTTGGAAGATTTATTGACATTGCATAAGATGGATTAAAAGGAAAATCAACAACAGAGATAGTCAAAAGGAAGATATCCCAATGGAATTGATGTGAGGATAAGAGACACTGAATGTGTTTTTTAATGTAAGTCATTATTATTAGAGGTTAGTATTCATGATTTTATTCAACTGGCAATGCTTTTTAAATAATGTTTTCAAAGGTAAAGATTAAAGGTATGTTTGATTACCACTGGTACACAAGAGTCTGTGGCTACTCCTCTATTTAGTCCTGTTCTCCATAAGTTACTTCTTAGGCTATTCAAAGTATTCCTGAGAATACTGGCAGTTCTAACTTTCAAAAGTCCATGAAGAAATCAGAACAAAAAGACTGTTGAAATATATGTATATGCAAAGGCTAGATGGGTAGAGATAGAAATTATAATAGCTGTGTTAGGGTGGAAGGGCTAAAATTTAAATCTCACCTCTGTTTTCCAAATGTTACTCTCTGAGCCTCAGTTTCCTTATATGTTGAAGGATGCTACCAATAGCACATTCCTCAGAGTGGAGTGTTGTATGAGAAATAACTTAGTATTATTTTAAAAAGCACTTAAAATAAATACAATAATTAAAGCTCTTAAACAAGTGTGTCTGGCCTGGCTGGTGTTGCTCAGTGGTTGAGCATTGACCCGTGAACCAGGAAGTCATGGTTTGATTCCTGGTCAGGGCACCTGCCCAGGGTTATGGGCTCAATCCCAAGTGTGGGGCGTGCAGGAGGCAGCCAATCAATGATTCTCTCTCATCACTGATGATTCTATCTTTCCCTCTCCTCTCCTCTCTGAAATCAATTAAAATAAATGTTTAAAAAAGTAGAAAAATAAATAAAACTCTTTAACACCAATCAAAACAAGATATTATAGGTTTATACACATTGGAAATTTATATTTGGAAAGATTCCTCTTATCATCTGGTGTACAATTTTATAAGGAGGAACCTAAAATTGAAAGAGAAATGTACTTTCTCAAGGTCACATAGAAAGTACCTGGCAAATTTGAACATTACATATTTTTTAATTACTTTAGGGGAAGTAAGCTTTCCCCAGTCTATAAACAGCTTCTTTATCTACCCTCAGACACTTGAAATTCCAGGTTTTTATAAGAACACACAGATGAAAAAAAGAAAAGAACACACAGATGGGTAAAAGAAGTCTAAAATACATTCAAATCTAGCCAACTGTTTTCCATAGATTTATTAATACTAACTGAAAGAGAAATTAGAGAAAAGAGAAAAACATTTAATTGAGCATTAATTTTATTTATTGTCAATATCAAATATGAGTACCAGTGGTTTAGCCACAATACAGTTATCAATATGTTAATCAGATTAAACAAGTATGAAGGAAAGAAAGCCCTAAAATATGTATGAGTGGTGAGAATAAAGGGTCAGTGTTCTAGAGTTTCAGAGATGATAAAAATAGTGTTTCCTGGAGTAATTGTAGAAGGTAGCATGGAGACATAATACCTTGCCCAGGCTTAAAGAGTTATGTCAAAATGGGCCTAGAGAGCTAGAACGGGCATTTCATGTGAGAAAAATGATTAGAGGGGAAACAGATTGTTGTAGAAGCAGAGATAATATTTACCATTCACCAAGAAGCTAACCCATGAGCATTAATTGAGTCTTGTGTTCCTTTTACTCTTTCAGATTGAAAGCAAGAGAGACATACCAGACAATCTCCTGTAATGAAGTTTGTTTTCCTTTAAGCAAATTGCTTGGCTCTAGAATTCCTCTTGTGTCATGGTTCTCTCTCTAGACATTTCTGTTATCTTTGTCTTTGCGCTCTCTCTCTCTCTCTCTCTCTCTCTCTCTCAACCCACTCTCCACCCATTCCCATCCTGAAAGGTAGGTGGCAGCATAGAGATGAGTAAAATATTGGTGAACACATTTGTCCTTGACCTTAAGGTGTTCACAGTTTCCTGAGAAGGAAGGAGGAAGAAAACCCATTATGATACATTCTGTAACGGAAGTCAGTGGAGGGTCCTGTGGAATCAACAAGAAGGGCCCGTTGTTCGGTCTGAGGAGTTCAGGAGGGTTCGTGGCTTGAGAAGTAGCTTTCTGGAGGAGGTATGTATGACCCAAGTCTTAAATATGGGTCACCAGGTCAAGGTCTGTCAGAGTGCAGGCAGAGGAAACATTATGGACAATAGCATGCATGACTCATCATCATGTGCATTGAGGAACTATAGCAATCTGGTATTTGTAGATCACCAAGTGAAAGATGAGGAAGACAAGTAGCAACCAGGTAATAGTTGGGCTTGTGTGGCCTGCAATTCATTTGTGCTTGTCTCACAGGTAATGTGTTGCCATTGGAAGATTTTAAGCCGTGGAGAATTTCATTTAGGAGGATTATACTTTTGGCTGGCTGGAGGATGAGTATGAGGGAGGAGAAAAACCATACTACTATGTATTTCTTAATTGTATAAAGTTCATAATACTTTCCCTTGCATGTAGAGCCTAGATTCTAGAATCATCTCCGGGTGTTATATTGCACAAGGCAAGATGGTAGAAAAAATTATAGATATAGATATAGTCAGAGAAGCTAGCTAGCAGCAAGCAAGCTAGAGATATGGGGCTTCAAGAAACTCTTTCCTCTTGACTGCGGGGTGATGCACTCCAGAGTGAACCAGATGTTTTTCAGTGTTGGGCTTAGGGTATCGGATCCTTTTTACATCACAATATTCCCATTCCTGACGAAAACTACAGTCAGTGCCCCCCTCATTATCGAAGAGGATGAGCTTCCTGGGTAACAGTGCAAAATGCACAATTTAGTTTCATCTGTATGAAGTAGAATTTAGGTCACAGTGATGGCGAACCTTTTGAGCTCAGAGTGTCAGCATTTTGGAAAACCCTAACTTAACTCTGGTGCCGTGTCACATATAGAAATTTTTTGATATTTGCAACCATAGTAAAACAAAGACTTATATTTTTGATATTTATTTCATATATTTAAATGCTATTTAACAAAGAAAAATCAACCAAAAAAATGAGTTCGCATGTCACCTCTGACACGCGTGTCATAGGTTCGCCATCACTGATTTAGGATCACAGAATGGAAAACTCAGCAATACACCCTAGCCAGTTTGGCTTAGTGGATTGAGTGTCGGCCTGGGGACTGACGGGTCCCAGGTTTGATTCCGGTCAAGCGCATGTACCTAGGTTGTAGGTTCGATCCCTGGCCCTGGTTGGGGCACATGTGTTGGTGGCAACCAATCCATGTGTCTCTGACATGGATGTTTTTCTCTATCTCTCCCCCTTCCACTCTCTCTAAAAAAATCAATGGAAAAATATCCTCGGGTGAGGATAAACTAACACACACACACACACACACACACACACACACACACACACACCAGCAAGACCACATAGATGTCAATGCCAAAATCTTGTCATAATCTGCAATTGATAAAATACAAATATTATGAGACCTTCCAGGAAATTTTTATAAAAATTCCCTTTCAGACTTGCTTAAATGAATGGTAGCATTTTAGAGAATATAAAAGTAACTATAATAGACAAATGCTGATGAAAAGTCATTATCAAATCTGTGAAGGGTTTGTGAAACCTCAGATTGCCTCAGCTGTATTTCTTTTTTTTTTTTAATTGCTTAAAGTATTACAAAGAGTATTACATATGTCTCCTTCTTCACCCCCCGCCCTGCCCCTTGGCATTATTTCTTACCTTATTTGGCACAACTTTTGAAGTGACTGAACTTGTTTGGTTTGCAGAATAGGGAGAAATAAGGTTAGGACATTCATTAAAATAGCTCCACAATAAGTTTTCAAATACAAACGGATTACTAAATCTTATTATTCATAGTGAAAATATAACTCAATTCAGTTATTTTGGTATATTCTGGTCCTGATATAATAGATGTTAGGATAATGCAGCCAAAATAAACTTGATAATTAGAATAAAAAAGAGTGGTAATGGAATTTTTTGACTTGAATTATTCTGGTTGTTTATTTTCTTAGGATGAATTTACTGGATAACTTTGGAACATTCCATTTAACTTTGGTTTTCACTGACAACTTACTATAGTGCAGTGAATGCCATAGGCTTTCAAATATCACTGTACGAAAATGAAGACACGGCTCATCAAACTATTAGTTCAGACAGACATATAGAGGGCAGTCAGAATCCTGATTCAAGATACAGATTTTGATTCCTCTAAACAGGATCTTAATGCACATTCCTTGTGGTTGCATGTTAGAATGTTCTTTTTCTTTTTTGTATATTTTTCAAAGAGAAAGCTGAGACTGTTCTATGAGAGGATGTCTACTTTGCCAACAATTCCTATTCCACAGGGAAAGGGTGGACTGACATTGTGTAAAGCTCCCAGTCCAGCCCTGGTCTCATTTCCATCTTGAACTCCAAAGAGCCCCTTGCTGCCTGCAGCTGACCGCAAGAGGCTTTGCAAAACTTCACAAGAAAGGACCAGAGTGGGGATTTGCATAAATGGAGTCCGTCAACTCATTATAAGCAGTGTTCCACTCCAGTTCATAAGACTCAGTAAACTTGATTTGTTATTTTATCTTTGGTAAACAAAATCATTTTTATTTAACAATGTTATATATTTACTTTAAGTAGCTAATACATATACATGGTAAAAATAATCCAAACTGTAAACAAAGCACAAAACACAAAAAGGGGCTTAATTGTGGTGAATATTTCTTAGTTTGTACATGTTTCAAATCAAGTTGTATAGCTCTAATGTATACAATTTTTCATTGTCAATTACATCTCAATAAAGTGTCAGAGTGACACCAGACTTAGTCTACACAGAGAGAAAAAGGCCAAATCAATAGTACTTGCCTTCTTTTTGTTTTGAGGAGTTTTTTTTTTTTAAAAAAACACACAAATATTTACAAAGACCACAGAGGAGGCACAATCTAATTATCTGAGCCACTTTTAGTGGAATCATCCATCTTTCTCTCTCAGCTTCACTGCACAAAGGAATACCTTCCTCTGAAGTCTGTATTTACCCTGAGAATCTTCAACATCAAAAGTCGTAAATGAATCAGGACATTTTAGAACATTTACTTGTAATTCTTTGGTCCTTTTTTTTGACATTTTCATATTTAAAATGAACTACATTTATATAAATTTTGTGTACACGTTAATATATTTTTACATTTATAATTCTTTTTAGCACAGGTCTGAAATATAATAGATGATCAACTAATTAATGAATTGATTAATTAGACAAGAAACACTTGAAGCAATTATCACTATAACAAAAATTAAATCACCTACTTTCTTAGAATCTTACAAATAATTTCCTGAATTGTTTAGTGTATCTGATCTACACATGTTTCTGAAAAATATAAATATATTTCGGTGCTTATTAAACTTTACAAAAGGGAATGCTTCTTTCTTGAAATATTGAATGCTTACAGTGTCTCCAGGAGAATATTATTTGAAGCAAACATTGCTAAAAAAAACTTCAGTTTTATTTTTTTAACATTCTCAGTTTTTAGTGGGGACTTGATCTTAATCTTTTATACTTGCTTGCATTGTTTAGATAAGCAGACATGTTTTGCTTGGAGTAGATTTATTTTGGGTTGGGTCATAGAATGGGTGGGGTATAAAATATTCATAGAGAAGGAAATAAGTGATGATAATATTACAATAAAGAATAAAAGTGCCAGAGTTTATTTTTAATACTCACAGATGTATGGCCGTCTCAGTAAAAATGATCCCCAAAGTTTTATTAGAAGCCTGTATTATGCACTTTTTTCCTCTATTTTCACATATGGGGCGGGGACGGGGTGGGGGGAGCTGCAAAAATCCCTTGGATTGATGTGTTTCTTTTTGGCTGTGGAAACTTACATGAAATATTATCAACAGGCGGCCAAATCCCACAAAGCTATTACCTTTCAAAGACTCATCTCAGGGTGGTACTGCTCCTGGCGGAATTTCTCCATGTGCAGTTACCGTTTTCAGACTTTATGCACCTTTTTATCATGTTGTTTAAATAAAAACAAGATGATCATATTAGTGAGTGTGTGTAAAAGAAAAGGGCAGATTCAGAAAACTCAACCGTAATCCTCGTAGATACAGTCTCCAGCTGGGCCTGCACAGGGCCCTGGGCCCTACCAGCAGGGAAGAGAGCAGTGGCACTTTCGATGGTTTTGTTTGAGTCAAATGATCAGGCCCGGCCTGTTTTATCTTAAACTCGTGGGGACGGTTTATGTTTCTGATGAGGGCAGCCAGACAATGCCCTGGTAACCCAAGCCGGTTTATCCTCTGGCTGTGGGCTGTGTTACATTATACTTTACCTTTCAACCCGAGGGGATGATCTAAGTTATTAGGTGTTATGTGCTTCCCTGAACTGCTGTCCATTTTTCACATCAGCAATGGAAACCTCACCTTTGAAATGGGTCTCCCATGTAATGTTTGGAGGAGGTGTTTGTGGTAGGATTCAGTGAGTAGTTACCTTAGATGCTGACATTTTCCCTCTATGGTTTGTCGTGGTTTTTTTTTTATCCTAATGAATGAATGAATGGTATCACTACTGTTGAAGCTCATCATCTTCCTTTTCAAACTTGTTATCTCTTCTTTAATCTGTATCTTAGTTGGTGGCACTAATTTGCATTAGCTTTCCAAACTACTAAACTGGGAGTCACTGATTCTTCCCATTCACAGGAGAGTGGATCCCCATCATTGGTTTCCATTGTCTTCTTTAATATAAAATTTATTAGAAGAGAATTAAACCCTCTTTGACAGAAAAGAGGTTTCATATAACCAAGCTATTTCTCTTATAAACAGTAGAAAAAAGTAAAACAAAAAGGAAAGAAACTTCAAATCTTCCCATTTATCTAATAAAATATAATGTTACCGAAATTGCATCTTTTCCAAGGTGATGAAAAAATAATTTATTTTTATTAGAATAATGAATTATAATTTGATATATTTTCTGTTCTTTTGATTTATAGTGCATTTTCTCCTTTCTAAAAACAATTTCTGCATATTATAATGATAGCACATATATTAGAGGAATATTCAAAAGAGAAATCAGAAAAAAAATATATTTTTTACAGAACACAGAAACCAAAGAAAGTACTTAATTTTACCTTTAGTGCAATGTAAAAGAGTGCACACAATTAATAAGTAAATTACATTGAGTTTTCTGGTACCAAAAGGATGATAGAAAAAAGCATATCCTTTTTCTTTATATATATATATTATTGTTGACAGTATTACAGATGTCCCCCATTCCCCCCCTTCTGCCCAGCCCCCACCCCCACCCCCAGTCCTTCACCACCTTATTGTCTGTGTCCATGCACTAAGCACGTAAGTATACAGGTTATTTGGTTTATCTCACTTATTTGTGGAATCTAATGAACAAAATGAATTTACCAACAAAATAAGACCCGGAGCATGATGGTGTGGAACAGACTGACATATCTCGATGTGTGTGGGGGCGGTGAGGGCAGTGAGAAGAGAGAAGCAGATCATTTTTCAAAAGCTATCCACTTAGGTCTTTTTATATAATTGATCACAATGGACAAGCCTCAGAGAATTAAGACTCTCCTAAATTCTTTGCAATCGTGGAATATGAAACCCCTTATCTGAGACCACCTCTCTCCCATGCTATTTCCTCTTCCCTGAATCACGTACCTAAGTAATCCTCACTGAAGGAACTTGAGGAACTGTTGGTTCCTCCCAAAATTCAACAAGAACTATGATACTGGTTTTAGTTGTTTGCATTTTTCCAGAGCTTAAGAAGCATTTCTAGCTAATACTTCTAGAAATCACATTAATTCCCCTAGGAAACTAAAGCATCATTAACTAAAGTAATGTACTTGTATACCAAATAATAAGATCATGGCATAAAACTGATAGATATGATTATTAAGAGCTTAGCATAAATATCTATGAAATTATATACCTTTAGCTATAGGATTTATACCTTTGGAATTCAGCACTATTTAAAAAACCCTAAAATGACTTATTAACTATGGCAGGGTAAATTCACATAAATATCTAATCAGAAATGTGTGATGTGTTAGCTACAAAAAAATGAAATAAAAATTCTGGGAAGCAACGTGAAAAATCTTAACTTTCCTACTTCTGATTTCCATACTCCCTTTATAGTCCTATTTGTGGTTTAGTTCATGTAACTGTTGTATTCCCTTAGCATTTCACATTTTAGATTTTTTTGCTTTTACACTGAGCCCTTTGGGTGGCTTGGCACACACGTCTTTGAGGTTTTATCCTATAATTGAACCTGTGATGAGCAAAGAAAAACATACTCCTTTCTTCAGTAGGTCTGTAAAGATTAGGCACTTCCTATCTGGATTAGCAGTTAGAGCCAAGATTACTTTGAAAGTGATCAATTGGTCATTCTATGCAGAAATACGAAATGTGTACTAATATGTTGACCAGCCTCTTCTCTCAATGCCTCCCAAATTTCTGTAACTGGATTCTTTAGAACAGGGAGTTTCTCTCTCATGCAGGTAAACGGTACACACATGTACAGGCTGCAAAAGAAAATAATGGGGGTAAAGTTCATAATAGATGTGTAAGCAGGGTCACAGAGGCTGGGAATACAGGCTGTCTTCATGGGCTCCCTATTTCTGCTGACTCAAGTCTAAGAAAAACAAAGGGTCAGGTGTGAGTAACCAAACACAGTGTTCTCTTGTGGGTCTGTGTGTGTGTGTGTGTTTAACCATATTATGAGAGACCTTTTCTGGTATTGCCTTCATTCAATAAAGATAACAATTATAAAATTTATGAGAAAGAAATAATACTTTACCTGAGTTCCATTTGGTGCCATTCATTTACCCCAACCTCTGTGGTAGACACAGAAATAAGCAAGGGGCTAAAATTGTAGTTGAGGGAAATGGCACAATTCACTTATAGAATATAAAGTGAAATGTGCCCTAACCGGTTTGGCTCAGTGGATAGAGCGTCAGCCTGCGGACTCAAGGGTCCCAGGTTCGATTCTGGCCAAGGGCATGTACCTTGGTTGTGGGCACATCCCCAGTAGGGAGTGTGCAGGAGGCAGCTGATCGATGTTTCTCTCTCATCGATGTTTCTAACTCTCTATCCCTCTCCCTTCCTCTTTGTAAAAAATCAATAAAATACATTTTTTTAAAAAAATAAAGTGAAATGTGACAGATATTGTTAAGATAGTGAAAAGTGCTGTGAAATACACAAAAAGTGGCCCAGGTTAATTCTGCTTGAGGAGATCAGACACATTGCCTAGGACTTAACAAATGGGTCATTTTCACATGCATTGATCACAACAGATATACTACGAGCAACATCTTTGGTTGTTGCTTTTGGTTCTCACATTTAATTGAGATTGTAGAGAAGACAGGACTAATTCTGACATAAGTCTGTGTGTTTCCACTAAATTCTTTAATTTGAACCTTAGCGTCTTTCACAATTTGACTACCTGCCACATGCTCTTCATCACTCTTCTACTTATGTCCTATTCTCCAGACCTTCTAAACTTTTTTACAAATTCTCTAATCAGCCAGGCTTTCTTACCTTTGTACCCACCGCTCCTTCTGCCTAGAATGCCCTTCTCTTATGAGTATATCTATATTGTTTCTTATGGCTCAGTTGGTTGGAGCATCATCCCCTTCACCAAAAGGATGCAGGTTCATTCCTGGTCAGGGCACGTATAAGAGGCAACTAATCAATGTATCTCACTCACATCGATGTTTTTCTCTCTCCTCCCTCCTTCCTCTCTAAAGTCAATAAACATATCCTGAGATGAGGATTTTAAAAAATCAAAACTCAATATATATGGAAAGCCGTCAGTGACCTACTTCAGTGATAGTTGCCAGTTGCTCTTATCTTGCTGTACCCCAAACCACTTACGTTGATATCATTTTGCATTTATTGTATTATTATGTGGTCTGGCTACTCATGATACTGTGGTCTTTGTTTATCCTCATGTTTTCCAGTAGTTCCTAAATCTGTCTGATGCATGAATGAATGCAGACCAATATCTTCCATTAAGTCTTTCAGTCATGATGTTACCTGCTATGAATTCCTGGTGAACTTGTATCTTATAAAGTTCTGAAAATGAGCCTTTCAAGTGAATTATAAACATTAACTAGCCTTTAACATTTGGAAAATTTTAATAGAGTTGTCCTTTACAAATGCATAAATATGCATTTGTCAAGACACTTGACAACTTGCATTTGTCAAGTGTCTTCTCTGCTCCAGGTCTTCCCAGGCTTCCTATTTTGCCATCACTAAGCACCACTCACCTCAATGTCTTTGGGTTCAGAGGAAACCTTGAACTTTGAAATCATTTTGTCTGAATCTGAATCCTACTTTCGGTCTGTAAACAGGTGGCTTGACCTCTCTGAGTTTCAGTGCTTACTTTGTGAAATGGAGATAATGTCGAGTTGCTTCTAGAACTGCTGTGAGGAAAGTCCCTGGCAGAGAAACGGTCCTTTTTTAATCTTCCTCCCCAAACAAATGTTGAGAAGGAGAAAGGTCAAATCATTAATGAATAACTAACTCTGAGGGAAGTCCAAGTGTGATTTTCATATATGGTCTTATATGTCTTTCTGTATATTTACATTTACCTACAATGACTATACATTTTTAATTTCTTCTGTGATATTTACCAGTAGGTTCCCTCTTTGATTTGAAACTTTTATTCTGGCCTTATATAACCCATGTACTGATTCCTCACATTTACTTTACATACTTTTTTTTTAATGAAAACTTGTTCAATCCTCTTCTGATCCCACTGAAAGGAAATCTTTTCATAACCAAGAGGTAAAGTCATCTTCACAGTAAAGGGCTTGTGGCTTTTTGTTTTGTACAGTAAGTCTGATTCTCATCATTGATGAGGACATGGCAGTTTTATTTTTAGCAGTAAATTACCAGGGCTCATCAGTATCAGCATTTTCCTGAGTGATCCTATCAGAGGCTGTTTGGAACAGGTCACATTGGAAAGAACATTGATTTTGGCCCCAGAACTTAGAGTTTATTGGAGCTATACATCTGGCTGCCACAAAAGACCTAATCTTACTTACTTTTCTCTCCCTGATGGTATTTATGGTACATTATGCATATTTTTATGTTCATAAAACCCTCATAAGCTAATCGCTTTTCTGCGAGGCAGGGTCTTTGTCCAGGTGCGTTTAGCTCTCACATAATTGTTCTTTGTCCCCTAATGTGTCTGGGCCTTTCTGGTTTACAAAGCTTTCCTTTATCTCCTTGCTCCTTGCTATGAACCTGTAAGGGACTCAGGCCTCCTACTGACCCCCTTTGCGAAGTGAAGAAATACGACTTCACAATCATTCATAATGAAAAGTAATAGGAATGGAATCTCGTTATTTTATTATCACAGATTTCAAACCTAGTGCCTTTCCTACTGTCCATACTGCCTCCCTGACCATTTACCATGCCCATAACTGTCATGTTAATAATTATCACCCTCACCTAACCAGTCTGGCAGACCAAATCGCAAAGGCCTGACCTATGTTCTTCCTGCTTGTATACCTAGCCTTTATACTGTGTGGTCTAGTACATTTTCTGTTTTACCTCAAACCCAAAGACACTGGCAGAAGACATTAGATAAGGAAGAGAAAATCCCAGATCAGGTCAAGATAGGTGTCTAGCATGTGCAGTTAGAGAAGATAACATAAGTGTTCAAATAGCCCAAGATAGATGTGTGTGTTGTGTGAACTTAAACATAGATTCCTTCCTGAATTATAAGGTCCAAGGGCTCAAGGATGGCATCTTATTAATCACTGTTTCTCCCACAATGTATTACGTAGTAGGCACTCAACAATTATTTCTTGAATAGATAAATGACTATCTTATAAGAACTAATGAGAAATGATAGTTCTCAATTTATTTGAAAATTCTAATATGGGACAAGGAATTAAGGCCTGAGCTGCAGTGTTTATGTAAATACAGATTTTTAAGTTTGATCTTTAGAGTTTGGTTGTACAGTGTAGATTATCAGATAAATTTGACAAGAGGTCCTATATCAGAACACATCAAGAATGTTAGATTAAATTCATTATGGGCCAGGATTTCTTTAAATTTTCAGGCAGAATGATATTTATGCTATCAAGATAGAACTGGCAAGTGGCAGTTCTACCAGTGCAGAGGAAATTAATTGGTTACTTAGATAAATTAATGCGTGTGTGCCTTTTAAATGTAATAAAAGCAGAGTGAGAGAGCCATGGTGAGGAGGAGTGTGCTGTCTCTAGGATTCATTCTGGGAACATTCCTGTAACGCCAGGCAGAGTTGGCCACAGTCCATGCCTTTGTGCCCTGTTGTAGGACTGTCATTGCCTTCCTGGCATTCACAGCTCTCCATTCTAGAGAAGACAATGAGGCAACAGGCAAATTTTTATGATCCCTAAATGGGCTGTTAAGGACAGAGAAGAACTGTGAGGAAAGGGTTCGAATGCTGTAGTGAACTAGACCTCGGGTAAAATTCTGGATCTGGACAAAGTAACATCCAGCAATGGAAAGCTCCCGTCCCTCACTTCTTCTATCCCTGACTAACTTTTTCTCAACCTTTGGATTGAACTGAGATCACCACCCTGAAAGCTTTAGTCCTTCCAAAACGGGACTCCTGCCATTTCTCCCCACCTTCCATTCCCAATGGCCTCAACACCTGCTTCCCTAATTAGACAAACAATCTACTTTTCACCCAGTTTCTAAGGCAAAAATACTGTGTAAACTTATTGATCTCTTTTGTTCAAACATCACAATGCATCAATATTTCCTGCCAGCACTATCTTTGATATAAATCTTGATATATATCAATTATTATAACACCCAACATGGGCACCTTAGTCCATGTCCCCATCATTGCCTCCTGCCTACCCTCCCAGCAACCATTCCTGCCATAAAACATCTGTACTTCATATGACAGTTAAAGAGACCACTTAAAATATAAATATTTGTTTTGCCCATTGAGCTGTTGGCAGCCTTGGAGTTGTCACATATGGCCTTTATTACATTGAGGTATGTTCCCTCTATTCCCATGAGGCTGAGAGCTTTTATCATAAATTGGTGCTGATGTCAAATGCTTTCCCTGCATTCTCTGCATTTATTAATATGATTGTGTAGTTTTTAGATTGCACTTTGTTTATGTGGTGTAACTCATTTCATCACTTGCAGGTATTGTACCACCCTTGCATTCCTGGAATAAATGCCACTCGATCATGGTGTATGATATTTTTAATGTACTTCTAGAGCCAGTTTGCAGTATTTCATTGAGAATTTTAGCATCTATGTTCATCAGGGATATTGGTTTATAACTTGCTTTGTAGTGTCTTTATTGGGTTTTAGAATTAGAATAATACTGGCCTCATAGGATGAGTTTGGGAGTCTTCCCACCTCTGAATTTTTTTTGGAATATTCCTGACCAGCTTCTGAGGTCACACGTAGCACAGGGGACTATGCCCTGAGATTATACACTCTCTTACTAAAAGGGTTTCTTTGTTCACACCTGATCTCTCATCCATCTGAGATAACAAAAATGATATTTCTGGTTAAAACAAATAAAAATATTTGAGCTGAGACATATTTTTAGGAAGATTCCATTAAAAGGAATTGTCCAGAAGAGTTAAAGAAGCAGAGATAGAAAGGAGATCAGGGTTTTGAGAGGAAGGGGGAGTGAGGAGTGCATACTTTTGGGGAAGAGTTTCCCTGTGGGGTGATAGGACATCCTGCAACTAGACAGTGGTGATGCTTGCACAGCACCCTGAATATACTCCATGCTCAGGAATGGCACCATTTAAAACGCAAATGAAAACTTTTATTATTAAAATTAATTATACAGTGGGAAAATGAAGGCTAAAAACAGAAAAAATAAAATGATAAAAGTGAAACTCCCCCAAAACCCATATATAAGAAAAATCAAAAGATAATAAATTGAAGCACGCCATGGAGAACATAAAAACAAAATAAAAACGGTAAAGAAGAGGAAAAGATCAAGGCGTGGAAGGATAACAAGTTTTTCCCTTGGGACAGGGCGACCACGTTCAATAACGGGCCCTTGAGCTGGGCCCTCCACAGGCAGCTCTTCCTCTAAGGCAGTAACCAGTATGGGCTCCAAAGAGGGCTCTTCATCCAAAGGTGGTAGGGCGTCACTTTCATCTGGGGCCAGCCCTGGCTCCTCAGTTAGAGCTGGAGAATCTGCTGGAGGTGCCAGGAGCTCTAGAGATGGAGAGGCCTCCAGATCTTCATCCTGCTCCTCAGGTTGAACTTCATATGTAACAGGAGGAGCTGCCTCTGCCTCCTGGGCTGGTGCTAGAGTTGGGAGAGGAGAAAAGATCACCCAGGTGCCTGCATTTCCATCCGTCCCCCAAAGAGAACACAGGCACAGCCCAGGACCCACCACAGCACATCCTCCCCACCCGCAGTCCAGCAGATGGGTGGTCTGAGGCCAGTCTTTGCTCCTGGCCAGCTCTGGGGGTGCTCCCTGTGTGTCTGGCAACAATCCTTCCCCATAAGCTCACATGGACCTCTCCCACCCTTCCCTCTCCCACACCTCCCCACCTACTCACCCTTGGGCTCTGCCTCCCTTGGCTCCAGGTCTTCACGTCTGGTATTACTAATACGGCCATGGCGCTCCAGGACCTGGTTGAAAATTGCCCTGCTGGTGTTGGGACTGAGCGGCTTCGAGGTTGGAGGCTTGTTGGGCCTGGGCGGCTTTGGTGGATGAGGCCTAGGGAGCCTGGGCGGCTTTGGTGGAGAAGGCTCTTGTTGTCCATCCACGGGCCCTGGCTCCTCAGACCCCCGGGTGGCCACACACACTTCAGGCCGGTTCTGGCCCTCAGTTGTGTGGCTCTCCGGGCCCTCACTGCTGCCCAAGGCACGGGGGTCTTCCTCGACCACCTGCTGCTCCGTCTTAACGTAGGTTGAACTCTGCAATGACAGTGACCATCAGCCAGTGGGGAATCCTCAAACCTGGCCCCACTGACTGCTGCTTCTGCCCACTGTGCCTTCTGCTCTGCATTAGGCCCAGCCCTGTGCCTGCTCCAGGCAGACAAGCCTCACATGAACCCCCATCTCTCACACACACACACACACACACTCACTCAGTGAGGGATATAAGGCTGCCCAGCAGGATCAGAGTGGTGGCCTGGCTTCAACAAACCCTCCCTGTGTTACCTCCGCATCCTGCCGCTGGGAAAAGGGCCATAGGCGTCGTCTGGGCCGAGCGCTGATCCATCGGCGGGCACGTCTAAACACACTCTCATCGCTGCCTCTCTTGAGGCCTCGGCGTCGGCACACTGGGACACAACAGGAAAACATTGTGTCCTCTCCAATGTCTCTGTCCGAGTGAGCCGGGAAGGGGCAGTTATAGAATGTGGTGCGTGGTTACCAGGTTCTGTTGGGCTCCATCGTCAGGAAGTGAGGTCACCTGTGGGTCCCCTACCCCGAGCATCTCCTCAGACATGAGCAGTGACCTCACTTCCTGACGATGGAGCCCAACAGTACCTGGTAACCAGGCAGCCCCATTCTATAGGGTGTCTCAAAATTCACACAAGATTTGAATTTTGCGTGAGCATTAATAACAACAACAAATAAAAGCCTAATTTTACTTGGTTTATTGAATCAGATTTTAATATCTGTTGCCCTTTGATTTCAATCCCTTCAATTTGATAAGCATTGCCAGGTACCAGTTATGGCCCAGGAGCAGGGACAGTGAGGACCAATGAAAACCACGGCTTTGCGTATGTGCCAGCAAAGCCGTGGAGGCCATTTACCCGATGTGCTATTCCATACATAACGTTATACTGTATACTTTATGAATCAATAACAAATTTACAATTTTTAATTATAAACCTGTGTTTTCTATCAAAATTACTTCTTGCGTGAATTTTGGGACACCCTATATAAAGACACTGAAAAATAGAATTCAGAGTGTGAGAGATTATTGCAACCACGTATAATTGACAGTGAATTATTGAAACAGAAGGAAGAACACATATAAAGGAATGAGAGATGGACAGCCCTGTAGATTCCAGTATAGAAAACCAGGCAAAAGGTAGAGTCAGACACTTTATAAAAGGGAAAGCACTAATGGCCAGTAAAGGAAGGAGAAGGTGTGCCATTCTGTTAGTAATCAGGGAAATGCAAATTAAGGCGGATTTAGCATAGGACAGTTCACCCATAGAACTGGCAAAATTTAAATGTCTAAGGCAGTGGTTCTCCACCTTGGCTGCACATTAGAATCACCTGGGAATCTTTTTAAAATCCTGATTTCTGGGCCTCATCCTCCAGAAATTCTGTGTCTTTGTTATGGGGTGGGGCCACAACATTAGTAACAAAGAAACAGAATTTCCAGAGGATGAGGCCCAGAAATCAGGATTTTAAAAAGATCCCTAGGTGATTCTAATGTGCAGCCACAGTTGCGGACCACTGCTCTAAAGGCTGGGATCAGATAAGGCGGGGCCTGTGGTTTAGAGCAAGTATTTGAGTATTCTGACAGTAAGGTAATTCACTGAAGAGGTAAAAGCAAGAATGTAATCCTACTAAAGTCTTGAAAAGATTCCTCTGAGTGCTATTATGGGTCCTGGAAGAGAAAACGGTTGACTATATCAAATATTGTTGAGTATGTGGAGCAAGGAGAATTCTTATCCTTTGTAGTGGTCAGTTGATAAAACTAATTTGGGAAAGAATTTGACATTTTCCAGCATATTTGAAGGTGTATATTTCTTATGATCCTGGAATTCCATTCTTGGTTTATACTCTAGAGAAATTCTTACTTTTACCTGAAAATGTACACAAACATTTTCAGAGCAACTCTTATATAACATTCCTAAATGGAAACAACCCAAATGTTCATCTACTATAAATTGAATAAATATATCATGGTATATATATGCATTCTAATAATGTACTACAAGCAAAATGAACAAATTACTGCAGACACCAATGTAGAACATTCTGTCAACATAATATTGAGTGAAAGAAGTAGGTACAGAATATATGCAATGTGATTTCATTTTTATCGAAGTTCTAAGACTGGTAAAGCTAAAACAATGCATTGTTTAAATATGCATGCATAGAAGGAAAGAGAGGAAATAGTTACCACAGATAGGATTGTGATTAGATCTGGGGAAGGAAGGAAACTTCATTGGGAGGGGCACAAAAGAGGCTTCTAATGGTGTTCTATTAGTTAACCTGGGTAAGAGTTCCAAGGGTGATTGCTTTATTTTTATTCTTTAAATTATATGTTCTTTGTATATGATATGCTTCTTTGTATATGATATATTTTATAAGAAAAAAGGGGGTTTTATGGATCAATTTTTTGATGGAGTGTACCCAATATTTTCTTATTATCTGAAAACAATTTTTAAAAAGATTCTATTATTAAGATCTAGGGTTATTCTCATTGAAAATTTAAAAACCATAAAACATATAATGAAAAATGTAGAAATGGCCAATATCTGAGTTGTGAGTTATGTATATTTTATACAAAATAATCAATATGAATCCATGCAAATATTTCTATTATAATTTTGAGATTTTTTTGTGTGTGCCAGAATAGAATACTTTTCTCTTTTTTTAGAATACTTTTCTATTGATATTATTCACAAGAATGTACTCTACAAGGATCTAAAAATTAAACACTTATCTTCATATTACATAATTATAGCAGTTAAAATAATATCTACTATTACCCTGGAAGTGATTAATTTAACTGAACTTTTTATTTTATTTGATATTCATAAATTTATTATTTAAATGTTATATAGTGAATGATAATAAAACAAACCAAGCACTCCTTCCATCTGTACAGAACATTATTGTGTACTACAAAGCACTCTCATGAGGTGGTAACAAGTAACATTTATTGAGGAGCATACGAGGTATTGTTTAAGTCTCACAAGTACCATAGAAGGCACATATGATAATGATGATGATGATGATGATGCTGCTGCTGCTGATGCTGATGATGGTGATGATGTTTCAGTATGGAAACATTATGTTCCAGTATTACCATTTGGGGGAAAATCAAGA
This sequence comes from Myotis yumanensis, assembly GCF_028538775.1. Lineage (NCBI taxonomy): Eukaryota > Metazoa > Chordata > Mammalia > Chiroptera > Vespertilionidae > Myotis > Myotis yumanensis. The sequence goes on along the minus strand of NW_027223763.1, from coordinate 54,589,685 downwards.
CTGAAAGAAATTAAATAACTTCCCAACTCAGACAGAGAAAGACAAACACTGTATGATGTCACTTACATTTATATGTGGAATCTAAAAAAGGCAAACTCAGAGAAACAGATAGTATAGTAGTGGTTACCAGGGGCAGGGGGGTAGGTGGGTAGAGGAAATAGGAGACATTGGTCAAAGGTTAACAATCCAGCTTTAAGATGAACACATTTGGGGATATAATATATGGCATGATGATTATAGTTTGTAATACTGTATCATATTCTTGAATGTTGCTAAGAGAGTAGATCTTTATGTTCTCACCACAGCAAGGAAACATAACTCTTCACAGGATGGGGATGGGAGTTAATGCTGCAGTGGTGAGCCTTTGGCAGTTTATAAATGTGTGAAATCAACACGTTGTACACAGTGTTGGGTGTCAGATTTGCACAATACTGGGTGTCAGTCAAATCTCAACAAAGCTGGGAGAAAAAGGAAATTAAGTAACTTTCCTAAGTTACTTAAGAACCAGGTAGGACCTGTACTTTGAGGTGATTTCAAATTCTTAGGCTGTCTCAACCCAGAGGTCCCCTCCCCGCCCCGCCCCTTTATTTTCATTACTCCAGGAGCTGCAGCCTATTATTTGGGAGCTATCAAAGACTTGTGGTTTTGTTTTATTTTTTTCTTTGTCTGACAGAGTGTTAACATTTTTTTAATGCATGAAATGCTTCTGTGAGTGCACTTGCTCATCCCAATCCTACAGAGCCCAGCCTCCTCTCACCTTGACATTCACATTCCAGTGGCCCCCCCAAACTCCTGCAAATGTTTGGCTCTTCCTCTCCTTCACCACCTCTATTCTCTCAGTAGCTGGTCTTTATAATTATTCTCTAAGGTAGGTTAAAAAAAAAAGCCACATTTCACAGGTGGGGAAACCAGTTCTCAATGATGTTATGATTGCCCAGAGTGTTGAAACTGATTTATTTCTAAATGTAAAGTTATTCAAAATATAGGGGAGTTCAATCAGAAAATGAAATCTGACCTCCCCCTGCCCCGCACCCCCACCCTCACCCCCATTAGAGTTAATCTGTCAGATTTCTTTCTCAGCCAGGGGAGGAAAGAGATAAAGGAACTTCACTGCTGTCAGGGGCATCCTGGTTTTGCTTTCATCTTAATTAGCGGATCCTTTGCCCTCTTTGGAAAAAGAAACTTTACACCATCCCAGAGGAAGGGATTTTTCCTCCCCAGGTTTCCTGATGTGAAATCCACTCCTCTAATGTTTTTAATGTTTTCCGTCATCAGAGGATGTGACAATTCTAAACAAGGTGTGTGCTCCCACGACTCCAAGAAACAAAGAAAAATAACTTTTTTTCTTAGTTTATTGAAAATGATGACTTCATTACGATTAGATTTTTTCTTCTCCTTCTTCTTCTTCTTTTTTTTTTTTTTTTTACCTCTGATAGTGGAAACAAAACATTTCTCTGTCTGTGAAAGAACTATAGTTCCTTCCAGTGTGTGTTTGAGGTCGGGGATGGGAGGAGGGTTTGGGTGGGAAGGGAAAGAAGATACAGTTGAAAAAAGTAATGGAAAAGAGCAAATTACTGGCATTCCCACGAATGCACTGGAAAAGGGCCTGGCATAATTTTTGTTGAAACATTAAGATGTCCTCTCTTCCTTCGACCTGGAGATCCTGATTGCAGCTTTCATGCTTCCAGGAAGGCATGAAACCACCCAGCGCCCGAGAGCTCTCTCCCTAGCTGCACACGCATAAGGTTTCTCTGTGCTTGGAAAACTAAGAAGGGCAGCCCTCGGTTCGCCTGATCAAAGAACTGTTCTATCAGCCTGAGAAAATGCAGGGGAAAATTACTGATAGGTCATTTTCCCAGGGGACTCATTTGAAAACACTTGGCAAGCTTACAAAGAAACTGGAAATAGCCTATGAAGGCAACATGCTACGCAGGTGCCATTGAGTGTTTTAATATTAACAGCGTCTTGGGGAGGATCGCCAAATGGCCGGGACTCAAACTGATTTATCTGCAGTTGATTCTGATGAGCCAGGTACTGGATTTCAGGGACTTAGAAGAGCGGATACAGATTTACAGGCTGCTGAAACCAAATATTTCCTGTAAGGGAATGACATTTTCTCGCAATTTGATGAACACAACTTCCAGAAGTTCATCACAGTATGGTAATAATTTTCAGCAAGGCAACTTGCCAACTTTAGTGATTATTGAAGCGTTTTTGCTTCATTGAATTTTCCCAAAGAAACTTTTAGAGAAAAGAGATGAGATCTTCTTAAAAGTGTGTCGAGTCACCATCATGCATAAAGAAGAAAGGAATTGTTTGAGTCACTACAGTCTTACTAGCAGGCATTCATAGCGAGCTGGCTGGTGATTGCAAACCTTGTAAGGCACGCTGTATCGGGGATACAGGTGGATGCCCTGAGCTTCCCCTCCCGTCTTCCAAGTGGTACCACTGTTCCAAAGTTGGTGGCTACCCCATTAGTTCTGATAGTAATATTTTTATTAAATTAAATACATTGAATTAACTTGTAGGTTTTCAAAACATCCACAAATGTTCTAATTTTGGAATTTGACCTTGTCCAGTTGTGTATGTGTTTATGTCTGGGGTCTCTGTTCTGATCCATTAGTGTATCTGATTATACCTATAGTTCTAATTACCATATTTCCTCTGACTTCTCCACATTTTCTTACATCCCTGTAAGAAAGTCTTCCAAATTAAGTTAAGGTTATCTTGTTACATTCTATGAAAAGTTCTGCTGAGATGTTGGTTGGTGTTGCTTTAAATTTATAGATTAAGTAAATTAATAAATTAATAGCATCATTAATACTGCATATCTTTCTATCACATTCTTAGGGTTTTTTTTTGCCTGCTTTAGTAAATTAAAGAATTTTTTCTACATATAGACATTACACCCATTAGCTATATTCCCAAGTAGTTTGTAATTTTCGAGGAAATTTTATATAAAACATGTATTTAATTTTGATTGGTTCTTGAGGAAAACTCAATATGTATACATACATATACACTAAATGCTGTAATTTACTAAATGAATGTTTTGGATTGTCTGTGTGGTCTATCATATCATCTGCAAATGAAGACAAATGGATTTTTTTCTTTCAATTTTGAACCTCTTCTAACACTTTACTTTTCTTATTCTGTGTAGGGTCACTACACAATAAATAGAAGTGAGAGTTCTTACTTTGATCCTGACTTCACAGCAAGTGCTTCTGCCATTTCACAATTAAGAGTATCAGTAGAGGTTCTCAAAGTATGGTCAGTAGCCTAGGTCAGCAAGCTCATGTCATCTGGGAACTGGTTAGAAATTCAAATTCTTGAGCCCCACTCCAGACCTAGTGAGTCAGAAACTCTGAGGGAAAGGAGGTGATCCCAGAAATCTGTGTCTGAATGCGCCCCTATATTTCCAGTTGGCTGCAAATAGGAAAGGAAGGTGTATCAGATGATCCTCATGCACACTACAGTGTGGGACCCACTGCTGTGCTGTATTTTCCATTAGGCTAAAAAATGTCCTGCATTGAAATATAACTGAGTTTTTCTCATGTATATGTGATTCATTTTATGAATATTTTTTTCTGAATCCAGTAAGACCAAGTGGTGTTTTGTTTTTAATCCATCAATATGATGGATTATATGATGAATTAAAAAAATATATCGTACTTATTGGACAATCTCTACTTATTCATGATGTACTTTGGTGGTTGTGAATAGCATTAATTATACTTTAAAAGTTAATATGCAAATTGGAAAACTACCAGGACTGCTTCCTGAATCTCTAAAGTTGTAACCAGGTTTCTATTTCAGCATCCTATTTGTTCTCTTCATAGGATATATCCCAGGTTGGAGATATTTTATTTGTTTGTTTGTCTTGGGTCTCTTTTACTATTAGCTTTTTTGCTTCACAAGAGCAGTTAGCACTTCTGATATAACCATCTTTGTCCGATCGTCCAGTGTCGACACGGTGCCACATACACAGCTAGTCCTCGGTACGGAGCAGTGCTGGGGGAATAAGCCCTAATGGCCGTGCTATGGGTCAGGCCACCTCCCCGCCAGGCGGGGTTCTCTTTTGGTTTTACAGCAGCCTCTGCCTCCTGTCCTCTTCCTCCTGCGGACTTCACTTCCCCAGAACCTCAACTGGGCTTAGTTTCTGTATTTTCAGTGCACATATTCCTTGATGAACCACAGAAGTCCTTCTAAGAATATTCTGAAATCACGTGTGGTGAAAAGTGGTGGCATGGGAGAGGGTAACCCTGACTTCTGACACAGACTGGCTGGCTCGCTTTGGGCAAAGTGCCTCACTCTTAGCCTCACTGAGCACCGTGTCCTCATGTGGGCTGTGGGAAAGTGATACCTACCTCGTGGGATAGGACTAGGTACATGCAGATTCAGTGAGGAATTAATAGCCAATATTCACTTGGTACCAGGAATGTGCTTAGAACACCATATACATGGACTCAATCAGTGAGATCATGTGAATGTCGTACCTGGTTCAATGTCTGGCACCAAATAAATGGTAAATAAAAGTAGATTTTAAAATTTTTCAATGAGAAAATAGGCTGAAAATAGGACATGAAGGTATATTAAGCAGTTTAAAAATGGATTTAAGATAGTATAAAAATGAATAAGACACAGTTCTTGCTGTTAGGAGCTCCTGGTGTATCTGACATTAAGTGTACTGGGCTTCATCAAACAAATGATAAAAGATATTCTAATTTTTATATAGATACTACTGGTATTTGCAACTTATTACACATGAAAGCAAAGAAAGCCTATTAACAGAATAAGTATTTTATACTGTGTTCACTTAGAGATAGCAAGATTAGATGGTTAAATAGGAAATTACCCTTTAGTTGATTATAAAGTCTGAAAGCGCAAACAATACTTTAAGTAGATTTCCAATTTCTTTTTATTGGAAGGACTGAAGTCACTCTTTCAGAAAATTGACTCCATGGGTGAGGCAGTCCTTTAGTAGAGACAATGGAATCATAGAAAAGAAAGGGGGGCAAGTCCTGAATCACTCATCACAGTGAGCTTGTGTTAAGCCTTAAAGTTCTGTCCAAGTCAAACAATCCAGCCAAGTTACTTAAAGATCTATAGATATAAAAGGCTAAGTGACGGACCGTCCATCCGATCCTCCGACCAACCGACCGGCCGATACATATGATGCGCACTGGCAATTTAAAAAATAAACGTTGACTCGTGCATGCGTGATACATATAAAGCTCTCACTGGTGCCAATTGCATGCGATGCCAGAAAAGATATGGAGAAACATATCTTTATAAAGTTTTAATATTGTTTTACTCACAGCATCTACAGGAATTGCTGCAAATTTACTTCTCGGTGGGAGAACCTTTTCATTACCAATATAAATTACCAATTCCATTAAGTGAAACTTCAATTTCTAGACTCGATATAAAGAGTGAAAGTTGCTAAAATCATTAAAAAGGCCCAACTTTTCATTATTGATGAATGCACCATGGCATCCAGTCATGCTATAAACGCCATAGATTACTAAGAGAAACTATGAATTTGAATGTTGCATTTGGTGGGAAAGTTCTCCTTCTCGGAGGGGATTTTCGGCAATGTCTCAGTGTTGTGCCGCATGCTATGCGATCGGCCATAGTACGAAAGAGTTTAAAGCACTCTAGTGTTTGGGGATGTTTCAGACAGTTGTCTCTGAAAACAAATATGAGATCAGAGGATTCTGCTTATAGTGAATGGTTAGTAAAACTTGGAGATGGCAAACTTGATAGCAGTTTTCATTTAGGAATGGATATTATTAAAATCCCCCATGACAATGATTTGTAACGGATCTATTATTGAATCTACCTGTAACATGATTTCTTCTCAGTGAAATAGCTTCTCCTCTTTTCCGTGACTTCGGTGATCAGGAATTCTGGGCTTCTTCAAATTTCAAATGTGTTGTCCATGGCTTTTATGACTATCCTCTTCTTAGTCCCCAAATATTGTCAATTTTTTCATTGGGCAGTAGATTCATGACCCCATACCTCTGTTAGATATCTGTGGTAGGTTTTCTGTAAGAGGTAATCCATCAAAAAAGACTTCAGCCACCAAATAAAACTGCCACTTTCAACTACGTATTCAGAAACAAACTGCTTCTCTTTGGTAGACTCTGACTTTTTACTTTGTATTCGCTTGGTTTTGACTTACACTTGTTTTTGTGAAATTTGATACATCACAGTGACTAGGCTCTTGGACCACATTCTCTTGCAGAACCTGCTGACATTTTTCTCCCAGACATTTTTTTCCCAAGTTTTGAAGGCAACATGTATTCATTGTGAGAACTTTAGAAACTATGAAATATAAAAATGAATGAATAACCATGTCTAATCTTGCTCCCCAGAAATAACACTTGTTAACATTCTGTTTAATAGATTACTTTTAATACTTTCTAGACATCAATTTTACAAAGCTACAGTCATTCTGATATACAATCTTGTATCCTGTTGTTGCCACATAACTTTACATCATTATGATTTTTCTCTTGTGTTTTAAGCTAGTTTCCCAGAAATCAGAGCCTGGAGCTTTATTTTGGAGTATAATCTAGGAAGCAGGGCAGGGAGGAACAAAGGGACTAAAGAAGGGTGAGGGAAAGCTAATACAAAGATGTAATGGTACCCGGCCGGGCGTGGCTCAGTGGCTGAGGGTTGACCTATGAACCAGGAGGTCATGGTTCAATTCCTGGTCAGGGCACATGCCTAGGTTGCGGGCTTAATCCCCAGAGCAGGGTGTGCAGGAGGCAGCCGATTAATGATTCTCTCTCATCATTGATGTTTCTCTCTCTCTCTCTCTCTCTCTTCCCTCCTCTCTGAAATTAATAAAGATACATATTAAAAAAATAAGAAAGATGCGATGGCAAGTTCACTGATAATAAGTGCACTGGTTACTTGGTCTTGGGGTCCACCCTATGAGAAACTTCACAAACTATATATAAGGACTTTTCATCCATGGAGAAAGGGAGAAAATTTATACAGGGATGGGCAAGAGAAGATTTATACAGAGTGTCCCCAAAAAATGTGTACACACTTTAATAGCCGATAGCTCAACTTTGAAAATGAAATGTATTTAAACACTGCCTTTATAATTACTCATAGTGTGTACATACATTTGTTGGGACAACCTATAGTTGTGAGTACATGAAACTCAGAGTTCATTCTTGTATTATTTATTGATTGTTGTGTTATTTTCTATAGGAACAACTATAAACCTACTTTTGCCCCATCCTGTACATTGGCTCTTATTTCCTACCAGCCAGTTCCCCACGGGATATGAGTTCCCCTAAAGGTCTGCATGGTGTTTGCTTAGATAAAGATGGAGGTCGGTGGGGTCTGATCATGTCTCAGAGCTTAGTGTTAATGGGAAAGTTCCAGGCCGGAGGCGAGAGGGCCCAGTAGAGGCATGAAGCTGTCAGCCTGCATCTATGTCACGTTGGTCAGACACACACGCTGCACCAGCTGCAACAAGAGACAGTGCGTCTGAGAGAAGCTGAAGCACTTTCGTGTCTGATACAGTAAACCCCTTGCACTGCCCAGCATCTCCTAGTATTCTCCCATATCCTCGTGGCCCTAAATTCCCTATCTTTTCCCCTCGCTAGCTCTTTATCAACCACCCCAAACTGCTCAGGAGTCCTTGTGTGCTTGGACTTCAGGCCACTGCTCCCTCCATACAAAGGGGATAATCTAATACTGTCTACAGCTCCCCATGGTTCCTCAGGCCTCCCACTGTAGGGCTTTACCATGGCTGCAACCTGTTTTCATATTGTATCAACCCAGCCGTGAACTAGGCCCAAGTTCAGTCCTTCTCCATTGATTGTAAAATAAAATAAAGTAAAATAATAAAATAAAATAAATAAAATATAAAATAAAATAATAAAATAAAATACATGAAGAAATGAAATGAAATATCTCCATGTGGCCATAGGTGTGGGTTGAAGTCAGGATGTCAGTGTCACAGAGGTAATTGACATGGGAGTCTGATCACCTGCTGTTCCTTCGGGAACTACTGAGACTCACCCCCTGAAATATAATTTGTATAAAAAACGGAACTCTGCTCTGCTATCTTGCACTATAACTCAGATATGGAAACACTCAGTTTACAGTGGGTCATCCCTAAACCACCGTTACTCACTCTCCACAACAGTGCAGGTACCCTGGGGAACTGTTTACCAAGCAGAGTGTAGTTTTGTCCCTGAAGGCATAGTTTTGCGCCATATATAACTCCAGGGACTTGCCGGAAACGCCACACCACACTCTTATCCACCATGGAAACCCCAGGGACCATTGGAGTAGCTGGTCTGATGGTCCAGGTGGCAGGGAGCACACCCACAGTTGATATCTATTGCAGATTTCTCTTCCTCTGAGTGCCATGCAAAACCAGCAGTCTTCTGAGTCTCAAAATACATGGGTTTGAGCACAGGTATAATATATGCTTCCTTCAAAAGCCCAAGAGTGCCAAGTGCTTTGTCTCTTTCTTCTCAGTAAGGTTCAAGGTACAACCACATACCTTACCTTAAAGGGCCCAGGCCGCTAGACCCAGAAGAACCTCACTAATATGGCAGACCCTGAGGATTCATGGATCTTACTTCTAGTCATCGGACATGCATGTCTTTTAATAGGGCATTAGCATATTTGCCGCTTCCTGCTCCCCAAGTCAAATTAGTAGACTGTCACCAAATCAATGAACCAGTTTGATCTTCACTCACCTGTCAACAATGATCAAAGACCTGCAGATTATAATATAATCGGGAACAGGAGTAATACCGCTTCGGGGAGAGACCTTAACAGTGTACTGCTATCCCCACTATATGCAGCCAAAATGATTGCTTCCCTCTATCACTGGGTATTCCAGCTACAAAATCCTGGCCTAAAGGTCTTCTTTCTAGGACTGTTTTAAATGCTTTACCTGGTTTCTCCAGAGAGCAGAGCTTGAGATAAACGCTTATGTACTATTTCAGTAGAGACTGCAATTCCTGAGAACAGGAATGAGGACAAAGAGAAGCAAAGCAGGTATAACCAATATAAAATTTTCAGCTCAATCTCACGCAAACACTCTCCAAGAGGCTTATAAACTATATCATAGAATCACGGGGAGGGAAGGGGACGGATTTATCCACTAGCTCCTCTTTCCCCCAGGTCTTTTGCCCTACAGCAGGGGTGGAGGACATCCGGCCCATGGGCCATATAAGGCCCACGAAATCATTTGGTCTGGCCCTGCCAAGGCATTAGGGGTGAGTTAATTCAATGTTTGATCAAATATACAGGCTAATTTTTAAGTTGATAATTTTGTATGGCCCCCAAATCATGTTATAAATATCCAAATGGCCCTTGGCAGAAAAAAGGTTCCCCACCCCTGCCTTACAAGCTATCAGCTCCCTCACATGTGTGGGTATGAGCCAGGCTTCTGTCCACAGGGAGGCCTTGGGGCAGAAGGCAAGAGGCTGTTTATTTGACTTGAAACAGACTTTGTCAGTTTGAGCTCATGTGAATCAGAATTTAGGCAAAGCTGGTTACTGTAGCAGAGCCAGAATAGGAAAAAGAAAGGTATAGGTGAACAGGGTCTGAAGTATGACATGAAGTAATTCGATCCATCGTGCTACTAAAGACTGTAAAACTGATGTTTTCATGACAGTATAATGTTTCATTTCATCATTTCACTGATATGCCCGGACCTATTGCAACATTCACATTGCTAGACAGGTTGTTCCCCTTCTATTATAACAGGCCTCAGTAATCAAGCCTTATGAATGCCTTATGAATACTTGCCTCATACTGAACCCTGACTTAACTCTGGGGATTTTTAGCATCCGTACCCTTGTAATTGTGCTGTTTTCTTGTGATCCTGGTCCCTGGCTAACATAGAAAACTGCAAACTCAATTCAAACTGGATTTTATCTTCCCAAATGGTGTCACTGTCACTTAGGAGGGCAATGAGGGGCCTCATCTCTCCAGGTGATGTTTCATTTGGAGGTCATTTGTTCTTTCAGTATTTGCTGAGATCTTACTGTGTGTCAAGTGCTGTGTTAGAAGCTGGGGATACAAAAATAAATGAGACATGACCCTCCATCACAAAGAACTCTTTTACTTTTTTAAAAATTTTTTTATTGATTAAGGTATTCAAATGTGTCTTTATCCCCCCATTGTCCCCTCGTCCCCCCAGTCCTGCCCTCACCCCCTGTTGTCTGCGTCCATTGCTTATGCTTATATGCATGCATACAAGTCTTTTACTTTTTTGTTAATCCTCATCCAAGGATATTTTTCCTTTGATTTTTCGAGAGAGTAGAAGGGAGGGTCACAGACAGACAGAGCGAGGGAAACATTGATGTGAAACTCATCGATTGGTTGCCCCTTGCACGCACCCCGACTGGGGCCAGGAATCACTCTAGCTGGTGCCAGGGATCGAGCCTGCAACCTAGGTATGTGTCCTTGACTGGAATCGAACCCAGGACCTTCAGTCCCAGGGCCGATGCTCAAACCCCTGAGAAAACTGGCTAAGGCCACTAAGAACTCTTAATCTAGAAACCAGTTGTTTATAAATACCAATAGTTTTCAGAAAACATTTCTCAACATTTTCCATTTGTATAATACTTTGCATATGAAAAAAATAAAACCATTTATTTGCAACTGAGGCAGTGGTATAGAAGGATTCTCGTTCTAAAAAGTTCAGGTTAGCTAGGAAGTTACTACAGTTTTTGTGGCAGACTATGTTGCAGAGTCTGGGGAGGTTGGATGCAATGTGACTTCCCTGCAGTAATAATAACCTCACGGAAGATAAAATGTTATCATCCAAGCCTCTCATTTTACCATCATTTCCCTGGGAATTGACGTTCTGTGCCAGGATGGAGCCGAGTCAGTCCTCCTCCATGTTGCCCTGAGTGAGGTGTTGGGGTGGGGGCAGATTTGCTTCTTTAAGCTGGACGTTGTCCTCAGCGTGAAGCTGAAAGTCCTTTGAGCTGAAAGATCAGCATGTGTACCTCAGTGGTTACAGTGATAGAATTTTGGGGTGAAAGACATGGGTAAAATGTAATCTGAATCAGGTATCCTCATCTGAGTTTGAAGGACTGCCAAAGCTCATGTGAAACACTACTCACTTTATGGTTTAGCACCTCGATACCGTCTGGCACAATGTAAACACTGGTCATGATTATCAAAGTAACAAATGAGCTCTCTTTAACGAATACTTCTCATAAAGCTCATAATCTGTATTCCAAAATCCTGACAGCGGTCTCATAAGAATCACTGGCGTCTGTGTGTTTAGAAAATCACACCCTTTCATTGTACTTCCTTCCCTGAAGTGGTTAAAGCCATAACATTTGTAAAATGGGACGGAGTAAAGGGAGACCCAGCCAAATTGCCAGTGGTTATGGGGCTTCTCAAGGAAATAATGCAAGATTCTCACTTCTGTCTTTTCTCTTCCTCCTCCCTCCCTCCCTCTCTCCTTTATTCTCTTTTTAAAGTATTGCAGCACTGTGATTTCCGCTCCCAGTTGGTAACATTTCAGAGATCTCTGACTCTCAGTTTGGTTGTATTCCCATTCAGTCCCTATCTCCTAAGTGGTGTGATAAGAAAAAGAATACTTTGCTGAGAAATGTCTTGTAATTTTGGAATCATAGCAAAGGAGATAATTTTCTTGTTATGCACAGGATATAAGGATTTTGGTCTCATCAAAATATTTGCTTTGTTAATTATGTCCCAATATTTTTAAGCAACACATACAAAACCACCCTCTCTTTTTTTTTATTTTTGGTTAATCCTCACCGGGAGGATATATTCCCATTGGTTTTTAGAGAGAGTGGAAGGGAGGGGGAGAGACAGGGAGAGAGAAACATCGATGTGAGAGGTTCATGCCTGCACCCAAGGTACAGGAATTGAACCCAGGACCCTTCAGTCCATAGGCCAACGTTCTATCCACTGAGCAAAACCAGCAAGGGCCAAAACCATCCTTTCTTAGTAGAAGTACTTTGCCTGCTGGTGACATGCCTTCATTCTGGATCTTCTGCCTCTGAGCTATCCATAGGTTCTATAAAAAATCAGAAAAATAGGTTGAGGATAATCTTTTTAATTTCTGTTTTCTGTAATATGTGCCTTGTTAGAATCTCTTGCCACTAATTAAATTTATCTCCGACTCTGTTCTCTGTAAGTCTTAGTTTTCCTTTACTGCTCAAATACCTTCTTCTCTTTTTGGTTTCGGGGAAATCTCTGAAGTTTCGCATCAGGTAATCTGGGACCGATGGGACTGTGTGTTCTCTCTCCAGGTTGCTTTGTGAGGAAGCTCTGCTGAAAAGGCCTGTGTTTCTTTCTCAAATAGTGGCACTTGTCCAACCGCATGTCCTGTTTGTCAAGAAGGCCTACGGAAGCCCTTCACTATCATGCCTCAGTGAAATAATTTGCCTGAAGGGGAAATGGCTCATTAATAAGAGGAATGAATTACACATTGTTTTTGCCTATTGCTCACACAGCTTCTTCCTGGTAACACACATTCCTCCTGTTCGCCTCCCATTGTCTACCTGCTTGGTGAGCCTGTGTGTGAGAATGGAAGCAGCAGCCTCGTAGATGCCAACGTTACCCAAGGGAACTGAATCCCAGAGTAGATCGGAAAGCCTTTTGTGTTTTCTCTTAAAGGGAATAATTACTACAAGATAACATCTGTTTAACTCATCGGCCTCTTCTCAAGCTCTAAGCCCGAATTCAAATTTAGGTCCACGGTAGTGCTAACAGTGAAGATTTGTATTTGAAGCAACAAAAAGGCTAGTTTGGGACTAGACAGCTTAGCGTGGGCATATTTCATCCATTTTCACTCCTATCTGAAGGGGTTGCTTTCCAGCATCTAGGTTTGTTTTGGTTCCTTGTAATTACCAGGATTTAATATGTGATGAGGTTGGGGCAACCTCCTTCCTTCTCTTACAAATTGAAATAGAGACCAAGAAATAGTACACTGAATTGTACGAGTGTTTGGAACTTTAACTTAAAAGTCAGGAGTGCCCTGGCCAGTGTGGCTCAGTTGGGGCGTCCTCCCAGACACCTAACCGTCGTGGTTTGATTCCAGTCGGGGTACATCCTAGGTTGCAGGTTTAGTCCCTGGCCTTGGTCAGGATATGTGCTAGAGGCAACTGAGTGATGTTTCTCTCCCCCTCCCCCCCCCTCGTCTCTCTCTCTCTCTCTCTCTCTCTCTCTCTCTCTTCCCTTCTATTTAAAAGTCAATGAATGTGTCTTTGGGTGAGGATTAAAAAAAAAAAAAGCATACCAAGAAAACCTCAGGAGCACTGGGCATCCATATTCTCCTATGCGCACTTTGAAGCAGAGAAAGCCAGTTTTCACAGAGAGATGGACATAAACAGTGAAGGCTGAGAGAAGTCCACTAAGGTGCTGGTGTCTTTGCTGTCCTCTGAGGACTGCCTGAATTCCTTTTTTTTTTTTCCTTTTCTCTGCTTGAGTTGAGTATCTGGCAGTTATCTGCAGTCAAAGAATCTTGACAAATACAAAAGCAATTACAGGTAGATATTTTTTTGTATTCCCAATTAGACACTGAAATTGATTTACAATTTTGCACAGAAAACAGCCAGAGGGAAAACATTATAGTAATAATATGCAGCACACATGAATCAGTAATGTAGAGCTGACAAATCGCTTGGATTATGCCCTGGCTCATGCAGCAGTCAGGGAAGGAGAGAACAGAGACACAGCAAAAACCTCAAGTTTCTGAGGAGCGCACGTCAGTGGCAGCTTCACTGGGAGTAACTCGGGGTAAGTTGGGTTGGAACAAATATTTACATAGAAGAAAATTCAGTAATGCAATGTTAGCATAATCATTATTTGTAAAAACATCTGACATTTGTATCACTGCAAATCACAGTCTCTGGGGGGGATACTTTATAACCAAAGCTATTTTAATGGCTTTGTACCACTCTCTTTTATGATTGTTTTTTGGGGAAAATATTAAGTAAACTAAATATCTGAAAACAAAACACTCTTCATTCTTTTTAAAATCAAGAAATAATTTATTTAGCTAAAACATAAACACCCCAAAATGTCTTTTTTTTTTTTTGGTTGTGGTGGTGGGATTGTGGAGGCTCTTTATCCTTAAGGGAAAGGAAAATGTTGTGTATAAATCATCACAATTAACAAATAGAACACTACAGGCCATTAGAAAACTACTCTTAGGTTTTTCTCACTTCTTATCAAGAAATTGAGCTGCAGTGGTATATTTCAAAAAGAAGTTTAGGCAAGTATGATTACATTTTCCTGAAAAATGAAAATAGAATTATTTTGTATTTAAAAAATTACACTTAATAACTGCAACATATGTTTATTCAGTTTTTCCATCACTTGTAGGAGCAGTGATATTAACATTTTAGATAAGAATAGCAAACATATGATAACATTAATTCTGCACATATGGAGCAGTTGATGCTCATGCCTGTCATTACTTGTTGAAAAAGTTGGGCATGGAGATGCAAACAAGTCATTGAATTTGCCTGCACCTCTTCCAACCAGGCTTCTTGAGGAGGAGGCACTGGGCACAAATTAACTGTAGAGCAGACCTAGAGGCCAAGGGTGTTCAAAGATAGGAGCTGGACCAACCAAAGGCAAACTATACTGAGCAAATTCCCAGTGGGGTCGAGGTGTGGCCACCTGGCAGAGGAATATGGAGGAGGGAATCGGGATTATGTAGTCACAATCTGTAAAGCTTTCCCTGGAACAGGAACTAATGAAACAAGGATATGCAGGAACCAAAGCAGAACTTTCATTTTAGAGACCAGGATGCGTAGGAGTTGGTGGATTTGTAACTCCATGGTGCTGGGAAGTGGATCTATTCAACTACTCTCAGTCCCTGAAGGAGGAAATTGCCAACATTGCTCCAGCCCTGCCTGTTCTACGCCCCCGGGCTCACGGTGTTGGGATGACATGATTTTTTCAGGTGGGGTGCTGGGGTCTAACCCCAGCAGGTCCAAGGGTTCCCCAAGGTGTGGACGGAGTAGGCGATGAAGGAATGACACGGAGACAGCGTTCAGTTGATCAGCATAGCAAGGTTCTCCCGCCATGTTCTGTCTTTTATTGTCTTGTTACATCTGTATTTATACCAGTTGATTTTAATCCTATCAATTTCTATTCCAAAGGTTAGGGCATTTCTTATTCCAGGGAGTAAAGATTATGTAGCTTAAGCATGATTGTTCTTAGTTAAAGTGATTAACTACCCACCTGGCACTTAGTTAAGGGGTTTTATTCCCTCCCTAACTTCAGGGAAAAGTCCCTACCTGGGAAAACAACCTTTCTCAGAGAGGTGACCTTGGTTAAAACACATAGCGCTAAGGGGAGCAAACATATTAAGAACAGTATGCCATATACGCCAGGTTCCTTGAAACATATGCAGTGCAGATGTTTCTTCTCTGCAGCGACTGTGTCAAGCAGCAAGGATGGACCGGCTCCCGGCAGTGGGGCAGAGGGAGAGCAAAAGAATACCCCAGGTCTGTCTGCTTATTGTTATCCAGGTCAGATAAAATACCATGACCTTGCTCCTAGCGCTGTAACTAACGTGCTTAGTGTTCAGGGGCTTCTTTTGCCTGTAATGTTTCCATTTAATTTCCCCTTATTCTCCTTCATATTCACATCAGTACAACCAAACTGGTCTATTTTGTTATCCTAAATCTTTCCTTTATATCTTTGGAAACACCTTCCATCCTATCTTTTATTAATTTTATCTATGCTTCAAGTCTTAGTTCAATTTCTATTTTCTGCTAAACCTCTAGAGTTGAGAAAACATTAGGCATTCTGACTTACTTTAAAAAACACTTATTATTGTGAAGTATATCATTTTGGATATGAAAATACAGAAAACAGTTCATATAAAAAGCATCATCTACATAACCACCACCCAGGAAAAGAAATGGGACACTGTTAACATCCTAGAAACCCGTATGCAATTTAACTCCTTGATCGTATCTTCTTTGTTCTTCTTTGGAGATCATTGCTGTCATGACCTTATAATAATCATGTCCTTCCTTTCACTGTACTTATTTACTTGGACTTATACTGCCTATGCAGACCTCTCTAAGTAACATTGTTGTTTAGCTTTACGTAATTGCATTTTACTATATAGATTTTGTACCTTTGCTCAACATTATATATCTCTTTTATTGCTTGTAGCTACAGTTCATTTTCATTTTATATAGTATTACCTTATCTAAATATCCAGCAATTTATTTTCATTGTACTATTTATGGACATTTGAGCTTTTTCCAGTTTAGGGCTATTATGAATGTTCTGATGTTGGTATCCTGGTGCACATATATATGATTTCTTTAACTATTGAACTATCCATTTTTATTTAAATGTATGAGCTTATATTTGTTCCATACTTAAAAAATGCTATTATAACTAATTTCAATTATAATATATTCTAGCTTATATTTATAGTTCATGTACCTAATTGTTACTCCATTTTTGGGTTTTTGGATATTCAAATTTCTATTATAATATCACTGTAATTAATAGCATTAGGAATATATTTTCTCCCTAAACTAGGTTATTTCTAAAAAATCATTCATTTATTAGAATTCTCAGGTAAAAGGCTATGAATATTCTTGACTTTAAAAAGACACATGAAAAAAAAAATAAATAAAAAAAAAATAAAAAGACACATGACTTGCAAAGTTTGCTTATACATATATATTGACTGCTTGTTTTCATTAGAAAATTATTTCTTGGAAGGGAAACCCAACATATTAGTTTACTTTTGGATTGAATGATCTTTACATTATAATCATATATCCATGTGTTCTCTTTTATAAGCCAGGAAAGAGATCATTCTTTATTCTTCGTTTTTAGGGACTGCCTAATTCTCTATCTCTGACCAAAATTTTGGCAGGTTGTCCTCAGTATTTTATTACAATCAGCTTTTTGATGGAAGGTAAGAACATTAGAGTGATTATAAAAGGTAGTTATTAATAATTTAATCATCAGGGAGAGAGGTAAATAGATTAGAATAAATATGTATGGAGATTGTCCTTTAAACAAATATACTTTATTTCACTATTTCCAAACCAAAATTTTTGGTAATATTATTGTATACACACACACAATTATACATAAAGAAGACAAATGTTTTTTAAAATTAATGTTAAGGTGAAGTCTTTTTTGTCCTTTTTACCAACTGATTGCATTCTTCCCAATCCATTTGCCTGTCTCCAGTATCACATAGCAGGCTTCTCAGGCTGACCGTGACTGTACTTCTTGTTTACTTCCCTCAGTGATGGGAGCCAATTGTTAGAACTATGAAGAAATAAAAGATGATGAATGACACTGCTTGTTCTGCAAAATTAAACAATTGCAAGTATCATGAGTCTGTGTCATTGTGATATTTGTGGAAAGGAGCAGTGAGAGAATGATTATAAAGCAAAGTGCCAAGTTTATTCCTAATAAAGCAAACTGGGTGAATTCAACAGTTTGCCTCTAAGTGTTCGGTAGGATTCACACGGGAGGAGTCCATTTATCTTTTGTTTGTGCCGCCCAATTAAAACATGCCCTACTTTCTGTATCAGCCTGTAACTCTGTCTTGTGTGTGTGTCTCTGTATGTGCATCTCAGCACTTTATAGTAATACCAGAAGCCTGGTGCACGAAATTTGTGCACGGGTAGGGTCCCTAGGCCTGGCCAGCGATCAGGGCCAACCGAGGCCTTCCGGCTGCTGGCAGGGGCCTTCCTTCCCTGGGTGCCGGCTGCCAGCCAGGGCCTACCTTCGTTCTGCACCACCCCCTGGTAGTCAGTGCACATCATAGTGAGCAATCGAACTCCCCATCTCCTGGTCGAACTCCAGAGCAGGGACACTTCGCATATTTTATATAGATTAGATAGATAGATAGATAGATAGATAGATAGATAGATAGATAGATAGAGATATAGATGAGTTTAGATTCCATCTTTTTTTTTAAATTGAAAATGGTGCTTTTTGTATATTTTGACCACAATATGATGCATACTACCTTCTTAGACTCATAAGTTAATATCAAAAACACAAATTCCACATTTTTAGCTTTAGTCTTCTTGAAAGGGGTTCTTTCTGACACATGAGATGCTGAATCTTGTATCTGGAGGTCTTTCCTTCTCAGACAACTGGCAAGTCTCTTTCCTGTGAAGAATGCAGTTGCTTATTGTGTAGTGGCCACTGGAGATCCTGAGAGGTAAAGGGTTGATGGAGCGGCGGATGCTGTTTCTAGGTTGTAAAAGCAGGAGTTACTGTCTTGACACTAATCTCATCCCAGTAGAGGCTGTGGGTGATTTGTTTAATTTTCTCTTCTCTTCTTTTCTGGGCAACATCTAGATTCTCTTCATGCTCCTAACAGTTCTCTTTCATAAAATAAAGCTCATCTGAGAACAAGAATTAGAGGAATTGGAGGCGGGGGAAAGAAGGAAGGATATTACATACAGAGGTGGGCAAAAGTAGGTTTATAGTTGTGAGTCCCTGAGACATAGTTTATTCTTGTATTATTGTTTGTTAAGTATTGAATTATTTATTTGTATTACAAGTGTAAACCTGCATTGCCTACCTCTGTGTATTTAAAGCTACTTGGTGAGTAAGAAAATAAACCAGAGTCACTGTTAAATATGGATTAACTCTTTGATTAGTTAAGTATTATCTTTAATGTTTGCCATAATTGTTAGCAGTAGCATTTTTGGCTAAGGATTGCATAATCCTCCTCTCATTGCCTAAGCCAATCTTGAAATTATGTGGAGAATGGGGCTTTAAAATTGTTTTACTATTTCCATATTTCAAATTCTTAGTGGTCATAGACCCCCATTTCATAATCTTATCCCAGACGAACTCTTCAACCTCATTTCCTACCACTTGTACCTCAGGGTGGTACCTACCTCGCGTATTGAATGCCTCCCATATTACTAAAATTGACATATTATCCTGCTCAATTTCATTCTGACAAGCTCTATCACCCACTCCTAATCACACAAAGATAAATACCTTATCACTCTTTTGTAATCATGTAAGAAGAATTTCTGGAGGTATCCCCTCCCCCAGATGCTATCTCTAATATTTTTAACTATCTTGTTAATGTCATCCTACAAGCCCTGTGCTTGCAGATAAAATAGCACGTATTATATAATTGTCACAGTATGTTTGGTCATATGTCTTTTCTCCTCTTGCTCAAATACTATGCAATATTAAAGAGTGGCATTTCAGAGTAGGTGTTGAAAATTATGCAATAAATGAATAAATAAAAGTCACTAGCCACAGTATATTAGAATGACAGTTCCAACTCCACAATTCATAATATAGGTTTAGATGGTTTAAAAATAAAGAACCAACACATTTGTTTCCCTGTTTTTAATTAAGTAAACTCTTTAAAATCCAATAACTAAATAATGTGGATTCAATTTGAGCTCTCTGTATAGCGAGTTCTAAACCTGGGCTGATTCCATCAGGTTTTAAAATTGAATGGCATACTGTTGTTTAGGAAGATTAAAAAGAATCTATATGCCTAATCTTTGAAGGAAACACTAAATCTGTTCCATTCCATTCTGATGAATCAGATTCTGCATAATGCGTTCAGTGCCAGACGTCAGCAAGCAGAGCTGAGTTTTTAGTATCACTATGTCATGATGTACATAACGGAGGCTCTTGCATCTTTTTATGTAAAACCCTGTCCATTTCCTGGAGCAGAGGAGGAAAGAGCACAGGGATGCAGAATCCAAAATTCTGTTGTTTTTTTTTCCATACCCATACTTGGAACAGAAAAGAATAAAAACATAAACATCTGGCCTTCGATCATAAAAAATAAGGAGAGCCATAGCCGGTTTTGCTCAGTGGATAGAGTGTCTGCCTACGGACAGAAGGGTTCCAGGTTTGATTCTGCTCAAGGGCACATGACCTGGTTGCAAGCTCAATCCCCAGCAGGGTGCATGCAGGAGGCAGCCAATCAATGATTCTCTCTCATCATTGATGTTTCTATCTCTCTCTCCCTCTCCCTTCCTCTCTGAAATCAATGAAAATATATTTTAAAATACTTAAAAAAAGAAGTAACTACAGATGAAAGCTACTTTAGTAGCATAACTGTAGTGAAATTTAAAAACACACCTATACCTTGGTAAGGCAGTGGTTTGAAACCTTTCTCTGTGTCATAAACCTCATTGAGAGTCTGAAGAAAGTAATGGTGTCTCTCCTCACACACAATTTTGCATCAGTTATTCATGAATTTACTCCCATGCCAAAAATGAACCCTCTTTGAATCTTATATTAGGACTTTGGTCTAGACAACTTCTTCTAATGGTGTTATAGAGATGTGGTTGCACAAAGCCTCCCAAATATAACAATGATAAAATCTGGACAAAATATTAAATACAGCTATTTAAAGGCATTGGAAAGAGCCTAACAACATACAGAAGTTGGAAGAGAATATACCCTTAAAAATTGGAAAGCATAAATTATATCTCAAAAATAAGCAGTTTATATTATTTTTTCTTTTAAAAAAAATATCTCAGGTCTAACGCATGAGTCCCTAAGATTGGGAAAACAGTTTCCCATGAAAGCCTGAAGTGGGAACTCTTCAGTTAAGATGCCAGATGACTAACTATAAACACCAACTGGTGCTTCACGGGCCGCTTAGGCCTGCAAGAAACCAACTGTATTTAAGCCACAGTATCACAGAGAATTGGCTGTGGCTTTAAAGATGCCCACCTTTCGGGAAGGCTATCACTTCGACTTTCTAACTCATAAGACAATTAACTTAAGGGGCGATGCTTCTCTTTTCAGAATACTGACATTACAGAATGAATATACATTTCTCTGCATATAGTTTTTTAAACACCCGTCTCTTATTAATGTCTAAGCTATGAGTCAATTGGCTCTGCCTTGCTGTGGTAACCCACTAGTGGGAAGGTGAATCAGATATAATTTTAATTTCTCTGATACACATGCCGTGTGGCAGGATGGATTGCTGAAGGCAAGTGCTACTTTGGATGATGACGATGAACCTGGGATGCAGATGCGGAATTGTATTAGTGATGGCGACGTCTAGCCACTGGTGCAGGCAATATTACAGTGGTATCAGCACAGTGTAACTTACAGGACATAGAAGTCTGGTGTTAAACTGAGCTGATGCCATTCATAGCTCTGCTATCTGTTGGCTTTGTGATCTTGGTTACACATGGAAGTACTTTCCCTGCCCCCTGACAATTTCTTCATATGTACAGCATGGTAATGATATCTTAGTTATAAATGCATATCAGTAATTAAATTTAAAATGTAATATACCTCATGATTTCTAATATCTAATTAGTGTTCATTAATGATAGCTATTACAATTATTAGTATTACTTTATTTATGGAGGATGGACCTTAAAACCGGAACTTAAAACTTCCTCCTACCTGCCATAGGAGAAAGTGCAGAGAGAAAGGCTATTAGTAATGTATGTTGTATAAGTCTGTAATTACTTACTATATGTCAAATTTTTTGATGTCCTTCAGATGTTTTCTATATTCCCACAATCTATTTTTTAAAAATTGTGTTTTCTCTCAGAAGTAAACCACTTTTATATATTATTCATTTTTTTTAAAGCTACATGCTAAAGCTTATTTTAAGGAAAGGTTAGAAAGGGCAATATTAATCTCACTTTTTTATTACTAGCCATTTATGGAATGATTCTTTGCTTTGTGAGAAGCTGTTTGCAGCCCATTGTTGCTATAGTAAATCCAAAACTGTCTTGAGGAAGTCATGCTTGTAATATCTCAGTAACATTTAGTTTTAAAATGAGCAGTTTCTTTCTAGTAAATGGCAATTTATTCTTAGGTTCACTGTTGATAGATAGGTTCAGAGCATTAGGGATGCACTTTTTCTCTTTGCTAAGAAAACATGGATCCTGAAGCAGTAATTCTTGGTCTACAAAAATTTACAGATTGATTTAGGTTATAAATTTCACTGTTTTTTTTTTAATTGAGGTATAATTGACATACAACATTACACTGGTTTCAGGTATACAACATCATGATTTGATATTTCTATACTCTGAGTAATGATCACTAGAAGACTCTGTTTCTATTGTAGGTAAAATATATTACAAAATTTGGGGGATTCTACAAATTTTCTCCCAAATGAGCTCTAGTTGTTATATGAATAGCTTTTTCCATTGTCATTGGGAACCCCTCTCCAGTCCCTCTCTAGGAAAAGGTGAAATATCTTAGCATGTCACCTGGAGTCATTATAATCTGACACCAGCCAATTTTCTCAAATTTATCTTCAGCTAGTCTCCAATATTTCCACCCACTAATTCATGTATTAACAACTCTAAAATTTGAGTATATTATTATTTTTGCACTAATATCATATCTGTAACAAATGCAAACTTTTGTAATATTTCCTTTTCTTTCTACATCCATTCTTCACCACTATAATGATCTTTTCGTTTATTATATTTTCCAGTATTTCTAATGCTACTCTTATACTTTTTAACCCTTTGCACTCCGAACCATTCTGGACATTGGCTACCAGCCACTCGACGCTACTTTGCGGCGGAAACGTGCATTTACAGACCCTCGTATTATTTAGTATAATTTTGGAACCAAGTAATGTATTATAATGATATTGGACTTATATGAATTGGGTGACATCGAGGAATGTATATTTGCAAAAAACACAATATTTTATTGTTTATAATTTTGTACAGTATGATAAGTTTTGTAACACTCCCCAATATGCATTGCAGGCTGATTAGTGCATGTTTGAAAGTAATAAGTGGTTTGACGCCTGCCACCAGGTGTTTTCCTGTTAGAACACACAATGCAGTCCCGTTTTCTTTGTCCCACATCGGGAATATGTAGTTTATTGTTTAATCCGACACAAAACCCGCTGACATTTCTTGTATATATCTTAGTAATTTTACGATATTTTGATTTAATTTCTTGTGCCATTTCAAGATAAAACTTCAGGGAAACATGCATGTCTCAAAAAGTTGCGTTGAAATAACTCAATTCCCCGTAATCACTAATAAACTGCAATGTCCCCTGAGAGGGGACATCTGAGTGATATGCTAGAATTCCGATGTCCCCTGAGAGGGGACAGCGGAGTGCAAAGGGTTAATATTCTTATACCCTCATTATGGATTTCAGCCTTAAGTAGTTGTGTGTGTGTGTGTGTGTGTGTGTGTGTGTGTGTGTGTGTGTGTTATGCCAAGTGAAGCTCCAAGCAACCCCAACCCTTCCATGGATTACAACAGTAGGTGGATAAAATTTCTTAAAAATAATGTGGAGAGAGGAAACAAAGGCAGATTTTAGAGGTAAATTGAGATTTGGAAGGAGGAAATAGCATATGGAGATTTTGTCAGTTTATGACTTTTAGCCTAAAAGCAGGCTGAAGTTGATTATTTATGATGTGGCTAAAATTCTAAAAGAATGTGAATGCTGTCATGCCTGAAGAGGCAGAATACAGACTTTAAGGAAACCAAAGTGTCTGAAAAGTGAGGGAGGATCATAGGGAGTAGGAAGTCAGAAGTGTGGTGTCCCAAACGCTCTGGAAGGCTTTGCCCAAGTTTCTGCCTGAACCAGACACTGACCAAAATACAGCTGAGGGTAAAAGGATGACATGAGATTGGAGAAGCTCAAAGGACAAAGTTTACTTTTTGGGTCCAACCAAATAAATTATTTACTTAAACTAACGTATTAATTCTTCAGAAAAATGTAAGATAATCTAGATTATTAGCAACATAATATTGACAAAGGCCAGGATAAAATTCAAAGAAATTAGAAAATGTGACCATTTTCAAGAAAAGAAAGTAGTGAAGACCAACTTTGAGATAGCCCAGATGTTGGAATTTTCACACAAGAATTTTGAAGCAGCTATTCCTTTGGTGTTCAAAGATATAAAGGATAATATGTTTACAGTGAATGAAAAGATAGATCATAGTAACAGAGTAATATAATATATAATAGAGAGCCAAATGGGAATTTTAATATTGTGATTTCAGACTGCTAGAAAGGGGAACAGGAAAACCTTTACTTCATTATCTTTATTTTTCACTTTTTATTATGGAAATATTTTAAATTATATAAAAGGTAAAAATTATTTAATGGGCACCTATGTACCCATCACCAAATTAAAAAATGAAATTAATGTTAAGTAATTGTTTTGTGTATTCTCTCCCTCCTATATTTTTAGTAGAGCATTTTATTTTATTTTATTTTTATATTAGAGGCCCGTTGCACAAAGAGATTTGTGCAATAGGCTTTCCCTTCCCCTGGCTGCCGGCACCGGTTTTCCTCCGGCACCCGGAACCCAGGCCTTCGCTCTGGCCCGGAGCCTTTCGTCTTCGCTGCTCTGGCCCGGAGCCTTCCATCTTCACTCTGTGGCTTCGTGCCTATGTATGCAAATTAAACGCCATCTTTGTTGGGTTAATTTGCATACTCTCCTGATTGGCTGGTGAGCGTAGCGGAGGGACGATCAATTTGCATGTTTGTCTATTATTAGGTAAGATATTTTTATTGATTTCGGAGAGGAAGGAAGAGGGAGAGAGAGATAGAAACATCAGTGATGAGAGAGAATCATTAATCGGCTGCCTCCTGCACACCCCCCCACTGGGGATTGAGCCCGCAACACGGGCATGTGCCCTTGACCAAAATCGAACTGGGGACCCCTCAGTCCACAGGCCGATGCTGTATCCACCGAGCCAAGACGGCTAGGGCTAGTAGAGTATTTTAAAGTAAACTATAGTGATCATGTCATTTTATCCATAAATACTTCAGTATGTATCTCTGATAAGAAATTTCAAAATTGTATCTATTTTTACACATAAGATAATTACTATTAATTACTTAATATTATCTTATATCAATGATATATTCAAATTTCCTTTCTCAAAGAAAGCTTTTCCAGTTGGTTTGTTTCAATTAAACTATAACAAGGTCCACGTATTGTATTTGGCTGTTATTTTTTTTTGTCTTGTCTCTTCTTTTGACTGTTTCCCCTTCTTCCCTTGTTTGGAGAAACCTGGTTTGGTCCCATAGAATGTACATACTCTGGTTTTGGTTGATTGTATTTTCATTTGCCGTAACATACTTTTTTATCTCTCACATATATTCTATATAGCGTGGCAGTTAATTCTACATGTTTGATTAGTGATTCCTGCTTTAATAGATACTAAAATTTAGGTGATGTTATTCACTACCTATTGCATACCATCAATAGGCTGATTTTCTCAATTTTATCCATTACTTTTAAATTGGAATCTCACCAGCCTTTCTTTACATATGTTTTCTTTTCTTGACATATTTATGTTTTTATTCAAAGACTATTTGTGGAGTCTTTCCCTAATTCTACCCATCTATTTTTACAATAAGCAACTCTTTCCACTCTTCTGCCATATCACTTCAAACATAATTTCCAACCTAATTTTGTGTGCCATTATCTTGAACTACTCAGCTAACCTTACATCCAGTCTCAAATACAGATGCATTGAAGAAGCACACAAATCCTTCTTTAAAAAAAAACATTAAAGAGCTACCTTTATTTTTACTAAAGGATGTTGATATCACAGAAGAGGGGCTCCACCACTTAAAACCCAGTAGTGCCTCCTTACAGTCTGACATAGATTTCCTCTTTCTTTACCAATTAATGATCCACTCCTTCTAACAGAATCTTCATCTCTTAGACTTTCTCCACAATTCTCTGTTGCATTGAAATTTAACTATTCTTTCTAATGTCTCCCTTCCATCATTGTCACCAATCTGCAACCTTAACAATTCTTAAATATTTTCCCAAGTACTTGTATTTTTACCACAAAGCTAGTAAATGCCTCTTTGGGCTCACCATTTTGCAGCTACAGTCATGACTTTTCTTAGAAAAATCTTACCTAATAATAGACAAACATGTAAATTGACCATACCTTTGCTACGCTAACCAGCCAATCAGGAGAATATGCAAATTAACCCAACAAAGATGGCGGTTAATTTGCCGATGCTCAACACAGGAGCTGCCGAGCTGTGGAGCTGTGGTGACTTGGCAGCTGTGGTTCTCAGGTGATGCACCCAGAACCAGAGAAGAGGGAGCCCAATTCCAGGGTGTGTCACCTGAGCACTGCCCTCTCACAACCCGGGACCCCTCAGGGGATGTCGAAGAGCCTGTTTCGACCCAATCTCCACAGGCCAGGCCGAGGGACCCCACTGGTGCACGAATCCATGCATGGGCCTCTAGTAGTAACTCTATAATCAATCCTTGCTTACAAATGATACTTTTAGAAGGTGGAGAAAAAGACAAATATCTGTATTTTTTTTATTATTGTGATTTCTGCCACATTCATTATAGCATAATACTTTATCATTATCCTTTTTAAATGTAACTGTGAACTACTTAAGATCAAATTTTTCCTTTTTCTCTTTTTAACTTTATCTCCAACACAGCAGCCACTGCAGTTAGAGCACATCATAAATGAGTCTGCTAAGTAGATGACTACTTAAGAGATTAGATTTGTTTTCATAAAAACTGTTTCTCATCTTCCCATGTTATCTCACTATTCTTCCAAAGATGTAAGTGTAGATCTAAAGTAGATTAGTTGAAAATTCTGTGTGTTGTCAGAAATCCCAGATAGTGTGACATTTTAATTCACATAATCACACATAGATCAACTTCCTCCATTTTCTTCTATCTGCATGTGAACATATTTTCTCCACAAATTCAAGGAATTCTATGCTATGGAGTTTTCAGTTCTTTTGTGGTAATTCAATTCAGATTTAATTCAAGCCTACACTAGAAACTAAAATGGCAGGTAACTTAGTAAGTTACAAGAAGAAAAACTGCCTGAACTGTTGCACATAGACACTTGCAATTGAATGCAATTTCTGTGAGAGCCATTATACTCACGGTTTAATTATGAAACCAAGCACAGCCACATGAGAATAATGTACAAACCAGAAAGGTAACTGTGCCAGTCTGAGAAGTAACAAGCATTATTACAAAATCAAATTATACAAAATCAAATTATAAATGTGTTTTGAAACATTAAAAGACTTTATGGAAAATGACTAGTTAGTGGGATATTTTTCTGGTATCAATCAGAAAATGCATATTTATTGAATATCTATAATGTCTTTGGCACTAAGTTAAACAGATTCAGTCATTCTTAGTACTGATAGGAAAATAGTTCTTAGTACTGACAGCTTTTGACAAGCTTTTTAAAAGTCTTTTCATGGGTAGATATCAGGTTTTCTTCTGTGATAATCTCAGAGCACGAAATCAAAACAAATCAACTTTAGGTTTCATTAATAGCTGGTAATTGTATCTAGTTTTCTGAAACTGTGTCATTTTCAAGATAATCTTGCTTTTTAGAATACTAGAGGCCCGATGCACGAAATTTGTGCAAAAGCAGGTCTTCTCCCAGCTGCCAGCACCGGGTTCCCTCTGGCACCCAGGACCAGGGCTTCCCTCGCAGCCTCAGTTTTGTCCAGAAGGTTGTCTGGAAGAACGCCCAGTCTAATTAGCATATTATGCTTTTATTATTATAGATTTCATTCCAAAGTCTTTCAAATGCTTCATAGATATCACAACCACCAAACAATAAATACAAAATAATTTATACAAGAGCTTCTCACCCTTGCCAGGTAACTCCGTTGGTTAGAGCATTATCCCGGTGCACCAAAGTTGGGGGTTTGATCCCTGGTCAGGGCACATGCGGGAGCCAACCAATGAATGCATAAGTAAGTGGGACAACAAATCGATGTTTCTCTTTCTCTCTCT
This sequence comes from Myotis yumanensis, assembly GCF_028538775.1. Taxonomy (NCBI): domain Eukaryota; kingdom Metazoa; phylum Chordata; class Mammalia; order Chiroptera; family Vespertilionidae; genus Myotis; species Myotis yumanensis. The sequence goes on along the minus strand of NW_027223763.1, from coordinate 54,561,931 downwards.
AAAATCAATAAAAATAAGTAAATAAAAGAGTGTCCCTCTAGTGCTGCTTTCTGTAGAGTACTGCAGAACCATGTCATAAATAAAGTAGGAAGTATGTTCCCTAGCACTTGTAGGGTATTTGACAGCTAAATAATGCAGTCTGATTTACTCCTCACACAGCATTCAAAGATTATTTTCAATTTAGTGCATGAGAAAACTGTTTTGCAGATGATCATATAGCTCGCAAGAGCAATCTTCAGAATGAAACTTAGAACCATTGACTATGAGTCTAAAGAACTTCTCACTATAATATAAGAATCTCACACTTACAATAAGTTAAATTTGACATTTCCCAGAACAACCTAAAATGTAATTCATGAAATAAATACATATACATATCAAATGATGTATGTGAAAATGCTTTATAAACTATAGAACAATAGAGATACATTTCTATTTGTGAACCAATGATAAGGTATCCACATGTGCCATAAAATCTAAGTCTTCACACTTAAAATAGCCTTTAAAAAATATAATACATGTATTTTAAATTTTTTTTACCTTAAGTATAGAAAATAATCTACTTAATCATAAGGAAAATATCAATAAAGTGAGAAAAGATAAACAGTGTAATCATAGAAGAGAAGTGAATGGCCAATTAGGACCAACAGATGTTCAACCTCACTAAATATTAAGGAAATAGAATGAAAAAATAACAATGAAAAATAATTTTTAGACTAAACCAAAAAGTTAAAATGTGATGTAATAACCAGAGTTGGTAAATGTGCTGGAAAATGGACTCTTTAAGGGACTGATTAATTGGTACAACCTAGGGTAAATTTGGCAAACCTTTTAAGTTATATTTAATTTAAAAATGTAACTGCAATGTTACAGCATTTCATAATACAAATGGGAAAAGCACCACAATGATACATATAATAAATTTCACACATGCACATATTTCTTGACAAAGTTGTAGTCATTCTTAATAAACAGAATCATTATAATTTTATACTTCATACAAATGTTTTTATTTTACTGTGTAAACTTCATTATCATCATCATTATCATAATTAATAGTAGTATCAGTTCCAGTGCATGCAGTACAGTTTAATTAACATTTCCCTATTGGTTGATATTTAGCTTATTTCTACCTCATTAGTTTAACTAATGTTATGGTAAACATCTTTGCACTTAACGGCTTTCTCCTCCCTTGGAGAATTATTTTATGTAGTTTTACTTTCAATTTTTTTACATTTATACTTTCAAGTTGCTCTAGCCAGTTTTCTCAGTGGTTAGAGCGTCAGCCTGCCGACATAAGGGTCACATGTTCAATTCCGGTTAAGGGCATGTACCCTGGTTGCAGGATCCATCCCCAGCCCTAGTCAGGGCACATGTAGGAGACAACCAATCGCTGTGTCTTTGCCACATCAATATTTCTCTCTGTCTCTATCCCTCCCTTCCTCTCTAAAAATTAATGGAAAAAATATCCTTGGATGAGAATTAACAAAATAATAATAATAATAATAATAATAATAATAAAATACTTTGAAATTGTAAAGAATAATACACATTTACTTGGATATCAGCAATTTATGTGTACCAATATATTTTTGAAAATTTGGAGAAGCAAAATGGACCCATATTTTTGGTCATTATTTCATTACTACTAAGGTTACTTTTCCTATGTATTTTATTTTAAATATATTTTCATTGATTTCAGAGAAGAAGGGAGAGGGAAAGAGAGATAGAAACATCAATGATGAGAAAGAACCATTGATCAGCTGCCTCCTGTATGCCCCCCACTGCGGGTCGGTCCCATAACCCGGGCATGTGCCCTTGCTTGGAATTGGACCTGGTACCCTTCAGTCCACAGGCCAACGCTCTATCCACTGAGCCAAACCAGCTAGGGTCCTATGTATTTTATTAATTGAGCTCCCCTTTTCGAAGTTTTCATGGGATATTGAAGAATATTCATGGGATATTTATTTACTGGGATATTGAAGAGTTTTTTTTCTAATTCTTTTTATTATATCATTTGGTGCAATTATTCCCCTCAACCTACTTACCTTGTTCTAAATTTCAATTTTAACTTTCATATATAAAGTTTTTCATTATTTTGATATCTTATTTTTATGCTAATATGTTTAAATTTAAATGTTTTATTCTCTAACTCGCCTATAGTTATTTTCAAAGTAACACTATAATACATGTGAGATTTATTTTAGTGTTTAGTGTGAGTTGTAGACCTAAAACAGATTTTTGTTATCTCAGTGTCATTGATTAAATAAACTAATTTTTCTATTATTTTCAGATGCTCCTTTTATAAATATTAAATCTTAATCTATAATTTTATTTATTCCATTCCAGGTATCTTGCGTTTGTGTGTTGTTGTTTTTTTGCACCAGCAACACATTGTTTTATTTATTATAGCTCTTAATTAAAAGGCTTATTATATGGTAGGGAACTTTTTTCTATTATTCTTCATTTGCTGAATATGTTCTTTCATATTTTTGACAAGTTTCCTGTTAGATGAAATTTAGATCCGATTCTTTTTGTTTTGTTTCTTCTACATCAATCAATATTATCTTCGTATTTAGTTCCATAAACATACATAGATTAGAAAAATTTACATAATTACAGTTTTACAGTTTTCCAAGTTTTATATTGTAACTTTTGGAAAGTTTTATAGTTTTTCTTTTTTCAGGTAGGTTGAATTATTTCTCATTGAAATTATTCTTAAATATTTTATGGTTTTTTCTTATTGTAAGTGGTATCTCCTGGTACATCTCTGAAATGACTGTGACATATAACAAAATAATACACATATTAAAAAATATTGATGTACTCATTTGCTTTATTAACTCTTTTATTAATTTAAACTTTTAGTAGTTTTTAATGTTCTAACCACAATATTATATAACTTCCTTTTGTTCCTTTCTTTGATATGTTTTAATTCTGGCCTCATTTTTTGTTTTTACCATATAGTAGAGATAATTTGAATAATGACAACATGTTGATCATACTAATACTTTTTTCCTGTTGATTTTAATGACTGTGAAATTACTTTTATTTAGGAGAGCTTAACAATAAATTCAACTAAACTGCTTCTAGAAATATCCTTTGAACACATAGTGAGAATAAATATTATGAAATATATAACATTCTAAGCAATGAAGAGCTAAACATTTATGTTTCACCCTTAAATTGCTTATACATACATATACTCACATACACATATATTCACATCATATTATAGCAAATTATTATTTTTAATCATAACCCAAGGATGTTTATTAGAGAGAGAGAAAGAGAGAGAGAGAGAGAGAGAGAGAGAGAGAGAGAGAGAGATGTGAAAAAGAAACATCAATCGGTTGCCTCCTGTATACACCCCGACCAGTGATTGAACTTTTGGTGTTTGGGATGACACTCCTGGCCAGGATTATAGAGAATTCTTAAGTACCAAAGCATGTGGTATGGTTAATGAATGCCACAGGTTAATAGAAAAGCTGACTGCTACCTGGAGAAGATAGGTCTTCAAAGATAAATGGATTTGTATGGGTAGAGAGCAGAGGGAATGGCATTCTGGATGATGGAGAAAGCAGAGCAAAGGCATGGCTATTCTATTTTCAAGGCATATTCAGAGAATAGCAGATCAGTCTTCAAGGTGAGAACAGTGCGTGTGATCCTTTCCCGGGCTCATTGCCCTGGCTTGACTCCCTCCTGAGCCAGGCCTTTGCAGGTCTTTAGAACTGCCTGCTGTTCTGGATGTGGATGTGTTTCCCCTCTTTCCCAGTTTGAATCCAAAGCTCTCTCCTCTGTCAAGGCTGCATACTTTTAGCTTTGTGTTCTGATGTAGTCTCTAGTGTGGTCTTTTTCTGATGATCTCCTGGCCTCTGGACCTTGGCTGTTTTGCATGATTTGTAGCTTTTTACCATGGGCTTACTATTGACCTTTATTATTAAGAAAATCTTTAGTAAGAATTTTTTTCTATGGTTTATCTCTTAAATATTTATGAAATTCCTAATCTTTTTGCTCTTCCCGTTGGGAAGGATGTCTGCTCTTACTTTGCAAAGATGATATTGGGCAGATGAAGCATATGAATGCTAAGGTAAGGAAATTATTCTGCAGTAGAAAATTTTATTGATTGATTGATTGATTGATTAAAGTATTACGTATGTGTCCTTATTCCTAGTAGAAAGTTCTTAAAGGCAGTATGCTATAGTATAAAACTATAGAAAAACTATGACTAAAAGGACATTTTACATTAAAAAAATAACATGTTTTGTAGTTATTTCTTCTTAGTGAAATATGAAATAGGGTAGACTTTCATAATTAGAAACACAAGCCTCTGCAAGAATGTGTATTTGCATCACTAAAAGAAAGAATGGATCACAATATTTATTTAAAAGTGAATTGTTTCATTTAAAACCAAGTAATTCCCAGGTAACAAATCACAGTGACCCCAGCGATTAGTTATTGGATTTCCCTGTAGAACGCTTAAGATACAATCTTGTGATTAAAACCATATATATATAGCATTTCTGTTCCCAATTCCTAAGTCAAACTTTGAAATTGAATTCTTAAGGCCTTCAAAGCCTGTAGGTTCAAATATGTTCCTCATCAAACATAAGAACCTGAAATGGAAAAAGACTTTTTTAAACAGTGATTATTTTTATTTTTCCAACACAGCATTCAATGGACTCAACTTGTCTAACTTTGCAAGTTCTTTGAAAGACTTGAGAATTTAACATTTCTAATTAGTTGGTCATCTTGGAGTTCAGAGATTTCAGCCATTTTCATAGAACTGCCAGTCTTTCAGAATGTGGGGTTGTTTTCATTGTGCCTCTCATTAACTCAAGTGGGAGTCCCTAGTCATCAATTTAATGAGCTTTTCACCCTAACTGCTGGCAAATATTTAAGCCTGGAGTCATGCCAATGAAAATCCACAGGAATTTTAATGTTCCAAAGTTCTATGGGTAGTAAAAATTTGGAAGGAGGTAGAGTCACGATAGATTTTTGGTAAATCATTTGGTGAACTTCTATTCAATTAAAATGATCTCTCTGATAAATGGTGTATGTGACTGTCAATGGTATCCCCAGCCATCATTTTGTCACCTATCATTTTCGCACTGATTGATTGGACAAACCTAGTAGGAAAAGTAGGTCAGGTATGGTACATTTTTAACTTCACTCTTACTTATATTGGCTTTGTTTTTCATTCTATAGTAAATCTACCAAAGTAAGTAATCACCTACCTGGTATTGTATCTGGAAGGCAGCTATGCTCACCACTATACCACCAACGCCGCACTTGGTATTGTATCTGTAAGGGACTTAAAATAAGAAAGTGACACATTATATAAATATTTTTTTTCCATTTTTTCTTAAACATAGCTCCAAGTGAAATTTGAAACAGCAAATTAACAATTTTTTAGAAAGTCTGGATGTCTAAAGAATTTTCTGTGCACCTTGGTTGGGGTCCAGAAACTAAAATTGAGAAAACAGAATCTGAATTTAGCATCTTCTCATCATTTTAAAGGCTTAACTATTACTGTAAAGCATGTACTATAAAAGCAAAAACGTGTTTTGCTTTAAAAAAAAATCTCCAGATTTATTAGCTGCATAATGATGACTGTGAGGACAGAAGGAAAACAACTGTTTCGTTTGTGTAATTCACTGCTGGCACTGTGTTATCAGTCGTAGAAATGCAAGTTGCACAGTTAGTGCCTTTTCTCGCAAGAGTCTTACAACTGCCATAGGAAATAAGGTTGTCAAAAGCTCAGAATATTCTGCATTCAGGAATGGTTTATATAAACAGCTCAAAGTCAGCAAAATGTTTTCCAAAAACCCTTGTCAGATTTATGTACACAGCTTATTGGCCAAAATTTTGTCTCGTAGCCATGGCTAGCTGCAAGGGTGGCTACAAATGCAACAGTTTAACTTCTGCAATCTCTATAGAGGAGTTATTTGGAAGTGATTATTGGATTGGTCACAATAGTATATGAATCTAAATTATACTCCCTAGGATGGGCCCATCTGAATTTCTTCCTCCTTAGATATAAACAGATCCCTTTACTAAATTATTTATTATAATGATAGTAACATGATTTATTAAGTGTTTCCATGTGTAAGGTAGTAGATTGGGGCCTTGACTTACGAGTGTCCCGACTAACGAGTTTTTCGAGATAGGAGCCGGCCGATATTTTGCTTTGAGTTGCGAGCTAAAATTCAGGTTACTTGCCAGCTTCAGATACCCCACCGCTAGTTGGCGCAGCGAACATCACAGTGAACGCCACAACATCATCCCAGCATCATGTGTCTCACTCGTTCACATTATGATTTGACATACGAGTAATTTGAGTTACGAGCTCCGTCACGGAACGAATTAAACTCGTAAGTCAAGGCCCCACTGTATTCAAAGTGATGAATAGTAAGGACCTACAACCAAGATTACTCTACCCAGCAAAGCTCTCATTTAGAATTGAGGGTAATTTCCAAATATTAATCCTTCAACAATTCCATGAGGCGGGTTTCATTATGCTTGTTTTACAAATGAGAAAACTGAGACACTTCTCTGTTCATGCAACTAGGAATTAGCAGAACAGAAATACTCTCAAACCAGTGCCTTTTACTACACACTTCTACCACTCCTTAACTGCAGGTTAATGAACATCCCATATCAGTCCTTAAATGTCCTTCTTTTTCCTTTTTATATTTATACTTTAAATTGAGTTTATTATTTTTGTTTATTGAGGTAAGTGTGGGTCAGATCATTTTCTGAAACATAATTTGAAAAGGCAACTTGGCTGAACTATCTATCATACAGTACAAGTTCCCCAATTCCTCATTTTTCGTATCCAAAGTGATGGATTACTCTACATGTTCTCTTGCAGCCCTTCAAGACCTAACACTTATCATCTCTGAATTTAAAAAAAAAAAAATTAGGTCTTTGAGGGTCCAGCAGAATAGCTACCTCAGTCCACTTTTTATGACTGACAAAATGTTCAGATTGAGAGTCATCACTCTTCTGTTTGCAAAGAATCCTCAATTAAAATTACAGAGACAATGCTTTGAGAGGAAGGCAAAGGGACAAGAAGCTGGAATGCATCTGTGATAAAGGAGTAGGAGATTTTATGAGTTCTCATATATATATTCCTTTGCATGAGAAGGAAAAATGCAGAGTTGATAGCTAAAAGTATATTTGATTTATAGGTGGATTTGGCTTATGTCAAATAATTGTAGTAAATTACTCTTGAGAATAATCTAAAAACATGAAGAATGCAGCGTTTCCCTACTGGTCCATGATCTGTCATTAGTTAGATATGAAATAATGCAGGCTCTGACAATTCTTCCACCCACGTTGGACACACAGGCTCTGTGCATGATGCTAGCAACTTGAAAGATGCCAACCTTGGGCAGTGTTTGGAATCCGGCACTCTAAGGACAGGTGGATGAGATAGGGTCCCAGCACTGGCCCTGGCGTGGCTTGACCAAACCTGAGGTTAAGCGTGCTACACATTCATCCCGAGTGATGGGTGAGGAGATCTGAAAGAATGTGTGTTTAATGGGAGTGCTCTGCTAAACATCTCAACAATGATAACTATGATTACATAGAAATAGTGTAAAGTTGATGCACCAGTCAATGAAATCCAAATAGAAACTATATCTTGTTGTGCAAGGAATTGAAACCCTGTGAAAAATCCATTTCTGTCTACTTCCTTTCTCTGCTTCTATAGTACCTCTATAGCATTTCTATAGTTGCCCTGAGAAATCCTTCTGCTTTGGAAAACTAGATTTAAATCTTTCAGACTTAAATGATATTGGACCATACCAAAGGCATATTGGCTATAAATATAACTGTATGCAGACAAATATTCTTTTGGTACATCTCAAGCTAAGAAAAGACACATTGAGTTAGTGTAATGTTTTTGTACTGTAATTTGCATGCTGTGAGAACTTTTGGAGTCTGTAAAGCTTAAGTTAAAATCTTAGATCTGACCATGACTATTGGAATGAACTTGAGTAATTTATTTAGAGATTTACCAAGGACAGAGATAGCATGGAGTTGCTACCATACCTGAGGTCATCAGATTCTCCCCACAGAACAGTATTTCACGTGATGCAGTTTCTGGTATTCAATGTCTGGTAAAAATCAAGGAAATGGGGGGGGGGGGGGGAAAGGACACTTATGTAATACCCTTTGTAATACTTTTAGCGAAAAATTAAAAAAAATATATTTTTTGAAAACTTAAAAAAAAAAAAAATCAAGGAAATAGGTATTTTTGCTCACTTTTGTATTTATACTGATTCTGTTTAATAAATTCATCTTCTTGGAACAAGTAACAAATGAGTGCTATGTTAACATGGGATCTGTGACAAACTCTAAACCATCAATTTATTAGAATTAATTTAAATAGTTCTCTTAGGAAATGGCCCAGGATTAAAGCACAATTTAATGGTGGTGATTAAGATTTATGCAGAAATGATTTTATTATGTTTGTCTTAATGAAAGTGAATAAAATAAACCTCCTTGAGGTATACTTTTGATATATTTCAAGGATATAATTTACTGATTTCTGCATGAATTTAACAATACCTCTTTGCATATTGGACCATGGTCCTTATTTACATCTATCATACTATTTTGTAATTGCCTTTCTTTATTTTTCTTTATATTATAAGCTACAGATGGGCAGGAAACATGTTTTTTCGACATAAACAACTAAAAATATTTTATAACAATTTTTATTTTTGGCTGTGGTTGAGGTAGCATTGAAAATAAAGAGAAAAGGAGGCAAGTGTTACTAGCTACAAATGCGTTTTATTGAAACCAATAATTGTAAATACCTTTATAATATCCTTTTTTGTCAGTACGGAAAATGTACTTGAAACTTAACAGGTCTTCAAACAAATGGCCATCAAATAATAAACACTTCAAGATACAGTAACTCCAAATGAATTATGAATCATTAAAGAAATAAGCAAATGAAAATTATCTTACGGAAATTAAAATAACTAGTTTTTTTAATTAAATATATTTTTTATTGATTTCAGAGAGGAAGGGAGAGGGAGAGAGAGACAGAAACATCAGTGATGAGAGAGAATCATTGATCACGTGCATCCTGCACGCCTCCCACTGGGGATTGAGCCTGCAACCCGGACAGGTGCCCTTGATCGGAATGGAGCCCAGGCCCCTTCAGTCCACAGGCCGACACTCTGTCCACTAAGCCAAACCAGCTAAGGCTAAAATACCTAGCTTTTAAGAATGGCTGCTCTCGCACTTAACCACTGTGCTGGGAGATTATAGGGCACACAGCTGATCTGCCATGTAACATGGCCCAACTCGCCCTCCTAAGCGCGTGCTTCTCGGAAAGATATACTTTCAGGACTTCCTCCCAGAGTAGAGGCTGATACTGGTGTCAATTTTGCTGCGAGGAGACCAGGAATATTTATATAATTCATCATGTTTATTCATGAAGTCAGAGGAATGGGAGTTTGGTCCCACAGGAGTTTTCTTAAAACATTATTTGTAAAAGTGGGCAGTTGGCCAAATCTTAATCTAGCCTCTCATAATTTAGCCCAGAACTCGTTCTTGTTCAGGTACATATTTTCCTCTTTGGCGATAAAGCATAGACTAAAGCAGAGAAGGACACATGTAAGGCACTGTATTTGTAAGGTAACACAAGGGAACATTCATAGGTTTTAAAGATTAGGATGGAGACACCTTAGGGATGTCATTACACTGCATATCATAGTTCACTCTCTGTACCCCCACGATGCATGCCCATCTCGTATGCAAATTGCATTCACCCCATTCCAAAATTTCCAAATGTCTCAATTCAATAAAGCCTCAACTTTATTGAGTTTAAAACCTCATTTAAATTTCATCTCAAAAGGCCTACATTTCTTCATCTAAATCAAGTATGGGTGAGACTCTGGGTTTAATCCATTCTGAGGGAGAATTCCTCTTCATGTGCAAAACTAGGAAACTCAAGAAACAAGTTATTTGCTCCCAAAATACAATGGTAAGACAGGTGTGGGGTACCAGTTATAGAGCTCTCTATTCAAAAAGGGAGAAAAGGGGGGGGGGAGCACCAACATTCCCAAGCAGCTTTAAAATGCAGCTGAGGCATCAGTGTTCGGTTTAAAAGCCTGGGACTAATCCTCTGTGGTTTTCAGCTCTGTCCTCTGGATTTCTGACTTTTCCCTCTGAGGTTGAGAATCCAACCTTCTAGTCATCCTCCAGTTTTCATCAGAAGCAGCATGTATTTGATGCTGATTAGTTTTACCAGCCTGGCTCCTAACTGGCAATGTTTCTGCTAGTATAAGAATTTCAAGACCCTTATGAGTTTCCTTGGCATGTCACAGGAATCCACCCCGTTAGAAAAGAAGCTCCACCCTGGGCCTTTCTTAGATAATCATATCTTTAATTTTGTGTTCTGCTGACAAGGCTGGGGGGGGGGCGGGGGGATCCATGAATCACATGCCTATTCTCTTTAAAGAGACATCTCTGTGACTGAATACCCAGACCCTCTGAGCCTTCGGAGACATTAGACAAAGGTCATCCAGCCACACCCTTGGCTTTGTATCCAGAACACTTTTTCTTGAAAGTGATGCTCCTGATTTTAGCGTCTTTTGCTATCTGGTTGCCAAGAATATCCCATTTCATCAAGTCCTGCTTCCTTTTGGATTGAGTTCTTCCCTCCTCCTCACATCTTTCCTCTTGCATTTTCCTGGAAGAAGCCGGGAGAAACCAAGCCACATCTTTAACCACTTTGCTTGGGAATCTCCTCAGAAAAATATCAAGTTCATTAGTTACAAGTTACGCCTTTCATATAACTGAGAGACACAGTTCTGCTAAACTCTCTGCTACTACATAACACGACTTCTCTTTCTTCCAGTTTCCAGTAATGTGTTTTTCATTTGCTTCTGAGCCCGTAGCAGCGGTGCTTTTACTATCTTCCCTACCAATCATCAGCTTCTGATGATTTCAGTGTCTCTAAGACAGCGTAGATCTTCTCTTCTGTGCTTCTGGCTTCCTCCTGGCTCTTGATTAGCAGGGGCATTCAAATCCATATTTCTACCAATAGTCTGTTCAAAGCAAGCTAGGCTTTTTCTGTCATGCTCCTCAAAATTCATTCTGTATTTGCTCCTTACTGAATTCCAATGCCATGTCCACATGATTAGGTATTTGTTAAGGCAGCATCCTTCTTCCACTTCCCCAAATTGGTATTCCTTTGCCACATTAACAAATCACTACAAACTGAGTGGCTGAAAACAACCCTGTTGACAGCTGAGTTTAGCTGAGTCAGACCCATTTTAGACTTCAGAAGTCCACAGTGGGTCTCACTCAGCTAAAATCGGGTGTCAACATGGCTCTAGCGAATGCCTGTGTCTTTCCTTTTTCAGCGACTGGAAGCTTCTTGCATTTCTTGACTTGTGGCTCTTCTCTCGCAGCCAAAAGTATAACATGGTCACACCTCTCTCCCTCACACCGCTGCCTCTCTCTTGTAAGGATCCTTGTAATTACAGTGGACGCCCTTGCATAATCCAGCATCACCTTCCCATCTCAAGACCCTTAACTTGGTCGTGTCTGCAAAGTTCCTTTTGCCATGTAGTCGCAGATCCCAGGAATTAGGACATGGGCATCTTTGGGGAGGTGCAGGCGGAGCATTATCTTTCCTACCAAAGATACATACTATACAAATGAGGTATTTCAAAGTGAAGTTTATGCCTCCCTTCTTTCTGCATCCCCAAGACCTGGTGGAGTCATTGCCTGGTACCAGGAAGGCACCCAGTAAATGTTCAATAATTGTTTTAGTAAAAATAACATGTATTTGGCATTTGCTACGTGACAGACACTCTTCTAAGAGATACAGCAGTGAATAAAACACAGTTCTCATCCTCACAGACCTTACATTCTAGTGTAGGGAAGCAGAGTATATACACACACGCAATAGTATTAGGTGATGGATGACATGAAGAAACATCATCCAGGGTAAGTACAGAATTTGCCGGGTGTGCTATGTGAGAAGTCCTTCCAAACAAGGTGCCATTTGACTGGAGACCAAACAGAACAGAGGAATCAAGACATAAATATTTGGGAGAAGAAATTTCATTAAGAGGAAATGATAAATGAACAGATTCTGAGGTGGGAACATGCAGGGGGTTTGAGATTTTTAAGGAATAGAAAGGATGGCAATGAGGTTCACAATGAGAGGTGGAAGAATGGACTAAGAAGAGGTCAGACAGGTAGAAAGGACAGGTTGCGTAGTATTTTGTAATCTGTTGTGAAGAGTTGGATTACACTGAGAGGGAGATGGAAGTACATTACATAGTTGCAACACAGGCTGGCAAAAATATGACTTGTATTTTAAAAGATGATCTGGTTGCTATGTTGGCTACTACCTGCAGGAAAGTAAAGGTGGAAGCAAGGAGACAAGACAGGGCTATTGCAGTGGTCCCAGGGAGAAATGATGCTGACTTGGCATAGAGTGGTAACAGTGGTAATATGAATTCGTAGCTCATTCCAAAATTTTTTTTTAAATTCTCACCTGAGGATATTTCCATTGCTTTCCAGAGAGAGTGGAAGGGAAGGGGTGGGTTGGAGGGAGGGAGGGAGGGGAAGAGGGAGAGAGAGAGAGAGAGAGAGAGAGAGAGACAGACAGACAGACAGACAGACATTGATTGGTTGCCTCCTGCATGTGTCCCAGTCAGAGCCAGGATGCAACCTGCAACTCATTTTTGAGCCCCTGATTGAGAATCGAACCTGAGAGCCTTCGGTGCAAGGGCCAACACTCTAACCACTGAGCAACATCAGCCACGGCTCTGAATTTTTTTCTAAAGTAGAACTCATGTGATTTGCATGAAGGATTGGTTGTGGTGTGAGAGATGGCAGTTAAAAATGACTGCACGGATTTGGGCTGAGCATTTGTGAGTGGAGGCATCATGTTTTGAACTGGGGAAGACTACAGACCATAACACATTTTCAGTTTTGGATATGTTTACATTGAGTTGCTGATCAGACACTAAGCAGAGATGCTGTGTGGGCAGATGGACCTGGGGACTTGAGTTCAAGGGAGAGACTGGGGCCAGAGGTGCACTTTTGGGAATCTTAGCACCTAGGTGACATTTAAAACTGTGGAGCTGAATGGAGTCCCAGGGAAGAGAAGAGGTGCCAGCATTGAGCTGAGGTACTCTCTTGTCTGAAGGTCAGAAATCTGAAAAGAAATAAGCCCCGGGGTTTGCTCACAAGCGGGCAGTGGGGAATGAGTGGATCCAAGAGAGAGTGAGGCCAAATAAAGACAGTCTTTTAAGAAAGGGGCAAGCCTGGCCCACGTGGCTCAGTGGTTGAGCGTGGACCTATGAACCAGAAGGTCATAGTTCGGTTCCGGTCAGGGCACATGCCTGGGCTGCAGGCTTCATCCCCAGTAGGGGGCATGCAGGAAGCAGCCGATCAATGATTCTCTCTCATCATTGATGTTTCTTTCTCTCTCCCTCTCCCTTCCTCTCTGAAATCAATAAAAAATAAAATTAAAAAAAAAAGAAAAGTAAAGAAAGGGGTGATCAGCCCTGGCTGTGTAGCTCAGTTGGGTAGAGTATCATCCTGATTTGCCAAAGTTGCAGGTTTGATTCTTGATCAGAGCACATACAAGAACCAACCAATGAATGCATAAGTAAGTGGAACAGCAAATCAATCCCTCCCTCCCTCCCTCCCTCCCTTCCTCCTTCCCCCTCCCTCTACTCTCTCTTTAAAAGCAATACATTAAAAAGAAATAAATAAAAGTTATCAAATGTGTTCGCTGCTGCTGAGATGCCAGTAAGATGAGTGCCCCAAAATAACCACTTATTTTGGCATCATGGACGCTTGTGTTCTGATGAGTTGGGGACTCAGATGCCTGATTGAAGTTATTCATGGAACCCCAAGGGCCTTTATAATCCGCCAAACGGCAAAGACTCCTCACTGCATTTCTTAACTTTGACAAATACTTAAAACTATGCTATGGAATTTGGGGCTGGCTGGTAGTATAAATATTGGAGTTTCTTTGAAGTCCAGTCAAGACTTCTGCATTAGTCATCTAGAGTTCATTTCTTTGCAAAACTCTCACAGTGTACTAGCTTTAAGCTGTCTAAATTCCATACCTTCAATTATCTCCCTCTCACAAGACAAACAAGTCTATAAACATGGAGAGATTAATTTAACGGAGGGAAATTCTGTTTTCCTGGGAGAACACAACTCAGTCCACGCAGAATAGTTTGAAAGGCACCATTGCCTTAACGTTTCTACCCCATTTCCTTATGGTGCTGACAGAGAGCGAACATCAAATGCTGCAGGTCAGGCATTAGTTATGGGGATTCTTTAGCAGGAAATGCATTTGTTCTCTTGAGACCAATGAATATGTTAGTAATTAATTAGTGTTGTATAACTTCATATTCCCCTCCTCTTTGTAAACTCAACTATCAAAACATTGTTGGCTTATATGTGACTCCATATGTCAAAATCACTTGAGTCCATATTTGGTATCTTTTGAAAAAAGTAGGCATAACTGTAAAGCACATAAAACATTGGAACTCACAGAGCCAAAAATTTTTTATCCTTACATACTCTGCCAAAGTTTATTACAGGTTCTTTAAAATATAATGTATAAATGAAAACTATTCCACATTTCTTTCAGAGTATACTCCTATGCTTTTTCATTTCCTTTCTACAGAAGGGGGACTTATAGAAGGTATGGGATAGACAAAAGCAGGGGAAGCAGATTGGAAAAAGGAGGGTGTAAAAGGAAATTTGCCAGATTGAATTTACCATCTGAAACTGTGATCCGAGGATGCAAATCATCTTCCGTGTGTCTGGCTTGATCTAGGCAAATGCTGGGTTTTGAAGGGGTTAGAATTTGCTCTTGATGCTTCATATAGTCTCACTCTCTGCCCACCTCCCTCTTATTGGGGACACTCTCCTTGCAGTGGTGCAGACATAGGGTTACATATTTCATTACCCTCTGTTTGAAATTTATCAGTCATATTTCTAAGAATGTTTTCTCAACTAGGTCATGTGTGCTAAAAATTGCTTGCTTTAACTTCAGATTAAATCCAAACAAAATAGCCAACCAACCAGCTTTCATTAAGGGAATGTAAAAGAAAGCAGAAAGAGTGAAGTACATGAGGAACAGTTGGCGTAGGGTCAACAGCCTGATTCGCCTACAGGCACCAACCTGACTCTGGACATGTGATTTCAACAATGGGTTTGGAAGCTCAGAATTGGAAAATGCAGGTCCCAGTGATTGGAAGGGAAATGGTTCGTTACTTTTTTCTTGTTGTCATCGGCTTATACTTGCTTTCTCATTGGTACTTTATTATTTAAGTTCAATAGATACAGAAGAGTCTACTGAGTGTTATTGTTAGGAATAAGACATACCCAAATTCAAATCCCAGTTCTGACCCTGACTGGGTGATTTGACCCATTTACCTACCTTCTGTATATCTTAGTTTCTCAAACATAGAAGGGAGACAATCCCCACATTATGAAATTGTTGTGATGAACATTATATCAAGAAGTTTATGAAAAAGGACCAGTGTAGAATATAGACCCTATAGATTTTAATCGTAAATTGAATAATATATGTCCTGGAAACAAACAATACATTTGACAAGTGTGTTATAGGTACACAGTAACAAAGGACATTTTGGGGAAACCATGTCTTGAATATGGACATTTTTTAGTTTAAATAGGAATACTTTTTGATTCATATTGTAAAATATTTTGTGCAGAAACATGTATCATTACAAAATACAGTTTGACATCTCAACAGATTAACTCACTAGGAATCATTAAGGTAAAGGAAATGTGGAGGATTAATAAAATCACATCAAAATTAAGAGATTATTTATCCACTGCAGGATGAAATGATATCATATAAGTGAATAGTGATTCTGCTTTGCATGTAATATATCTATCCATCCATTCATATGTATTATCTAAGTTTTTATATATCTGATTGCAATTGCAAAATGCATATAAGTGAATGTTAAGAAAATCTCAAAATACAATTAAATTTAGGACCCCCTAACCCAGGGGTGGGGAACCATTTTTCAGCCAAAGGCCATTTGGGTATTTATAACATTATTCGGAGGAATACAAAGTTATCAACTTAAAAATTAGCTGTTATATTTGGTTAAACATTTAATTAACTCACCCCTAATGCCTTAGCAGGGCCAGACCAAATGATTTCATGGGCTTTATATGGCCTGCGGGCTGGATGTTCCTCACCCCTGAGGCTTAACCTCTAATCACCATCATATCTCATCTCAATTATCTTTGAAATTTGGGATAATCAAATATTACCACACAACATAGTCTACCGTTTCAGTTAGCATCACTGATGAGAAGCCCTAGCCAGTTTAGCTCAGTAGATAGAGCGTCAGCCTGCAGACCAAAGGGTCCCAGGTTGATTCTGGTCAAGGGCACGTACCTCCGTTGCAGGCTCCTCCCTGGCCTGGGCCCTGGTCAGGGCTCATGCAGGAGGCAACCAATCGATGTGTTTCTCTCACATTAATGTTTCTCTCTGTCTTTCCCTCTCTTCCACTCTCTCTAAAAATCAATGGGAACATATCTTTGGGTGAGGATTAAAAAAAATAAAAATAAAAAAAATGAAGGAATCACTGATGAGAAAGTGCTGATCTACGCTATGAATACAAAGTTGAACTGAATAGATTTCATATCGTTGAGTCTTCCAAATGATTGCCATAAAAATACGTGACTAACAGTTTTGTTGATTGTTAGGCTAGGAAGTTGTGGACTGGAAATAATGCCTAACGTGGTCCCAGGCATTTTGTTCAGTGTACTCTGTAAACAGTAATAAACCTCAGTATCTTCTAGACAATGACACTTGGAGTCATTTAGGAATGCAAGCAACACAATTAGCTGTTATCAGACTTTGGTTTATTGCAAAATTTAGCAAAGTTTTTGATGTCATCCCTGACCCCTTGCTCTGAAAACAAAAGCAAAAACATAGTTATTGCTTATTCTTTCCCCCTTCTTTCTTTGTGCCACTGGAAAAGAAGGGCGAGGAAAAAAAAAATCATCGTAATAAATAAAAATAGAGATGTAAAAGAGAAAAATAGATGAATCCAGATTAGAAATATTAGGAGCAACAGAAATATCATCAAGCAGTTTCAAAATATGCTTCCTTTTTTTTTAAAGGTTATCATGTAAAAAAAAAATCACACCAAAAATATAGCAGCAGAGAAGAGAGATAAATACAAGTTAATTGCACACTAAACCCATGCAAAAAACCTGGGTCATCAGCCAAAGCAGTAGTATTCAGAATCCAATTTGGGATGCTTGCGCAGTGCTTGGGAGTCCTCCGTGACGGAGCTGTCACTGAACTGGTCCAAGTCTGACGGGGTGTGATGGCCTGGCACATCATCTGCCAAGGTGTCCAGATAGCTCCCCACGGAGATGCCATCCAGCCCGTCGCTGCCATCGTGTAGGCTATTGTAGCTGCCGTGGAGGGAGGTGCTCTGACTCTCCAGTAAGCTGCACAGGCTGCCACTGAGACTGCTGCCTCGGCTGGTGATGGTGGCTTTCTCTTCGATCATCCACTTGATGGACTCAATGCTCTCGTTGATCACAAGCAGCTGACGCATGAGCCTGGCGTCCGTGGCTCTGAGATTAACCTGCAGAGAAGAGGGAGAGAGGAAAGACCTTCCAGTGAGTCTACGTTTGTGCAAGACCCAACATTCATTTGGATTCTCTCTTCTTCAGCCCGTGATTTTAAATCCGTAGACTAAATTCACTCGATCTCAGGATGTTTTTGAAAACGGCTGACCCATGGCAGGAGTCATAATCAAGGAGCTCGCTTCCCGCCGGACGCATCAGGCTCCAAAAGAGACAATGAAACTCCCACTGCATCCCTGACCCTGACCAAGATGCCTGGAAATTTCATACTGAATATCAGGTTCCAGCTAAAACACGTATGCTCTCTTTGGCCCAATTAATAGTTTATCCAAGTTTACTTGAGAATATGTGGGTGGATGCTAAGAGGTGGGGAGAGGAGAAATGTGTAGAAATTAGGAATTATCATAATCCTGTTGCAGCTTCTAGCTTTTTGAGTGATAACATGCCAGGCATCATTATAGAAGCTCAACACTCGTTACAGTAATTCTATACCACAGGTATATTATTTTTATCCCCATTTTCCAGATGAAGAAACAGAAAAGATTTGAGAGTACAGAAGAGGTCTGTTCTCTTTATGATTTATGAACATATATAGTACTCAATAATGCCTTATTTCTAAGAGGAACCAAATTGCTGTAATATTCCTGGAATCCAAAAGGGTACCATTATACTAGGCTGATATACTTTACAAGATGGGGCAGCCCCGATCAAAATTGGGACATGGAATTCTGAGAAGGTTCTAAAACTCCCCTAAGTGCCTTCTCGGTGTGCATTTCTTCTGATAAATCTAAGCTACCTTGGAGAAATCTGTCTTTAAAGCCACAAAACGTAATTCCTTTGTGGGTCTTACACTTCAGCGGAACACTTGCTAACATCAGGTGTGTGGTGGTTCTGGGGAAGGTGGGAAAAGGGGGGCTGCACGAACTCTCCTCATTCCCTTTGTTCTTGGAGCTGGAGAGATGGGGCTCCTATAAAGACTCCAGTGCCTGGACTGGGAGGCAGGGACATGTTTGGCCACCAGGGGTCCTAGTCACATTCTTTATGGTTTGAAATGGATTCCTGTTTTTTGTTTTTGTTTTTTTCAGTTGGAATCTTTTAACCCAAGAGTCTGAGCTTTGCTAATTCTCTTTAACATCCATGGCTAATTCAAATTTATAGGTTTCTAGAATTTTCAAAGGCACTCAGTCACAAGTGACTCAAGCCATAAGGAAGAAAGGAGCCTATTGTCTTCAAATCTACGCATGCATTTTTGTAAAAAATATTTCCTGGTTAGGAGTTAATCCATAACTGAAGGCAAACTTTGCATTTAGTGAATGTGGTGAACAAACATTAGGAGAGATGGAATTTCTACCAGGGACTTCAAAGATCTAAGATTACAGGATAAAATATAGATGTATAAATATAAAAAGCACAAAGTACAATTTAAAAAGCCTTCATTTT
Organism: Myotis yumanensis; assembly: GCF_028538775.1. Taxonomy (NCBI): domain Eukaryota; kingdom Metazoa; phylum Chordata; class Mammalia; order Chiroptera; family Vespertilionidae; genus Myotis; species Myotis yumanensis. The sequence continues at coordinate 54,542,833 of NW_027223763.1, read as the reverse complement.
GATAGGATATTCAATAAAGCGATTGGGTGATTTCCTTATCTTTTCCGAGAGAGCACTGAGAACAAATTCTGTGGAAGGTAACCAGTGAAATCATTTCACTGAGGTGTTCACAAACAGAAGGATGTAAACTTAGCAGGTCTAAGAGGGGAAATGTGTAGAAATTAAGGAATCATTATATCATCATATACTAGCATTTCTATTTGTGGAGTCATCTCAATGACCTTGCAGTGACCTGTTGGAGAAGGAGACTTTCTGGCAGTTTTTATGTTCCAATTCACCCATACACCCCATGAGCCATCAAGATACTGTAATACAACAAATATTTACAAATCAGCAACAATTTGCCTTAGTCCACTGAGGAGCATAGAAAGTCAGGATGAGCCAAAGTCTTGCAAATGTCTTCAGTCAGGCAACTGTAGCTGAGAAAACCCGCTGTGCCCATTGCTGGTGCAGTATAAATGCTGGTGCAATACACTGTAAATGAGACCATTTCCCAAATGAGCACAGCTGCATCTGTTCACATTCCCACCCTGTCCCAGGCAAGTCTCCCAGCTTAGGCTCAGCTCTGGGTGTGTCCCTGCTATTCCCTTCACTTGAAATACTTTTACTGTCTTCTTCCCTAAATCCACTCCATCCTCCAGTTCCCACCTCTTCCATCAACCCTACTTGCTAATTCCAGCCTCCTCTGAAGTCCTATTAGTTTATATCTCACAGTTTAGCTTAATTTTCTACGGTCATACATTGCTACCTATGATTGTGTCTTTGAGCTGTTTCTTGACTAAATTTAAAGTGCCTTTAAGAAAGAAGCCATGTCTCCTATTTCTTCCATCTCTTTTAGGCGTGTCATAAGCAATGATTGATTTTTTCTCTTTTACAAATAGTCGTAATTTGGGGATCTCAAAACATAATAATACACATTCCCAGAAAACTGTGTCACTCAAGGGTTAAAACACACTTAAGATAACATTTTAGCAAATTTTGCCTGAGCCACACAGTGGCTGCATCAAATACAATTTAAAAAAAAATTCATTGCACAATATGAATAAGAGGGGAGTAGACTCTGAAGCAACAAAAGCTTCCTTTGACCGTGACATGATTTATTTAAATAAAAAAATTCTTTTCTCCTGAAAGCAAACATTCACAGGCCATTGAACCACAGTTGGGGGAAAAAAAACTGACGAAAGCGGGTCAGTTAGAACGCGTTGATCTGGCTGATCATGATCACAGATCAACTGTGTCTCACTCTCTGTCCTTGGTGAGAGAGTAAACAGCTTCCCACTGTGGGAGCCCTGGGCCAGCCGGTTCACACGCTGCCCATCCATTTCCTGGAGCTGCAGGCAGCTTGCTTCATACTCACTGCTTTCTCCTGGAACCAAGGTGTGGCTATGCTACTGCTGATGACCCTTGGAAGTATGAGCAATCCACCACCGCAGAACTAAATCACAGTGTCACTGCAGTCTCCAGTAGCTGCCCCACCTTTTCTCACTATTATTCATCTCAGTCCTTATGAAGTCTGACCGTCGATTAGGAAGAGAGTAGACGAGGGAGAGAGAGAGAGAGAGAGAGAGAGAGAGAGAGAGAGAGAGAGAGAGAGAGAGAGAATGGCTATGTTGGCAGGAGACTATGCAGTTCTTTCACCTGAGGTCTTCTAAGGTCCCGTAACCTTACTCTGAGAATGGCGAGAGGTGGGAGGCCCTCCTTATGATCTGAATCTGTGTCCCTACTTTGGAGAGGGGACATGATATCCAACCCCCACACCACATTTCTGGGCTTTCTGCTCCCTTCATAATATTTATCACTCGTTGGAATCATTCTGCTTCTTATTTTCCACTTGTTTTCTGTCTCCCCCATTGGCATGGAAGTACCACAGAGTGCACAGGACTTAGTGTCCTCTTCACTGCTCTGTGCTCAGGACGTACAAGAGTCTTGGCACATAGTAGGTGCTCAATTAGCGTTCATTCAAGGGCTGAATGATTTTGCCAGATTGGACCATCTGTCAGGAGCGCCCCTCCCTTGGGTTCTGCTGTGGGCCAGTGACATGTTTGCTTCTAGAAGAAAATACATTTTTTTTATTTAAGTAAATCATGTCACAGTCAGAGGCAGCTTCTGGAAAGAGCACTTCAGTGTTGAGACGCTGCCAGCGTGCAATCCCACGCCTCTCCATTCACAGGATTGGGACACCGAGAAACTGGTGCAGGGTTATTCCTATCTTCAGTGTGCAGATTACAAGCTAGTATCTCTGAAAGGAAGTGGATTTCAAGGTGTGAATCACACTCCAAACATTACTGTGTTTGTTTGGAGGCAATAATGGGTACGAGCACAGCACAGGTGTTCTGCAAACACTTGATGCAATGAGTTACACACAGGGAGCAAACACACACATAGGACATTGACCAAAAAAAGGTTTGCGTGAATTGATCCCTCAAAGTGGCTGCCCCTTCCTCTCTCCCGGCTCCCTCTCTCCCACTCTGGCCCTTAGTTGCTGCACTTTAGATGGAATGAATGCTGACATTTCATACCACTTTTAAACGGGAGGTGAATTGGGTCTGTGGCAGAACTTGAAATGAAGGATCTTGAAAGAGCAAATATTCTTAATGGTAAACTTTTCCAGATCTATGTTTTCTTTCAGACTCTCATGTTAATACTGAAAGAATCCAAAGGTTACAAATTGGCTCAATGGAATCCCAGAAAGAGAGAATGCAATCACATTTTCAATGAATGAGGGAGTGACAAACTAGCCAACTTCTTTTGTGGTGGTAAATGAGGAACCTGCCACTGCCTCTGTCGACCTACGTGACCTCTGGGCAAAGTGGCCTGGCGCATAGGCCTGAAAACCACATCCTGGGTGTTGTCTGAGCTGCAGTGAGCCACTGGACTCGGTGGATGTGGCAAAACAGTCTGTGAACAAAGACTGATTTCTGCCCAGTAAAGAAGATTTAACTCAGCTGAGGGACCCAGCTGTCACTTGTGTCTGCTTTTGGTATTAAGATGTTATTTGATAAGAAGATTCTGTAGGATAGATCATCTCAGTATCTCCCTCCACCCTGACGTTGTCTCCGATCCTTTGCCTTTCCTGTGGCCATTTGCTCACTAAATTGTTTCTGCTATGAGAAAATTCCGCAAATTATAGAGGAGACAAGGTACACCGCTTTTGCTGCTCAGTATCTCCAGCAAAAGACTTAGCTGGTAAAAACTCATGGCTAAGGCCAGAAGTGTAAGCTCTATGTGAATGCAGTGATAGAAATTTTAGCTCTTACCATTTGGGTTGAAATAAAAATCATATTGTGTTCTACTCCAAGATAAACATGCATATCCTCTTTAACATGCCTGTGTATTGACTGCAGTGTGCACTTGGACTGCAGAATTGTGTCTTCCAGATAAGGCCATTACTCTTTCTTGTCAGACTACAGGCTGGGTTAGCACCATGTTCTCATCTCTCTCTCAAAGCTCTCTATTACTGTTTCTCCCCTTTTATTTATGAGGATGGATTCATCAGAATTTCTACTGTAAAAGCCACAGTATCCATGACCTAAATCCCAAACATCCAGCAGGCTGTCATCTGAATTAGAAGGGAGAAAGACTACTTTTCAAGCAGGTCCATAATAATGAACAAGCAGAAAGGAAGCCAGATTAGATTTGCTTTTTAACATGATGCTCTAATCCCGGTTTTAAATCAGAAGAAACCAATCAACATTGTTTTCAGATGTGCAGTTGGGGGAAGCTCTTTTCTAGCCATATTTATTTCTAAATATACAAACATAATCAAAAGCATCTGTATGCACTAAAGGAAAGAGCTGTTTCAAATATGCTTGGAATATTGTTTTTCCAGCAGTTCATCCCAGTTTATCTGCATGTTCACTTTGCATAACCTTCTTGTGTCCAAATTTGCTCCCTCTCTAAATTCACCACATCCTCCATTTGAGGATCACAGGAGATTTTTCTGCCTGCCCACCCTTCACATGTCCAGCATTTTATGAATAGCTTTATGTGTGAAGCACTCTGCTAACTCTTTTCGCAGAGGATCTGCAAGGATGCTGTTGTCCGTGCGGTCTAGAAGACTGTGCGTTCCCACCCACAGCCTTTGCTTTGGAATGAACGCTTCAGGGGACAAGCCATCCACAAGTCCGTGAGGTTCCACCAGAGCTTTTCCTCCGTTTGTTTTTTCAGTTAAAAACTGACAACACAATTTGTTTCTAATTGGGCAACAGAGGATTCCATTTTTATATCAGTCTTTGTCTCCCTCCATTTATGTTGTTTATTTGGGGAACTGAACAATAACTAAAACAGTTCACTCTTTTCCCAAGACCTTATAGAAGAGTTATTTCCCCAAAGACGAAATTACATACATAAAAACACTATCAGCAGCACAGTTGACTGATGGATGTTGTTTTGATAAATTCAAAAGCTGCATCTGGTTTATGTGAAAGGGGCACATGTGACCCTCCCGAGTCTTCAACATAAATTCCAGCCACCAGGCCTGCTCCTGAGATCTGGACGGTTTCTGCTGGTTGGATAGGAGTCTTCAGCCTTGTTCCCTCAGGTTTTAGGTCCAACGGAATCTTAGATGCCTGTGAAGTCAATTCCTTTCCCATATCCTAATGTAGTGAGATTGGCTTCCTGAGTGCTTTCAATACATACATGCAGAGTGTAATCACCTGGGTTGAAATTCTTTGGAATGATGTAACAGAAACACTGACTCCCCACATTTGTACCATGTGCATTTTTCTAATTTAGAACTTAAAATGGTATTTTTACATGGAAGACTGGGGTATGTAAAGTGCTCCTCTGTGATATGTAGTAGCTGTGCTTACAGTGGGAGGGAAGGGAGGATAAGCGGATAGATGCTTAACAACTGGCTCCCTGGAAAACTACACACACACACACACATACACACACACACACACACACGTAATAGAAATTGTACCAGCATAAAAGATGTGTAGCACACACTTTACAAATAACACTAAAATATGTAGTGCCTTTTCTTGTGAATTTCATGTAACTAATTGAGTCTCACAGAATGCGTTTGTTCATTTTTGCTAAACTGAACCTGTGGTTGCAGTTCAACCACAATTCAACAAATAGAATTGCTCCTAATCCACGAGCTCTTTTCTCAATAATTCTGTCATTAAATCTCATACGTGATCTACTGCTAAACTATTTTTCACACCAGTACAAATTATATGTGCTAAACTGAAACCTGTTATATGTGCCTCGGCACTTGTTATGTCTGCACCTTGCTGGTTTGTCAGTGGTGTGAGCAACTTTGCTAAATTGGATAATGGGTTTTGAATATGTGAAGAATAGTTCCCTTTCTGCGTGTGCTGTTGATATGTGATAGCTAAAGACTCGGCCCCCTTTTCAGTTTAATCTGCAGTATTCACATTTTCCCCATCACTGTTTTATGGCCACAAAATAAAGGTCAAGTTCTGATTTATAGTGTCTTCCAGTTTCTGTGCTGTCAATACTCCTACCATGGTCAGTTTCAATCTACCAATGTGATATAACTAGGCATAGAGTTGGAAAGAGATTCTCAGTAGTTCAGCATTAGATAGTATTGCACCCAATAGAAATAATAAATGTTTTAAATAACCTCAGAAAATAACTAATAGTAAAATGTAGTAAATAATTACCAAGTAATGTGTTTTGAGTACTTATTACCTTACTTTTCATATAACTTATTCATTTGTAGGTTTATATAAATACACACTTTAAGGTATAAGAGTGACTGTGACTAAAAACTAGTTCATAAAACTGAAAATTTAGCAAACACATCACACAGGCCAGTAGGAGTTGGCTCTAGTATCCCACTGAAGGTGCAGAATAAAGGCTTAACCTAAGCTACTACATTTTTTGATAAGTAAATCAGAGGCTTTCATTTCTCCCTTAGGGCATTTATTTTCCTATAAAGCAGTGGTTCTCAACCTTCCTAATGCCACAACCCTTTAATACAGTTCCTCATGTTGTGGTGACCCCCAACCATAAAATTATTTTCGTTGTTACTTCATAACTATAATTCTGCTACTGTTATGAATCGTAATGTAAATATCTGATATGCAGGATGTATTTTCATTGTTACAAATTGAACATAATTAAAGCATAGTGATTAATCACAAAACAATATGTAATTATATATGTGTTTTCCGATGGTCTTAGGCGACCCCTGTGAAAGGGTCGTTCGACCCCCAGTTGAGAACCACTGCTATAAAGGATTAAAAGGCCAATGTAATTTATCTTTTCCAATAACTAGAATTTGAGGAAAATGTAAAATGTTTAGACCAAAGTTATTAGTGTTTTTTTAAAAATGTTTTTATTGATTTTAGAGAGAAAGGAAGGGAGAAGGAGAGATAGAAGCATCAATGAGAAAGAAACATCAACATCGATTGGCTGCCTCCTGCGCATCCCTTACTGGGGATGGAGCCTACAACCTGGGCATGTGCCCTCACAGGGAATCGAACTGGTGACCTCTTTGGTGCATAGGTCGATGCTCAACCACTGAGCCACATTGGCCAGGTAAAAGTTATTAGTATTTTTTATGAAAAGATTTTAAATATTGAATATAGATTATTTTTTAAGCATCACTGAGATATAAAATGTACTTGGTAAAGGAATAATAAATTTGAAAGTCAAGCATTTGTGCTTTGATATTATAATTTTTGCTGGATATATTTCTAATAAAATATGCTACACACTTCTCTAGGTAAACAGAACCATGCAGAATCAAGTATAAACAGAATATTTCTAATGCGTAGTTATTCAGCAGTGCACTTAAGGGTGCTGAGGAAATAGCATCTAAATCTCTTTTTTTACATGATTCCAGACATCCTTCCCACCCAAATATGTAACGTCTCTTTCAGTATTTTTTTTCTTTTAGTAATTTCTTGATTTTCAGATTAGATCTGTTTGTCAGTCCTTATGCCCCGCTTTTCTCCCTCATTCTCTTAATTCTATCTCTAATCTGCTATCTGCAGCCATAGTTTTTTCCGATGTGTTGAGTAGGGGACTACTGCACTGCAAGGAAGACTTATCTTTGCACTCATTAGAAAGTAATATTAACTGAGTAAAATTAGGTGAGGAAATAGTCTGTGCAACAGGATAAGGTGCATGGGCCTTGCGCTCTAGAACAGCTCTTCTCAACCTTTAATACGCATACAGATCACTGTGGAATCTTGTTCAAATTCAGATTCTCTTCACTGTTCTGTCATCCTGGATTTCTAACAAGTTCCCAGCTGATGCCAGTAGAGATAGCAACCTTTAAGATATCTGCCAAGATCCCCTCTTCCCCGGTGTATCTACATCTTTGCAGAGTTCCCTGCCCTTGTTTGTGAACTGGCCTATCAGCTTATTTCTGAGGAACAGAATATGGTGAAATGATGGGATGTCACTCCTGAGAAAAGGTAACAAAAAGACTGTGGTTTCTGTCTGGGCATATTACTTGCTCTAATGAGAGCCATCTGCCAGGCTGTGGGCTGTTCTCTTGTGAGATTTACATGATAAGGAACTACTATCACTGGACAACAGCTAAGCCAGAAGCTAGGCTGCCAACTGCTACAGGTTGTGCGAGTAAGTTTGGAAGCAGGTCCTCCCTGAATCCAGCCTTAAGGTGACTGCAGCCCAAACAGACAGGGTGATTGCAGACTTAATGCTAAGAAACTCTGAGCCGGAGGCGCGCAGTGAATCTGTGCCCAAACTCTTACTCACAGAAGCTGTGAGATAACGTTTGCTGTTTACCTTGCCAAGTTTTAGAGTGTTATGCAGCATGAATAAGGAATACACCAATGCTTTTGGTAAATGGACCACACTTTGAGTAGTAAGTGCCTGAGATCTTTTTACTTGTGGATAATTTTGGGTAACGGCTAATGGACCACTCTATTGATGGAATGCTGCTTTATTAAAACATTGTTTCATAGTTTGAAAAAAAGTAAAACATAGAACAAATAGGTAAATATTTATTGATGAAGACAAAAACATGTTCATTGAGGGGCCATCTGCATCTCCCACGGGTTAACCTTTCTTCTTCCTAAAAAAAGGTGGTTTAATACCCAAAAGAGAAATGATAGTCTCAGATATGGCACAGATTTTGGAATTATTAGACTGAAAATTTAAAATAGTTATGCTAATATGCTAAGGGATCTAATAAAAATATGTTCTTGCGTGGGCAATATGCAAGAACAGGTAGATAAAAAAAAAAGCAGGAAGATGGAAATCCAAAGAATCAAAAGGAAATACTCTAAGTAAAAATCACTGTAATGTAAATGAATATGTCAGTAGACTGGACACAACCAAAGAGAGAATCAATGGCCTTGAAGATATGTAAATAATTTGAATATCTCTTTGAGGGCCTTAGAGGCCCAGCAAAGCATTATTTTAATTATCTATGGGATTACCCTTATGTGACCTGCTATTTACTATTAATGTGGCCCAGATTTATCAAGTTAGAACTTGGCTTATAGACTTGCATCCGGATGACATGAAAATGACTTTTGTCTAGCTAAAAAATAATCTCAAAGGCTATGGTTTTACTATCCTGCTAGACATTAAACATTTGCTCAGAGAAACTCTAACTTAACAAAATGATTTCATATGTCTTTTTCAGAAAATATATCAACCTTTCCTCTAATTCTCTTTTGAACCAGCCAAATCATCACCAGAAAGTAATCTCACAGGGTGATCTGATCACAAACTTCTAACTGGGAAGGTCATGATTGGCCGTCATGCCCTAGGCACATAACTTCTTTAGCAGAAGGTTTATCTTGGCCTTAAGCAAAACCTGTACATTTTTTTGAGTGCATCTAGGTTAACCACACCTTTGAAATAAGCATAACCACCCTCAAGAGAGCACGTAATTTTGTTCACTATCCAGTAATCTAAGCCCCACCTTGCTTGGAGAAAGTAATCTTCCTTGTTAATTTCAAAACTGTCATTCCCTGGAGCATTTGAGATCTTGCTTCCCAGCAATTATTGTCATTATTTTTTGCTCATGTAAACTCTAATATAAAATTCTCTACATGTTTGGACGTTTCTCATGTCCACACCGTCTTGCTTGTTCTCTCATTAAATGAGCTAAGTAAATCTGCGACATGTGCTCCCTCTGGGTTTGTAAGAGGGTCATGTTTTCATCTTTTTGAACATTATACTTTGCTTACCTGCTAGGACTGGTTAAACAGAGTTGCCCACAAAGAGACTTCTTGAGTGACTCATCAACAGAAATAGAACTTGACCTTTTCTGACTCTCAGTTTTCTTCTGGTCTGGTTCTTTTTGTTCTGGTTTGTTTAGCTGCTGTTGTTTCAGATTCTTGACCAACAACAAATATGCTAGTTGGTCTATATTGTTTGTCTATTGGTGCGCTCAAATCCGTGTAGAAAATATTCTATTTCCACGGAGTAGGAGAACAACCCTTTGAGCATGTGTGTTCTGTGTTTTCTAGTGCCCTGTGCCTGAGGTGGTAGAATTGAAGTTTCAAGTCCTGTTGATGGTGGAGCATTTAATCGAAAAAACCTTTTACTGCTCATGATTAGAAAATGAAATATTTTTCTACATCTAGAGTACATTAATGAATTAAATTAGTCTCTTAAAAAATCTAATTATAGAAGCTAACAAATACTTGCAAAAATTTAATATTACCAGAATTTTAAGCAAGAAAAAAAAAAAAGAACTCTAATACACTGAATGCACTGACCTTTTAAAGGAAAAACAACAATAAAACTTCCTTACAGACAATACTAACTCAGAAGCATTTTTGTGGAAGAATCAAAGTGAATCTTTAGAGATGAATTGTTTTCATAATTTTAGGTTATAAATAGCTAAGTGTCTTTTTCTTGATTTCTTCAATATGGGGAATAAACATAATTTAAGTTTTTGAGATTTGGATTTATTATCTAATAAGGAGACTAGTTAATTTTAACTTCCTCAATTTACTATACTCGGTTACTGATAAGCTAATGTGACTTCCATATATTATGTAAGATTAAGAAAATATGCAATTATGTATTGTAAAATATATGTAATTATAATTCTTTCTTAGTCTTTTTAATTCAACTGTAATAATTTTCTGTACTGTACCAGGTTAAACATAATTTGCAAGATATTTATTTAGAACTTAGAGTAATATCAAGTTAATAAACAAAAACATATGGGTATGTGTATAATTTCTAAGGAGGACAGACTATTGAAACACTGGTCACCAATTGTTATTGATATCTTTGGGGGTTTTTGTTGTTGTTGTTGTTAATCCTCACCTGAGGATATTTTTCCATTGGTTTTTAAAGAGCATGGAAGGGAAAGGAGAGAAACAGAGAGAGAGAGAAACATCAATGTGAGAGAGACACATCGATTGGTTGCCTCCCAGACCCGTCCAGGGACTGAAATCAAGCCTGCAACTGAGGTACATGCCCTTGATTGGACCCTTCAGTGCTTGGGCTGAGGCTAGCCACTGAGCCAAACTGACTAGGGCTGATACCTTTGCTTTTATTTTATAATAATAAAGTGACTATATCTTTGGGTGATTTTAATGAACATATTAATTTTGCCACCTACAAAGGTGTGAAAAATATGTTTTTGGCTGTGGAGGTCTTATAATGTAGTATATAAGCTTTGCTGGACTGCTAAAATGCTAACATGTATATGACAGACTGTGATTATTCTACAGTTTCTCTCTGAAAGATTAGTAAATTTGATTAAAAAATGATAGCTTAGTCGTCGTGCAGTTGAGACTACACTGGGAATAATCATGGCAAAGAACTGGAACTAAAATAATGGTTTTGTATATCAAAAAGGAGAGTATTTTATTCTTAATGAAAATTGTTTATTTTCAAAAATATTTTTATTGATTTTAGAGAGGAAGAGAAATAGCAACATCGATGTTGGGAGAGACTCATTGATCAGCTGTCTCCTGCACATCCCCCCTGACCGCAAACTGAACCATGACCTCCTGGTTCATAGGTCGATGCTCAACCACTGAGCCAGGCCGGCCAGGCAAATTGTTCAGAATGTGAAAGAACATAGTGAAGGACAGAACTTGACTTTATGTAGAAAACTGAATATACAAAACAAACAAACGTAAAATCTGTGTTTGCCTTGAATCCTAATATCTACAAATAATAATTCTGAAAGTAATAAAATATATCAAAATGTTGGTAAAATTTGCTCAGTTTAGATGGACTTATTAGGAGAAGTTTTCAAAAGAGCTTGTCAATAAATGTATTAATGCAAAGCTAGAACTAGTTTTCTTTTCTTTGTCCTCTGTTGGAATGAAAAATTGGCTTAGAAGAATTTAGTTTGCTCTTGTGGAGCGATAGTAAAAAGTTATTATTTTCTGTAATCTGCTCAGATAGAGATTTCATAGTATCTAACCTGAAAGTTTCAGTGCTTTGTTCTAGCTTAAAGAGAGAGAGAAGGAAAAAAAGGAGGTTACTTAAAATTATGTTGTAATCTTACTCCAAACTATAGCTATTCCTTGTTTTCAGACACATCTGAGAGTGCTTTAATCAAATAATTAAATCTACTCAAATAACACTTAAACCCTTTTAATTTTGCCTTCCGAAGAAAAAACCCTAAATTCAGGTTGAAAATCATTTAAGATGTCTTTTACCCCCAAACTATTCTTTGAGGTCTCTGCAAGTGCCTTGGAGGACTGGTAGATAGCAGTCTTGGTAAATGATTGGGCATGCCTGTGTTCCAATAAAAATTTTTACAAAAACAGGCATGCTGGATTTAGATACTCTGTTGCTGTGGGTTCCCAGACTTGCAGGTATAAAAAAAGGTGCTTCCTGGTGGATTTGTTTACTCAGCCTCTTTCCAATGGACTATTTGTTCTCTGCTCCTCTATTCCTTCCTTTATCCATCTTTTCCATCCTGATGGTTCAACTCACTAAAAAATTAAATAAATATTTAGCCTATATGTGAGCTATTTGTATGAGTCATGTTTTTGACTGTTATTTTGTTGTTGTTGTTTTGAAAAAGGTAGCCACAGACAGAAATCTGTTAGATCTGGCACAGAGGCATTTGGGCCCAGAGCAGTACAGATAACGCAGGTGATGTAAAGAAACTTAAAAGTGTTGCAACAAAAGTTTCTGTTAAGTATCTGTCCCTAGTTCTAACTTTTTTTTTTATCTTTAATCACTTCTTATCTTCTTTATTTTACCCGTATTGCAATAAGAGAACATTTAATACCCTAAATTTAATATTTCAAATAAGAATAAACTGTCTTCTCAGTGTGAACCAAGGTGAATTCTATGAGGAAGGAATGGATTTGTTATTTCCAGTGGATTTATCTCTCTGATTACCTGTGATTGAGCACATACCAAGAATTGTGATAACTCAGTGTTCATAATCTTACTGAGCTGTCCACATTTTATTTTCCACAAATAACTTAATGATATCTCTGGCACTTGAAGATTGTCAAGGACTAAATTTATGTGCTACTCTCTTTAGTCTTTTAGAAATGAAAGTGTTTAAACTATTCCTTTGCATGATACCATTTAAAAATTATTGTTTGATTTATTTTAAATAAAATGTATTATAGACATTAAAATAACCTTGCCTAAAATATTACATTCATTTTTTTCCAATTTAGTATGCTCCTAAAATTTTACTTTAATTAATGTAGATGATTTTACCTGGATATGTGAGAGATTGCTCTCTTTTAAATGCGATGTATTTTGTCATGTTTATATCTATATTGATCCATTTCCAGGAGAAATGATAATCAAAGAAATTTAAAACAGAGGTGATGGCTGATTTGTTATTTATTTACTCCAATGATGCCCGTGACCCAACTACCAAATGATGATGTAGTTTAGTGAGACTAGCAAGGAAAATAAAATTTTGGTTCTGGTCTTGGTTCCATTACTAACAACCAGTGACTTGTAACAAGTTATCAACCTAATCTTCCCAAGCCTCTGTTTTTCTGTCTGTTAGATGAGAATACTGGAGATCATCTTTAAAATTCCTTCCAGCCCTAAAATGTCTTGATTCCTGGGTATAGCACATTAACAGTGTATGATCAGCTTACAATTTGCACAAAAAACGAGATTTATCTATGTGTCTAATGGAGCATAGTTAAAATGATCTTAGAGTTTGATTCTGAGAGATGACTACATTAGAAAGAGTTTACATGTGAACAAGGGAATTTTCAAGATAAATTTTAAAGATATGGGAGAAACAAGCACATAGGTAATAACTGAATATAAAGACAACTGACAAAAAAGTGTTAAGCATGAATTAACTACTCTAATGCAGTTGGTCTATCCTATCCATCAATTCTAGTTTCTTTTGTGTTGTTTTTTTTTGTGTGTGTATGTTTTAATATGTTTGTATTCATTTCAGAGAGAGGAAGGGAGAGAGAGAGAGGGATCGAAACATCAATGATGAGAGGGAATCAGTAATTGGCTGCCTCCTGCACACCCCCTACTAGGGATTGTGACCTGACTTGGAATCAAACCGTGACCTCCTGCTTCATGGGTTGATATTCAACCACTGGGCCACATTAGCCAGGTCATCAATCTTAGTTCCTAACTAGGATTATTAGTACATGGCAAATCAGTAAACATATGTTGAGTGAAGAAATGGATGAGAGAGGAAAAAACAGGTACATATGTACGTGGTAATGTAGCAGAGGATAAGTATGGGTTACTGTTCTTTGGGAAAAGAATATATGGCAGTTGAATAATTTTGAAAAATGGATCTGGATAGAGAGAGGTGGGTAGGGGTGGCCTATGCAAAGAAAGACCTAATTATTTGAAGCTGCAATGAGGAAAATAAGTGAAGGCCTAAAGAGGTAAAAGTTCAGTACATACATACATACATACATACATACAGTAAGTAAAAATTCATTTCATGCTCAGGAAGTGGCAAGACAGCCAGAGAGACTGGGGGACTAGATCTAGAATGTGGGAAGGTAATCTGGAGGCATGCCATGTCTGAAGTGTTGAGCAAGGGTCACTCAGCAATGATGAGATGGTCCATCCCATAGAACAGCTCACCGCATTGTCTGAAACAGAAGCTCTTTATCAGAGTACTACCTCACTGCTGTGATCTGGGTTACTGACTTGGAGTTGACCTAAAAGAGCGTAAGGGGGTTTCATTAGGATCTCAGATCTGTTTGGGCAAACATTTACTAACTGCAACAACAAATGATGTTAAAGAAAAAAATAACTTGACTGTCTACGGAAGTTAGACAAGGACTGCAGCTTAGATTGACATGAGGCCATTGCTTTCTGGAGCAGATGCTACCTCTTCCAAGAATAATTTTGCTAAACTGTGAGTAAGCTATTATTTCATTCTCCAGAATCCAAAGTGGTAGATTCAGTCTTGGGGAGAATCTGCTGAGAATTCAGAGTCCATCTGTATATGGGAAGCAAGGCTATTTTCCATCAGAAGCACAAAGATGGGGTGAAGTGCTTTTCAAGTATCTGACATAGAAAGGCAAAGGTCTTGACTCCAAATTCTTATTCTGATCTCCCATTTCCTGCCCATAAACCCCATCTCATTGTTCTTAAAATTCTCATGACAAATATGTTCTTCCTCTTGGGTTTTGTGTTCTCCCAATTTAGGGACATACTTAAGTTTCTCTGAAGGTCTGTCTGTGTATTTTTCCTGTTTTGTGTTTTTAATGGACACAAAAGAAGTTTGTTTCTTGCCTTTCAAATGCAATCACATTAATTGTTCCTCACCTAATTGCTAAACACACTTTGTTTTAGTTGAGTCCATTTAAAAATGTTCTTAAAACAAATGTTCCTTTGTAAGCTGTATTCTAATAGCAGTTTAATGAAGATAATGTAGTAAAAGTTTCTTAAAATGATGGGTGATTAGAAAATCCCAGATTTCCCTTTAGGAGAAAAAAAAAAGATCTGGTGCTCCATGCTAAGGAACAGGATACATATTTCTAAGAAATACTTCTAGGTACTCCTAATTCACTTCATGAGCAAGTTTCTGAACAGCTTTTGCCATCTTTAATATACTTAACTACCATTAAAATAATATCCCGATGCTACTTCAGAGAGATGCAGCTACATCCATAGCGTGTGATGATTATTTATAATTATAACAATTAGTAATAGATGGTTTTGAATGAAAGGTGCTATGTGGAATTGCAGTATGATTATTATAGTAATTAGATCACTTTCTCAGCTTATACTCGTTAGGAAAATATTTTTGTACCAATAATAAGAATTACATAATTATCATTATGTAAAACCCTAAATATTTGCAGTTGCTTTTATACCTTAGTATCACAATTAGCTCTATGCCTAGTCAAAAAACTAAATTTTATTTTCTGTTTGAGCCTGTCAAGAGAAACTACCACACAGGCACTGGTTTTTTTTTTCCCATTGTGAAAATTACAAAGATATAAGACAGTCAGATGATCTTAACAGATTCTTGCTCATACATTGATTATGCCACTCTAATCATAATTTAATATTGTTTTCTATCATAATATAATTTATTATAATCATATAGAAATAGTTTACCTAAGTGCTTTTCGTAAAATTAAATAAAACAATATATATATATATATATATATATATATATATATACTATAGTATATATTGTTTTATTTTTGTTTGTTTTTATTTTTGACTCAGTATGTTTGGGCATTTCTTTGCTATCTTATATAATAAAAGAGCTAATATGCTAATTAGACCAAATAGCAGATTGACCATCCAGACGACCTTCCAGATGAAGCCACAGCTGTGAGGGCCGAGACCCTTGCACGAATTTTGTGCATCAGGCCTCTAGTATTTTTATGAAGTCGAAAATAAAAACAGTGTAGGAAAATGGTATCCCAAACAGATTGGTACCCTAGAAAAAAAGTATGGGTTTGGATATTTAAAACCAGAAATACCATGCAATTCTTCCCCTAATTAGCTTCTTAGGTTTTAATATTACTTAATTTTTTCTCTACATCAATTTTTTAATCTATATTGTGGTATGATCAGTGTGGTATAAATTGATATTCTATCAACTTTCTGTTGACAATTTAGAATTGGTTAAAAATGAATCATCTTTTTAAAAAAATAAAATTCTAGCCCTAGCTGGTTTGGATAGAGTGTTGACCTGTGGACTGAAGGGTTTGAGGTTTAATTCCGGTCAATGGCACATGCCTGGGTTGTGGGCTGGATCTCCAGTAGGGGGTGTACGGGAGACAGCTGATCAAAGATTCTTATCACTGATGTTTCTATCTCTCTCTCCCTCTCCCTTCCTATCTGAAATCAATAAAAAAAAATATTTAAAAAAATAAAAAGATACAATTCTACAACTTGGATTAAACAGGCACTGGCCTATGTAAGTATTCATTAACAACTCTAGGGGCAAAAGTAGATTTACAGTTGCTCATAAGGAAAATAAACAATACTTAATAAGTAATAAACTCATGTACTCACAACTGTAAACCTATTTTTGCCCACTCGATATGATACCACTTTGATTTAATGTACTTTGATGTAATCTCAACATATTTTACAATCAAGAATCACTCCTCACATTTTGCTGTTAAAGAAATGGAGCTATGCCCAAGTAACCATCAGTAGATGAGGGGACAGAAAAGCAGTGGTACATTTATACAATGGATTACTCATAAAAAAAGAAGGAAATCTTACAGCATTGATGGACCTGGACAGTATTATGCTAAGTGAAAATAAGCCAGTTAGAGAAAGACAGATACCATAAGATTTCACTCATCTGGAATTTAATGAACAAAATAACAAACAAAATAGAAACAGACTCATCGATACAGAGAACAGACAGACAGCTTTCAGAGGGGAGGGAGGTTGTGGGGCTGGGTGACAAAGGTGAAGGGATGAAGCAAAGAGGAAAAACTTGAGGGGAAGGGTGGAGGGAGATAAAAGAGTAGATATAGGGAGGAGAAATGGTGATGGAGGAAGACAATATACAGGTGATGTATTATAGGATTGTACACCTGAAACTTACATCGTTTTATTAACCAATGTCACCCCAATAAATTAAATGAAAAGTTTAAAAAATGGAGTTATGTAGACACTACAATTATCTAAAAGTTGTACACCTATTCAAAAAATGTAGCTGGGAATACATTGTTGTTTCTATTCTTATCCTCTTGCATTTCCTTACATCTGAAAATCACTGCTGCCAGATTAAATGGTTTGCAGTAGCAGTAAAAATTAGCATAAATTCCATGTTAATTTATCACTTCTATCTCTGAAGGATCACAAATGAGGATGATAAAAGCAGATGCCTGGCATATGGCAACAGATGGGTCACTACATTTAAAAAGAACTAGTGGGAATAGGGTGGTTCACTTTTCTCAGTTCTTATCACATCAGGTGGAAAGCATGGAGAAGAAAACAAAGTAATGCAGACTTAACCGGGTCCTAACTTCCCTATAGCTTTTAAATGTCCTATTAAAATATAGGACTTGTAGTTTGCTAGTATGTTTCATGTCACAGCCATGCAGAAAAATCCATCCTAGAATGAATAAAGGTAGATATATAGGTAGGAATCTACAGTACCCACTGACAAGCTATGGCAGCTGATGGCAAGAATTACTGGAGCAGATGGTACATGATGAATGCATCAGGACATGTCCAGGCACCCAGATTCATAACATTACCAAGGGTTTCACTATTTTTGCTCAGATGATGACTTCTCCTACCATTACATTGAAATTTCATCTATGAAACATTTAAAATTTTATAGTATAATTACACATGCTTTTTATTATAAATTAAACATAAGAATGATGCTTATAATAAAACTTTGACTCAATACCCATAAAACATTATAGAAATACCCTAAGATGGAATGCTTCCCAGTGAACTAGCACCTAAATAACTATTCATTTTTTAAGGAATGTTTCATTTTCTATTTGGAATTCCTTCCATAAATACAATTCATAAACTCAGTTGATAAAAAATTATACTAAATAATTGCTGGGTTTTACTGGATATAACTGCTTGCCATATAATTAGCAAAGATGATGCCAGATCATGTTTTCCCTTGGGTATGAATTATCTAAATAAGGCTCTATTTGGGTTGATTTAATCTCTCTATTAAAGAAAATATATGACTCCTACTCACATAAAATCCTTGAAGAATTTTCTAAAGTTAAAACTTAAAAGTTTATCCTAAATTATAATACAGAAAAAGAAGACAAAGTTACTGCAATTAAAGCTCAAACTTTACCTAGAATTCGAGGTTATTTTCTACTAATTAAAATCTTGGTGGATGCAGCTTAAAAAGTATAAGCAGTGTTGTATTTGGGTGTCTCTAAAAGTAATAGCCATTTTTCTTTCCCTATTATCTGTCTCTTGATTCAAAAATGTAACTTCTGCCCAGCTGGTGTGGCTCAGGGGTTGAGTGTCAACTCAGGAACCAAGAGGTCACTGGTTCGATTCCAGGTCAGGGCACATGCCCAGGTTGCCTACTTAATCCCCAGTAAGGGTGGGTGCATGAGGCACCCAATGAAGATGTCCCTCTCTCATTGATGTTTCTGTTTCTCACTCTCTCTCTAAAAATCAAGAAAAAAATATTTTTTTTAAAAAGAAATGAAACTCCTGCAATCGCCTAAAACTTGGCATTGGTCTCTCCTAACACTCTGTATGTGCTGCTTTTATAAATTAATCAGTGTGGTTGCCATTGTCAATTTTTGGTAATAACAATAAAATCTTTCTAGGCTGGTTTTGCAATTATCAGAATTAACTGCTCAGGAAGTAGGTAGAGAACACCTGGAGGTGGTGTATTGAATTCTAGGAAATAACCATAGTTCTCACAGGTAAAGCCCCCAGGGTTGATGGCAGATATAGGAAGAATCCTGGTAACAATGCATGTTAGCGATAGTGGAGGCATTTGCTGTTTTAATTATTGTGTTTGTAATCCCACATAGAAAATTTTAACGAATCCAGGTTAATTTCCATAGTGATAGCAAAAAATTCCAACAACATTAATAACAGCATAAACAGTAATAACTAGCCTTTAATAAAGCATTAGTTCCAGGCACTATAACAAGTAATTCAAATTGTTTCCACCTAATCTTCATAAAAACTCTAATAGTATATTTTATTAAATTGCAACTCAGAGAGGATCTGTAATTTGCCACTGTCCTACAACCACGGAGTGATGGAGCCAGGATTCAGACCTAGACCTCCCTGGCTCTGAACCCCATGGCCTACCTGCTTCCTTTCCCTATGCAAGAGCCCAGGAGACAGCATTCATGGTCCCCTTAACAAAAACCTACTAGAATATTCAGTCTGACCAAAAAAATTAATTAGAAAATTATGTTGCAAAAGGAATGACATTTATTCCCTCAGCTTAGGAATTGTTAAGGAAATAACCTGAACTGTTGTATCATCACGACAGAAATATAAGGAACAAGTTAAATATCCAATATCAGAGAAATGCACAAAAAATGGAATCTCACTCAGGCAGTTAACAATTAGGTTTAGGAAAATCACATAGGAAAAGGTTTATGATACAATGCCAAGCAAAAATATAGGCTCTACAAAAAAGAAATATATAAGGCATATATTAGAATTTCAACACTGCAAAGGAAAATTACAGAAAAAAAATAATTTAATATAATAAGACAAAAATTATATAATAATGGCCTTGGGTAATATAATCATTATTTTTGCCTCCCACTTATACTTATGTACTTTCTAAAATAACTATCAGGAGTGTATATTACATTTTAATGAGAAAAAACCTTAATTACAAGATAAATCACATAATCATAAACATGAAAATTTATATAAGTAGCTGATCATTCAATGCCACTTGAATGATTAAAACATTAAATTATTAAATATTTTTGTTTAGAAAATATCAACTTTCTAATAAAGGCAACTTACATTAATTTATTGTGTAATTATAAAACCTATGGAATCGTGGAATTATATCTGATAGGAAGAAAACAAACATTTTGGAATATTTATATCTTGTACAAGTATAACCTTCTCTCTTCCCTTGTTCCAAAAATATTTTTGTCATTTTTTATTTTATTGCATACTTGAATTCCTTAGTAATCAACAGTATGCTTTCTTGTTTATGAGTATTTCAAAAGTACAGCATACTTTAAGGATCCCATAATAAAAAACACATGGAACTGTTTAGTTCTCAAGAAGAAAATCTTAAGGAAAAAAATGAGTAAGTATGCAAAAATATAACAGCTTTTATTACACAACTTCCTCAAATAACAACTACAATTGGTCCTTATTGCTTATCCAACCATATTCAAGCTGAGAATTCTCTATTAATTGTGATTGTTTTACCTTTCCTATCTCATTACAACACTAATTCCCACATAACCTTCTCACCTGCCTCCATCATTCTCATTACAGATTCCTAACTAACAAGTGCTTATTCTACCCCAAATTTGCCCAGGCAAATTTTCCCTCTACCTATGGTTACCCTCCTATAAAACCAGTTCTTTGCAGGGCACTTTCTAGACAGCTTTACTAATTTACTTCTCCAGTACCGAGCTCTTATACTCTGCTAAATGTATAGAGATGAAATATATTGGACATGGTTTTAGCTATGCAAGAACTCATGTTCTAGAGAGGGATATAAAAAGTAAAAAATGAGAAAAATACATAGTAGTACAATGTTATCCGTGGTATGACTTGGAGGATAAAAGTCAGAGTTGACTGGATGAGATGTGAGGGACAGCACTGGGAAAGGAAGAAATATCCAGGCAAAAAGAACAACCTATACAAATGTCAAGAACTAAGAGTACACATGGCACATCTGAGGAACTTAGGTGGGGCTGGAGTTGTACATGAAGATGTAAATGACCAGGTCTTAGGCATAGTATTGAATGGTTATGATAGATGTAATTTGCTTGATATAAAAATTATATGTTATTACAGATCGTGGGCCTTTGGAATTAGACCAGAATTTTTAATAGCATGGCGGTTAAATATTGCTATTGTTTTACTAATAACCTCATTGGTTTGCAAGTAATCTGAAATCCGTGTCTTCAACTGTATTTCTTCTGGGGCCTATACAGGAGTGGGATGTGGTTTGTGCTTAAAAATATGTGTTGCATTCACTTGATTACTGTTATAGTAACATTTCTAGAAGCAGAGGTGGTGAACCGTGCCCAGGGTGGGTATTTACATAGTTAAATGGTGTGCAACTGAGAGTTTCCATCTGTCTTTAAGGCCCAGCAGGGGTTGAGGCTTTGGAAATATGTATATTTACTACAGATATGCATCATCAGTGTTTAATTGGAACAACCAAGGTTTTTGGCTGGGTCAAATTAATTTCATGTGTGAAGTCAAGAGATGGCAAATAGATTCCTGTTAGACTCATTTCCAAGTATGTGAATCATGTAATATTTGTTCTTAGAAGAGTTAGATAGTATGAATAGCACCAAAATCTGCTTACAAAAAGGCATTGGATTATTTTCATAGAGAGGATAACTTTTTCAAGTGATTTGATACTATTGCCACAAAATTAACTCAATGATGTAAAAAAATGTAAAAGTAAAAAAAAAGAAAAAGTATATTACTCCTTGAGAATTTTGGGTGAAATCCAAATAGAATCAGTTTGTTTTAAGACTGACAGAAAACAAAAATAACCCAACCCTTCATGTTATGAAATTGCTGATCATCCCCAGTAATGATGTCTGAACTTTTGGAATTTAAGTGTAAATGCAAATTCTTTTCCTCTATTTATATTGGCCACTCCATGACACTCAAAACAACCAATTTGGGAAATGGAAAATCCTGGCCTTGTCTTTATCTACTGTAAATCACTCCCTATCTCGATTTCCAACTCAGCGATGTGAGCATTTGATAGTGCTCCTAGGAGACTTAATGCTTAGTGGTTTTAAATAAAACAGTGTTACAGAGTCTAACAATAATCATTTCAACCCACTTGCTTATCAATGCCAATAAGATAAGATGGTTGTGCTATGATTATTTAAAAGGCTCCAATACAGAAAGTAGCATCCATTTATGAGTTCATTCTTGTTATTTATTTTTTGACTGCTAATGATCATATTCAGAGCTCATTTAATTTATTAATCAAATAAAAATGTTCGAGCGGTTCCATTTTGTGCTGGCAGTGTGCTTCCAAGCATGTTGATTTTCCATGTCTGATGCCAAGTAAAGCTATGGTTCATGAAAAAGATTACTTTCTATCATGGCTGAAAGAAGCACTGCTTGAGAAAGCTTTTTTCACTGCCTTGTTAGTTGCTCTTTAAAGTTACAGTATTCATCATTATAATAATATAATAATTATAGTAAGTTTACAGTGTACATCAATATAATACATGACAATCATTAAGATCTCAAAATTCCTGACTTCATCATGTATGAATCCACATAAGAATCCACATATGAGCAGAAGTAGTCAGTTGCTTCACTAAATAAGTTTTCCATGTTCTGTAAAATTAATCTTTTAATTTCACTTATAAATGTAAAGTTTAACATGGTTGGAAAGGAGAGTAATTAAAAATTACTGCCACTGAATAACCAAATACATCCAAAAAATGCTTACCATTACATAAAGAATGTTTATCAGCCCTGACCAGTTTGGCTCAGTGGCTAGAGCATCAGCCTGTGGACTGAAGAGTCCCAGGTTCGATTCCGGTCAAGGGCATGTACCTTGGTTGCGGGCACATCCCCAATAGGGGGTGTGCAGGAGGCAGCTGATCAGTGTTTCTCTCTCATCGATGTTTCTAACTCTCTATCCCTCTCCCTTCCTCTCTGTAAAAAAATCAATAATATATATATATTTTTAAAAAGAATGTTTATCAGTTTAAATGTACTCCAAAGTATAGATCAAGCTCATGTACAACAAATTTGTTTGCTAATAAAAAACAACTTGTTTAAGTGATAAACCAAAGATATCATACCAATACAAACATCTAAGAAAATAGTTTTATTTTACATTAAGTGTACTGGTATAGACGGTACAGATTTCATTTCCCTGTGGTACAAGATTACCTTGAAGCAGGATACATGTTTATAGACATGAAATGTACATAATTTCCAAGGCTACTTCTGAAGGATGGCATTGGAGGGAATGTAACCAACAAGAATGGGGGGAAATGTTATGACCCATTCTTAAGTCTTTAAGTTTGGTCCCTATTAAAACAATGCATAATCTGCATTCATCATGAAAATCCAAAATTTACCAAAATAATCTTTGTCAAGTTCTAGTTCATTTATTCCCCACTGACAAAACCACATGTAAAGAAGACCATAAATTTCTTAGTTATCCTGACTTTCTTCTCACATACTCATTCTGACATCCCCAAACTGATTTTTAAGAACTCCCAAGTAAGGGATAATTGGAACAAATATTACATTGAAAAGCAAACACAAACACAAATTTAAAAATGGAGTAATAAACTCAAGAAGTAGAATATGAAAGTTAAAATTATATTTCATTTCATCGGAGTTGTCAGGGCATGCATGGTTCTTGGCAAAGTATAAACATAGCCAGATTAAAGGAAAAACAAGTGGATGTTTTTCAAGAGTTAATTCAACGTAAGAATATTTCTATTAAATGTAACTCTCCAAAGGAGTTTAGCACATGATGACAGTGATAGTAGAGCTTGAGTCATTACTTCTTTGGTCAAGTAACTATAGCATTAGGCAGGAGACTAGTCGCATTTATTGGGCAAATACAGTATTCTAGCAAATATAGCTACAGACATTGCATTGAAACATAGTTAGCAAATGTTATATTCATCTTTGAAGCATTATAACATCATTAACTTTAGGACTGAGGAAAGAAGATAGCATATGTGAAAATGCTTTGTAAACTACGATGTATAGTGCAAAATAACGACTCACAGGAGACATCTTTTCTTAGACAAAAATGGTAAAAAATTATATTCTTTTCCTGTGACCTTTTCTCTCACTTAACAAAACGGGCTCTTCAAATCCCTGTTCCCATACAGTTCAAATATTAGAAGGCAATAGTGTTGTTACTGTATCCGGCATTCAAATGTATTTACTGGATACCACCTATGCTCCAAAATCTTCCAGCTGCTACTTCATATTTTCACAGGGAACATAAACTCTGGCTGAAAAGATGATTTTGTGAGAATAGAATTTCTGGCATTAGGTCAACAGGAAGGTGAGAAGTTGAGGGCGTTTTCCGATTGCCCCTAGTATGCTTCAGGTAGACCCTGCTATATTGTCTAACTGAATGCTGGTCTGGTCGATGTGAAGTAGCCACTTCTAGTGTCCTTTCAAAGATATTCTTAGGGAAGGTCTGAACTCAGCAGGAAAAGGATGGATGTCATTAATTATGACTGCGATTCTGCAAGAGGGAGGAAGGACATTTATGCCCTGTAACTGTTCTCGTTGGAGAAATACTCACTGAGGTATTTAGAAGTAAAGTAATAGCATGTCTGCCATGTTTTTCTTTAATTTGGAGAGTGTGTTTATGAAAGCTGGGAACAGCGAAACAAGAAACGGCTTAGGGTAGAAGCAGCAGGAGAGAACCTGGGCGGTGGCTCCCTAGAAACATTGCAGGAAAGAAGTGAGCTGTGGCAGGGCTGCTGTCAGCTCACTGAAAAGTCAGAGAAAAGGGGGCCATGGGACCAGATTCATGGGTTAAGCCTGAGAGGAGCGGCTGCTGCCCATTGCACCCCTGGTTGCAAGTCTCCTGGGGACCCTTAAGAGTTTAGGAGAGAAAAGGCAATTTTCTGTCTAAAAATGTATATAAACATCTATCCGAGTCCTAATATTCTCCACTCATGTGAAGAGACTATAGAATGCGTGTAAATATTTCTGAGAGTAGCAGACAAGTTCATTACCTTCCTTTGGTGAACTTGTCCATGTTTAGCATCAGCTACTGTGACTAAAATCACAAGGGTCCCTTGGTTTTTAATGCACCTTATTCTACAGGGAGGACGTTCCTAAGTTGAAGTGGCCAATTCTTACGTAGGCACTAAGCATTCCAGGTATTACTTCTATGCAAAGGCGCTCAGTGCCAAACTTAGCAACTCAGACTTAGTATGTGTAGGACAAGAAGCTATTTTACATGTAGTCATACTCCCTTTTTCTTTGAAATGGAATAAAGGGAAGAGAGAGAAAAATGAGTAGTAGAAATAATTCTAATCTCATCTTTTCTTATAAGCACCAAAAAGTTAAGCTATTAATCAAATGGGCAGGACAGAAAAACTATTGCTTAATGAGCTCTTTCTGTTTAGCAGGCTGAATGCCAGCTATTTTATATATATTAAACTCTGAAAGGCATTTAGCTGATAAAAGGCAGAGCTATAATTCCTTGACTTCAACTCTACCTTATTCTGAAGCACATATTCTTTAATTTTTTTATTTTTTAATTCTATCTATCATTTTTTTTTCTTAACAAAATACAAAATATACTCAGTGTAGAGCAAGCATCTCAAACTCAACAGCTAACATGGGCCAAATAAATAAGGTTTAAGTTTATGTGGGCTGCAAAAAAACAAAAGCTTCAATTTTCATAGAAACGTAGGTTTATTTCGATAGAGACATGCTGAATACAAAGGGCTGACATAAATGAGTACTCGATCATGAGTATTTGCTGTGGGCTGCATGTGGACTGTGGGCCGCAAATTTGACATACTTGGTGTAGAGGAATCAGATGAAACAAGAGCTAAACAGAAAAACAAAAAAAACATATCACCTATAACTCCACCACCCAATGATACCACTCTGAATATTATAGGATATTTTTATCTCCAACCTTTTTTCCTAAGCATATTATATCCAAAACTTTTTGCTGTTCATAAATCTATATATATAAAAGCCTAAGCGACCCTTATGACTGGAATGACCGGTCGACCAGTCGCTATGACTCATACCCACCACCAGGGGACAGACACTCAATGCAGGAGCTGCCCCCCTGGTGGTTAGTGCACTCCCACAGCCAACCTTTCAGAGCCAGCCAACCTCCCTCATTCCTGCCCGTGGCCGGCCAACCTCCCATGGTCCCTCCTCCCATCTGCCCCCTACTCCGTCAGGCCGGCCAACCTCCCACGGTCCCTCCACCCCACTGACTGGCCAACCTCCCGTGGTCCCTCCTCCCATCTGCCCCCTACTCTGGCAGGCCGGCCACCCCCCTGTGGTCCCTCCACCCCACTGACTGGCCAACCTCCCGAGGTCCCTCCCCCCAGCTGGCTGGCCAACCTCCTGCAGTCCTTCCCCCTGTCCTTCACCCCCGGCTGGCAGAACCCAATTGGCCCAGCCCCGGTTGGGATTGGGTGAGACAGCCTGATGACCCTGATCACCAGCCAGGCCTGGGGACCCCACCCATGCACAAATTTGTGCACCGGGCCTCTAGTAATTTTAAAATATAATTTAAATAGCTAAACAAATTTCTATTATATGCACATAAATAACCTACCTACCATTATTGGTCATTTAGATTATTTTTATTTTTTAATCATGAATAATACCAAAATTACAGACTATATTTTTGTGTGCATATTCATTATTTCCTTAGGGTAAGTAAATTTCTATATTTATCCTAAATATTCCTGGCACCAGAATTGCTATGTCAAAGAATATTTTTTTTTCCTTTTTTAAATACAGTGTCAAGTTTACCTCTAAAGGCACCTTGAACATACACACTTCTGGCCCCTGTGAGAAGACTGCCTGTTTCTCTCCACTCTTGCCAAGACATGGCCTTGTCATTCTTTTCTCATTTTGCAAGAAAGGCAAGAAAGTCCTTTGTTTTACACATAGACCCAGAAACCCAGGAGGAACTCATTGAGCTTTTATTGTGTTTTACACTGGAGAGCTTTCATCTGAGGTTATAAATCCATGGCTTGTAGACACACATGCTAGAGCATTTTTCCCCATAGTGAATGATTGTAGAGTTTGTTTTTTGATGAATAACTGGAATTGCCAATTAACAATGATAATGAATAGAAGTATCTGAACATGGAATGTTCTGTCTTGTGAGCCAGGGAAGTACCCATCACTGAAGAAGTTGAAGAAAAAAATAATCAGCTGACTAGCATGCCAGTAGGGAATTGGTCTAGATGACCTCTATAGTTTCTTTCTACCTTAAGGCCTTTGATGCTCTTTTCTTTGTTGTTGTTATTATTATTATTATTATTATTAGTAGTAGTAGTAGTAGTAGAGAAGCAAGCAAGAATTTATTGATGACTGAAAAAAATATACGTAGGACAGTAAAACAAGGAAGGGCATAGAAGAAGCGACAGGAGAGCCTGGGCTGGGCTGCCTTGGCTCACCAGGAAGTCAGAGAAAAAGGGACCTTGGAGTCAGGTTCGGGGGTTAGCCTGGGATGAGCTGCCTCTGCCCATTGCTCCCCTGGTTGCAAGACTCGTGCAGTTCCTTGGAGGTTAGGAAATGCACACCTGTGGGGAGAGGAGAAGGGGAAGGGAATGGCCTGGGTGTGCTCCCTGGAGGGAGAGCACCCTGGGACCTAGCTGTCCCTGCCCATTCTCCCCTGGTTCCAAGTCTCATGGGGTCCCTTGGAGTTTAGGAGATCCGTGATTATGTGGGAAGGAGAGGGGGGAGGGAATGGCATGGGAGTGACCCCTGGAGGGAGAGCACCCTATGATGCTCTTTTCTATTTCTAGAGATTATTGACTCTGTATTTTTGCCTCATCAATTGCAATATTTGTATACAAATAGAGTGATTCTCTCTGACTGCTGTACTTTGTCAGTAATCTATCCGAAGTGGCAGCACTGTAAGTTATGCTTTGAAGCAATATATACCTATAATCAATACCAGAGTGTTTGCTGAATCTAGAAAATTAGCTGCAACATGAGCTCCTAAGAGTTTCAGTTTGAAAATTATGCATGCACGTATAGTCACAAAAATACATGTATAATTATAGCTAAAGTATGTAAGAAACCAGAGGTATGCTTTCATGTGTTCAGAAAATTTCTAGGAGGATACATAAAATATTATTCTTAGTAGTTGTCTCTAAGGAGGGGAAATTGGGTAAAGGGATGTGGGGAACTTTTTCTAGTACTTTCCACTTTAGATCATTTTATACTGTTTGCATGTTTCAATGACTGCATGTAAGAATTTAATCATCATAATTTAAGATTTTATGAAATTAAAAGAACATTTAGAAACAAAGTTAACCACACCAATGAAAAGCCAATCGGACCTATTTATCATTGAATTGTCAGCAAAGGAACTACCGGTATCTGAATTGAGCAGCCTTACAAGTTGGACTTTATCACCAACTTGTGATAAAGTGACTTGTGAGGAGGGACTTTTCTTCTCGATTTCTTCTCAATATATGGAAAGTTGGAGACTTAAGTCCTAAGTTAACATACAGAGAGAAAATTCCATAATTTTAATTACAAACAGGTAATTCTGATCATTTTTTTAGTTTGCATAAAAAGAATCCATGGTATCCATCAAATCTTTTTTAAATCTTAAAAATTATTCAAGAAAAGCTGATGCTGATAGTAGAGGAGGACATGCATATGAATGTGATGTGCCCCCTAGAACTTAGAAATGAGGGAAATTATCCCCTGAAAATCTGAAATTAATCATAAGGCATCAGAGGTCAGGATTGAACTATCACCCCTAAAGGCAGTCCAGTGTGCCCGACTCCTGACTGATGGGATTAACATTTTGAAGACTAAGATGTGTCAGTTAGAATATAGGCTTAACTGCAATGGACATTCTGCCTGACCCAACCAAGGCAGTTTTTTAATTAGTAACTGGTTGAGGTTTATATGAGAAGTGATAAAATAGGATAAAAATTAACTAGATAAACATTTCTTAAGTTCTATCAGGAATCTGTTTGTATTACCTAACACCTCACAGTGCCTACCTCAAAAGTGGGTGAGGGGTGAGAACAGAACAACATATACATGAAAACTGTTTACAGTACTAACTGGCATAATGTAATCATCCAGTGCATGTCAGATGAAGGAAAATGAAATCTAAAACACCAAAATTATGTGAATGTATATGTGTGTGTGTGTGTGTGTGTGTGTGTGTATGTATATATATATATATATATATATATATATGCAAAGAGATTGAAAAAGGCCTGAGAGGATTCATACCAAACTTCAACAGCAGTTTCCTTTGGGGTATAGAGTAATATGGGGGAGCTAAAGTATTGAGAATAAGTGAAGGGAGACTTTTGTTTTCCTTTTTCAATGTCTATATTTCTGGAAGTTTTTTTTTTTAATATATTTTGTTGATTTTTTACAGAGAGGAAGGGAGAGGGATAGAGAGTTAGAAACATCGATGGGAGAGAAACATCGATCAGCCGCCTCCTGCACATCTCCTACTGGGGATGTGCCCGCAACCCAGGTACATGCCCTTGACCGGAATCGAACCCGGGACCTTTCAGTCCGCAGGCCAACGCTCTGTCCACTGAGCCAAACTGGTTTCGGCAATTTCTGGAAGTTTTATAATGAAAAAGCATATCTTTAATTTAAAAAAAGGAAACAATAATGTTTTTGAAGAAATAACAATGGATCCATTGGTAGATGTGTGATGAAATTATTGTAAAAATGTGCATTCACAGCAAATGAGCATACTTCATGGTACTCACATATAGTATGATTTGTGAGTAATTTGGATCCGCCATGTAGCCAGGCTCACAGTGGCCCTTGTTTGAATAAATGGCTGAGAAACCAATTCTAGTGACTTAGTCAAGTTACTTAACCTCTGTAAGCCAGTTTCCTTATCTGTAAAATGAACATATGCATATATGTGTAACCCATGGACACAGACTAGTACAGTAAAGGCCTGTAGTGGAGGGCGGCAGTGGGGTGGAGGGAGTCAATGGCAGGGGGGGGGGGGGGGAAGGAGGACATCTCTAATACTTTTAACAATAAAGATAATTTTTTTTAAAAGAGTGGTTGGGCTGGTAGCACCAGTTTTTTCCTAAGACAGATAAACTATGTCTAACTTTGGTAAAAAAAAAAAAAAAAAAGTACATGTTGGTATAGCCATTTTAACATACATAGAAATTGGATACTAAATAGACATAATAATAAAAAATAGCTACATATAAACATCCATGTCTTTAGTTATTCCTCCTGGGAGAGCTTATGGTAAATAAGGATATAATTTAAACTATTTAATATTTTGAAATTCTGAAAGGAAAGCAGATATATACATTTAATTCTGGGTGTCAACAAAAGCATAGAGGTACTCTCAAGCATGAAATGTAATACTACAGTCATGGTTAAAAGTTCAGATCCTGTGGGGAGGAGGGAGGCTAGAAGGGGTCAATGGGGAAAGAAAGGGTACATCTATATTACTTTCAACAATAAAGGTAAATTAAAAAAAAAAAAAAAGCTCAGATACTGACTACAACCTAGCTCATCTCCTTACTATCTTGGTAATCTTAAGCATTAACAATAAACCTTAGTACTTCATCTATAAGATAACTGTGAAAATTATGTTTAGTTACGATAACTATAAGGTTTCAATGAGATGATACATATAACATGTTTAACAGAGTACCTGGCACACAGAAAGATCTCATTATATGGTGATGGAAGACCTGACTTGGGGTGCTGAACACCAGACAATATATAGATGATGTATTATAATTGCACACCTGGAACCTATACAATTTTATTAACCTATGTCACCCAAATAAATTCACAATGAATGAATGAATGAATGAAAGGTCTCATTCTAAGTAGTCTCCAGTTCCTCAGACTACCTAGGATACTGGAAATTAGGTTCATTAACCTATGCTACTGTACTCTGCTTGCACTGGAGCTGGGGAAAGGCTACCCACATTTCTTTTTTGCTTTTGTATAGAAATTCGGTCCCTATGGAAGATCTAGTGACATGGTTGAAGCTATGATAGTCAGTTTGGTAGAAGCGGTGCTTAAGCTTTCATGTGTCGCAAAGCAGCATTGCCCATCTAGGGCTTCTTGTCTAAAGTCAACAGAACAGCCATGTAATTGACATAATACAGTAGCTGTTAACTGTCATCATTCTCACTGTTTTTGAATGCCTATGTAATAACTGATTTTCTCATTTCATTGAGTTCATACGGCGCCTTGGTAGAGATGCCTTTATCCCTATGTGAAAAAGAAACTGTATTATAACTTGCTCAGAAATGGTATTATAACTTGCGCAGTGCCACATACCAGTGAGTGAAAGAGCCAAGGCTAGCATGAGGGACCATGGAAGATGAGCTAAAGTCTCTGCAGGGATAGAGTGTTGGGCCGAGACAGCCTGCTGGGCCCTGTTGGTTTGTGTCCTGTCTTGTTCTAGACGTGACTGGAATCCTAGCTTGTCTGATTCCAAAGCCGCTGAAGGTTCCAGCCAACCGGAGGTCCACCACATGAGTAGTGAATATTAACCTTTAAAGAAGAACAACAAAAAAATGTCCTTCAAAGAAATAGAAACACATTCTCAGGGACCCCAGAGAACTCCAGACATAAAGCCCAGTTTCAGAAGTCGTATCTTAAAAGCTAAAGCCTTAGTGTGTGAAAAAGCCTTTTCATTGTGACTCACCACTACAAAGTGGACGGTAAAAGGTGTTTTTATGCATGCAATCACCCCAGTGAACACAACCAGTTTTAAAATTGGCGTAAAATGTGGTCTCTCAAGGTCGGGGCAGTATGGTTGTGTAACTAGAATAAAAATGAAAGGTAATTCTTTTTGGTCAGAATATGTTCCTCATGAGTGTACCAATCATTCAACATACATTCCTTGGGACAGGGCCGGGCTCATCCATTTTTTGGAAATGTCACTGTTTTCACGTTATGTATAAATCCTCGGCATTCTGTCTGTGTAACATTACTATCTCTGCCTGCACTGCCATTAATTTTGAGCCACTGTGTAAGGAAACATGTTTCAACAAGATTTGTTTACTAGAGTAAGGAAGTTTAATAATACTCCATGCACAACATGACAGAAGAAACTACTGTTAGGAATCAGATTTCCTGATCTCTTTTATGTCTTTATCCCTAATATTAAGCCTATAATTTATGTAGTTATTAGCACTTTTAATTCCTTGTACAAGGCACATTTGCTGTGAGAAATCTCCTCAGCTTTATCTGTTAGTCTCAACGTTTATGTGTAATCTCCACCATCGCATCACACACCTGCTGATGTATTTGTTTGTAATCTTTCTCTGGCCAAATTATATTCCCTTTTTATCTTTTCATCTCTCTTGTGAACTCATCAAAGAAGTTGCCTTCTACTTTAAGCTTCTCAATTATATATCAAAGGGTTTTCCTTAAGTTTTTTGTCCAACTTAAAAAAATAACTAAATTTTAGAAACCATGATATAAATCTTGTTGCCTACTTAAGTTGAAGTATTGCTGATGCAAGTGTGAAGTTCGTGTAGTAAAATTCTTTTTGAGGACATTTAAGATAATTTTTCTTTTTTTTCAATAAAAATAAGTTTTATTGATTTTACAGAGAGGAAGGGAGAGAGAGAGTTAGAAACATAGATCAGCTGCCTCCTGCACGCCTCCTACTGGGGATGTGCCCGCAATCAAGGTACATGCTCTTGACCAGAATTGAACCTGGGACCCTTCAGTCTGCAGGCCGAGGCTCTATCCACTGAGCCAAACCAGTTGGGGCAATAATTTTTCGTTTTACTACAAAATAAGTAAGCCATTTAACACAGGGTACACACATGAAAAAGATCAGTGAGAAAAAGTATCAGTAACATTTTTTTACTATTATTATTATTATTTTAAATGTATAGTTGAAAGTATTACAGATATCCCCTTTGTTTTTGTTTTTTTTTGTTTTTCCCATTGACCCCCTCCACCCCACACCTGCCCCTCCCAGGCCTTCGCCACAGGATTGTCTGTCCAA
Source organism: Myotis yumanensis (assembly GCF_028538775.1). Classification (NCBI taxonomy): domain Eukaryota; kingdom Metazoa; phylum Chordata; class Mammalia; order Chiroptera; family Vespertilionidae; genus Myotis; species Myotis yumanensis. Next base: position 54,510,099 of record NW_027223763.1, on the reverse strand, counting down.
GGGCTATGCATATATGCATATGAGTTTCCTGCTAATCACTCCCCACCCTCGCACCCCACCTTCCCTCTGAAAAATAACATTTTGATTTATGTTCCAGTATCACTTGATGTATCTGCATTTGTGTCTACTACTGTATTTGCCTAGAAAACTTTATTAAAGCAAGAGTTGATGAATTGGGTGAGGTGTTTAAATGCTTTAATAGTAGGAAAAAAAATAACTAACTTGAGATTGTTTTTACCTCACTACTACATAGCTGGTATGCAAATAATTGGCAAAAATATGGAAATCAGGACACAATATTTTCAAATTAGTTTTTATAATGGCACTGCAATAACCATCCCAACATAATAAAGAGTTGACTAAAATCCAGAATATGGCATCTACAAGTAATACGTACTTCTTTACAAACTCTACTTTGATTCTGTAAACAGTAATTATGTAGGAAGGCAAATGTGGGAAGGTGTATTAGACTCCTTCTAATTCCAGGTTCTCGTTCTTTAGTAATTGCTTTTATAATCTCCTGCATTTCAAATTTCTTCCAGAGTAAATTGATGTAGATAATTTTCACGCTCAAGCTAGATGTATGAAATGGATGCATTGAAGTAGCACTAAAACTCTTTACACATACTGTAAAAGTGCAATATAAAATTAATCACTAAGAAATCAAATGCAGGTTCTGACCAAGATTGTTTATAATTATTGGAAAATATTTGGATATTCTGAGATATTCTAGAACTTAGAGTAATAGTATTTGATAAGTAATGCTTAAAGTTCCACTTTTAAGAAAATTTTGCAAAAGGAATCTTTATGCACTGAAAGAAGTATAATACTCATAACAATGTATTGGTGCCACCCCCCTCCAAAAAAAGGAGTCTTTGCATAGAGAGTAGGAAGAAAATTTCAAATAATTTCATAGACCTTGGATGACTGGCTTTTTAAAGTAGGCCTTTTGTTCTATATTCCCAAGGCCTTGAGGCAGACCTAGTACATAGTAGGCACTCAATAAATATTTGTTGATTATTGAATGAACTCCTGTATGAAACAACCCCTGGCATGCATCCTGAGGGATTCTTTAGATTGGTCTCTTAGTATTTTAGGGAGTGGTAACATATTACAGATGTATAAAAAACTATATTTTGAAGGGAAATTATTGGGATACAGACCAGAATGTTCATAAAAACACAGTACATGGATTCAGATGATATGAGTTAAGTTGTGATTCTGTCCACTAATTAGCTGTGTGACCTTGGCCTGCTTTCTCAACCTTCTCTAAGCCACAATGATCACATTTGTAAAAGAATTCCTTTCCCAGTATGGTCTTATGCAAATGATATGATAGATATTAAAACACTCTGTGAACTGAAAAGTGGTGAACAAATATTATTGGACATAATTTGTACAAGAGGTCTGAAATCTATTTCCAATTTTATCATATATTTCCTATGTGTATCTCTTCATTTTTTATTGTATTGTCAAATTTCCTCATCTTTAAATTAAAAATCAAAATACTTTACACAAGGGAAAATTTTCTCCCTCCCCCAAACATCCTGATGGTTACCTTGAATTGGCCTGTCGTATCAAATATATTCCTGAAAAATTTCTTTTGCAATATTTTCCTTCCTACACCTCTATTATGTATAGTGCTATTTCTGTTGTTAATAAGAGTTTCGACATTAAGAAATTTGATCACAGAAACAGATTCTCCCCCCTGTTCAATCTTTTTCAACTTTCTTCCATTACAATGCATTTCACAGGCCTCTATGAGCATGGATTATAACATTAACTAATAAGAGTTAAGGAAATTATGCATAAAAGCATAAAAGGAGATGAGAGAGACAATGATAAAGTCATGTGTATGTAAAGAATCTTAAGACTATTTCCCTGCAAGGCTATGCTGTATTGTGTCCAAGGTATACACATCCATTCTAATAGGAAAAGGAGGCTAATTCCTGGAAGTCTCTAGAAAGGTGTGTGCATGGCTAAGGTACATCTTAGGTAGGAGTTATGAAGGCAAGATCAAAGCCTGACAATTCTAGACTATCCAGAAGAAAAATCTGTGAACAACTCAAAATAATGAGCATGAAATATGGGGTCATACATAATACCAAGAAGGTTAACCCAATGCTCATGGTAGAGGATAGACAAGGACATAAAAATCATGATTAAGAGATCATAGCTCAGCTTCTCTACATGGAGACACTAGGGGAAGATAGGAAGAATTGCATCTGTTTCATGTTTATGAGAAAACTGCCAAGTCTACATGAAAACAAATCTGTTGCTTTGCAACTATGCTAAAGCTGAGCACCCAGAGAGGTATGCAAATTGGGGGGAAACTCTCTCATTGGCCAGGAAATATACCTTCTCTCTCACGTCTCATAGCCAGTGTTATCATGTGCTCAATGGAGACCTTTATTAGAGTACATAATGGAACACAAGACATCTGTTCTGGCATGAATTCTCCTAAGTGCATAGATGCTTCACATAGAAAATATAATGAATAGTCAATTTAGCAATGTGCCTCTGCTGTTACTGTTCTCTTTGCTTTTTAAAGTTTATTTATTAAGATACCATAATCATTGCACATAGCAAGATCTGGCTTGGGGAAATAGATTTTTATTAACTCTATAACATTTTCATTAGGAAAAACAGATATATCTGGAAAGTGTTGAAGAGGAAGAGAATACATGACCTCTATATATACCACTTTGGAATTTGGATTATTTTGAGCTGAAGACAATCAAGACCCAGCAGGCTGGAGAAAAAAATTTACTTCTCCCTTAACTACCTAAAAGAATGTAGATAGGGGCCTGGTTCAGAAAGAGAGCTATTACCAGAGATAACTTTTATCTGAACAGCCGGTCTGTTAGCCAGGCAAACATCTAATTTCCAAACATCTGCTCTTCTTCTTGGCCTGAGAACTACCTTTCTCCCCTTTGAAGCCCTAGTGCCCTATTCCATTACTTTTCTCAGAGAGGCAAGTACGCCTCAACTGCCTCACTTGACCCTGTGTCTCACATTTTATTGGGGTTACCTTACATAAGAAATTAAATTTGTTTTTCCCCTGTTAATCTGTCTTATGTCAATTTACTTGTTAGACCAGCCAAAGAACCGAGAAGAATAGGAGGAAATTTTCCTCCTTAGTAGTGTCTTTAGTTGTTAATAACCAGATGCTTTTTTTTTAACCTACGGAGTTACAGAACACATTTGGCTTAATAAACTAAAAATAATAAATGGCAAATGAGTACAAGAAATTGGAGAGCCTTAATAGAGAGGCTCCTTGACTTTTTCATTTTGTACTTTCAGCAGCCAGTTACTTAACAGGTATAATAAATGCTTAATAAATACTTGTTGAATAATATGTATAACCTGTGTATCTGGACAGTGAAACATAAGTATAGTATAAAATCATTTGCATTACACATGATGCATGAATATATACACATACAACTACCTATTCATATGCGTGCATGCACACACACATATATATATATATTTCTCACCTGAGGATATGTTTTTATTTATTTTTATTTTATTTATTTTTAAATATATATTTTATTGATTTCAGAGGGAAGAAAGAGGGAGAGAGAAAGAGATAGAAACATCAATGATGAGAATCATTGGCTGCCTCCTGCACACCTCCTACTGGGGATTGAGCCTGCAACCCGGGCATGTGCCCTTGACCGGAATCAAATCTGGACCTTAGTCCACAGGCTGATGCTCTATCCACTGAGCCAAACTAGCTAGGACTGTTTTTATTTATTTTTAAAGAGAGCGGGAAGGACAGAAAAAGAGAGAGGGGAACCTAGATATGAGAGAAACATTGATCAGTTGCCTCCCAAATGGGCCCCCACTGTGGATCAAACCCGCAACCTAGGTATGTGCCCTGACAGGGAATTGAACCCACAACCTCCTGGTTCACCAGAGGATGCTCCAACCAACTGAGGCATGGGGCTTGGGCTATAACTATATATATTTTTAAACACCTGGGCACTCCATGTAGGGAAAAAATGAATACTTGAGACATACAAGCTATAGAATGGCTTTAAAGAACTTGAGAGAGGTTTTTAGTGTTTCCTAGAGCCTTCATGTGGTGAAAATTCTGAACATGGGACAGATCTTGAAGACTGGCTTTTTGTGCTCATATGATTGCCAAGATTACTCTAGGCTGTGGAATCCATTCCCTCCAGAGTGTTCCAATTGCAGAAAGAGAGGAGGGAAACACCTCTGGTTACTTCTTTTTAATGCAAAGTTCCAGCAGACAGCATCATTTACGTAGAAAATCCTTCCAATCATCCTTCAAGGAGGCCCCTGTTGCAACTGTCCTTCTCCCCAACCTGGTAGAAAATGCTGTTGATTTGTTGTCATTTTACTCAAAATATTCAGGAAGGAGTCATTTCCTCCAACCACTTCGTTGTACAAATACACTGAGGCCGCAGAGAAGTGACTTGCACAAGAGCTTATGGCAAGTGCCTTTATCTAAATCCATCCGGAATAAGGAGTGTTCCCTGTCCCCCTCCTCCTCCCACCCTCCCTTTCTTGGGCTAACATTTGCAAACAGCACAGAAAACAATTGCAGATTGAGGACTGAGGGGGAAGGGGAGGAAGTGGTTATTAGCAAATCCCTGGGCCTGGAGATCACCTGCTCTCTTGGATCAAAACAGTGTAGCAAGCTATTCATGAGAACATCAAGGACAGGAGGAGTGGGCCATTGTTTTCCGAACCAGCTGTGGAGAATCAGCTCAACAGTGGCCTCGGAACAGCAGCTGCACCAAGGGGCGGAGGCCATGGAGGTGGGAGAGGAGTGAGCGAGCAAGTCAGGCAGCCAGGCTGCAGGGACCCCGCGGCGCCACCTCTCGGCAAACCCGGAAGTGTTTCCGTAATAAGCGCAATGGCCTGAGCCACCTTTTTGAACCTAAAGTGTGAATGGCTCGCAGCAGGCCCCAGATGCTTCGGTAGTAACCGCAAACCCGGGGGGGGGGGGGGGGGGGGGGGGGGGGGGGGGGGGATTGGTGCCGGGGGACTGCGCTCTGGCCGCTAAATGATGGACGCAGCCAGGGAGCACCAAGTCCTTGCAATCAAAATGCACAGAACAGAGCAGGCTCTGCTGTCTTGGCAAACCGTGAACCGAGCAAAGTCCGGGGTAAACAAGCCTTACAGCGGCTGCCTCCAGACCTGCACCCCCTGTGCGCTCCTCTCCCCCTCTTCTCCCACGCACCTGAACCCACCCCTGCAGCCCTCGCCACCCTCTTTCCCAGGCCCTACCTTCCCAGCTCCGATCTCTGCATTTTGCCGGGGAGGCCCCCATGCCCACCGGCGGCGCACCGCACTCACCATCTCTTGCCTGAGGAGGTGCAGCTTGGTTTCCAGCCTCTCCAGGGTGCTGGAGTGGCTCCGTCTTCCCGGGGAGCCCGAGGTTGGGGAGGACGAAGAGGAGGACGACAAGGAGGGAGGGAGGCTGCAGCAGCTGCTGCTGCTGCTACAGCCGCCCCCGCCGCCGCTGCTCCCCCCACAGGGGTCCCTGATCCTTTCCAGGGGAACCGGCTCCTCCCCGCGCAGCGAGCGCACTAGGCTCTCCGGCACTTTGCGCCCCAGCTTCAGCTCGATGTCTCTGAGGTCTGGCACTGTCGCGTCTTCCATGACTTCTCAAGAGCGGCGATAATGGCAGGAAAATGCTGCGGCTGCGAGGTGGCAGCGGCTGCTAAGTCGGCCCCGAGGTCAGAGGGCCCCTCCAGCCGCCAGGGTGTCTATCCGCGGCGGGTCCAGAGCACCGTCCGCTCCATAACCGCCTGCGCGTATCCACCCTGCAATCTGCACAGGGCGCTCCGGGTCCCCGCCGCAGTCCCCTGGTCGCCGTCACTCCTCCGACTCTTACCAAGATTAGAGAGAGAGACCAATTCACCCTCTTCCCTCTTGGCCACTCCACGGCGAAGTTGAGTTAATTGATCTTGCAGAGCGGGGGAGAACGCAAGTACTACAGACCGAGAGGAAATAGAGGGAAAGGAAGCCGGCTTTAGCTTTCTGGGGGGAAATCACATTATAAAACTGTCCATCACATCCCTGCGCCATTCACTGACTGCCCATCTGGTCCCGCGCGACACAAAATAATGATGTGGCCACACTCCAGCGTCGTTTCATTTTCCAGCCATAAAGCTCCAGGCTTTCAAGGGATCCTCAGAAATCATCTCTGGTCAGTGATAGAGGGCGGGCGAGTGCATGGACGCCTGCAAGGAGGTAGTCCGCAGGAGTTTAAGGGCTTCCTGGATGCAGTAGAAATACCCTTCTTGCCATTTAGGCCGTTTGATCCAAGTCATTGTGTTCTTGAGAGCCTCAGAAACTTTAAACGGCGCTGGCAGGTGGACCGAGCCAGGGCCAACCCCTGTACCCCTGTACCGTATATCCTAGGCAAGAAGAGCAGCACGGTTCCGCACCCCTGCTGCCGGCAACAGTTTCAGCGCCCTGTTTTAGTTGGGAGTTCCTAATAGGAGTATTAGATTTCAGTTTTCCGGGCGGAATTGCCTGGCACCTACAACCTTTACAACAGTTAGCGAATATTAGAGGCAGAATAATGACTTTAAGGGTGGTGTCCTACCCCATCCCACCTTCCCAAGGCAAAAATATAACTTTAAAAGCCTTTCCTGATAATTTTAGACGAATGAAAAGTAACCAAGTGAGACTGTACAACCAAAATTAATGGTCTTACCTAATGCAACAGTATGTCACTACAAGCAGAAGTGAAGAATTAAATAGCCAGAATAATGCATGTGATTATTGAAGACAGCTATGGATTTTAAAAGGGGGAAGTTGCTGAGATGCTTTTAACTTTAATTATGGAGGGAAAATATTGAGCATAACTAGTCAAAAAGCTGTCTTTAATCGTTTTTATTTTCAACTAGTTAAGAGCATGCCAGTCTGTTGATCTGAGATACTTCTACCAGGGAAGTTATTATGGATTATAGGTTTGATTCAACATGAAATTTATGCTAATATCTTCAAGTGGAGGATACCATTTTCAACACAGTAAAGTCTAATTCTAGGGCTCCATTGGAATATTTGGAAATATGGCCCTCCTATTTCCGGGACGAATAAGTATTTGTGGTATCAGTCCTTCTGACCCTCCATTCCCAGAGGCATCATTCAGGTTTTGTCAACACTTGTAACTTCATGGACATTTCTGAGAGTTTGTTTCTAGACTCATCTAGAAAGTCTAGGGATAGGAAACGAGGCTTCTGAGTGACGTATTTCAGGGCAGGGAGAAAGTTGCTGAAGTTCTCTTGTCAGCATGTCAAATATTTGTGTTATTTCTCACTCTTAAAAAAAATAGAGAATAGTTGTAAATTAGGTGGCCCTTTTTAAAGTTGGAACAACCATTTATGGAATCAAAGGAGAACAAGACTAAATCTCAACTCACTGATAAAACTACATGCTTTGTACTAAATTTGGAAAACCACAGGCCCATTGCGTAAGAGTTGCACTGTGACATGTAATTATGGAAGGCTTGCATCTCAGTCAAGAACAGGTTTTTAAAAAATTATAAAACCCTTACAAAGTTCATAATAGAGTTGGCTGAGAAGAGTAACTTACAAATACAATATCTACCTTGAACTTGGTCAATTTAAAAAGTTTATTGTCAAGTTATCATCAATATAATCTACAAAAAAGGAACACTTCCTTTGCTGTGAGTCACAGACAATAAAATTAGTATTTGATACTGGTGAAAACTCAAAAATAGAAAAAAAAAATTTTGCCTTTTAAAGGTCAGCAGAGAAAATTCCTCTGAAATTAAAAATATGACCTATATTGAAAGTAATACTTTGTGCCAGTACAATATAAAACAAATGTTAAGACTTTTACATTTTCTCAGTTTAATGCTTTATGACATTTTGTTTAAAATAGAGACATTTTGCCCTAGGTGGTTTTGCTCAGTGGTTGGAGCATCAACCTGAGGACTCAAGGGTTCTGGGTTCGATTCCAGTCAAGGGCACATGCCCAGGTTGCAGGCTCAATCCCCAGTAGGGGGCGTGCTGGAGGCAGCTGATCAATAATTCTCTCTCATCATTGATGTTTCTCTCTCTCCCTCTCCCTTCCTCCCTGAAATCAATAAAAATATATTTTAAAAAAACAGACATTTTGAATGCTGAAATGCTAATTTTCAAAACATTTTAGAATCAATCCAGCTGGTATGGCTTAGTGCAGTGGTCGGCAAACTGCGGCTCACGAGCCACATGTGGCTCTTTAGCCCCTTGAGTGTGGCTCTTCCACAAAATACCGACTTCTGCGCATGGGCCACAAAGTTTCAATCACACTGTACATGCACACCCGCACGTGGTATTTTGTGGAAGAGCCACACTCAAGGGGCCAAAGTGCTGCATGTGGCTCACGAGCCGCAGTTTGCCGACCACTGGCATAGTGGTTGAGCATCAACCCATAAACCAGGAGGTCATGACATGATTCAGTTCCCTATCAGGGCACATGCCTGGGTTTTATGCTTAATCTCCAATAGGGGGCACGCAAGAGGCAGCCAATCAGTGATTCTCTCTCATCATTGATGTCTCTTTCTCTCTCTCTCTCCCTCTCCCTTCCTCTCTGAAATCAAGAAATATATAGATATAGATATAGATTTGGATAAAACACATACTAGAATCAGAGAACTCTTATTAGGCCTCTAATAGATTGTGTTAACCCTGTCATTACTGCTTTATATAGTCTGATCCCAGAACATTCCTTTCCAAAATGTTAAAAAAAATAAGGGTCTTTTTACCTTTGGATCTTGAGACTATTGTTGCTTCTTTTTAGGATTCTTCCATGATTAAGAAAAGAAAATGTGTGAGGAGTTTAACCCATTGCTGTTATCCTGGTATGTTAATTGCACATCTTGACTAGAGGAATTAGTTGCAAGAACTTGGTCCAGGATGGGGAGTAGGGGTAGGAGTGATTGAGGGTATTAATGAGATGAAGTGGACACACAGGAAGAACTGAGAAAAAATAAGGAAAAGCACTTCAGAGCAACCATTTATTTATATTATATTCTTAAAAAATATATTTTTATTGATTTCAGAGAGGAAGGGAGAGAGAGAGATAGAAACATCAGTGATGAGAGAGAATCATTGAACAGCTGCCTCCTGCACACCCTACTGGGGATCAAGCCTGCAACCTGGGCATGTGCCCCTGACGGGGGAATCGAACTCGGGACCCTTTAGTCCACAGGCCAACGCTCTATCTGAGCCAAACCAGCCAGGGCTATATTTTTATTTTTTGTTAATCTCAAGGATATTTTTCCATTGAATGGAGAGACACATTGGTTGGTTGCCTCCCCAGGCACCCAGACCAGGGCCAGGGATCAAGCCTTCAACCTAGGTACGTGCCTGTGCCAGGCCAGCTCAGCCAAGGGTTAGGTGAGCTTCAGGGCAGGCGGCGAAGGATGTAGAAAACACAGACAGAGAGAATAAGCTGGGTAGGTGGATCTTCCTGTGCCTGGCTGAGGCCTCAGAGAGAGGTCCAGACAGGAAGCTGAGCCTTTATTTGAGAGCCAGAGGTAAACAAAGTAGTGGTCACCATAGTTATAATGTTCTTGTGAGTCTCACTTGTTTTGGTAGTACTTGCTGCATCTTCCACAGCCCATTAGCTACCTAGGAAGGATCTAGGGAGCCATAAGGTCAAGCCTAATTATGCTAAGAGGGCTGTGCCCTCTAAACTGGGACTTGTTTGTGGCTTTGCCAACAGGTCAGTTCAAGGCTTAACCCTCTAGCCGCTCCCTACACGTGCCCTTGACCAGAATCGAGCCTGGGACCCTTCAGTCTGCAGGCTGATGCTCTATCCAGTGAGCCAAACCAGCTAGGGCACCAGAGCAACCATTATATTTGATTTTTTATAGAGAGGAAAGGAAAGGGATAGAGAGTTAGAAACATTGATGAGAGAGAAATATCGATCAGCTGCCTCTTGTACACCCCCCACTAGGGATGTACCCGCAACCAAGGTACATGCCCTTGACTGGAATCGAACCCGGGACCCTTCAGTCCACAGGCTGACGCCCTATCCACTGAGCCAAACCAGTTAGGGCCCATTTTATATTTTAATGAGTGTCCCAGTGCACGGATTCATGCACATTGAAAGGAAATTAATTAGAAGAAATATTTTAATATCACTATTCGCCCTTTCCCTATAATAGAAGTGTCAACCAAATTCACGATCAGGATTCTGAGTCTCCTATCTACCTTCTCCAGGTCTTCTGTGAGGATCAAAGGAGATGAGGCACATGAAAATGCTTCACAAACATTTGGTTAAACTATAAAATGTTTGCACCTGTCTATAAAGCAAGTCAGGTTCCTGGGCTGAAGAAACTGCAAGGAGGCTAGTCACTAGGGAGAGGAAGCTGGGTGTTGTACATGACGTCATTACCTGGCGCCCACAGCAACCACATTTGAGCTGGGCTGGGCTGTGGGCCACATTTTGTGTCATGGGGTCTTGGCAGCTTCGGCTGCGATTTGGTGAGGTGTTGCTCCGGGGCAGTGGTGGGGCTTGTGTCCCACTAGGGGAAGCTGAGTGTTGGTTTGTTGGTGCCAGGTCCGTGGTGCTGTTTATTTTTTAATGGCCAGTGGGCATCATGGCAGCTCCTGCGTTTAGCATCTGGCCCCTGGTGATCAGTGCATGTCAGAGGGAAGGATGGACACTTAGCCTTGTATATATATATAAAGTCAATCTTAAAAGCACTTCGTTTCTGATTCAACCTTTCTTGTCCATCTCTAATCAGTTCTTATTTCCTTAATTAAGAGCACCTGCCAGCAACAACCTACACTCAGGGTGTTTCTCCAAGACTGATATGTTGAAAAATAAAATTATGAAAGTAGTTATAGTTTTTGTGTTTGTGGTACATTTTTTAGACCCAGAACTACCTTACATGTGCTTCCTTTTCTAACTGCCTTATATGTGAACTAGATTTGCCTTTGTTTCTATTTAGACTAAAGAATCTAAGTATGGGTATTAAACTATGGAGAACTTTAAGAAACTGAATTTCTTCCCCTGTTGAATTGTGTTTCCAGAGAAGGAAAGGAAGCCTCTTATTTATCATTCCAAAAGACTCGCACAATACAACACAATCCAGTGGCTAATTTAATAGGAACATTGTTGGACTGAGATGACAGATTTTAAAAGAATGTCTCATTCCTCCCAAAACAGAGTGGTGTGGTATATGCTTCACACATTCCATGCTTAGAACATTTTCTGGTATGAGACTTATAGCAATAGTAGATTCAGCAAGACTGTATGGTGTGAGTAATGCCACTCCTTACTCTGCTGGCATTGTGGTTAAAAGAAAAAAGACCTTCCACCTTCTCCCAGGCACTGATTCAAGGTTTTCAGCATTCCCAGATCTTGCTGGCACCAAGTTCAAGGACTAGGGCAGATTCTCTAACCTGAGACTCCATTCCCCACAGTGCAGAATAATAGCAAGCAGCTTACTGCGTCAAATTACTCTTAAGACTTTTAAGAAGTAACTATTTAATGGGTATCAGCTTCTTTGGAACTTTGTTTTAAATGTGTAGGGATGCTGTTTCTATAAATATTTTTGTTTAGCTGATGATGTGCTTAACAAAGAAGATGTCATACAAAAGTAAAGAATGTTGGCCCTACCTGGTTTGGCTCAGTGGACAGAGCGTCGGCCTGCAGACTGAAGGGTTCCGGGTTTGATTCCAGTCAAGGGCACATGCCCAGGTTGTGGGCTCGATCCCCAGTAGGGGTGTGCAAGAGAGAGCTGATCAAAGATTCTCCATCATCATTGATGTTTCTATCTCTCTCTCCCTCTCCCTTCTTCTCTGAAATCAATAAAAATATATTAAAACAAACAAACAAACAAAAACAACAACAACAAAAAAACCCTTAAAGAATGTTGATCCTTTCCATTCATAGTAAAGTTGCAAAGATTTTATCCTGTCTATTTATAGGGTGATTTCATTCACCTGTTTTATAGCTGGGTCTCTTAGAGCATATAGAATCATCTAGTTTATTACATACCTGAGCTACTTATGCACGTGTATGCCATATATATATATATATATCACTGCATCTATCTATCTATCTATCTATCTATCTATCTATCTATCTATCATCTGAAATGCCTCTCCCTAAGAAGCACAGATCCTTTAAATAGTACTCTGATTGGAATCTAATTAATATTTATAATCAGAGCTAAACACTTCTCTGCGAGATTTAGTAGACAATACTAAAAGTAGGTCACCAGTATCTAAGTCAGCCTTATCCCCTCTTCGCAATCCCTGTCAAATCTCTCTGCCTTCGTTATGTGTAAAGAGTCCTTTATTTGCTTTTACTTGTTTTGCTGAGCTCTGAATTCCTTCTGAAATGTGCAAAGCGGGACCCAGGAAAAAGACCTCTTCAGTGAAGCTAACCTGGGTGCGTTCCTTCGTAGCCGTCCCAGTTTGGCTTATAAAATAGACTATAGGTTGTATTTCAATGGCATGCTGGTAAATGCTTATAACTATCTCTCTGAAAATATATAAAGAACTGATTTGTAGCTTTTGACAATTTTCATGGCATACCTATTCCACTGTGGCTGATTTCAAACTACGGATGCAGCCTTGAATGCTTAAAGCCACAGGAAAGAAATAGATAACAGGCTTTTTCCTAACCAGGGAAAAAAGGTATTAAAAATGACAGGCTAGTTTACCCCTATAGTCATAATCACCTACGGTTAGATAGAACAACTGTCAGCTTTTTATTAAAGTATGCTCTTTTATAAGCTAGAAAACTTTGATCACAGAAACATTCTTATCCTGTAATCCAGTGGCATAGTTATGGACATGATTTATAGAATCCACCTTTGATATATTTTACCAAACACCTTGATGATTTCTAAAATCAAATATGAGGTGGGGTCTAACAACAGATAGTGTAAATATGAAAACAAACATAAAGGGCCTAAAGAAATCTCCTATTTCCATGTCCTAGCTTAGAGACATCCTTTTGGATTTGATATAAAAAAGACTTCACAGATTTTATTACAAGTGTTTGATTTTACACAGCATGGAGGTAAGCATGCTGGACTAGAGCCCCAGTGAGGGCAGAGAAAAGCAGGGTGACCACGCGCAGAGAGGACGGTGTCTGAGAAGTTCAGAGAGACCTACGATTTCCCACAGAAGGGTCTGACCTGTAGATGTGGCACATGCCACAGAATTCCCATGGAGGCCATGGCTTCGTGTTCAATGCCCATTTCTGGCAGTGTCTTGTGAAGAGCTCAGTTCTTCTCCATAGTTGAGGCTTCTAGCTTCTCATTATCCGGAGTGTTACAGTTGTGGAAGGCAAGGCAGACATGCTTTTCGGTAGTCTTGAGAATAAGGACTACAAGTTTGTATGCATTTTTTAAACTTTATAAACATCACAAGAGATTCTATGTAAAGACACACATGAGTGAGTTAGCATTATTTGGGAGTTAAAACTCAGCAAGTCCCCATATTAGAATTTCAGATTGTAGTCTTCTGAGTTAAGAGTATTACTCTACAGCTGAAAGTTAGTCTTCTTAAGCTATTAACTAGCCTTGCTGGATGCATGAAGAGGGGGAGGAGAGAGAGAGAAGAGAGAGAGAATATGAATGTCATTTTTCTTCCAGAAGTAGGTATGACTCAATATGAATACTTTTGTGACCATAATGAGTTATTTTTGAGTCTATGTACCTTATATAAAAGATAAATACTGTAATTATGTCTTTGAAATATTAAGGCAGATAGTTACTGGTTATTATATTCATTTGATGCATCAGCAAGAACATTTTTTGAAGTAGAAAAACACGTTTAAATCAGAGCAGCACAAATCACAGATTTTGTATCATTTAATCCTCATACCAACCCAGAGAAACAAGGGATATTAACTTGCTCTCATAAGAGTAATGTGAAGCCCCAGAAGATGAACATACTGGCCCAGTGTTCACTGGCATCAAGTGGGGAAGCCGGGATTTGTCTCAAGTTATATTTTACTCCCCAACTCATGTTGTTTCCATTACTTACAGATGGGTGTTAGCCCTCCTTCAGAATATTTAAGGGTGTCTACTGCTGAACATTTTAAAAAATATTTTTTAGAGAGAGAGGAAGGGAGAGAGATAGAGAGATAGAAACATCGATAGGTTACCTCCTATATGCCCCTGAGTCTGAAACCTGGGCATGTGCCCTGACCAGGAATCAAACTGGTGACCTCGGTTCATGGGTTGATGCTCAACCACTGAGCCACACCAGCTGGGCCAAACTTAAATTTTAAGAAGCCAATATCAAGTTACTGCTTCTGATGTTTTGGGAGAATTCATATTCTAAGTGAGGTAGAGATAAAAATTAAAATGGATTTTAAAAATAAGTGCACTCATGGAAGGTTTATATATAATGAGTCATTAAGGGATATTAGGATATTCTCTGAAGCTGTTCCCATGTTCCACCTCTGATTTCATATGGATCATCCTTTCCTCTTCTAGCACAGGGCCAGGACTTGAGACTGAATGTGGCACTTAGTGGACCCCAGATCTGAATAGGTGTGGGGGTTAACTCTTTGGTTTATAAGGGGATGGCCCTAAAGGAAATGAAAGAGTTGGAGGAGCAAAGCAGTCATGAAAGGGTGCTGTATGGGAGCTTGTGCAATAATCTTGGCTCAGCAGAAGGTTTCATGACCTTTTGACCAGGGAAACTTCCCTTGCCAGTCTGATGTGGCAAATGCCAAGGGCATGGCAAAGTCACAGGGGTGGGGGGAACCCAAGGCACCCTGCCATTTCAGAAACTAAAAGGCAGTGAGGGTGTAATTGCTTACCCATGTGTTGTAGCTGATTTTGTGGGAGCTGACCCTCAATTCCATAGTAACCTTTGGCTTATAATCCTAGGCTATACTTTGGTAGTTCAAACACTTTGACGTTTGTTTTAAGAACGTTGCTGGAGTTATTTAAACTTCATTATGTTCTACCAGAACCACTTCACATTTCGATTGAGTGTGTGAGTCAATGCCGGTTCTTAGAGGTCAATTAAAGAGATGTGATCATAAATATTGGAGGTGCCATAGCACAAGATATGGCCTCAGAAGGAGACAGGGAGAGGGAGGGAGGAAAGGAGGAAAGAAAAGGGAGAGGGGAGGGAGAGCAAGTGTGGGAGAGAATGGGAGAGCTCTCCTGACAGGTGAAAACCCACCAGTTTCACACAGACAGGTATGGTCACTCTTGCTACAATAGCAACCAATCTCATTTGACAGCTGTGTAAAAATTTGCAGCAGAAACACCTCTCATCCTCATTTTCTCTCTCAGTTCTGTTTGTTTCTTTGTTTGTTTTTGCTAGAGATGATTTTGGGTGAATAGTGGGATTCTGAAAAGACACCTTTTGATTACTTGTAAGTAGGTTGTTACAGTTCCTTTGCAAGGAAAAAAAAACAGAAAGCAAAGTATTTACTTATTTATTTATTTACTTTCTAACATTTAAAAACACCTGAGTTGTGATTATATCCTGGGTGAATTAAATATATTATTGGTGTGCATGTAAACTGGTAACATTTTTAGAGGACCAATGATCACATTTTTAAATCAGGCATGCCATTAGACTCAGCAATTTCTTTTCTAGAAATTTATCTCTAAAAAGATGATCAGCAATATGTGGGGAGATTTATTTATAAATCTGTTCAATACAAATCACAAAGAAAAACAACCAAGCAAGCAAAAGCAGCTATATAAATGGTCATAAGCAATTAGGTAAATAAATTATGTATAGTGTATAGCCCTAGTTTGGACAACTCTGCAACCATTGATAGAAATACTTAATAGTACTTTACTTACCAGTAAGATGAGAAATATTGCTAGTATGTTGTTTAATCTTTAAAAAACTAAAAAAAAAAGTTGGTGTCCACATGTTCAAATACACACACACACACACACACACACACATACACACACATGCCCACATATTCAACACATATACATGGAGGTATAAAATAGTCACCTAAATTCATTTCAAATATATATGCATAGTTATCAAATAATGAAGAAGCTTTCACTTTGTGGTGAAATTATGGGAAGGTTCTCAGAACATTGCTTTAAAATCTTTTTTTAAAAGAAGGAACTCTTACAATTTGCAAGGGCATGGATGGAGCTGGAGAGCATTATGCTAAGTGAAATAAGCCAGTCAATGAAGGAAAAATACCACATGATCTCACTCATTCATGGATAATAGAGACCATTATAAACTTTTGAACAATAATAGATACAGAGGCAGAGCTGCCTCACACAGATTGTCAAACTGCAGTGGGAAGGCCGGGGAGGGTTGGGGGGCAGGAGGGAAGGGGGTAAGAGATCAACCGAAGGACTTGTATGCATGCATATGAGCATAACCAATGGACATAAGACACTGGCGGGTAGGGGAAGCCAGGGTATTGTCAAGGGCGGGGAAAAAAAAGGACACATATGTAATACCCTTTGTAATGCTTTAAGCAATAAAAAAAAAAGTAACAAAAAAATAAAATAAAATAAAATCTTTTTTTAGTGCTTCCCATTTTATTATTAAATGTTTATGAATGCCTTTTATAACAGTTGGGTTTTTTTAACCCTAAAGAAAGAAATTAAGTGGAATATTTTTAAGGGGAATCCTGGGTGTTTTAATAAGTGCAAATGTCATTTAATAACTTAATATCTTAATTTTCCAAGTAGCTTTGCTAATATAACTATTAAAACCCTAATGCTATAGAGTGCCAATAATATCGATCTCTGGCTACCTCATGGCAAATATGTGTTCCACTTCTCCCATAATGAAGTAGGCTCCCTACTCTGGATCTGACTTTGGAATAACTCCTTCAAGTAGGGAGCAGAAGATAACTCTAGAAATTGGCCAGGATTATTACCTGATGCAACATGGAGTAAAATAGTCAAAAGCAGGCTACATGTGACATAAAAAACTAGTTCTCTATATATTTAATACATGATCTAGCGAAATTATCTTCCTCACAGCACTACCACTGAACTTTATTTAAAAATAAAAAGAACAATACCTTTCAATTTTAAATATATTACCCAGAAATTCAATCCATGAATGTTCAGGAACTCTTTAGTCTGGTTTGTGTTATACCATGTTGGGTAGCAAATAATTGCAAAGGAGGGATTGAGATAAAAGATAATATTATAGAAAAGGATGAAGCCAAAACTATGAGTCCCTGGGTCAGTACCTCTGGGTGTGTGGGATGTAGAGAGGGTTGAGAGGTGATGAGTCATCAAATATAACACAGGTACCACACAGTTTCCCTCTGGCCAACCCTGAATGTTCATGTCTTACACATTAAAAGTTTGCAAAAGTCTCTGGTCACTAAACGTGTAAATCTCAATCTGTATGAAGATATTCTCAGCTCACAAGAAAATTGCATTAAGCCCTAACTCAATGAACCATCATCATTCATTAATATTTATTTTCTAAGCATAATGTGAGTAACTTAAATTATTTTTGGTTCCTGTGTGAGAACTGTAGTAATCTGTAATAAATAGACCACAGAGTGTATTCATTTCTGCAGCATGCCATTAACTTCAGACAGATTTCTTTAGGCATTTGGGTCAGAGATTCATTGAAAGAATGGTTTAGTTGACATATAACCTGGCATTACCTCATTCTAAATTGTGTCTGAATAGGGATTATAAAGAAAGATTTTTTAGTTTGCTGGAATGTGGCCTCTGTTTTATAGAACTTAAGTTTCCTGGTGTAATATAATATCTTTACTTTGTATTATATACCATTCCTAATTATATAAGTGTACTTTATTTAAAATAGTGTATAAAGGGCAAACCGTATTTGTCTAAGAAAGCTTGCAATGCACATTATTTAAACAAGCATTTTTATATAGCTATAGAAATATGAAAAAAGGCATAGGAAAGAATGAGATGAAGTCATATTTCACCCTATTAATCAATTCTCATATGGCCAACACCCAGGCCCTTTCCGCCCCTATCCCCCACTCCCCAATTAAGCTTTCCATTCACATTTCTTTCCAGTTTCATTCAGAATTGTATTTTATTTGGTCCTGCTTCTATTTAAATAACAAAGAAATTATATATGAAAATTTCGAATTGTAAGTATTAATTTTAAGAATCCTTTCCTATTTCTCTTTTACCACTCTTCTTTCCAATGTTTCCTGTCACTTTTCTCCCACATTTTCTCATTTTTATCACATTTCTCCTTCTTTACCTATCCTTGCTGCTGTCTTGTCTCATCTCCTTTCTTACCTTTCCTCCCCTTCCTTACCTTGCCCCCCCGCCTGTGTTTTCTTTTTCTGTTCCTATATTTAAAGGCTAGAAATTAGTGGTGTTCTCATGCTGATTAAAGTAGATTTCACAGTGTTTCCTTTTAAATAATGTTAGCTAGCATTTATTGAGTACTTACTTTCTACAATTAGAGAAGGTAGATTCTCTTATGAAACCCATGTTCAGTTTGTGGACTTAGCTAAATTCAGTAGTTTTCCTGTGGCCACCACAGCTAGGAGCTGTGTTTTGTCTCAAGATGAACACTTTTCTCTCTGATTCCAGAGTCCTTGCACTTCACCATTATTGAGTGCTTTCTCCCCTTTTAATAAAAATTCCCTGTGACTAGGCTCCTTCCTTCTCCTTGGTTCTTGGTTTTAGCTCCTTGTAGATCTGCTCTAATTTAGAAAGCCATATGTCCTTGTAGGCCAGCATCACTTTCTCCCTCTTCTACCTGTTAAGCATCCCTATTCTCATGTTTGCTGAAGCTTGTAGAACAGGTATGTTCATGGTTAGGGGATGTCTTGTTCTTATTTTGTAGTTAGGAAAATAGAGGTAATAGGTTGACAGAAGAAAGCTCAGCCTATCCTAGGGTTTCTGTTTTTCCCCCCAGAAAATAAATTCGGTGTTCTCTATAGTTTTATTGTCTTTTATTCCTTTGAAAGTGAATATGGGAGAGCAACCTTCTGTAAGAGCCTAAAAAGAGGAGAAAAATTACCTTTTTATGCATCAGGCAAAAATGTATTCCTTTGCCCCTGGTCTCTGATTTATAACTTAGGAAAAGATTTGACAATTGTGATTTGACAATAACAGTTCTAACAATCACCATCTTATTTTATGCACATAGTGTGATAATTATAGCAGGAATTCATGTGCCCTTTTAATAGTTTAGGAAACATAAATACCCAGATATGTCAATTGATTTAATAAAAATAAAAATTGAACATCCAAGTACCTTTGTCATGCTCTGCACAGAACTAGAGGCTTCGCTTATTCTATCATTAATAGTATGTTCTTGCAGCCTAGCTGGGTGTGGCTCAGTGGTTGAGCATGAATCCAGAACCAAGAGGTCACTGGTTAGATTCCTGGTCAGGGCACATGCCCAGATTGCAGGCTCAGTCCCCAGTGGGGGGCATGCAGGAGGCAGCAGATGGATGATTCTCTCTCATCATTGATTTTCTATCTCTTTCTCCCTCTCCCTTCCACTCTGAAATCAATAAAAAAATTTTTAGAATAATAATAATATGTTCTTTCTACTACCTCATGCTATGCAAAATCATCATGTACAAAATTAAATTGTCATTTTCCTTAAGCCAACTACTTTCTGTACTTCCTTAATTTATGGCACCACAATTTATGAGCTCAACCTCTCTCACACATTTAGGAGTTTGGGGATATTTACTGTGTCTCTGTCCCTTTTACTCTTACAGTCAATTAATCATTAAACCCCACTGACTTTAAAAAAAAACATTTTTTATCTGGTGATTAGGCTCATCACCTCATGATTACATGATCACAATTGGATCGAAACTGATTTCCCTTCTTTACTGTTTTCTTTCTCCTCCACCTTGCATAATGCTGTTTCCAAGTAGTTTTCCTAAAAAAAATGCTTTTCACCCTCTTAAGATCCTATAATGGCTCCATTACTTCTGGCCCGAGTTCTAAATTATTCTGATCTCCACAGCATGAAAAATATCTTACCTATTCTACAGATGTGCCAAGTCATCATAAATAAAATTTCTCATTGCAGTTAGAATAGCTTCCACAAAGTTTCACATACACAGAGGCTCCCACACTGCCAGCTTTAACCATCTGCCTTTGCTGATAATGTCCTTCTTGTCTAGAATTCCTGACTTTTTTTCATATTTGAGTCCATTCTTCAATACCCAGACTCATTCCTCCCTCCTTTCAATGTTGTCCTTCCAACTTCCCTTCCTGAGTCAAACATCGCCATTTCTACGGTGTCAGGCATCATGCTAGGACAAAAACAAGGAATAAGCATGAAAAAGACCAATGCCTGTGCTTAAGGAACTCAGTCACAGTTACCATTGTGCCTGCAACATAATAACCTCATATAAATATTTACCTCTATGTTTGTTCCATTTTGTGAATTCATATTTCAGAATAATTTGTCATTATTTTTATGATAATTAGGCAAAAATTCAGTGGTACATCCTTTGTGCAAAACAAAGCAACTGGATTTGAAGGTGTAAGAAAAATCATATATGGTTCCTGACCAAGAGACTTATTATCTAGATGGGAAAGCGACTTATTTTTTAATACATTTTAAAATCCAAAGATATGAAATAAGACAAAAATGTGGCTAGATATGAGCTAGAAAATTCAGGGAAGGCTTCCCAGAGTAAATGAGGGTTTAGTTGGTTTGGGGGGGAAGTGTGACTAACAATAGTGCCTAGATGAGGGCAAGATATTTGATATCATTAGTTCTATATTTTCTCTAGAGCATTCTAATTCTTTCATATCTCTGAATTCTGTCTCATCAACTTCTTGGATGGCACATGTGTCAGATATTTGTTTGTTTTTATCTCCTAGAGCGTCTAGAACTGACCTGGGCAGTAAATTATGTAAATTGAGTATCCTATTTGCCTCCACTCAGAAGAGAAGACATGCTACCAGAATTTGAGTCAAAGAATATAATTCTCTCTATTTAGGGCTGGAAGAGTGTTCCAGTAGATTTTTAGTTGATTGCGTATGAACATCAAATTCTACAGGCAATAATATTGTAAATTTAAGTTTATCACTATCAACTTATTCTTTTTACAACTCACTCAAGTTGTACAATTTTGATTTTATACTTTGGAAAATTATTATATGAATGGTATCAATAATTTATCAAGTAACGTTAAAAGACTCTTCAGTGTGACCTGAGATCAAAATACTGACATCTTTCCATTTTCCATTTTGATTCTTTGGCGATGTCTGTGAGAGAAGAAAAAATGATAGCACATAAAACCTACACCCTCCCCTGAAATTAGAAATCCTGTGGTAATTAATTTACAAGAACACACGCTGCCCCACTACTGCAGTTTTCCCATAGCCTATAGGAGCACGAGAAGACCACCTAGGCTCTCCATGAGTGAGGTTTATGAAGTGGCTCAGCCCTGGGCTTCACTTATTGGCTCTGGCCTTGTTTCTGCAGGCTTCGAAGCACACAGCATAAGGAAACTTCTTTAATTGGCCAAGACACACATTTTGAGGCGTGCAGAGCTGCTAACAGGATATAAGGTAGCAGAGCAAATACTTAAAATTGAAGGCAGCTGCCAGAGCTTCCCAGAAATTGTGGCATTGACTCTGTTGTCATAGTAATCCAGACATTGTTTGTGTTTTGTTTGATTTCAGTCACATGAAACACTATCTACTGTACTCTGGGTGTGTGTGTGTGTGTGTGTGTGTGTGTGTGTGTAAGACAGAGAGGTTCTGTCCCATTTCACCACCATGGGACAGGGAAGTTGAACAAAGGGAGATTAAACATGAGGATTTCTTACCATTATGTTTCATTCACACTTTGTTTTGTTTCAGGTCATGCATGTATAGAGTATATGAGAGGTCAAATAGGGGATATTAAAAGGAAAATGTTGTATTAGGAAAATGGGTATATGGGTGTGATTTCTTTTTTTCTTTACTTGCCAGTCATTGCTATAAGTCCCTGCTCTTCATACCATTGGTAATTTTATCTAATATTCATTTATTTGCCCAAATACTTACTGAGTGCTGACTTAAATAGGAATAAGTACACCACTGGCATCGAAGTATCTTTGCACAGAAAATGATTGTTGCTTTTGAAGAAATGTACGATACAGGAGAAGTATCTAAATTGAGTATCCCATTTGCCTCTACTCAGAAGAGAAGACATGTGGGGAGGTTATTTGCTTCTAGAATTCGGGTCAAAGAATATCATTCTCCCTATTTAGGACTGGAAGAGTGTTCCTGTAGATGTTTATTGAATCTTTAATGTGGCATAAATCTGAATTAGCTTACAAAAGGCATTGGTAAAATCAAACATAGTCTTAGCCTAGATTTCTGTATACATGGCACACGTGCAATTTTTAAAGACTTAGATTTTAATAATATTTCTGCTATGACGCTCTTCCCTACATAATTACTACTGCCTTTTGACTACTTGTTAGGTGCCACGAGTTTACATGATTTATCTCAAATAGTCTTCAAATAACTGTTATGTTCCCATTTAACAAACAAGGACAACATATTCCAGAGAGATAAAGTAATTTGCTCAAGGTTACCTAGAATCCATACAATTCTGTTTTACTTCAAAACCACCTCAACTATCACACCAGCATTTCTCTCAACTTTCTGCTTTATGGGGGTAGGTCATTATGGGTTAAAAAATAAGGCTGGTTATATATATTTGGTTACATGTGTTTTTTTTTCTGGTTATGTGCATGTACTACCTTGGATACAATTTACTCTATGCTATATTACTCAACAGAATACAAAAACAAAACAAACCACGAAAAAATTGTACATATGTATGTATGTACTAGTATAAGGAGGAGGGAGGGAGAGTGTCAGAGATAGAAAATTTCCCCCAAATTACCCTCTGCTAATCCTTGTGATAGATATAAAGAAAAAGTAATGAAGTTTTAAAAACTGTTTTTTTGAAACAAAGAAGTTTGGGCTAAACGCAGAGTTTAAGGCCCAATTCTGTGGAAGGAATTTGGGATTGAAAACATGAATGGATCTACCATGTACTTACTCCTCACAGGAACAGGAAAAACAATTCAACAAAGTATGCCAGTGCTTGTTCCCATAAGCAGCAACATTTGTGCATTTTAGGATAGAAATGGTGCGCTACAGCGCTGCCCACGGACTGGAGGATTTGCAAAAGTACTGGCTCTATCCCTTCCCATGGACAGGAGCCTAGCGAGAATGCTTCCCACAATGGGCTATGCAGGATGTGTACAGGATCACAGTGGTGGTGGGCACTCTGAAATGAAGTGTCCAGTAGTTTCATCAATTTCGAGGAAGTTTTGCCAAAAAAAAGTTAGATTTCTTTACTGCAGAGCCACTCAGAGCCTTTTCTATGGTCAGATACATTTTAAATTTCCAAGAGGAAAAATAATTTATAGCTTTTCTTAAACTTATATAGCCATGTGTCCCCTTTTCTTAGAAACCGTTGTGAGTCTGTTGTTCTACATAAAACACTTTGTGGTATAGTTTCCACAGTTTAAGTTAAAATGCATGGCACACAGGCAACCCTTTTTGGGACCCATCTCACATGCCAAGAGCTTTGTTACTTTTGCCATAATAAACTTCACTTCTCTTTTGCTTAAAAAAATTACATGACACTCATATATAATAGGTATTTTGTTAGTGACATGGATCTTCTCTATACACTGTGAAGGCTATTGATATGACTGAAGAGCAGGAAGTGCTTTACAAATCCTTGAAGATCATTATATTATTACTACCCACAGCTTGTGAGGACTTTTTATGCATTCTGTTTGATTAGGTAAATCAGAGATACATTTTTAGAAAATATAATAAATTTCTTTCACTCACTTATCCACCTAAGTTTATAAGTATTTTATAAGTGCTTTGAAGCTTAGACTATTGTGGACAACAAAATGTACACATTATCTTTCTCACACAGTAATACAGGACACCCCAACATCCTACAGTCCAACAATATAAAATACTCTTCTCACTTTCAATCCTTTACATTAGCTGAAAGTTTCTTTTGTTTAATTTTAGGGGTGCCTCTGACTCATACTAGGTCCTCTTTGCAAGTATCAGCATGCTAGAAAATCCAGAATTAAGATAAAGGAGTAACTTGTCTTGACAAGGCTATTTAAAATGTGAATGTTCCCTGAAGGAGTATGACTTTAACAATTCTGTATGATTTCATTTATCCTAACAATTTCCCCTTTTATACAAGAGAGCAGGCAGGTCTGGGGATTTTGGCCAGTTAAATAGCTAAAGCTAAATGCTGAGAGGACAGTAAAAGGATCTGCAAGTAAAGGCAGAGTGCAGCAGGCAACTGAGGACAAATCTCCCACTTAAATTAGGACCAGTTCTGGTGTTCAGATGGTGGCTTCTTCAGTTATAGGGCAAGCAAATAATAGCTGTTTACTTTTTGAGAAAAGGTGAGAGGCTATCCAGTTGGGTGTTGAAGTATTTTTTTCTTGATGAACTTGACTTGAGAAAGCAATTTTAAGACATAGTCGGACAATGGTCACAGGAAATAGATAATAGATAGGTAATAATCACCGGGCCAGGAGAGAAATGTCAGTCTGATATAGTGAGAAAAGAGAGCTAACTCTGGTAACATTTAATAAATACCTAAGTGGCAGTTGGAGTAGAAATGAGTGGGAGACCATGAAGCATGGATATAGAAGCCTGAGTGACTTTAACAGCCTCAATAGAACCGAGGTTGATTGATGAACAAGGATGGTTAGCTTGATATCTTGCTTGTGAGGTAGGAATAAAATTTAAAAAAACAAAAATCTTGGTGGTAATGGGCTATAATTTGGTCCTAATTTGGAAAGAGAAGACTGAAAATAGGGAAAGTTCCAGAAACACAAAATCAGGCATTTTCAGTGCTTCCAGAAGAGAAAATGAAAGCCTATAACTTGTCAAAAGCCGCATGGGCAGTTGGGTCCAGGGAAATAAAGTCTCTTTGCCTATGCTCCTGCTTCTATTCTGTATTGCTTCTGATAGAAGGTGTTTAATGCTCTTTGATTCACTGGTGACATGAAGTTGATGATAATCTGAGAGAAACACTCATCCAAAAAACAAGGAGGAGGAGGAGAAGGAGAAAAGTGCAATTCAAAAGCCAAATGAAAGTAAGGATTGGGGGGAGGAAGTGGAGGAGGAGAGAAGAAAAGAAAAGAAAAAAGGAAAGAAGACAAAAGAAAAATTGGTATCTGGGTATCTGACTATTTTTACAAAAATTAGTCTAAAAATTTCAACAGATTCAAAGCTTTGAAGCTTCTCAGTACCTCTTGTAGTCTTTCAAAGAGCCAGACACCAGAGGCTAATCCAGTCATGTGGAGTGTGCAGTAGAGCAGGGAAACTCAAGCTGTGACCCTGTAGGCAGAAGACCAGAAAGGAGGACCTCTGAGTGGTGAAGAGAGCTAGAGAGATTGAATGGAGGAGATGGCCTGAGAAAATGATACCATAAAATGCATATGAGCTCTTGGTCTTGCCCCTGAGCCAGAGGTAGAACTGATGCTTAATAGCCTAACAGATGCTTTGAGAATTGAACTATGGGATAGACTACAGCCCACGCCAGGTTCCAGTCTAGCCCCTGGGTGGTGAGCACGCAGAAAAGGTGTAAGTGGCATGGTGAAGACTTTGGATAGTGCACTGATATGAACTACAATCCACAGAAGGTGAGTCAAAATATGCAGAGAACCTAAACATTCTACTGAAAGAGCTACAATGAATCAACATTCTCCATTGGATTTTAGCTGGTTATATGTGTTAAAAGTAAAAGGATGAAGAAAGATTCAGTTCAAAAGTCAAACGAAAAAGGGTAAAAGGGATATATTCATATTAGACAAAATAGGCTTCAGAGCAAGGAAAACTGCCAAGAATTAAGAGGGACATTACACAATGATAAAAGGGTCAGTTCACCAAGAAGACCTAATGGTTCTGAATGTTTAGGGTTTTTTTTAAAAAAAAAAACCACAGCAACTTTAAAATACATGAAGCAAAATCTGATAGAACTGAAACAAGAAATAGACAAATTCACAATATGGCTTGAAGACTTCAGTACTTCTCTCTTAGTATTGAAACAAGTCAGAGGAATGGTGACGTGAGAAAACACCTTGGCCTCTCCCCCTGAAATTTCAACAAGTTAATCAACTATAATTCAACAGAGAAATCCCTGCTCAGTACAGACTCATGCCTGAGAGACCTGCATTGAAACATCTAAAAGTGAGCCACCGGAAATAAAAGGGGAGAGAAGAAGGGAGGAAAGTGGAGATGACCCACAGCGCAGCCCTGCAGCCAGGAGCTCACAGCTGGGCGTGGAGAGGGGAGAAAGCCAGCAGTAGCAGGCACTTCCTTTGCCTGGAGGAGCAGAGTTGTTGGGGGACAGTTCAGCAGGGCTAGCGGTGAGGGAGCAGTGTCTGAGTCAGCAGCCACCTGACAGAGCATAGGGCTCTGCCATGCAGAGCGGCTCTCCACTGTCGGGCATCGGGGGTGTTTCACACAAAGAAATGGTGCCACAGAGCCCTGCCGCCACTGGGCGGATTGATTACTTCTGCCAAACACTGTGGTCCAAATTTTCTCCCTAATTGAAGATTATGCATTCTGCTCTGTGAACTCAGACGTGGCCATTAGTAACGTAGGTGACATTCCCAGGAAGAGTCAAGGTATGGTTTGCCATGTGTCTTCCTTTCATCTCAGCCCTTGGCAGTATTCCAAGTACAGGCCGCCCCACTACCCTGATTCCAGAGTGATGGCAATGTAAAGTAGGCCTGGGGCTGATTCATGATGAGTCTTGCAATGTGAGTGAGACCACTGTGATTTTCCAGGTCACTGTTACTGCAGCAAAACCCAGCCTGTCCTTACTGATCCTGTTACACAACTAGTACATAGCAGATTTGGGATATTAATAGTATGCTAGAAGAAACTTAATTTGAAAAACAGTAGGCTACACATAAAATACTTGTTTGAGAAGGTGTACTTCAAGTGTCCCACTACAATCGTTATCCCAATTTCCATATACAGTGGGGCCTTGACTTACGAGTGTCCTGACTAACGAGTTTTTCGAGATACAAGCTGTCTCTCGGCTGATTTTTTGCTTTGAGTTGCGAGCTAAAATTCGGGTTACGAGCCAGCTTCAGATACCCCACCGCTAGTTGGCGCAGCGAACCACAGTGAACGCCACAACATCAGCCCAGCATCACGTGTCTCACTCCTTCACTTTAAGATTTGACATACGAGTAATTTGAGTTACGAGCTCCGTTACAGAACGAATTAAACTTGTAAGTCAAGGCCCCACTGTATAAGAAAATTTCAGAACATGCACTATGTAAAATTGCAAATGTTGTGTGTTATTCTTTCATGGGAGTTGTTTTTCTCCATTCCATGATATAAGAACATAATTAAAGTTTCTAAACTGAATGATCCAGATGTGAGAACTTGTAAATGTAAATATAAATATAATTATGAGTAAGTAAAAGAAATTTGAAGTTTAAATTAAATCAGAAAATTCAAATTCTTGTGGGATTTTTGTGTATTTTTTTTTTTTTGGAGTACATCCTAGTCACTTTTATTTTTTACTTTATTTCTTAATTTTATTATTTTTTAAAATTTTATCATTGTTAGTAGTACAGTTATCTCTCATTTTCTCCCTTTTTGCCCTCTTCCACCCAACTCTGACCCCACCCTAGGTCTTCCCCATGCTATTGTCTGTATCCATGGTTTGTGTATATATGCATATATGTTCTTTGGTTAATCTCTTCCTGCCCCCCCACCCCCCCCCCCACCCAGGTCTGTTATTCTGCTCCCTGCTTGCATACCTCTGGCCCTATTTTGTTCATCAATTAATTTTGTTCTTAAGATTCCACGTATAAGTGATATCATGTGATATTTGTCTTTCTCTAACTGGCTTACTTCACTTAACATAAAGTTCAAATTCTCTTGTCCAACAAATCTGTTGTTATGTTCATTGTTTTAACTTACTACGTGCAAAGAAAGATAGGCGAGATTTATGCTTTCCAGAATCTCATGTTAAGGGTACTGTGTGTGAGGAGGAGAGACAAATATAGGATGAATAATTAGAGTAATATGGATACCTTATATAATACATTTATGACCAATGTGCCATGAGAGCATCTAGGAGGGAATATATAACATTTATGAGGAGATAGAGAAGAGCTTCCTCTGATATGAATAGAGTTCCTCAGATATCAGGATGAGGGTATTAATGGCAAAGATAATACCACAGGCATATCCCTGGAAGTGAGAAAAGCCTAGACTTTTCTGGGAACAAGTATTTCAGAATTGTGAGGGCAGGGTGCCTATCTGTCAGGGAGTGGAAGGAGATGAGCCACAAACCACAGCTAGTAAGCAGCACTAAAGAAGTGCCATGTGAATCATTTCCCTGGATCTCTGAATCATCAGACTGAGTAGACTTGTCTTATTCTGTGTAATAGAAGCCTTTGTCTATTAGAGGGAAATGACAACATGAGCCAGACTCAACTGGTCTGTTATGACTGGCTTTTTCTGGGGAGGATGAGGCAGGTCTTATATTATTGACACAGTGTAAATAGTGCTTGTTTTACATTTAAAAAATAAGCATATAAAATTTGCAAAAAAAAATGCTATTTTAAAGAAGAACAATTCAAGGTAAATATTGTATAATGGGAAGGTAATTGCTTGCTTGGAGAAGGAAAAGTCTTTTCAGCAAATGGTACCATTAAAAAAGGAAAGAACCTTGATATTTGTCTTTCTATAAAACCAAACATGAATAAAAAATAAATTATATACTTATGACCCTATAGCTAAAACTATAGGGCTTTTGGAGGAATACATAGAGGGATCTTTTTGATTCAGTGGTAAACAAAGGTTACTTGTGTCATAGAAAGCAATAACAATAAAAGAAAAAAATGAAATTAGGCTTCATTGAAATGTAACACTTCTGATTACTTGCAGCTATTAGGAAAATAAATAATCACAGGCTAGTAAAAATATTTGCAAGACATGCATCTGACAAAGGACTGACTTTGAAGATGTATAAAGAACTCTTACAACTCAGTAATAAAAACATAAACCATCCAGCTAACAAATAAGCAAAATATTTAGACAGATACTTCATTAAAAGAAATTACAGGAAGGGTAATAAACACAACAAAAATGATCAACTTCATTAGTCATCATTTTAAAGTAAAACTAAAACCACAATAAAATACCATTATACACTCACTGAGATGTCAAGAATTTTAAAAATGAATAAACCAAATGTTGGTAAGATTGTGGAGCAAATGGAACTCTACTGTAATTTTAATCTTGGGTATTTACCCAAGAGAATAAAAATATATGTCCACAAAAAGACTTATTTAAGAAAGTTTACAGTGGTTTTATTCAGAATAGCAAAAACTGGAATAGTTTAGGTATCTTTCAATAGGAGAGAAGTTAAACAAACATGGTATAGCCATACATTTGAATACTACTCATCAATAAAAAAGAATGAAATACCAATATACACAAAATATGGATAAACTTCAAAACATGTTGAGTTTAAAAACAGACACAAAAGAGTATATACTGTATGAATTCATTTCTATTAAGTTCTAGACTGAAAATAAATCAGAACAGTAGTTGCTTCTGGTGAGGTGGAAATAAATATTGAATGGGAAGGAGTTTGGGAAATTTCTCTGGGATGATGGTAATCTTTATTTTGACAGGTTTGGGTTACACTGTTGTATAGATTTGTCAAAATTCAGTGAACATACACTTACGAATTATACATTACATATATAATTTTTATCAAAAGAAAAAGCTAACCATATTTATTTAATGATATGCATGTTGAAGTACATATGGTGGGAGTGTACTGTTCATAATTTACTTTGAAATGCATGAAAAATTAAGGTGAATTAATGGATGGATAGAAAGATGGATACATGGAAAGATACAATATAAAGTATCTTTCCTAAAATATTACTGATAGAATCTAGGTGTGGGTATGTAGGTGTTCACTACAATTCTTTTTTCAATTTTGCTTGTGTATATTGCAAATTTTTATAATAATAATAACATGGAAAATGTTAATGTCTCTCATTTTTCTAGCATATGCTAGGTTTAGAATAATAATTTAGTCTCATGTTTTTTTAGGCAGACAGTATCCACCCACTTGCCCTTCCTTCCATTAAAGCAGAAGTGAAGTTACAGGGTGGGGAGATACTGTCATGACTAGTGAATAAGCAGCCTCCTGCCACTCCCTGCTGCAGCACACTGTTTCAGAGCTCAGTGCTAACAGTAACCAAAACAAAGTCCCCACTGGAACACAGGCTGTAAGTGAAAGGACAAGAATCAGGCCGGTACCGACAGTTAAGGTTGAAGGTCTGCTAATAAACTGTGGGAAGAGGGTTTACACTAAAAGGCTTACATGTCCAAGATCATTGTAATCTTACAGATCTATTAGGATGCCTTTAACCTGAATATATATATGACACTCAGTTAAATTCTCCTAGTGTTCCCTGCTCATCCTCTTTTATCCCTGGTAATAAGTTGCATGAGCAATTTATTAGAAAACTGTCGAGTATAACTCATGTATTTCCCTTAACTCCACTAATTTCCTCCTTCACAATCTTCCATATCTCAAAGGGATTATCAGTCGCCCAGTAACAGAAGCAGAAAACTAGGAGTAATTTCTGGTTGCCCAGCTTCTCTTATCCCAAGCATTCATCCCACCGTCAGACCTTATTAATTCCAAATGCTCTCTTGTTCTTTCACTTCTTTCTATCTTGACTGTCGTCGCCTTTGTTGCAAACCATCATCATCTTTTACTTGGACTTCTGCATGAGTCTCTTTAGTTGTCTTTTCATTTTCTCTCTCTCCCCATTCCCTTCCGTTAACCCATGTAGCAGAAGTGATTTTTTTCTCAAAATGTAGCTGCATTATGTCACTACCTTGCTTAAAAGTTTTCATTTCTCCTCTACGTAGTCTTAATCCACACGCTGTGATAAACTATAAGAATCAGCCTTACACCCTCATCTAATCTCTCTAAAGTCATGCCATCTGCTTGTTCCATCGCTAGCACAGCAAACTCTACTTCAAAAGCACAGTCTGTCTTCCGAATGCTCTTCCCCCAGTTCTGTGTGTCTAGTTCTTTCTGTTCTTTCATTTCAGCATAAAATATCACCTCCTCCGAAAGACTTCCCTGACCATTATGTGTAAAAGGTTTCCAACTTTTGATATCTTGTTTAGATGAAGAAGATCTAGCTTTTATTTCAGGATGCTCAAGTTTATCTGTTCATATTCTATTTTGGTATTTCCCCAAATATTTTTGGAATTATTTTTGGAGTTACTGCAAGGGATCCAAGAAGCTTTATATAAACTCGGAATTGCTTTTACATTGAATCATTTCTATTTTATGTCCATGGATGCTATTTTTCAGGACTATGTAGATGCTTCTATGATTAATAAAATAAAAAGTTAGCTGTATTTCTGAATGTCTATTAAAATTTAATATTGTTTTTAATCTATAACCAAAGTAAAATAGTATACATAGGGTTTTCTTTAACAAAAGAGCTTTCAATCCATAAAAAGTTCTGAACCACTGCTCCATATTACTACAATTAAATTAATTTATCCATATGATGTATTTGACTTTTTTCCAAAGTTAGATAACATTTTCTATATTTAGTACTAGCATGTAACAAGTTAAAGAAATCCTTGAGATACTTCAGTTTAATTCCTTTGTATTATAGAATAGGAAATAGTGGATTAGAGACTTAAAATATTTACCCAGCCTAGCTGGTGTGGCTCAGTGGTTGAACATCGACCTTTGAATCAGGAGGTCATGATTTGATTCCCAGTCAGGGCACATGCCCCGGTTGTGGACTTGATCCCCAGTGGGAGGCATGCAAGAGGCAGCCGATCAATGATTCTCTCTCATCATTGATGTTTCTATCTCGTTTTCCCTCTTCCTTCCTCTCTGAAGTCAATAAAAATATACTTAAAATATTTATCCAATCACACAAATAATAGAAGAATAGAATTAACAGACTGGTGGTGTCCTGTCTTATAATCCAGTGTTTCTTCCATCTCCCTCAGCTTCCTTTTGACATAGTTCTGTTTCAGATTTGGGGCTAGAGACCAGATTTCTTAGCCAATTGTCAAATGAGTTGTCCAGCCCATTCATTATCTTTCTCATTCCCTCCTGCCCTCTCTCTAATTTATTTGGGCTACAATCTCACTGTATCAAGTGTTTATTTTTTACTGGTTGTTAAATATTTAACCAGCTGCATGTTAACATGAAAATGACCACACAGGAAAAATGGTTGCTAAGCGAAGGTAATTTAACTCCCTACAAATAATCAAGTAATTATACTGAGAGCTATAAAGCATGCATAGAATCCTTTACCACCACTAAGGCATCCTTTCTACTCACATTTTTCTCATGCCTCCTAGAGCAGCGTAAAACCATTTTCTTGATGCCAATGGCAACACATTTAAAATATGACTTGTAACAAAGCTTGGTTCCCAGATGTTCCTATTGGCTATACTGTTACCCAACTGATTTAATGATATGTTTGGACATTAAATGCTTTCATGGATTGTTTTTGCTGCAGTCAAATTGAAGTCAGTTTTAAATAGGAGCATAAAAGTCCTAAAACTCAAATAGATCAGTATTCAAAATGCTAGATTTAAATCTACTGTGAAGACATGGTTTCTATTGAGTTAATTTCTAAAGCCACAGAAGCAAATATAAACCTTTTTCATTTAAATTTCTTTTCAGACCAAACTAGTCTCCTAAGGACCACTAGGCACCACATTTAGAGAACTAGGGTATCTCTGGGCTGTAATATCATTCTACTTTTTTCTTTCTTGTTCTCGAATGAATACTTATGAGATTTATTTCAGAACCTTGCCAAATGTAGATTTCTGGGCACCACCCTGAGACTGTGATTCAGTAGATATTGGGTTGAACTCAGTACTTGACATTTTCGGCAAGCTCCCTCAACTGATTTTGAAGCAGGTGCTTATGGACCACACTTGGAGAAAACTTCGCAAGCCCAGCAATGATCATGTGGCAGACTCTTCTCCTCCACGTATGTGTGAGGCCAGGGTGGTCAGAGACAGGGCAGTGACCTGGGAGAAGCTCAGCTTCCCAGCAAGTCGGGGGTGGTTACAGCAATTATCCATGTGTTCGCAATAATTTTAAAACAGACCAATGCCAGTCTTGAGGTAAAAGCATTCTCATCTTTCTTCACAGATTTTGTAGGAAGATGAACCACAAAGCTAATTTGCCTAACAAGAAGATAATATTATCCCAAATTTGGTTCATGATATTCCTCATTCAGCTCATCCCTAAAAATGAGGTACAGCTATACCTCATTTTTTTCAATGAAATGAATAGTTCAAGAGTACTTTTAAACATTCTTTTTAAAAAGTCTTATTGAAGACAGAGGGTACTAATGAAGTGATCTCATTCTATTGGTAAGAGCTGAAATATACCCCATTAAGGAGATCTAAAGATCAGTGCAGATGCTGTTGCTTAATCATACTTAATCACATGGTTAATATTTCTAAAAGATCTTTGAGGGAAAGGGAATCTAGATTCATTTAAAAATGAACTCATTAATGGAGAAGAATGCACTTTGTCCCAATAATAATAATAATAGTTATTATTATTATTATAATAAACAATAACAGCAGCACCAGTTCTAGAAATTATCAGAATAAATAAATTATCACACAAATAATCAGAATGAATCATCAAACCAGTTCATTCTGGACACAGGTTTCCTTCAAAACCCAGTCAAGCTCTATGGCTTAAAATGAACTCAAGTGAAGAGGCTGCGTGTCTCCAGATTTAGAAGTTTCTGTTATCCTAAACTACCACCCATTTTTCTGTATTGGTACCGTTGTGTGATGGCTCTGAACAGGATGTTAGAACTTTACTTTATTAACTAGAGGCCTGGTGCATGAAACTTGTGCACTAGAGGGGGCGTCCCTCAGCCTGGCCTGCACCTTCTTGCAGTCTGGGACCCCCACTCCTTACTGCTTGGCTCACTGTTCCTTAACACTGCCGCGAAGGTAGGAAAGGCTCCCACCACTGCCCCTGCACTCGCCAGCTGTGAACCCAGCTTCTGGCTGAGCGGCACTCTCCTTGTGGGAACACACTGACCATCAGGGGGCAGCTCCTGCATTGAGCTTCTGCCCCCTGGTGGTCTGTGCACATCATGGCGACCGGTTGTTCTGGTCATTCCGCTGTAATGGTCACTTGGCTTTTATTATATAGATGCTAAACAGAAGAACTAGACTCGATTGGGTAGTGGATTTTTGGCCTAACTTTGAGGCTGAGAAAGATGCAATGCTTGTGTTTCATGACAAAGTAAAATTCTACAATGAGTCGAGCAATTCTTATACTTAGGGAAATAATATAGTAAATTAATGTATAGGTGTTTCTTAAATTTAAACTTTCTTGCATAAGGTTTTTGAAACCTTTAATGTCTGCCACCACACACCCAGTGTGAGGCTGCAACTGAGGGGGACCAAATTTTGCCACCCAAAATATGCTTTTTTGGGGTTTTAATTTCAAGTTGGTTATTAAGAAACAAAAGATTCATAAAGAACCTTACACACACACACCCCTGACCTGCCTCAAGGAATTCAGATAGTAAAACTTGCTGAAAGGAAGAGAACATCGCTTTAGCATCATAACATAAAACTAAATATGCCAGGCAGAAATCTAGCACAGCCTGTTTGTGAATTTCATTCTGCATCCCATTGTCTGTGGGTGACCCAGCAAGAATTTATTTACCACTTTGTTCTGTTTGTTTTTTCTCCTTTACCTGTAAATTGCCTACTTTCCTTTTGAAATCCCAGACCCCTGTGCCCCCACCCTCACCCGATCTCCTTTGTCCATAGGCATATAATTCTTAACTGCCCAATGTGCCTTCGGGACGCATATTCTTATGGCATGCCCACATGTACATGGTAATAAATTTTGGATATTTTCTTCTGTTAATCTGTCTCATGTTAACTTGATTATTAGCCAAGCTTGAAAAACTTAGAAGGTGGGAGGAAGGTTATTTTTGTGCCCTACCCACACAACTTATTTAGAATAAAACAATATATTTGTTTATTTTAAGCATGTAAAAATGTTCTGTGGAGTATCCTAAAATATCCATGACTTCCAGGCGCTCTGCCACCTGACTGAGTAAAACTACCCAGTGTGCTGATTTATGCTGTAATTATAAGAATGTGCCTGAGTCATAATACAGTGCCTTTACATGGACTTGTTGGGGGCTGCGGTCACTGTTGGGCCAGTCACCTGGCAGGAATGGTTTATTCAAATGGGAAATAGATGTGAGATGGAGAGCTCTATAGATGTTAATAGGGGAATCACCTCTTCTCAGTCTTTAACCTTGGAGGTGTCAAGATGTCTAGATGGGCACTCCTTAGGAGGAGTCTAATTTCATGCCCTTAATGAGGAGTCTGGGAGGTCAGATCAGCTGCTGTGAATCTAAAGCTCTGGGACTGCACAGAGCTTGTCTCTACACTTGGAACTGCAGATGTGCTTACATCAAGTCAAAGTTCAACCTCAGAATTAGACCACCTACTGCAGGGGTGGGGAACCTTTTTTTTCTGCCAAGGGCCATTTGGATATTTATAACATCATTTGCGGGCCATACAAAATTATTGACTTAGAGTTTAGCCTGCTATATTTGGTCATACATTTAATTAACTCACCCCTAATGCCTTGGCAGGGCCAGACTCAAATGATTTCTGGGGCCTGTATGGCCTGTGAGCTGGAAGTTCCCCACCCCTGACCCCCTGGAAGATTACCACAGATCCAGAGCTGCTTCTCAACCCCATACACACATAGAGAAATTTGAATCATCTCATTTTAATTTAGCAGAATAACTATAGAAGGGAAAAGTTATTTTTTTCAAAAGGATTCCTTTAATATAGCACCAAAACCATCGGATCATTTATACATATTTTCTGATCATTCTTATATTGATGGACTAAAAATGAGTCACTATGGTGCTTATAGGTTTTTTTTGAAACATGATTTATTTATTAAAAAAGTTAAATAGCAATAAATGAAATGGCACAGGGAAGGGTGTGATTAAATATTCAAAGAACTGCCGATTAAATGAATATTTGGGAATATGACCAAAATAGTGGAGCCATTAAATTTTGAATAATCTTCTATTTTCCATCCTTGTTTTATTGTCTTTGATGCCTACAGGTGTTATACATAAAATGTCTCAAATTACCTTTAGAGCAGATGGAATTGGGAGGGTGGAACAATGGTCTTTGTCCCTTTGCCCATATTTAGTGCTATTGGATGTGTATGTGCTGTTGCCTCTAGCATTATGTCCTGTTGCTCCTGTCCTCCTATGCCAAATGCTGCTGCCTTTCAAAGTAAAATTGGTTCTCGATTACCGCCTTCAGGAAATCCCCCAAAAGTATTTTTGTAACTTTCTGCATCCTGAGTGCAGTCTTCCTTAGAATATCTTGAGAAAGGAAGAAAGAGTCCTTAGTGCTGCTTATCCTGTCCTGACCCAGAAAGGTTTGCTGCTCATTGTCTAGTAAAATGACCTCATGAAAACATCATAATATAAACTGTGATTCAACATGTGGCTAGTAATAGGTGCTCAGCCATTTTATTTTCACAATAACTTTGAGCTTTCCATGTATACACACATAAGTCTATTTATAAACTGACCAGCCATATCTATTTTTTTAAAGGACACCCTCAAAGGTGCTCAGAGTAGAATAGCCAAATATATGTTATTTTTTTAAAGGAGATAATTTTTTAAAATATATTTTTTGTTGATTTCAGAGAGGAAGGGAGATGGAGAGAGAGATAGAAACATCAATGATGACAGAGAATCATTGATCGGCTGCCTCCTGCACGCCCCCTACTGGGGATTGAGCCCTAAACCTGAGCATGTGCCCTTGCCTGGAATCGAAACTGGGACCTTCAGTCCACAGGCCAACACTCTATCCACTGAGCCAAACCAGCTGGCGCCAAATCAATGTTATTTTAATGTCAAAACTACTGCAGTGATACACATGCCAAATTTTTGCCCAAGGGTCTAGGAAAATGAACTTCATTATGATAGCATGAGGCTACAAAATCTCCATTTTGCTTTTACTGTAGCACAAGAAGGGAATTGTAAAGTCACTGTGCTCGTGATGGTGGTTAGGCCATTCTTCTCTCAGCCTGCTTGTAACTTGTTGAACATAAGAATTGCAGGTGTCTGTCATATGAGAGCAGGTTGTTAAAAGGAACTGGGTAGAGTAAATGAGGGTGCTAGCAGCAGCCTGTGTGTGAGTGTATGTATTGTTTTAAGGGTCACTGGGAAGGAAGAAAAAAATATTGTACATTGAATATGTCCCTGGCATTCGGCTGGATGTATTATCTTAATTACCTCACCGATACTGTACGGTGTATATTTCTATTTATTACTCAAGTTTATGGGTTAAGAAAATGAGACTCAAAAAGGGAATAACTTGCCTAAGGTCACACAGCCAAACACCTGATATTTTTACCTTGCTCGGTCAGGGCAGGTAGTTCAGTCTTGGGGAACAGATGGTGCAGGGTATGGAGGCCTGAAAAAATGTGGCATTGTTTAGGACACACTAAATAATTCAGTATGCTTGACTGAAAATATAAATGAAAAGTTACAGGCTCCAAGAAAGGAAGGGTGGACATGGGTTAGCTCCAAGTGACTTCTCACCAACGAAAAATTAAGGATTCGGCTCTAGTTTCCCTTAAATTCCATTAATATTCCGTAGGAGCTCGCCCAGACAGGCCAGCGTATAGTCAGTTGGTAAATCTCATTGTTTTTTCTGCTTCCCCTGTGTAGCCTGTTGTACTCTATTGACACCATCCTATTCTGAATTTTTTTTACTTCTTGTCTGGACAATTAGGATAGCTTTTTACCTATCTCTTTCAGCAGCTTCATTTACTTTCAGTTCTTCTTGGATAATGCCGCATGTTTAATGTTCTAATCCGTGGGCTACTTTCTTTTGCCAAAAGCTGTATGTAGGGGTGGGGAGGGGGGCAAGAGTAGGCGAAATACAGTTTATTGCATTATTTTCCATATGAATAACTGTAAACCTACTTTTGCCCCACCCTGTATATATACACTTTTTATTTTTTAAAGCAGTTTTAAATTCATAGCAAAAATGAGCAGAGTACAGAGAGTTCACATACATTCCTGTCACCACACACGCACAACCTTCCCCATTATCAACCCACTAGAGCAGTGTACTTGTTACGACTGATGAACCCAAATTCGCACATCACTGTCATACCAAGTCATAGCTGACTTCAGGGTTCACTCTCGGTGTTCTACTGTGTGTGGGTTTTGAGAAACATATAATGACATGTGTTCACCATAGAGTGTTTTCACTGCTCTGAAACTCCTCTGCGCTCTGTCTAGTTGTTCCTCTCAACCCGCAAACCCCTGGCCGCCGCTACATTTTTTACTGTCTCCATATTTTTTTCCTTTTCCAGAATTTCATATAGTGGGAATCATAGGATATGTAGCCTTTTCAGATTGGCTTCTTTCAGTTAGTATCATGCATTTAAGTTCCCTCCGTGCCTTTTTGTGCCTTTCCAGTTCATTTCTTTTTAGCATTGAATAATATTCCATTGTCTGGATGTGCCATAGTTTATTTATACATTCACCTACTGAAGGACATCTTTGTTGCTTCCAAATTTGGGGACTTATGAATAAAGCTGACAGAAACATCTGTGTGCAGGTTCAAGGAAGATGATATCTAGATTGAAAGGTAAGAATATGTTTAGTTTTGTAAGAAACTGCCAGACTGTCCTCCAAAGTGGCTACACCATTTCCCATTCCCGTCAGTAACATATGTCTATTCTAGTTGTTCATATCCTCTCCAGCATTTGGTGTTGTCGGTGTTTTGAACTTGGCCATTGTAATAGGTATGTAGTGGTCTATTGTTATTTTAATGTTCAATTTCCTAATGACATGATGTTGTACATCTTTCCATCTGCTTACTTGCCATTCATATATCTTCTTTGGTTACGTGTCTGTTACAGTCTTTCACTTACTTTTTAATAGGGTAACTTGTTTTCTTATTGTTGTGTTAAGAGTTCTTTGTATAATATATAACAGTCCTTTATCAGATGTGTCTTTTAAAAAAATTTTAATTTATTTTTATTTATTTTCACCACCCTATCACTTGTGTCTATGGGTTATGCATATATGCATACAAGTTCTTTGATCTCTTCCCACCACTCCACCATCCCCCCTCCTTCTCTCTGAGGTTCAAATGTCTGTTCCATGCTTACAAGTCTCTGGATATACTTCGTTCATCAGTTTATTTTGTTCAGTAGATTCCACATATGAGTGAGATCATGTGATACTTAACTTTCTCTGACTGGCTTATTTCACTTAATACTCTCCAGGCCCATCCATGCTGTTGCAAATGGTAAGAGTTCTTTCTTTTTTATAGCAGCGTAGTATTCCATTGCATAAATGTGCTACAGCATTTTAGAAACATAGGTCAGGCTGAACTATGGCATCTTTAAATGCCATAATGAGAAATTTAACTTTTAGTCAAAAATTTTATTTGACATGCCACTTTTAAAAAAGGGGTTTAAAAGGGCATAGAGTAAAATATTAATAATAATAATAATAAAATATAAATGTGGGAGATTGAGAAGATAAGCCACAGACTGAGAAAAAATATTTTCAAAAGACATATATGATATCAGAAAGAATATATATTGATATAGCAATTCTGGTTGGCAATTTGGCTTTACATAAAAAGACAAAACAAATCCAAAACACTGGCCTATTCTAACCTATTGATGGATTTCCTACCTCACAGAAAATCCTTCACAAATGGGTATATGAGACACAAGAGGACATTTGCTGAGGCACTAGAAGAGGTGGTTTCTGTTCTTCTAGATGTCGCTGTGTTTGTGACACCCAGAATTGTTGCTATCATTTTTTTTTTTCACCAGCCAAAGGATTAAGCAGGCCTTTTGAGAAAAGCAGGGCCAAAGGATCTCAGCGAAATGGAGCCTTAGTTCTGATTGAACTCTAGCTGACCCATGCCCCACCTCTGGATTATAACCAGTGATGTGAGCCTTCATGATCCATATGAGCCTTAATGTTGCTTAAGCAGTTTATATTGGATCTTCTCTTTTGGTTGAATCCATCAAAATTTGTACTTTTTAGAGGGAAAACTGAAAACATCCTAACTATCCACCAAAAGAGAACTGGTTTCATCAAAATTTCGAGCGCAATGGAATAGTAAGTAGGGATTAAAGATGACACTAGAAGAAAATATAATGACAGAGAATGGTATTCATAATAGTTTTGTGTGTAAATGATTTAATAAAGCAGTATATATGTGGTAATTAAGTTTGCCTTTGTGGGAGGAAGATACTTTTCTCTACCCCAAGGTCCTCTCTGCTAGTCTAATAATCAAATCGACATGAGATAGATTAAGAAGAGAAAATTACCAAATTTAATTATATGCATGTGTATGGGAACACTGCATACATGAGGGAGTCAGAGACCCCACACACATGAGAGGTTCAAAGACAGAAAGGAAAGCAGTGAGGTCTCCCTGACATCCTGAGCCGAGGATGAGGTAGGGAACCCTGAGGCTTCAGAACGTAATTGCAGGGAGAGTGCACGCTCAGTAATCAGTAGTGTTTTCCTGCCACATTGATAGGTTGTCTCTGATAATCTCTTACTATGGGCAAGGCCCCTAATTAAAATTCCTCTGGATAGTTAAGAGGAACAAAAGTTTTTCTTGAGCCCCAGGGTCTAGGTTGCCTTTCAAAATAATCCACATACCACTGAGGCTCATCTTTGGGCGGCTTTTCTGAAACCCCTCTGGACATTTCCCATTCCAAAAGTGGGATTGATAGATAGTTTTATATCACAGTCTTGAGAAAGTTTAGCTCAGTTGAGTCTCATTTTTAGGAGGCAGCGATGCTGGCGGGCTCTCAAAGTGAAGCCTATGGAACAAGCAATCAGGTATTTAATAGGAGGCATCATTATGGGAACAAAAGAAAAAGGTTAACGATTGGAACAGACTGTGATCTCGGTTTCTGGGTTCTGAAGGCAGGCAGTCAAGAAAATGTCTTGGAGCATCTTCAGATGGAGTGTAGGCAGTGACAGTCTGGTAGACTCCCCTGGTCTGCAGTCTGCAACTTGAATGTATCTGGTGATCTTTCTTTTTTCTTTCTACCTTTTTATTGAATTTATTGGAGTGACATTGGTTAATAAAATTATATAGGTTTCAGGTGTACAATCCTAGAATGCAACATCTGTCTATTGTATTGTGTGTCCACTACCCCAAGTCAAGCCTCCTATAATCTTTCTGCTATAGGCATGGGGACTGGAGATTGTCCATGTATGAGCTGTGGTGGTGATTTCTCTGAAGTTTATTTCAAGTGGTCCACCTTTACCTTATATGACCTTGGGAAAAGGGCAGTTTTAGTTTTCAATATTTCCAAGTC
Source organism: Myotis yumanensis (assembly GCF_028538775.1). NCBI lineage: Eukaryota > Metazoa > Chordata > Mammalia > Chiroptera > Vespertilionidae > Myotis > Myotis yumanensis. The sequence continues at coordinate 54,468,664 of NW_027223763.1, read as the reverse complement.
AAAGGATGAGGGGAAAATTGGAAATATTACCTTGGAGAGTCATAGGCAGATATCGGAGGAAAGTAGAAGAAGTAAAAAAACAACAACAACTTAACGGACAATGAATAGCACTAGAATCTAATACCCATGAAGGTGTATTATAGTTTCTATTGCAAATCTTTCTCCCTAAAATAACCCTTTTTTATATAAAAAGATAGCCATTAAGACTTGATTTACTTGCAAAATAAGTCTGGTTTCAATAAACTTGGTCTGTTTCTTTGTATATGTCCCACAAGAATAATAGTTAACCATATAGGCTCATTTAAATCTGCTTTGCTAGACCTTTTTCATTAGAAATCTTCAGAAAGGCCTCTCAAGGCCAAAAAATCCAAGGCAAGTACTTGATGTCAGAAGTTTCCTGCAATACCTACAGATTTGGGTGAGTACCTCTCTGCACGAGGCTCCCCCAAATATCTTGAGGTTTCTGCACCTGCCAGGAAGTGATCTTTGAAAGGGCGAGGGCTAGGCCCTCCACCTTGCCCCAGGGTAAGGGCTAGGCCCTCCACCTTGCCCCAGGGTAAGGGCTACGCCCTCCAGCTTGCCCCAGGGTAAGGGCTATGCCCTCCATCTTGCCCCAGGGTAAGGGCTACGCCCTCCAGCTTGCCCCAGGGTAAGTGCTCCATCTTACCTTGGCCACGTGCTTGGCAAGGAGCTTCTTCCCGGAAGTCTAAGCCTCTGCTAGCCACACCCAGGAACAAGACACCGACTTGCTCCTGGCCAATCGGCAGAGCACAGTCCTTTCTCCTCCCCTTACTCCAACCCCCACTATAAAACCCATCTCCACACAGAGTTATCTCTCTCTCTCTGCTTCCTGCCGCTGAGTCGGCAAGATGGGGGAGCCGAGCTAGCTTGAATAAAGACTCTTATGCTTTTGCATCAGACATGGCTGGCTCCCTGATGTGGTTTCTTGGGGATCCTGAAATCTGGGCATAACAATCTTCTTTATTCAACTGCAAAGACTGTTGGGGAACCTGTAAGCAAGTTAACAGGTGGATATTTCCAATGGTTTTATTGGCTTCCATAAGTCAATTTTAATTCCTTAAAGCTGTCTGATCACATCTGAGTCTATGACATTCCAGCCAAAGCCTTGATAAATAACCAGTTTCCAATTGTGTCCTGTGAGAAGGAAAACAGATTTTTATTCAAATTATGTAAATGACCACATTGCCATAAAAATAAGAATATTAGCCAAAACCGGTTTGGCTCAGTGGATAGAGCGTCGGCCTGCAGACTGAAGGGTCCCACGTTCGATTCCGGTCAGGGGCATGTATCTGGGTTGCGGGCACATCCCCGGTGGGAGATGTGCAGGAGGCAGCTGGTCGGTGTTTCTCTCTCATCGATATTTCTAGCTCTCTGTCTCTCTCCCTTCCTCTCTGTTAAAAATCAATAAAATATATTTAAAAAAAAAAAAAAGAATATTAAAAAGTTCCCAATTCTGGGGGGTTAAGGTAGGGAGAAAAAGATAAATGTTTTCACTTCTGCTTACAAAGCATAATTTACCAAATATTCTAAGTTCTAGCTAGCTTAAGGAAAAAAAATCTTTATCAGTAAAATAAACAAACAAAAACAACAAGCAATGTTACAAAAAAAAGGTCATACAAATTTTAATCATTCCATCAGAACATTCAGTCCTGTGTAATCAAAACTTGCTCTGCTTGAATCTAGTTTTTAATTTTTTTCTCTCAATCTTGCCTGAGAATTCAGGGTAATAGAGATAGTAACAATTCCAAGAAGTTTGAAAGGCTCTTTGTCAAGACTTGTATGATTTATTCAGTGAAGTGGGTGCTTTGATCACTAGAGATTATGGAAGTTATACCCCCAGAAGTGTTAAAAAAAATTTTTAACTTTTTTTTTTTTTTTTTTTTGCCATTGTAAGGTCATCAGCTTTGCGGGAGGGGAAGTGTTGACCCACCCATTCTGTATGTACAACAAGAATATATTGATAACCCTTTCTAAATGGAGGTTGAATGAAGTCCAGTTTAAATGTACTAGAGTGGATGAAGGAATGCAAAAAACAAAAGAATGGGGGTTTATGGGGAGCTGGAACAACCAAATGGCCATCTTGGGTTTCCCATGGCTCTGTTTATTTGAATTCCATCTATGGTTTACCCATACAATATACCCTAGAAATTCATTATCACTTATTTTGCATGCTTCCTGATCAACTTAACATACTACATAAACCTGATTAGCTTACAATTTCTAGGAGAGGAAACAAATCTTCTGAGGTGTCCCAGGGGCCCTTAAATTGTCCCTAGGTCAACTTGAATTTTGCCAAGTTTGTTACAATATATCAAGATGTCTGGACATTGGACTAAATAAGATCATAAGTCATGATGAAAGAATTCTAATGATCAATTTAACTCAAGCGACAATAAATGATTTCAAAAATACAGAAGTTTACATAATTCTTAGAAAAACTTAGTTCATACTATTGAGGAGATTTAGTTTTCTTAAGGACACGATTATTATAATTCTTATCAGTAGCAGACCAATAGTCCAAGAAAACTTTGTCTTTTTAGCATAGAAAGAACAAAATTCTAATTTTTTATCAGCTTTTATTTGATATTTAAGTTCACTTACTTGATTACACTTATTTCAACCTTTGAATTCAGCTTGATCACATAAAATTTCTTTCTCAAGATTTATTTTTCATAAACTTTCAGTGTTCCTTTTACCTTGTCTCTTACCTGTTCAGATATAATTAGGGCAAAATTACTTCATTTCCCTTAACAAAAACATGTCTCCATGTCTCATACCTGTTTTTTAAGCCAAAACGTAATATATTTTCTTGTACGTATAGTTGTTTTCCCTATTGTTATTCATTTTTATAGTTTTAATTATATATAATAAAATGCTTTAAACTCCTTAATTTCTAGTTAAGACTAAGAAGTAAACATTTATGAATTGTCTGTTACACCAGTATTCTTTAGAGTGATAAGTTTATGAACACATTTCATAATTTCTAGAAATACATATTTCTTCACAGCACAATTTTTTTCAATGCGGCACAAGACATGTTTACTAATATCTTTAGTGCCTCTATAATAAGAAGCAAAAAGTAGATAAACCTATGTTCAGTAATTAATGTTTAATTACTTTATCTTATTTGGAAATGCTCTAAATAGTCAATGACTATCTGTCATATAGTTTAACTAGCAAAACTTTAAATTTTCAAGTTACCAAAAAAAATTTCAGAAACCATCTTTAAGTACATGTACAATATAATTATTGCTAAAGAGTTTACCTAAAAAAGAAACTTTTTATCCTACTTACCTTTATTGAATTTACTTGCTCTTAACAATTATGTTTACATTACTCTTGGAATTTCATCATACCAAGTTATTTTTCTTGCTGACAATTTTGCAATAGAGACAGCATGAACTTACTTGGCTAATAAACCCACCTAGACTAACAGTATTATATTTAATGCTGATGATTCTATAGACATACTTATTTAACCAAACCCAACACAAATAAGCTTTAAGATCAAATATTTTCCCAAGTCATGTGGTTCTGAAAAGCACTTGGGTTAGTTTCTGTTATATTTTTGGGAATTGTCCATATAAGAGCTTATTTGTTTAAGCCAATTTGATAGAGCTCTTTTATAAATTAACAATGTCTTCTAAAGGGAGAAAATACCACACAACACAGTCACAAACAGACCTTGTAGCCTTCATTTTAAAATTCCCATTTTCACAATCTTATCAATACTAACATTTTGATATTCTTTTCATCTATTTTTAGTTAGAGCTTCACAACTGGGTTTTAGTACCAGAGTTCATGCATTCTCATAGCAGTGAGTCCTGGAAATTTCTGATCATTTACCCACTCTTGAGTAAAAAGGCTTGGTTGCCAAGGGGTCCTGGTAGTGCTGTATTAAAACCTTTGTTTTAACCCCATCAATGTTCATTTTATTTATATCAACTTTTTTAAGTAACCACCTAGCGATTTCCATTCTGCCAGAACAAGTCCTGCCTGTAATTCTCCTCTCTGTTTGCTCTTTGTTTCACCCTCATCACTATTTAAAAATAGGTATCTCATTCTGGTTATTTGATTTGGAAGTCCCCGTTGTATGAGGGCACTTTTAAATGATCTAATCTAATTGGAAAGTTTCTCACAATCGCCTGTACTTGTGGGCTATAATTTCCTCGGGAGCTGGCAGCAGTTTGATTGGAGCCTTGCTGTATGTGAGTGGGATTTAGCCCACGTTTCTGTCCGGCTACATTTCAGAGCTTCCAATAAGCAGAGTCCTTGGAGCATACCATTTTTAAGGTTTGTTTTTTTAAGTAAGATTTTACTATTATTTTTCTCCTTAAGTGCAGGACAATTGTATTTCCAATGGCCTCATTTTTACAATGTCTGCAAATGACTAAAGGCAAATAGAAATTGCTGGGAGTGGACTTTGACTTTTATTTTAATTTCTGTTCTCCCATCTTATTAAGGGAATGTTAGTGACTAGACATTATAACAATATGAAAGACATAAACATTTTTTTCTTTCTTTTCAATTTAGAAGTTTTTCCATTATGTCATCTTGCCTTGATGAGTAGGGACTCGGCCTAATAAGCCTCTTATGGCTTAAACAAGGAAGCAAGAAAATAACCAGAGAAAGCAAAGGCACTTGTTGCACAGACAGGAAGGATGTATGTATAGCTTTCATCTCCCACAAAATTGTGAGATGCCTCCAGCCACAAACCTGCTAACTTGTGACATCAGGCAGGCACTACTGGAATGAGATTTTTCCTGGATGAACAAGCACTGAAGGTTGAGATAACAAAGGACCATTATGTGCCGGGAGCCGGTCCATCCTTGCTGTTTCAAGGGACCTGGCATATATGGCATACTGTTCTTAATATGTTTGCTCCCCTTCTTGGCGCCATGTGTTTTAACCAAGGTCACCTCTCTGAGAAAGGTTGTTTCCCCAGGTGGGGATTTTTCCCTGAGGTTAGGGAGGGGATACAACCCCTTAATTAAGTGCCAGGCGGGTAGTTAAGCTACATAATCTTTACTCCCTGGAATGGAGATAAGAAACGCCTTAACCTTTGTAATAGAAATTGACAGGATTAAAATCGGCTGGTATAAATACGGATGTAACAAGACAATAAACATCAGATCCACATCAGCTCCTCATCAGCTCCTCATCAGCTCCTCATCAGATCCTCATCAGATCCTCATCAGATCCTAACTAGAACCTAGCCAGAGAACATGGCAAAAGATCCTGGACAGAACCTGGCTACAGAACTTCACTGGAGAACCTAGACAGAACATGGCAAAAGAACCTGGAGAACCTGGCTGGAGAACCTAGCGAGAGAACATGGCACCAGAACTTGGTTGGAGATCCTGACCAGAACTTCACTGGAGTTCCTAACCAGAACTTCGCTGGAGATCCTGACCAGAACTTCGCTGGAGATCCTGGAGGGAGAACCTCACTATGCTGATCAACTGAACGCTGACCCCATGCCATTCCTTCTTCGCTGACTCCGTCCACACCTTTGGGGACCCCTGGACCCGCTGGGGTTGGACCCCAGCAATTGGCGCCCAAACAGGGACCCTTAGGTAAGCCCCCCATTCCCCCAGGTATGCCCCACTCTCGGGACGGATAGGACTCCACCGTAGGAAGAGGGTGGATAGTTTTCGCCGACTCCGTCCACACCTTTGGGAACCCCTGGAACAGGATTCCCCTAGGTAAGCGCCCCCCCCCCCCCATTGAGAACCCCCACACTTGGGACGGATAGGACTCCACCAGGGTGCTACAGACCCCCCTATAGAGGATAAGTAGGGTAAGAAGGTGGATAGTACAGAACTTAGATTAAGAAGATGTGCCATACTGAGTCTAAAGAAAAAAGACTCTGTATTGATCTTTTAACACATATGCTTGCTAGCAGAGGAGTTAAGGTTACTCCTAGTCAGATGGAATGTTTTATACAAGAAGTGTGTCCGTGCTTTTCTGAGGAAGGAAAGGTGCCGGAAAGGTAAATGTAAAGGCATGGGAGAAGGTAGGCCAAAGGAGCCTTATCCTTAACCCCACTGCAGTCTTTCCACCCTGGAAAAGTGCAGGATTGGCAAGCTCTCCCTGGGGTGATAGATCAGGACTCAGGTGATAGCGAAAAGCGCCAATCCTACTCTTAAAATGGATACAAGAGAGCATTTGGGGTTTTTCTTTTTAATGCCCGCCTTGGATTGAGTAAATGCATTACGTGTGTCCCACAATGGACCGAGAGAAGCTCCTTGTCCCATCGTTCCAAAGACTTAGAGTTGCCCCGATGACAGAAAAGCAGAAAAAAGAAGAAAAGAAAGGCTATGCAAGGGACTGAGGTGCCAACATGTGGTCAGCTGAAGAAGTTAACAACTGAGGCCCAACAGATGGTAGAAAAGCAAGAAGTGGAAGCTACTCTCTCAGCCAAGTCCTAGGACTCTGAGTAAATCAGCAAAAGAAACTTTCATTTAGCAGAAACTCACTTATTTCGTCAAATGGAAAAACTTACAGGAGCCTGGAAGGGACCTGATGTACTTTTAACCTGGGGGAGAGGAGATGCTTGTATATTTCCACAGGATGCAGACTCACCTGTGTGGATTCCAGACCGTCTAATCCGACCTTATGTCACACCACCCTCCATCTCCTCCTCATCCTCCTCCTTCCTGGTATCATCCACATCAGCTGACCCAGAGGGCACAGCTGACTCCTCCCCGGACACAGACACCACCATCAAGCACGGCCCTGATGGACCCTTTGATGCAGCCCTTCAACTTGCTGATGCTTCGGGAAGCCCGTCGCCAATGATGCTGCCCGCTGGGCAGATCGACAAGGACAACCAAACCACCAACTTGAGGACAGCTGAAATCCCTTGACTAAAGAGGCCAGCAACCTTCTACAGGAACAAGGCTCCTTATGTACTCCATTTACTATGTTTATAGCTATGCTCGCTATCATTGCTTGTCAGTCTTCCGAGTCTTAAACAACCCAATCCGAGAGGTGGCCGCTGATTTACATGCGCTATCATTTAAAAAATAAAAAAGGGGGAATTTGCCGGGAGCCGGTCCATCCTTGCTGTTTCAAGGGACCTGGCATATATGGCATACTGTTCTTAATATGTTTGCTCCCCTTCTTGGCGCCATGTGTTTTAACCAAGGTCACCTCTCTGAGAAAGGTTGTTTCCCCAGGTGGGGATTTTTCCCTGAGGTTAGGGAGGGGATACAACCCCTTAATTAAGTGCCAGGCGGGTAGTTAAGCTACATAATCTTTACTCCCTGGAATGGAGATAAGAAACGCCTTAACCTTTGTAATAGAAATTGACAGGATTAAAATCGGCTGGTATAAATACGGATGTAACAAGACAATAAACATCAGATCCACATCAGCTCCTCATCAGCTCCTCATCAGCTCCTCATCAGCTCCTCATCAGATCCTCACCAGATCCTAACTAGAACCTAGCCAGAGAACATGGCAAAAGATCCTGGACAGAACCTGGCTACAGAACTTCACTGGAGAACCTAGACAGAACATGGCAAAAGAACCTGGAGAACCTGGAGAACCTGGCTGGAGAACTTAGCGAGAGAACATGGCACCAGAACTTGGTTGGAGATCCTGACCAGAACTTCGCTGGAGATCCTGACCAGAACTTCGCTGGAGATCCTGGAGGGAGAACCTCACTATGCTGATCAACTGAACGCTGACCCCATGCCATTCCTTCTTCGCCGACTCCGTCCACACCTTTGGGGACCCCTGGACCCACTGGGGTTGGACCCCAGCAATTATGGGCTGGGGCTGCTTATGACAGATACATTGAGAGATGTGTGACTGGACAAAGGAGGTACCTATACACCTTTATAACTTAACCAAGGCTTGGAACCCTCGTCTATGTGACTGGCCACCAGATGCACCCTCACAAGTGCACCTTCCAGATGGTGGAGACAGAGAAAATATCCCCGCTGGTCATAAAGGTGAAGCTCTCAGGACATAGAATTAGGTAAAAGAGCAACACCAGACAGGGAGAGTGGAGAATAAAGCAGAATTTACAAAACCCATGATTATTCGTACCAAATAACCAAGGGTCGCTAAGCCCAAGAAACTAGTTTCACAAATATTTTCTCCTGCTAAACCAAATTTAGAAAAGAAAAAAGGACTCTCACCACTTTGCTTTCCCCAAACCTTGTAGGTAGAGATCTGGGTGTTTGACTTGGCAACAATTCTTACCTTTGCTGGCTTGCCGCCCACTATGGGGCGGAAGAAACTTTCCTCTACCTCAGGGTTCTTTCGCTTAATCTAATAATCAGAAAGACCTGTAACAGATTAACAAGAGAAAATGGCCAAACTTAATTACAATCATATGTATGGGAACCTCCATTACATGAGGGAGTCAGAGACCCCACATACACAAAAGGTTCCAAGACAGAAAGGGAAAGTGAGTTGTACGTATATGACATTCTGAGCTCGGGATGCAGTAAGGAACCTTGGGGCTTCAGGAGGCACTTGGGGGAAGAGCACATGTCCAGTAATGATCTTTGTCATTTATAGTGATTACTCTTATCATGGGCCAGACCCTAATTTAAATTCTTTTAGACAGATAAGGGGAGGGCGGGCAGACCTTTGTCTTGAGCCTCTAAGGCAGTGGTTCTCAACCTTCCTAATGCCGCGACCCTTTAATACAGTTCCTCATGTTGTGGTGACCCCCAATTTCATTGTTACAAATTGAACATAATCAAAGCATAGTGATTAATCACAAAAACAATATGTAATTATATATGTGTTTTCCGATGGTCTTAGGTGACCCCTGTGAAAGGGTCCTTCGACCCCCAAAGGGGTCGCGACCCACAGGTTGAGAACCGCTGCTCTAAGGTCTCAGTTGATTTTTGATCAAAATAATATACATACCACCGAGGCACATCTTGGGGCGGCTTGTCCTGAACCCCTATGCTTGCATGGTAACAATTAGTTTAGATTGGATGGCAGCTGCCCTTTTGAAGTGTTTGTTTCCTGAAGCATTTTACTCATTTACGTTGTCTCCCGGCCCCCGTAGACATTTGACTCCCACCATAACTTGGCGGGACTTTAGGCAAGCAGGGATATTTTGGTGCTTGCTCAGTATACACTGCTTTGCATGGTTGTTTTTTGTATGTAGATTTTCTAACTTTTAAGCCTCCTTGGGCCAAGGCCCATGCTTTCCACATGTTTGTAAATTCATAGTGTCTTACGCACAGTAGGCTTTTGATATGTTATTTATTGAATGATTTGAACCAATGAACAAATAAGTGTAACTGTTGCCACATCCTATAAATTCTTTACGTGAAGGAGGGTTTAAAAAATATATATGCACTTTGATTAGTCAACTGAAGAAATCGCATTAGAAAACCACATTTGTGGACAAACAAGAAAATTGCACCATGAATCACAATTGCTGAACAGGCCCCGTATCATTGTTGAATTTCAACAAAGTGGCTGATTTTTAAAGGGGATAGATGAGATCTAGCCTCGCATTGCACTCACAAACATTGTTTGCTTACAGAGAATTTTGATGAATTCGCTTTTGTCCTTTTTACCGGAAGAAATATGTTTTACCACCTGCCAAACAAGACAGTGATAGGAGTGCTGACAACTTCAGGATAGAGCCATCACTTTCCATAGATGCTATTAGTTATGTCAAGATGGAATGGTGAAAGAACCTGAGCAGCGGTCAGTTTTAACTTCTGTGTTTCATTTTGTGCAGGATGGCAGTATAGCATCTCTTATCATTGTAGGTGCTTTTCAGTGGGGGGAAGGAAAAGTTGGATAGCATGTGAAACACTCTGTGGATGTGGAGAAATGTTCATAAGTAATTCATTCCTAGTGATCATATTATCTGAGAATGCGCATGGCTTCCGGAAGATAGTCCGGAATGTAAAGTGCAGCCTTCAAGTGTCTTACATATTAAATTAGACTTATTCACATGTGTGGACTGAAGAGGAAGGAAGATCTAGCAGTAGGGATGAGAGCTGTGACGTTGGGGCTGCCACTTTTAACAAAAGTACCTGGTTTAGAGAGGCCCTTTCCTTTCACTGCCCATCACCTGGCAGCCTCCTGGCGATGTGACAGGACCGGCAGCCCCCAGCACAGGACCGTGGCATTGATGCAGTCAGTCTTGTCTTGGTCTCAGTCTGAACTCTGGTTCTGTGTGATTTGGAAATACAGGTTTTCAAGCTCTACCACTCTGAGCTTCATTTTACCTATGAAATACGAGTCAATATCTTAACAAATATGAAGGTCACAGCATGGTTGTTGGTATTGAAAATCATGGGATTAGTGCACTCCAGGCAACCCCCCCCCCCCCCCCCCCCAGGTGTGCTTCCTCCACCTTTACCTTCAAACCTGCTTAAAGGAGAGGGGATCGGATAAGGTCACTCATATTTAGATGCAAATAACTGATAAGACTTCAAGAGTCACCTGCCCTTATTCTTGTTTACCAGGGGTCAGAGGTGTTAAGTCAAAAGAATGAACCTTTAATTGTGGAATTTTAGGAATTGACTACTTACCGAGGGAGAAACTCTTTGCTCAGATATTTACTTCCCCATGCTTTGGTGAAAGTGGTAGGCGGTCTGCTTACTGAGACTAGCCAACGCCCAAGTGGACACTGGTGACTAGCAAGTAAGATGAAAAAGGGAACATTTTCTAGGTAATCATGCTTTTATTTTAAAGTCACCAGGTTTCTTCTGTTTCTTCCATGGCTGCTCAATATTTAAGAAATAAGTACTAACTCTCTCTTTAAAAAGGGCAGAACTCCCAAATGAAATGTTATTGCTAACAATGACATTGTCATCAAACATTTTTTGCCCAAACGGGGCAAGCACCTGCATAGGAATTCAGGCTGCATTTGTCATGTAAATACACAGGTCAGGAAAATGGGTTTTGCTTCCTTAAATGAAAAGAACAAACTATACATCCAGTTCAATTTCTAAACCCCATTGAAGGATCTAAATATGAAATTTTTGAACCCAGAGCCATTAGTGGGATCAACATTCTAAATTGAAATATGAGGTTTGGACCATGTTTTAGGACGAACAGATATAGCTTTGGACAAATAATTTGCCACATCTAGATCTCTGCCACTTTTGTTCCAGCATTACCAGTAAAGTAATCACTCATTTTAAATCAAATTCCCCCTTAACAAGCAATGAGGCAGGAATGGCTGCAAGGTCTATAGCTGAGAAGAACGAGGCTAGGTGAGTTCTCACATGTCAAAGAAGTGGTTGAAATAGATTCCAGCCCAGCAGTCTGTTGAAAGAAAAGCACGTTGAATTCTTTGAACTTGCAACATTAATTAAAGGAGGAGGCTGGATGTGGCTCTACTGCTTTGGCAGTCTGTAGCATAAACAAACTAAAATCTAAGCCTGTAAATGCCACAAGGTTACGAAATCAAAACACTCAGGACCACCAATCACAAACAGCCAAACGATTTCCATTCTTTGCTTCTATACTTTCTTTGTTTAAGTCCTTCCCCTGGTTCCTGCTGGCATAACGCTCCTAACCATTTCTGGTTTGGCGCTCCCTGATGCCAATTGATTTTTGCTCAAATAAACTCTTAAATTTTTTAATATGCTTCAGTTTATCTTTTAACAAACTTTAAGGCCAGATGAAATTTATAAGTTTCCTATTCCATCTTTCTCTAATAATAACCAGGACCACATCCTCAGTCTTTTTTTTTTCACTGTGCCTCATATTTTAAGTGTATTATGGGTTGCATAATGTTTAATCTTTCCATCAGAATCTAAAGATAAGCATTATTATCTGGTTTTTATACTTGAATCCATGAGTCTCAGAGGGTTAAATTTGTACCCAGCAAGGGCTCTGTACTTACAAGTCCGCCAACTTTCCATCCTTGTCTCTCTAGTTTGGAATAACTTGGATCATCTTAACAGGGGAAATTCATGTTATCTCTACTCCCGAAAATCTTTAGGTTATCTACACTAATAAAAGAGAAACATGGTAATTGGTGTACGACCGCTACCCTTCCCATTGGCTAATCAGCGTATCCTTATGCAAATTAACTGTCAGCCAAGATGGCGGCCGGCAGCCATGCACTGAAGCGAGCAGGGAGACTTGCTTCCTCCAGGAACTGCAGACTGCAACGTTCCCGGCCTCACTTGCCGGACTCTCAACTGCAACTCTAAGCAACTATTACTATGTTGCAAATAAGAAGCTAAACAAAACTGGCTGTCAGTCAGCCCCGGACCGCAACATTGTATCCATGTTTTCAGCAGCAAGGCCTCAGAGCTAAAGCTGGCCCAGAATAAAAAAAAAAAAAGAAAACAAGGAGCAGTTGGGAGCTTTTAGTCAACTGCCAGCGGGAAAACAGCCCTCAGCCCCTCAGCCAGCCTGGCCAGGCACCCCAGTGGGGACCCCCACCCTGATCCAGGACACCCTTCAGGGCAAACCAGCCGGCCCCCATCCGTGCACCAGGCCTCTATTCTATATAGTAAAAGGGTAATATGCCTCCCGGCACCGGGATCAGCAGAGCAGTGAGGCTCCCGGCACCGGGATCAGCGTGACAGGGGGCAGCGCCCAAACCTCCTGATCGCCCTGCGGCTCTGTGAGTGACAGGGTGAGGCGCCCCAACCCCCCACCCCCACGGGCCCTGCTCTGTGTGTGACAGGGTAGAGCCATAACCTCTCCATCGGCCCTGCCCTGAGTGTGACAGTGGTGGCGCCCCAACCCCCTGATCGGTCCTGTTCTGTGGATAATAGAGGGTGGCGCCCCAATCCCCCTCCACGGGCCTTGCTCTGTGTGTGACGGGGTAGAGCCATAACCTCCCCATTGGCCCTGCCCTGAGTGTGACAGGGTGCAGCGCCCCAACCCCTTGATCCGCCCTGCTCTGTGTGTGACAGGGGGCGGTGTCCCAGCTCCCCTGCTGGCCCTGCTCTGTGAGTGACAGGGGGGAGCTCCTCAACCCCCTGATGGGCCCTGCTCTGTGAGTGACAGGGGGCAGCGCCCCAACTCCCCTGATGGACCCTGCTCTGTTAGTGACAGGGGGCAGTGCCCCAACCCCCTGATTGGCCCTGCTCTGTGAGTGACAGGGGGCAGCGCCCCAACCCCCTGATTGGCCCTGCTCTGTGGGTGACAGGGGGTGGCACCACAACCTCCCCATTGACCCTGCCTTGAGTGTAACAGGGGGCGGTGCCCCAACCCCCCAATCGGCCCTACCCTGAGCGTGACTGAGGGTGGCATTGCAACCTCCCGATCCGCCCTGCTCTGTGCATGACAGGGGGCGGCGCCCCAACTCCCCAATCGGCCCTGCTCTGAGCCTGACCAGGGGCTGCACCTAGGGATTGGGCGTGCCCTCTGCCACCCGGGAGCAGGCCTAAGCCAGCAGGTTGTTATCTCCCGAGGGGTCCCAGACTGTGAGAGGACACTGGCTGGGCTGGGGCATCCCCTCCCCCCCCCCCCCGAGTGCACAAATTTTTGTGCACCGGGCCTCTAGTAGTACTATAAATGAAAAAGACACTAGGTTCCTTCCATTAGAAATATTGATTACAAACTGCCCAGTAATTTAATATTTCTTCCTACTCTGCTTTTGTAAAGATCACAAAGGAAATATCAAAGTTGACCATCTGTATTTTGCTTTAGTATACATGGGTAACCACGAGGAGGGTTCCACTCTGTACACGTACACATACACGCACGTGCATTTGTGTAGTACAAAAATATGATGACCACCTATCTTGCAAGCCTTCCTATTTTTTGTGGTCTCTCTTTAAAACGAAATAGTACCCCCTGGTGGACAGTAGATGTAAAAGCGGCTCCTTTAAGTTTACTCTATTTTGTCCAATTTTATAATTATCTATTTGCTTCAACTCTGTGTGAGGTAATCTTCATGCTCTCTGGTCACAAAAATAAGTAAGATGTAGTTTCTGTCCTCAAAGAACAGCAGTGTCATGAGGCTTCCAATGTGGGAATGGCCAAGGACATGCCTTCTGCCAATTGCCCAGCAGAGGACTTCCGCCCTAGAGGAGGGGTATGCATTAGCTGGGCTTTCCAGGGAGGCTACCTTGAGCCATGACTCTTGCCAGAGCAGACACCCTACAAGTTAGGAGCAGAAATGGTGGACCAGAGGTAACATCACAAACAATAGCACAGAAGTAAGAAAAAGCATTTGTGTGTGTGTGTGTGTGTGTGTGTGTGTGTGTGTGTTTTCAGAAAAGCAAGTAGTTTGTAGTCCTGTAACTTACAATTTGGGAAGAGGAAGAGACAGAAGATGAGCTGGCAAAACTACCCTGGACTGGTCACAGAGGGGCAGATGCCGTGCTAAAGAGATTGTGCTTTATTGACTTTTAAGTGGGGAGGGACAGAGTTAAGATTGAGTGGATCAGTGTTGGCAGAGAGGCGAGGAGGATGGATTTGAGATGGGGAGGAGAGTGTGCTGATCACGCTTCAGGTCCTATCAAGAGGGAGGGGCAGGGCTGAGGGAGGTTACAAGGAAGCCACCTGGTATTGGACGCACATTCTTAAAGGGATGTTTGATATCCTCTCCAAATGAGATTATGCATCCAGGCTCTGACAAACATTGTCAAGTTTGAAAGAAGACGATATCAAACAATTTTAAGCCTGTGTTCCTACATTAGTATTTCTTGTAACAAAGTCTGAAAATTCATGTCATAAGTTTCTCATGAATAGTACAGTGTTACTTATATTGAGATCATTATTCAACCTAAGTATTTAACATATACTTTATGGTTTATAACTGAGTTAGCTTTTTGTTTTTCACTTGTTAATATAGTGAAAGTCTCCCAAAATGAAAATATATGAGGCCTTTCTTAAGTTCTGGAAAAATCCAGCGAGACAGTGGTAAAAAGCAGAAGAGAATTGAAAATGATTTTGGAGGACAAATAACAGAGGGGGTGTGGATGAAATGTAAAGATGGGGTAGCCACTTGGCAGATGAAGGAGAAAGGAGGAATCCGAATAACCCCAGGTTCCTGCCTCAGTGACTCAGGGGTGGTGGTGGCACTTGCAACTGAGGCACACCATAACGAAGGAGGAGGCATTTTTATGTAGGAAAAAGAAATTGTTCCATTTTGGATATGTAGAATGTGAAGTTCTTGAGAGCAAGTCAAATGAATTTGTCTAGCCCACAGTTAGATATGTGAAACCAAAGCTCACAGAGAGATGTGGGGATTATCAGCACAGAGGGGTGTGATGAAAGCTACGAGGATGGTTGAGAAAACCTGAGGGGAGTGCTCAGTCTACAAAGAGCAATGGACTGAGAGTGCCCCCTTGTGACTCCTCCTGAGTTTGGAAGGTATTGTCATAAGGGCAAGGGGGTTCCTCATCATTCTTGGGAAAGCTGAGACACACAAAGCTATTGTGACTACACGAACGTTCGAAGAAAAGGGAAACTACAACTAAGATTAAGGGGAAGAATTTGAAAATCTATGCTAAATGGTTAAACCAAAATGTTTATCATAGAAGTAGTTTGAGTAGAAATATAGCAGAAAACAAGGATTCTTTGTGGAGAGGAGGGAAAATAATTGGAGAGCAGGAAATTTCATGGAAGATTAATGAAGCCGTGCCAGAATTCCCCTGTCAGATTTACAGCCTTGATTTAGCATCTCCTATCATTGCCAGAGGAGAGGCTAAACATAAACTTTCCATGACAGTTTAATGAAGAAAAATGAAGAATTTGGAACTAGCTCCATTTTCCTCTATTGCTAATAACTGAGCCAGTTTCTCAATATGGGCACACAGAGAAAGCATTTGTGGTGGGCTGAAAAAATGGCCCCCGAAGATATCCAGGTCCTAATCCTTGGAACTTGGGAAGGTTACCTTATATGACAAAATGGACGTTGCAGTCCTGCTTAAGTTAAAGATCTTGAGATGGAGAGATGATCATAGATTATCTGGGCGGGCCCTAAGTGCAATCCCAAGTATTCTACAAGGAAGGCAGAGGGAGACTTGAGGAATGGAAGAGAAGAAGGCCATGTGACATGGCAAAATTAGTCCATGGCCCTGCTGACCTTGGAGATGGAGAAAGGGGCCATGAGCCAAGGAATGCAAGGAATGGAACTCCGTAGAGGCTGGAACAGGCCAGGATAAGGACTCTTCCCCTAGAGCCTCCTGGGGACGCAGTCTGCCGCCACTGTGATTCCAGCCCAGGGAAACCGGGTTTGGACATCTGTCTCCAGAGCGGTAGGAGAATCAGTTTGTGTTGTTTTAAGCCATCAAGTTCATGGTAGTTTGTTAGGAAACTAAAACAGTATTTTAAACTTATAAAATAATTGCTCTAGACATCTCCCAAAATATTCTTTAAAAAGAAGAAAAGTCCTTAAGCACATACTGGAAAAAAAAATTTAAACGATTATTACAAAGTGCAAAATAAAGCCTCTAAAAAAGTATGCAAGTTCCAATTTTATTTTCTGGAGAAATGTGATAAATGAACTTTCACCTTCAACTATGAGAGTGGCATAGATCATAGACCATGGTAGCAAATTGAGTAGACTAACATTTGGTGCTTAGGATAGGCTAATGATTTTTCAGCCATTGGAAGTGATACATGAGTAAGTATATATTCATTTATGTAGCAGGCAGGATCACTTCCATCATGAAGTTTAGTCTGTGTGTGTGTTTTTTTAAGTGTCTGTCTCCTTTGGGTAGGGAGGGACTACTTTGTATTTTGCCATAAATGGAAGGGGTTGTCTGTGAGGTCATTAGAACCATGTTTCTGGATTTTCCAGTTTTACAGATCAGTAACCCAGGTTATCTAGCCTTCTCCATAATTCCTCCCTCTTCAGGTGACAGAGTAATTGCAGTGCTGTTACGACATGCAGTGTTCTGGGTGTTCAGAGGAATGGAGGTTGTGCTGGCCCTGTAGTGTGAGTTCTGGCAGGGATTGGAAAGATCTCACCATCTTCTTCTTTCTTAACTGCTGTTATCTGCCTGATCCAGAACTCCAGCCTCTTGGGGGGGGGACTAAAAATCATGCCAGTAGTCAGACAGACACATACATATGTACACAAACTCTTTATATGTCATGCAGTGTAAGAGTCGGACTGAAGATTTTATGAAAACAGTCAGGGTTATATATATTTCCGAGGTTCTAGAGTCACAACAAATTTCTATGCCTCAGAAATATTTTCTACCTAAAAGGAAATATCAGAGCATTTGCTTAGAGAGCTAACACCTGATTAATGAAATAGATGAGTGTATATGAGTATTCATTGTTTTGCTTTTTCAATTTTCTGAGGGTTTGACATGTTACACAATGTGGAGAAGAATTAAGATGAGGGGATGTAATGAATTTCTGAAATGCATTAGATCCATAGATGTAAAAGTGTCACTATTACTTATCTAGTTTGATTATTGAGAGGCACCCAGATCATATATAGACTACTAAGGAAACTTCATTTGAAGAGAAGAGAAAAAATTCTCTATGGCTGAAGGAATGGGGATTCCAATATTCTAATAGAGTATGTAGGTTGTGATACATATCAACTAAACACTCATTCAAATCTTTGTATGTTGTTGCATTACTTTTTAAATTCTGTTAGTCTAATTAAACAGATCTACACTGTGGATGATAAAGATATAATTCAAGAGTCCATGCCAATGGGCATGTTGGATTGAGGCCACTTATTGTAATGGATAACAATAATTATTGAAGATAAAAATTTTAAAATATGAATGTCTTTATAAAGGAGAACATAAATTATGATATCCATCAATGAATGATAAGGCCTTACAATGCTAAAAATGATATGGAAAATGAAGTGTGCTTGCAGAAATACATCATAGCCACCTTTTGTTCTTTCTGGTACAAAATCCATCCTGTCATCCGCAGAAGAACATTCACAGTTGCAATTTAGCTCAGTTTTCAAGAGAAAAGCCTTCCTAATGTATTAATAGTATGAACTGGCAATAAACATCTTTACTGTGCTCTTATTTTTTTCATGAACGCTAAGATTTAAAAGTCCTGGGACTATACTGACATCTAGAGGAAATTGTTTTAAACATCACTTATTTTCAGTGGTTTTCATAGCTTGGGGTAGATGAATTTTCCATCTTTGGGGCTTATTTATAATGCTTTATTTTTTCCTTCATTTCTAAGCAAATTTTGAATTTAGTTTCTATAGAAGTCTCACAATAAAATGTATATATAGCCTAATGTAGAGAAAAGAGAAGGAAGCATTAAAAAATTTCACCCATTAATGAAATAAAAATTCATATCAAGATTAACTGTCCTTGTCCTTTAGTAAGAATAAACTGTTGCAGATTCCATAGTTTCTTTGTGATTTATTCACTGGAATATAACCAGATTTTTGAATAGAATTTTTTAAATTTTATTTTTTTATTGTTGACAGTATTACAGATGTCCCCCATTTCCCCACCACAAAATTTGTTTTTGTGTTTTTAAAGTATGTATTATGCAGCTTATTTGAAGGAATAAAGTTTGTAATGGGACAAAATTATAATATTATATACGTATGCCTAACAGTTAGGACTCATTGTTCTACATCTACCCATGCTTTAAGAATTTACTTATGTGTTTTGAATATAAATTGGAGAATCAGTTAATGAAATGGATTTCCTTTTAATTTGGAAAACTAGATGTACATAGTCTGATTCCATCTTAAATATATGTTCTTTAAGAATTTAAACAGAAACATCGCAGTCACGGAACAGGGCCTGGTAAACATATTGAGAAGAGTTTTAGCCTTTCGGTGGTAAAGGGGCACAAATGCAGCATGAGTCTCAGAGAGGGAGATCTATTTTGAGATTGCCTGACAGAGCTGTGGAAGCACAAAAGAGGCAGACGGTGCAGCCACAAATGAGGCTTCTGACAGGAAACCTTGCCAAACCCAGGAGCTCCCATAGCTATTTGCATAAGTGCTCGCGAAGTTCCTCAGCCGATCTGGCCCTGCACCCCAGACGCGAGAAAGCAGATGAGGCAGCAGATGACCGTTTACACTGCCAGGGTGTGTGAACCAGCGAACATCCCTCACATTACTCACTAAGTAATGAGGAGGGGCCTTAGCTGTGTTCCACAATTCAGATGGGCCTGCCAGTTGGCCCCTGGGCTTCATTCTGTGTGATCCATACACAGCAGAGACACTCAGGAGGCAATGCAAATGCATCAGCAGACAGCACGGAGGTCCCAGCAGCAGCAGGCGAGGTACTGCCTATGCAACAGGGCGTGATGACAGATAATTAGCTGTGACATGCCCCTCGATGGCAGTGGGATGAGCGCGTTCTGTTGGAAACCGGTGTGCAACATGGCATCATGAACCACAAGATTTAACTTTGGAGCATAAATTCCTTTTTGCCAAACCATTTTTTTTTTTGAAGGAGGTTGTTAGAAAGAGTTAAATTTTCATACGATCCTAGGAATGAAAGTTAAATTTATTAAGCACTTACTATATTTCAGGCATTGGGGGGATATACTTGCCACAAACCGTTATTTTTAATATTCTAAAATTCCCTATATTATAAGAACTGTCTTTATTTCACAGACAAGAAAGCTGAAGTTTAAAGTGGTAATGCAACTCTCTCAAGAGACATTGCCAATAAGAGGAGAGACCTGAAGCCAGCCCAGGGCTGTTTGATTGCCAAGTTGACCCTATAATGCTGCATCTCGTAAACAGATGTTGACTTTTTTTTTTTTAAAGGAAATTTGATAGACAGTTCTTCGCCCTTTCCCCCTACTTTTTGGTTTTATTGGCTTTACTAAATTCGAGTTAAATAAGTTTCTCTTACGTTTTTGATGTTTTTATGTCATACAATTTTCATTTATTTTCTGAAGTGTTGGATTAGTTATTTTTAAAAATTACTCTAAAGAACTGTGTTGGAACGATTGGAGCAATTTAATATGGACGATATATTAGGAAGTGATATTGTACCCATATTACATTTCTTGAAAGTGACAATTGTGTTGTGGTTGTGTAAGAGAATGCCATTTCATTAGGAGACCCATGAAAATAGGGACAAAGGATCATGATGTCTCCTATTTAATTTCGATCTCGTTGAGGAGAAATCTTAATATGTACATAATTTTTTGGGAAATGGAGTGACAAAGGAAATGTGCAAAATATTGACAAGTGGTAAATTTAGGTGCATTGTATGTGGGAAATCATTATATTCTTGAAACTATTCTATAAATTGGACTATTTTCAAAGTAATACGAATTGTTACTATTTTTAGCCTCCTGTTAGGCCAGTTTTTATTTGAAAGCTGTAGGGGTACATTTACAAAGTTACCCATGACTTTCATTACTTGTAGTCTCAGTGACTGAAGGGAGCTGATTCCCATAGCTGGCTAGCCCCTTCGCCAATGTCACAACCTATCAGTGTCTTTGGTACTGGCATCATCTATTATATGCGAAATCCTTCGGGTGATATGCCACTCATTCTTCATGTTGTGGCCCAGAGGGGCCTGATGATAAGTGATTGTGATGAAGGAGGACAATGCCTACAGGAGAGTTCTAGTCAATATGGAAATACGTTTTTGTTATTATTATTTGGTTGGGAATTGAAGCCATGTGATGATTACTAATCTCACAAGCTATTTTTCCCCCCAAAATAAAAAAAAAATGCATTTCTTCTGCTTGCAAAGATCATATGAACATTTTTAAACCAGATGAGGAATAGCAGATGTCTTCACTGTTCATTTCAGGAGGCATTTGATGCTCATAATCAACATTTTGAAATACGTTCAAAGCTGCCATCTTGTGGTAATATTCTATTCCATTTTTAGCAGATGTATTGATACAAGCCTCGCTAAATCTGAAGACTAGAAGGAAAGAATGTTGCAGAAATGCATTTTAGGACATGCCCAAAGCCTGTGTTTTGAAACCTACAAAAAGAATGTATAGTCTACTTAATTGATTAGTAACTGGTCTTACTCATTTTACTAACAGTTTCTGTTCAAAAGCCATAACAGATTTTATTCATTGTCCTCTCTTTCCCTATTTCCCAAATTAAAAGTCTAAAGATTCCTATTTTTGTTAAATATTTTTTTATTGTTTCAGAGAGGAAGAGAGAGATAGAAACATCAGTGATGACAGAGAATCATTGATCGGCTGCCTCTT